>NW_022681459.1:36073063-37358288 GCF_009764315.1 Trachypithecus francoisi
AATTCAACTACATATTCAACTTCATATTAAAGATCTACTTCAATGTTATCAATATTTTTGTGGACGATATGAGTGAAAATATTAAATGAGCACCTAATCTTGCCAGGCAGTTTGACAGGTGCTTTATATAGAGTATAAGTGGTATTCTTTAGTCAATGAGTACAGTGGCTCCCAAGAGAGACTGCTTGAGTTTAAATTCAGAACCTATTACTTAAACTTGGGCAACTTATTTAACTACTGTCTGCCTCAGGGTCTTCATTTATGAAATGAAGGAGAAAGATATCTGTCTTCTGGGACTACTGTGAGAAACAGATGGCATGGTACTGCCAAGCTCATGGTGCAGTGCCTCCTTCATATTAGATATCTAATAATGATGGTGTATGTTATTATTGTCTCAGTTACATGGCACCAAAACACTGAGAGTTATTACTGACCCTGTTTTGCAAATGGTGAGACTGAGGCTAGAAGAAGAAAATGTGAAGTTAAGTGAAGGTATGTGTGAGTATAAGTGTGTGTATGTGAGAGTGTAGGGTGAGGAGTGAGTGATATGACCAGAAAAATTATCACTTTAGTGCTGAACTAAATAAATCAAGCTAAGAGAAAAGAGATAGGGTAAAATTCCAGTTAAGTTGTCACTGTAATGATGAGGAGAAAGGGAATGAGGGCCTGAAATAGGTTAATGGTACCAGAGATAGGAAAGAACAAAAGAATGGAGAGATGCTGTAGAAGGTAAGAGCAAGTGGCTTCAATGACACTTTAACTATTGAATTTCAGATAAGAGTCCAAGATGACTCTAAGATTTTACACTGATCCAATGAAAAGGAAAAGGGTGTTGATGATGACCAAGTTTATCTTTGCAGAGACAAATTAACGAAGAGATGAGGGAGGCCAGGTGGGGTGGCTCAAGCCTGCAATCCTAACACTTTGGGAGACCGAGGCAGGCTGATCACCTGAGGTCAGGTGTTCAAGACCAGCCTGGCCAACATGGCAAAACCCCATCTCTACTAAAAGTACACAAATTAACCAGTTGTGGTGGCAGGCCCCTGTAATCCCAGCTACTCAGGAGGCTGAGGCAGGAGAATCACCGGAACCTGGGAGGCAGAGATTGTGGTAAGCAGAGATCGTGCCACTGTACTCCAGCCTGGGTGACAAGAGTGAGACTCTGTCTAAAAAAAAAAAAAAAGAGAGAGAGAGAGATGAGGGAATGGAAGAAGATGGAAGACAGGGTAGATAAGTTTTGATGAAAAACAGCTGCTCACCAAGGATCCCACATATAAGCAACAGGTGAAGAAAACAGGTCCAGGTGATATTGCATAGTGGAAAGTTTTCTATCATCTGTAGAGGTAAGAGGATATGATACGAATGAGTTCTATGCGATAGACATGCTGGCCAAGGTAAAATTAAGGTGTCATAAGTAAATTCATTGAATTTTACAATCTTCTCTAGCTCAACCCTAGGCACTGCTTAGAACCTTTGAAAGCACTAAAGAAGTCCCAAAGACAAATCTCATTTTGAGAGGGAGATAGGAGAAGGCTTCTGCTTAAATCTGCTCACCCACCCATCCATCCATTCATCCATCCATCCATTTATCTATACAACCATCCACCCATTTATTGCTCACTCAGTTGCAGTTACATGCCAAGTACTAGAATATGTGGACAAAAGAGATGTCTCTGACCTCCAGAAACTCTCATCTGAACAGAAATATAATTATATAATTTAAAATGTAACCATAATTTATAATTCTACAAAGGAGATAAGTATCACAGCTTCACATATAAATACTTCCTGGTAGAACTTAAAGGAATTTACTAGGGATTTTAACCTTGGGTCTCACAGTGTCTTACTAGGTGACTTCTTTGAGCAAATCCCTCCCACACATCTACTGAAAGGTCATAGGAAAGTCCCTTCTTGCTGAGCCTCAGCTTCCACATCTGTAAATGGAGGGGTTTGGAACAGATGACCTTGGAGGTCTCTTCCAGCCATTTGACTCTGAGGATTGTTCTATGGGAGACCCTTGAGTCAAATGACTTGGATCTGACCAGCCTTTCTCACACTCTTTCCCTCCTTATTCTCCCACCCTTTCCCTCCTTATTCTCCCACCTTTTTCTCCCTACTCTGAGCATTCACTGAAAGGATCAAAAGGGAATGACTTTCAGGGGAGCAGGCTGTGAATAAATCTCCAAAAGTGGCTAATATGTGAGTATAGACATGTTTGTAGTAGACCCCAGGTAGAAACTTTCTGGCAGCTCAAATGGCTTAAGCTTTGTGATTTATTTGAGTGTATGGCACGCCGCTTGGCTTCCTGACTCAACCTCTGTAGCTCAATAAATCTCCTGGCTCTTTTCTTAAATGACACAGAAAGGAGGAAGGAAGAAATGAAAAAGAAAAGAGAGCTTTTACCAGAGAAGACGAGGGGGAAATTATTGCCCTGTCTTCCTCTCTTGGATCTCAATTTGTTCTTTTTCTCCTTTTCTTAGCACCCTGCATTGGCCTCAAATGTTTAATGGAAGCAGTCATGGTGTACAGCCTAGTGAGGTTTACTTTACACTTTGTGGATTGTTTCCTTTGCTATACAGAAGCTTTTTAGTTTGTTGTAGCCCTGCTTGTCTATTTTTGCTTTTGTGGTCTATGCTTTTGGTAACATATCCGAGAAATCGTTGCCAAAACCAATGTCATGAAGTTTCCTCCCATGTTTTCTTCTAGGAGTTTTATAGTTACATGTCTTACATTTAAATCTTTAATCCATTTTGAGTTGGTTTTTGCATATGATATAAGGGTCCAATTTCATTCTTTTGAATGTGAATATCTAGTTTTCCCAGTACCGCTTATTGAAGAGACTACTATTTCCCCATCATGTATTCTTGGTACCCTTGTCAAAGATCAGTTCACTATACATGTATAGGTTTATTTCTGGGTTCTCTATTCCATTGGTCTATATATCTGTTTTTTTAAATTCTGTTAGTACAGCAGCACTATTTTAATTACTGCAGCTTTGTAATGTATTTTTAAATAGTGAAATGTGATTCTCTAGCTTTGTTCTTTTTTCTCAAGTTTGCTTTGGCTATTCATCAACTTTCATAGTTTTATATGAATTTTAAGATTTTTTTTTCTATTTCTGTAAGTACAAATGCCATTGGGGTTTTGTAAGAGATTGCATTGAATCTGTGGATCACAGAATGGGAAGAAATATTTGCAAATCACGTGTTCAATAAGGGGTAAATCTCCAAAATATATCTGGAATTCTTACAACTCAATAGCCAAACCAAACCAAAACAAAACCTAACAATGTTATTTAAAAATGGGCAAAGGACTTGAACAGACATTTCTCCAAAGAAGACATACAAATGACCAACAGGCCTATGAAAAGATCTCAACATCATTAATGATTAGGAAAATGCAAATGAAAGCCATAATGACATATCACCTCACATATAAAAGGATATATAATATAATTAATATAATGATGACTAATATGAAACAAAAGATAAATGTTACCTAGGATACGGAGAAATTAGAATCCTTATATAATGTGGGTGGGAATGTAAAATGGTGCAGCCTATATGAAGAACAATATGGAGCTTCCTCAAAACATTAAAAACATAACTACCATATGATTCAGTAATATCACTCCTGGGTATATGTCCAAAAGAATTAACATCAGGATATTGAGGAGATACCTCTGCTCCACTCCCACGTTCATTGGAGCATTATTCATAATAGCCAAGATATTGAACCAACCTAACTGTCCATCAATGGACAAATGAATAAAGAAAATGAATAAAGAAATAAAGAAAATGAACATACAATGGAATACTATTCAACCTGAATAGGAAAGTAAATCCTCTCACAAGCAGCAACATGGATGAACCTGGAGGAAACTATGCTAAGTGAAATAAGCTAGTTATAGAAAGACAAATATTGTGTGATTCCACTTATATGAGTTACCTAAAAGAGTCAAACTCAGAAACAGAGAGTAGAATGAAGTTTGCCGGGGGCTATGGGTAAAGAGTTTGCCTGCCAGGGGCTGGGGGAAAGGGGAGATGTGGAGTTGTGGTTAACAAGAGTAAAGTTTCAGTTATGCAGGATAAACAAGTTCTAGAAATCTGCTGCATAACATGATATATATAGTTAACAACATTGTATTTTGCAAAATACATTTGTTAAAAGGTTATATTATATGTTAAATGTTTTTCAAACTCACACCCACAGAGAGAATGTGGTGACATTTTCTAGGCCACAGTCTTCGCAACTGCCTTTTTTTTGGTGATGTTAGTGGTATCTACAGCCTCTACTCCAGGTATCCTGGCCTCATGCTTGTGGGAATATGCCATGCCTTTTCCTCTTTATTGCACAAACCACCTTCTTCTTTCCTGGAATGTGCTCTTATACGCTGTCCTTCTACCAGAATTCCATCTGCCCTTCAGTGAGTCTTTCTGGATTCTGTTCATTAATCTCCGTCTTTGCAGTCATCTCACATAACTCTTAAGAGGGTGAACTCCAGGGTCCAGACACTGTGGGTTTAAACCCCAGAGGTGGGTGGAACCCAGTGGGAGGTGATTGAATTATGAGGGCGAGTCTTTCCTGTGTTGTTCTCATCAGCACGGATGGCTTTAAAAATGGGAGTTTCCTGGCACAAACTCTCTCTTTGCCTGCTGCCATCTGTGCAAGATGTGACTTGTTCCTCCTTCCGCCATAATTGTGAGGCCTCCCTAGCCACATGGAACTGTGAGTCCAGTTAAACCTCTTTCTTTTGTACATTGCCCAGTCTCAGGTATGTCTTTATCAGCAGCATGAAAATGGACTAATACAAGGTCCCTAACTTTACATCTGCAAAGATCCTATTTCTAAATAAGGTCACATTCAAAGGTACTGGGGTTATGTCTTGGACATATCTTTATAGGGGACTCACTTCAACCCACCTTTGATGCTCCTTACCCATCATGCCTCCCAACACTCATATCCTTTGCCCTCTCCATGTGTGAGCTCATGGAGCCACAAATTTTAGCATCACAGCTTTTATTGTAGTTGTCTCCTTACATTTATCCATGTGATCATGTGGTTACTGCCCCTACTAGATGCTAAGTTTCATGAGGACAAGAACTATGCCTGTTGTCTCACCTTCAGATCCCTAGAGCCAAACCTAGTGTTAGGTACATAACTGGCACATACATTTAAATACTTATTGATGTAGATGATTTTAAAATATTTAATGATAGAGGAAATTACTTAGAGTGTTAAATTAAAAATACAGGCCATAGAATCTTTATATAGACACACACACAGAGAAAGGAAGTTACATACAGCAACATTTTAACAATACCTGTAGTAAATATTAGAATTAAGGGTAATTTTCTGTTATTCTATACTGTCTACATTGTCTGTATTTTATACAATGCATTTGTTTGACATCCTACTTTTTTTCTAACTTATTTTCTACTGAAAAAAATGTGATGTTAATAGCTTTTAAGAACTTTTGGGAAAACGACTCTAGAAATATCACCACATAGCCTTTGTGATGCAAAATATGCAAGGACATAGAATAAATTGCATTTAGTTCTCATTCTAAAGTCTGGATTCAGTGATTCTCAACAGAACCTAATTGTTAGAAAAATAATGATTGTTTTTCCCTAATAGGCCATAGTTGACCAGAATTCGATTAGTCATAATCATTGCCATGCATGGTTATATACCTTTACTTTTATAATATATAACTGTCCATGAACCTCCACCGGAACACCAGTTGTTTCATCTACTCCTATCCCCCACCCCACATGTGACATCTAAAATCCAAACTCCCTGAGTACTCTCACTTGTCAGTACTTGGATGTCTACACCTTGGGTGTCTACACGGAGCATTAGAGCTAGGATTACGTTGTCCAGAGTGAGCAGGACTTATGCAGAGGGCTCTTGTAGATGTCTTCTCACCAAGAACTATTGTCCTTTGATGAACTGTTACCCAAAAATATCATCTGACTCATGATAGGTCTTTAATAATCAGCTGTGAGCAAGTGAATGCTGGAAAAGAAAAAGGCATTGGATTTTGCAATGGGATCATTCCACCTGGCCCTAACTTTCATCAGTGGGAGGCCTTTGTTGATAAACCAGGAACTTCTCAGGCTGCAGCATATCTTGGCAGGATTGCTAATTGGTTGGAACAGTGGTTTCCAAACTTGACTAAACATTAGAATTACCTGAATAATAAAAATCACGAAAGTTGCCAATCCCTGGGTCCTACTTCTGACTAATAGAATCCAACTCCCTTCAGGTGATATTAATGTCCAGCAGGCTTGGTAGCCATGGGGTTAGGAAAAGGCAGAGGGAGCTCAGAATGTTGAGCCTCAGCCCACTCTGTGTCATGATGATTTTTCATGGACAGATCTTGATACTCTGGCCACAGAAGACTTCCTTCCCCTCAGCTGGTGTATTGGCAACGTGGACCACTATTCCCATGGGAACTGGTCAGGGAAGGGCTCACTAAATGGGGAGAGGAAGCCCAGAGACCCTCGTTAAAAGGAAATGCCTGGGCTTGGCTCAACCAGAAGTCTAGTAGAACAACACGGCAGCAGTTAGAACCCCCAGAAATGCAGAGGTGAGGTGGGCGGGCTCTGGCTTGAAGAAAAATACAGCTCTCCTGAAGGAAGAGAATGACCCCAAACTTTGGAGAAAAGGTTGAAATAAATTAACATTAGAAAAGTTAGATGGAACAGCTTGGGTTAGCACACATATAGAAATGGGCTTGCCGTGTCCCTGAACAGATTTAAGCAACTGGCTTTTTTTTTTTTTTTATGGGACTCACATTTGAGGATAAATAATATGAAGAAAAGAAATGTTAATACAGTGAAACACAAGGCACAGAGGAGAGGCCGAAATCTTTTTAGCTATTTATTTTATATAATATGGCTTTAAGAGGAGTCTTAGGCGTGGTTGCGGGAAATCACATGTGGGTATATCTATGTATAAGTGTATGTGAGGTATCAGAAGAGGTTAGATGTAATGGGGAGCATGTGTGTGTGTGTGACAGTGATTCTTGTCTATTGGTATATCAACAGTTAAGGGTGTGAGTAGGGGATGAGTTGCAGGGTATGGTAGGGAAGGAGTTAAGTGTGTAGTTATTACTTAACTACAGGAGAGAGTAGGGTATGGGTTGATAACCATAGTTGTTGATAACATGCCATTGTGTAGCCAAGTATATCCGCGTATGTGTGTACAGAGCATGTATGTGAGGCTGTTTGCTGTGGAGGGTTCTGGGGTGTGATGCATATGAGTAGTAGGGGTGGAGTTGGTGTATCCTGCTCAGTACTTCTCTCTCCCTCTCTTTCTTTGACATTACCCTGTTTAAATTTCTTCTTTGCACTTATAACACTCTAAATCTATTTCCCTTATATAATTGTTTATTTGCTTGCTATCTGGTCCACTGGAATATAAGCTCCATGAGAGCAAGACCTATCTTATATGCTGGTATACTTTCAATTTTTAGAACAGTACACATGGCATATGAGTCAATGAATGTGGAGGATGATGTGATGGAGAGTGTCTGTGCATGTGAGGATATGTAAAACCATGGTGGGAAATCTACCATGATGGTGCAAATGAGATTAGGTGTCTCATGATCTGTAAGTGAATAGAGGAGTGATACGCTTTGTGTGTGATTGTGTACTGTGTGTGTATGAGTGTGTGGTGAGATGTAAATATGTGCCTGAAGGGTGTGTGGTAATGAGTGGTAGAGGAAGAGGGAGGGAATGTATCTATGACTGAGTGAATGTCATTTGCTTTTAGCAATCTCCCTTGACTCACTGGGATGTAGGTTGTCAGGTGCCAACTCACCTGGGGACCTGAAACTGTACTATGTCTTCTTAATGAGGAATCCTGTCTTGACAGTCAGGTCTTGAAAGCCAAAATAGGCCAATAAGACACAGGTGAGATTAAAGGAAAATAGAATTCTGTCTTGTTAAGTGGTGTCTCAAATCAGAAGCAGATCTTCTTCAGAACCTGTAAGATACTTTATGAGTATGACAGCCTAAAAGATAGGTGGCCTTGTTTATTTGTAGCAGAGCCATGTGTTATAGCAACAAGTGTGTGTTTATTATTTCAGAGCTTGGGCTTTATCTCTCAGATCCTGGAGACACTTTTTAAGACCTAGGCAATTATATTCTGAAGGCTGAAATGTCCCTACCATTTCAATTCCTTGTTTCTTCAACTAGGGAGGCTCATCTAATTATTCTTGAATGGTTATTCTTTTGCTTGTTTTTCTAGTTTTGCTAATAGAAGTTTTAAGTGCCTGCTAATTCTCGTGCCCAACGCTAGAATCAGAGAAGCTTTGGGTATCTTCCCTCCCGTTTGAATGACCTCAATGCCCTTAATTCGAATTCACCTTGAGTTCTATCTGTTTTCGTTTTTTGGAAAATATATTCTGGGCACTTCTAGACTTCTAGGTATAGAATCCTTCTTTCTTTTACCTTTTCCTGTGTTTCTTATGTAGCTGGAGGATGTTTGATTAGTTACACGAATTCTTGCATTTCAAGAGTGGTATAAGGTTGACATACGTTACCTGGATAATTTTTAAAACAGTTTTTTCCTGGAAATATTTGATTAGATGCTTTGCCCTAAAATTTACTTAGTCCAGACACTATAGAAAGCACCTTCCCTGTCTTCATTTTTAACCTCCTATGTGAAAGGGATTGTCCTGAATGTGGAATGAGAGGTGGCAGAGAGGAATATTAAGGAGAAAGAAGACCAAAAAAATGCCTGGCTTAGGGAAAATGATTCTGGGATGAGAAGCACCCAAAAGACAAAATTGGCCCATCGCTACCATCAATGTCATCAAGACCATCACCCTCATCTTTATCAATAACCAGTTAAAGGTACAGAATGTAAACCATCTCTTTCTCCTCTTCTTTTGATATTAAATCCATATGAAGAGGGCATAGGTCATTGGCTCACTCTAAGTCTTGGCTGCTTTAATATGACCTTCACAGAACACAAATGTTATGGGGCCACTTCTCTACCCAAGATCATTCAGCCTCCCTGTCTATATTCAGATCAAACCCAAACTTTTCTGATGGCCAGCCAGACATCACCATATCCCAGTCTCATTTGGCGTAAATATTACCTCTGGTTTAAATTGATCTAGTGCTTACCCCATTGTGCCAGGCTCTGTGATCTGGGGATGTCGAGATGGGAAAGAGATACAGAGTCCCTTCTCTGTCCTCAAGGAACTGACAGTTCAGCAGGAGCAGCAAGGTATTACAGAGATGATGGCAGTCAAATCTGTGTTGGGTGAATAGGGATGAAATAAAGAGAAGGAGTTAAAAAAATGAAAAGTTGAAAAATAGATGATTCTGGACCTGATCCTTGAAGGATGGTAGTTTCCAAGAGAACGAATGGTTATATACAGGGAAAGGTGGCCAGACATGCTCTCTGGCTTGGACACCATATACATTCTAACCTCTAGGTCTTTGGTGATGTATGTTCATTACTAGAAATATCTGCCTCCTCTTCCTTCCTTTATCCAAGTCCTGCCTGCCCTTCAGAGACTGAGTCTAATCTCAGCTTTGTCGTGAAACCTTTTGACACCACTGGAAACTTTCCTGGTCCACCCTCTCTTGCTCTTCCCTGAACTCCTAAAGTCTGTTTCAGGCCATTGTGCACAACGTTAAATTTTTGGTGATGGTCTTTTGTATATAATAAAGAAGAAGGGCTGGGTGCGATGGGTCACGCCTGTAATCCCAACACTTGGGGAGGCCTAGGCAGGTGGATCACCTGAGGTCAGGAGTTCACCATGGCCAACATGGTGAAACTCTGTCTCTACTAAAAAATACAAAAGAAAAATTAGCCAGGTGTGGTGGCGGGTGCCTGTAGTCCAGCTACTTGGGAGGCAGAGGCAGGAGAATGGCGTGAACCCGGGAGGCAGAGCTTGCAGTGAGCCGAGATGGCGCCATTGCATGCCAGCCTAGGCGACAGAGCAAGACTCCATCTCAAAAAAAATAAAAATAAAAATACGAAAAGCAGCTGGGTGTGGTGACGGGCACCTGTAATCCCAGCTACTCAGGAGGCTGAAGTAGGAGAATAGCTTGAACCCGGGAGGCGGAGGTTTCAGTGAGCTGAGATCGCGCCACTGCACTCCACAGCAAGACTGCATCTCAAGCGGGGTGGGGAAAAAAGGTAAGAAAATTCTGAGAACAGGAGATCCAGCTCTTCTCCTTGGAACCATAGCCTGGTCAAGTCAGGCAGTCTGGAGACCCAGAATAGTGCAGTGTTTACAAACACATTCTTGAAAGCCAGAATGTAACAGTTGAGAATATGAGGGCTCTTGTGCTTGTTCAATGTGTACCTTCCAGAAAGTGATTTAAATTTCCTATACCTCAGTTTACTCATTTGTAAAATGGGAATGATGGAATAAGTTGCTGTCAGAAGTAAGTCCATAACTGTAAGGCCTATACCCAAGTCCAGGAAAATGTGGTAAGCACTAAATAATGTTGCCTATTATTACTATCTGATCCAGTCATCCCCAAGCCTTTCTATCATTTTATAGTTGAAGAGAGATGGAGAGAGGAAGTGACTATTCTAAGACTCCATAGCTAGTAAGTGGCAGAGTTGGGACCAGAACTGAAATGTTCTAACCCCCAGCCCAGAACCCTATGGGGAGCACCACAGTATGCCTTGGCCACCCCACCAGTCCCAGCGCAACCCTTAACTCATAGCTCTATATGTGTTTGTCAAATAACTGACCACTAAACCCAGTCAGAAGGCCCCCAAAGAAGATCCTGGATGTGGAAAGAGAACAGCCAAACCATTCCAAATCCCAGTGGTCGGAGCTCTCTACCTGTGTAACTGCAAACTTGCCCTTTAGAAAAGACATTGCCTGTAGGCTGAAAGGAAGAGTTAGGGTGGTTTAAAATTAATGCTCTTGGATTGGGCTTAAAAGCTTTACCTTCCTCTCTCTCTATCTTCTCTTACAACCTGAAGGCTGGCTTTTGCCAGCTGAAGAAGCAGCTCCATTTAAAATCCATTAGTATTTTAATTGCAGAGAGATTGCACTCCTGCTGCCTGGCTGCAGGCTCTCACTTAGTACTGGGTACCTAAGAACCAATGTGCCAGGCAGCTAGCCAGCCTTGTCCCAGGGCCCTGCAGAGCAGGGCTGGCCTGATGCTCTCTTGACCATGCCCTAGTCTCTTTCTCACCTGAAGGTTCTGCTCCTGGCTCAACTAACAGACTGGCAGCTAGGGAGGCAGAAGCAATCCTGCCTTCTATGCTCTCCATAAGCACAAACTTGCTGTGTGATTTCAAGCACGTTAGTGTGATTCTCTGGACTGCAGTCTCTTTATGATAGAAGAGCAATTGTTGAGTGCTTTTAATGCAGCAGACCTATCCTAATTTACCCAACAACCTAGCAGAGCTGGTTTTGTTATCCATTTTATATTTCAGGATGCAGGCTCAGAGAGGTGAGTGACTTGTCCAAGGCCACACAGCTGATAAGTGATGGAGTCTGGACTCAACGCCATGTGGCAGAATGGGAAGAACTAGAAAATTCCATAGTATTAATCCAGATCCTGGCAATGAAAATATCCTCGAGCAAATCCCTTGAACAAGCCAAGTGGCCAACATTTTATATGAAGAAAAACTTCCTATTTAATACTCTGCAATATCATGGTTCCCTAATATGCTTGCACACCTGCCTGGCCACTAAAGGTGTGATAAAAACATGGATTCCTAGACCTTAGCCTAGGCCTAGAGAACCTCAAATCTCTGTAGGAGGGGTTTGGGAATCTGTCATTGAGCAAACTCATGTCTGACATGCAGGAGGGTGTGCACATGATGGTTATCTTGCTAGTTCTCACATTCTGTGAGATGATGCCTGCATTAGTCAAGTGCAGCAGGTTATTAGAGCAGCAGCAAACAAATCTCAAATGTTGTCATATGCCTTAACACAACAAAAGAGTATTTCCCGCTTCTGTAATGTCTCTTGTCAGTGTGGGCACCTCTCCAGAGCAACTGTCCTCCATGCAGTGGCTCCCCATCCCAGGCTAGCTTGATCTGTGGCACCTCCATGGCAACATGTGGTTCTGTGATGCTGTCTGGCAGAAGTGAAGCCTGGCAATAAAATACTTGTATTATGAAGGGACCCACACCACTTCCGCTTCTGTTTCATTGTTCAAAATAAGCCCTACTGACCAGTTCTAACATGAAGGGAGCAGAGAACGGCCGTCATCCCTGTGTGACTGGGCCAAAGTAGAGATGAACTGGGTACTGATAAGCAGTAGAAAGGCCTATTGTTACAATGACCTATTGGAACTGCTTGGAGAAACCTTTCATCTCCTCCTGGTTGCATGGATGAGGAATAAGAGGGAAGGTCAAAGTCCCAGGAATGATTCTTGGGAGTGATCATAGCCTTGTATTCATTTATTTGTTCATTCACTCATTCCAAAAATACTCTCTGAGCTTTTATTAGGTGTTTGGTAATGGGCCGGGGGTAAAGAAACAAAGATGCATCATACACAGGATCCTGAACTTAAGGCATTCGGTTAAGTGGGGAGGGCAGACATGTAAATGGATAATGAAAACAAACAGCCACAAATGCTAATTCCAGACAAGACTAGAAAGGATGTTCCAGATGGGGGAATAGTATGTGTAAAGCCAAGGAGACAGAAAACAGCTTGGGATGGTCACATGTCTGGGAGAAATGTTTATGGCTGGGGATTAGGACAAGAGAAAGGAAAGGCTGAAAGATAGGGCTGAGTAGGGCTGTAAGGATAAAGAACATGGGAGAGTGCAAGTACTGAGGAAATTAGGGAGAGACCCCAGATGTACGGTACCTTTTTATCTATGTTGCTTTCTTTTGTGTCCTGGTATTATGGTAGAAAACATTTTGGTTTGGGGTAGACTTGGGTTAGAATAATAAGTCTCTCCATTATTGAGTGCCTTGGAGTGAGATGCATAGCTTACTCTGTTTTGTGCATCTATGAAAGAATATCTGAGACTGAGTGATTTATTTTAAAAAGAGGTTTATTCATCTTGTGGTTCTGCAGGCTGGGAAGTTCAAGGGCTTGGCCTTCGGTTCTGATGAGGGCATTTGTGCTGCCTCACAACATGACTGAGAAGGTCAAATGGGAAGCTGACACGTGGGAAGAAGGGAAAATCCTGAGGGATGTTTTGGCTCACTCTTACAGAAATTAATAAATTGGCATGAGAACAAATCCAGTCACTCATTACCTCCTGGGAGAATGGCAGCAAGCCATTCATGAGGGACCTGCTCCCATCACCCAAACACCCCCACTAGGTCCCATCTCACAACACTGCCACCTTGAAGATCAAATTTAAATATGAGTTTTAGTGGGGACAAACAAACCATATTTAAACCATAGCAGTACCCTGCATCCCTGGACCTGGGAAGAGAGGAGTGAAGTTGGCTGACAGCCCCCAGTTGTCACAACTTTAGGATCCAATGCAGGATTTGCATTGTGGCCATACTCTTTCCCTGCTATTCTCAGCCAGCCAAGGATTGAGCAGAAGGAGAACTAGGGTTGTACCATATCTGCCCATGGTGGGACTCTTTTAATAGGACATCTTTGTTCTGGGATACCCAATAGCTCTCCTGAGACTTTCCCAGAGCCGCACCACATCCCAGGCTCTTCCTACTGAGATCCCCTTTCTTCCCACTCTCCCTTCAAAGGTGTCAGACCTGCATGTGGTCTGAGACCTTCACATCTTTGCATCTGTTCCTGCTCTCACTTCCTTTTATCCTCCTTAGGCACTTATCCCAATAAGAATCCTGGGCTGCTTTTGGCAACTGCTGCCTAGAGAAGCCTAGATAAGACAGTGTTATAATGCCAATATTGTGATTTTTGAAGGGAAGTTTGAGGACATAAAATAATGGGTATACAGGAGGTTAACCCTATGTGAGTCCATTTTCTCATGAGCTCATTTTTCCTTGTACCTTAAAGCTGTACATGACAGTTAAAAATGACATAGGACTTGGAGTCCTCCAGTCTTCATTTGAAATTCTGTCTTTTCACATTTTAGCTACACAGTATTCAGCAGTAACTCATCCTTATTGAGTCTCAGTTTTCTTATGATAGGAAATGGGTAGCATCTACTTTCCAAAGCAGTTCTGAGTGATTGAGGGAGAAGGTCTATATTAACATGGAGAGTCAAAAGTCATTGTTGGCCGAGTGCAGTGGCTCATGCCTGTAATCCCAGAACTTTGGGAGGCCACAAGCAGATCACTTGAGGTCAGGAGTTCAAGACCAGCCTGGCCAACATGGCAAAAACCTGCCTCTACTAAAAAAAATACAAAAATTAGCCTGGCGCGGTGGTGTGTGCCTGTAGCCCCAGCTACTCAGGAGGCTGAGGCAGGAGAATCACTTGAACCCAGGAGGTGGAGATTGCAGTGAGTGGAGGTTGTGCCACTGCACTCCAGCCTGGGTGACAGAGTGAGACTCCCTCTCAAGAAAAAAAAGTTATTGTTGATCATGCTTCTGAGTCCCTTTATTCCCTTATGTCCCTTTGTCTTACTTCATCTCCTCTTTGTGCCACTTTCCATTGTATTTAAAGGTCACATACTCGTTCACAGCCAGAAGAACATGGGCTTTGAGTAAGGGATTGGGCTTGCACTAATCTGTGTGTCTTCTTACCATCCAAACTCTGTCTAGTTGTAAAAATTGCTCATGAGTTAGATTGGATTTGAAGCCTTGGCAGGGTTTCCTCAAACAGAACAAATGAGGTTCATTCAGTGTAACTGAATCATGCACCTATGTTGTGCCAATCTGGGGACCGGGGAAACTGACGTGAAGAGGAAATGGTTCAGTCTTCCTGCAGGTCATAGTCAAAGGGAAGAGCTTGATTATTGCCATTGGTATCTATCTCCTTTCTGTCCTTCACACCTGCCTGGTGCCTTTGCTCTTACTATTCCCTCTGTCTGGGAGAATCTTTATGATTCAATTATTATTATTATTGAATAGTTGATTCCTTCCTCCTTCCTGTCTCAGTTTACAGGTCACCTCCTAGACAGACCTTCCCTGATCACCCCATACCAGATAATCTTTGTCAGAATGCACCACTTGTTTTCTTCATAGCATGTATTACACCTTGGAATGAGCTTGTATTTGTTTTTTTATAGTTTTGCTTCCCAGTGGTCTCCTACCTTCTAAATCCCTGGAAAGAATATAAAGAGAACACTTTATATCCTTCTTCACCTTAGTCTTCACTTTAGTGTATATTGTTCTTCACTTCAGTATATATTCTTGGGACCTAAAACAGTGTACTGTCTCAATCAGTATTTACCAATCAATTTATTAAAGAATCACTATTGCAAAAGACCTTAGCTCATGAATATAACCCGGCTTTATTTTTTTCCAACAGGAAAATATATCATACGTGTTTCCCATTAAATGGAATGAACTGGACTTGACAGGGGGCAATTGTAATACAGCTTAATTTTTTCTCCCACTGGCCTCCAAGCCTCCTCTGTGGGCTAATTCTTACTGTGACCCTGGAGGAAACTCTCATGCAGGTACCATAGCCCTTTGAGTTCTTTTTGTTCTGAAGAATAAGTCTATTTTGCTAAGTAAACTATCCAATCCAATCTAGTGTTTTAAGTAGAACCATAAGAAATTGCCAATATTTCTGATAGTTTTGATCTGTGTAAATGATGGCTTTACATGGTTCAAACTAATAATGCAGTACAAAAGCAAACATATAAGCACAGTCCCTCCCTCACCTTGGAAGCTGTCCCTCAATGGAGATGAAAGGTGTGGTTGGCTCCTTGTCTCTCTCTTGATAACCTTCTACCCCACTGGGAACCTGCTTCTTGTTTCTCCTTTAGGGTCAGCGGAAATGAAGAGGGCATCAGAGGAGAAGGGCTTCCTTTTCTCCTCTCCCCTCCCCTCCCTGCCCTCCCTCCCCTCCCCTCCCCTCCCCTCCCCACCCCTCCCCTCCCCTCCCCTCCCCTCCCCCCCCTCCCCACCCCCCCTCCCCTCCCCTCCCCACCCCTCCTTTCTCCTCTCCTTCCCTCCTTTCTCCTCTCCTTCCCTCCCCTCCCCTCTCCTCCCTCCCCACCCCTCCCCTCCCCTCCCCTCCCCTCCCCTCCCCTCCCCACCCCTCCCCTCCCCTCCCCTCCCCTCCCCACCCCTCCCCTCCCCTCCCCTCCCCTCCCCTCCCCACCCCTCCCCTCCCCTCCCCTCCCCTCCCCTCCCCTCCCCTCCCCACCCCTCCCCTCCCCTCCCCTCCCCACCCCCCCTCCCCTCCCCTCCCCACCCCTCCCCTCCCCTCCCCTCCCCTCCCCCTCCCCTCCCCCCCCACCCCTCCCCTCCCCACCCCTCCCCTCCCCTCCCCACCCCTCCCCTCCCCTCCCCTCCCCTCCCCTCCCCACCCCTCCCCTCCCCTCCCCTCCCCTCCCCTCCCCTCCCCTCCCCTCCCCTCCCCTCCCCACCCCACCCCTCCCCTCCCCTCCCCTCCCCTCTCCTTCCCTCCTTTCTCCTCTCCTTCCCTCCCCTCCCCTCTCCTTCCCTCTCCTTTCTTTTGGAGTTTCACTCTTGTTGCCCAGGCTGGAGTGCAGTGGTGTCATCTCAGATCACCGTAGCCTCTGCCTCCCAGATTCAAGTGATTCTCCTGCCTCAGCTTCCCGAATAGCTGAGATTACAGGCGCATGCCACCACACCTGACTAATTTTGTATTTTTAGTAGAGACGGGGTGTCTTCATGTTGGTCAGGCTGGTCTTGAAATCCTGATCTCAGGTGATCTGTGAGAAGGGCATCTTTTTATGTGACTGGCACTGTTGGAAGTTGGCGTTGGGGTGACTTCTATCTTGGACCATTTTTGTGTGTTTTTCTTGGGAGTTTCCAACAGGGAAATTCCCTTTCTGATATTAGTGCATTCCCGGAGGGATAGCCTCTTGTTTCTGCATCAGCCACTGGACCTCTGGTGGTCTGTCCTCTGATTGTGTGCCTCCAGGCATCCGCAAGCACAGAAACTTCCAAGATGCTTCAGGCAAGCTCTCTTAGTTGTAGCTGATATCTAGGCTAAGAAAATACACACCTATGATCCACCAACAGTGAAAGGATGGCTTCTACCCAGCGGAAGTTACAGTTCATTGATAGCCTCTCACACCAGTCCTAATGATCCCTCAACCCACAGGGTCACAGGACAAATTCTCCATGTGGCCCCATTAACCCTCTCTTATCTAATTTAATATTAAGAGGTGAGCCCCTTCTCTCCACCTTGAGAGGAGAGGAGAGACCCTACAGCACTCTCAGAAATCTCTCCAAAGGACTTTGGAGAGTCCTCTCCCAAAATACTTCCAATTCAGTATCTTTATAGGCTGGATATAAGTGATTTTGCTGGTAGAACCACTTTTATTGTGTCCTATTCAGTCTTGAATAGGGGCTCTGGCACTTCGGATGTTAGGATACCCATCATCTGTTACAATATTATGGGACTTTGGGGCCCCTGTTGAAATTCTGAGATGACAGGAAGAGCTACCTTTGACATCAGTTTCACTTATTTACAAGTGTTTATCAAGTCTTCCCTTCCCAGGCACTTCATTTAGTAACTGACAGCATCTGAGTACAAGCTACTAAGTAAAACTGCTTTTGAGCCTACTAGATGGAAATTCAGGAGGCAACTTAGCTGTCTGTTAAGAGGTTTTAATCAGCTTGGCCTTTGAAAAAGATGGATTACAAGAGCATGTGATCACTGCCGTGAGGGAGACCTTCACGGTCAGTTTTCTGCTAGGAAAAGTTGCTCAAAAATATATTGACAAACTGACCAACCACTCACAGTACTGGGTCATTTAAACGTGGCAGCTGTTGACAGAGTCTGACAAAGATCAAATCTCGTATCTATTTTTTTATGATGCTGCACAAAGAGTCTGACATCCAGATGCTGTGAGGAACCATGAAAGCATTGGATAGAGTTCTAGGATCTCTGTCTTTTCCAATAGCACATACACAAGCTATAGGTTGGCGCAAAAGTAATTGCAAATTTTGCCATTACTTTCAATGGCAAAAACTGCAATTACTTTTGGACCAACCTAATACTATTTAGGTACCTTAAAACACAGGCTTTGGGATCAAATAGGCCCAGGTTTGAATTCCCACTTCTTCCCTTATTAACTGGGTGTCATTCGTCAAGTTTTCCTCATCCAAAAACCCTAATTGATAGAACTTAGGTAAACATTAAACAAGGTAAGTTACATAGTGCTGTGCCTTGGACATAGCAAATATTTGATAAGTGTTAACTACTATTAACAAAATAGTTATTACCAATAAAGTAATTATGAACCCAGAAATCAAATTGCCTGGGCTTGAAACCTTGACTCTGCTACCTACCAGCAATGTAGCCTTGTCCATAAAATATGCATATTAATAAAACCTGTCCCATAGGGTTTTAGAAAATATTAACCCAGAGTTAATAAATATAGAATAAAACCTAGAACACAGAGGGCTCTTAGCAATTGTTAGCTGTTACTATCACTAAGGCCCTCTTTTCCCCCAGGAATTCCATAGATTGGAAACTGATCTATCCAACTGTGTAAAGAATGCCTAATTTATTCCTTCACCCCAACCCAACCCTTTTATTAAGATAGATCAAAGACATTCATTGGTACAAATTTGGATGTCTGATTATTAGGGAGGAACCTAGAAGTGCTGTCAGTCAAAAAGCAAAGACTGGCTGGGTGCGGTGGCTCACGCCTGTAATCCCAGCACTTTAGGAGGCCGAGGCAGGCGGATCACGAGGTCAGGAGATGGAGACCATCCTAGCTAACACAGTGAAACCCCGTCTCTACTAAAAATACACACACACACACACACACACACACACACACAATAGCTGGGTGTGGTGGCGGGCACCTGTAGTCCCAGCTACTTGGGAGGCTGAGGCAGGAGAATGGCATGAACCCAGGAGGCGGAGCTCGCAGTGAGCCGAGGAGATTGCGCCACTGCACTCCAGCCTGGGCGACAGAGCAAGACTCCGTCTCAAAAAAAAAAAAAAAAAAAAAAGCCATTTTTGTTAGCTAATGAAACATTATCCCTCCAATTTTCTTTTAACAAATTTTGAAATAACTCCAAACTTACCAATAAATTGCAAGCACAGTACAGTGTTTTTTTTTCCCTTTCCCCCCCAAACAATTTGGGAGTAAGTTGCCAACCTGATGCCCTATCACCCCAGAATACTTAGTATTTCCTGGAAACAATGACATTCTCCTACATAACCACAACCCATCCCTTGAATTGGAAAGTTGGCATTTACATATCATCACCATCCACTCCACAGATGCATTCAAGTTTCTATAATTGTCCCAATAATTTCCCTCATAGCTAAAGGATTCAGTTATAAATCATGCATTGCACCTAGTTTTATGTAATCTTTGTCTTCTTTAGTCTAGAACATCCTCAGTCTTTCTTTGACTTCATGACATTGGCACTTTTGAAAACTGTAGGTCAGTTACTTTGAAAAATGTCTGTCAGTTTGCTTTTATCTTATATTTCCTTATGATTAGATTTATGTTATGCATCCTTGGCAGAAATGTAGAAGTAATGCTGTGTTTTTGTTACTATATCCCACCAAGTGGTGAATGATTCCATTTCTTTACTTTTTAAAAAAAATTCTTTTTATTTTTTTGAGACAAAGTCTCACTCTGTCATCCAGGCTGGAGTGCGATGGCACGATCTCAGCTCACTGCAACCTCTGCCTCCTGGATTCAAGCGATTCTCCTGTCTCAGCCTCCTGAGTAGCTGGGATTACAGGCATGCACCACCATGTCAGGCTAATTTTTTATATTTTTAGTAGAGATGGGGTTTCACCATATTGTCCAGGCTGGTATCACATTCCTGACCTCAAGTGAGCCACCTGCCTCAGCCTCCCAAAGTGCTGGGATTACAGGCATGAGCCACTACACCCAGCCTCATTTCTTTAGCTTAGTGTCTTGATCCAGGTGGTGTCTTCCAGACTTCTCCAACGTAAAGTCACCCTTCTTCCTTGTGTAACTAAGTATTGTATGGCAAAGTACTTTGACACTTGTAAATATGTCATTGGCATCAAATTTTCAAGTTATTCTTATCCATACAGATTTGTGATTTTCTATTTCATTCTATAATAATAAAGTTATACAAAAAATAATAAAGTTATAATATGTCACTATCACTACTTATCTTGATACTCAGGTTTTCCCTGATTGGGCCAGCAGGGCTCCATTCTAACTGGTTTTCGTTCCCCTTTAACAAGCCCACATTATTTCTCTCTGTCACAAGATAACCCAGGCTCATCTTACACTTTCCCTGCCCCTGCCCCCGAAATCATCCATTTCCCAAGGAGCTCTGGTTTCTTCTACTGGGAAATAGTATTAGGAAACCAAGGTATGAGCTCTAGGTATGTTCACTGCTATTGGGATGCCACTGGTCCCAGATCTTCTCAGTGTACAGAGCCAGGGAATGCGTGTATTCAGAGTCATACATTGACATTTATAGCTATTGTCAACGAATAAGAAATGAAACAAACACTGCAGAGCAGGAAACAGAAGAAAAAAATGTTTGATGGGGGGGTCTTAGGAATTGCCGTTCAGGAGACACAGGTCTAGCAAGCAGCTGAACTGTGTTTTGTCCGGGCAAGATTACGGAGTTATGAAGTGCTACTGTGCGACTATACATCCGGGAAGTTTTAGCACAGCCCATGATTGATGATGGCTGGTTAACAACTTGGGACATCTCTGATGATCCATCTAGTTCAGCATAGCTCTCTTCAGGAGGTTGGTGATCAGGTCCAGTATAAACAATTAAAATCAAATGCAGTGGGTTTTACAAGTTGACCCAGTTCAATAGGTCAAAATACATCTGGGAATGTACATGACTGGGGTTCAGTCCTCACACCCTCCCCGTTCCTTTTTAGATACTGCTGATACGATCTGTTCCATTTTGGATTTTCTTTTCACACCATTTCACTGTTTGTTTATAGGAAAAACCTGGAGTTCACTCCAATTGTAATACAAAACTATGGTTTTCATTCTCGCTTTCTGCCTTTCCCTATGTGTCTCTCCCTCCTTCAGTGGTTCCCACTATCCCCACTTTATTTACTAATTAGATCAAATCCCCTTGTATGGAACCGATCTTCTGCTTCTGCTGCCATCCACTCCCCTGGACCAATGAGTGCTTCATTCCATCACTCACGTGGGGACACTGCACCGTGTAGATACCCTTTCACCCTGCTGGTTGGACATCCCTGCATTGGGCTGCCCCCATGCATTGGTATCTTAGGCACCCCCTTCCAGGCCACACCTCCTCCCTTTTCTCCTGCCCTGACTCCCCCACTATAAGCTGATTCCTCTCCAGGATGCCCTTGCCCTTCTTAGGCCTCCATACGCTCCATAGATTGTCCTTCATGGACATGTTCTTCCTCCTCCTGCTCAGGCTCCAGCTGCCCATGCTTGGCAAGCCCCCTACCACCCACATAGACATAAATCCCCCACTTGGGCTCTGAGACCTCTTTGTATGGATGACTCCACCCTCACTTGGGACGACTCCCCTGACATAACAACTTCCCCACATGCTTCAGACCCTGACATTTCACACATTCCTCTTCATGGAAGCCCCCCCCATCACCCTGTAAAGACTCAGGACCCTGCTCCAGGCAGCCTTCACCTGTGGCCCTCCCTATGCTGCATGTGTTTGACCCTGGACTCAAGGTTACTGTAGCTTCCTTCTCCATAGGTGCAGATGCCTACCCTTTCTGCACCACCTAATAGACTTAGGACTGAATTACTCAGCAAAAAAAGAAAGGAGAGTGTGGAGTAAAGAGAAGATGAGGAAGAATGGAAAAAAATATTTGGGAAAAAGATTTATCTTTAACAAGCAAACTCAATGTTTTCACAAATATGTGCATAAATTAATTAAAAAGCTAGCTCCTCATACCTTTTGGAAGTATCGTTTGAAAGAAAATTGTAGTTTTAAAAACTGAGTTATTTCAAAATAGATTCATGCAGACAATGTTTTTAAATATGCAAAGTTGACCTAAGCCTATTGCCTACATTGCTGAGGTGCTCTAAGGATCAAAGGAGATGCTTGATATTCCAACTTGAAACACAGTCAGAGCTGCAAGAAATAGCATGGGTTGAACTAAAAACAAAAAAAGTCCTTGACAATACAAAGGTTTCAATCCCCCAGGAGAGCATTTTCCGCCTTCCACATCCACACTGATGCCCTTGGTTTCCTTCCTTCCCCTTATACCAGCACCTCTCTTTCTTTGCTTTTTCTTACTTCCCCTAGTGCTGAAGGAACAAAGCTAGTATTTGCTAAACAGTTACTGTGTGCTGGATACATGTCTATCATCATCACGACATTCCCCTGAGGTAGATACCATCGTCCCCATTTGGAAGATGAAGAAACCGAGGCTCAGAATGCGTTATCTGCCTGATGTCACACAGCCAGAAAACAAAAGAACTGGACCTCAAAAAACTCTAGGCAGTCTGAATCCAGTGGCAATGCTTATTCTATCACCTAACTCCACCGTGCCATTTCTCATTTTGCTAATACCATCCCTGGCTGTTCATTTTAATACCTACGTTTTCTTCACCCTCTCACTTAGTCCAAGAAGCCCTGGGCTTCATGCTTCACAGAAAAGGAAGCTACAAGACAAAGAGGGAATAAATACCACCAACGTACTGGCTTAACCCATTTATTCTCTTACAGTTTTGGAGGTCAGAAGTCTCAATTGAATCTCACTGGATAAAATCTAGATTTGGCAGGGCTGAATTTCTTTCTGGAGGCTCTAGAGGACTATCCATTTCTTGCTTGCTTGCTTTTCTTTTCTTTCCTTCTTTCTTTTTTTCTTTTTTTTCCTGAGACAGAGTCTCACTCTGTCAACCAGGCTGGAGTACAGTGGCATGATCTTGGCTCACTGCAGCTTTCACCTCCCAAGTTCAAGTAATTCTCCTGCCTCAGCCTCCTGAGTAGCTGGGATTGCAGGTGCCTGCCACCACACCTGGCTAATTTTTGTATTTTTAGTAGAGACCGGGTTTCACTCTGTTGGCAAGGCTAGTCTTGAACTCCTGACCTTGTGATCTACCTGTGTCAGCCTCCCCAAGTGCTGGGATTACAGGCATGAGCCACCACGCTCGGCCCATTTCTAGTTTTTTAAGGCTGTCTGCATTTCTTGGCTTTTGGCCACTTCCTCATCTTCAAAGTATCAATGGCTGGTTGAATCTTTTCTACATCACAAGACTCTGATGCTGTCTTTGTCAGAGTCTCTCTTCCCCCCACCCCCCCCTTTAGGAACTGTTGATTGCATTGTACCCACCTGGGTAATTTAGGACAACTAATCCATTTCAAAGTCAGCTGATCACAAACCTTAATTCTGTTTGCAATCTTAAGTCTGCCCTCTGCATAAGGTAAGGCATTAACAGGTTCATGGTATTAGGATGTGTGCCTTTGGCAAGGGACATAGGGGAATTATTTTCCCACACGGGAACTTGCCTCTACCTCTCATCTTGTTGCTTGCTGAAGAAATGTTGTAGTAACATCATTATATTTATCAGGAAAACATACTCTTTCCTCTCTTTTTGCTTTGGAGTAACATTTTTGATGTGCTTCCTCAAGGCCCATTACCTTGTGAACAAGCTGTTGACCAAGTGTGTAACGAAGCTTCCACCAGAGGGGTTTCCAACCTCAGGCACTGAATCAATGGGTGGTGAATGATGCAATGGGGTTTTGTGAAGACTGAGATCCACACTTGGAAATTAAATGTATACTAGCATATGCATGCATGTAGTCTGTCTTCTGGCAGTGGCTGGTGCCTGGTGGGGGATACCCACATGTTCTGCCATCCTAAGGATGCATCTTGTCTTCATTTTCTGCAGGGCCTTTGTTAGTGGCTGAGGCTCATTGAGCCTGTGCGATGAAGTATGAGATGGGAAAGGTAGAAGAAAAATGTCTTCGTTCAGGTGCATAATTCATGAAGCCCGGATATTAATATTAATTATCCTGTCCACCAAAGTCAGGCAAATGAAATATGCAGAGATGAAATATGCAGAGAAAGATAAATGTGGAAGCCCAGAAACTTCAGGTCTTTTAGACTTAGTTCCCCTAAGGGTATAGTTATCAAAGTATAGCCAGAATTTGTATAGAACTACTGTATAGAGCCAAATTAGAGCTTGCTGAGAACTTTTACATTTATTAACTTCATTATGTTCACAATAACCCCATGAAGTTGGTGAGACAAGGAAGAGCTCCCACATTAAGCATGAGGAAAGTGGACTCCACCAAAGTCACAGAGCTTGACAGAAGCAGAACAGGAGCTGGAATTCAGGGGACCTGATTTCAAATCCCATGTTCTCTCCATGACTTCACTCTGCTATGATAGTTTTTATATAATGTAATTAAGATAGCATGCACAAATTCCTCTTAATACTATATACATAGTATAATACTATATGTAGTATAATAATATATGTATATATATTATACTACATATAGTATTATACTATATATACACTATATATACTATATATAGTGTATATATAGGCACATATACATATAGTGTATATATAGTGTGTATATATACACATAGTATATATAATGTGTATACACATATGGTGTGTATATAGTGTATATATACATGCATATAGTGTGTATATATATATAGTGTATATATATAGAGAGAGTAAAAGCCACAATGTTAATATTTAAATTCTTTTGTCTTGCAAAATTTCTGTGTCTGTAAAATGGGATGTAAGTGGAGCTTATCACATATGTTTCTTGATGATTAAAAGAGTTAGTGAACAAAGAAAAATCAACACAATGCCTTTTCATTAAGATGATGTTGCAGGGAAAATAGTCTTTATTTACTATTGGTTTAACAAATATTTGCTGAGCTTCCACTAGATCCTACGTATTTGTTCTGAACACGGGGGTTACAAAAGTGAGCAGACACAAATATCTTTCTCTCTTATCTTTTGGTGTATAAGGCTAAAAATACGAAAGGAATACAGTAGTAGGATGGGGATGAGTAAGGGAGGGTGTGGAGTATATAGACAACCAAGAGGTCCAAGAAAATTCTTTTTGAGAAGATAATATTTGATCTACTTGTAGTAAGAGAATGAGGCATATGGGGGTCCCCATAAGTGGGAAAGAGTGATCCAGACATGAAAAAGAAGGACAATAGCTGATAACAAGTAGTGCTTAGCAACTCAGAATATTGGCTTCCATTTTGAGGATTTTCAGTTAAGACTCAAATTCATATTTTACCTCATTGATGTTCAGAAGGCTCTTTTATACTAATTATCTCATTGGGAATTAGAATACATAAAAATGTTTATTCATTTCAGCAATTGTAATTTTAGGACATTATTCCAAGTAAATAACAATAATAGAGTCAAATATTTGAGTGTAAAGCTATTCTTTTCAGCCATATGTATATTAATCAAAATTGGTTACACTCTTATGTCCAGCAATAGAGCAGCAGTCATATAAATGGTTTCTTTCTGTACTCTGCATTTTAATCCTCCTCTTCTCTCTCCTGCTCCTCTCCCTTCTCTTCCTTCCCCTATTTTTCCCTCCTTCTCCACTCCTTCTTATTCTTACCCTTCTACTCTATTTTCTCCCTCCAAAGAAAGCTACACTATTTTGCACTCAGAGGACAGCCTAACATTTTGAAAGATGATAACTATAGAGAAGTGAGAGGAAACAATCCTACACAAAGCTACAAAGCTAATGTTTTGCTTTACTGAGATATGCACTTTTTTTCCAACTTTACCTCTGGAAATAATTCGAGATGGGTTTTTCCTGAAGAGACTTACCTAAGTTTCTCCCAAATGCCTACAGACAGGATCTCTAAGAGTAGGACCCTTTTAAAAGGAATTCATAGCTAGATGTTCAACAGACAGAGTGAATTGTGACTGCAACTTGCATGATGGTTGGTTTCTGTTTATAACCTCTTGTGGGAAACTTTTCCTCCCCATTTAAGCAGAAGTTTCTGAGATGGGAAAACTTTGGAGTCCTACAGGAGAAGGGTATTTATTAATAATTCAACCATATACTGAAAATGTAAGCTTTATAGGTTTTGGTTTCATTGGGAAATCCTATACTAGACGCTCCTTACCTTGGGCAGAGTCTGGAGTTTGTTTTTTGTCTCTGAGCTCTGTAAAACTGTAAACACTGACACCTAAGTTTCACAAAGATCAGAAAATGCCCTCCAGGCACTCAGCAGCTTCAGTGCTATACTTGCGGTTCTAGGTCCTTGTTACGAGTATCACTGACCTTTCCGGTCAAAGCAGCGTTCAAAAAGATACCAACTTTTTTCTCCAACAATTGGCAGTTGTTTCAGCAGAAAGATGATGTTGGCGGGGGAGGAGCTGGGAGAAGGAACCACGTTTATAATGTTTACAGAAACAAAAGTCTCTCACTCAATAGAAAAATAATTTGGACACCAACCTAAATTTGCCTTCCCCCAAAAACACTTAACCTATCAGAAACACATTACATTTAATACCAGGGTAGTGGTGGTTCCACTCTATTTCAATTTAGTCAGACTAGAACATTGGTGCTACGTTTAGTACTAAGAACTTGTGTGATGTTTCTGGATGACTTAGCTCCAGAGTTCAGCTTTGCTACTGCTCATTCCAAAGCAGAGGAAGCAGCTGAGCACAGGGGCAGGTGTGCAAGCAGACAGCAGGTTAAAGGAAATGAGCAGGATTTGCATGTTGGAGTGGCGTTTTGCCTCATGAGTGAAAGCGATTAACCAGTTCATCTTCCCACTCTCTTCGTCCCCAACTTCCTTCTTCCATCCCTAGTAAAGTAGGTAGCATCACTCTCCGAATCTCAGGATCAAGTCAGAATTAATGGACTGTCACAGATTTACATAAAATCTATTTTATTTTCCTCCTCAGTGAGATACTTGAACACATTACAGTGTGCAATATAAAAACCACAACAGGTGAACCCTTTCCTTGCATTTCTTCATACTTCATCTAAAGAAGATATCACAGCAGCTTTCTCCTGATATCTTCTAAGAGTATCACCATGAAAAAATAGAATTAAGGAAAATTATTCCAGTTGAGTATTTTATTTATATAAGAGGGAAGTAGATTTCTACACATAATTGAAAGAGAAAGCTGTCTGTCAAATACAAAGGTTGGATCACTCATCTCCCCATCTCTGCCCATCTATTCAATCAACCATATTTCCACCAATTCCAAAAATCGTGCATCAATCTATCATCTATAAAATTATGCTTCCTTTTACCCATTAATCTGTCCATCCTCCAACCCATTCATGAAAGCACAGTTCTATCTATCAATATATTTACTATCTACTCACCTATCATCTGTCTATTCACCCATCTATCCATTTAGATCTATTTTTAACTTACATCCACCTATTTAACCATGTACTTGGCAATCTATTTATTGGTTTATCTATTAACCTATTTGAAAATATTTTTGGCACCCAGTGTGTTCAGGATACTGAGCTGGCCTATATGTGAATACAAAGATAGGTACCACTACAATATAAGGCAAAATGTAGCAAAATGTATGAACAAAGTATTCAGGGGAATTTGAGGATAGAACAGTCAGTATTTCATAGGAAGGAAAATGAAAAAGAGAAGAAAGAGAAATAGCATTTGATTTGGCACTTGAATTATGTGCAGATTTTAACAGATGGAAATTGGGTGGGTAGAGTTGGGGCTTCTGAAGAACATAGGGTTTTTAGAGTTCTTTCAATTTCCAGAGAGTTATATATTCTTCCACACTATATGAACCAAAAGTTCCCCTTTGGCTTAAGCTAGTTTTAACTGCCTTTGCATCACTTGGACAAACAGCATGTTGACTCTCAACAGAAACTGAATTCCCCCACCTGATGAGTGGTGATATCATGGAGGTGCGAGAAGCTTGAAACTAAGTTGGAGCTTTGTTGAGGGTAATAATGATTGCTGCATAGGGCTATTAGATACCATTGTAAAATATTTACATTTAGGAGGTGCTCACTAAATAGCTCTTACAATTATTGTGCTTGAATTTTCCTGTAAGAGCTTCACTAAGTGGTCATGTAGTCTTTGATTTTTCCCCCAAGACTTTCCATTTTTTATTTTTGTGGGTACATAGTAGGTATATACATTTATGGAATACTTGAGATGTTTTGACGCAGGCATGCAATGCATAATAATCACATCATGGAGAATGAGGTATCCATCCTCTCAAGCATTTACCCTTTATGTTGCAAACAATCCAGTTACGATCTTATAGTTGTTTTAAAAGGTACAATTAAATTATTGACTATAGTCACCCTGTTGTGCTATCAAATACTAGGTCTTACTCATTCTTTCTGATTATTTTTTGTACCTATTAACCATCCCCATCTCTTTCCAGCCTCCCACTATCCTTCCCAGCCTCTGGTAACCATTCTTCTACTCTCTATCCCCATGATTTCACTTGTTTTGATTTTTAGATCCCCAAAATAAGTGAGGACATGCGGTGTTTGTCTTTCTGTGCCTGGCTTATTTCACTTAACATAATGACCTCCAATTCCATCCATGTTGTTGCAAATGATAGGATCTCGTTCCTTTTATGGCTGCATAGTATTCCACTGTGTACAAGTACCCCATTTTCCATATCCATTCATCTGTTTTTTTGTTGTTGTTGTTTACATTTTATTTTTCCGTAAGTTATTGGGGTGCAGGTGGTATTTGGTTACATGAGTAAGTCTTTGAATAAGCCACAATTATCTCTGATTTGTTCTGTTCTGTGTCCCTAGTCCTAACCATGACTGTGCCCATTTATTAATTTAGCGACGTGTTCACTAAACTTTTAATAAATACTGACATTTCATGTTGGGAATTGTGCTTTGCATTTTACGTATGACGTCTTTTAATCCCAATCCTATATGAGAAGTGTTGTTATCCCTTTTCTAAGGATAAATAATCTGAGGCTCAAGGAGATAACCTAAAGTCAAATGATTAGTAAGAGATTGAGCTGGGATTCAAACTTATCTTTATTTAGTAACAAAGATAATGATATCTGCTATTTGCTAGCTGCTTATGTGACAGACGCTGTAAAGTCTTTCCATGCCTCATCTTATTGTAGCACCTGTAATACCCATGATGGAGATGTTATTACCTTAATGTTAGAGATGAAGGAGCTGAGGCTTAGAGAGTTAAAATAACTTGTCTAGGGTCACAGAGCTGGCCAGTGGAAGAACCAGCATATGAACCCAATTCTCTCTGCCTCCAAAACCCATGTAATTACAATAATGCCTATTTCTCTGTCAAACCCTGCTAGGGGCAATAAGAAGCATGTATTACCATTATAACACAAGGTTGAAGGGGGCTAATTGGACAACAAGCAGCAGGTATAGAAAGAGATTGGATCTTGCTAAGCAGGATCAGGGAAGACTTACAGCATGGGGTGACATGTAAGGTGGACCTAGGAGATGAAGTAGATGAGGATATACCAGAGGAGGTGGCACTGGGCATCTCAGGCTTTGAGACAAAAATGCAACATGCATGATAAAGAGTGGCCAAGCCAGTTGTGGCTGAAGGTGGGCATTCAGGATGCAAGAGGCCAGGAAGGTGGTGGTGGCGCTATTGGGGCCTTAAGTACCTCTCTCCCTTTGGAGCCTGTTGCCTTCAGGACTGCCCTTAGACTGCTGATGGCCCTGATTCAGCACAGTGAACAGAAGCACACAGTGAACAGCATTTTAATAAGGCCCTCTCTTTTGCTTATGCAGTTCACAAGTTGCTGGGCACAACAGACAAAATCCTGAATATGGAGATAGGAAATCAACTAAAAACAAATGACAAGAAAATATTTTGACAAAAGATAATTTAAGAGGAAAGTAAAAGCTACTTCCCTCTTTGTCTTGTAGCTTCCTTTTCTGTGAAGCATGAAGCCCAGGGCTTCTTGGACTAAGTGAGAGGGTGAAGAAAACGTAGGTATTAAAATGAACAGCCAGGGATGGTATTAGCAAAATGAGAAATGGCACGGTGGAGTTAGGTGATAGAATAAGCATTGCCACTGGATTCAGACTGCCTAGAGTTTTTTGAGGTCCAGTTCTTTTGTTTTCTGGCTGTGTGACATCAGGCAGATAACGCATTCTGAGCCTCGGTTTCTTCATCTTCCAAATGGGGACGATGGTATCTACCTCAGGGGAATGTCGTGATGATGATAGACATGTATCCAGCACACAGTAACTGTTTAGCAAATACTAGCTTTGTTCCTTCAGCACTAGGGGAAGTAAGAAAAAGCAAAGAAGAGAGGTGCTGGTATAAGGGGAAGGAAGGAAACCAAGGGCATCAGTGTGGATGTGGAAGGCGGAAAATGCTCTCCTGGGGGATTGAAACCTTTGTATTGTCAAGGACTTTTTTTGTTTTTAGTTCAACCCATGCTATTTCTTGCAGCTCTGACTGTGTTTCAAGTTGGAATATCAAGCATCTCTGAGCCTTCACTACAGCAATTAAGGGCTCATAAAGCCATTCTTAGGAGTACATAATAAACTGAGATACATTTTGGGTTGCCAGAAGGTTGCCATGTGGAGAACTCAGTGCTAACTACTAGAAAAGGTGACATTAAAGATAGCAGGTGTGCAGAATGCTGTGGCCACAATTCTCTCCAACTGAGGGTAGAGGGGGTGCTGCTGAGGAGCTCCACGCTCTGCCAAGAGGAGCCTGATTTCTGGCGCCATCAGCAACTGCCTTGTCTCTCTGACTCATAACATCTTCTCACATAAAATGAGTAGTTGAATGAGCTGATTTTGAATGTTCATTTCTGTTATAATACCGTGTGATCCAATATGAATTCAACTAAAGCCTGCAAATTCTTCCACTGCCCCTCATGGTGGCCATCTGTTGAGGTGGGAGGGAAACATGCTGGCCCTCCGCATATCCTACCCTAAAGAAGACACTGTGCTGGATTAGCTCCACTTCCAACTTCCACTAAGGCTATTATTCTTCCCACTCACCATCCACTCCTATAGCATTATGTCTGCCAGGACACTCTGTAAGTGTTCCTTGGAAAAAAAAAAAAGAATGGAAGGAGAGAAGAAAGAAGACAAGGAGGAAAGAAGAAACAGAGAAAAGAAATAAAAGAGAGAAGGAGGGAAGATAATGCATGGTCCTTTTCTTTAATACACGAATACTCCTTCTCCCGTGTCCCTGTGGCTGTAAGTGCAGGATTCTAAGTTAGCAGAGCCATGTGACACAAGGAAACTGGATTTCCAAGTAAATGCTCCATGCAGAGCTGCCCACCTGAGCCATCTGACATTTCCAGGACTGTGAAGGAGAGATAAATAAAATTCTGTGGTGTTGAACCACTGAGATTTATTTTGGGGTTGTTTTAGCAACTAGTATTATATATCCTGATTAATTAAGGCACTGGGCTGGTCACCGTGGCTCACACATGTAATCCCAGCACTTTAGGAAGCTGAGGTGGGTGGATCACTTGAGGTCAGGAGTTCGAGACCAGCCTAGTCAACATGGTGAAACCCTGTCTGTACTATAAATACAAAAATTAACTGGGCGTGTTGATGGGCACCTGTAATCCTGCAACTCAGGAGGCTAAAGAAGGAGCATTGCTTGGACCCAGGAGGTGGAGGTTGCAGTGAGCCAATATCATGCCACTGCACTCCAGCCTGGGCAACAGAGCGAGATCCCATCTCGAAAAAAAAATTAAAGCACCTACAACATGCCAGTTTGCACCCGGCATATTTTGAAGAGTCAGAGAACTTATGAGGTTGTTTATATACTGCCAGTAATGAGCTGTAAAATATCCATTTTCTCTCCCTCTTTTTTCTTCCTCTCCCACCTGCTCTTCCTCCTTATTTCTACATTTCTGAGAGTCTAGGTCTGGCTATGGTTCTCTTAAGTCAATAGTCCTGACAGCTGAAGTTTCTGAGAATATTTTTCCTCTGTAGTGTGATTATACCTAGTGGTCATTTGGTTATAATGATATGCTGTCTCCCTGTTTTCAGGGTGGACACCTTGCAAAATGGTATCACATCACAATTTGTAAATACATTACTGGGTATATTCTAAGTACTTGACAACTCCTGCATAGCTTAGAAATATAACCTTTTTCATTCTGGCCAACCCTGTCTGGGAACTTAAATTTGTTGGGAGCTTTATAACTCACGTATTTCTAAACTCATGCCTCCCAACACCCTGGTGAGGCAGGCCTAGCAAATACTGACTGATACACCAGTCAAATGATAGAAGTCTGTACAACTTGATGTAGCTTTTCTCCATGAAGCCCCCTTCGCTCTAATCTTCACCAAAGTCTTCTGAAGCCATAAATGCTTGATGTGTAGATTCTTTGTGATAGAAACTCTAGACAGTTACTTTTCTATTTGCTGTTGATAGGTCGATAGATAAGAAAATTAGGGGCCAAGGGGGCATAACAGACAAGAAGAACATAACTCCTAACCTGCCTATACCACCTTCAATACTGGCAGGAACTGGGGACTCCTATGGATGATAGGATTAGAAGTCATCGAGACAAAATTAACTTAGATCTCAATGGCTATGGAGGGGCCTCACTGAGGCCTTGTATTTCATAAATAATTTGTTCTTCATTAAACAACAAAAACACAATGTTGAAAAATTCACTTTTCTGAAACATTAGATTAGTTTTAATGTAACGTCTATGATGATCTAGCTCGCACTCCTTTTCAGTCGAATATGCTTTCTCAAAGTGGGTGAGAGACAAGTGAGAGGCTGTAGTCTGTAAAACTGTGCAGAATGCCCAGCCTGTTTTATCTATGCTGCAGCCTAAGGGAGGATGCTGGATTTGGGAGTCTTTACGCCAGCAGTGTCCGATAGAAATGTAACGTGAGCCATACATGTAATTGTAAATGTTCTAGTAGTCACAATAAAATACTGATATGGTTTGGCTGCACCCAAATCTCATCTTGAATTGTAGTTCCCATCATCTCCACATGTCAAGGGCGGGACCCAGTGGGAAGTAATTGAATCATGGGGGCGGTTACCCCCATGCTGTTCTTATGAGAGTGAGTGAGTTCTCATGAGATCTGACGGTTTTATAAGGGGCTTTCTCCCCTTTGCTCGGCACTTCATCCTGTCACCCTGTCACCCTGTGTAAAAGATGCCTTACTTCCCCTTCCCCTTCCACCATGATTGTAAGTTTCCTGAGGCCTCATCAGCCATCTTGAACTGTGAGTCAATTAAACCTCTTTTCTTTATAAATTACCCAGTCTCAGGCAGTTCTTCATAGCGGTATGAAAATGAACGCCTACAAATACAAACAGGTGAAGTTAATTTTAATAATCATGTTATTTAACCAGATATATTCAAAATACCACTTCAACATGGAATCAATATAAAATATTAGTGAAATATCTTGTATTCTTTTATCACATTAAACCCTCAAAATCAGGTTTATGTTTCAATTCAGCTACATTTCAGGTGCTCATTAGCTACATGTGGCTGATATCTACTGAACTGGAGATCATAGCTCTGAGAGCTGCCTCTATAAGAAGTAGCCAGGGCCGGGCGCGGTGGCTCAAGCCTGTAATCCCAGCACTTTGGGAGGCCGAGACGGGCGGATCACGAGGTCAGGAGATCGAGACCATCCTGGCTAACACGGTGAAACCCCGCCTCTACTAAAAATACAAAAACTAGCCGGGCGAGGTGGCGGCGCCTGTAGTCCCAGCTACTCGGGAGGCTGAGGCAGGAGAATGGCGTAAACCTGGGAGATGGAGCTTGCAGTGAGCTGAGATCCGGCCACTGCACTCCAGTCCAGGCGACAGAGCGAGACTCCGCCTCAAAAAAAAAAAAAAAAAAAAAAAAAAAAAGAAGCAGCCAGGACGAGATGGTACGAAGCTTTCCAGTGGTCTCTGTCATGTGCCTGGGTAGTGAGTCTAATCTCTGACTTCTCCTACTTTTCCCTCATGAGGGCATTTTCCTTGTCCACAGAAATGGGTCAGATCTCATCCAGTGCCTGCCTGACCAGGCCTCACAGGAGACCTGCTGGTTGGAGGAGAAGTTTGGAAGATTCCAGATGTGTACTCCACCTGTCATCTGCCAAGGCTGCAGGTAGCCTGAAGGCATTTTCTTCAGCGCTGCTTCTCTCATCTGCACACTCACCTCTGTACATGATTGCTCATGGTCTCTGGGAAGCTTCCCCTGCTTCTTCCTCCTCCCTCCACTCATCCCTACTTTGAGCAGATGCAAGAGAAAGGAAGGCACTTGTTATTTCAAATGGGGCTTGACGCAGCCTCACAAAGAGTATAAAACCAAACCATTTTCACAGGCAATCAGACCCAGGCAGTTAAAACAAACTGAGAACTCAATTACAGCCCATTACTGTCTGATCCAGGGCTCCCCCCTCTGCACATCCCTTGGCTTCTAGAAAAAGGAGTGGGAAAGGGCAAAGGGAACCCTTTCTGTAGCCTGCTAATAGGCTGGGATCACAGAAAAGGCCCTCACTTCTCCCATCAATCCAAGTGGGAAAGACAAGTGAACAATTCTCCTGCGATTTAAACAGATAAAAAGTAAATGATATTGTTGACAAAGCCCTAAGCAAAGATTCTTTTGGCATTTGATTAGTAGCATGGACCAGAAATGTCGTGTGTGTGTGTGTGTGTGTGCGCGCACATGCAGACGTGTGGTCTCTTCCTCATAACCACATAATACATACATATGTCACATCTAATGGTACTGGCAGTCAGGATGAAATAAGGTTCCACTTTCATATGGGCTTTCTGAACGTGTCAAATTGGTGCCTCTTCTGCATAATGAGAATAATAATGCCATCAATCACGTAGGGATGTTATGAAGACCAAACAAAGTAAGATTTGTGTAGTTACTTTCTGATTATCTGCCTTTGTATCAATCAATCCATCAATGGAGGAGCGTGGTAAGAACCATACAGGCATGGTTAATGGAATCATACAAAGATTCCCCCAGGTCCATTTGGAGACATGAGCATGTTCTGAACCATTGTTCTATGTTGCAAATGCATGGAAATTACAGATAAAATATTTTACATAATAAGAACATGGTTCTCTTCAAAGCATTAAAAAAGTAGATGATGGGGGAATCTAGAGTGTTAATCCTAACACTGAAGTACCAGGACATGCTATGGGTAGTTGGGGCTGGGGACCTGTTTCCCAGGTAGGGATGAGGACCAAATGCATCCCATGCATGGGAAGAGCTGTACCTTTGTTGCCCATTTGAAGCCAGGCCCTGGACAGCCCATGAATTGATACCTTAATAGCTCTGCCTTCCCACCTTATACCATGACCAGGAAGATGCTAGAAGGATGTACCTTGTGGAGACTGGGTCCCTAGTGAGCCTGGCAGGTGGACGCAGGATTATACCATGTGTGGGAGGCAGGCATCCTCTTACAAGGCCAAGTTTATGTGCATTCCAGTGTGAATATTTTCAGTCTATTAAATTTCTCTGTTTAAAGAAAACTATCATATCTTCTCTATCTCTGTGTCATTCCTGTGAGCTTTAACAGTGAATTCATAATTACAATAATAGTTTTTCATTAATTTGTCATTGATGATCTATCATGACCATATAGTGTTCTAGGTAAACATAGTCTGAAAAGACCCAATCCTTCTGACCAATAATAACAATAGCACAACAAACCATTTACAATTCACAGCCTACTTGAGTCTCACACCAACCCTGTGAGAAAGGGCTAATCCTTAGATAGTAAACAAATGAGGAAACTGAAGCTATGCAAGATAAATTAGCTTCCTCCAAGTTATGCAGCTGGCAAGTTGTGGGCAGAGGCTAGAACTCAAATCTTCTGATGTCTTGTGAAAACCCAGAAAGCAACCCCTGAAAAAATACAGCTGGAGTGTGTAAAAACTACAGGGTTTCCTAGAGATGGCAAGACCCATGTTGGCATAAAGGAAGCAAAAATTCTGAAGAATAAGCCTGAGAATGTAATATAGGAAAAATATTAGTAAGGGATGAGATACTACTACTTTTTTACTCATGGCAGAAGGTGAAGAGGGAGACTGCATGTCACATGGCTAGAGTGGGAACAGGAGAGAGAAGATGAGATGCCAGGCCCTCTCCTTTTTTTTTTTTTTTTTTAATTCTGAGACTCGGTCTCGCTGGAGCACAGTGGTACAATCATGGCTCACTGCAACCTCAACCTTCCGGGTTCAAGTGATCCTCCCATCTCAGCCTCCTCAGTAGCTCCTGCAGACCACTATGCCCAGCACCAAAATTGGGCTATCTATGCCAGAAAGAATGGGAGTCAAGTGCAAATGACCTAACGAGTAACCACCCACTATGATAACTACAATTAAAGAAAAATTAGTTAATGTTGGCAAGAATGTGAAGAAATTAGAACCCTTGTGTGTTGCTGGTATAAACATCAAATGTTATAACCACTGTGGAAAAGAGTTTGGTGGTTCCTCAAAAAGTTAAACATAGCATTACTGTATGACCCAGTAATTCCACTCCTACATATATACCCCAAGTAATTGAAAATAGGAACTTAAATAAATACATGTGCATGCATGGTTAGAGTAGCATAATTTACAGTAGCTAAAAGGTAGAAATAACCCAAACATCCATCAATGTAAAAATAAATTGTGGTATATCCATACAATGGAATATTATTCAGCCATGAAAAGGAATGAGGTACCGATACATGCTACAATGTGTATGTATGCACCTCAAAATATGCTAAGAGAAAGAACACAGAAATAAAATGCCACATGTCATATGACTAATACAGTTTGAAAATTTGTCCCCTACAAATCCCGTGTTGAAATGTGATCCCCAATGTTTGAAGTAGGGCCTAGTGGGAGGCATTTGGGTCATGGGGGCACGTCCCTCATGAATGGCTTGGTGCCCTCCCCATCGCAATTAACAAGTTCTCATTTTATTAGTTCCCATGACAGTTCGTTGGTATTATAGTGAATACAAAGGGCCTGGAGGCCGGGAAGCATGGCCCATGCCTGTATCCCCAGCACTTTGGGAGGCTAAGGCTGGAGTCTTGATCACTTAAGTCCAGGAGTTTGAGACCAGCATGGGTCACATAGTGAGACCTCACCTCTACAAAAAATCAGAAAATGATTAGCTGGGCATAGTGGTGTGCAGCAGCTACCGAGGAGGCTGAGATGGGAGGATCACTTGAACCCGGAAGGTTGAGGTTGTAGTGAGCCATGATTGCACCATTGTGCTCCAGCGAGACCCAGTCTCAGAATTTAAAAAAAAAAAAAAAAAAAAAAGGAGAGGGCCTGGCATCTCATCTTCTCTCTCCTGTTCCCACTCTAGCCATGTGACATGCAGTCTCCCTCTTCACCTTCTGCCATGAGTAAAATCTTCCTGAGGCCTTACCAGAAGCAGATGCTGGCACCGTGCTTTTTGCACAGCCTGCAGAAGTGTGAACTAAGTAAGCTCATTTTCTTTATAAATTGCCCAGCCTGAGGTATTCCTTTCTAGCAACACAAAACTGACTAATAGAGACTCTTATTTTTATGAGCTATCCAATGTAGGAAGAGCCACAGAGACAGAAAGCAAACTGGTGGTTGTCAGAGGCTTTGGGGAGGGGCAATGGTAGTGACTGCTTAAGGGATATCAGGTTTCCTTTAGGGAAATGAAAATGTTTTAGAACCAGATAGAGGTGGAGGTTACACAAGAACTATACTAAATGCCACTGTATTCTTCACTTGAAAATGGTGAATTTTTTGTTATTTGAATTTTGCCTCAATAGAAATAAACAGTAACAAAACCCCAGCCACTCTGGCCCCAAAGCTCACAGTCATCTTATTTGGCCACAGATATGGTGTCTCTCTCGTTGGTTCTGATTATGGAACCAGCACCAAAATTGGGCTATCTATGCCAGAAAGAATGGGAGTCAAGTGCAAATGACCTAACGAGTAACCACTATATGACCAAAATGACAAAATTCTTTAAAATTATGTTAACGACGAGTTGATGGGTGCTGATGAGTTCATGGGTGCAACACACCAACATGGCACACGTATACATATGTAACAAACCTGCATGTTGTGCACATGTACCTAGAACTTAAAGTATAATAATAAAAAATAAAATAAATAAAAATTATGTTATCTTTCTTGTCAGCAAAGACATTCAGCCAGCTCCCCAAACCTTCCTAATACATAGTTTCTAAAGCATAGCCCTAGGGAAACTTTCTTTCTTTCCAGAATGATTGGCACAGATTGAGGGGCTGGGAGTTATTTGGGAAGGAGAGGAAAAATGGTAGAAATAAAGATAGTGTAGATGAGGAAGGGATGGGTCCAAAGACATGAGGCAGAGAAACTGAAACAACTGTGTACATAGCCACACTCCCTGATGGAAAGCAAACTTCTCTCAGGTCAAGGAGCATGTCTTATTTATCACCAGAAGAACCTATTATAGAATCTAATTTATAGTAGGCATTCAGCAAATATTTGTTTAATAAATAAACTATAAAGGAAAATACATTTGGGTTTCACCCTGTTGGCCTGACTCATGAATCATCACACTAAGGAAAGGGCAATGCTATTAATTAATTGAGCTCTTTTGTTCACTCGGTTCACTTATTCATCCACCCACCCATCAACCCATCCACCCATCCATCCATCCATCCATTCTGTCCAACCATCCATCCACGTATCCATTCATTCATCTTCTTTCCTTTCAAAATTCAACAAGTTTGTATTGATTGCGTACCCTATGCTGCCGCTGTTTTAGAATATGTGGCTATAGATATGAATAAGATGGTCTCTTTCCTGCAGGGGAATTAGTAGCAGAGCAAGAAGGAGCTGGAGAAGTAGGCAGAGGCTGGGCAGTGTGGGTCTTGGAGAAGTACAGGGGAGGTCAGGCAAGTGGAGAAGTTCCGTGACCACAGAGGCAGTCTTGTTATGCTAGGTGACATGGGGGAAAACCAGGGAAGCCCCATTCCTCAATGAGCCCAAGGGACAAGGACAGAGTTAGAAAGGGGAGATAAAAACAGGAAGATCAAAATCCAAAGGATTTCAAGTATAAAGTAGAGAGTAGTTAAAGGGTGGGGGGAGATACAAATTAACAGCTATAGTGGAATTGTGGTACCCACCCCTATCATTATTGGGTGCTGGTTATATGGATGAGGGGGTGGATCTGCCTGTGTTAAAGACAAAACTTAGAGTTACCATTCACTAGGATGACACAACGGGAGTGCCTCTTGCCTTGAGCTGCCCATGGTTGTAAGGATGGTTCCCTAAAGATGTCCACACCTTCCTCCTTGGAATCTATGAATGTGTTATAGTACATGACAAAAGGGACTTCTGCAATTGCAACTAAGTTTATGGAACTTATGATAAGATACTATCCTGAATTATGAGTGGGCCTCATCACATGAGCTCTTAAAAGCAGAGAAAGCATTGGGGTAAGAAATATGAGACAAGAAGAGAATTCAGAAAACTTCGAAGCACAAGAGGGACTCACCTGCTGTTGCTGGGGGAGGAACAATTGGAAAGCATGAGAAGAAATGTGAGTGCCTTGTAGGTGCAAAGACTGCCACTCAGACACTAGCCTGCTAGAATGTAGAGATGTCAATTTGATAACCACAGGGAACTGACTTCAGGCAGTCACCTGATGGAGCTTGGAAATGGATTCATTCCCCAGAGGTTCCAGGAAAGAACAAAGCCTTTCTGACACCTTTGCTTCAGCGTTGTGAGACTCCAAGCAGAAACCCCAGCTGAGTCACACTGTACCAGACTTGGCCTACAGAGCTGTGAGATAAGTGGGTGTGGTCTCAAGCTGGTAAATTTGTAGTAATTTGTTATGGGAGCAATAGAAAATGAATACACGTCCTGTAACAAGAATCTGTCTCCCATCAGGTAAAACGGAGTGCCTCCAGAGCAGAGATTATTTTTTATTGTCCTACACACCCTGGAGTTAGACCATCTGGGTTCAAATCCTGCCTTTGACATGCACTGCTGGGTGAGATTAGGTCAATCTTTTAATATTTCTGAGTGTCCTCAGCAATGAGACTTCTGCACCTATTTTATAGGACTGTTTTAAGGAGTGAATGAGTTAACATTTTAACTTGGAACTGTGGCTGGAACAGAATAAATTCGGAAAGTATTTTATTTCTTTGTGATGATGTGTCTGGAACACAGTAGAAGCGTTTCATCAATGGCAGATTTTCTTCTTGCAAGGAACACAGTGGTTTGACAACTAGCTTCCCTCTTTGGCGCCAACGTACTCATTCTTCCTGATGTTGGAGGAGTTTGCTGAGGGCAACTGCCTCACCCAGGGTTGTAGCTCCCTGTCATTGCTTGGGAGCTGAGCCTGGCTCCCTGACCTCAATTCATCCTGACTCTGAAGGGCTATCCCAAGGTCTCTGTTGCAATATCAGGCAGTTCAACTTCTCAGGGGTGTTGCTCCTGAGATCATTCTCCAAGAAATCTTCTGCATATGCATATCTGTCCCAGAGTTTGTTTCCCAGCATACCTGATGTAATACAGTTCTCCTACTTGTCTTGCTCTTTTCTTGCATCTATTCTTCTTGCCACTGTGATTTGCAGACTATGCACTATGTGCCACAACACTGTTCTATTTGATAAAGCACTTCTAATCCTACACCTGTAAGTCAAAGCAGATATTGTTTGCTCTGTCTTAAAACGAGAAGGTTGAGACATTGAGTAGTGAGATACTTGCCCAAGATCAAAGAACTGGCAACAGGCAATGCCAGGATTAGAACGTGGGGATGTAGGAGAATTAAAAGCCAGTGGCTTGCTGTTTATCACATTGAATTGACCAGGTTGCCCTTGGATCAGACTTTTGGGACATGAACCCTGTCTTTGCCTGGGCTTGAGTGAGTGGTCCCCTTGGGTATAGGGCTCTGAGCTACTTTTGCTGCTTTCCCAAGCAGCATCTGCTTGGCTTCTGGGGAAGGCCTCGGGAAACTTATCATTATGGCAGAAGGGAAAAGAGGGAAACAGGCACATCTCTTTTTTTTTTATTATTATTTTTTAGTGTTTGTCTTCTCTTTCTTTTTTTATTATACTTTAAGTTCTAGGGTACGTGTGCACAGTGTGCAGGTTTGTTACATATGTATACGTGTGCCATGTTGGTGTGCTGCACCCATTAACTCATCATTTACATTAGGTATATCTCCTAATGCTGTCCCTCCCCCCTTCCCCCACCCCACAACAGGCCCCAGTGTGTGATGTTTCCCTTCCTGTGTCCAAGTGTTCTCATTGTTCAATTCTTACCTATGAGTGAGAACATGCGGTGTTTGGTTTTTTGTCTTTGTGATAGTTTGCTGAGAATGATGGTTTCCAGCTTCATCCATGTCCCTACAAAAGACATGAGCTCATCCTTTTTTATGGCTGCATAGTATTCCATGGTATGTATGTGCCACATTTTCTTAATCCAGTCTATCATTGATGGACATTTGGGTTGGTTCCAAGTCTTTGCTATTGTGAATAGTGCCGCAGTAAACATACATGTGCATGTGTCTTTATAGCAGCATGATTTATAATCCTTTGGGTATACACCCAGTAATGGGATGGCTGGGTCAAATGGTATTTCTAGTTCTAGATCCTTGAGGAAATGCCACACTGTCTTCCACAATGGTTGAACTAGTTTACAGTCCCACCAACAGTGTAAAAGTGTTCCTTTTTCTCCACATCCTCTCCAGCACCTGTTGTTTCCTGACTTTTTAATGATCACCATACTAACTGGTGTGAGATGGTATCTCATTGTGGCTTTGATTTGCATTTCTCTGATGGCCAGTGATGAGTAACCAAAACAGCATGGTACTGGTATCAAAACAGGCACATCTTACATGGCCAGAGCAGAAGGAAGAGAGAGAAGGGGGAGGTACTACACACTTTTAAACAGCCAGATCTCGTGAGAACTCTACCAGGAGAACAGAGCAAGGGGGATGGTGCTAAACCATTAGAAACCACCCCTATGATCCAATAACCTCCCACGAGGCCCCACCTCCTGCATTAGAGATTACATTTCAACATGAGAATTGGGTGGGGACACAGATTCAAACTATATCAGAGGTTAAAGCTTCTGTATAACCAGGTGGCATTTTCTCTAGGAAATGATATTCTTCTAGGACCAAAGCTCTTCTCAGGACCAAGGGTCCCTGCCACATATATCCTGAGAGCTACCCTTTGGTCAGACAGGTCTGAAAATAGCCAATGATCAGGTTCATCCTTGTCCGTAGGTCTAAGCTCCTCCAAACTGAGTCTGGAGAATACACACAGTCCATAAATTTATACCCACATAATCTTTGGGCAGGAGAGTTATAACCTTGAAGACCTTATTCTGCTATGTCATACAAGCTAATGTTGGAGAAAGCTTTATGTTCAAGCATGTACATCACAATATTATTTATAGAAGCAAGAGAACAACAAGGAAACCATCTAAATATGCAGCAAGTAGAATACTGCTAAATAAATGTGAGCAGATAGTATTCTGTCATAAAAAATCATGTTTCCAAGTAATATTTAATGGCCCGGAAAATAGCTCAAAATATATTATTAAGTGAAAAGATTAGACTGGTAAACACTTTTCATTGAATTCGGTCATACCAATAGGAAATAAAAAGACTAGAGAAATACACCAAAATGTTCATAGCCATTATTTTAAAGAATGTAGAATGTATTGTCTTTTTTTTTTAATAAATTAATATATTTTTCAATTTTGTGCAAATTGTGGGAACCACTTCTATTATCAAGAGAAACATCCATTTAAAAAGATCCTGTAAAAATCTACATTTTAAAAGGACTTATTTTAGCTTGGCAATAGAATACATTTTGGGTCTTATACTCTAATTCAGTAGAAGCCAGGGGGTTTGAGCATTTCTTTTTCAGGTTTTTACAATTTAAAATCTGCTCAGTGTATCTGGCATGTTTTGTGCTTGGTTTTCAGTCAGTAGTTCACGGCATTAGATGGCTACATATCTAAAGCATCCAGATTGCTTCTGATTACTGAGCATGCTGTTAGGATATTTTATGTGCCATTCTTTACCAGCTTGTTTTTTTTTTAAAAGAAGATGGGAGCAGTGCAATCATTCAAAAAAAATAAACTTCATAAATACATAGCTCATGCCAGGTACTGGTTTTAGATATTCATGATACAGGAATGAGTATGTTTCTTTTTTTAAGAACGAATACATTATAGTATGTACTGTCATTACATTACGTACTAGAATTATGGATACGCAGAGTGGAAGAACTAGCTTTAGGGCTTCCAATAAACACCGTATGGAGAAAGGGATTTCTGAACTGGGTTTTGAAGGATAAGTAGGTGTTACTGAGGCTGAGAAAAAAATGAGAGATGGTCATTCTAGGAAAAGGCGCTACTCCAAGCAGAAGGACAAGATTGTGAAGATACAGGATGTCTCAGGAAAATTTGTGAAACTGATGAAATATGTGGCAGGGGGAATAAGGTGGACCAGATTAGGAGGACTGGGATGTTGTGTTAAGGAATTCATGATTTGGTTTTTGAATAAAATGGGAAGTATTGGATAATTTCAGTGGCAGTACAGAGAATAAATAGGTTACTTCATTCGGGGATCCAGCATAAATATATTTACTTTCGAACAGGCTTATGAACTGAATTGACAGAAATACCCTAATGGGTCACAGTACAATTATTTATTAGCATATATCCCATGTACTCAGTCATGGTTTAGACACTGTGAATAATATATAAAAGTTAAAAAATATTCCTATTAAGTATATTTATAGCTTTTCAAATACAGGGCACAGAATAGGAAGGAACATACTTAAAAAATGAACATTATTGTGAGACAAGACCGAAATATGTGTTTTAACTATGAAATACTAAACGTATCTTCCACAACGTCAGTACAGTTTGTAGTATAATTATATGGGTGGATTACTGTTTCCAGCAGTAGTAGACTAGGCAATACAGGGTGCCCAGCAACCATGGAGGCTTTATATTTTGGGTTTTCAGAGCAATAGCAAGTTCTTCCATCAATCTGTGTGGACTTGGGGTAACTCGGCATAAAGGAATGTCTCCAAGAAGCTGGACCTGCTTTACCTTGAAAGGAGGAAAAAACAAGTGACTTTGTAGGGTGTGTGTGTGTCTGTGTGTGTGTGAATAATGCAGTAATTAAAAGAGCAGACATTGCATCCAGACTGCCTAAGCTCAAGTCCAAGTTTTGCCACATACCAGTTCTGTAAGCTTGCAAATTTCATATCTCTCTGTGCCTCAGTTTCTTTATAAAGTAGGGATGTTAACATTGACGTCATAGGATTGCTATGAGGATTTACTGTAAAGCACTTAGAATGGTGCTGGGCTCATGTGAAATAACTGACAAGTATTAGTAATTACTGATACTAAGGTTCGTGATCATTTGCTGAGGAGCCAGGGAGTCAGAACAGGGAGATGCGGCCATGAGGAAAATACTGGGAAGAAAAGGGTCAGGGGGCAGGGGCCCTGGGTCTCAGCATCATTGCTCCCTCCTTTCCTCACTTCCTTCCTCCCTCTTTACCTTCCTTCCTTCCTCTGTTCCTCCCTTCCCCCAACTCCCCCCTTCCCCCACCTTCTTCCCCCTTTCCCCGCCTCCTTCCCCCTTTCCCCGCCTCCTTCTCCCTTTCCCCCCTCCTTCCCCCTTCCCCGCCTCCTTCCCCCTTCCCCGCCTCCTTCCCCCTTTCCCCGCCTCCTTCTCCCTTCCCCGCCTCCTCTCCCTTTCCCCGCCTCCTTCCCCCTTCCCCCTTTCCCCCGCCTCCTTCTCCCTTCCCCGCCTCCTTCTCCCTTTCCCCGCCTCCTTCCCCCTTTCCCCGCCTCCTTCTCCCTTTCCCCCCTCCTTCCCCCTTCCCCGCCTCCTTCTCCTTTCCCCCGCCTCCTCCCCCTTTCCCCGCTCCTTCTCCCTTTCCCCGCCTCTTCCCCCTTTCCCCCCCCTCCTTCCCCCTTTCCCCCGCCTCCTTCCCCCTTCCCCCTTTCCCTCCCCCTTCCCCCTTTCCCTCCCCCTTCCCCTCCCCCTTCCCCTCCCCCTTCCTTCCTTCCTTCTTCCCTCCCCTCCCCTCCCCTCCTTCCTTCCTTCTTCCTTCTTCCTTCCACAAAATTCACTGAGTGACACCCTGTTCCAGATACTCATCTAGCTATTATGAAATTGCAGCGAACAAAACAGTTACAGAACTGCCCTCAGAGTCTTTATCTTCTAGTGAAGGAGACAGACAAACACATCAATTTAATGCCAGGTGGCATTGCCTATTATGAAGAAAAATTGGATGGATTGGATTTGAGATTTGTTTCTTAAGAATGATCTCAATCTTGGCATGGAGTAAAGAAAGTGCTAGGCCAGTGGGGAGACAGGTCTGCTGTGAGGGACAACACAGGAGTGTCTGGGAGCTGTCCTGGATTGGAGAGCCAGCCCTGCACTGCAGCCTGAGGATGCTTCCCCAGTGTAATCTCATCATCCACAGCAGCATCACCCTTTACTTTCAGATCTTGTACATCAGGCATCTTAGAATCTCAGGACGGGGGATATCACCATGGGTTTTGAGACCTTATCTGCCGACCATCTCCCAAGAGCGAGTAATCAACATCCTGCATACTTGGAGTCTTCGCACCTCAGAGGACCAACTGCCATGTGCAGATGCATCCCAGCAACACCCAGGGCATTTATGAGCTAATGTACGAGACCACCAGATACCAAGTGCAATGGGGCAGAATATACCATTATTTATTTTGAGAGTAAAATCCAAACATGTGAGAACACTCTCTATCCCCTAGCACACTGGGAACAGAGAGCGTGATGGTTAATTTTTTGTGTCAACTTGGCTAGGTCACAGTACTCAGATACCTGGTAAACATGCTGTGAAGGTATTTTTTCAGATGAGATTAAGTCAGCAGATTTTGAACAAAGCAGATTGCCTCCACAATGTGGGTGGGCTTCATCTAATCCATTGGCTAAGCCTTAAGAGAAGAAAGACCTCCTTCGGAAAGAGAGGATTCTTCCTGTGTCTGACTTTAAACTCGAACCGCAGCATCTACTCTTCCCTGGGTCTCCAGGCTGCTGGCAACTAATTAAAAGGAGGACAAACACCTATGTCCTCTGTCACTTCTGGCTAACTCCCATTCATATCCTTCAGGATTCAGCTCAGGTGTCACCTCCAAAACGATGTTGTCGCTGGAGTCTCAACCTGGGTTAGATGCATTTTCGCACTCTGTAATAATTGTTTCTATGTATTTCTTGGACAGTTAGGATCACCTCATATTCATAGTCATTTGCCTAATGCCTAAGAGAGATCCTGCCCTCTAGGGAGAAACTCACTAAACAAGATGACAACATGAATGCAATGACTGCTCAGGGCAGCACCTTTGTCTCAGTCATCTCAAAATATGCCTAGTACCCTAGTAGTGCTAGCCTTTCACTACATTTTAGCTGAACTGGACTAAACTACCCAAGCCATCCCTAAAGGTGGCTGGTTGTACATGAGAAAGGATGTATTATGGGTTGAACTATGTTCAGCCAAATTCATGTTTTAAAATCCTAACCCCCAGGACCTGTGAATGTAACTTTATTTGAAGATACTGTCTTTACAGAAATAACCAAGTGAAAATGAGGTCATCAGTGTGGGTGCTAATGCAGTGTGACAGGTGTTCTTATAGAAAGGGGAAAATTGGATACGGAGAGATGCACAGAGGGAAGATGATGTGAAGAGATACAGGGAGATGCCAGTTGTATGAGTCAGAGTTCTCTAAAGGGACAGAACTAATAGCATAGATGTATATTTGAAGAGGAGCTTATTAGGAGTATTGACTCACATGATCACAAGGTGAAGTTCCACAATAGTCTGTCTGCAAGCTGAGGAGCCAGGAAACCAGTTCAAATCGCCAAACCTCAAAAGTAGGGAAGCTGATAGTGCAGCCTTTAGTCTGTGGTTGAAGGCCCAAGAACCCCTGGCAAACCACTGGTGTAGGTCCAAGAGTCCAAAAGCTGAAGAACTTGGAGTCTGATGTTCGAGGGCAGGAAGCATCCAACATGGGAGAAAGATGGAAGCCAGAGACTCAGCAAGTCTGCTTTTTACATGCCTGCTTTTATGCTGGCAGCTGATTAGATGGTGCCCACCCAGACTGAGAGTGGGTCTGCCTCTCCCAATCCACAGACTCAAATGTTAATCTCCTTTGTCACACTCTCACAAACTCACCCAGGAGCAACAGCTTGCATCCTTCTATCCAGTCAAGTTGATGCTCAATATTAACCATCATATCAGCCAACAAGGAGAAAAGCCTGGAACAGCTACTTCCTTCACACATTCAGGAGGAACCCACCCTGCTGACACTTTGATTTTGGAGTTTTAGTCTCCAGAACTGAAACAATAAACTTGTTGTCTAAACCACTCATCGTGGTATATCATAACCACAGTCCTAGTAACCCAAGACAGGGTATACCCCCACCACCAAATGCTCTTTTTCAATTTACGCAGGTATCCAGCCACCCATGTAGCTCTTTCCAGTTCTTTAACATTTAAGGAAGAAGTGAATCTTGAAGTCACTGAGATACCACAAAATCTTGACTGTCTTGTTTCCTGGGCTTCCTTACTTCCTAACACAACTGGAAAGTGAACTTTCTCTGAGCATGATGCCTGGCCCATAGTAGGCATCTCATAAGCACTGGATGACTGAGTGAAAAAAACATGTTGTGTTCATGATTTATTCACTCCTTCAGCCAGTGCTTATGGGATGCCTACTATGTGCCTACTTACTCCTCCTAGCACAATAAAGCCAACCTTCTGTGTCCGGTTTGACTCTCTTAGATCAGCCTCTGCATTCCCCTGTAACTTCAACCCCCTTTGAGGTTGTTATTTATTTGTTACCAGGTGCTTTGATTCATTAGCGGTTTCCATTAAAGCGATGGTTGAAAAGACACTTTCGTTTGAAACCCTTGAGCATGGTGTTTTTGTTGGCTGGCTTTTCCTACTCCGAAATAATTACTTTTTTTCTGAGGTGCTGAACTTTCTCTTGTTTGTCTCTTTTCTCTGACAGCCCTTTCTTTGATCCCTTCTGGGAAGACTTGTCCAGGCCCATTTAGTAATGCCAGAGGATCTTAAAGGAAAATAAATCATTGACTATTCACACTGAAAAAGACTCTAGGAGATGCTTTTGTCCAAACTCTTCATTTCCAGATGAGGTCACAGTTTTCAAAATATGCCATGTGAATGGTAGCACAGCAGTCACAAAAATAATAATAAAAGCATTTGCCTTATCTTTTACCATTGGCAAAGAATTTTCACTTACATGATTTTACTTCATACTGCCTTAAGTAGAGTGAGATAACTTGGAGAATTAAAAAAAGATTATTGGCCCTGGTGTCAGGATTAGAATTCTAATCGGTTAGAATTCTAGCATTGCTACTTCTATTCTGTTATGCCTCTGGGCAAGTCATGTCACCTTTCTGAGCCTCTATTTCTCCATCTATAAATGGCAAGGACCCAGGTTTCCCAATAAAGTTGCTGAAAGACAAAAAATATGACAGATCTTTGGAAACCACAAAATGTTACAGAAATCTAAAATATGGTAATTTTTATTTCAACTTTTTCCTGATTTTTATTGTTATCAGTAGAACAGGGACAGGGTTTTTAAAAATAATTTTATTTTTAATTGAGAAATGAGTAAATGTGCCAACTATCCAGGGTGCCAATTGAATTCACAGTGAGAAGCTTAATATATCAGAGATGCCACTCACATCACGGCATTCATTAACGTGAACTTGAAATTTGAGATGTGTTTGTGTGTGAGTATCTGTCTCCATCACCACTAAGTTGCTTTTTAAAAGAAATGCATTCTTCTATCTCCTTTTCTTATTTTTTGTATTCTTTCTGGTTATAAAAAGTTCACTGTTTCATTCATTCATTCATTCAGCAAAGATTTACTGACCCATGTGCTAGACACAGGTCAAAACACTAGGTAATGTAGCTTTTAACAAAACAAGTTTTTGCCCTCATGACACTTATATTTTAGATGGAGGAAATGGATGGTAAATGTAAAGTAAATGTATAGTATGTCAGATGATAATATAAATTATGGAGAAAAATTTAAAATGGTAGCAGGAGAAGGAGTACTTGAAGGTAAATGGCAAGACACAGGAACATAGCACAGACCAGAAGAAGGTAACAGAAAAGCCATGGATGTAGCTGAGGGAAAAACAATTAGGCAAGGGAACAGAAAGTGCAGAGGTTTAGGGTATGATCACATGATCATACTTGGCACAGCTGGGGAACAGCAAGGAGGATATTGTGACTCAAGTTCATTGGATGTGAGGACAGGAGTGGAATTTGAGATCTGAAAACTAGTGGTGCTGGGTGTGAGAGTGGCAGTGTCACATAGGGCCTCGTAAACAGTTGTATAAGGATGTTGTTCTTTACTCTGAATAAAAAGAGAAACCATTGGAAGATTTTGAGTAAAGAAGTGACATCGAATTTATGGTTTTAAAGGATCCCTTCAGCCATGGGGTTGAGAATAAACTATAGCAGGAAGAAGTAGAAATAGGGAGAATGTGGCAATACTACCAGAAGATGTGGGAGGCTTGCACTAGTGTGGTCACAGTAGAGGTGATGGGAAGTTGTTTGTATCAGTCAGGACAGGCTATGCCATAGCCTACTAACAAAAGATCCCTGTTATCTATGTGGCATAGAATAACAAATGTTTATTACTTGCTGAGGGATATGTACTTCATGGAATGTCTGTGGCTCTAATCCATATTATGTTTACTGTAAGACTCAGGCTGGCAAAGTAGCTTCTATCTGGAACATGGCCAGCTGCAAAAGAGGCATTGGCCAAAACCAGTAACAGGACTGCTCCTGAGTGCAGGAGAGCAAGGATTAACCATCTTAAAAGGGAGGAGCATCACAGAAAGAGAAGTCAGGATAGTTAGAGAACAGTTACATCATCTCCCACATGGTCAAATTCAGGTTCTACTTTGAAGGTAGACACAACAGATTTGGTATGGGTTTGGACCTAGGCTGGTGACAAAAAGAAATAAATGAAGAATGATGTCGAGGATTTTGCCTGACCAACTGTAAAGACAGAGTTGTAATTTTCCAAGATGAAGATGATTATGGGAGGAGCAGGTGTGGGGCATGCCAAGCTTGAGCTGATCATTAGACATCCAAGTACAAATGGCAAGGACACAGTTGGATAGATGAGTCTGAAGCTCAAAGAAGAGGTTCGAGTTGGTGATACCAATTTGGGAATCGTGTTGAATGCAGAAAGAATGGAAAGTACAGAAAAGCATTTTAAAAAAGAGAAATTATATGAAACTAGATGCGAGCTTTAAAATCTACCTTTGTGATCACTAACCCATGAATGACAAGGAAGATATCATTTGGGAATTTCCAAATTGTGACCATAGCCTTGTCTCATAGAGTTAATATAACATCTAAACAGTTGTTTCTGGCATGAACATAACTCAGCCTTAGCCTCACACTTGCACTATCTGCCAGTTTAAGGTACCAACTTGTACAATTTTTCATGACAATATATCTCTTATTATTTCATGTAATTATTAACCACAATCTGAACTCCCTGACTCCCAGTCCAAACTCTTTCTACCATTCCAACAATGTCAATTTTTCCCATCGCCAAAAGCTACAACTCTGTCCTTAGAAGATTAGCTTTATGGTTTAACCGTTAGAAGTGTTTGCAATATGCCTGATCCATTCTGAAATAAGCCCCAAACTTCAAGTCACGGCCTTTTAGATATGGATGATTTAGAGATTGTATAGTGTAATGATCAATTTCATGCAAGAAGCTCTTCTGGAGCCTTCTCAACAGTCTTCTGCCCTCTGAGTTCTTTTGTAGTGATGTACTCAGCCCCAATTCAACAAACAGTTTTCCAACATTTGCTCTGCCACCAGTTTTGTGCTAGGCATCCTGGAGGCTATAGACATAATAGATAATTTGTCCCTGCTGTAAGAGAAGTTGTGCTATAATAGGCAGCCTGCTATATTTTGGAGCAGCTTTGTTAGAAATTGTTTCTAATGTTGATCCAAAATTCAGCTCACTGTGGTTTCTGCTCATTGGCATCTCCATGGTCTAATACCTTAGTAAGTACCAGAGGGAGAAGATCCAAGTGGGAAGGGAAGTTTCCTCTCCTCGATCCCTGCTAGTTTCTCTACAAGGCAAGGGAGATACCAGTATAATGGTGACCAGTGACAGTCAAGATGATAAATCCTACCACATACAACAGTGCACAGAGTCACCATGCATTGAAACATTGCATAAATGCACCTGGGCCTTCCTTCCATATTTCCTCCATGCATCTGGAACCCACTCAATATTCAGCTATTGTGATTTCCTCTCCTTTTTTTCTTGTATCCATATCTGACAAGCATGTCATTTTGTTTTCATGATTGATGTAACAGGCCAAGGAGCTTGCAATCTTAGAATCCAATGAGACTTCAGGGAAGACAGAAACCTTAATAGATGTATAGCTGGATTTTGCTGCAACCCAGCTATATATTTTCCTTTGGGGTAAAACACACTGGCCCAATAAATAATCAAATCTTGGTTTTGTTTCTTATTTTCATTGCTTTTAGTAGGTATAATTTTATCAAGGATTTCACAGAGAAGAGGTCACTGGGATGAGGCAAAGATTTGGGTATTTTTGACTTTGTTGGATATAATGCCAGCAGAACTTTGTCCTAATATTTAAGAGAAGATATTTCTTATCTTGACACAATCAGTCATCTGTTGCTTGACTGCCATCTTCAGCATCCCCTAAAAACATTCATGCAGCCTGTATTTATACACTTTCAGTGAAAGAGATCACATTACCTTCCAAAGCCGCCCTTTCCATCTTGGCCCATTTCTGATGAAGAAAAATTTCTTTTGTATGTCAAGGCAAATCTGACCCCCCTGTGACTTCCATCTCACGGCCCCATTTCTATCCCTTGGGATGAAAAGGGAATCGATTTCACAAGCTGATTCCTTTTTTATGTAAAAGCTCTTCAACTTGACTACAAACCCCTCTAGTTATGTCAAGGCCTACTAACCCGCAGGAGATATGCCCAAGTGTTGGTTATTTCTCTGTAATTGACTTTTCTGCTCAGCGTTCAGGTCAGACGAGCCTCCATTGATCTACGGATCTGAAATATCCCCTCTATGTACACAGTCAAATGGAGTGCAACAGCTTGGGTATGGGTATTGGCTATGAATAGAAGTCAGGGCTCCTGGTACATGCCCATTTCATTTGTAATGAAATAACTTACAAAGCCCTTTCTCAGGGATCTAAAGAAGACCTCGCTTTAACACCTAAAGATCTTAACATTCACTAAATGTACATGCAAATGACAACTTTGGTTAGGAGCCAGATAGACAAGTGGTCACTGGTATATGTGATCATCAATGTATACACACAATGTTTGTACATAACAAGTAAGAGTACTTGCATAAGAGTAAGAGGTAGAGTGGTAAATACACAAGAGCACAACTGACCCAGTTCTAATCCTGCCTCTACCATTTTCTCTATTTTGTGCCCTTAGGCCAGCTACTCTTTCTCTCTCCCTGGACCTAATTTTTCTCCCATATTTGCAAACTGGAGAAATAATATCTCCCCACAGGGATGTTGTTAGGATAAAACAAGTGAAGCCTATAAATATAGTACCTGATACATAAAAGATGCTCCAAAAAGTAAGTTACATTCTTCAATTTTTTAGTTTACAAGATGTTTTAAAATATATTATTCAATGACATCTAGGATTCATTTGATCTAATTTTCAGCCCTCAGGCAGGGTCATTGCATGTATAAATACATTATATTCGAGGAAGAGGGAGAAAAAGAAAAACATAGAGGAGATTGTGCATACGCCTACTTGAAAAGTTTTTCATTATACCCAACTTTCATTATACATACTTCTGTCTCTCCGTCTGTAAAATGTTTAGGTTGAACTAGGTAATCTCCAAGGTCTTAGACTCTATTCTTATTCTCATCTATTATTCTTGTAACAGTCTAAAACTATTTTTATTCGGTTCTTAAAGGAGAAGGTGAGGAGAGAACTAACATTCTTTGAGTACCTCCTCTATTCTAGGGCTTCTGTTAAATATTCTATCTAGTATCATTTTATGTTCACTACCACTTTATCAGATAGGCATTACTACTCCTTTTTCACACATAGATGGAGAAAGTTATAGAGATTAATAGACTGGCCAAACCATTTAGTAAGTAGCAGAGCTTCCGAAGCTCTGTTTGCCTCCAAAGCCCGTATTCTATCCAGGATACTACTCTGAAAGTTGCCAAATACCACTCTAGGTACCCAAACATTTCATTACTATTAATCCATATGTTGGTTCCACTTTCTGCAAGCATCTTGTATTTGCTTTCAAATAAACCATTCCATGCTTTCAATTGACCCATCAGTGTTTCAGTAACTATAATTACTAAGTCTATCACATTTGGGGTAACATCAGAGTAAATGTAGACCCTGGTGAGGATACCCTCTGGATTGAAGGGTGACTCTGAGGTCAGTACCTGGGCACGCTGAATAGAAGATCCAAGATGAACTAGCATTTGCAGAGGTAACCTCTTGCCACCACCCAGGGACAATGGGCAGTTGTAAATAAATTCCCTGTCATGAAAGCTGTTCCATCCAAAGTTGTGAATGTTACAAACAGGATTCAGAGGTCCAGTGAGTGATTATACTAGATGGCATTTGAAAAGCCTTTGGAACTTCTAATCATGCTGATGTTGAAAATCTTTGTTTCTTGACTCCAAGATTGGCTACATATCAGGCAGGTTACAGGGCAAAATAAATTTAGGGTCCCATGTTTCAAAATTATTAAGATTTTTAAGATGCTGATGGTAGAGCATTAAACTAAATATAGGGATCTTCTGAGCATAGGGCTCTGTGCAACTGCATAGGTCACATACTGTTATGAACTGAATATTTGTGTTCCCCCAAGATTCATATTTTGAAGGATTAACCTCCAGGATGTGATGGCATTTGGAGATAGGGCCTTTGGGAAGTAATGAGGATTAGATGAAGTCACAAAAATGGGGCCCTCATGATGAGATTAGTGGTCTTTTAAGAAGAGGAAGAGATCAGTTTATGCATGCACTCTCTTTCTCTGTCTTTTTCTCCCTCTATTGCGTGAGGACACAATGAGGAGGAGCTACTTGAAAACCAGGAAGAAGGCCCTCACTAGGAACCAGTTCAGTACGCACCTTGATCTTGGACACCCAGCCTCTAGAATTGTGAGAAATAAATGCCTGCTCTTTAAGCCACTCAGTCTATGGAATTTTGTTATAGCAGCTTGAACACAATAAAACACATACCTATGAATTCATACTTACCTTACTCCATAGTATAATGCCTTGTTATCTATTTCATACCCAGAATACCTGACTTAGACATGTGTTCAATAAATATCAAATAAGCAAAGAAGTGAAAACAATACAAATGGGTGTGGTTCGAATCTGAGCTTCCAAACCTACCACCCAGATAACCTTGAGTGTGGTATCCAGTCCCTCAGAGGGACATCAATGAAAGAAATTGAAGAAAACATAAATAAACGTAAAGATATCCCACGTTCATGGATTAGGAGAATGAATATTGTTAAAATGTCCACACTATGCAAAGTGATCTACAGATTCAACGCAGTCCTTATCAAAATTCCAAGGACATTTTTCAGAGAAAGAGGAAAAATTCCTAAAACTTGTATGGAACCACAAAAGGCCCTGAATAGTAAAAGCAATCTTGAACAAAAAGAACAAACATGGAGGCATCAAACTGCCTTCAAATATGCTACAAAGCTATAGTAAGTGGCTTGGTGTGGTGGCTCACGTCTGTAATCCTAGTACTTTGGGAGGCCAATGCAGGCGGATCACCTGAGGTCAGGGGTTCGAGAGCAGCCTGGCCAACGTGGCGAAACCCCATCTCCATTAAAAATACAAAAAATTTCTGGGCGTGTTGGTGCATGCCTGTAATCCCAGCTACTCAGGAGGATGAGGCAGGAGAATTGCTTGAACCCAGGAGGTGGAGGTTGCAGTGAGCTGAGATCATGCCACTGTACTCCAGCCTGGGTGACAGAGTGAAACTCTATCTCAAAACAAACCAACAAACAAAGCTATAGTAATCAAGACAGCATGCTACTGGCATAAAAACAGACATATAGGCCAATGGAACACAATAGCTAATAAATCCATGTATTTATTGTCAATTGGTTTTCAACAAGGGTGCCAAGAGCACAGTATGGGGGAAGGACCGTATCTTTCATAAATGGTAGTGGGGTAACTAGATATCCCATATCTCACACCATATTCAAAAATCAAAGGGGATTAAAGGCTTAATGTAATACCTAAAAGTATAAAACTACCAGGAGAAAACAGGAAAAACTCCATGACATTGGCCTGAGCAATGAAATTTTGGATATGACCCCAGAAGCACAGGCATCAAAAGCAAAAATAGACCCACTGAAATTACGTCGAACTAAACAGCTTTGGCACAACGAAGAAAACAAGCAACAGAATGAAGTTACAACCTACAAAATGGGAGAAAATATTTGCAAGCATACATCTGATAAGGAATCAATCTCCAAATTATATAAGGAACACAACAACTCAACAGCAATGTGAATAACCAAATTAAAAAACAGGCAAAGGATCTGAATACACGTATCTCAAAACAGTACATACAAATGGCCCACAGGTAGATGAAAAAAATTCTCAACATCACAAATCATTATGGAAATGCGAATTTAAATCCCACTGAATATCACTTCACACCTGTTACAATGACTATCCTGAAAAAGACAAAAAATAAGTAGTGTTGGAGAGGATGTAGTAAAAAGGGAACCCCTGTATGCTGTTGGTAAGGGTGTAAGTATACTAATTGTGGAAAACAGTATGTAGGTTCTTGAAAAAAATTAAAAATAAAACTACCATATGATCCAGCAATCCCACTGCTGGTTATATATTCCAAAGGAAATAAAATCAGTAAGTAAAATATATCTCTGCACTCCCATGTTCCTTGCAGTATTATTCACAATAGCGAAGATACGGAATCAACCTAAGTGTCTATTAATGGATGAGTGGATAAAGAAAATGTGGTGTATTTATGTAACGGATGACTACTCAGTATTGATGAAGAAGGAAATTCTGTCATTGGCAATAACACAGATTAATCTGAAATGACATTTGTTCAGTGAAATAAGCCAGCCACAGAAAGACTAATATGATTTCACTTATATGTGGAAACTTAAAAAGTTGAACTCATAGGCCGGGCGCGGTGGCTCAAGCCTGTAATCCCAGCACTTTGGGAGGCTGAGACGGGCGGATCACGAGGTCAGGAGATCGAGACCATCCTGGCTAACACGGTGAAACCCCGTCTCTACTAAAAAAAAATACAAAAAACTAGCCGGGCGAGGTGGCGGGCGCCTGTAGTCCCAGCTACTCGGGAGGCTGAGGCACGAGAATGGCGTAAACCTGGGAGGCGGAGCTTGCAGTGAGCTGAGATCCGGCCACTGCACTCCAGCCTGGGCCACAGAGCTAGACTCAGTCTCAAAAAAAAAAAAAAAAAAAAAAAAGTTGAACTCATAAAAGTAGAAAGTAGAATGGTGGTTGCCAGGGGCTGGCAGGGAAGGAGTGGCTAGGGGAGATGTTGGTTAAAGGATGCAAAATTCCAGTTAGAGAAGATGAATATAGTAAAACATGAGAATATTGTTCAAGAGAATATTGTAAAACATGGTGACTGTAGTTAATAAAATTGTGTTGTATTCTTGAAAAGCACAGAGTAGATTTTAAGTGTTCTTACCACAAAAAATTAGTTTGTGAGATAATGCATGTTAATTAGCTGTACTTAGCCGTTCCACAATGTACACATATTTCAAAACATCATATCATAGACCACAAATATATGCATATATATAATCAATTAAAAATATTGACTTTTTTTCTTTGAGACAGAGTCTCGCTCTGTCGCCCAGGCTGGAGTGCAATGGCATGATCTCGGCTCACTGCAACCTCCGCCTCCAGGGTTCAAGCAATTCTCCTGCCTCAACCTCCCGAGTCGCTGGGATTACAGGCACCTGCCACCATGCCTGGCTAATTTTTGTATTTTTAGTAGAGACAGGGTTTTCCCATGTTGGCCAGGCTGGTCTCGAACTCCTGATCTCAGGTGATCTGCCTGCCTCAGCCTCCCAAAGTGCTGGGATTACAAGTGTGAGCCACCATGCCTGGCCAATATTGACTATATTTTTAATTGAATATGTGTGTATGTGTGTGTGTGTGTATATATATTCAACTGAATGTGTGTGTGTGTATATATATACACACACACATATATTCAATTAAAAATAAATTTGAAACCAGGAAAATATTAGGAGATCTTAAAAACAATGGGTTTGTATTTCTATATGGCAAAAATTTCATGGAGTTATGTAGCTACTGCCCTTCTCAGACTGGATATCCATTCTCTAATCCAAATTACATTGTCTGGCTCCTGCAGGCATTTCAGTCTACAATACTGTCTAAAATGCCATTCAAAACATATTTATTTAAGAATTCAGTAATTAAATTCTCCCTATGTAGGAAGCCATCTATATGACAAAATCAAAATCAGAACCATTGTTACTGAGAGAAGCATGCCTTGTTTAGTGTGCGGAGGTTCATTAGCTTTCTTTTCTCATTGTGTTGTCTAGACAACCAAAGTGACAGCCACACTATGCTACCATGGTCAGAGGCAGAGTAAGTAAGGGCCTGACTACCTGGGTTTGAATTCTGGCCTTTACCACTTACTAGCTGTGTATATCCTTGCACAACTTATTTAGCCTTTGTGCCTTGGTTTTCACATCCCTAAAATGAGCTTAAAGTAGCTTCATAGGTTGTTCTCAGCATAAAGTCCTTAGATAAGACTTGAGCAAGTAAGCCCTCCATAAATGCTAGCTGTTGTCATTGGCATCATAACCATCATACTCATCTGGGGATGGCATAAGAACAGGTGCCTCCTGCCATGGGAATGGACCACCCTCTGGAGGACCATCCCGATTCTAGGACTCTGTGATCATATGGAAGTTCAGAGTAACAACTCAGGAGCATTTTCTAAAAGTGCTGCTAAATGAGTTAAAATTTAAGTCATCACCCAGATTGTCCCTGGGAAAAGCTTCAATTTCATTTTTGGTCTGAGATATCAGAAAGAAGTGCAATTGCTGCTGTATAGCCAAGTAGAAAAGGGTTTGAGCATATAAGCATAAGAACAGTATTTCTCAAGCTCCATCCCTTCATTGCCTGAGTCAGAATTTCCAAGAGATGAAATGGGTCCATTTTTTTTTAAACAGGAAGGATCTCACTTCTTACAGAAGGGCTCTAGGTAATGAATAACTTTTTCTTTTTAATTTTTTTCTAGGGTTAGTGAAAGTACCAAGACATATCAGGCATTCCCCATCGCTTTAGCATTCTGAATCATTCTTTCCTAGAGGAACTGAAAAATTGCCTTCCAGGCCTATTCTTACCTTCAGAATCACCCTGAAAGGCACAGAAGCAGAGTGGAGTTAAAGACAGAGTGCCAGGGCCTGCAGGTCCAGGCTATAAGGTTTCTTTCCTCACTGTGTGGCTTTGGCAAGTTCACATGGACCTGCTGAACCTCAGTATCTTATTCTGTCAAGTGAAGGAAGGCATTAGCCCAAATTCTTAAAGTATTATCTGAGAACATCAGCATCAGCTTCACCTGGGAGCTTGGGAGAACTGCAATCCTCTGTCTCCACCCCAGACCTTCTGCATTAGACAATTTGGTAGTGGAGCCAACCGCTTGTGTTTGAGTAAGTCCTCCAGGTGGCTCTGACCACGCTAAAGCTGAAGAACCACTGGTATGCCAAGGACTCTGCACCAGGCAGGGATTCTGGCAGGCGTGGACATCAGGGTGGTGCCAGCCCTAAAGAACTGGCTAGGGCTGAAAACCGAGAAAATAATCAAGTCAGTTCCTCAAGGCAGGAGGCCTGTCAGTGAGTCAAAGGCGTGTGCATAGAATGTCCTGCCTCCGAGTTTAGCCTCTATCACATATTTGTTGTTTTAGCTTCATATTTCTTGATCTCTTCTGACCTCATTTTCACATCTGCAAAAGGCAGGGTAGGTAAAGATATTAACCTGAGTTTTCTGGGAATTGAGTAATGAAAATTGTGGGAAGTGGCTGACACATAGTAGGTCCTTGATAAATGGCAGTCATTTATTTCATTTATTTGTTATTTAACCTCTCTGGTCTCTATTGTGATGATAAAATATATACATGTATGTGTGTATATTTTTTTTGTTACAGTAAACTCTCCCTTTGTCTGGGTGACATGGTGTTTTTTCTTTGGAGCCACCTCATGCAGGTCAGACATAAAAGAAACCATGCTCGTCAGGGTGTCAGGACCCGCAGGACAGATTATGAATCTGCTTTCAGCTTTGAACTTCTGAATTTGTCTCTTGAAACCCTCTCTCTTCATAGTTGACTGGAAACTCCTCAGGGTGTGAGATTGGTAAGGACATTTTTAAAAGTAACAGGAACCGATGTATGCTTTAAGCAAAATAAAAGTAGAAATAGGATATGAATCATAATCCCAGGGCAGGAAGGTGGACAAGTCCATGCAGGAGCTGTTGCTACCAGAGACCAAATTACTGCTCTTCGTGGTCCCATTGCTCCATTCTCAAGCCCACAGTGTGCAGAATAGCCACCCATGGCTCCAGCATTGTCTGGCCTTGTGGTTTTTCACCCTCAGCCTCTTTCTTTACTTTCACCTTCAACAGTCTCCCAGTCCTACATCTAAATTGCTGGGAAAGGAACTCTAATTGCCTAGCTTGAGTCAAGTGCCTCCCATCCCCAGCAAATCACCTGTGGCCAGAGACTCAGGATCACCTGACAAGTGAGGGGGTGAGAAGGAGCATTGAAGAAGACTCACCAGCATCTGGACAGACCATCAGGACGTTCATTTTGATAGGAATGAGTGGGAAAGCTCTTGAATCCTCAAGAACCGTGGCTGCTCCTTACAAGCAGGTGCAGGGTATGAGCAGAATCCTCCTACTTTGTCTCCCTAGCAAATGGTTAGTGTTTATAATGTTAGATGCCCTTTTAAGCTTCACAGACAAGAAAGGCTGGCTGAACAGGCATAGAATATGAAAAAGGAATTTTCTGTTCTATAAACACACCAGACTCCAGTGTAAACAAGAAAATATGGCACAACATAAATTACTATTATCTTCAGTGCATGTAATGCTTAATAACAGCTTATTGAATCTCTTGGTTATATAAGGAAGTTGTGCTATGACGAAATTTTTTTTTTAGTTTTCAGGAGGTAATTGAATACAGAAAAACTATTACTTTTACGTAAAGCAAAAAATAGTGTGATGTGGAAAATACTCTGGAATAAAAGTCTTATTTAGCCACAAGTTAGCAGTGATACAGGCTTCTTCCATCTGGGTTCTTGTTCCCTCAAATGCAAAATGAGGAGGTTACACCTAGGGTTGCATGTCTGAGGTCCTGTTCACTGCTGATACGATTTAGGTTTTTTTGTGATATCCTGTGGATAGAAATATTGTGACTATGTATGTATCCTAGGGATGTGGAATTAGTCATGGTCCTGGCTGGAAAAAATGCCATACTCAAAGGACTTTTTGTGAAAGTTTAACCCAAGGATTGGTTATGGAGGTTTGGGTGGAGTTGAGAGGACCCGTAAGGGGTAGTGAAGCATCCAGAGACTAGCAGTAATGGGAAGCTATCATCCTGGGCTGGATGTGTTGTCACCTTAGGGTGAGGAGCCACCTGAGGCTGGTAGGGAGGGAGCAGGGGCAAAAATACCTGCATCTCTTTCGTTTCTGCCCTCTGGTGCCTCTCGTAGGTTGAACCCGAATTCTGAAGGGGGTTTTTGCCAATTCTCCAGCACAGCATTCTACCTCAATGTCATCAAACATCCCTTCCCTTAACCCATCTAGCTTCAGCCTATATCCCCTGCTGCCTGAGGAGGTGAGTCCAGCCAACACCACCAGGAGTGGAAGCTCCTATCAGTCCCTAAAATTGAAACTTTGTCCATTGTGGCAAGTAGCTGATGGAAGGAGAGGGCAATCAGAGTACCTGTGCCTTTTTCTATTTAGGATTTGGCTTTCTGCAAGAAGAAATGTGGCCAGTTTTTGGAAGATCCAGCAAAGTTTAGAGGAGAGTTTATTAAGTTTACCATGTCCTTTGATTTAACTTGGCATGACTTCCAAATGTTATTGTCCACCTGCTGTGTGATAGAGGAAAAACAAAGGATTCTGGGTGCTGCCCATGAATATGCAGATAAAGTGGCTGCTTTTAACCGAGGCTGTGTTGGTGAGGTGAAGTTCCAGATCAAGGCCCTAAATGGGATTACCAGAGGGATTCCCAAGATCATAAATGCAGAAGTCAAATGGTAACTTGTTTAATAGAAGGTATGAAAAAAGTGTGGTTAAGCCCGTTAATTACGACGACATTAGAGAAATAACTCAGGGAAAGGATGAAAATCCCACTATTTCAGGGTCATTTGGTTGAGGCACTCAGGAATTATATCAATGCAGACCCAGACTCCCCAGAAGCTCTTGTGGGTATCCGTTTTATTACTTAATCTGCCCCTGACATTAGGAGGAAGCTACGAAAGGCAGAAACCCCCATGATCCAACTTTTAAACATGGCCTTTGGAGTTTACAACAATAGAGACAGGGCAGAGGAGACAGATAAACAGAAAAAGCCCCAAAATACAACTGTTAGCAGCTACCTTAAGCCCCCTGCTACCTCAGGGTTACCCATCCTGGGGCAATGTCACCAGAACGGTGTCTAGGATGCCCTGGTTCTTACCTGCACGAGATACTTGTACACACATGTTCATAGCAGCATAATTCACAATTGCAACAATTGCTCCCAACTCAGCAGCCCCTGGGGCAGAACCAGTGTCCCTTCTATAAGCAAGAGGGCCATTGGAAAAGGGACCGCCCCAAGCTCCAAAGGAAGTCTTGGCCACCCACATCTGTAATGGCTGAGAAGACAAAGGACTGGTGGGCCTGAGGTCCTCCACAGCTCCCACTGGAGACCTTACTATCTCCACAGAGGAGCCCTGAGTAACCCTTGACAGATTAACCCAGAGGAAAAGAAGTCATTATTCGACAAAGATACTTGCACACACATGTTTATAGCAGCACAATTCACAATTGCAAAATCATGGAACCAACTCAAATGTCCATCAATCAACAAGTGGATAAAGAAACTGGTATATACATGTGATGGAATACTACTCAGCCATAAAAAGGAATGAATTAACAGCATTTGCAATGAGCTGGATGAGACTGGAGACTATTACTCTAAGTAAAGTAACTCAGGACTGGAAAACCAAATATTGTGTGTTCTCACTGATATGTGGGAGTTAAGCTAGGAGGATGCAAATGCATAAGAATGATACAATGCACTTTGGGGACTTGGGGGGAAGAGTGGGAGGAGGGTGAGGGATAAAAGACAACAAATGTGGTACAGTGTATATTGCTTGGGTGATGGGTGCAACAGGATCTCACAAATCACCACTAAAGAACTTATGTAACCAAATGCCACCTGTACCCAATAACTTATGGAAAGATAAGATTTAAAAAACTTTTTAAAAACCATTATTTTGGAGAAGAAAAAAGATACAGAAAGACCTCCCTTCCTTTGCATGTTACTTCTCAAGTAGACGCCTCTGCTTGGGACATGGAAATTCCTGGTGGAGCTGTGAATGCACCCCCAGTCCAGGTTACTTTGAAACCCAATATTGGTTACCCATGGAAAAAAACAATATCCTTTGAGACCTGAAGCACAATGGGGCATACAGGCCCTGATAGCGAAGTTTCTAAAGTACAGATTACTACAACCCTGTCAGCCCCCAACCCCCATCCTGCCGGTAAATAAACCAAATGGGGAATACAGATTTGTTCAGGAGCTGAGGATGGTTAACGAGGCAGCAGTCCCAGTCTACCCAAATACTTCCTAATCCTTACACAATTTTGACCCAAGTTTCTGAAGATGCTAATTGGTTCATCGTATTAGACTTAAAGGAAACTTTCTTCCAACCCGGTATATTTTTGCATTTGAATAGACTGACTAATCCAGATGCTCATGCTATATCTCTGTTTACCTGGACTATCCTCCCCCAAGGTTTTAGGGATAGTCCCCATCCGATTGGGAATGCATTGGCAAAATAATTAAGGGAACTACGGTTAACAAATGGATCTCTCCTACAATATGTGGATGGCTTATTAATTTCCAGCCCTACTAGGGAAGATTCTGGAAAAAAATACAATTCAGGCCTTTAACTTTTAGGGAAAACAAGGGTATAAAGTATCTCCCCATGAGGCCCAGATTTCTGTTCAAAAGGTTAAATAGTTGGGATACATGCTCACTCTTGGAACAAGAACCCTAGCCCAGAAATGAAAATAGACCATCCTGGAATTCCAGCCCCCTCAGACTAAGAAACAGTTAAGAACATTTTTGGGAATGGCTAGATTTTGCCAGAGTTTCATTCCCCGGTTTGAGATCTTAGCAAAATCACTCTATGAAGCTCTAAAAGGAAATGATTATGAGCTTTTGAATTGGGATGGAACTTGGCAAAAGGATTTCTAACCCTAAAAGAAAAACTTAGAAAAGTCCCTGCTTTGGGACTCTCAAGCTTAGAAAAAACATTTTACCCTCTATGTGGCTGAAAAATAAAGGACAGCCGTGGGTGTTCTAACTCAAAGGCTCACGCATAATTCTAGACCAGGTGGTGGTAGCTGGGTGGACAGGATGCTTGTTACTGTGGCCATCACTCCTCCATTGGTAGAAAAAGCCAGTAAGTTTACTTTGGGACAACAATTAGATGTCATGACCACCACCCCTGCATGAAGTACAGGGGATCCTAGAGGGAAAACAGCATCAGTGGTTAACAGGGGGCCACATACTTAAGTATCAGCCCTTTGACTTGACACTTCAAATGTTACCCTTAAAGTATATTGAGTTTTAAACCCTGTAACCCTGTTGCCAGACCTCACATCCCAAGAAACAGATCTCTAACTCATCCACTTCGGTGTGGAAACCATGGAACAGACCTACTCTGGCAGGCCTGAACTTAAAGATGAGCCCCTGCCTAACCCTGATGTTCAGTGGTTTGTAGACATAAGTAGCTTTATTTTGAGGCAGTAAAGAAGATAGGTGGGCACCTGTAGTCCCAGCTACTCGGGAGGCTGAGGCAGGAGAATGGCGTGAACCCGGGAGGCAGAGCTTACAGTGAGCCAAGATTGCGCCACTGCACTCCAGCCTAGACCTGGGTGACAGAGAGACTCCATCTCGAAAAAAAAAAGGTTTTGCTGTAGTTAGCCAACAAGAAGTGATTGAGATCAAAGCTTTGCTTCCCCAGACTTCTACTCAAAAAGTGAAATTAATCACTCTAATAGGTCTTTCCAACTGGAAAAAGACTTAACAATATATTTGCAGATTCTAAATATGAATTCCTAGTACTCCATACTTATGTTGTCATATGGAAAGAAAAAGGACTATTAAGAGCTGAGGGATTCCCACATACATCGCTCTGAGATTTTGGAACTTTTAGATGCCATCAAACTCCCGAAAGAAAGAGAAGTTATTCATTGCAGGCGACACCAAAAGGGAGGCATCTCTATCATTAAGGAAATGCTCTGGCAGCCAAGGCCACTGCTAAGGACAGGTCAGTACTGTTAGCTGCTGAACTGATACCTGATATTCCACTTGTGTTAGTGACAATACACTATACACCTGAGGAAATGAAATGAAAAAGAAAAGACTTAAAGAAAGATTCCTCAGGGTGGTTGCTAGAAAGTCACAAACTTTCCCTGAGGCTGAGCAATGAAAAATAAGCATTTCCACAGCCCCTCACACTTGAGATGGGATTCGCTCTTCAAACTGGTTTCCCAGATATTACTGGGGAAGGGACTATTTCACACTGTAAAAAGGGTCACTAGGGCCTGTGAACTTTGTGCCCATAACAACTCAGGAAGGCATCCCATACCCATATCCCTATTTAAACCTGTACAACACCAAGAAACATACCCTGGGGAAGACTGGTAAATAGATTTCACCCAGATGCCACCTTACAGGCGACTAAAATATTTGTTAATACCTATAGACACTTTCACTGGTTAGATAGCTTTCCCTACAAGGACAGAAAAAGCATTAGAAGTGTTCAGATTCTTACTTAAAGAAATAACCCCAGCGTCTGGATTGCCAAAATGTTTGCAAAGTGATAACAGACTTTCCCTTACAGCTAAGGTGACCCAGCAGGTTTATTCAGCCTTAGGCAATACCTGTCATCTTCACTCCTCCTGGAGGCCTCAATCCTTGGGTAAGGTAGAAAAGGCCAACCATGTTTTAAAAAGGATATCAGGAAAACTCTGTCAGGAGATTTCAGAGGCCTGAGTTTCTCTCCTACCCATAGCCCTCTTATGCATTGGGATGGCTCCAAAGGGAAACTTAAAGCTTAGTCCATTGAAATTATTTATGGAAAGCCCTTGCTATGGTTTGGTTGTGTCCCCACCCAAATCTCATCTTCAATTTCCACATGTGGGAGATAATTGAGTCATGGGGGCAAGTCTTTCCTGTGCTGTTCTTGTGATAATGAATAAGTCTCATGAGATGTGATGGTTTTATAAGACAGAGTTTCCATGCATAAGCTCTCTTTTTACCTGTTGCCACCCATGTAAGATGTGACTTGCTCCTCCTTGCCGTCTGCCATGAGCCTTCCACCATGATTGTGAGGCTTCCCCAACCATGTGGAACTGTAAGTCCATTAAAACTCTTCCTTTTGTAAATTGCCCAGTCTTGGGTATGTCTTTATCAGTAGTGTGAAAACAGACTAATACATCCCCACAGGATGGAACAGCTAAGTTTCAATTTGTCTCCACTAAGATCAACATGTCATTAAATCTTACTCAGGGTTTTGTAACAACACCATTACCATTGACTACACCAACTGAAGAAATAATCAAAAGACTTGAATGTGTATACCTCATAGATATCCATAATTGATCCACCCAGAGGGAGACTCACACGCCTAATTGTCCATCTTTGACCATCCCCTGTTGTCTCTGTAGAACCAGTCCTTGTGAGAATACAACATATGTAGGCAGTTGGCATCTGCCCTTGGTTTACCCAATGGTATTCTCTCCCAAACATCAACCCAATACAACCCATTGGTGGCCCACCTCTCATTTGGTAGTAGAGTCTAACAAAAATGAGCCCCCTTAAAACTGATGGGCATTCTGGGCACGTATCAAGACAGTCAAGGGCAGGCTTCTTTACTTACCCCCTAAGGGGGAAAATCATTCACCACTACTAAAGGATTATTCATTGGGCCAATACACCCAACTTTCAGGAGAGGGCCTCTTTTACCCTAATGCAACAGCAATATTCTTGCCTGGGAACCTACTTCGATTAAGTGGTTTAACTCCACAGCCCTCCGTCAGGTATGTGCACTTCCTGGATGTGTATCCCTTTGCACTAGTCAATAGAATAAACTTTCCTCTGAAGGCAAGACTGTTCCTGTCTTTACATCCCCCTTACATACCATAGCCTAAGGAAAATGTACTGTAGTACAGTTGGGCCCCAGCAGAGTAATGGTCCATAGCCTTACCTCCAAAATTAGACATAAGAGAGCAATTGGGCTAATCCTGCTGGGAATAGCAGTGGCTATACGAATAGCAACCCCTTGGGGAGGCTTCACTCACCATGAAACCACCTTAAGAAACCTCACCCAGGCTGTAGAACACTTGGCTATAAGCACAGGAGAGGGCTTACAGGGTCTCCAGGCTTCCCTAGACTCATTGGCCAACATTTCCCTCAACAATAGACAAGCAGTAGACTCTCTTCTAGTCTAACAAGTGGGGGAGGCCTGTGTAGCAGTCAACAAGACTTGCTGCACTTACATCCACAACTTTAGAAAGGTTGAGACCAACATGTAAAAGATATATAAACAAGTTACCTGGTTACATAGATATAACCAGGGAACTGACCCCAACTATTTCTGGTCAACTATCAGAAATGGTCTACCAAGCTTCATATGGTTTTTATTCTTCCTGAGTCTACCAAGCTTCATATGGTTTTATTCTTCCTAAGATTTTTAATAGCTATCTCGTTATTACTAATCTTTGACCTTTGCATGTTTAACCTCCTTGTAAAGTTTGTGTCTTCTAAATTACAACAATTTCATGTGAAGATAAGGCTGGCAAAAGGTTCCTACCCATCCTGTCTTGTGAACTGGAAAGAAAATAAAGACTTTCTGCCTTTGAGCCCCTTAAATCAGGCATCCAGAGATTTTTATTCCTCTAATGGTAGGCAGGGCTTACACCCATATGCTGCAGAAGATAGATCTCCATCCTTCCACAATCCCTTAAGATTAAGAATGAGTATATACTTGCTGAGTGGGGAATGAGGTAGGAGATCAGGCAGATAGTTGCACCATCTCAGCCCCTGAAGAGAGGAAAGGCATGGGGCTCAGCTTGGGAGGGTTCTTGGCTTCACTCAGGAACTCAAGAGCAAGCCAAGAGTGAAAGAAAGCAAGTTTATTAGAGTAACAGTGTCCAGCAAAATGGCTGCTGCATAGACAGAGCAGAGCTACCCCATAGGCAGAGGAGCACTCATGGATTGCTGGCTAGCTATATTTATAGTTAATTCTAATGATATGCTAAAAGCAAGGGTTGGGTTATTTCTGAATTTTCCAAAGGGTGAGGAGTTCTCGGAACCATATAAGGTAACTTCTGGGCATTGCCATGCTGTTTGTAAACTGTCATGGCGCTGGTGGGAGTGTCTTATAGCATCCAAATGCATCATCATTCCTAGTCCAAGTTGAACCCCAGTTTGGGAGTTTGCCTGCATCGTTTTGTGCCTCTCTCTAAATGTATGTGTATCATGTTAATTGGGTCCTCTTTTAAGATCTCTTTCTGTTTCATCACTGCCACCTTAGCTGACTTCTTGTTTATTCTCAAACTACTCCAAGGTTATCTCCAGTTCTGCTTGTCCCCACAGGGAATTACAGTCCCCAGGGGCCTATGCCCTTTGACTCCCCAGTAGTTTCACCCAATGGGAGGCACTGGCAGAAGACAGGATAGAAAAAAAGCTGGGGTATTTCTCTCCCACTCTCCCTGGGTATCCCCAGCTGCAGTACAGTCTTCTGAGATTCAGCTCTTACAGGAATGTCCTCACTGATTGTAGCTCCCCCTGGAGGTCTCCACTTATGAACTCTGGTAGTGTCATCATTTCCTGGTGACTCTAAGGCTCTAACTAAGGGTCGTAGCAGCTTTTCCTACCAGAACTTCTGAGTTGCCTGCCACTCTTTACTATTGGAACCCTGTTTGGGATTTCAGCCCATCTGTTACCTGTGTAATCAATTCCCTGTATTATATTTTCTCTGCTTTAAATGCCTAGAGTAGTTTCTGTGTTCCTGACTGGGTCAGATAGCTGCACCATCTCAGCCCCTGAACATTCACCTGAGTCACAAAAGATGCCCAGGGTCAAGTTTCTAGTCCTGCCTTTTGCATCTGTGTGACTTCAGACAAGGTCTGCAATCCCTTATCCATGGCAAGGATACCTGTTTCTCACACTTACTGGGAGGACTGTAAGTGACTTTACATATATGAAAATGGTATAAGATGACTTGGCACATGGTAACTACTCCATAACTTAGGATTCGATTCCTTGATATCAACAAGAAATAGATTGATCTGTCTTCCTTTTTGTCCCAGTTGCAAGTTGTTGGGACTTCAGCCATTTATGGATAAGCTCTACAGCCTTTAGATTAATGAAATAATTAGAAGTGGATAGAAAACAATAAAGGAAAGCAAAGAAGAGAAAACACATTGCTTGAATGGTTACTTCATTTTAGGAGTTGTGCTAGGTCCTGTAAGTGTGTCTCCTGATTTAATTTCTCCTAAAAGAGGGGACCTAATTCTCCTTACTTTTACAGATAGGAGAAACTGGGCCTCAGAGAGGTATGGTAGCCTGACGTGTCCAAGACCACACAACTAGTGCAATGGTTAGAATCCAGAATTTTGCATCCCTGGAAAGACAGAAAGAGCTCAACTCTTTTCCTCTTATATGACATCCCCACTGGCAACTTCAGATGCCAGTGGGGATGTCATGTAAGATGAAAGGAGCTGAGCTTCCTTAAAAAGAAAGAAGGAACTTAACACATCAGGTTTTAATACTACAAACTCACTTCCTATTAATCTTGCAAAGCAAACCCAAGAGATGGGGGCAGGTGGAGAAAAAAAAAGAAGAAGAAAGAAATTAAGAGAAATGTGAGTAGCTGGAGAACTGAGAGTCAGGAGTGATAAGGAGGTGGAAGTGGCAGAGACTGCATTGAGATAAACAGCTACATCTGTCTAATAGAGATTCTTCCCCCATTCTAAGAAAAAAAATCAATCTCCAGAACCTGTCAGGGGAGACATAATCCACCTCTGAGAAATAGGTGAGAAGGAAAAAAGAAATGGAGGTAGAGGAGGCACAAGAAGGCAGCTGTCATCTCAAGGACATTCTCAACTCTGAAGGTCACCTTGTGAATGACTTCTGTTTGCCCTCCTTTTCACAGGAACTGTAAGAAGTAGACAAGTAAGTGCAAGATTCAGTACTTTACTTTTTTTTTTTTTTTTTATTTAAGTTCTAGGGTACATGTGCATAACGTGCAGGTTTGTTACATATGTATACGTATGCCATGTTGGTGTGTTGCACCCATCAACTCGTCAGTACCCATCAATTCATCATTTATTTCATGTATAACTCCCCAATGCAATCCCTCCCTCCTCCCCCCTCCACATGATAGGCCCCAGTGTGTGATGTTCCCCTTCCCGAGTCCAAGTGATCTCATTGTTCAGTTCCCACCTGTGAGTGAGAACATGCGGTGTTTGGTTTTCTCTTCTTGTGATAGTTTGCTAAGAATGATGGTTTCCAGCTGCATCCATGTCCCTACAAAGGACGCAAACTCATCCTTTTTGATGGCTGCATAGTATTCCATGGTGTATATGTGCCACATTTTCTTAATCCAGTCTGTCAGTACTTTACTTTTTAAGAAAAATACTTCTATGTACAGCAAAGATGACGGTCATAGGCCATTGGTTTCTAAAACTGCTACTTCCCCTCCAAACGTTCTCAATTGGAGGAAACTGCTCACAGTTGACCCCTCTCAGAGAATGGCAAGGACACAGCCTGTCTTTGAGAATTTCAGATTCAGCTGGGCTTTTCTGTACACCTGTCCAGTGCCAGGTAGGAAGGCTTGATGCTTTCCCATTCACTCTCATCTACTATCTCTACTATCTCATCCACACCCGGAGATGTACCATTTCTTTGCTTATCAGAAGAGGAAACTAAGACTCAGAATGAAGAAATGACAGGCTAAGGACACAGAGCAAATAAGTTGACTCTCAGTCTTCTGGGTCTAGATCAAGAACTATTTCCTGAAATAATGTAAACACTGCTAATGTACAAGATGGCTGTAGGCATGTTACATGTATAAGCCTTTGAAAAAACATTTTAGGACTTAAGAGTTTATTATTTTATTAGACTCTCTTAGAAAATAAAGATTAACCAATATGCTAAGCTTCATATATTACCATCAATGCTATTGTCTTAGAGGAAGTTAGATACACATTTTATATAGTAAAAATATTGAGTTTCTAATAATAACGGTTTACTAATAGCAAACATTTTTATAGCACTTACTATAAATGAACTATATTCTAAGGTAGACAGGCATAGATACAGATATGTGTGTGTATAATTAGCCCTTATGAGTTAGATACTAAATGTTCTTTCTGTGTTTTACAAATGAGAAAACTGAGCCACAGAGAGCTCAAGGAACATACCAAAGCTCACACAGCTGATGACTGTCAAGCTTAGGGTTTACACTGAGGCAGTCTGGCTCCAGAGTCTCTTACCTGTCTATCTTAGTCCCTATGTTAAGCTTCATTTGTCTAAATTTTGCAAGTGGATATTCTATGATGAACTCTAGAAGTGTGGCAGAAACTGTCCCCCAAACCCATTCTGCCCTTCTTTCAGAATAATATCATTTGGGGTCAGGCACAGGGCCACAGAGAATTAGCACCACAGACTAGGTCCTGACCAACAGAGAGTGAGCAGAGTTGGTGAACACAATGTCCAGTTCCCGGCTCTCACTGCCTTCTCGCTACTGCCCTGTGGTGGGATGTGAAGGGGTAGTGAACACCTTGGGCCATGCCAACGCGGGATACACCACAGGGAAGCCAGAACAGAGAGAGAGAAATGGACTGCCTGCTGACTTTGTGGAGAACCTATATCAGCTGCAAAATTTATGTGAGAAAGAATAAACCTTCATCTTGCTCAAGCTATTCTTATTTTTGGTGTTTCTTAAATGCAGCCAAACCTGTATCTTAACTCTTACAAAAAAGACCTGTTGCTATATTGCAAATTTGAAGGTACAGCCTAATTTTTTAAGGTTGTCCAATAGGATGTGTGGAAGCAATCTAAACCTGACGCTATCCTTACACAGAATGATAATAACAACAATATGAACACAGACTCTGTACCAGCCACTTTTCTAAGCACTTTACGTATTTGAACCCATTTTAATCTTTACTATGAGAAAGATACTATTTGTATCCTCGTTTTCCAGGTGAAGAAACTGAGCTACAGGGAATGAAAGGAGCTTGTACTGAAGCACGCATTCATACGAAGCAGAGATTCCATTGTATGACCACTTGGAAACTCAAAACTGAACAAGTTTAATAAATAATGGAGATAACCCTCCCCTGACATTGCAGAGGGCTGGAGGGAATATAGGGTTTTCTTTCTTTGTTCTGAGTTTCCATAGGGCAGTTTCCATGGCACACATTAGGTAAAGCATGCTCTGCATGAACTTGGCCTGTTCTTTTTCTTCCCTGGGGTGTTAGCCTTGACCGTGTGGTCCCAGATAGCTCCCTATTGCCTCGGCATTGCAGCCAGGAAGCGATAGGAAAGAAAGAAGCAGATGTGAACTGACGTCCTCCTCCTGTAAGGAAGCCCCTCCTTTGCCTGCTGAGGTTTTGTACCTAACTGACTCAGGCCCTGCAGAATTGAGGGAGGGAGGAGGCAGCAGCTTTGAAGAGCTGGGAGATGAGGATGAAATCAATAAGTCAAATGGCGCTTGAACAGGCTGAGAGTCCGGAAGCCAAATTCAAAACTAAATGCACTGTGGGACTCTCGGGTTTTGGGAGAAGGAAGAGGCACCCTGCGCTGAGGGCAGCTTTGGCCTCTCTTCTCTTCTAGTTCTAACAATGTACTTTAAAATTCAGTGATTTATTTAGCACCTACAAAGCAAGGCACTGAAGAAGCAAGACTCAGTTGATGAACTGAAATGAAAGAGAAAATTGAGTCTCAACTTCTGCTCCTGAGAGTCACAGTTTGGGGTGAAGGTGAGGAATAGGCAAGTAAACTAATGAGGCTCTGGGGGTGGACAAAGGTCAATTCACACTGGCCTTTTTGTACGAAGTTAAAGACTTTGGATTCTGCCTCAAAGATACGTAAGGCACATAACATGATCAGACTTGCATCTTGTAAAAGTGATTGATGTACAGGTTTCCCTCTTTCAAGGACAAATTTATCTCATGTTGGGAGTGAGAAATGGTTGGGAGGCAAAGAGCAGGGAGTCAGGCTCCTGTGCTTGAATTCTGGCTCTGTGCTGTCTAGCTAAAAGACCCTAACCTCCCTGTGTTCCACTGGTAATAGAATAAAGCAGTGCTGTCTTAGGGATCACTATGAAAGCGAAGTAAGTTAATCCATGGAAATGCTTCAAACGATGCCCCGCACATACGATCTACCATCATTATCTTGAGCTGTGCACCTTCTTTTCAGTGATGGGTTTTTCTTTGGCACTATTTCCGGTTCCATCTTAGACCACTCGCCCTCCCTTCATGGCAGGATATGTCATAGTGCCCTTCACTGCCCTGTTGCTTTATTTTCCCAGGGCTGCATGAGTGTGTCACACTTTACAGAGGAATTAGAGATACACAGTTTTTAAAGCAGAGTTCTCAGAAGGATTAATCACGAGTACATGCCAAAACTTTGTGGCTTGCAACAGAAGAATCATCAAAAAGAAAAAGGTCGGGCACGGTGGCTCACGCCTGTCATCCCAGCGCTTTTGGATGCCAAGGCAGGCAGATCACCTGAGGTCGGGAGTTTGAGACCAGGCTGGCCAACATGGAGAAACCCCGTCTCTACTAAAAATGCAAGAGTAGCCAGGCATGGTGGCACGTGCCTGTAATCCCAGCTACTCAGGAGGCTGAGGCAGGAGAATCACTTGAAACTGGGAGGCAGAGGTTGTGGTGAGCTGAGATCGCACTATTGTACTCCAGCCTGGGCAACAAGAATGAAACTCCATCTCAACAACACACACACACACACACAAAACAATGATTCTGATATTCTTTTTAGTGAATGAGTCAATATAGGAGGAAAAAGGGGGTAGTCAGGTATTATGATTGTCAGCCTGGATAGAACTCACTGGAGATTGCTAGGTTAGTCACAAACCTGGTTAAAACTGCTGCAATTTTTCCAGCTATACCAGGTTAAAGCCCAATTTCACATCAGCCCTACTGTTGATTGAAAGAAACATCAAATATCAAAGCTCTGCTTCAAGCTAGCCATTCAAAAACTGCTCAGAAATGCCAGACAATATTTTCTTTCCTTTTCTTTCTCAGAGTATGGAAGAGGAAAAAGTAATCTCAAGATGACACAAAATAGGAGTTGGTCCAGAGCCTAAGGAAAAACCATCCAAGCAGCCAGTACCTTTATGGGGGTTGTAATAAGATAGTCTGTGCTGGCCACTTGGCCCATCCAAGTTCTTCACAAGGGTCTGTGGTGGGTATAGGGCTGTAGGAGTTGGAGCTGGAGCTGGCACTCTATGTCTTGCCAAGGACAGGCATTGGTCAACCATTAACAATGATTCCTGTAGAGAGGGTTGGGTTCATAATCAGGAATTGCATCATCATTTTCAAGGACTCTTTTCCCCAAAGAAGTTACATATTATTATGCAGATAGGCAAGGGCTTTTCTTTCCACTATCTTATTATGCTTTGCAGATATTTCTTGGAATAAAAAGGAGACCCATTGCTGGACCATATATCTCTTACTGGCTACTGCTTGAACTACAATCAACTCACAGGGTAGAAGTTTTGAAATGCAAGTCCTCAACTCTTAACTAAAGGCCATTTGCTAATACACGATGATAACTAAGAGGAAAAACAAAAGAAGAGTAGATTTCAAAACACAATTCTGTTTATGCTCAATACCTAAAATAATTCTAAATAACAATTGTTGAAAGGGTATTAAACAATATTCCATTATCAGAGCAATCCTTTGGTAGAAGATTATTATTTGTATCTGAAAGATGTGAAGAGGATATATAAATTGCTCAAGATCATGCAGTGTACAAAAGACATCATCTGGTTTGGTAACCAGGTAATGCAGCCCTGGCCTGGTGTTTGAGTTCTCATGCAGATGGATTTAGACTTTGGACATATCAGTGCTTTCTATTAGTGTCAGAGATGTTTGCACCAGAGCAATTCCATCTTGAACAGGGGCTGGGTAAAATAAGGCTGAGACCTACCAGGCTGCATTCCCAGAAGGTTAGGCACAGGATGAGATAGGTGGTCAGCACAAAGTACAGATCACAAAGACCTTCCTGATAAAACAGGTTGCAGTAAGGAAGCTGGCCCAAACCTGCCAAAACCAAGATGGCAACAAAAGTGACCTCTGGTCATCCTCACTGCTCATTATAGGCTAATTATAATGCATTAGCATGCTAAAAGACACTCCTACCAGCATCATGATAGTTTACAAATGTCATGGCAACATCAGGAAGTTACCATATATGGTCTAAAAAGGGAAGAAGCCCTCAGTTCCAGGAATTGCCCACCCCTTTCCTAGAAAACTCATGAATAATCCATCCCATGTTTAGCATATAATCAAGAAGTAACAATAAGTATAAGCAGCTGAATGGCCCCTGCCACTGCTCTGCCTATGAAGTAGCCATTCTTTATTTCCTTACTTTCTTAATTGACTTGCTTTTACTTTATGGACTCGCCCTGAATTGTTTCTTGTGCGAGGTTCAAGAACCCTCTCTTGGGGCCTGGATCAGGACTCCTGGTAACATTGGGACCCCCAGATCACCCCTGTTCTGATTCTGTCATCCTTTGTGACAGTACAAGGACCTTCATATTTTCTTGGCCCACTCCTGGTAAAACACACTAATGTCAAATCATTCTGTGATGGTTAATGAGAGTGTACTTGATTGGATTGAAGGATGAAAAGTATTGATCCTGGGTGTGTCTCTGAGGGTGGTGCTAAAGGAGAATAACATTTGAGTCAGTGGGCTGGGAAGGTAGGCCCACCCTTAATACAGATTTTGGTACCAGGAGTGGGGATTCTTCCCCAAGGGGACCTGGCCTCCACTTCATTCAAGGGGTTCTGGGTCTGTAAATTGGCTCAAGTCTGGAAATTGATTGAGGGGCAGTGATTCTCTGTTTTTATAATTCACATTAGTTTTTTGTCCACTGGACCTGGGAGTTGTCTGCTTATATAAATTAAGTAGGAATGCAGTAGACTTCCTATCAATTTCACTTCTGGGAACACCGCGATTAATTAGCCAGTGCCAGACCTCCACACAAGTCATACTCTTCTGATGGCTGCTTTTGCCTCTGCTGTCCATTACAGTAGCTATGCCCACCTTACCTTTGACGGTTGAGTGTTGCCACTTGGTCCCTTCACCTCAGGATCCAATTATTCCCATTGCATTTAAATTTTGTAGTTGAGTGACTGAGGTTCCCACTGTTAACTCTGACATACAGAGAAGAGCAATTACAGGACTCTTCAAAGATGTAATTTCTGCCCTCACAAATCTATTTTGCAAAGCATTGGTCAAGGGTACGTCTTCTGGACCCTCCCAGCTGGGATGAGTAGATCTAAAGCGACTAATCCATTCTACCATCCCAGTCTCCCTAAGCCTTTGGATCCCTTCCTCTACATTAAACTAAGGGAGATCCCTGTGATTAAGGTCATTGGGAAACTATAGCAGCCCAATCCAGGAAGGACTGCAAATGGCCCAGACCCTTCAGGAATGAAGGTTTGGGTCACTCTACCAGGAAAAAAAACCATGACCTGCTGAGGTGCTTGCTGAAGGCAAAGGGAATACAAAATGGTAGTAGAAGAAGATAGTCATAAATACCAGCTATGACTATGTGACCAGTTGCAGAAATGAGGACTGTAATTGTCATGAGTATTTCCTCCTTCTTTTGTTAAAAACATGTTTGTGTATGTATAAGAAAATTCCTTCATTTTATGTCCTTTTTCCTTTGTCATGTGACATAAGATTTATTGACTTTATATCAGCATTTAACTGTTGTTAACTTTAATACCATTTGGGTTGGGAATTGATGCATTTCTGGTTGTACAAAGGATAGTTGTATTATGTTAGGCATAATTATGACCTTATTATTATCTTCATTTGAAGATTATGTATGATCTCAGGAGATGTATATGGGTTCAAATCGACGAGGAGTGAACTTGTGATGGTTAATACTGAGCGTCAACTTGATTGGATTGAAGGATGCAAAGTATTGATTCTGGATGTGTCTGTGAGGGTGTTGCCAAAGGAGATTAACATTTGAGTCAGTGGGCTGGGAAAGGCAGACCCACCATTAATCTGGGTGGGCACAATCTAATTAGCTGCCAGCGTGGCTAGGATAAAAGCAGGCAGAAGAACATGAAAAGACTAGACTGGCTTAGTGTCCCAGCCTACATCTTTCTCCCATGCTGGATGCTTCCTGCCCTCGAACATTGGACTTTAAGTTCTTCAGCTTTGGGACTCGGACTGGCTTCCTTGCTCCTCAGCTTGCAGATGGCCTATTGTGGGATCTTATGATTGTATGAGTTTAATACTCCTTATTAAACTCCTCTGCATACACATCCTATTAGTTCTGTCCCTCTAGAGAACCCCAATACACCATCATTTACAATAAAGACAACCTGAGTCATGAAAACTTAAATGCTTGACGATCAGTAGGAATTTATGTTCTAGAAGAATTCAAATGCTTGCTTCAAATAATTAAATTCCAAAAAGACAATTTCAAGTGTCGTGGGGAGAATATTTTAAAGATTCTTGTGGGGGACACCTGGGTCCAGTAATCTCACCACTTACGAGAAGGAGAAGTAAGACCCTGGAGTCATAAGCCCTCAAGGTTATGCTACCCTGGCTTGCTAAGGGAGTTGGCCAAGTCATAGTGCTCTTTTTGGGCCTTGGTTCTCCTCTATAGAGAGAATGGACTTGGAGATCTTGAGCTCTTGCGGTTAGGATCCACTATAGGGTGCCTTCTTTCCTGGCTGGCTATCTCTGAAAATGCTGGCTCCACATGCTAGCTATCTCTGAAAATGAAATGGTAAAGTCCCTCTTTTCAAAGTCAGCCCATGGAGAAAGTTATTGTATGTTTGTCTTCCCCAAAGGCAATTGCTTCGACAGCTCTGTCTTATTTTGTAACCAAGAATGAGCTACCACTCCATATCCTACTCAACCAGTAAGCCACATGGCCGTCAGAGCTGTTCATGCTACCTTATGGCTCTTTCCATAATAAACTGAAATGAGCCTGTCCCAGATCCCAAAGCCAATCCACCAGCATTTTGCATCCCTTAAGCCTGCTCCAATCAAGATGCCATCCCACCTCTGCATAGACTGCACAAGTCAAAGTTACTAATAACTTCCAAACTGCCAAATCTAGGAGTCAATTATCAGCCTTCACCTAACTAATTTATTGGCAGGATCTGACACATGCATCCCTTCTTAATGAAATATTTTTATTTGGGTTCTAGGACAGCAGAATCAAATGGTTTTTCTTCTGTCTTTCTAGTTATACCTTCCCATTTTCTTTCGGGGAAACTTTTGCCGCTTCCTGAACTCTGAATGTTGGGGCGCCTCTCTTCCTGTCCCCCTGGACTCAGTTATAGGTGCTCTCCACATGTTTCTATTTAATCTCAAAGCTTTAAATAGGATGAAGCTATCATCTATCTATAGGATGATAATTATTGCAGTTTTATTCCAACTCAGAGCTCATTTTCAAATTCCAGACTCATGCAATGCTTACTTAGGGAGTACCACTAAGGAACCAAACAGGCAGCTCAAACTTACCATGTCCGGTGACTTATTCTTGATTTCATCCCTAATTCTTTCTGTATCCTTCTCTATCTTTGTAAGTGGTGCCTTCATCCTTGCAATTGTTTAAACCAGAAACTTTGACTTCCACTTTTTCCTTTCTTTTTCTCACACCACATCCCAGAGCATCATCACGTCCTGTCCGATCTACCTTTAGAAAGTGTCTATAATCTGACAACTTCTTACAGTGCCCCCTGTCACTGACTTTGGCTATAGACTCCTACTGATCCAGTTTCCCTGCTTCTATTCTTGCTTTTTTAGAATCTGAACTATATAGCAAGCAGGAAAAAAAAAAAAAAAGTCCTTTATAAAACACATATCATTTTATGACATTTCTCCGATAAAACTCTCATCTGAATTCTCACTATCTCAAAGTGTCCCAAGTCTTTATTGTAACCTTAAGGTAACATAACCTATGACTCTTGATCCTTCTTATAATTTCATCTCCTCCCACTCCCTTCCATTGTTCCAGCCACACTGGCCTTCTTCTTTCTCGCAAGCCTACCAAGTGCCTTTCTCCCTCAGAGGCACTTGCTGTCCCTTTGCCCAGAACACTTTTTGCCCAGCTAGCCCATGGTTTGCGCCATCAGCTCAAACCAGCCTCCAGGTGGATGTGACCTCCTTATAGAGGTCTTCCTGGACCATCCTATGTAAGTGTCTTTCATCACTCTCGGTCCCTCTTACCTGCTTTATTCTTCTTTTTAGTACTTCTTAACACTGACATGTTACATGTCAGTTTATTAAGTTATGGTCAGTCACTTTTTACTAGAATAGAAGCTTCAGGAGAGCAGGGTCTATGGCTGTTCTGTTTACTGTTGTGTTCTGGCACCTGGAACAATGATTGACACATAGAATTTGCTTTATAAATGCTTACTGAAAGAAAGTGGAGCTCTGTCCCTTTTCTCTCAAAGCACTGTCAGCTCTCACATACAAATTATATGCAGACACAAACATACATACCTACCACTGTCTCACACACTCTCTGATGTGCACTTGCCCATTTTCACTCTCACATTTACACCCTTGCAGCGTTCCCATGCAGTCCCTATGCATGTGATTCCTGCTGACCCCAGATGAACCTAAGATCAGCTTTTAGGGATTACGGACATAAAAGAAGATAGCTTGAGTAGAATATAAAATTTGTTCAGATAATGAAAGTGAGAATAATACAGACATGTTTAACTAGACTGCATAGGCTAGTTATATATGCTGTGGTACATACCCAGGCATGTACACTCAGACCCATATACACACTCATATCTCCATGTGCACAAATCCACACACATTTACCATCACACATATATACACACAGAGAGGCATTTTCCTGCTCACTTGCTCACACACACTCAAAACTCATGCACCTGTAGGCTATTCTCTGCAGAAACTCACACCCATGCCCAATACACCACACCTCTCTTTATGTATGCACCAGTGTAGTAATATATTCACACACATTCATACCTCAAGGGAGTACTCACACTCACTTACTGTCCCTCCTCCACACACTGGAGCACAAAAATAACTCATACACTCATCAACTTAGTTATCCACACATGCAATCACATAAACACCTACTATGGATACTCTTACATACTCCAGCCCATAATCACACTGCATTTACCAGAATGTTCAACTCCATACACACACACATACACACACTTTAAAAATTGGCCTAAAATGCTGCAGCCTGTTGTTATGGAAACAGAAGTCCTCCAAATGATGGGGAAATGACAAGGGCACCTGAAGACAAAAGCCCATAACATCTCTGGAGGTGTGTGCTGTGCAGCTATGGAGACAGTGCTCTAAGTGGTAGCCCTTTCTTCCTTCTGCTTAGAGAAAGTTAATGGTGTCAGATGGAACCTCCCTACACTTCCTGGTGAGCTACCTAAATGTATATCTTTATCTGCACTTTTACCTTCTTTCTCCCCGTCTCAGAGGCAGTGGTCTTCTGTCTTCGGCATATGACATTCTCCACCTGTGCTGCCTTCCCATCTCAACCTAGCCACTGTTCCATCTGTTTTTACAGACTCTCCCTTACTCTTGGCTACCCACCCACCCCCGCCCCCCCCACCAGAAGGGAAATCTTTCAGGTGTTATCAATAGTGAGAAAACTCATCCTCAATTATTCATGTCCCTTGAGTCACTTTCCTCTTTCATCTTCAGAGCCAAGTTCCTCATTTCCACTCCTTCACTTTTCATCATCTCTATTAGTTTGTTCTCATGCTGCTAATAAAGACATACCTGAGACTAAGTAATTTATAAAGGGAAGAGGTTTAGTTGAGTCACAGTTCAGTATGGCTGTGGAGGCTTCAGGAATCTTACAATCATGGCAGAAGAGGAAGCAAACATGTCTTTCTTCACATGGCAGCAGGAAGGAGAAGTGCTGAGTGAATGGGGTAAAAGCCACTTATAAAACCATCAGATCTTGTGAGAACTTATTACCACAAGAACAGCATGGGGGAACCACCTCCATGATCTGATCACCTCCTATGAGGTCCTTCCCCCAACACGTGAGGATTACAATCTGGATTACAATTCAAGATGAGATTTGGGTGGGGACACAGAGCCAGACCATATCATCATCCAACCACTAGATTCAGGATCTTCTTCAATGCCTATTGACTATCATCGCCTAGCAAAGGTCACTGTTAACCACTCTATTGGTAAATTGATACATGCAGTGGGTACTTTGGCATCTTCAGTGGTGTTGGCTTGGGTTCTCTCTGTCATGACTCTTCTTTTATCTCTCACCATACTTTTGTTCAGCTGCTTTTGGAGGCATATCTTTCTCTCCTTGCTCCTTGTGTCTTCTTGTTTCCCTAGGGTCCTGTGCTGGACCCCACAGTTTCCTTCCATATTTACTCTGCACCCACTTGAAATCATCTGCTCTCATTAATTCAACTACTGCTCCGAGATGTTCTTTGAGTGTCAGATCTATGTGTTAAAACCTTCTTACTGGGAATCTCCACCCAGTTCCTTCTCAAGAACCTCAAATTCTACTGAACTTAGTGTATGTTCCACCAAATCATTCTATTCCAACCATGCTCTCTGTATCTAGGCGTAACATCCCCATGTATCTACCATCCAAGCGAAGAATCTGGACATCCCTGTAGATTCCTCCTCTATCTTCTGGACCCAGTTGGTTCACAAGTGCTTGAGATTCCATATGTTTTCCATCTCTACAGTCTGTCTCTCATTGTTTCCTTTCCCATTCAGAAAAATCCAAAGGTATCTTGCCTCCTACCCACCCATTTAAATCATCTTGTACCTATGTTTCCTGTCCATGTTTCCCATTATCTCAAAAACCCTTCAGTAGTTTCTTTGGCCCACAGTGTAAATTTCATGTTCAGACAAAAACCCTTGCCTTGTCTTTTGATTTGCTGCCTATCCCTTGTCCCTATAGGTCCCTAGTTCTGGTCATATGAATATTCCTGAATTTCCCTCATAACTCCAGGATATTTCAAGCCTTCATGATATTCATCCTGCCTGGAATGCCTTTGTCTCCTGGTCCCTCTGTTTCTTCATCTGGTGGGTGCTCATCTTTTCAACTTTGAAGACTCAACACCTACTACTCCTTGAGGCCTTTACTGATCATTTTCACCTCTGTCTTTTTTGTTCCCCTACTCAACTCTGAACATGTTCTATCACTGTAACTGTAATACTTGATTACCATTAGTGTATGTCTGCCTTCCTAGTAAACTGAAGTTTCCAGAGGCCAGTGTGCTTGATTCTCTTAGGCACCTTCATATTGCAGGTGCCTGACACATGCAGGTGCTCAGTCAGCTGTGTGTTCACAACCTACTCAGTGCTATCACAGATGAGACACTAAGTACGTGAAGGCTATGGGAACTCCAAAGAGGGAGTGGCTAACATTGATTGGGCAATATAACATCTGAAATATATCCAAAGCAGCACTGCTAATTCCAACCTACAGACTGAATCCAGCAGAAACACATTTTTCTTAACTCACACAGTGTTGTAAGAAAAGTGGATAAGTCTCTGATATACAAGAGGTCAACCTCTCCCTTTCATTTCAGCTAACACTTTCACATATTTTTGTTGTCTGTCTGCTTCCTGAATGCATCTGAGTTCATAACCTATAATTTATATGCCCCTTTATATGCCCCTAAGACAATATTTGGGGCACATAAAGACAAAAAAGGGCACTTGCTATATTACTCTGTTTTCATGCTGCTAATAGAGACATAACAAAGACTGGGTAACTTATAAAGGAAAGAAGTTTAATGGACTCACAGTTCCACATGGCTGGGGATCCTCACAATCATGGCAGAAGGTGAAGGAAGAGCAAAGGCACATCTTACATGGAAGCAGGCAAGACGGCATGTGCAGGGGAACTCTTCCTTATAAAACCATCAGATCTTGTGTGACTTATTCACTATTGTGAGAATAGCAATAGTGGGAAAAAACTCACCCCCATGATTCAGTTACCTCCCACCAGGTACCTCCCATGACATGTGGGGATTATCACAGTTCAAGAGATTTGGGTGGGGACACAGAGCCAAACCATATCACTTATTTATTGTACATTGGTTATAAGAGGAAATATTTTAGGATCAAATGGCCCATGTTTTAATCAGAAATGTCTCACTTACTAGTTACATAACATTAGGCAATTAAATTCACCATTCTAGGCCTCAAATTCTTCCAATTTAGGCATGGGGACACCAATAGTACCTAATTCGTTGCATTGTTACAAAGATTAGATGAATAAATGCACTGAAAACACTTAGAATGGTGGACTCAGTAAGTGTTAGCTATTATTCACTATTATTTATTATTTGGGCAAAGGAAATCATAGGTACAAAGTCTTCAGAGTTTGAAAGAACATTGCATATTGGACAAAATTAAGATGCTAAGTGAGGAAGAAATATGAAATTAATGGGAAGTGGGAAGAGGTAGAGATGATATCTCATTGGTGGTTTTGCCTAATTGAGAGCCCAAAACATAATGGGCATTCATTACATCTTAGCAGAGGAGGTGGATTATTGAATGAATGAATGAATGAATAAATATTTCTGTCTTAGTATGTTCCTGCTCCTTTAACAAAATAACTTACACTGGGTAATTTGTAAACAATGGAGATTTTCTTACTGTTCTGGAAGATGAGATCAAGATCATGGCACCAGAAGATTCAGTGTCGGGTGAGCGCCTGTCTCACTGATGATGTCTCTTTGCGGCATCCTTGCACAGTGAAAAAGGCAAAAGGGTAAAGGGGTCCAGCTAGTTCCCTCTGGTTGTTTTACAAGGGTATTATTTCCACTCATGACAGTGGGGCCCTCACGACCTGGTAATCCCTCCGAAAGTCCCACCTTCTAATACTGGAGGAACACAAACATTCAAACCATAGCAACTCCCAAGGCTCTCATTGGCTAGGGGTCTAGCTACCATGTGGCCTGGAAAAGAATTATAGATATTGGTTCATGGTTCATGCTTTGAGGATCTCCTGTGTGTGCCAAGCACTGTATTAGGGGCTTATATCATTGAAACAATAAAAAATCTCTTCCTTCCTGGACATTCTAGCAGGGGAAGATGGGCAATAAACAATATGCATAGAATTAAGCAAGTTATGTAGTATCCTGGCAAACCATAAGTGATCCACATTCTGGTTCCTATGAGAAATATAATGTGTTGCAAGGGTACAAGTAGGGATCCTGTTAGGAGGCTGTAGTGTGATTCAGGTGAGGGGTAGTGGTGGTCACAGTAATGTTGGGCTAGGGGAATCAAGAGGGCCAAGAGATTTGATTGGCAGAGGCAGGTAGCTTTATTAAATAGGGTGTTTGCTGTAGGTTTCATCGAGAAGAGCTATTTGAGCAAAGACATGAAGTAGTTAAGTGGGTTACTAAAGTGGGTAAACATGGAAAGGGCATCCTAGGCAGAGGAAATAGCTAAAGCAAAAGTCCTGAGGCTGGAGCATGTCTAGTGGGTTTGAGAAGCAGCAAGTAAGCCAGAGGGGCTGGCGTGGAGTGAGGGAGGGCAGAGCACCAGGAAAATAGAGAGGTAACATGGGCTGGAGGGCCTAGAGGTTCATTGTAAGGACATTGTCATTCTAGAGGCACTGGGCGTAACCACAGTGTCTGGAGCCAAGGAGTGCATGGTCTAACTTTATTAAAAGAATCCTTATAGCTTCTATGTACAAACTGCACCGTGAGTGGCAAGGATGAAAGCACAACCTTATTAAGAGGCAGGTGAGAGACGATGGTGGTAGAGATAAAGCACATTGTTTAGGAGTGGATATTAAGCTCAGAAAGAAAATAAAGCTGAGAAGACCACTAGTTTGTGAAGATGCATGGGTCCAAGCAAATGAAAATTCATTTTCATCTGTGGTCATACACAATCCTTGTCCCTTGATTTGCCTTCTTTTTTTCTATAATGACCACAACTCTGGAAACATTTACCTGCTTGTAAAAATATATACCTATAAAAACAGCAACAATAATATCATAGCACTTAATGTTGATGAAACATATAGTGAAAGCTAAGCCCTATTTTGAATGCTTTACTTATATTAACTATTTAAACGTATGAGGCAAGCTGATGCATATCTCAATCACTTTGGTTTGATTATATGAATGAATCAAATTGTCATATATACCATGAAAATGTGCATAGCTGTTATGTATCAATGGAAAACAAAAAATAAATCAGCATCTGAAAAAAAGTTGATGAAAAGAGTTCCATTCTTATCCCATTTAAAGAGGTGCACAAGAAGGCACAGACAGGTTCAATGACTTGCCTAAGGTCATACAACTAATAAGTGGCAGAGCCAAGATATGATCCTGGACTGTGTAAATCCAAGGCCTATATTCTTTGCTCTCCACTATTCCCCAAGTAGTGGGAATGCAAACTCAGTGAGTGAATTAGGCACAGGAGTAGAAAATTGAGGGTTTGGGATGATTTTGTAGAGCCTATTTAGATATAGTCGTTATGCATGCATGTTGTTAATGAATAGATTTTTGTATCTATTTGATTTTTAATTGTATCACTATTTTATCAATTTTATTTCTTTTTTTTTACTATTTTTATATTTCTTTTTCTTAGATCGTCTCAGTTTTTAGGACACGGAGCTAGGGTTGGATTGGTCTTGTTATTTATTATAAAATAAGCAAAACAGTTTTGTTCTTTGTTCTGAACAAGAGTGCCCTGATAGCTTGTTGGATTTCTGTAGCAAAATGTTTCTTCCAAATTCTCAGAGAATCTTAAGAGCCCACCTTTTCGTTACTCATTTCTTATAGTAATTGTGGTCTTTAACTTTTTTTTTTTTTTTTTTGAGACAGAGTCTCGCTCTGTCACCCAGGCTGGAGTGCTGTGGCCGGATCTCAGCTCACTGCAGGCTCCGCCTCCTGGGTTCACGCCATTCTCCTGCCTCAGCCTCCCAGGTAGCTGGGACTACAGGCGCCGCCACCTCGCCCGGCTAGTTTTTTTGTAGTTTTTAGTAGAGACAGGGTTTCACCGTGTTAGCCAGGATGGTCTCGATCTCCTGACCTCGCGATCCGCCCGTCTCGGCCTCCCAAAGTGCTGGGATTACAGGCTTGAGCCACCGCACCCGGCCAACTTTGTAATGTGATTGTTAATAGCAGGGCACACTGCTTAGAGAAACTTTAATTGGGGTTAAATTTAATAAAATCAATATCATCTCTTAAATTCCAGCTTTTATCTACTTGTAATGTGTTTATCAATCATAACATGAAGCTATGCATCAGCTGAATGATTTCAATACAATTTTATTTTCTCAATGTAGAGTTAATATGCTTCAGTTTGGAAATATTTATAGAGAACTAGTAGGCAGGAGGATTTTTGCTGATGGTGGTGATGAAGTGTGTGCATGTGTTTGTTTGGGGTAGGGAGTGGGGCAGAGGTAAGGTGTCTGTCTGTCTGTCTGTCTTAGTGGAAAGAATCAAACAATTATTTTCCATCCACAACATTTTTCTCTTGGTTTTCCTCTGACATCTCTGGAACCACTCTCTTTGCTTCCTTTGATAGCTTCTTTTTTCAGTGTTCCTCCAATGAGTGGGCTTCTCAAAGCTCTTTTCTAGATGTTTGTCTCTTCTCTTTTTCAAGTGGAATTTTTTACTTGAGTGTTTCATGGGCCCATTAGAGCCAAAATTATTATCTTTCTCCCACCACTCACCACAACCCCGATCCTGCCTGTCCTCCGATGTTAACCATCTTGATCAAGAACACCAGCATCCCAGTTCTTGGAGTCAGACTACATCCTCAGCATTAGTTCGTCCAAAAAACTGGTCACACAATTCTGGCTTCCATCAAGATTTAAGGGATATATCAACCAAGGTTTAGCTCTACTGACCCCATTTGGATCTTGCTTCAAACAAACTGCATAAAAACCGATGTAAAAATAAAAAGGTGACATGGGCCGGGCGCGGTGGCTCACGCCTGTAATCCCAGCACTTTGGGAGGCCGAGACGGGCGGATCACGAGGTCAGGAGATCGAGACCATCCTGGCTAACACGGTGAAACCCCGTCTCTACTAAAAATACAAAAAACTAGCCGGGCGAGGTGGCGGGCGCCTGTAGTCCCAGCTACTCGGGAGGCTGAGGCAGGAGAATGGCGTGAACCCGGGAGGCGGAGCTTGCAGTGAGCCGAGATTGCGCCACTGCACTCCAGTCTGGGCGACAGAGCGAGACTCCGCCTCAAAAAAAAAAAAAGGTGACATGATTGAGAAAATGCTAATACTGAGTGTGCAGCAATGTTAGAGAAATTACTGCTATTATTTCAAGTGTTATAATGATGTGATTGTGTTTTTAGAAGTTTTCAGTTTTCAGAAATGGATACTTAAAAATTTTAGAGGCCATGTTATTATGTTTAGAATTTACTACAAAATAATCTAGTAATAGAGAGGAAAGGGGAAAGAGAGATTAATAAAATCCCTGGCCCTGGGTTAAGAATTATTGAAGCTGAGTGATACTCATCACATTGGGGTTAATTATATCATGTTATTGGCTGTATTTATGTATGATTGAGATATACATACATATCTACACATATGTGTGTTTGTGTGTTAGGGTGTCTTAACCGCAGCACTATTAACATTTGGGGCTGGATAATTACGTGTTTTTTGTGGGGTAAGGGTGCTGGTCCTGTATACTATATGATGTTAAGCAGCATCCCTGGCCTCTACCCACTAGATACTAGCACCACCTTCTTCAGTTGTGACAACCAAAAATATCTTCAGACATTGCCAAATGTCCTCCAGGGAAGCAAAATCATTCCTGGTTGAGAACCACTGCTCCATCTCATTACCCTGCTTAGCAATTACCACTACTTGACTTTATATTACATATTTATTTCTTTGGTTTGTCTTCTAGACACATAAGCTGTTAAGTGCTGTGATTCCATAAGCTCCATTCCACTAGAATGAAGCCTCATTAGGGCAGACACTGTATCTCTTGTGTTTGCTGCTGTATCCTGAGTACCTGGCACAGAGTAGAAAATCAATCAATATTAGCAGCATCATTGAAAGGAAAATGTTTCAAAGGAGGCAGATCTGAAATGTCACTTCTCAGAGAGGCATGCTTACTGTGCCTTTGGGTAAGCTACTTGCCAGCCCTAAGCTTCCGTTTTCTCATCTACAAAATAGAGATAATAATAGTACCTACATCATGGGTTTGTTACAGGGGTCAAACCTAGGGTGACAATACTTGCTTGGAACAGTCCCAGTTTTTTCTGTGTGTCCCAGTATAGTTATTAATAATGCCATCTTATAAGAATTGTCCTGGTTGGGCATGGTGGCTCATGCTTATACTCTCAGCCCTTTAGGAGGTCAAGGTGGGCAGATCACTTGAGGTCAGGAGTTCGAGACCAGCCTGGCCCACATGGCACAACCTCGTCTCTACTAAAAATAAAAAAATTAGCCAGGTGTGGTGGCGCATGCCTGTAATCCCAGCTACTCAGGAGGCTGAGGCAGGAGAATTGCTTGAACCGGAAAGGCTGAGGCTGCAGTGAGTCAAGATCAGGCCACTGTACTGCAGCCTGGGTGATAGAATGAGACTCTGTCTCAAAGAAGAAAAAGAAGTGTCCTTATTTGGATGATCAGTCGTATGGTGACACGTGCCAACATGTCAGTGTCTGTGCACTGGTTTGGAGGTACCTAGGACATGGCAAGTGGGCCATGGTCATAGTTATTATTTTCCAGTGTTCTCCCCAGATGGACACTCAGTGGCCTTCCATGTGGGCAGCATGACATCCAGCTCCGTCCTGCGGCTGATAAGCCCTTTGGCTCTTGCTGATCTTTTATCCTCGATTCTCAAAACCCTCTCTCGTAGTCCCCCTGCCCATCCTCCAGCAGGTCTTTCCTTCCTTTTCTTTTCTTTCCTTTCTTTCTTCCTTTGCTTTCCTTTCTTCTTTCTTTTCTTCTCTCTCTCTCTCTCTCTCTCTCTCTCTCTCTCTCTCTCTCTTTCCTTTCCTTCTTTCCTTCTTTCTTTTCTTTCTTTCTCTCAGTCTGTTACCCAGGCTGGAGTACAATGGCACAATCTCAGCTCAGTGCAACCTCCACCTCCTGGGTTCAAGTGATTCTCCTGCCTCAGCCACCTAGCTGGGATTACAGGTGCCTTCCACCACGCCTGGCTAATTTTTGTATTTTTAGTAGAGATGGAGTCTCACCATGTTGGCCAAACTGGTCTTGAACTCCTGACCTCAAATGATCCACCTGCCTTGGCCTCCCAAAGTGCTGGGGTTATGGGTGTGAGACACCATGCCCATTCCAAGTCATGTCCTTTCTTCCTCAACTCCAGGACTTTCTCCTTTTCTACCTGGGAAAGCCCTTCCCCCACTATCACCTGTCTTACCTCCACCTGTCCTGTGGGAACTGCCTTAAATGTTAATTCTTCCAAAAAGCCAGCCTTGAGCCCACAGACTAACATCCTTGGTTCTATGTGATGGCAGTATCCAATATCCTAATTCATCATAATTAATGCTTTACTGGACTGGAGGTTGTAGGATACTATGGGTCATGATTACATGATTGCATTTTTCCCAATTCAGTATCCCTGGGATATAAATTACATGATTCAGTCAATAATTGTTTATTTGTTGCATGCATATGCTAATTAATTAAAATCAGATCCTGGCTCTAATCCTGCTTTTGTGTCATTTGAGATCCATTTTCCTCATTACAATGGTAACTACTTCATTGTGTTAAGAATAAATATAACACCCCTAATCCCAGCACTTTGGGAGGCCAAGGCGGGCAGATCACCTGAGGTCAGGAGTTGCAGACCTGACCAATATGGAGAAACCCTGTCTCTACTAAAAATACAAAATTAGCCAGGCATCATGGCATATGCCTGTAATCCCAGCAATTCAGGAGACTGAGGCAAGAGAATCGCGTGAACCCAGGAGGTGAAGGTTGCTGTGAGCCAAGATCATGCCATTGCACTCCAGCCTGGGCAACAAGAATGAAACTCTGTCTCAGAAAAAAAAAGAAAAAGAGTAAATATAACAGTGTATGTAATGTTTTCTGCATATAGTAAGAGCTCAATCTACATACATAGATAGGCACCACCTATTCTAAGCCTAATTCTCATCCCCTCTCGAATAGAATCACTGTTTTATTCATTCTGGCTAACTCAAGGATTGGAAGACAATCTTAAATTCTCCCTGATCACACTTGAAGGATGCGATTCTGATAACCAATAAAAGATGATTTTGTCATAATGGGGTTTCATTTTCATATTACTAGGTTAGAAAGAAATTTCAAGAAAAAAAAAAACCAAAAAAAATAAAACTATGGTGCGTCCTAAACGGTTAATGATCCTCAGCAAACAGTCTGTCCAGCGTGAGAACGATTTCTTTTGCAGTCTGACACCTGATCTATAATCAGGTTCTGCTTGGCTGCTATCCTGAGCCCCTCCCTACAGTTCTCCACGGGGCTCAGTGAACACCCTGTGAAAGAAAAAATCCCAAACCTTTTATTACATGCATTTCTGATTTCCCAGAAGTTTCTCAACAGAGAGACTTGCAGATGCCTGCCAGATGTTGCTTTATCTTGCGGGAGAGGAATTCCTTCTTCAAGTGTTTTGAGGTTTACGCTTGGTAAAATTATAGAGCGAGTACTTTCTTGCCATTCCTTTTTTTTCTTTTATTCCTTCAATAAACATTAATTTAGCAACCACTATCTCTGAAACTGTGATTACAAAGATAAGTAGCATAGTTTCTGCCACCTTAAGCTCTCAATTTAAAAAACATATAGAGCAATTAAGCAGACTATTGCAATAAAGGATAGCTACTGCTCTGATAGGAAGTGCACAGGCTGATGCAGGAATCCAGAGGATGGGTACCTAATGCATTCTGTGCTGGAATCAGGGAGGGCTTCCTGAAAGAGGTGTCAGCAAGGATAACCACAAATTAGACAGGGGGTAAAAGGTCTTTTAGGCAGAGGGAACAGCATGTGAGATGACACACAGATGAAGTAGCCTAGTGTGCAGAGGAAATAGCAAGTTATTCATGAAAGAAGTTTAATGTTCTGTGTTTGTTCGTTTGTGTTGCTGCAAAGGGATACCTGAGGCTGGGTAATTTTATGAAGTGTTTATTTGACTGATTGTTCTGCAGGGTGTACAAGAAGCATAGCATCAGCATCTGATTCTAATGAGGAAGAAGGAAGTTTTTACTCATGGCAGAAGACAAAAGAAAGCAGGTGTCAGATGGGGAGAGAGGAAGAAAGAGGGAGGGGGCAAGGGAGATGCTAGGCTCTTTTGACTAATCCGTTCTCATGGGAATTAATAAAGTGAGAACTCACTCATTCTTGTGAGGATATCACAAAGCCATTCACGAGGGATCTGCTCCCATGACCAGAACACCTCTCTTTAGGCCCTATTTTCAACAAGGGCCATCAAATTTTTGCATGATATTTGGAGGGGTTATATATCTGAGCTACATCTTTTCAGCCCTGGTACCCCAAATCTCATGTCCTTCTCACATTCAAAATACAATCATTCCATCTCAGTATTCCCCCAGAGTCTTGACTCATTCTAGCACCAACTCAGAAGTCCAAAGGCCAAAGTCTCATCTGAAACTTGAAGATAAAACTCTTAGATACTTCTAAGATACAGTGGTGGTACAGGCATTGGGTAAACACTTCCATTCCAAAAGGGAGAAATGGGCCAAAAGAAATGGGTAACATACCCCAAACATGTCAGAAACCCAGCAGGGCAGACATGAAAAGTTAAATCTCCAAAATAGTCTTTGACTCCATGTTCCATGTCCCATCTAGGGCATACTGGTACAAGTGTTGGGCCACCGAAGCCTCAAGCAGTTCTGTCCTGGTGGCTTTGCAGGGTCCAGCTCACATGGCTGCTCTCACGGGTTGGAGTTCAATGTCTGTGGGTTTCCAGACTAAGGGTGCATGCTGCCAGTGGTTCTCCCATTCTAGGAGGCTCAAGGGAAGTGGTCTTATTTTCACATTGCCACTAGGCAATGCCCCAGTGGGTACTCTCTGAGGGGGGTCCAACCCCACATTTCCCCTTGGCATTGCCTTAGTATGGTCTCTCTGTAGGAGTTCTAATCCAATATTTCCCCTTGGTACTGCCTTAGTAGAGTCTCTCTGTGTGGACTCTGCCCCTGTGGCAGGCTTCTGCCTGGAGACCCAGGCTTTCTGATACATTCTGTGAAATCTAGGTGGAAGCTGCTGAGTCTCCATGGTTTTTACATTCTGTGCACCTGCAGACTTAACATCACATGGAAGCTGTCAAGGTAGTACCTGTGGCCATGTGAGCCATAGCTGGAGCTGGAGTAGCTGGGATGCAGGGAGCAGTGTCCCAAGACAGCATGGGGCCTGGCCTCTGAAACCATTCTTTCTTTTTTTTTTTTTTTTATTATTATTATACTTTAAGTTATAGGGTACATGTGCATAATGTGCAGGTTTGTTACATATGTATACTTGTGCCATGTCGGTGTGCTGCACCCATCAACTCGTCAGCACCCATCAACTCGTCATTTACATCAGGTATAACTCCCAATGCAATCCCTCCCCCCTCCTCCCTCCCCATGATAGGCCCCAGTGTGTGATGTTCCCCTTCCCGAGTCCAAGTGATCTCATTGTTCAGTTCCCACCTATGAGTGAGAACATGCGGTGTTTGGTTTTCTGTTCTTGCGATAGTTTGCTGAGAATGATTGAAACCATTCTTTCTTACAAGGCCTCTGTGCCTGTGATGAAAGGGGCTGCCTGGAAGATTTCTGAAATACCTTTGGGGACTTCCCCTCCTTGTCTTGACTATTAGCACCTGGCTTCCCTTTAGTCGTACTATCTTTCCAATGAGCTGTTATTCTCAGGTCATACTTTTTTTTTGCATATAAAATGATACTTTGTTAATATTTGTATAGCAAAGTGCCTAATATACATAATGCAAAGTATCATAAAACATGAGGATACTATACTGCCAATATGACTTCAGTTTTAACCTGTCTAGTGAGGGTAGACTGTGAACTGCTCCAGGAAAAGCTTATCTCCTTATTTTTGTTCATTTGCATCCCCCATGCCAGCATAGTGCCTAGCATACAGCTCAGTAAAGAACTGTTAAATGAACACAATAGAATTCAACGCCATACAGTTATGATTTCTTTTTCTTCTGCAGGGGGCTACCTTTAAGGTTATACTTATAAATAGTTTTGTTTATCCTGGATTTATCACCCCCTTCTTTTCCTCCCTTAGAAAGGGTAAGAGAAGGCAGAGATCTTAGTAACTCATAAGGAAAAGGGGGCAGAAGCAGGGGAAAAACAAAGATGAGCAATAGAACAAGAGTTCCATATTAAAGAATGGGCATTTTTATATTCAGCATACGGAAATGGCTTACATATCAGTTGAAGTATTTGTTTGACAGCGATGGAAACCAATTCTGAGTAGCTTAACAAAACAGGGATTCAGTGTAAGGTTCATGGGGCCTCCCTGGATTAGAATGAGGCTGAGAGGCTAGTCTTGGGGACAGGAACAAAGGGGGCTAACATGGAGCAGGAAGCAGGGCAGGCTAGTCAGGGTGCTTCTCACAGCCAGGCCACACTTTCGAATTCCTACACTGAAAATGCGGTTTCCTTCTTTACCACATGACCAGGCTGAAAATTTTCCAAATGTTTTTGCTCTACTTCCTTTTTTTTTTTTTGAGACGGACTCTCACTCTGTCACCAAGGCTGGAGTGCGGTGGCACAATCTCGGCTCACTGCAAGCTCCGCCTCCCGGGTTCACGCCATTCTCCTGTCTCAGCCTCCCAAGTAGCTGGGACTACAGGCGCCCACCACCACGCCTGGCTAATTTTTTGTATTTTTAGTAGAGATGGGGTTTCACTGTGTTAGCCAGAATGGTCTCGATCTCCTGACCTCATGATCCGCCCGCCTCGGCCTCCCAAAGTGCTGGGATTACAGGCGTGAGCCACCATACCCGACCGCTCTGCTCCCTTTTTAATTGTACGTTCAAACTTTACATCATCCCTGTGCTCTCACATCTGATTACAGAGTATTAGAAGCAGCCAGACCACTTCTTCAATACTTCGCTGGTTAGAAATGTCTTCCACCAGATGCCCCAGATCATCACTCTTAAATTTAGCTTTCCACAAAGTCTTAGGAGATGGACACAACGCAGCCATGTTCTTTGCTATGGTGTAACAAGGGTGACCTTTGTTTCAGTTCCCAATGAGTTCCCCATTTTCATCTAAGGCCTCATCAGCATGGCTTTTACTGCCCATATTTCTATTGGATTTTGGTCACAAGCACTTAATCGTTCTCTAACAAGTTTCAAACATTCTCTTGTCTTCTCGTCTTCTTCTGAGCCCTCCAAATTATTCGAATCGCTGCTCATGACCCAGTTCCAAAGCCACTTCCACATCTTCAGGTATCTTGATGACAAAACTGCACTCCTTCTTACCAATTTTCTGTTTTAGGCCATTTGTATGACTAAAAAGGCATCCATGAGGTTGAGTAATTTGTAAATAAAAGAGGTTTATTTGGCTCACAGTTTCTTCAGGTTGTATGAGAAGCATGGCGTCATACTTCTGATGAGGGCTTCAGAAAGCTTCTAGTCATGGTGGAAGGTGAAAAGAAGCAGGCATCACATGGGGAGAGAAGAAGGAAGAGAGAGAAGGGTGAGGGAGGGGCCAGGCTCTTTTTAGCAATCATTTCTTACAGGAACTAATACAGTGATAATTCACCCATTACTGTGATGATGGCACCAAGCCATCCATGAGGGATCTGCTCTCATGACCTAAACACCTCCCACTAAGTCCTCCCTCCCAACACTGGGAATTAAATTTCAACATGAGATTCAGAGGATACACATATTCGAACTGTAACATGTGTCAATCAGAGGGTAGTAGAACATGAGGACAAAGAGGAAAATAGGATCCAGATTATCAAAGACTTAGATGTCATATTGAAGAGATTAAGCTTTAAGCAAGGATGAATTCCAGTCCAAAAGACCAGACACAGGATCAAACCAACCCATTAGGTGTAGTACTCAATGCAGTGGCAGACTGTGCGTTAACTGACTCATGCAGCATCTACATCTCTGTGGTTATCATGCAGCCATATGTGGCTATGTGACAAAGTTCTAGCCACACCCAAGTCACAGGAAGAGCCTACAGACAACCATTTAAAAGGGAGATACCTGACCAAAATATAGACTTCGAATCCTTTGTCTTTCTCTCTTCTTCCTCTGTGGATGTTGGACATCAATTCCTAAGGTACAGATGCCTTCTTGAAACCATGAGACAACTCAAAGATGCTGAGAGCCATGAGAACCCAGAAACACAATTCAGACATCCTTGTATTTTTGACTCTACACCAGCAACCACCCGCTGCAGATTTCTTGCTTTGCAAGAAAAATTAACTTTTCAGTGTGTAAGCAATGTTTTAACTCAGGAATTTCTAGTTTGTACAGATTTCCTCGATACCTATCAACTTTCTCACTCTCAGACCCTAACATGATTCCCTGCTCTTTTCACAGAGTCTTCTCCTTGGTGTCCCTTTGAGAAATCACGTGGTCTGTGTTCAGTCATCTTTAGGAGTAGACAAAGATCTCCTTTCTTTCCACCTAGCCTCCTTTTTTTTTTTTTTTTTTTTTTTGGAGACAGAGTCTCGCTCTGTCACCCAGGCTGGAGTGCAGTGGCGGAATCTCAGCTCACTGCAAGCTCCGCCTCCCGGGTTTACGCCATTCTCCTGCCTCAGCCTCCCAAGTAGCTGGGACTACAGGCGCCCACCACCTCGCCTGGCTAGTTTTTTGTATTTTTTTTTTTTTAATAGAGACGGGGTTTCACCGTGTTAGCCAGGATGGTCTCGATCTCCTGACCTTGTGATCCGCCCGTCTCGGCCTCCCAAAGTGCTGGGATTACAGGCTTGAGCCACCGCACCCGGCCTGCCTCCTTCCTTTCTTCCCTTTCTTTCATTTGTGTTTTATTTTTGCAACTTTCAGATTTTTTTAACTTCATCTGTTTTTCAAAGCCTTGAAAATTATCTCTCCCAACTCTGTCTTTTATCCGTTCACTACTCATTTCCTATTCCTCACTCCAGCTTCACAGGGTTTTCTTATTTATTCTTTCTGAGACTTTGTATTCATTTATAAGGTAACAACGACATAGATTATTCTTTCCCTCTATGCAGTTCTTCTTTCATGTTTATTTTCATATAAAGCAACTCAGAAATATATTAACCTAAGTTTCTTATTCCTTTAAAAATAGATTACACTGAAGGATAATATGCACACAGAAATGTACACATAGCATAAATTCAGTAATTTTCACGATGTGAATACGTCTTTTTGTGATTCCACTACAATTAAACAATAGAACCTTACCAGCACCCAAGAAGCCTGCCTGTGCCACAGCCTCTCACTAGTTACCCCCAAACAAGGAAACCACAGTCTGATTCAGGGGACCTCAGCATCATTTTGCTTTTATTTTTGGTTTTAGGTCAATGGTACCCTTCAAAATATACTCTGTAGTGCCTGGCTTTTGTTTTTCTCAACATTATGTTTGTGACATTCTTCTGTATTGCTGCATGCAATAATAGTCTGTTCTTTTTCATGACTTTATAATATACCGCTGTATAGATACATTACAATTTATCCAGTTTATTTTTGATGCATATTTAGTTTTTTCCAGCATTTGTTCTTGATTTTATAAATGTATTTCTATTGAATGGAATTGCTTGGTCATGGGGAATACCTATATTCAATTTTAGCAGAGGTTGAGCTCCTTGTCAACCTTTGGTATTTTCAGACTTTTCATTTTAGTCATTGTGGTGGGTATGTAGTAGTATCTTACTGTGCTTTTAATGTGTATGTCCTTAACTACTAACATGATTATGCATCTTTTATTCATAGTTTAATGGCCATTTTTATAACCTCTTTTGTGAAGTGCCTTTAAAAATATTTTTCCCATTTTTAAATTGTGGTATTTATCTTTTTCTTAGTACTTTGTAGGAGTTTTTCCTGTATTTGGGACATAAGTCCTTTATTTGGATCTATCTCCCTATCCATTCTCACTCTGTGCCTTGCCTTTTTACTTTTTAAATATTGTCTTTTAATTAACATAAGTTTTAATTTTAACTTAATCAAATTTGCCAACTTTATGTGGTACAATTTCTTTGTATCAAAAGAGCTTAACAAAATGTTGTCTTTCCCAATGTCGTAAAGATATTTTCTATGTTTTTCTCTAGAAATTTTATGGTTTTGTCTTACATATTTAATTTACTATTTATTTATAATTAATTTTTAAGAAAAATTTATATTCAATAGGCTATAATTCATTGTGATTATTATTTTTAAGTTCTCTTATTTAAACAGTTTCACTATGGTACAACTGACATACAATAAAATGTATTTAAAGTGCACATTTTGATAAGTTTTAACCTATGTGTACAACCATGAAATCATCATAACAATCAAGAATATAAACACAGACTATCTCCAAAAGTTCATTAATGCCCCATTGGTAACCCCCCATTCCTATACTTCATCTCCAGGCAGCCACTGATCCACTTTCTCTCACTACACATTAATTTGCATTTCTGGAGTTTTATATAAATGGAATCATACAACATGTACCATCATTTTTTCAGCCTTTTTTTTTTCACTCAGCACAATTATTTTGAAATTTATCCATGTTGTTGCATGTATCAATAGTTTAATCCTTATGTTGAGCTGTATTAATTTGTATGGGTAAAAAACAATTTTATATCCACCTGTTGATGATACGTAGGTTGTTATTAGTTTGAGAGGATTACAAATAAAGCTGCTACTAACATTAGTGTACAAATATTTGTATGGTCACATACTTTTATTTCTATTGGGTAAATGCCTAGGAATATGTATTAGTCTGTTATCACACTGCTAATAAAGACATACCTGAGACTGGGTCATTTAGTCATTTATAAAGGAAAGAGATTGAATTAACTCACAGTTCAGCATGGCTGGTGAAGCCGCAGGAAACTTACAATCATGGCAGAAGAGGAAGCAAACACATCCTTCTGCACATGGCAGTAGCAAGGAGAAGTGCTGAGAAAAGGGGGGGAAGCCCCTTATAAAACCATCAGATCTCATGAGAACTCACTATCATGGGAACAGCATGAGGGTAACTGCCTCCATTATTAAATTACTTCCCACTGGGTCCCTCCCGTGACATGTGGGTATTATGGGAACTAAAATTCAAGATGAGGTTTGAGTGAGGACACAGACAAACCATATCAGAATTGAATGCTTTGTTCATATGGATAGTGTATGTATAGATTTTTGAGAGACTGCTAATCTGTTTTCCAAAATTATTGTACCATTTTATATTGCCACCAGCAGTGTAAGAGGGTTTGAGATGCTCTATATCATTACCAACACTTGGTATGGTCAGTCTTCTTAATTTTTAATATTTTAATACATATGTAGTGGTAGCTCATTGCTCATATCTTAACTTGCACTTCCTTCATAACCACTGATACATACCATTTTAGGTATTTACACACCATTTTATATGTAACGCTCATGTGCGTTATGTATCTTCTTTGATCAAATGCCTGATAAACCTTTTGCTTGTTAATTTACTGAGTTTTTTTTTAATTACTAATAAGTATTGAGAGTTCTTTATATGTTCTAAATACAAGTCGTTTTATCAGATATGTAGTTTGCTAATATTTACTTCCAGTAAGTTACTTGTCTTTTTCTTGTCTTAAAAGGTGTCTTTTAAAGAGAATAACTTAATTTTAATTAGGTCCAACTTACCAATATTTTATTTCTTGAATCATTATTTAGGTTTCTATTCTATGTAAGAAATATTTGCCTCACTCAGTATCACAAATAATTTTTAATATTCTATAAATGTTACAGTGTTAGATTTTTTATTTATGTCTATTCTTCTTCTAGAGAAAATTTTGTAGATGGTTCAAAGTATGATTAGAAACTTTTTAGGTTGATAGATATTCAATTGTTCTTGTACCATTTGTTGAAAAATCTTCACTTTGTACCCTTAATTGCTTTCTGTACCTTTGTTGAAAATCAGTTGATCATGTAAGTGTAGGTCTATTTCTGGAAAATGTATTTTGATCCATTAATCTATTTGTTCATCTTATGCCATCACCATACCATCCTGATTTCTATAGATTTACAGTAAGTCATGAAATCAGATAGTTTAAATCCTTCACACATTTTTTTCAAGTTGATTTTGACTACTTGTTTCTTTGCATTTCTATATGAAGGTTAGAATCAACCAATGAATTTATACCAAAAGAATAATAATTTTTATTGGGATTTGTAGAATTTCTACATCAGTTTGGGGGCAATCTGACAAGTTTTGAGTTACTGGGTTTTCCAACCTATGACTCTAACACATCTCTATAATTATTTAGCTCCTCTCTTTTTTCTTCACAAGGTTTCAGTTTTCCATGTATATATTTTGAACACCTTTTGCTAGTTTTATTTTTAAGTATTTTATATTTTTATGCCCTTGAAAATTGGATTATTTCTGTAAATTTACATTTTGATTGTTTATTACTGGTAGATAGAAATATAATTGGTTTTGTATATTGATGTTGTATCCTGAAACATTGCTAAAATTACGTATTTGTCCGGGTAGTTTTTTGTACAGTTCATGTGATTTTTTCAAATGTACAGGATTATGTCATCTGTGAATTCAGGCAGTTTTACTTTTTTCTCTCTGAGCAGGATTCCTTTTAATTGCTTTTTCCTCGTCTCACCTTATTACACTGACTAGAAATTCCAGTGCAATGATGAGTAGAAGTGTTGAGAATGGACAGCTTTATCTTATTGTTTTATTTTGGAGGAAAATTATTTAATCTTGCACCACTGTAGGTTTTTTGTAGATACCCATTATCAGACTAAAGAGGTTCATTCTTATTTCTAGTTTGCTGAGTGAGATTTTTAATCAGGAATGGATACGGGATTTTGCAATGTTTTTTTCTTATTCTTTTGAGATTATCATATGATTTTTCATTTTCAGTCTGTTAATATGGTGAATCAAATTAGTTTTCAAATGTTTAAGATCAGCTGATTAGCAATTGTAATTCCACCTGTAAATTTAATTCACCTGTGCCATGTGCATTGGTTTCCTATTACTGCTGGGCAAATTACTGCAAATTTGGTGGCTTAACACAACACAGTTTATTCTGTTACAGTTATGGAGGTCAGAAAGCCAAAAAGAATCTTAAAGGGCTAAAATCAAGATGAACTCAGGGCTGGTTCCTTCTGGGGGCACCAGAGGAAAATCTGTTCTTTGCCTCTTTCAGCTTCTGAAGCTTCCAGCATTCCTTGGCTCCTGGCCACATCACTCTAATCTCTGCTTCCTTAGTCAGATCACCTCCTTTGCTTCTGACTCCTGCATTCCTGTTATAAGAACCACTGAAAATACATCCAGCTCACCTAGATAATCTCCTCACCTCAAGATCCTTAACTCAATCACATCTGCAAATACCCTCTTGATAAGGAAACATTTCACAGGTTCTAAGGATTATATTGTGGGCATATTTTGGAGACCATTATTCAGCCTGTCATACTGTGTAGGCTAATATAGTAACAGGTTTGGGGGATATAGACATAAACATATTTGGGAGCCCATTATTCTCTTTACCACACCCCCTTTTGCATGGCTGTTTCTTCTGGAAATGTTAAGGGGCAAATTGGAATTTTTCCATCCATTCTTCACAATTCTTAACTCTTCTCTCATACTTTTCATCTATTTGTCTTATTACATTACATTCCTAGACTAATTATTTTGTTCAGCCTTTCAGTTCATTAATTGACTCTTCAGTTATTTTCATTCTGCTATTTATCTATTCATTTATTTTTCCTAATTATCCTATAAGTTCCAGAAATATGGTTCTGATTCATAGCAGCCAGTTTTTAAATCGCCTGAAGATATTTATTCTGAAGTAGTTTTTTCTGTATCATAAGTTAAATTTATTTTGGGGAGGGCACTAACTTTTCTGAATATTTAGTCTAATGTGTCTTTCAAGGTGCCTGGTTTTCCAAATATTTGATGATTATTGGCTGCTCCTATTTGTAATTAAAAGCTAGACTGAACAATATCAGAAGCTGGAACACACTTTATTAGTTGGAATGCATATCTCTGTTTACTTGTCATGAATCCAAATCCAGTGTACCTAGATATTACAAGAGCATGTTACTAGTAACTACAAATGAGAGGAAGGATGCATATTCAAAGATTTTGTGTTTATCTTGAGTGTTCTATCTTGTTTCTCTGGACATGAGACATATTCCTTAAATCTCGCAAGTTAAGTACACTTCTGACTACTTTGTTGGATATTGACTGCAGCTGTTTCAAAAATAAAACCTTCTATATGTACAGAAGTAATCTTTATATTCTTACAAATTTACCAACTCTGTAATGTCTGTTTCCTCAGTGTCAACACTCATGCTAAGAGCCCTTCCAAGTAAAGTTACTCACTTTGTTTATATATTCGTTCTTAGGACTTTTTCTCAAGGGCAAATGCAGTTGCCACCAGATGTTAAATATGGAGAAGGGAGAGAAGTTCAATGCAGCAGCTGCTTCAAATTTAGTCCTTTATTTAATTTCTCTGATGATTTTCCCATATTGCTCTCCAGCTCTTTGTATTTTGGTGACTCTTAGCTTGGTTATTTTTGTGGAGATCCATGAGAATGCTAACTTTAACTTCAGTAGTCGCTTCTCCCCAGAGTGAATTTTCTGTGTCCTCGTTTTCCCTTTACAATAATCCATTCTGCTTTATTTTTCTTTCTCTAATTTTTTTTTGTTTTCCTATGATTTATAACCATAAGCTGAATTGCTGGGTCATCCAGTATGTTCATCTTAAGCTATAATAGATATTACTACATTGTTACAAAGAGATTGAAACAATAACAACAGTCCTACCACAGTTAACATTTTTCTACATTCTCACAATATTTAGTGTAATCATACTTTCTAAATTTTGCTTGACTGGCAAGTATAAAATGGTATCTCCTTGTAGTGTTAATTTCCATTCTCCTGAGCATTGGTAAGATACAGTATCTTTTCTTGTTTTTGTTGAATATCTCTTCTGTGAATTAACATTTTATTGGTTAACTTTTTTCTTTTATTTTCTTTCTTCTCTCTCTCTCTCTTTTCCCCTTTTCTTTTCTTTTTTCTTTTTCTTTTTCTTTGCTTTAGATGGAATTTTACTCTCGTTGCCCAGGCTGGAGTACAATGGCACTGCAACTTCCACCTCCCAGGTTCAAGCAATTCTCCTGCCTCAGCCTCCCGAGTAGCTGAGATTACAGGCACCCGCCACCATGCCCAGCTAATTTTTGTATTTTTAGTAGAGACAGGGTTTCTCCATGTTGGCCAGGCTGGTCTTGAACTCCTGACCTCAGGTGATCCACGCCCAAGGTGGTATGATTACAGGTGTGAGCCACTGTGCCACTGCGCAGGCCAACTTTTCTTTTTTTAGGAATGAAGAGTTTTTCTCTCCATGTGTGCATGTGTGCTTGTGAGTGTGTGTGTGTGTGTGTGTGTGTGTGTGTTTGGTAGTTTTGACTCATTTCAACTTTGTTGTTGTTTTCTATAACTTATATTTTAAGTTCAGGGGTACAGAACTCTTCATCCCAAAACAACAGAATATACATTTTTCTCACTGAGAACTGGCACTTACTCAAAAATTGATCACAAAATCAGAAGTAAAATCATAACAAACACTCTCTGGAACCACAGCTCAATCAAATTAGAAATGAAGATTAAGAAAGTCATTCAAAACCACACAATTACATGGAAATTGAATAACCTGCTCCTGAATGACTTTGGAGTAAATAATTAAATCGAAGCAGAAATCAAGAAGTTTTTTGATATTAGTCCTTTGTCAGATGTATAGAGTGTGAAGATTTTCTCCCACCTTGTGGGTTATCTGTTTACTCTGCTGACTGTTCCTTTTGCTGCGCAGAAGCTCTTTAGTTTAAGTCCCACCTATTTGTCTTTGTTTTTTATTGCATTTGCTTTTGGGTTCTCTGTCATGAAATCTTTGCCTGAGCCACTGTCTAGAACGGTTTTTCCCATGTTATCTTTTAGAATTTTTACAGTTTAAGGTCTTAGATTTAAGTCCTTGATACATCTCGAGTCTATTTTTGTATAAAGTGAGAGATGAGGATCCAGTTTCATTCTCCTACGTGTGTCTTGCCCATTATCCCAGCAATATTTGTTGAATAGAGTGCCTTTTCTCCACTTTATGTTTCTATTTGCTTTGTCAAAGATCAGTTGGCTGTAAGTATTTAGTTTATTTCTGGGTTCTCTATTCTGTTCCATTGGGCTGTGTGCCTATTTTTATACCAGTACTATGCTGTTTTGCTGACTATGGCCTTATAGCATAGTTTGAAGTTGGGTAATGTGATGCCTCTAGAATTGTTCTTTTTGCTCAATCTTGCTTTGGCTAGGTGGACTTTTTTGATTCCATATAGAATTTTAGTATTGTTTTTTCTAGTTCTGTGAAGAATGATGGTGGTATTTTTATGGGAATTTCACTGAATATGTACATTGCTTTTAGCAGTATGGTCATTTTCACAATATTGATTCTTCCCATCCCTGAGCATGAGATGTGTTTCCATTTGTGTCATCTATAATTTCTTTCAGCAGCATTTTGTAGTTTTCCCTGTAGAGGTCTTTCACCTCCTTGGTTAGGTATATTCCTAAGTATTTTAATTTTTTGCAGCTATTGTAAAAGGTGCTGAGTTCTTGATTTGATTCTCAACTTGGTCACTATTGACATGTAGCAGAGCTACTGATTTGTGTACACTAATTTTGTAACCTGAAACTTTGCTGAAATTATTTATCAGTTCTAGGAGCTTTTTGGAGGAGTCTTTAGGGTTTTTTAGGTATACAATCATATCATCAGCAAACAATGACAGATTGACTTCCTCTTTACCAATTTGGATGCCTTTTATTTCTTTCTCTTGTCTGATTCTTCTGGCTAGGACTTCAGTAATATGTTGAATCTAACAATGAACTGAAACAAATTAGCAAGAAAAAAACAAACAGCCCTATCAAAAAGTGGGCTAAGGACATGAATAGGCAATTCTCAAAAGAAGATATACAAATGGCCAAAACGCATGGTAAAATGTTCAGCATTACTAATGATCAGGGAAGTACAAATCAAAACCACAATATGATGCCACCTTACTCCCACAAGAATGGCCATAATCAAAAAATAATAGATGTTGTCATGGTTGTGGTGAACAGGGAACACTTCGATACTGCTGGTAGGAATGTAAACTAGTACAACCACTATGGAAAACAGCGTGGGGACTCCTTAAAGAACTAAAAGTAGAACTACCATTTGATCCAGCAATCCCACTACTGGATATCTACCCAGAGGAAAATAAGCCATTATAAGAAAAAGATACTTGCACACACACATTTATAGCAGCACAATTCACAGCTGCAAAAATGTAGAACCAGCCCAAATGTCCATCAATTAAGGAGCAGATAAAGAAATTGTGAGAGAGAGAGAGAGAGAGAGAGAGAGATAACAGTTTATTGATATATATGTATATGTATCACAGTTTATTCATATATACATACATATATATAATATATGTATATATTATATATATTATATATTTATTTGATAGAATACTACTCAGCCATAAAAAGGGAATGAAATAATGGCATTTGCAGCAACCTGGATGAGATTGGAGACTATCATTCTATGTGAAGTAACTCAGGAATGGAAAACCAAGCATGGTATGTTCTCACTTATAAGTGGGAGCTAAACTATGAGGATGCAAAGGCATAAGAATGATACAATGGACTTGGGGACTTGCAGGGAAAGGGTGGGAAGGAGATGAGGGATGAAAGACAACAAATTGGGTTCAGTGTATGCTGCTCGGGGGATGGGTGCCCCAAAATCTCACAAATCACCACTAAAGAACTTATGTAACGAAATACCACCTGTTCCCCCAAACCTATGGAATTAAAAAAATTAGAAAAAAAAAATAAAATTTGTAAGTTAAACATTTGAAATTATATAAAAAATAAGTTCTTTGAAACTAATGAGAACAAAGATACAACATACCAGTTTTTCTGGAACACAGCTAAGGCAATGTTGTGAGGGAAACTTTTAGCACTAAAATGCCCATATCAAAAGTGAGAAAGATCTCAAGTGAACAACTTAACATCACAGCTACAAGAACTAAGGAACTAAGAGAAAACAAACCCCAAAGCTAGCAGAAGACAAGAAGGAACAAGAGTGGAACAAGGAGTTTCTAATATATTTTGGTTAATAATTCTTGATCATATGGAATTGCAGATATCTTTTGCCAAGTTGTGACCTATCTTTTTATTTATATTAATTTTTGATTTATAAAAATTATTGGTTCTAATGTAGTATAATCTATCTTTTCTTTCTGCTCCGTGCTTTGGTATTTTATTACAATACAATTCTGTTACCACGAGTTCATAAATAGCCTCTTCTATTTTTTTAACAAAATTAAAACATTGCTTTTTTATATTTAGGTCTTTATTTTACCTGGAGATACACACACACATGCGCACACACACACGTGCACACACACACATATGTGTGTACACATATACATACATATATGTGTGTATGTGTGCACACACCTACATATACACACATACATATATGTATACGTGTGTGCCCTTTGTGTGAGAGAGAGTTAGGAATTCATTTTTCTCCTGTATATATTCAAATATCCCCACATCTTTCATTCAGTAGACTATCATAATTTTTCATTAGTCTTCAATGCCTTTTATTTCATTTTAAAAGTTTTTTATTTTTTCTTGGATCTTTATTTTATTCCATTGTTTTATTTGTCTGTTTGTTTTTTGATGCTACACTTTGTTATGTACAATGTATTTATAGAAATTATCCAATAGGGCACAAATACTCACTATGTTGTTGTTGTTTTTTTCCACAAAGGAATTGGTTACTTTTCGGCCTTTAATTTTCCAAATAAACTTTAGAATTAGCTTGTTAAGGTTCAGAAGTAGCAATGTTGGTATTTTTTACTAGACTAGAATTATTCTTACTATTTGGATATGTCTAATGGTATGTGGCAGCTTCACCATCATAATTCTATCAGTGTATACCGGCCATTTATTCTTTATTGTATGACATACATAATAAAGTTTTAGATCATTCACCATAAAAATCTTGCATCTCTTTCTTTAGATTTTTTCCTCCATGTACCTAATTATTTTTCTGCCTTATAGATGACCATTATTCAATTAGTGATTCATTGCTGGTATATAGAATTGCAAATGCATTTGTGTAATAATCTGATTTCCTGACTCATTAGCAAATGTTCTTATTAATTTTAATAATTTGTTTACAAATTCTGTTGCATTTTCTAAATAGGCGAGTATAGCAGATGGAAATCAGGAAAGTTTTCAACACTTACATCTTTGCTTTCTTCTCTAGTTTTGCTCATAAGACTGTATTCAGCACAACTTTAGGGAATACCATTTATATAGAGTGGATGACGCAAAATGCAGCAATACTGTGCACCTGCAAGGACCTCCAGAAGAAGCAGTGCTAGCAGATAGCCTTGTCATATTTCTGACTCGTTAAGAAAGGGATTTTAATGTGTTGCTATGGTGTATTTTCTGCAGGTTTTTTGGTAGATACACTTTATAAAGTTAAGTATGCTTCTTTCTCATTTAATCGCTAAGAATCTTTTTTCCTAATTGGTATTGAACTTTATCAACTTTTAAAATTCCCTAGTAAGACAGTCACATATTTGTTCCTCTGTAATCTCTTAATGTGGTAAATTGCAATAGTAGACTATCCAAAGTTAAACTCTTATATTTGTGAGGCAAAACCAATTTCATCATAATTATGTGTATATGGAAAGATAGAACATGCACAATATTTGATTTACTGAGCTATTTTGATAATTTTTGGCCTCTATGTTCATAAGCCCTAGAGTTTTCTTTTTAAAGAATCATTGTTTGATATTGGTATAAAGGTCATAGTATTCTCATAAAGTAAGAGTGATAGCATTGCTTTAATATCTTTGAATTTTCTATGAGAGTTTCTATAATATTAGGATTTTCTGTTTCTTGATTGTTTTGGTGAAACTCATCTGTAAAGCTGTTTGTGGTAGAATGTTTTAAAATTATGTTTAATTTCTTTAATGATATTGGCCTATTCTGCCTTTTGTATTCTCTGTGTTAGTTTTAGAAAGGTGGATTTTGTTTGTGTTTAAGAAGTTGTTCATTTAATACAAGTTTCAAATCCATTTACCTAACTTTGTAAGAATATCATTCTTTCATTTATCTCTTAAATCTTCCCTTCATCTATACATGTCCCTCTTTTACAATGAATTCTCATATTTACTTAGAACTTCTCTTTTCTTCTTGACAGATCATGCCAGTTTATTGATAGGATTAGCTTATCTATTAGTTTTTAAAAATAACTATTTGCTTTGGTTTTCTATTTAATTTTTTTATATTTTATTGTTGTATGATTTTATATTTGTTTTCCTTATTCAATTATCTTTTTCATTATTCTATTTTATTTTACTCTCGATTCTTACATGAATATTCATCTCATCATTTTCATATTTTTAGCATAATTTTTAAGAACATCAGTTTTGTACTAATTGAGCGTTTAGCTTTATCCTATAAAATGAGACATGTATATAACATTTACATTATTCTATTTATTTTTCTTCCTTGAAAAATATTTTTTAATTTTATTTTGCCATAAGTTATGGGGGTACAGATGGTATTTGGTTACATGAGTAAGTTCTCATAGGAGATTTGTGAGATCCTGCACCCATCATCCAAGCAGTATACACTGCACCATATTTGTTGTCTTTTATCCCTCCCCCTCCCTCCCTCCCTTCCCCCCAAGTCCCCAAGGTCTATTGTATCATTCTTATGCCTTTGCATCCTCATAGCTTAGCTCCCACATATCAGTGAGAACATACTATGTCTGGTTTTCCATTTCTGAATTACTTCACTTAGAGTAATAGTCTCTAATCTCATCCAAATCATTGCATATTTTTTAAGTGTTCTAATTTAAATTGTATTGTGTTAAGAAATGTGATACATGTAGTAATAATTTTTGAAAATTTGTTGAGACTGGTTTTATGACCTGGTAGGCATTAATTTTCATTAATGTTTATTATATGCTTGAGAAAAATGTAAAATAATTTAGCCCCAGGGTTCTAAGGCTCTTAGATCAAGCTTGCTAATTATGTTGCTCAACCCACTTGTCAACTGTGCTATTCTGTTGTTTTAAATCCTTAGATTTTTTTTTGTCTGCTTTTTCTATTGAATACTGACAGTGGTATACTAAATAATCTTACTGCTGTCCACAATAATTTTGAATTTTTCAATGTAATGTTGTCATTCTGTTTATTTCTATTGAATACTGAGAGCAGTTAACTAAATTATCTTACTGCTGTCCACAATAATTTTAAATTTTTCAATTTAATGTTGTTATTCTGTTTATTTTTCTATTATACGTTATATATAGATGTATGTGCCTATATGTAGTGTGCACATAGCCATGTAATACACATGCAGGTCAGGACTACCATATTTTCCTGGTAAAGTTCATTTTTTTTAATGATAATATAATGCTGTATTTTATCACCACAAAGCTTTGATTTTGAGGTTAACATTTTATTTCTGATATGACTATATGCGCCAGGTTTCCTTTTTCCAGAATCTATCTCATAAAGCTTTATTCCAATTATTTTACTTTCAACATTTTTTATCTTTATCTTTTAAATATTTGTCTTGTAAAACACATGTAACTGAGTTCATTGATTTTTTGAAGGGTTTTTTGTGTCTGTCTCCTTCAGTTCTGCTCCGATCTTAGTTATTTCTTGTCTTCTGCTAGATTTTGAATTTGTTTGCTGTTGCTTCTCTAGTTCTTTTAATTTTGATGTTAGAGTGTCAATTTTAGATCTTTCCTGCTTTCTCTTGTGGGCATTTAGTGCTATAAATTTCCCTTTACAAACTGCTTTAAATGTGTCCCAGAGATTCTGGTACATTGTGTCTTCTTTCTCATTGGTTTCAAAGAACATCTTTATTTTTTGCCTTCATTTTGTTGTTTACCAAATATATTATTTTGCTAGGGCTGCCATAACACAGTACCAAAAACTGCATGCATGACTTAAACACAGAAATTTATTGTCTCACACTTTTAGAGGCTGGAAGTCTTGAGATCAAGGTGTCAGTAGCATCGGTTCCTTTAGATGTCTGTGAGGAAATATCTTCTCTACGCCAGTTGTCTAGTTCCTGGGGCATTTCTGGCAATCTTTGGAGTTCTTTTGTTTATGGAGGCATCAGCCTGATCTCCACCTTCATCTTTTCATGGTGTTCTCCCTGTGTGTATGTCTCTCTGTGCCCACATTTATCCTTTTCCTAAGGCCACTAGTCATGTTGGATTAGGGGCCTACCCTACACTGGCATGACCTCATCTTATTACCTCTACAATAACCCTATTTCCAAGTAAGTTTAGATTCTGAGATACTGGGGCTTAGGACTTCAACATAGGAATTTTGGGAGGCATAATATAAAACACTGAGTTTTAAAAATCTGTATGTATGTAAATATATATTTAATTATATCCAATATTGTAAACATTTGCATGCAGATATGTGTGTATATGTGTGTACAAACATCGTATACGTGAACATACATTTGAATTTATGTCTACTTTTTTGCTTTCTAATTTACCTATTATATACTTACTTTTCTCTTTTCCTGGCTTATTTTTAACTGATCAAATAGTTTTCCTTTTTCACTTTTATATGTTCTACACTAAATTTCTACGTTTTAGGGATTAATCTTTAAAATTTAATTAATCTCTATCAGAACTAGACAAGAAACTTAGAAAAATGTCATGATCATATACTCATATGATTCAAATTATTACCTAGTAGGTTTTTATTTCTAACTTGTTATGAACACCCTTATAAGGTAGTCATTGTTATTACCATTGTTTCATATAAATAATATTCATAAAAATCTATACATTTATTTTTTGCTTTGCTGAGTATCCTTTCTTATCTCCATGTCCTCCCTCTGGACCCAAGTTTCTTCTTCTTGATGTATGTATCTTAGATACTAATTTAGTAAGGGGCTTTTTAAAAATTTAGTTTTGTTTTTCTGAAAAACAGTCTTATAAGTTTTAATTTGAAAGCTGTTTCCTCTCTTTTCTTCTTACCTGCTACACTAAATTCTATTTTTGTGCTTTCCAGTATTACAGCAACGTGGTCAAATGTAGATTTTGAAAATATCAAAATACGAAAATTTTAAATACCCAGATTTTATTTAGTATTTATTGTGCTTTCTAAATCTGAAAGCATGATTCCTTCATTGACTGTGGAAAATCATTACCCATCATATCTTTAATTGCCAAATCCCCTTTCTCTAGATTTCTTTCCTAGGAATTTTAATGCAGGTCCATTGTAAATTCCTCCTAAAAGTTGTCAGTGTTCTGGATTTTGGCCATTCCAATAGCTGTGCAGTGGCATCTCATTGTTGTTTTAATTTGCATTTATATGATGGCATGCAATATGGAGAATCTTTTCACATTTTATTATATATATATATTCATTCTTTGGTGAGATGTCTGTTAAGGTCTTTGGCCCATTTTTTAATCAGTCTCCTTGGTTTCTTTTTGTTGAGGTCCTACTTTATATTTTTTATTGCATTACTTCTGCTTTTTTTTTTTTTTTTTACTTGTTTATATTTTGAATCCAGTAATTTTATTAACCAATCTTATTGAGGGTCTAATTCTGGTGTTTGTTCTTTCTGCTGACTCTTGTTCTCTGGCTTGATTTATTCTGTTTTTATGCTTTTCTTTGTGAACTTAGATACCCTTTTCAGTGCTTCTTCGGCTTTGAAAGCCCTGTGAAGAATGCATGGAAGGCCTTTCTCTCCAGAGAAAGGAGATTTTCCATTTTCGCTTCCTATTAAATGGGGCCCTGATGCGCTTAGGGTTTCTTAGACCCCAATTCCTCACAATAGAGAGCTGTGGTGATGAATATGCAGGGAAGATTTTTCCCCCAAAGCCCATCGTGGGACAGACAGTTTTCCTTTTAGTCTCCTTTGTTGACAGAGAGATATTATCCTAGCACATCGTTTTACCTGCAGTGTAGCCCCTTGAGGGTTCCAGGTTTATGCAGGGTCTAGGTTCCAACTTCCATTTTTAAAAGACAAAAGGCCTTGTTTTCTTCCCTGGCAGGCATTAACACTCAAACCTCTTGGCTAGTAAGCATAGCAAATGCTCCCAGGATAGTCGCTGCATGGGTGGCAGCTTACAAATTTAATTTTCACACGTCCCTCTGTTTAGGTCCCTGCAGATATATCTTTCTCAGAAGCTCAGCTATGCATCTGAAAGAATGTTGGTTACATTTTATCTATCATTTCTATGTGTGTGTGTGTGTGTTTTCTTCAGAAGTTTTTCAAAAAGTTCCCCAGATAGCCAGAAGTAGAGATATTCTGACTGCTTTCTCTATTTTAAATATACATCAAAATTACAGTTCATGGATGACCTTCTCTTGCGTTTTCCAGCATTGTTAACTGTTTATTGGTTTTGGTTTTTTTAAGCAATATATTGTCCATTATTCAAAGAGATTTTTGTGAAGAAGGTATAAAATGTAGGTGAACTCAGTCTACCATCTGAACTCAATTTTTGAACTGGGTCTTGAAGGTTGAATAGAAACTTGCCAGGTGGAAATGGAGGTGAAGGCCAGGCTATGCTAAGGAAAGGCAATCATGAAAAAATACTTTCCTTAGGTAATTAGGAAAACTATAGCAGGCAAGTGCTATCCATTAGGACAGCTATGCCAGATGAATCTGAAAGTGAGATGGGTTTAAATGATATTAAAACGGATCTTGCATGATACTACCAAGAGTCTGCTGTCCTGTTATGTAATTCAGCAAATATAGTTGTCATTTTTTATTACTTACTAGGCAGTAGGTACTGTACTAGAGATTTTACATAAGGTGTTACGCTTATTCATATTTTATTAGGAAAGTGAGCCAAAGAGAGATTTAATTAGTAAAGTGAGCCAAAGAGATCTGTGTGTTAAGGTCACAGAGATCCCAGAAAGTGAAGTCAAGATTTCGTCTGACTGAAGAGCTTATGAACTAAATCACTTTCTGCAGCATTCCCCAATAAATAAAAATAATTCAGTAAAAGTTTTTGAGAAAAGAGTGAAGTAGTGAGACTGATTATTTAGGAAGATTATTCTGTCGATTTGGTAGTGAAATGAATGACAGAATTACATACCACTCATAGCAGCTCCTTATCAACCCAGAGAAAAAAGTGGCAGCCTGGGAAACAAAGCAAAGAACAAGAGAGGACCTTGCAGGGGAGCTTTACCTATTTATGCCTAGTGTTCCATTATTGGAACACTAAGCTTGTGGGAGTTATTTATATCCTGCTGCTCAAGGTCATTGCCAAGGTCTGATTTCACACACACACACACACACCACACACACACACACATACACACATTATAACCTCCAGCATAAATGGGTTAAAGGTCTTTACTTTTACTCTTCATGAGGTTGGAGGTCACTGGAATATTGTAGCAGAGGAGTGAGATCTTTACAAACTTTAAAAGAAGCATTTTTTTCAGCCTTTATTTTAGATTCAGGGAGTACATGTGCAGACTTTTACATGGGCGTATTGTGTGATGCTGAGGTTTGGGGTACAACTGATCTCACCACCCAGGTACTAAGTATAGTACCCAACAGGTTGTTCTTTAACCCCTTGCTCCCCGCCCTCCCTCTCCCCTCTAATAGCCCTAAGTGTCTTTTGCTCCTGTCTTTGTGTCCCTGGGTACCCAATGTTTAGCTCTCACCTATAAGTGAGAACATGTGGTATTTGGTTTTCTGTTCCTGACCTAATTTGCTTAGGACAATGACCTCCACAGATAAAAGGGAACTCTTATACCCCATTGGTGGAAATATAAATTAGTTCAACCACTGCAGAAGGGAGTTTGGAAATTTCTCAAACAACTCAAAACAGAACTACCACTTGACTCAGCAATTCCATTGCTGGGTATATACCATAAGGAAAATAAATCGTTCTACCAAAAAGAAAGATGCACTTGTATGTATATTGCGGCACCATTCACAATAGCAAAGACATGGAATCGACCTAGGCACCCATCCGTGGTGTAATGGATAAAGAAAATGTGGTAAATATATCCTATGGACTACTACGCAGCCACAAAAAAGGAGTATTTTTATGGCTATATAGAGAATGAAGGTTAGGAAGGCAAGGGTTAAAGCAAAGAATTATGCATTACTCACATACTGTGTTGTCTTTATTCACAAGTATATAATATTTGGGTCTCCTTGGTTGGCAAGCAGAGGTGAGGGGTATGAGAGTATTCAGAGTCCAGTCCTTGGAGGATCGGCTGAGTAGAGTGGTCCAAGGATGGCCCTGTTGTCTTCTGAAGAGGAAAGGTGAGTCAGAGAGATCAACATTGGAGAAATAATAGGGATGGTACAGTGTAGTATCAGTGACAGAAACACAAATCACATTCCCTTTGGTCAACAAGGGAATCCGAGGCTTCAGAAATTCTTCCAAAACCTGGAAAAGATAAAGAGGTTTTGTGATGTGGGTGTATCCTATATAGATGAGAAATGACTGGCAAATGCAGGTTCATGTTACACATGTGCTTTCTCATTTAATATTTTAGATTTTGTGAAACAGGTATTCTCAATTTATAGATAGAAAACAGTCTCAGAGATGGTAGCTAATTTTTCTAAAACTAACCAGCATTAACTGGCAGAGGTGGAATTCAAACATAGATTTTTTTTTTTTTTTTTTGGCTCTAAAAGGTGTGTACCTTTTGAGGACACCATCCTGGAAGGAAGGCTTTGTTTTAATTCAGATGAAAATTGCTCTGCAATGGATTGGAACTCAGAGGGAAGCCGAAGAAAATTGCAGTAGCCGCCCAGATGGAGGCATCTGGAGGGAGCTTTCACTTTCTCTAATGTTGTCAAGTGCGTCACTCTGGGATAATGCTCACTGGTCTTGGAGACAGTCCCTTCTCTCCGAATTTAAGTTCCATCCTAATTCTGGAGCCTCTTTTTCCCTCCGGTGGGTCAGCAGCCAGAGCTCCTGAAGGTGGCCATGTGCATTCTCATCAAGGTCATGACAAGCACCAAGTGCCCCCAGAGCCCAGGCAATTTGAAACCCTCGCCTGCCCTTACTGCTTCCTGATGGGGAACCTGCTGACATCATACAATGAGAGATACATTTACAGGGCTTCCCAGGGGCTCTGTGAAGCAGCTCAGCTTTTGTAGTGAGCAATGCTGGGACAGGGATTTTAAAACTACCTCCTTTCCATTTTCACTCCTTTCTATCTCCATGGGCCCTAAGTGTGTGTGTGTGTGTGTGTGTGTGTGTGTGTGTGTGTTTATGTGAAAGAGAGAGAGTATATATATTAATATATACAAATTGGTGCCTCCAATTCTCAGGATAAAAATATCCAACCAGCCAGGCACAGTGGCTCATGCCTGTAATCCCAGCACTTTGGGAGGCCGACACAGGTGGATCACCTGAGGTCAGGAGTTTGAGACCAGCCTGGCCAACAGGGTAAAACCCCATCTACTAAAATACAAAAATTAGCCAGGTGTGGAGGTGGGCGCCTGTAATCCTAGCTACTTGAGTGGCTGAGGCATGAGAATTGCTTGAATCCGGGAGGCAGAGGTTGCAGTGAGCCAAGATCGTGCCACTGCACTCCAGTCTGGGTGACAGACAGACTTTGTCAAAAAACAAACAAAAAACCTAACCATCTTCTCTTTCGCTCCTGTGTGTTCTAAAAGTTGAAGTTTAGCAGCTTGCAGATAAACAGAAAAAGCAGATTGACACAAGGATTCCATGGGTCCGTAGAATCAGACAAGAGGACATTCAAGGAAGGAAGGAGTGGAAAAAGAGTCTAAAAGAAAGGCAAATGGATGAGACTAATTCCACCAGCTGATGCTGCAAATAAATAAAGCAAGAAGGATGTAACATCATATATCAAGAGTCTGTCAGTTCCTGCCAACAGAATAGGTTTAATTTACATTTACTGAATAACTGCTGTGTGTTGTGTATGGAATATTAAGGGTTTTTTTTCACATTTATTTTTTTATTTCTTTTTTGATACAGTTTCGCTCTCGTTGCCCAGGCTGGAGTGTAATGACATTTATTTCTTAATACTCTCGCAAACCCAGAGAGGGAGACATTCTCAAAGATTAAATGACTTATCCAAGTTCATTCAGCTCTGAGTATCAGAGCCAGCATCTAACCCAGGTCTTTCTGATTTCCAAGTCCAGGACTTTTTCCACCATGTGATCCTGCTACTTTTAGATGGAAATTGGAAATGAATAAAATCAAACGGAGAGCCTGTGGAAGTAAAACAGCACAGAAAAAAAAACGGTTGCGTTATGTTTATCTCTGCATTAGCCTTGTCTGAGTTTATTAGTGGTGCTGTAACAAAATACTATAAACTAGGTAGTAAACAACATACACTTATTTTTCATAGTCCTGGAGGCTGAGAAGTCCAAGATCAAGGTGCATGGAGATTTGCGTCTGGTGAGGGCCTGCTTTTTGGTTCACAGGTGGCACCTTCTCACTGTGTCCTCACATAGTGGAAGGGTTAAAGTATCTTTTTTTTTTTTTTTTTTTTTTTCTGAGATGAAGTCTCGCTCTGTCACCAGGCTGGAGTGCAGTGGTGTGATCTTGGCTCACTGCAACCTCCGCCTCCCGGGTTCAGGTGATTCTCCCGCCTCAGCCTCCTGAGTAGCTGGGACTACAGGTGCGTGCCACCATGCCCAGCTAATTTTTGTATTTTTAGCAGAGAAGGGGTTTCACCATGTTGGCCAGGATGGTCTTGATCTCTTGTCCTCATGATCTGCCTGCCTTGGCCTCCCAAAGTGCTGGAATTACAGGTGTGTACCACCACACCCAGCCAGGGTAAAGTATTTTATAAGGATACTAATGTCATTTATGGAGACATTTCCCTCAATACCTATTCCCCTGCCAAAGTGCCTACCTCCTAAAATCATCACGCAGGTGACTAGCTTCAATGTACAAATTTTGGATACACAAACATTCAGTTCATAGCACACCTTGACACTAGATCTGGCTCAATGCCGCTCTCCAGCCGTCTCTCTTTGGTGCTTCTGTTATTCTCCCCAGTGGCATATTTTCACCTTGCTCCCAGAGTCTCCGTTCTGGTCTTTTGGGCCCCCCTCCAGTTTGCCAAGGCCCTTGGAATTTAATTCTGTTTACCAAGAAAGCAATAAATGCCTACACTGTGCTCACCAGTGAGGCACCAGGGTACACAAGTATGGACACGGCTTAGGAGGGAAAACAGGTAAGAGATGGGATCAGATCTACAGTTTTGTGTCTATTCCAGGTTTGGTTGTCAGACACATAATGAAATGTATTCACCTATGCAACATATATTTATTGAGTATATACTAAGTTTTAGATATTGTTCTATTTGGTCAGGTGTAGTGGTTCACACCTGTAATCCCAGCACTTTGGGAGGCCGGGCAGGTGGATCACCTGAGGTCAGGAGTTCAAGACCAGCCTGGCAAACATGGTGAAACCCTGTCTCTACTAAAAATACAAAAATTAGCTGGACATGCTGGCAGGCACCAGTAATCCCAGCTATTCGGGAGGCTGAGGTGGGAGAATCACTTGAACTTGGGAGGCGATGGTTGCAATGAGCCAAGATCGTGCCACTGCACTCCAGCCTGGGTGACAAAAGTGAAACTCCATTTAAAAAAAAAAAAAACAGAGAAATAGACATTGTTCTTTTTGCTAGAGATAGAGCCATGAATATAATAAAATCTATCTTCTACATAGAGTTTGTATGCCAGTAGAAGCAGCTAGACAATAAACAAGTGTAGCATGTCAGTTGGCAACAAGGCAGTGGTGAAAAATAAAGCAGAGAGTGCTGGGAGAGTTAGTGTTTTAGACAGGGTGTCTGGAGGAGACCTCTATGAGGAAATGTCATATGAGCAGAGAACCAAATGAAAAGAGAGTGAGACATGTGCTTATCTGGGAAAAGAGCATTCCAGTCGAGGAAACAGTGACTGCCAAGGCTCTGAGGATACCTTCTTAGTGTATTCAAAAAATGGCAAAAACAACAACAACAACAACAACAACAAAAACCCCTCATGGTTGGAGCTCAGTGAGTGAGTAGGGTGTATTGGAGATAAAGTCAGCAAAATAGCAGAGGGATGAAGTAATATAGGGCTTTAAGGCCATTTGTGAAGGTGTGAGGTTTTAATGAGTAATATGGGAAGCCACGTGAGACTTTTGAGCAGAGAAGTGAAATATTCTGACATGTTTTAAAATAATCTATCTGGGGAATATATAGAGGTAAGATTGTAGGACCAAAGGGCATATGTAGGAAGGCCGGTCAGGGGCTTAAGCAGAATTCCAGAGGAAAGAGGACAGGGCAAGATGGTATATTAGACCAGGTTCATATCAGTAGGAGTGTTGAAAACTGTTTGGGTTATGAATATATATTGAAGTTAGAGCTAGATGAATTTCCAGACAGATTGGATATGGGGTGTGATGTGAACTACAGGGAATGACTCCCACATTTTTGGACTGAGCAGATGAAATATGGATTTATCAGTTACTGAGGGCTGAAGACTTGAGAGTGAAGATAAGGAGTCAATTTTGGACATGTTAATCATGAGCTGTCTATTAGATAAACAAGTGGAAATACTTAACTGGCACTTGGATATATAAATCTGAAGAGGGAGATAGGTCCAGGATACAATTATACCTGAGACTACATAGCAGGGAAGCATTAGCTTATTGCCATAAAATTGACTGAGATCACTAAAGAAGTGAATGCTGTTAGACAAAGAAGCAATCAGTACCTGATTCCTGATGGATAAATATAGCAGTGAATCAACAGGAAGTTAGGAGAAACCAGCAAAGGACATTAAGAATAACTGGTGATTTGCCAGGCGTATATAGAAACTATACTGCAGAGTATAGTTTTATACTCTGCATTACAATCTAAGGCTACTTGAAAAAGGTACTTTAAAAAGAGAGACATTTGTGCCACTACACTGAACCAACCAAACCTATTCTGACATCCTGAGGACTGGCATCTGAGATCATATAGGGACAACATTCTTCTTACTCATGAGTGTTGGTGTCTCTAGGATAGACATAAGCACCTGCCTCCACATGCCTTTCAGAAAACAAGTGGCATGGCAGAAGAAGAAGAAGACCAAACCCAGAAAGAATTTGAGCTGACAGTGGAGTTGTGAACCCATTTGCAACATCCTTTCAAGAACACCTAAAATTATTAGGCACTAGCTGAAAGGGATCCATACACAGTAATTAAGCCACTGTTGACTTAATTTGGGAATAAAATAGAAACGTGATTAAACCCTGAAATTGTAAAAAAAAGAATAGAGATTTCATTATATAAAGTAGTTATTGGGTTGGTGCAAAAGTAATTGCAGTTTTTCCCATTAATTTTAATATGTTTTCTGCACCTAAAATAATTTAGAGAATGCCAAAAGAAAATAGTCTAAAAATATTTTCAAATCTATGAAAGAAAAGGAAATCTTTTTAATCATGCCAAAAGTTCTACACAGAAAAATAGATCAATGACCAGATTGAAAAATTAGCAGAGGATGGCAACATCCAGCTATAGAGAAAGAAATGTAAATGACCAGTCAATAAGAAGAAAGATGCTAAATCTTACTTGTAATTTCAAATTGCAGATTTAAACAATGAGATATCATTTGTCACCTCTGGCCAATGTACAAATACTAAGAGGACTGATAATGCTCAACTTTGGCAATGGTACAGAGAAACCCTCATACATCGTTGGCTGAAGGGTACACTGACACATTTTTATGGAGTCATTTGTCAATATCAATAAACATTTAATAAACTTTAAATTTTATAATAGTTTTAGATTTACAGAAAAATTAAGAAGATAGTACAGAGAATTTCTATACACCCCACACCCAGTTTCCCCTATTAAGATATTACATTACTATGGTATATTCGTCACAACTAATGAAGTAATATTGATACATTATGACTAAGTCATCACTTCATTCAGGTTTCCTTAGTTTTTACACAATGTGCCTCTTTTGTTCCAGGATTCATCTAGAACAGCATATTACATTGATTCCTCATATCTTCCTAGGCTTCTCTTTGCTATGACAGCTTCTCAGTCTTTTCTTTCTGATGACGTTGACAGTTTCAAAGAGTGCTGGTTAGGTATTTTATAGAATGTTTCTCATTTGTGATTGTTTGATTTTTCTTCCTATCTCAACTGGGATAATATGTTCTTGGGAGAAAGATCAAAGAGGTAAAATGCCATTATCATATCATATCTAAACAGCGTGAATTCTCAGTATGACTTCTTCTTATTGATGTTAATCTTGATCACCTGGTAAAGGAAGTGCTTCCCAGGTTTCTCCTCTGTATTCTATTCTTTTCCAAAGCACAGGGTACTCTTTGGAAAGAAGTCACTATGTACAGTCCGTACTTAAAGAGTGGAGAGGTTTGCTCCAATTCCTTGATGGTGGATTATCTACATAAATTATTTGAAATTCTTCTGCGTGGGAGATTTTTGTCTTTTCTGCTATTTATTCAATAATTTATATCAGTTTTGATTTGTAGATTTTTATTTTATGCTCTGCATTACAATCTAAGGCTACTTTATTTTGTTGCTCAAATTGTTTCAAATGGGAAAAAAAAAAAACACTTTTCTATTTTCTAGCACTACAAGACACTCTAGGCTTATCTTGTATATTTACTTCTCCAGCCTTAGGATCAGGCTAGTTCTTTTTATTAGAAAATGATAATAGAAACTGAGATTGGGGTACAAGCCATGCTTATGGCTAATAGGTGTCTGCTTTCAGGTCTTTTCTGCAGACAAGATGAGAAAATATATGTGTGTATACTAAACCCTTTATGTGTATGTATTTATAAATACTTCTGTATGTTTCTATGTGTAAACAGCCTTATCTATATTAACCAAAACATGAATTCTTACTGAGGTCTCCAATTCTAATTCACTACCTCATGGATTATTCTAGCTTTTTTCCCAAGCTTATTTGTAACCTCCCACTCCAGCAGTGAGAAGCCTTTCTCCCACCATCCACCATCCATTTACTTAATTGTTCAATTGCAGTTCAGTTTACATGTATAGTGGTTTTAGAATCGTTAACCCATACCTCCTGGGGAAACAACTTTATCAACTAGAGTAGAAGGCTTATGTGCAGTTCATTTTGCCTTTAGTCTTTGAGAGTCTGTTCATTTCCAAACTTACTTAGGTCAGCACTTCTTTCCCCTACTTCCTTCAGTGAGGTTGCTTCATACACGTAATACATTAGACCATTTTGTCACAGTCTGCATTCCATCTTGGGATCTCTCAACCTCCTAAATGATTTTTTTTTTAATTTGCCTGCAGGAAGGTCTATTCTGTGTGCTGTAAAGTTCTATGGATTTTGCAAATTCATAATGTCATGTAACCAAAATTATAGTATGTGCACAGTATCACCCAATATAGTTTCAGTAATCCTCTGTTCCTCACCTAATCAGCCCCCTCCTACAGCGACAGGCTGGCAATTAGTGATCTGTTTACCATTTCTACATTTTAGACTTTTCTAGAATATTATATAAATATTATAAAACATGTAGTGTTTTTAAACTGCCTTTTTTCACTTAGCAATATGCACCAACATTCAGTCTCATTTTTGTGAGGCTTAATAACTCATTTCATTTTATTGCTACATCAGTTTCCAAGTATAGATGTGCCAGAGTTTATTTATCTGTACACCCATTGAAGAATATCCTGGTTGCTTCCAGTTTTTGACTATTATGAGTAAAGATGCTATAAACATTTGCATTCAGGGATTTGGTAAACACGAATTTTCAAATCAGTTTTGCCCATTCCTAGGAGCACAACTGTTAAACAATTTGGTAAGACTACATTGAGCTTTGTAAGAAACTGCCTAACTGCCTTCCAGAGTGACTGTACCATTTTGCATTCCCACCAGCAAGGAATACAATTTGCTGTTGTTCTGCATTCTTGCCAGCAATTGGTATTGTCAGTTTTTTGGATTTTAGCCTTTCTAATAGGTAGTTAGTTAGCTGTGTTTCACTGTCGTTTTTATTTGCATTTTCCTAATGACAAATGATGTTACGCATCTTTTCCTCTGCTTATTTGTCATCTGTATAATCAGTCCCCTCCTCCAACCAAACACCTGTTAACTTTGGTTTGCCTTCTTTGGTGAGATGCCCAGATCTTTTGTCCCTTTTTTAATTGGATTGTTTGTTTTCTTATTGGGTTTAAGAGTTCTGAATATGTTTTGGGTCCAAATCCTTTATTAGATATGTGTTTTGCCAATATTTTCTTCTATCCTATGGCTGTCTTTGCATTCTGACAGTGTCTTTCACAGAGCAGAGCTTTTTACTTTTAATAGAGTCCAACTTACCAGCGTTTTCTTTCCTAGACTGTTCTTTTGATTTTGTGTCTAACAATTTGACACTAAACTCACTTGAGATGTCTTTGGTCCTTTGTCAAAAATAAGTTGGCTATGTTTGTGTGGGTCTATTTCTGGGCTTTCTATTCTGTTTCATTGACCTTTTTGTCCATTATTTGTCAATGCCATACTGTTGTGATTACTGTACTTTTATAAGTCTTGAAATCAGGTAAAGTGAGTCATTTAGCTTTGTTTTTCTTCAGGATTCTTTTGGCTATTCTAAGTACTTGGTCTTTCCCCATAAAATGTAAAATTAGTTTGCCAATATCTGCAAATAGCTTGTTAGAATTTTATTAATATTGTGTTGCATCCATAAATCAAGTTAGGATAAATTAATATCTTAATAATATTGAGTCTTCCAATTTATGAGCATGGAATATCTTTCCATTCATTTACATCTTAAATGTCCTTCATCAGTGTTTTGTAGTTTTCCACATGCAGATCCTATATCTATTTTGTTTGATTTATACTTAAATATTTTATTTTTGGTGGTTTTCTAAATAGTATTTTTTAAATTCAAATTCCATGTGTTTACTGCTGGTAAAAAGAAAAACATTGACATTTTTATTTTTCTTGTATATTTCAACCCTACTACACTCACTCATTAGTTACAGGAGACTTTTATAGATACTTTGCGATTTTCTACATAGACAATCATGTTGTCTACAAATAGTTTGAATTTGTCTTTTCTAATTTGTATACTTTTTAATCTCTTTTTTTCTTAGAAAAGTTACAATTTCTAATGCAATTTGCAATAAGTAAGAATGGTGAAAGATAATATCTTTGCCTTACTCTCAATCTCAGGATAAGGTCCAGTCTCTCACTATGAAGTTTGGTGTACGCTGTAGATTTTCTTGAGGATATTCTTTATCAACTTCTAGGATTTCCCAACTATTCATAGTTTGCTAGAGTTTTTGTCATGAATGAGTAGTGAATTTTGACAGTGTTTTCTGCAAGAATTGACATGATCATATGATTTTTGTCTGCTAGCCTGTTGAAAAGATTAATCATATTGAATGATTTTTGAATGTAGAACAGCCTTCCATACTTGAAATAAATCCGAAATGGTCCTGGTATATAATTCTTTTTATATACACTGTTGGAATGAATCTCTTAATATTTGATTGAAGACTTCTTTTTAAAAATGTATGTTCATGAGAGATACGGCTGTATAGATTTTCTTTCCTTAATGTCTTTGTCTGGTTTTAGTATTAGGATAATGCTGGCTTAAGATCATTAAGTTAATAAGTTAAGAGGTATTGCCTGTGATTCTATTTTCTGAAAGTGATTGCAAATAATTAGTATTATTTCTTTTTTGTATGTTCAGTAGAATTCACTATTGAAAACACCTGAGATTGGTGGGATTTGGGGTGGAAAGACAGTTAATTCTTTATTATTTATTCAATTCCTTTAATTAATATAAGGATATTCCAGTTATCTATTTCTCCTTATGTGGGTTTTGGTAGTTTGTATCTTTTAAGAAATTGATCAATTTTGAACTTGAGAGCAGAGCGCTGCTTATAGTATTCCTGTATTATTCTTGATCTTCCTTTCATTTTTGATATTGGAAATTTGTGCCTTGTCTCTCTTTTCTTTGTTATCTTGGCTAGGGGTTTTATCATGTTATTGATCTGTAATTTTAAGATTATTATTATTTCAATAGTTTTGGGAGAACTGTTGGTGTTTGGTTACATGGATAAGTTCTTTAAGTATGATTTCTGAGATTTTGGTGCACCCATCACCTGAGCAGTACCACCTGACTACCCAACATGTAGTCTTATTTCTCACCCCCCCCCCACCTTTTCCCCTAAATCCCATTGTATCCTTCTTATGCCTTTGCATCCTCATAGCTTAACTCCCACTTATAAGTGAGAACATGTGATGTTTGGTTTTCCATTTCTGAGCTACTTCACTTATAATATTGGTCTCCAGTTCCATCCAGGTTTCCACAGATGCCATTATTTCATTCCTTTTTATGGTGGAGTAGTAGTCTATGATATATCTACATCTGTATCTATATCTATATCTCACATTTTGTTTATCCGTTCACTGGTTGATGGGCATTTAGGCTGGCTTCATATTTTTGCAATTGCAAATTGTGCTGCAGTAAACATGAATGTGCAAGTGTCTTTTTCATATAATGACTTCTTTTCCTCTGGGTAGATGCCCAGTAATGGGATTGCTGGATCAATGGTAATTCTACTTTAAAAATTCTAGAAGATAAAGTCAGAAAAACTCTTCAAGACATTGGCCTAGGTGAAGAGTTCATGACCAAGAACCTAAAAGCAAATGCAGCAAAAACAAAGATAAATAGACAGGACTTAATTAAACTAAAAGCTTCTACACAGTGAGAGAAATAATCAGCAGAGGAAACACAACCCACAGAGTGGGAGAAAACATTTGCAAACTATGCATCCAACAAAGGAGTAATATCTACAATCTATAAGGAACTTAAATAAGCAAGAAAAAAAAATCCCACCAAAAAGTGAGCTAAAGAGACAGTTCTCAAAAGAAGATATACAAATGGCCAAGAAACACATGAAAAGAAAATGCTCAACTTCTCTAATTTTCAGGGAAATGCAAACCAAAACCACAATGTGATACCACCTTGCTCCTGCAAGAATGGCCATAATTTAAAAATCAAATAATAGATGTTGGCACGGATGTAGTGAAAAGGGAACACTTTTATACTGCTGGTGAGAATGTAAACTAGTACAACCACTGTGGAAAACAGTATGGAAATTTCTTACATATTTAATTTTTTTTAAATTTTATTATTCTTTTTAGAGATAGGTTCTCCCTCTGTCACCCAGGTTGGAGTGCAGTGGTGTGATTATAACCCACTTCAGCTTCAAACTCCTGGGCTAAACCAATCCTCCACCTCAGCCTCCTGAATAGCTGGGACTACAGGCACACACCATCATACCCAGCCAATTTTTTTTTTTTTTTAATTATTGGTAGAGGTGAGATCTCACTATGTTGCCTAGACTGGTCTCGAACTCCTGGCTTCAAGTGATCCTCCAGCTTGGCCTTCCAAAGTGTTGGGATTACAGGTGTGAGCCACTGCATCTGGCCTTTGTGTTACTGATTTTTAAACAAAAAACAAGCATTGGGTTTTGTTGAGTTTCTCTATTATTTTCCTATTTTCAATGACATTGATTTTTGCTCTGTTTTTTTTTTTCTGCTTGCTTTAGGCTGTTGGTCTGCTTTCTCTTGTTTTCCAAGTTGGAAATTGCTATATTAGTTTGTAATTAGCAATTACAGACTGAATTCTGCAAGAACTGCAGAACTGCTTTTGAGGCATCCCACAAATTTTGATCAGTTGCATTTTAATTTTCATTCAGTACAAAATTTTTAAAATTTACTTTGAGACTTCCTTTTTTAACTCCTCAGTTATTTAGAAGTATGTTGTGTAAAATTCAAATACTTGGAGATTTTCTAGTTTAATTTCTAGTTTAATTCCACTGTGGTGTAAGAACATATGTGGCATACCTTCTATGCTTTTAAATTTCTTGAGGTGTGTTCTGTGGCCGAGGATGTAGTCTGTCTTGATGAAAGATCCATGTGAAATAAAAAAGAATGTTCATTCAGCTGTTTTGGCGTGGAGTATCCTATACATTTCAATTAAATTGATTGATAATATTATTCAGACAATTATACCTTGTAGGATCCCCCAGTTTCCTCCCTCTCTCCACCTTTTTTGTGTCCTGACCTAGAAACAACAGTCCTTTACTGCTCTGCTGTGTTGACCTGGCCAGCTGCATGTTTTCCCCTGCAGGTTAGAACCCAATCTGGGGCCCAGGCACTGGTGGCTCACACTTTGGGATGCCGAAGCGGGTGAATCGATTGAGCACAGGAGTTCCCGTCCAGCAACATGGTGAAACCTTGTCTCCACAAAAAATTCAAAAATTAGCTGTGCATGGTGGTGTGCACCTGTACTCCTAGCTACTCGGGAGCCTAAGGTGGGTGGCTCGCTTAAGCCCGGGGATTGAGACTGCAGTGAGCAGTGATTGCACTACTGCACTCTAGCCTGGGTGATAGAGGGGGACCCTGTCTTAGCATAACAAAAGAACCCAAGATGGAGTTTTGAACATTCACAGGCACTGATAAACTTATTTAAGTTGTTGGCTGAAACATGGAAGTATAAAAAATATTGCTAAACATGTAGAAACTAGACCTGACCTTTAGCCAAATTCTTTAAACCCACACATACATTCCATAATCTGACCCTCTCACTGCAGAGACACCTAAGTAGAACATCTCTATTCTTGCTGTCCATCCAAAGGGCATGTTTCAGTCTCCACCCCATGGAGGTCCTCTTACTATATGTTTTAGACTGATCATCACCCTGGCGTTTAGTGCTTCTTTCTCTGAGATCTCAACTGGCCCCATCTCAACTGGATGGTTTGGGTTCTTTGCAAGAAATCCACTGCTGCTGCTTTTGGGGTAACTCCAGCTATTGGTGTGGGCTGACAGAACGTTTCATGGATTTTATGCCTATTTGGTCTGTTGGTCTATTAATTCCTGATGGAGAAGTGCCGAAGTCTCTAGTGTAATAGCAGATTTTTCTATGTTTCTTTCAACTCTATTAGATTTTGTTTCATATATTTTGATGCTCTATTGGTAGGTCAGTACACATTTAGGGTGGTTATATATTCTTGGGGAATTGACTCCTTTATCATTGTGTAATACCTCTGTTTATCGATGATAATCTTCCTTGTCTGAAGTCAGCTTTGTCCAAAATTAATCTAACTGATCCAACTTTTTAAAATTAGTATTAGCATTCTATATCTTTCTTTATCCCTCGACTTTTCATCAAGCTGAGTCATTCTATTTAAAGTGGATTGCTTATAGACAAAGCGTAGTTAGGTCTTGTTTTTTTCTATCCTCTCTGACAATCTTTGTCTTCCATTTGGTATATTTAGGCCGTTAGTATTAAAAGTGCTTATGTAGGCCGGGCGCAGTGGCTCACATCTGTAATCCCAGCACTTTGGGAGGCCAAGGCGGGCAGATCACGAGGTCAAGAGATCAAGACCACGGTGAAACCCCGTCCCTACTAAAAAAAAAAAATAAATTAGCCGGATGTGGTGGTGGGTGCCTGTAGTCCCAGCTACTTGGGAGGCTGAGGCAGGAGAATGGCGTGAACCCGGGAGACAGAGCTTGCAGTGAGCCGAGATCACGCCACTGCACTCCAGCCTGAGCTACAGAGAGAGATTCTGTCTCAAAAAAAAAAAAAAGAAAAAGGAAAAAGTGCTTATGTATATGGTTGGACTAATATCTATTATATCTATAGCTCTTCTTTCTTGCATTTTTCTTCTTTCTCTCCTTTTTCTACCTTCTCTGGTTTTAAATGAGCATTTTATACTATTTCATTTTCTGCTTTGATTACCATATAAGTTAATAGAAATAATTTATATCTTCCATTTGCATATTGCATATATCTTCTTTAAAATAATTGCGATAGCCCTAGAGATTCCAATGTTCATTTTAAACTTAACTAAGTTTTCTTTCAAATAACTCTATACTATTGAACATGTACCATGGGCACTTCAAAACAGCATTCCCAAATACTTCATATCATCCTTTATGACATTACTGTTGTTTACTTCACTTGTCTATATGCTGTACTGGCCCAATTTCTTATTACTCCCATTGCTTTAAACTAATAGTTATCTTTTTTTTTTTTTTAGGTGGAGTCTCAGTCTCACTCTGTCACCCAGGCTGGAGTGCAGTGGTGCAATCTTGGCTCACTGTAACCTCCACCTCCTGGTTCAAGCAATTCTCCTGCCTCTGCCTCCCAAGTAGCTGAGATTACAGGTGCACACCACCATGCCCAGCTAATTTTTGTATTTTTAGTAGAAACAAGGTTTCTGCATGTTGGCCAGGCTGGTCTCGAACTCCTAACCTCAGGTGATCCGCCCACCTTGGCCTCCGTAAGTGCCAGGATTACAGGCATTAGCCACTGTGCCAGGCCACAGTTATCTTTTAGATCAGTTAAGAATAAAGAAAATAAAATATTTAATTTTAATTCATTTATTCTTTCTTACTCTTCTTTATATGTGTCCATGTTTCTGTCCTCTGTAGTTTCCTACTTTTAACTTGAAGGGCAGATGTAGCAGTAATATATTTCTTTAGCTTCCATTTGTATGAAAAAGCCTCTATTTCTCCTTCACTTTTGTAGGATAATTTTGCTGGATATAGAATTCTAGATTAATGTGACCGGGCGCAGTGTCTCACGCCTGTAATCTCAGCACTTAGGGAGGCCAAGGCAGGCAGATAGTGAAGTCAGGAGATCGAGACCATCCTCACTAACACGGTGAAACCCCATCTCTTCTAAAAATACAAAAAATTAGCTGGGTGTGGTGGCGGGTGCCTATAGTCCCAGCTACTCGGGAGGCTGAGGCAGGAGGACTGCGTGAACCCGGGAGGCGGAGCTTGCAGTGAGCCAAGATCGTGCCACTGCACTCCAGCCTGGGCAACAGGACGAGACTCTGTCTCAAAAAAAAAAAAACATAAAAGAAGAATTCTAGATTAATGTTGGTGTTGTTTTTTCTTTGAGTGCTTTAAGTATTTAACTTCACTGTCTTCTTGGTTGCACGTTTCTAATTAAATACCTGCTGTACTTCTTATCCTTCTTCTTCTAGGGGTGAAGTTTCTTTTTTCTCTCTGGCTTTTTTCAAAGTGTTCTCTTTGTCTTTATGTTTTCTGCAGATAGAATGATATGCCAAGGCACCGTATTTCTTTTATAAGATATATAAAAATATATAATATATATGTGCTTTAATATAAATATATACTATATATTTATATATATACATATGTAGAAGAATCTAGAAAAGAAGATCTGACTATTTCACAGTGATTATCTTTTCTTCCCCCTGCAAGAAACACTGTGGTCCTGGCAGAATTCACGTAGTTAAAGTCCACAAAAGTGTGGGGACTACCCCATCAAGACCACAGTAGTTTATATATGTGTGTGTGGGTGTGTGTGTGTGTGTGTGTGTGTATATATATATATATTTTTTCTGTTTGGAGTTCTCTAAACTTCCTGGATCTGTGATCTGTAGTTTGGTGTCTGTCATTAATTTTAGAAAATGCTCATCCATTATTATTTCAAATATATATTCTGTTCCATTCTCTATTCCCTTTTAGTATATGCATTCATTATACTTTTTGAAACCCTCCCAGAATTCTCAAATGTCATGTTCTGCTTTGTTTTCTTCATTATCTTCCCATTTGCGTTTCAGTGTGGAAAGTTTTTATTGACCCATGTTCAAGCTCACTAATATTTTCCGTGTCCATGTCTACTTTACCAATGAGATATTCAAAGATATCTTCCATTTCTGTTACAGTGTTTCTGGTTTCCAGCATTTTATTTTGATCTGTACTTAGAATTTCCCTCTCTCTGCTTGTATTACCTTCTGTTGTTTCTTGTTGCCTTCTTCCATTAGAGCCCTTAACATGTCAATCATAGTTATTTTAAATGTTCAGTCTGATGATTCCTGCATCTCTATCATGAATGAATCAAGTTCTGATTAATGCTTGGTATTTTCAGACTGGGTAGTTTCTCTTGTTCTCTGGCATGACACACACATATCTATATCTATCTATCTATATACACACATACATACACACACACATATACACACACAGACATGTATATACACATACATATACATACACGTGTGTGTGTGTGTGTGTGTGTGTATATATAATTTTTTTTTTTAAGTGGAGTCTCACTCCATCATCCAGGCTGGAGTGCAATGGCGCAATCTTGGCTCACTGCAACCTCCACCTCCTGGGATTGAGTGATTCTCCTGCCTTGGCCTCCTGTGCAGCTGGGATTACAGGCGCCTGCCACCATGCGTGGCTAATTTTGTGTTTTTCGTAGAGATCGGGTTTCACCTTGTTAGCCAGGCTGGTCTTGAACTCCTGACCTCAGGTGATCCGCCTGCCTCGGCCTCCCAAAGTGCTGTGATTACAGGCGTGAGCCACTGCACCTGGCTGCCTTATAATTTTTTATTGAAACCAAAACATTTTGTATCTATTGGGTCATAAGAATTAGAGGTAAATAGTTCTCTAGTATAAAGATATGTATACATCTGGCTAAAAATGGACTTCATTTAAAAATTATTCAGTTATAGGTGTCAGAGCCTTTACATTCCTCTGTCCTTGTTTTTGTCTTCCCTCTTTATTTTGAAATTCCCCTAAGCACTCCTACTCAGAGAGAGCCTGTGTCTCCTGTCTCTTTCAGCTATGATGTACTGTTATTTTATTGAAATCCTGTGGCGGTGTTGTTAAGGTGTTGGGGAGGAATGAATTCTACAGTCTTCCAATTTAGATCAGTCTTTCAGTGGGCTGATGTTCCCGGGCTGTGATCTTCACACCTGTTTATCCATTTCCCTTTCCCCCTACTCCATTCCCCGACTACAGTATTCCCAATCTATTTACTGGAGGCCTGAATCCTCTTTGTAATATGTGTTTTCCCCTTAGGGGAGAAAGGAGGACTAGATGGAGCTGCAGCAGGAAGAGTGTCCTTCCCTATCTAGGGTAACGCTCTGGCAAAGACTTACCCCAGGAAATTAGGCCCTTCTTAAGGAAGAATATCTGACTGTATTTCACATCGAGTATCTTTTCTTCCCCCTGCAAGAAACACTGTGGTCTGAGCCGGGTGTGGTGGGTCATGCCTGTAATCCCAGCACTTTGAGAGGCCAAGGTGGGCGGATCACCTGAGGTTGGGAGTTCAAGACCAGTCTGACCAACATGGAGAAACCCCATCTCTACTAAAAATACAAAATTAGCCAGGCATGGTGGTGCATGCTGGAATCCCAGCTACTGCGGAGGCTGAAGCAGGAGAATTGCTTGAACCTGGGAGGCGGAGATTGTGGGGAGCCAAGATCAGGCCATCGCACTCCACTCTGGGTAACAAGAGCGAAATTCCATCTCAAAAAGAAACACTTAGGTCCTGGTAGACTTCCCATAGTTAAAGTACACAAAAGTGTGGGGACTACGCCATCAAAACCACAGCCTTCAGGAAGTTTTTCACTTCAAAACTTCTCTTGAGTGTTCCTGTTTATGGCGCTCACAGCTTCTATCTGGGATGTGTCTCTCTGGATTGTGCCTGTCACTACTAATTTTGGGGTGATGATTGGCCCTGTCATATTAGTTCTCTGATAAGTACATGAAAAGTTATCAGTTTTTCATTTCTCCAGCTTTTCATTGAAGAACAAGACTAGGCCGGGCGCGGTGGCTCAAGCCTGTAATCCCAGCACTTTGGGAGGCCGAGACGGGCGGATCACGAGGTCAGGAGATCGAGACCATCCTGGCTAATACGGCGAAACCCCGTCTCTACTAAAAATACAAAAAACTAGCCGGGCGACGAGGCGGGCGCCTGTAGTCCCAGCTACTCGGGAGGCTGAGACAGGAGAATGGCGTGAACGCGGGAGGCGGAGCTTGCAGTGAGCTGAGAGCCGGCCACTGCACTCCAGCCTGGGCGGCAGAGCAATACTCCGTCTCAAAAAAAAAAAAAAAAAAAAAAGAAGAAGAACAAGACTAATGACTTCTTTTTTTTTTTTTTTTTTTTTTTTTAGTATTTCTTCATTTATTCAAGATTTCTTTTATGCCAAATAGTTAACTTTGGTAATTTTCTTTATATAGGCCATAAACATTTATTATTAATTTAATTTCTTGGTTTTTTTTTTTTTTATACTTTAAGTTCTAGGGTACATGTGCATGACGTTTATATCATGTATAATAGTTTAATTAGATCCCATTTGTCAATTTTGGCTTTTGTTGCCATTGCTTTTGGTGTTGCCCATGCCTATGTCCTGAATGGTGTTAACCTAGGTTTTCTTCTAGGGTTTTTTATGGCTTTAGGTCTAATATTTAAGTCTCTAATCCATCTTGAATTAATTTTTGTATAAGGAGTAAGGAAAGGATCCAGTTTCAGCTTTCTACTTATGGCTAGCCAATTTTCCCAGCACCATTTATTAAATAGGGAATCCTTTCCCCATTTCTTGTTTCTCTCAGGTTTGTCAAAGATCAGATGGCTGTAGATGTGTGGTATTATTTCTGAGGACTCTGTTCTGTTCCATTGGTCTATATCTCTGTTGTGGTCCCAGTACCATGCTGTTTTGGTTACTGTAGCCTTGTAGTATAGTTTGAAGACAGGTAGCGTGACGCCTCCAGCTTTGTCCTTTTGACTTAGGATTGTCTTGGCAATGCGGGCTCTTTTTTGGTTCCATATGAACTTTAAAGCCGTTTTTTCCAATTCTGTGAAGAAAGTCATTGGTAGCTTGATGGGGATGGCATTGAATCTATAAATCACCTTGGGCAGTATGGCCATTTTCACGATATTGATTCTTCCTATCCATGAGCATGGTATGTTCTTCCATTTGTTTGTGTCCTCTTTGATTTCACTGAGCAGTGGTTTGTAGTTCTCCTTGAAGAGGTCCTTTACATCTCTTGTAAGCTGGATTCCTAGGTATTTGATTCTCTTTGAAGCAATTGTGAATGGAAGTTCATTCCTGATTTGGCTCTCTGCTTGTCTGTTACTGGTGTATAAGAATGCTTGTGATTTTTGCACATTAATTTTGTATCCTGAGACTTTGCTGAAGTTGCTTATCAGCTTAAGGAGATTTTGGGCTGAGACAATGGGGTTTTCTAAATATACAATCATGTCATCTGCAAACAGGGACAATTTGACTTCTTCTTTTCCTAACTGGATACCCTTGATTTCTTTCTCTAGCCTGATTGCCCTAGCCAGAACTTCCAACACTATGTTGAATAGGAGTGGAGAGAGAGGGCATCCCTGTCTTGTGCCAGTTTTCAAAGGGAATTTTTCCAGTTTTTGCCCATTCAGTATGATATTAGCTGTGGGTTTGTCATAAATAGCTCTTATTATTTTGAGGTACGTTCCATCAATACCAATTTATTGAGCGTTTTTAGCATAAAGGGCTGTTGAATTTTGTCAAAAGCCTTTTCTGCATCTATTGAGATAATCATGTGGTTCTTGTCTTTGGTTCTGTTTATATGCTGGATTACGTTTATTGATTTGCGAATGTTGAACCAGCCTTGCATCCCAGGGATGAAGCCCACTTGATCATGTTGGATAAGCTTTTTGATGTGCTGCTGAATCCGGTTTGCCAGTATTTTATTGAGGATTTTTGCATCGATGTTCATCAGGGATATTGGTCTAAAATTCTCTTTTTTTGTTGTGTCTCTGCCAGGCTTTGGTATCAGGATGATGTTGGCCTCATAAAAAGAGTTAGGGAGGATTCCCTCTTTTTCTATTGATTGGAATAGTTTCAGAAGGAATGGTACCAGCTCCTCCTTGTACCTCTGGTAGAATTCAGCTGTGAATCCATCTGGTCCTGGACTTTTTTTGGTGGGTAGGCTATTAATTGTTGCCTCAATTTCAGAGCCTGCTATTGGTCTATTCAGGGATTCAGCTTCTTCCTGGTTTAGTCTTGGAAGAGTGTAAGTGTCCAGGAAATTATCCATTTCTTCTAGATTTTCTAGTTGATTTGCGTAGAGGCATTTATAGTATTCTCTGATGGTTGTTTGTATTTCTGTGGGGTCGGTGGTGATATCCCCTTTATCATTTTTTATTGCGTCTATTTGATTCCTCTCTCTTTTCTTCTTTATTAGTCTAGCTAGCGGTCTGTCAATTTTGTTTATCTTTTCAAAAAACCAACTCCTGGATTCATTGATTTTTTGGAGGGTTTTTTGTGTCTCTATCTCCTTCAGTTCTTCTCTGATCTTAGTTATTTCTTGCCTTCTGCTAGCTTTTGAATGTGTTTGCTCTTGCCTCTCTAGTTCTTTTAATTGTGATGTTAGAGTGTCAATTTTAGATCTCTCCTGCTTTCTCTTGTGGGCATTTAGTGCTATAAATTTCCCTCTACACACTGCTTTAAATGTGTCCCAGTGATTCTGGTATGTTGTATCTTTGTTCTCATTGGTTTCAAAGAACATCTTTATTTCTGCTTTCATTTCGTTATGTACCCAGTAGTCATTCAGGAGCAGGTTGTTCAGTTTCCATGTAGTTGAGCGGTTTGGATTGAGTTTCTTAGTCCTGAGTTCTAGTTTGATTGCACTGTGGTCTGAGAGACAGTTTGTTATAATTTCTGTTCTTGTACATTTGCTGAGGAGTGCTTTACTTCCAATTATGTGGTCAATTTTGGAATAAGTGCGATGTGGTGCTGAGAAGAATGTATATTCTGTTGATTTGGGGTGGAGAGTTCTATAGATGTCTATTAGGTCCGCTTGGTGCAGAGATGAGTTCAATTCCTGGATATCCTTGTTAACTTTCTGTCTCGTTGATCTGTCTAATGTTGACAGTGGAGTGTTGAAGTCTCCCATTATTATTGTATGGGAGTCTAAGTCTCTTTGTAGGTCTCTAAGGACTTGTTTTATGAATCTGGGTGCTCCTGTATTGGGTGCATATATATTTAGGAGAGTTAGCTCTTCCTGTTGAATTGATCCCTTTACCATTATGTAATGGCCTTCTTTGTCTCTTTTGATCTTTGATGGTTTAAAATCTGTTTTATGAGACTAGGATTGCAACCCCTGCTTTTTTTTTGTTCTCCATTTGCTTGGTAGATCTTCCTCCATCCCTTTATTTTGAGCCTATGTATGTCTCTGCATGTGAGATGGGTCTCCTGAATACAGCAGACTGATGGGTCTTGACTCTTTATCCAGTTTGCCAGTCTGTGTCTTTTAATTGGAGCATTTAGTCCATTTACATTTAAGGTTAATATTGTTATGTGTGAACTTGATCCTGTCATTATTATATTAACTGGTTATTTTGCTCGTTAGTTGATGCAGTTTCTTCCTAGCCTCGATGGTCTTTACATTTTGGCATGTTTTTGCAATGGCTGGTACCGGTTGTTCCTTTCCATGTTTAGGGCTTCCTTCAGGGTCTCTTGTAAGGCAGGCCTGGTGGTAACAAAATCTCTAAGCATTTGCTTATCTGTAAAGGATTTTATTTCTCCTTCACTGATGAAGCTTAGTTTGGCTGGATATGAAATTCTGGGTTGAAAATTCTTTTCTTTAAGAACGTTGAATATTGGCCCCCACTCTCTTCTGGCTTGTAGAGTTTCTGCCGAGAGGTCTGCTGTTATTCTGATGGGCTTCCCTTTGTGGGTAACCCGACCTTTCTCTCTGGCTGCCCTTAAGATTTTTTCCTTCATTTCAACTTTGGTGAATCTGGCAATTATGTGTCTTGGAGTTGCTCTTCTGGAGGAGTATCTTTGTGGTGTTCTCTGTATTTCCTGAATTTGAATGTTAGCCTGCCCTACTAGGTTGGGGAAGTTCTCCTGGATGATATCCTGAAGAGTGTTTTCCAACTTGGTTCCATTTACCCCCTCACTTTCAGGCACCCCAATCAGACGTAGATTTGGTCTTTTTACATAATCCCATACTTCTTGCAGGCTTTGTTCATTTCTTTTTCTTCTTTTTTCTTTTGGTTTCTCTTCTCGCTTCATTTCATTCATTTGATCCTCAATCGCTGATACTCTTTCTTCCAGTTGATCGAGTCGGTTACTGAAGCTTGTGCATTTGTCACGTATTTCTCGTGTCATGGTTTTCATCTCTGTCATTTCGTTTATGATCTTCTCTGCATTAATTAGTCTAGCTGTCAATTTTTCCACTTTTTTTTCAAGATTTTTAGTTTCTTTGCGCTGGGTACGTAATTCCTCCTTTAGCTCTGAGAGGTTTGATGGACTGAAGCCTTCTTCTCTCATCGCGTCAAAGTCATTCTCTGACCAGCTTTGATCCATTGCTGGTGATGGGCTGCGCTCCTTTGCAGGGGGAGATGCGCTCTTATTTTTTGAATTTCCAGCTTTTCTGCCCTGCTTCTTCCCCATCTTTGTGGTTTTATCTGTCTCTGGACTTTGATGATGGTGACGTACTGATGGGGTTTTGGTATAGGTGTCCTTCCTGTTTGATAGTTTTCCGTCTGACAGTCAGAAGGACTGTCTGTTGGTCTGTTGGAGATTGCTTGAGGTCCACTCCAGACCCTGTTTGCCTGGGTATCAGCAGCAGAGGTTGCCGAAGATAGAATATTGCTGAACAGCGAGTGTACCTGTCTGATTCTTTCTTTGGAAGTTTCCTCTCAGGGGTGACGCCACCCTGTGAGGTGTGGGGTGTCAGACTGCCCCTAGTGGGGGATGTCTCCCAGCTAGGCTACTCAGGGGTCAGGGACCCACCTGAGCAGGCAGTCTGTCCGTTCTCAGATCTCAACCTCCGCGTTAGGAGATCCACGCCTCTCCCCAAAGCTGTCAGACAGAGTCGTTCGCGTCTGCACCGCCCCCGCTCTTTCCCCTAATGGACTGCAGCTGTGCGCTGTCCGCAGAGGTAGAGTCTACAGAGACAGGCAGGCTTCCTTGAGCTGCTGTGAGCTCCACCCAGTTCGAGCTTCCCAGCGGCTTTGTTTACCTACTTAAGCCTCAGCAATGGCGGGCGCCCCTCCCCCAGCCTCGCTGCTGCCTTGCGGATAGATCGCCGCAGACTGCTGTGTTAGCAGTGAGGGAGGCTCCGTGGGCGTGGGACCCTCCCGGCCAGGTGTGGGATATATTCTCCTGGTGTGCCTGTTTCCTTAAAGCGCAGTATTGGGGTGGGAGTTACCCGATTTTCCAGGTGTTGTGTGTCTCAGTTCCCCTGGCTAGGAAAAGGGATTCCCTTCCCCCTTGCGCTTCCAGGTGAGGCGATGCCTCGCCCTGCTTCAGCTCACGCTGGTCAGGCTGCAGCAGCTGACCCGCACCGATTGTCCGGCACTCCCTAGAGAGATGACCCCAGTACCTCAGTTGAAAATGCAGAAATCACCGGTCTTCTGTGTCGCTCACGCTGGGAGTTGGAGACTGGAGCTGTTCCTATTCGGCCATCTTGCTCCGCCCCCAAGACTAATGACTTCTAAGCTCTTTACATGTCAAAGCTGAAGTCAGAAATTTCAAAGTTTATGGCTTTTTTATGCCTAGCAGTTCTTCTCGCAGGAATTTTGTTTTTGTTTCTGATTTTGATTTTTTAGGCGGAGTCTCACTCTGTCACTCAGGCTGGAGTGCAGTGGCGCAATCTCGGCTTACTCCAACTTCTGCCTCCCGGGTTCAAGTGATTCTTCTGCCTCAGCCTCACCATATTGGCCAAGCTGGTCGCGAACTCCTGACCTTGTGATCCACCCACCTCGGCCTCTCAAAGTACTGGGATTACAGGCATGAGCCACTGTGCCCAGCCTTTCCCAGGCATTTTATATGATAAATATTATTGCATAAGGGCGCACAATACATAAACAGAGATATTCACTATAGTATTGTTTACAACATTGAAAAACTGGAAACACTTAAGTGTCTACCAATAGGATACTAGTTAAAGATCTTGTGGTATAGCCACACAAAGGATTTCTATGAAGCTAGAAAACTGGTGATACAGACATCTGTAGCCTAATATGAATAAATATGAATAAATAGGGGAACATACAAGTTGTAGACTACATATATAATAAGATCAGGGTCTGTGTAAAATTTTAAAAATACATACCCATATGTATGTATTTTTATATACATATATACACAAATGCTTATATACAAATATATAAATGTAAAATATATATAAAAATATAAAATGACTAAAAGAAGAAACAAGTAAAACATTCATTGTTGTTACTTGTGAGATATGAAATGGGAGGAAAACATTTACTTTTTACTTTATACCTCCCTTTATATATTCTTTTACAAAGAACATTCATTATTTTATTATTATATAGAACAGGAAGAAATAAAACTGTTTCTGTTTGCAGATGATATCATTGTTTACACAGGAAAAAAAACCTCCTAAAATGAATAAGTGATTATAGCAAGTAAGTATTACTTTAAAGGATATACAGTTAATATTCAAGTCAATCACTTTCCTAATATAATAGCAATGAACAACTGAAATTTGAAACTAAAAACACAATGCCATTTACATAGAACCTTAAAAATAAAACATTTAAGTATAAATCTAATAAAATATGTACAAGATCTGTATGAAAAACATTGCAAAACTTGTCAACAGAATCATAGAAAACTCAATGAATGGAGAGACATTTCATGTTTATGGAAACCTGTTCTTTACTTTTTGCAACATGTAGTTAGTGCAAAAATAATATTTACCTAAGGGACAAAAATTCTTTCAGTTATGCCTTCTTGGCTGGTCCCTTACCCAGCCTTTAAAATTTATTCCTGCCTCCCACTTTCTGTTTCTTTTATTTCCCCAGAAACACAGGGGAAAATCTTTGGCATCCATCTGTGTAAGGGGCACCCGAAAACACATTAGGCAGCCACTCTGTTATTTCAGGGGCAGGAGAGGACAATAAACTAGAAAATAGAATTGCCATGTGGAATAGTGCTGATGCATCTTTTCCTTACACTTTGCAAAGATTGTAAGGTACTAAAATCATGGATTTTTAGCCCAGGGAGAAATCATCTAATCTAGTCTCCTTATTTTAAAGATAAGGAAATTTAATCTCAGAGAGTTTTAGTGGCTTAGCCATAGAACGAACCATCAGTTTGATGTAGCTCATGGATTATAGTCTAACACTTTCACTTACAACTGGGGAAACTCAAGCTCAACAAATTAAGGGACTTTTCTAAGATTACACAGCGAGATGGGGGATTTAAGAGGAGACCCCAGTGTTTGGACTCTCAGAACCCTATGCTGGATCGACAGCCCCTTAATCAGATAAGATAGTTTGGTCAAAAGAAATGAGGGCTGAGAAGAGGTAGAATGGTGAGATCCATCAGGTCATCAAGTCTCAGTTCGCATTTCCTCATTGTATGAATGAAAATTCGGCTGGCCTTTATCTCACCATACCTGGGAGGTAACCTCTAAGCCCTTGGAATTTCCCCAGTGATAGCAGTGTCTGTTATTCATGACGGGCCCTTCAGACTACATCTGATACTTTTTGCTAAGAGGTCCTGTTCCTGTGTTATGTCTCTTAACATAATGTCCTAGCCGGGCGCGGTGGCTCAAGCCTGTAATCCCAGCACTTTGGGAGGCCGAGACGGGCGGATCACGAGGTCAGGAGATCGAGACCATCCTGGCTAACATGGTGAAACCCCGTCTCTATTAAAAATTACAAAAAACTAGCCGGGCGAGGTGGCAGGCGCCTGTAGTCCCAGCTACTCAGGAGGCTGAGCCAGGAGAATGGCGTAAACCCGGGAGGTGGAGCTTGCAGTGAGCTGAGATCCGGCCATGGCACTCTAGCCTGGGCGACAGAGCGAGACTCTGTCTCAAAAAAAATAAAAATAAAAAATAATGTCCTTCAGTTCCATCCATGTTGCAGTAAGTGACAGGATTTCAGTCTTTTTTATGGCTGTGACTGCTGTCCGAAGTGAGGACAGTTTTATGGAGGGCAGTGCAGGTAACCTGCAAAGTTTGCTTAACCTTGCATATTTGGCTTTAGAAGTCATTGGACACATGTTCCTAAGATTCTGAAACCTTGGGGAGTAAGGACAGAAATGACTGATAGTATATATATATATATTTTTTTTTTTTTTTTTTTTTTTTTTTTGAGACGGAGTCTCGCTGTGTCGCCCAGGCTGGAGTGCAGTGGCGCCATCTCGGCTCACTGCAAGCTCCGCCTCCCGGGTTCCCGCCATTCTCCCGCCTCAGCCTCCCGAGTAGCTGGGACTACAGGCGCCCGCCACCGCACCCGGCTAGTTTTTTTTGTATTTTTAGTAGAGACGGGGTTTCACCATGTTAGCCAGGATGGTCTCGATCTCCTGACCTCGTGATCCACCCGCCTCGGCCTCCCAAAGTCTTGCTCTGTCGCCAGGCTGGGGTGCAGTGGTGCGATCTCAGCCGAGATGTGAAATGAGTCTGAAAATACTAAGATTAAAACCATGAGATATTTTGCTTTACTTTCTCCACAGAAACTCATTTTCTCTAAACTCCAGCCTTTACCGCCTCACATCAGCTGCACTCATAACAGTTTCCCAAGGCTCCCAGCCATGACCTGTTCTTTGAAACATCCCAGTGCAGAACATAACACAGCCGTGTTTTGTTTTGTTTTGTTTTCTGCTGGGGCAAGACTGATTATTTAGAAAGCAAGATAAGAATCTTTTAGTAATTTCTCTCACATAGGCAAAAAGCAAGCAAGCCAGCGAGCAAGCGAGCAAAAAAAAAAAAAAAAAAAAAAAAAATTACCTGATTTCTTATCTTGGGTAACTGCTGGTTTGCTTTTGCCAAACAAATTCGAGGATTACTTAAACGCTAGGTTGAGTTCACAGCCAGGTTGTCTGGCTCTCCCCTCTTCAGGAAATCAGACTCGTCCTGCTTTAATTACCTCTTTGGAATAGCAAGCAATTTTTGTGCCCAGGCATGAATTCTGGACGACAGAGAGAATGGAATCACTAAAGGTAAGCTGAACTAGGAGGTTGAAGGCAGGAAAGTGCAGGCATGTAGCAAGAACCAAGTTTTATAGGAAACTAAAGGTTACTATTATTATCACTGTTGTTTGTTTTAGTTTGTTTTGTTTTACTGTATTTAGTTGTTGTTTTTTTTTTTTTTTGAGACAGAGTCTCACTCTTATTGCTCAGGCTGGAGTGGAGTGGCATACTCTCGGCTCACTGCAACCTCCGCCTCCCAGGTTTAAGCAATTCTTGTGCCTCAGCCTCCCAGTAGCTGGGATTACAAGCACACACCACACACCCGGCTAATTTTTGTGTTTTTAGTAGAGATGGGGGTTTCACCATGTTGACCAGGCTGGTTTCGAACTCCCAACCTGAGGTGATCTTGGATTATAGGTATGAGCCACCGTATTTTTTTTTTTTTTCTAACTTTAGCTAGGAGTCTTGTCATCAAAAATAAACACAGTTGTATGGAGCTGCTTAAGATCTGAACCAAACTAAAAATAGGAAGGCGGGGGCTAAATGTTATTTTAAGAACCCCCCAACCACAGTCACAGGTGGGCTGAGCGGGGAGCAGGAAGCATGTCTGGTCACGCCATCTTGGAGTAAGAAGCTATGGCTGGTGGCGCTGATGGCTCACATGGAGCTGAACTTGAACATGACGCCAGCGCTGCGTGAGGTGGGGAGGGGGTTGCGAGGAGGTGCCGCCGTCATTGCTGCAGCTCCTTCATTCTGTTGAGGGCACTGCCGGCACGGAACCACTCAAACATAGTTGGCCTTGCCATTTTCAACGTTGATGGCACCAATGAGCAGGTTGTTGGAGATGTTTTCCAAGTGCCCATGGAACTTGAGCCAGGGGCCAGCAGCCGAGATGTGATCAGTGGTAGCCCTTGCAGGGGTGCTGGTAGGTGTCCTGTCCTGGGTCGAGCTCTGCTTGAGGAAGCCCGTCTGCATCAGGAGCCTCCAACTTGAACTTCTTGCCATCCTTGCCTGTCAGGTAGTTGGTCTCTGGGTTGACCTTGAGGGTTCCTGCAATGGCCAGGGGTGTGACAGTCTCTGGGGATGTGACGAAGGCATGGGTCTCAGGGTTTGTGTCTTTGCAGCCCGTGAAGTTCTTGTTGTAAGAGGCGACAGTTATGTTCTTCTCCTGCTTCTTGATGTCCTTCCTGTCCCACTGGCCAATGCAGGGGCCACAAGCATTGGCCAGGATGATGCCGTCCACATCCCTCAAGGTCTGTGCTTAGCAGTCCCGCTCAATGGTGGTGCGGATCTACTCAGAGCATGGAGTGATCGTGAACTGGGACTTGCACTTGAGGCCATGGGCTAATGCCTGCTTGGCCACAGCTGCTGAGTGCCCCATATCTTCATAGCTTGAATTGGTGCAGCTGCCAATCAGACCCAATCAGATGTCCAGAGGCCATCCTTCCTTCTCTGCCACCTTGCCCACTTCTGCCACAGGGGGAGCCAGGTCACGGGTGAAGGGCCCATTGATGTGCGGCTTCACTTCACTGAGGTTAACTTCAATTAGTTGGTCATAATGGCAGCCAGGGTCAGGCACCAAGTGATCCTCGAATTCATCAGCTAGATCGGCAATGTCTGCCCGGCAGGTCTTGCTCAGGTACTACTTCATCCTGTGGTTGTAAGGAAACACGGAAGTGTTGACCCCAATTTCTGCGCCCATGTTGCAAACTATCGCCATGCCAGTGCAGGAGATGGAGTCTGCACCAGGCCCGTGGTATTCCACGATTGCACCTGTGCCACCTTTCACTGTGAGGATGCCTGCCACCTTCAGGATTACATCTTTGGGTGAAGTCCAACCGGAGAGGGAGCCCATCAGCTTCACGCCAATCACCTTAGGGCACTTCAGCTCCCAGGGGATCCCAGTCATGACACCCATAGCTCAGCACCCCCAACTCCAATGCAGATGCCCCCCAGGCTGCCACCACTGGGGATGTGGGAGTCAGTGTCAATCAGAAGAACCTCAAGGTATTCATAGTTTTCCAACATAAGCTGGTGAATGATTCCAGATCCAGGCTTCCAGAAGCCCCCGCCATATCTGACACTTGCATTTGCCAGGAAATTATAAACTTCCTGGTTGATGTCCTTGGCCCAGCGTGGGTCTTTTTCACTCCCGAGCGGGGCCTCAATCAGATGGTCATGGTGGATGGTGGACAGCACAGTCGTTTTGGGAGCCTGCTGCTGATGAACTGCAGCGTGGCCATCTGGGCCGTCGCATCCTGCATGGCCATGCTGTCTGGCCGCTGCTGCAGGTACATCTTGCCCCACTCGATTTCCTGGCTGGCAGGGTCATCCAGGTGTCCATACATAATCTTCTCTGAGAGGGTCAGAGGCCTGTTCAATCGTTTGCGAACAATGTTAATGTTCTTCTCTAGCAGGTCATAGTGGATGTACTTGGACTCAGAGTGGCTCGTCACCACCTTGGCCTGTTGGCACAGGACTGAGGCCACATGGTACTGCTGCATGCCCAGAGCTTTCTGCAGCCAGATCACCAGTAGGCTGTAGGGCGCCATTTTGTGCACTGACAAAGATGGGGTTGCATCTGTGTTTGTTTTAAAAGAGAATATACTGTAACTACAAGGCCTGGAAAATGCAGTAAGAAAATGGGGTGAAGATGCTTCTAGCATCTGGAAGAGGGTAAATCTCTGGAATCAGGCAATCAGCCAACACTCACTCTGACTTCATTACCCTTCATCCTCTTTCAGGTAGATTTGCTGAGCTCTTCCCTGGCAGGCCAAACCCATGGGAGCAGATGGGCACCTTGGGAGCTTGACCTCTTCCAATTGTCAGGGCGTGGGAGTCATTCTGCCACTCTTGTCTCACAGCAGGAGTACCTGAAGAGAACCCTGGCCCTTTTGTGGGGGTGGGGGGTGGTTAACTAGGCTTGTTCTTATAGAAAATAATGGGCTGATAGGGAAGATTGTCTTCTTCTTCACAGTTTATGTCAGATGTAACCCTCTACTCTGTGAAAGATAACGGGTTTGGTAATTAGAGATGAAGGAATTTAATTGATTTCTAAAAGTATTTATGGAACAGGTACTATATATCTGACAAAGACCTGAGAATACAGAACAGAGGGGAGAATAAGACATTGCTAGCAGAGTGATAGACTAGTCAAGCAGGTGAATAATTATCTCATATGATAAGAGCTATAGTAGACAGATGTGCAGGTACCATGAGGGCAGAGGTGAATGCCTGATTCCACAGAACAGAGACAATGGAGAAAGAAGAGAAAGAAAGCATCTGGACTGGAGATAATTTGACAATGTGGAAAGGACAGGGTTTTTAAAATTCATCAGATTAGGTGCAAATCCCTTTATCCAACTCTGTGTCCCCAGGAAAGTCACTTAACCCTTCTGAGTCCCTATTTAATCAATATGATATAAAGAGTATACTCACATCATAAGGTCATGATGAGGATTAGATGAGATCTTTTAGACTAGTCCTCTCGAGCACTGCCTGGCCCATGGTGATAGCTCAGTGGCTACAATTAAGGTCAAATTGGATTTTGTCATTTCAGTGGGGAAATGGAGCTGTGGGCTCCATTGAGTAGGATGTAAAGAAGCAAGAGATGACTCATCTCTCATTTGAACAATCAGGCAGATACTGAGGACAAGCACAATTAGGTTTGGAGAACAAAGGGTGAACATCAGTGTGGTTTGGAATCAGTTGCAGTTAACATGCTGTGGGATGGCATGGTAATCACGAAGGAGGAACAGGAAGGAGGTGCCAGTTGGACTGCCCCAAGGCAACTCTTGAGCCATCAGGACAGCTCAACACCTCCTCTGTTTTCATCGTTGTACTTCCTGTTAGTCAAGCAGAGGACCGTTCTTTCCATGATTCAGATTGTATCCTGCCTCATCTCCCTGAACTTTTTGAGGACAGCTGTAGGCAGGCACAAGACCTGATTGACTCATTACCTCAGTCATTTTTTTTCAATTCGATAACTTTTTTTCAATTCAATAAAGTAGGTAATTGAATTACCTACTTTATGCCAAGTGCTGATCTAGGACCTGAAGGAACAATTGAATGGAATAGCTGAGTTCCCTGCTCAATAATCTTAAATGTACTTGCGTGTATTTAAATATTAGGCATCTCTATGCCCCTCCTTACTTGCAGACAGTTTAATTAGAATAGAGGATGACATTTTTCCCTTTCGTATCAATTCTAGATGCCTTTATGGCAACAAAAAAAGAAAAAACCATCCTGAAATGTTTTTTAGAAATATATTGTCCAATATTCTTGATTCATTAAGTATTTACTGGATGTGTATTATGACCATATACCCTTATCTTTCAGATGAGTAAAAGAATCCTAAGGGAGGTAGTATGGACCAAATGTTGATGTCCTCCCAAAATTTCTGTGTCTAAGCCCTAACCCCTAGTGGGGTTATATTTGAAGACAGGTCTTCTAAGAAAGTAATTAAGGTTAAAAGAGGACATAATGATAGGGCCCTGATCCGTTTGGATTACCATCCCATTTCCAAGTAGAAACACCAGAAATCTTGCTTGTTTGCCCTTTCTCTGAATGCATGCACTGAGGAAAGGCCGTATGAGCATGGAGCAAGAAACAAACCATCCCCCAGCCACAAAAACAGCTCTCACCAAGAGCTGAATTGGCTGGCACCTTGATTTGGACTTTCCAATCTCTGCAACTGTGAGAAGATACACTTCTGTTGTTTAAGCCACCTGACCTATGATATGGCAGTCAGAGCTGACCAAGACTGAAGGGCCACTGTGTCAGTTAGCTATTGCTATATAACCACTCCACAACTCAACCACTTAGACATTAATCATTTATGATTTGTAACAAATCTGCAGGTTTGGGGTGGCTCACACCTGTAATCCCAGCACTTTGGGAGGCTGACGCAGGTGGGTCACCTGAGGTCAGGAGTTTGAGACCAGCCTGACCAACATGGGAAACCCTGTCTCTACTAAAAATACAAAAGTTAGCTGGGTGTGGTGGTACATGGCTGTAGTCCCCGCTACTCGGGAGGCTGAGGCAGGAGAATCGCTTGAACCTGGGAGGCAGAGGTTGCAGTGAGCCAAGATCACGCCATTGCACCCCAGCCTGGGCAACAAGAGCAAAACTCCATCTAAAAAAAAAGAAAAGAAAGAAAGTCTGCTTGTTTGCCAGGGGTTGGCTGATCTGGGCTGGTTTCCACTGTGGTTGAGTTTACTGTATGTGTCTCTCATCCTTTTGTTGGGATCATCAGGGAAAGTCCTTCTCATAGTGATAGCACAGTTAAGGGAACAATGAAACATGCACATGGTCTTGGAGCTGGCATATGATTACTTCTGTCTCATTCGATTGTACAAAGCAAATATTATAACTGGAACATGGTTACTTTTTTATTGGCTAACGTAGGTCACATAGATGAGCCCAGAATCAGAACAGGAATATGACAAAGGTGTGAATACATGGAAGAAAACTGGGATCATTAAGGCAATCTAACACATCCAGGATTCAAATGCAGGTCTCCTTGGGCTCTAGCTAGGGTTATTTTCACCACAACAAATTACGTTTTGTTTTAATGTGAAACACACACACAGACATCATTGCTCTTAGCTATCTGAAGTGCTGAGCCTCAGCAAAGCAGAAGACAGGCAAGATGGCTGTCACAGCCAACCCTTCCAGTGTGCTTTACCCCATTAAATCTCAATCATACCCTTATACATATTGTCCATTCTCTATGTCTCGGGCTGTCCGCCCCTACAGGTCATCCTACAGTTTCAAACTTGGGGTCCTGAATTTTCCTAGTCTTCTTCCAATTTCATCAAAACCTGCTCTCAGGAGGCTTTGCTATAAGAAAGCTGATCCCTGAATTCTGGTAACTTTTACTAAAACAAATAGCTACTGAGTATTTAATCTATATGTGGCTCTGTGCCTGGTGTTGGGCTGCTGGTCTTAGAAATGAATCATAGAACTAATTATTAAGGAGCATACACTCCAGAAGGAGAAATAATACATGCACATAATTAATTGTTTTTATTCCCTGTACAAAGAAAAAAAATTGAATATAGTGCCAAGCATTATCCTAGAAAGGTGGATTACAATGATAAATCAGACAGAGCCACAGGCCCTACTCTGCCAGAGTTTAGAGATTACTAAGGACCTGAGGTAGATCAGAGAATACCAGGAAAAGACATTTCTATGAGTTGAGGAGAGCTAGGTGAAAAATCAGAGAAGGTATGGGGTATAGGACAGGTAACAATTAAGTGGGTTCATGAAACACATACTTGGTTGTTTATAAGCAGTATTAGTCTTCTAGGAATGTGGTTAATAGAATGGTTGCTGGAGTTAATGGCTGGGTTTGAATCTTTGTCTTAATACTCAGAGGGAAGGCCATGGACAAGTTACTTAACCCCTCTGCTCAGTGGTGTGCTAGTAAATGTGTAAGACCAGTTTTCCAAAAAGACAGAAAGAGAGAGAAAAGGAGAGAGGGAAGAAGAAAGGGAGGGAGGGAGGAAGGAAGGAAGGAAGAAGGAAGGAAGGAAGGAAGGAAGGAAGGAAGGAGAAACCAAGCTAGCTCTGCCTAGTAGCATCTTCCATTTTCCATGGTGTAAATACTTTCACTATGGCCTACATTAAAGTACCAACATGGTACCAGTGAGAAGTGGTATGCAGTATCATACCATTTTCTACTATTTTTACCATACAGACACAATTAACAGAAATATCCTCAAAAGTATACGTAATAGTGAAATGTAGTAAAATAACTAGAAAGTTACGAGTTTTGAATACTTGCTTCCATTTTAAATATAACTCATTTAATTGAAAGTTTATATAATTTAATTTGTAACAGCTGCGCTTAACGACTAACCCACAAAATTTCTAAAACTCTGTCCTCTTGTTTTGGCTCTTGCAACTCAGTGTGAGCCATCACCAGGACAGCATAGATTCTGTGTCTCAATGTCTCATTTATAAAATGAATTATATTTATTTATAAATAGCTCCATAGGCTTCCTTTTTTCATTTTATTTTATTTTATTTTATTTTAAGATAGAGTCTCGCTCTGTCACCAGGCTGGAGTGCAGTGGTGGGTCTCGGATCACTGCAACCTCCGCCTCCTGGGTTCAAGCAATTCTCCTACCTCCGCCTCCCAAGTAGCTGAGACTAGAGGCATGCACCACCATGCCCAGCTAATTTGTGTATTTTTAATACAACGGGGTTTCACCATGTTGGCCAGGATGGTCTTGACCTCGTGATCTGCCTGCCTTGGCCTCCCAAAGTGTTGGGATCACAGACATCAGCCAACACACCCAGTCCATGGGCTTCTTTTAAGGATTAAATAAGATGGTTTATAGAAGACATTCTGCATCTAGAAAATTATAAACACTCAGTAAATGTTGGCTATCATTATTTTTGCTATCATGGAGTTTATTTATATGTAAAGTAAGAATAGTATGAATACCAGGAAGGATTCGTGGGTGAGTGAGGCATTTGGAGATAAGACCAGCCTTATGAGAATCTGGTCAGTAGCCATAGCCTACCACTTATAGTGCAAATGCACATTATCCCCAGATATGAGCCTGTTCACCACTGTAGCCTTAGGACATGGCATTTGCACACACTGGCACGTGAGTTCTTCTGTGGGGAACTGGGAGTGTGGCTGAAACTAACCTGGGGATAACCCATTGTACACACTCAGACTGGAGATCGCCTCCTGGCTCCCTTCTGTCCTAGTGCTGCTCACATATCTGCTTTCTTGCTTTCTCAGAGCCGTAGACACCCCAGAACTCTGCCACCTTTTTTTTCTTCTGTCCCATGGACTCTCTGGGAACAGAGGACTCAGGAATAAAGCTGACATTTAACTGTAAGTACTGCCCTGTACCAGACATCTTTCTTTCTTTATTATTATGCTTTAAGTTCTAGGGTACATGTGCACAATGTGCAGATTTGTTACATATGTATACATGTGCCATGTTGGTTTGCTGCACCCATCAACTCATCATTTATGTTAGGTATTTCTCCTAATGCTGTCCCTCCCCCAGCCTCCCACCCCCCAGCAGGCCCCAGTGTGTGGTGTTCCTCTCCCTGTGTCCATGTGTGTTCTCGTTGTTCAGCTCTCACTTACGAGTGAGAACATGCAGTGTTTGGTTTTCTGTTCCTGTGTTAGTTTGCTGAAAATGATGGTTTCCAGCTTCATCCATGTCCCTGCAAAGGACATGAACTCATCCTTTATAATGACTGCATAGTATTCCATAGAGTATATGTGACACATTTTCTTTATCCAGTCTGTCACTGATGGACATCTGAGTTGGTTCCAAGTCTTTGCTATTGTGAATAGTGCCGCAATAAACGTACGCATGCATGTGGTACCAGGCATTTTTCTAAACACTTTACATGGATTCAGTCATTAGTTCTTCACAAAATTGGATGAGGCAGGTACGAGTATTATCTCCATTTTATGGATGACGAAAACATGTCCAAAATCAGTTCTCAAGTGAGTGAAAGAGCTGAAATTTGCACCTCACTGTTGGTTTCAATACCCACACCCTTCCTTCCCTACCAAGCTCCACTGTTTCTGAGCTACTGTGCTTGTCATAGCATGCTTTCATCATAGACGACAGCAGCAAGGAAGCCAAGAAGATAATTATTTTACGGTTTGGGATTTTAATATATTTTTGGCAGCAAAGCAACTTGACTCTCTTAATTGCGCTTTGCTCCATCTTGAATTAAAATAATTACATTGAGTTCTGTGACAAACAGTGGAATGCTAGTAGTCATTCTTCCAACCAACATTTTTTTAAGTGTCTTCTGTGTGCTGTCTGGTATTGCTGTGTGCACTTGTAATGCTGAAGAATGAGACAAGACAGAGTTGCCCAAGAGGTATGCAGTGTAGTGCAGTGATAGAAAAAATACTAAGGACTATGTTTGAAGAAGGGGAAAGGTTCAATTTTCTCATTCAAACATTTGGATACTTTTATAAGGGCCTAAAGACATAATTACAGGACAATATAATAAGTGTAGTAACCAAGGTTGGTGCAGGCAGAGAAAGAGAGGAGAGGAAAGGGCATTTCACACAGAGGGAAAAACATGGATAAAGAGAACAGTCAAAACAGTATTTTTAAGAATAATTCCAGAAGTGGCAAAGCAAAACATCTAACAGAGAGGAATCTTGGCTCCTAAGGGTGCAGGGTATAGGTAAAGACAGGGAAAAATTAAAATTGAGCATGTTGCAAGTTACAGAAGCGTATCAGGGATTTGTGAGTGGTGGATCACTGGGTCCTCCCCTCTGGGTTTATAGATGGCAGAACTGAGATGGAAGACTGATGTCACGGTTCTCATAGAGCAGACATTCAAACCCAGCTCTTCACATTGCCATTTCAGAGAACATTTTGCTATCTTCTAATGTAGAGAAAAAGGGGACTCAGATTCCTGAGTAATAGGGAGTCTGGAATGCATTTGAGATGCGAATTCTGTTGGAGATGACAGAGTCTCATTTGGATAAACAATTGCTCAGATTGTTTAGGGAATCGTGTTGATTTCCTAAACAAAATAAGTAAATGCTCCAACTGTGTACATGTAGAAGACATCCAAAGAGGAAGGGCCAGAAGCCTGATGCATGTAGAGAGGACCTGCTGGTGGGGACACAGCAAGACACTGGTAGGTTGGGATTCGAATCTTTGTTTCTAGGCTCTCAATCTAGCGCTTGTTACCCAGGATCAAAAGTCCTGATCATCTCTTTGCAACAGAAAGTGCTCCCTGGTCTATATACTATCCCATAAGTTATTCTTAAAGAAAGAATGATCTACAAGACAAATTAGCGCCTCTTTAAAACTTCCTGCATCATAAAAATTAGAAATAGCAAGAGTCCAGCATTGCAGCTGCAAATGAGAAAATAATGGGGAGAGTATTTGCTTACAGGCTGTAATAATGCACATCTCTAAGCCTCACTTATGCCCGGTCTCCTGCCCAGAATTGCTCCCCTTTTCCTTCATATCTACCTAAAATTCACCAATCCACCAAGCACTGGGTCAAACCATACTTCCTCCATGACAACACTCGTAATATCTGCAGCCTGTAAAGATCACTTCCACTTTCCGCCTTCCCAGAGCATGAATGGGAGATTGACTGTAAGAAAGTCAGGAGCCAAGTCTGTACTCACTTCTGTTTTTCCCTAATTGTTTTCCGTGGAAATGTCTTATCATCATGACAGGAGAACATGTTCCTCGAGGAAAAAACAGTATGTCTTCTCTTTATTGTGTCCCCTAATGGTAGTTAATATATGGAGCAGTGCTTAGAAAGTAAGTGCTCATTATGCTCATTCAGTAAACATCACATAGCTTATGCTAGAATACACAGGTAAGAGATGAACAGGACACTATCCCTACCCTCAAAAAGCTGCCACTCTCCTGGGAATACAGATGTGTAAAGAAATGAATCAAGAGTCCTATTACAGAATAAATTTGTACCCCTCATTTCACCAAAGAAGGTACCAGAACACAACATAGACTTGCTGAGGTCTATGAGTTAAAGAGTAAAGACTCCGAGTTCAAACATAAAGCCGGGCGAACGTAAGGCATTCTGAGGTTACTGCAGGTGGTCTCTCTTATCCGGGACAAAGAGTCTGTGGAAGCCGTCCTCAGAAGGGTGTCTTACCCTTTGTGTTTTGAGGTCCTAAAATAAGACCCACCTGAGCCTGAGAAGAGGCCCAAGAGAAAAGGAGAATTAACATTCTAGGGCCACAGAAGGACTCAACATGCTGTCCTGACCTGGAGCCAGCCCCAAACCACATTCTTTCTTAGCATGTGATTGCACAGGTGGATTGAAGGACATGTTTTCCAAACTCATGAGAGTTCCCTGAATGGATGACCCGTCTTCAGCATCTGTGCCCCAGTCCTACCTTCAAGGAGTCTTCAGGCAGCTTCCACTTCTGCATACCGGAAGGTGATGCATGTCAGCACCCTCTCCACTCCTCAGACACAGCTCACCCAGGCTGGATTTTATTCACTACCAGTACCCTTCCCTGTGGGGCAGACGAGAACAGAAAGGGCCAACCTGGACTTGCTCTAGATGCTCGCTCGTTTAATATGGGACCCCTTGGTGCTACTAGGGATGAGCCAGCTGAAGGATGTTACCAGTAGGAGCATAGGGGAGGTTTGAATCTTTGAATCTCTGTAGGTTGAGGACACCCTAGGAGGCCTTAGTTATGCCCAGCTCCATCCCCACCTGCACATGAATGTTAGAAAGAATACTTGGTTATACGGTAGAAGAGAGCATTTAAAAATCAAATTTATTGAGGTAGAATTTAGATACCATAAATGAGTGCATCCATTTTAAGTGAACAGTATGAAGCATTTTGTTATATGTATCCAACCATATAACTAGTGAGGGCATAGAATATTCCCGTCACCCCAGAAAGTTCTCTCTTGCCCCTTCTCTATCAACTCTCCTTGCTTCCCAGCCCAGATGCCCACTGATCTGAGGCCTATCACTACAGGCAAGTTTTGTGTCTTCTAGAACTTCATATGCCCAGGCTGGAGTGCAGTGGCGTGATCTAGGCTCACTGCAACCTCCACCTCCTTTGTTCAAGTGATTCTCCTGCCTCAGCCTCCTGAGTAGCTGGGACTACAGGCAGGCACCACCATGACTGGCTAATTTTTGCATTTTTAGTAGAGATGAGGTTTCACTATGTTGGCCAGGATGGTCTCAATCCTTTGACCTCATGATGCGCTGGCCTCGGCCTCCCAAAGTGCTGGGATTACAGGCATGAGCTACCGCACCCAGCCCTCACTATGGTTTTAATGTGCATTTCCCTTTAGATGTGCTTATTGGTCACTCATTATACAGCATGTTCTCTTTCGTGTCCAGCTTCATAGGCTCAGCATAATTGTTTCCAACAGTTTATTATATAATTTTTCAAACATAAAGAAAAGTTAAAAGAATTTCACAGTACCTAACCTAGACTCTATCATTAAGATTTTTTTTCCGGCCAGGTGCAGTGGCTCAAGCCTGTAATCCCAGCACTTTGTGAGGCCGAGACGGGCGGATCATGAGGTCAGGAGATCGAGACCATCCTGGCTAACACAGTGAAACCCCGTCTCTATTAAAAAATACAAAAAAAACTAGCCGGGCAAGGTGGCGGGCACCTGTAGTCCCAGCTACTCGGGAGGCGGAGGCAGAAGAATGGCGTAAACCCGGGAGGCGGAGTTTGCATTGAGCTGAGATCCGGCCACTGCACTCCAGCCTGGGCGACAGAGTGAGACTCCGTCTCAAAAAAAAAAAAAAAGATTTTTCTTCCCTACTTGATTACATTTCTATCCATGTATCCGTTTTCTATTCATCTACCAGTCTACCTTATCTTTTCATACATTTCAGAGTAAATTGCGGACACCAGTCAACTTCCTTTTAAATACATCAGGACGTTTTACTAACTCACTTTCAATTTTAATTAATTTACTAATGCAATATTTGTTATATATTTTCTTTTAAGGTAAAATTAACATACAATAAAACACAAAAATGTTTAATGTATTTTTTTTGAGTTTGGACAAATACGCATATCCATGTTATCCAAACCCCTATCGAAACATAGCGTGTTACAGCACTCTAGAATTCCCCCATGCCTTTTCTCAGGAAACACCCTCCACCCCCACTGCCAAAGCAACTTCTGATGTTTCTCTACCACAGATTAGTTTGTCTGTTCTAGAACTTCATATAAATGGAATCATCACCTATACTTTCTTTTGTAAGCCTCATACTTAGCATAATGCCTTTCAGCTGCACCACGTCCTTGTATTATCAATATTCATTCTTTTTTATTATTGAATAGTATTCCATTGTATCAATATACTGCAATGTGCTTACCCTCTTATTGGTGGACATCTTGACTATTTCTAGTTCTGGTCTATAAAGCTATAATAAGTGTTTTTATACAAGTGTTTCTATGAATATATGTTTTTGTTTCTTTTTATTAGGGAACTACCTGGGAGGAGAAATTCTGGATCATAGAGTGGGTGTATGGTTAGTTTTATCAGAAACCACCAGACTTTCTCTGAAGTTTTGGTATCATTTCACACACCCGTCAGAAACTGGTAAGAGCTGCACTTGCTCCCTGTAGGACCAAAGTGTATGTTTCTAGGTTTCTTTTCTTTCTTCCTTCCTTCTTTTCCCTCGTTTAGTTATTCATTGTTTTATTTTAGTGATTCCCATTAGTGTTCAGTGATTTCTCACTACGTTTTTTGTTGTTGTTGTTTTCTGAGATGGAGTCTCACTCTGTCACTCAGGCTGGAGTGTAGTGGCGCAATTTCGGCTCACTGTAACCTCTACCTCCTTCATTCAAGTGATTCTCTTCCCCCAGCCTCCTGAGTAGCTGGGACTATAGGCACGCGCCACCACGACTGGCTAATTTTTGCATTTTTAGTAGAGATGAGGTTTCACTATGTTGGCCAGGATGGTCTCAATCCCCTGACCTCATGATGCACTGGCCTCGGCCTCCCAAAGTGCTGGGATTACAGGCGTGAGCCACCGCATGCAGCCCTCACTATGGTTTTAATGTGCATTTCCCTTTAGGTGTGCTTATTGGTCATTCATGTATCTCCTTTGGGGACGTGTCTGTTCAAATCTTTTACCCACTTAAATTTCTTTTTGTCTCTTCTTATTGAGATATAGGAATTATTCATATAATTTGGATACAAGTCTTCTGTCTGATATATACATAATAAATCTTTAAGTGGCTTGCATTTTTAATTTTCTTTTTATCTTTTTGCTGTATACATCTAAGGTATACAACATGATGTTTCAACATGCGTAGAGATAGTGACAAGGCTACTGTAGTCAAGCAAATTAACACACCCATTATCTGACATAGTTACTCCCCTTCTTAAATTCAGTACCTTTTTAAAAGTAGAACTTTAATTTTTTAATACTTTTCTTTTGTGGCTAGTGCAGTTTTGATTCACTTTCAAAGAAATCTTTGCCTGCATCCGGGTCATGAATATTTTTCTACTGTGTTTTCTTTTGTTCCAAGAAATTTTATAATTTCAGCTTTTACTTTTAGGTCTATAATCCAATTTTTTTTCTTTTGCGAGGTAGGATTTGAGATGCTATTTGTTTATATGGGTTCTTTAGAAATGATGTAGCAGTGTTATTATTTATACCCTACGTTTGTGTTAGAATTTACCATCAAAGCCCTGTAGGCCTGGAGTTTTCTCTGGGGGAAGGTTTTAAATTATTTATTCAATATTCTTAATAGATACAGGCCTTTGAGGTTTTCTGTTTTCTCTTTAGTTGTTTTTATTAATTTACACATTTCCAAAAGAATTTCAATCTCATCTAGGCTATAAATTGGAAGTAATTATTTATAACATTTGTATTATCACTTAATATCTCTATTACTTGGACTTGTTCTTAAGGTGGTTCCAGCAGACCCAATATACCATGATATATGCCATGACAGGAGAAACGCAGAGCAAATGTGGAAGAGTATAGGGAATTATTTCTTGAAGTGGCATTTAAGCTTAGATGTTAGAGATGAGAAAGAATTTTTAAGGTAAGGAGGCAATGCAGAGAGGGTAGAAAGAGGGAACCGCATGTCCAAAGAACCCGCAGCAAGGGAGAGCCTGACACTGTCAAGGCATCATCATCAGTTCAGTGTGGTGGATTTGGTGGAAGATGATGTGAGCTATGAGAGAAACAGGAGCCTTGAAGGCTTGATACCCAAGATTTTCTCAAATTCCCGCTTATTTGGTGTTTTGTTTATCATAATTGCCTCTATTACAAGAATATAAGCCTTGTGAATGCAAGATGTTCTGCCAATTTTGTTGACCATTATATCCTCAGGACCTAGAACAGCTCTTGCGATGCAGCGGGAGTACATTTTTGCTGATTGAATGAATCAATCAATACCCACATTTGTCCCCACTGATATGTGTTTTCTATAAAGATTTAAAAAATAACAAAGCTGAGTTAAAAGTCCTAGGAGGTTGCCAGGCTCTCTAGTGTCCAGCCCTCTAACCCCAGCCTGTCAACCTGGGTCACTCACATCAGTGCATGGGTGGTTATAAGGTTTTCTGTTCTGACAGTGGCACCACCAAGCTTCTATATGAGGAACAGGAAAAGCTTCCATATGAGGAACAGGAAAAGGCTGCTGGTTGTAGGTTCACCATCAGAATTAAATGCACTAATAAAGTCTTCTTTGAATTCCCCAGAGTAAATTCAGGGGCTCCCTCCTCTGAGCTTCCATGATACCCTGTAAACAGCTCCTTTATTACACACCTTATATCTCCACACACATTGTATCTCCTCCTTTTGGAGGTGCAAGGAGACAGCTTGAAAGCTAAGAAGGCAGAAGGTCCTTTTTCACTATTTCAAGCCGCTACACTGTGGAATAAGAGGACGTTCACAGCAGTAAATTCTTCCAGCTTTACCCAACTGGGACATTTAGAAAGTTACCAAGCCTCACCACCATTTAATTAGATGGTTGAGTCAAGTCTTCCATTTTACAGATGGGAAAACTGAGGCTTGGAGAGGCAGGGCACCTTGCCCAATGTGACACAGCCACTCAAATTGGGGAAGGGATGACATTTAGAACTCCTAACTTGGTGTCCAGTAATACACAGCACCAGCATCACCTTCATCATCTTTCCTTTCCTCCCTGCTACAATTGCTCGTTCCTGTCTCTGTGTCACCTTCCCACACAAATCTCAGTGAGCCTCTGTGATTCTTGTTTACAAGTCTGTCTTCTCATGGTCAAAAATACCACATAGTAGGTGCTTGGTCCGGTCACTCGTATATCACAGTGGTTAAGAGTACAAGAATCAGAGAGAAAGTATATTTAAATCCCAACTCCAATGTTATGAAGCATTGGGAAACATATGCAACCTCTCCATGCCTCAACTTCATCACTGGTAAAATCATGCACATTGAAGTCCAATACAAAGTAAGTGTTCAATAATTGTTAGCTGTTATTACTGTTAATAATAAATATTTGTTGAACAGCATCTTCAGGCTAACATACAAATTCCCAAAAGACACAACCATTTAGCAATTCTGACTGGCTAGCCCAGAGTCCCATCTGGACCTATGTTAAAATAAAGTTGGAAGAAAAAGTAAATTACCGGACTATGTGTGCTAGCATGCGGGGCAGAGATAATTCAGCCTTCTGCAAATGAAAATTAATCATCTTGGCTTGGCTCAGCAGGCAGGCAGCAAGAAGGCCAGTTGCTCCCTTCCCTGCCACTGGCGGGATTGTTCAGGAAATGAAGAAAGAAGACGGGATTGTTAGAGGAGGCAGCCTCACGAACTACATCCTCCACATCAGATATGGGTATTATCAGCTTCCTCTTGGTCCTTTCTATTACCACTTACTTAGCCACCCATAGTGACAGGCTCCCAGCATAACAGCCTCGTGCTTATAGCATTATTATTCTTTAATCTGGTTTCAATACATTCCAACAATACATACACACTTTTATCTAGGTCTGCTAAAAAAAAAAAAAAAAAATCACCTATCTGCTCAACAATTGGAATAGAGTCTAAGGCATTAGATGCATATGCTAAAAATGTCTGCTTGTGAGATAAACACACATTGTGTGTGTCTTCTTTTGTACCTCAGAGAACATTTTCTGAATAGGTGGTGGTCCATTTCCTGAGTCTCCTTCTCAAAATTATTAACAGCAAATTACAGTCCTTCTTCATGTATAGGCAAAGCTCTTTACTTTTGATCCCAAGCATTTTGTGATATGCCCTCTACGAAGATATTAGTGATAGTTACGTGACATGGGTGAAGTTCATGTCTATTTTTCACGTAAGACAAAATCGAGACACAGAGCCTTTATAGGGCTGGGCTAAAGTCATAGCTACAACCAGGGCCAGATTTTCCTGTCTTCCAGACACACAATTCTTCTACAGCAGCATGGTAGATGCCTGTTCACCTCTCCGACACCCATTTTCCCTTTCTTCTCACTAAAAAAGAACACCAGTGTGCCCAGCTAAAAATACTCACCTTTCCACATTTTTCTGCAGCCAACTGTAGCCATGTGATTGTGCGTTGGTGACATGAAATGTTTGAGAAACAATATTAAAGGATACAGACTCAGCTCGCCCTTCAGCTTTATAGACCCCCCCCTTTTTTTTTTTTAAATCATTTGGGCCTCTAATGTAAACATAGGAGTCTGGAAGTGCAGCAGCTATCTTGGGACCATGAGGTGGCATTGGGGCCAAATGCTAAGGATGGAAGACAGAAATGATGGAGAGAGTCTACTATCCTATGGCATGGTGGAGCCGCTACACCAAGATGAAATTGCCTATTCCTGCCTGCTTCTGACCGCATTAATCTGTTGTTTCTTGGGTGAGTTGTTGACAAGCATGAGTCCTAATTGATACTGAACACAATGTTTCTCTTTTAACTGTGATGTCCTTTATTTCCCTGTAATATAGTTTGGACCTATGTCCCCACCCAAATCTCATGCTGTATTGAAGGTGGGGCCTGGTGAGAGGTGACTGGATCATGGGGGTGGATTTTTTTCATGAATGGTTTAGTGCCCTCCCCTTGTTGCTGTCCTCACTGTAGTGACTTCTCATGAGATCTGACTGTTTAAAACTGTGTCGCACCTTGCATTCTTTCTTATTCCTGCTCCTACCTTATGAAATGCCTGCTCCCCCTTCACCCTCTGACATGATTAGAAGCTTCCTGAGGCCTCCCCAGAAGTAGATGCTGGGTTTATGCTTCCGTACAGCCTGTAGAACTGTGAGCCAATTAACCTCTTTTCTTGTGAATTACCCAGTCTCAGATATTTCTTATAGCAATGCAAGAATAAATTAACACATTCTGTCAATCAAGTAAACTCCTGTTCTTTTAAACATCTGCTCAAGTACTCCCGTATCTGTGAAATCTTCTTTGAACTTCCCAGAGTAACTTAGGAGCTCCCTCCTCTGAGCTTCTGTAGTATCCTGTAAACAGCTCCTTTGTTACTCACATTGTATCAGGTAGCTGAGCATTTGTCTGTCTGTTCTCTCCCCACAAACACCTGCAAGGACAAGGACTACAACTTATAGTCCCAGACCTGTCACTTAGTAGGCATTCAGTAACATTTTATGTAATTAATTGCTTCACCTATGTGGCCTCACCCACATTAATCACTCCATTTTTGTTATCCTTTTGGAAATCTGTTGGCCCAACTTTTGAATGTTGATATTTTTCAGTTACATACTCAGACCTTTGCTAGTTTGCTTCCCAGAATGACCTCATTCAGTCTAATAATTCATCATGCCATGAAGATGCTAATGCCCAGCCCAGATTCCCACTTGGGAACTTCCAGCCCAGGTCCCCTCTGGAACACCATTACCATATAGCTCACATTGGTGTGGTCCACTGGTTACTAGCACTGTTTGGGGGCCCATCTGCCAGAGTTCAAGTCTTAGCTTTTCCACTTATTAAATATGTGACTTTGAGGTGGCTATTGAAACTCTCTGTGTCTGTTTTTTTCTCTATCAATTAGGAAAATAATAACACTTAGGTAGAATTTTCGTAAGGGTTAAAGGCCTCACCACACATGTAAACTACTTAGAACCATCTGGGTTCATGGTAACTGTTGGTTATGATTTTTCTCATTAGACCAGCATACCTGGGTTTCCCATATACACTTCCCCTCAGTATATTCATTCTCAGGCTCACCTCTTTCTTCTAAACTCAGGAGGCTGCTCACCTTCCTATATTCTCTCTCTCAGTTCATGACATCATCTCACTAGTCTCCCTGGCCAGAAACCTAAATTAGACATTGCCTTCTCCTTAACCCTTGCTTTTTAAGTTGAAAAAGATGTGTCAAATGATCAAACATATTTCTTGAATATTTTTGAGTCTTCACATCATAGAGCTGGTCAGACACAAAGTATCTTGAGCGAATTATTGAGATAGTCTCCAACTTGTACCCCTGCTCTGTTTTTTATACCTATGAATTACTTCCACCACATCTAGGCCACAGTCACCTTTCCCTAGTGCAAATAGGTTCATGCCTCTTCTGTATTAAAATCCCTCAGTGGCTCCCCATAATCTCCAGGATCATGATTTCAGCCCCTAGTCCAGGAGCATTTCTTCCCTGCCTGTTCATCTGTGCAGCTTCACACTCCGCTGGTCTCTCCAACATGGCTGTACCGTGGCCATCCTGAATGGTCTCTTCCTCAGATCCACCATGTTATTTCATGCCTTCATGCCTTTTATTCTATTTTTCTTCCTTCTGCTATGCCCTTTTTCTAACCTGCTTCCCCTGCCCAATCTAGAGGATTGATTTTCTGCTCATTCTTCAAGTTTTAGTTTGCCTGTCACCATGCTTTTGTATTCCTCGAAGATTTCTCAGACAGATGAGGGGCTCCTTGACTCCATGTTCAGATGCACCTGTCAAATTTAAATCTTACAGGATGGTAACTGCTTTTTGGCATGACTCTTTTCTTTAGATTATAAACTTCTCATAGACCAAAACAAGCCCATTTTTGTACATCTTTATGGCTGAGTGCATAGCCCAGTGCCTGCAATAGTGGACACTTTATAAATAATTGTGGAATAAGTCAGGGGTCCCCAAGCCCCAGGGAACCAGGCTGCGCATCAGGAGGTGAGCAGTAGGCAAGCAAGCAAAGCTTCATCTGTATTTACAGCCACTCCCCACTGCTTGCATTACCACCTGAGCTCTGCCTTCTGTCAGATCAGTGGCAGCATCAGATTCTCATAGGAGTGTGAACCCTATTGTGAACTGCACATGCAAGGGATCTAGGTTGTGAGCCCCTTATGAGAATCTAATGCCTGATGATCTGAGGAGGAGCTGAGGTAGTGTTGCTAGCCCTGGGGAGTAGCTGCAAATACAGATTAACCTTAGCAGAGAGGCTTGACTGCACAGAGACTATAATAAATCAGTTGCTGACAGACTCATATTAAAACCTTATCTGTGAGTGGCAAGTGACAAGTTGCATCTGGTGGCAGGCTTTAAAGTGGCAAGTGAGTTGATGTACTTCAATGGTACAGCTGCATCTGGTGGCAGGCTTTGTCAGAATCTGACCCTTATTTTAGTCTGCGTATGGCCTGCCCATTATTTTACCACTTCCATCGGCACCTCTTTCCCACAGTGCACTTGTCTCAGTCAGTTTTGGTAAGCACACAAGCTAACCCTAACCAAAATGAGTAAAAAATAAATGTCACTGGAGAGCTTCTTTGAAAAGGGGGAAAGAGCCAATGATGAAACAGCAGAAGACTCTCTCTAAGACTGCCAACAAATAGAAGGCTGCATTTGAAAGAAAATGCCAAGAGTCCTACTTAAATTGCAGCATCACTGCAACGGGGTTCATATTCTTCAAGCCTGCTTTGTATAATATGTGGTGACCAACTATCCAGCAGAGCCATGAAACCTTCAAAACTGCTTCGCCACATGGAGCCCAAGCACCCTGCATTAAAAGACAAGTCTTTGGAGTTTTTCCAAAAGCAAAACACGTGAACACAAAGAACAGAAGCAATTATTGAAGGCCACCACTTCATTAAATGTGTCTGCACTGACAGCATCATTCTTAGTAGCTACCTGCATTACTAAAGCTAAGAAGCCCTTTACTGTTGGTGAAGATTTGATCCTGCCTGCTGCTAAGGATATTTGTCATGGATTTGTTTGGAGAAGCTGCAGTTCAAGAGGTGGCACATATTCCTCTTTCAGCTAGCACCATAACTAGAAGAATTGGTGAAATAACAGAAGGTATTGAGGCACAATTGTTAGAGAGGTTTGATGAGTCACCATGGTATGCAATCCAGGTTGATGAGTCTACCGATGTTGACAATAAGGCAACAATGCTTGTTTTTGTGCAATATATTTTTTCAGGAGGATGTGCGTGAGAATATGTTATGTGTACTTTTGTTGCCAATGAACACCACAGCTGCAGAACTATTCAAGTCTTAGAATGATTACATATCAGGAAAACTGAATTGGACATTTTGTGTTGGTATATGCATGGACAGAGTGGATGCCATGACTGGACGCCTTTCTGGTTTCACTACTCAGGTCAAAGAGGTTGCTTCTGAATGTGACTCTATGCACTGTGTCATCCATAGAGAAATGCTAGCAAGCTGAAAAAATGTCACCTGAACATTTTGGAGGATGTGATTAAAATTATCAATCACATTAAAATACGTGCCCTTAACTCATGCCTATTTGTGTAGCTCTGTGATGCGATGAACACAGAGCACACATATCTCTTATACAGAGAAATGGGATGGTTTTCTTTTCTTTTCTTTCCTTTTTTAAAATTTTTATTTTATTTTATTTTATTTTTGAGACAGAGTTTCGCTCTTGTTGCTGAGGCTGGAGTGCAGTGAAGTGATCTCAGGTCACTGCAACCTCTGCCTCCCAGGTTCAAGCAATTCTGCCTCAGCCTCCGGAGTAGCTGGGATTACAGGCGTGCACCACCATGCCTGGCTAATTTTGGATTTTTAGTAGAGATGGGGTTTCTCCATGTTGGTCAGGCTGGTCTCAAACTCCCAACCTCAGGTGATCTGCCTGCCTCAGCCTCCCAAAGTGCTGGGAATACAGGCATGAGCCACCATGCCCGGACGTGAGATGGTTTTTTAAAGGTAGATCACTGGCCAGAGTTTTTGAGTTACCACAGCCACTCCAGAGATTTGTTTTAGAAAAACAGTCATCATTGGCAGCACATTTCAGTGATACAGAATGGGTTGCAAAATTTGCTTACTTGTGTGACATATTCAACCTGCTCAGCAAACTCAAACTGTCACTTTCAGGGGAGAACGACAACTGTGTTCAAGTTGGCAGATAAAGTGACTGCCTTAGAAGCCAAACTGAAATTATGGGGGCAACAAGTGAACACTGGGATTTCTGACATGTTTCAAACATTAGCAGAAATTTTGAAAGAGACTGAGCCAGAGCCTTCTTTCTCCCAGCTGGTGCATGATCACCTATCTCAGTTTTCAAAAGAGTTTTAGCATTCCTTCCCAACCACAAAAGACCCCGAACTGAGAAGGAAGGAGATCCTTCCTTCTCAGACAGGAGGATTCTTTCTTCTCAGACTGGACATAGGCAACACACTTTGGGTATCACTGTCTCCTGTCACTCCCAGATGGGACCATCTTGCAGGAAAACAAGCTCAGGGCTCCCATTGATTTTACATTATGGTGAGTTGTATAATCCACTTTTGAATAAGCCAAGTGAATCAACGTTGTTTGTGCTAGAAGAGGGTCAACTGCTTGAGATCGCAAATGACGATAGCCTTAAAGGTATGTTTGAGACAACTTCGAATCTCCATACAGTCCAGATTGAAGTCAAGGCGAATATCCTGAGATTGCCACAAAAGCACCAAAAAGTCTGTTTCCATTTCCAACATCCTCTCTTTGTGAAGCAGTGTTTTCTGCAGTGACAGCATCCAAAATGAGATTATGGAGGAGACTGGACATAAGCAACATACTTGGGGAGTCACTGTCTCCCATCACCCCCAGTCAGGACCATCTAGTTGCGTGAAAACAAGCTCAGGGCTCCCATTGATTTTACATTATGGTGAGTTGTATAATTACTTTATTATATATTACAATGTAATAATAATAGAAATAAACTGGACAATAAATGTAATGCACTTGAATCATCCCCAAACCATCCCCATCCCATTCCCCCTGGTCCACGGAAAAATTGTCTTCCATGAAACCTGTCTCTGGTGCCAAAAAGGTTGGCGACTGATGGATTAAATGACTGTCTGTTATAGATAGCACTGTTTGTTTCACAGATCATCTAAGCTGGAAAGGACTTTAGTTACTTCTCATTCTGCTCCTTTCACTTCACAGAGAAAGACCTGTGGTTCGGAGAAGGGTGACTTGCCTAAGGTCACGAAGTAGGTTAGTAACAAAGAGGCTGCCTGATGCCTAACCACAAGTCCTTTCTGCTATGTTTCTGTTTTACGTGGATGATATTTTGGTAAGAATATAGGTGCAGTTGTGTATACCAGAAACACAAAATAACAGAAGATTAAATGAGATAGTTAATTTTCCCTCCATGACAGTCTGCCAGTAGCAATTCCAAAGTCCGTATAACTCTCCAAGGTAAAAGAGACCCAGGCTCTTTTTGTCTGTGGGTTCATCCTCCCTCAGGTGTTGTTCTCAGCCTCATGGTCCAAGGGTTACTCACGTTGGATGCTGCTTATCTTACTCACAAGGTTACTTATCTGTGTTCCAGTCAGCAGGGAATGGGTAAAAGAAGAGGGGGGATATATACTCTTTCCCTTAAGGACATGACCGGAAATTGCATACAACACCTCTCCTTACATGCTATTGACCAGAACCTAGTTATGTGGTGACACTTAGGTTCAAGGGAGACTGGAAAAACGTCAACTCTAGGGGACTGCCTGTGTAGTTAAACATTAAAAACTGTCGGCCTGGTACCGTGGTTTGCACCTGTAATCCCAGCACCTTGGGAGGCCACGATGGGAGAATCCCCTGTAACCAGGAGTTCAAGACCAGCCTGGACAACATAGTGAGATTCCATCTCTAAATTTTTTAAAAATTAGCTGGGTATGGTAGTATGTACCTGTAGTACCAGCTACTTGGGAGGCTAAGACAAAAGGATCTCTTGAGCCCAGACGTTCGAAGCTGCAGGGAGCTATGATCATGCCACTGCACTCCAGCTCTGGGCAACAAAGTGACACCTGTCTCAAATGTCTCAAAGAAAACCTTTTTATTTGATACTAACAATGAGCTTATTAAAAAGTTTGAGTTAACTAATTGTTCCTGTTTTAAAGATGTAAATAAAACTGAGGCCCTGGAAATGGTTAAGAATACTGGCTTTGATGTCAACAGATTTAAGTTTGAATCCTGGCTCTGATATTGACTGATTACTGGATTTGGGGCAAACTGTGCAGCCTTTCCACATTTCAGTTGTCATAAGTGACATCTTCTTTCCTCACAGAATTGTTGTGAGGTCTAATTACCTGGAAAATACCTGACACAGGTTCCTGGTACAGAGTAATCACTTCTATTTTTACAGGATGTGCTCAAGGCATTATTTGAGAGCAGAAGACTCTGTCTGGTCCAGCCCAACACTGTATCCTCACACCCAGCACAGTCTCTGATGCAGAGTAAGCCCTGAGTAAATATTTGTTGGAAAAATAAATTAAGTTAATGAGTCAGAACTAGAACGCAAATGGCTTACACTTTATGCCCCATGCTGTTTCTATGCTGCTAGAATGACAGTTCTGTTTATATTCTTGATGATCCCTTCTCTCTGAAGATGAGCCTCAGAATCCACATTGAATCTGTTCAGATCCAAGGGTGATGCCTCAAAACCAGGTTCCAACCAGCAGCATCTAGAGCCGCAGCAGGTACAAGCCCTCCGGGGGCCGATTCAATGCCTTTCACTTGGGCTCTGATGAGGCAGAGAGCCTTGGAGAAATCATCTCTGTCACATTTCCCAGAGCTGTGTGCCCCAACTTATCTCCCCAACTCAGCAAACGAGACAGCAAACCCAAGACTAAATCCAGCTGGCTGCCCACCCAAACACACTTGCACTTTCTCTTCCAAACGAGAAGCCTTCTTTGTGCCTTCTTCATCAAGATCTTGTCCCCCTGACCCATCTTAGTTTTCTAATTTGTGCCATTCCTAGAATGTGCAGCAGGCACCATCCAATTACAGCCAATCTTTGCTTCCAAAATAAATCAGCAGCTGGCAACTGATCATACACTTAGAATTCTTGCTCAGGAACAGAGATGGGTGAAGGAACAGCAAGATCTTAGGAGGAAATGAGGAGATGTGGTTAAAAACAAACGAACAAACAAACAAAAAAAAGTGAATTTGGCCTCAGAAGTTCTGCACTGAACTTCCACCCCAACTTTCAGAGCTTGTAATCTGGGTAAGTCACTTAAACTCCCAGAGCCCCTTAGGTGCCACCTGCATAATGAGTATATTATCACATATCCTATCACTCTTCTCACAGAGATCTTGTGGGATAAAGGAGCCAATTCCTTTTAATCCATCAAATTCAGAAAAATAAAGGGCTTATCATCCCTGGAGAAGCAGGGATTTGGAAATACTGCATGTAGTGTGTCTTATTACTAGCTATATAGTAAGCTATACAGTAAGAAGATGACACACTGCATGGAGATATATATATAATATAGGTTTCTATGTATTATATGATATATATTATATGTAATAGATATATATGATATATATAATACATATATAAACCCTATATATATATATATATGCATAGATATAAACCCAATTATATATCATATATATATTTATTTTATATATATATATATATTCTCCTATTCTACTTCCATAATTCTAAGCATGACTAATATGTCAGCAAGGGGCACTCTGCTTTTTAAGTCTGAAAGACTGACTTTTGTTCCCATCCCACACTCTGAATTTCCTATAAAATATTATCAGGTTGACATGATTAAGGAAATAGGAAGGAATGGAAAGTATAAGTGAGGAACAAGAGATAAACAGACATGACTAGGTATATTTGCAAGAGAACCAACCAGGTTTTGAAGAAACCCAAAGAATGTAGCACACTCATGTGCCACAAAACAACATTTCAGTTAACGACAGACTGCACATACAACGGTGGGCCCATCACGTTATAATAGCACTAAAAACTTCCTATTGTCTAGTGATGTCATAGCACAATGCTTTATTCACATTTTTGTGGTGATGTGGCATAAACAAGCCTACAGCACTGCCAGTTGTATAAGAGCATAGCACATAAAATTATGTACAGCCTACAATATTTGATGATAATAACAAATAGCTATCTTACTGGTTTATGTATTTACTATTTTTATCACTATTTTACAATGCACTCATTCTAATTACAAAATAAATAAGTTAACTGTAAAACAGCCTCAAGTAGGTCCTTCAAGGGGTATTCCAGAAGAAAGCACTGTTATCATGGGAGATGACAGCTCCATGTGTGTTACCGCCTCTGAAGACCTTCCAGTGGGACAAGCTGTAGAGGTGGAAGACAGTGATATTGATGAGCCTGACCCTGTGGAGGCCTACACTAATGTGTGTATTTGTGTTTTACTCTTTAACAAGAAAAGTTTAGAAAGTTAAAAAAATAGGGGAAAAATTAAGCTTATATAATAAGGATTTAAAGAAAAAATATTTTTGTACACCTGCACAATATGTGTTTTTAGCTGTGTTATAACAAAAGAGTCAAAAGATTAAAAAATTTGAAAGTATGTAAAGAGTTCCAGTAAACTAAGGTTAATTTATTATAATAATTTTATTTATTTATTTATTTTGAGATGTAATCTCTCTTTGTCACCCAGGCTGGAGTGCAATGGCATGATCTCGGCTCTCTGCAGCCTCCATTTCCTGGGTTCAAGCAGTTCTCCTGCATCAGCCTCCTGAGTAGCTGGGACTGCAGGTGCCTGCCACCGTGCCTTGCTAATTTTTGTATTATTAGTAGATACGGCGTTTCACTGTGTTGGCCAGGCTGGTCTCGAACTCCTGACCTCGTGATCCGCCTGTCTCAGTCTCCCAAAGTGCTGGGACTACAGGCATGAGCCACCACACTGGACTAATTTTATTGAATAAAAGCAGTTTTAAATAAATTTAGTGTAGCCTAAATATACAATGTTTATAAAGTCTAAAATATTGTACAGTAATGCCCTAGACCTTCATATCTGCTCACCACTCACTGACTCACCCAGAGCAATTTCCAGTCCTGCAAACTCCACTCATGGTAAGTGACCTACATAAATGTACCATTTTAAAAATTGTTTATGTCAGGCACGGTGGCTCACGCCTGTAATCCCAGCACTTTGGGAGGCCGAGGCAGGCGGATCATGAGATCAGGAGATTGAGACCATCCTGGCTAACACGGTGAAACCTTGTCTCTACTAAAAATACAAAAAAATAGCCGAGTGTGGTGGCAGACGCCTGTAGTCCCAGCTACTTGGGAGGCTGAGGCAGGAGAATGGCGTGAACCTGGGAGGCAGAGCTGGCAGTGAGCCAAGATCATGCCACTACACTCCAGCCTGGGCGACAGAGTGAGACTCCTCTCAAAAAAAAGGTTTATGGCATATTTGTACCTTTTCTACGTTTAGATACATGTGTTAACAACTGCCTAGAGTATTCAGTACAGTCACATGTCATACAGTTTTGTAACTTAGGAACAACAGGCCATACCACATAGCCTACCAGCTAGACGTGTGTAAGTACACTCCACGATGATCGCACAATAACAAAATTGCCCAGCAATGCATTTCTCAGAATAAATCCCCATCATTAAGTGACACATTGACTGCATTAAAAGTAAAAAACTTAAACAGGCAGATTAGACAGATACATCGATATGCTAAAAAACGTTAGAAAAAGTCAAGGACTTTAAAAACAATAAGATAAATCTGAGGAAATAAAATAGAATGTAGCACAGAGATGAATCAACACCAATCACAGAGGAAATGGGAAGAAGCATAGAGGACAGAGAAGCATTTAATTGTATGTTAATTGGAGTGATATCAGAGGACCTCATCAAGAGACTGGGGAGAGGATAATTTAAGGATTAAAAAACAAGACAGGGCTGTGCACAGTGGCTCATGCCTGTAATCCCAGCCCTTTGGGAGGCCAAAACAGGAGGACTACTTGAGCCCAGAAGTTTGAGACCAGCCTGGGCAACATGATAAAACCCTGTCTCTACAAAAACTGCAAAAATTAGCTGGGTATGGTGGCACATGCTTATAGTCCCAGCTACTCTGAGGCTGAAGCATGAGGGTGGCTTGAGGCCAGAAGCTGGAGGTTGCAGTGAGCCCAAGATTGAGCCACTGGGCTCCAGTCTGCCTGGCAGAGTAACCTGTCTCAAAAAAAAAAAAAAAAAATTATAGAACTAAAGTGATAACAAAGGCATACAAACAAAGAAGGAGGTCATCAGACAAATTAAAGTGTTCTAAGGTACTTAACACTTTTCAGGAAGAGAGTAAAGATTTTGATTAACTTTAGACTTATTAAGTATGCATATTAAAACATCAAGGATAATTCTTACATAAAAGGAATAATGTAAATAACCTCCAAACGAAAAGAGAAAATAGTATGGAGGGAAAATGGTGCTGCAATCGTTTCTATAACCTGGTCTTCTGCCTTCTACTATGATGCATAGCCTCCTCTCCCCATCTTTTTTTCTGCTTCTCTCCCTAGACTCAGTATAGAGCCTCCCTTCACATATGAGGTATTTCCACCTGTAACTAACAAGTATAGGGTCTGATTTCAGTCTCACAACAAGAAGACTGTGGGTGGGCAGTCCATGGCTGGAGTGTTGGTTCCTGGGTGCCAAAAAGTGTTCAGATTTCCATCAGCTTTCTACTTTGTCTATTAGCATTTTGCTTTGTTGTCTCATGATGTTAAGATTCCTGCTGAAATTTCAGACACCACATCGTGGTCAAAACAGAAAGGATAGAGGAACTGGGGTACTTAGAGCATTTATCTTTTTTAAAATTATTTTTTCTTTTTTATTTTTTGCCAGAAAGGCCAAAACATTCCTAGAAATTCCATGAGAATTCAGCTACTGTCTCATTGGCTAGAACCAATTGTCTTCCAAAGCTAGTTTGTACCAGCTTGAGAGTTGATTGTTACACTTTTAGGGATTTTATGTGCCCGTCGTTAAACCATTGGTGCCTTGAAATCCACCGTGGTAGAAGTATTTGCATAATGCAAATTGGAAACTCCTACATAGCATATCAAAATTGCTGTTGTTTTTGAGAACTATGTCATGTCTCAATCCTGGCTGCATGGGAGGCTGGGAGTATGAATTATTTATTGAGCACATTGCCTTCCTTAGCATATAAAGGGCTCTGTTTGCAAGGAAAAACTCAATGGGTATTTGAAAGGGAATGATTAAGTTTTGCTATCAAAGACTCTGTAAAAGATGTTTAAGTTGTATTTTGTTAGGGCCTGCCTAGTCAGGATCTCTTCAATGAATGCAGTTTCATTTTCCCACTTACCTAAGTCATAAAACTGGAGGAAAAAAAAATCACACCTCAGTGCATTGGCAAAGCCCTGGGCCGGGGAGGCGGTTAGACATACAAGATGGTAATGCACCGTCGTTCTGAAACATGGCTCAATGATACAGTCAAAGCAAGGGAAAGATCTAAGGTTTTCTAAACAGTAGTTTTATTTGAGATTTTTTTTTCATCAGGCTTCTGGATCCTAGAACTAACTCAAAGGGAAACTGTCAAACAACCACCCTTACCTTCCCAATGTACCCATAACATTTTCAAAAAATGGATAGCAGGATGCCAACTAAATTTCGGATCTGATAAAGCCAATCTAAACACCTTTTCCTACCTGAGGAGCCTGCAAGTGCAAACTCTTTTCTGGTGATGGGCCTCTTTGCAAAAGTGAATTCATCTCACTTATGCCAATGAATGCCTAAAGAGTCTGGGAGATTGAATGCCAATGAGTGTTTTGACTTCACGGTTATAGATAAAATCACCTGCAAGCATGATAGACTAATTAAGAGGAGGATAGATAGCCCTGAGAAGACAGGCCAGGACAAAAGAATGACTGACCTGCTTAATCCATCTCCACATGAATAATGCCAAGTCCCACCAGCATTCCAAATTCTTCGAGATTGTCGTGTGCGCCTGTGTGTACATCCATGGGGAGATTTCCTGAGGTGGGTTTTGGGTTTTTTTTTTTTTTTTTTTTTTTTATTTTTGAGACGGAGTCTTGCTCTGTCGCCCAGACTAGAGTGCGGTGGCGCGATCTTGGCTCACTGCAAGCTCTGCCTCCCAGGTTCATGCCATTCTCCTGCCTCAGCCTCCCCAGTAGCTGGGACTACAGGTGCCTGCTGCCACGCCCGGCTAATTTTTTGTATTTTTAGTAGAGACGGGGTTTCACCGATGGTCTCAATCTCCTGACATCATGATCCACCCGCCTCGGCCTCCCAAAGTGCTGGGATTACAGGCGTAAGCCACCGTGCTTGGCCTGTTCTCTTTTTTAGGATCTGAATTCCTCTGGAAGAGCCATTTGTTCACATTGTATTTGCTGTCAGAACTGAGTCGTTGGCGACTTTGCTTTTAGTGGGAGCTCGGTAAATGTTCACTGCCTGACATTTCTCTTCCCATAAAACAAGATAAAACCAGTGGGAAAGGGAGTCATTCTTATCAGCCAGCATACTTTGATTTCGCATGGTAAGTGAAGGAGCTGGGATTTGAACCGAGATTTTTGGAAGCCAACTTCAATAGTCTTTCTCCTACATAATGATATCTCGCAATTAACAGTCCCATTTGCAATCGCTTGTAACAAGATCTGATCTGGTGTACTTATGGAGACAGACTCTATACCTGGTTCTATGCAAAAAAAAAAAAAAATAGAGATCAACTGTCAAAAGTATCTTTATCACTGAAAAAAATAATTTGATATTTATCTGCATCTCTCGTAGAAGACTAAAGAAAATCTGATTTATAATGCAAAGCAATACTTCTTAAAAATTCCTTCTCTTCTCTAATTTTTTTCACACCCTGCAATAGCTCTAGAGCAATGCTATCCAAAAGGACTTTCTGTGATGATGGAAATGTTTTATATCAAATTGCCCCATATAGTAGCTACTGCCCACACGGGACTGCTGAGCACTAGAAATTGGTTTGTATAACTGGGGATATGAAGTTTTCATTTTATTTAATTTTACCTAATTTAGGTTTCAATCTTATAGTTGGATGTATCTAGTGATTGCTGTGTTGGATGCGCAGCTGTAGAGCCTCTTACCCCTAAGCTTCCACATTCTCACTCTCGCATCAGCTGTCATATTTTTGCAGTTTTCCTTCCAGCAAGCTCTTTTTTTTGGTGGTGGTGGGGTGGGGAGTGTTGGGGGAAACAGAATCTGCCTCTGTCACCCAAGCTGGAGTGCGGTGGCACAATCTTGGCTCACCGCAACCTCCGCCTCCTGGGATCAAGTGATTCTTTTGCCTCAGCCTCCTGAGTAGCTGGGATTACAGGCATGTGCCACCATGCCTGGCTAATTTTTGTATTTTTAGTAGAGATGGGGTTTCACCATGTTGGCCAGGCTGGTCTCGAACTCCTGATCTCAAGTGATCCACCCACCTGGGCCTCCCGAAGTGCTGGAGTTACAGGTGTGAGCCACCGTGCCTGGCTCTCCACCAAGCTCTTTATTGTGTAGTCTGCTTTACCTCTGCAGAGCTTTCTTCTTGCCCCATCCATTTGTTCACAACAAAGAAGGGTCTGGGAGCTGAATCCACAGCTGGCCTGTCCTTTCCCCCGCCCTCCAGTCCTCACTTTCTCATTACTCAGATTCTCGATTCTGCACACATGTTGGGGTGCCTCTGAGGCAAACATAGAACTCTCCTAAGAGTGGGGAAAGGAGAAAAAGTTGAGTGACAAAAGGAAAAAAGTTATCCTAGTAGAAAGATCAATTGAAATTGATTGAAAAAAGACAAAATTCTCCTAAGTGAGGGGTAAGGGTTAGAAGGAAGAAAGAAATGCTGGAAATTCTTAGAAATGAATGAACCATGACTATAGTGTTATTATTGCACTATAATAATGATAATGCAAATAAATTGTGCAGTATCTAGTGGTTCAAGTGTGCCATATACCTTTTACCTTCACTATGGAGGGGGTGGTTTAAAAACACCAAGAGGGGGTTGGGTGTGGGGCTCACACTTGGAAACACAGCACTTTGGGAGGCCAAGGCAGGTGGATCACCTGAGGTCAGGAAACCAAGACCATCCTGGCCAACATGGTAAAACCCCATCTGTACTAAAAATACAAAAATTAGCTGGATGTGGTGGCGTGCACCTGTAATCCCAGCTACTTGGGAGACTGAGGCAGGAGAATTGCTTGAGCCCAGGAGGCGGAGGTTGCAGTGAGCCAAGATCGTGCCACTGCACTCCAGCCTGGTGACAGAATGATACTCCATCTCAAAAAAAAAAAAAAAAAAAAAAAAAAAAACCCACACACACTGGATTAGTCCACAGGGAAGCAGCCACTTTTCATCAGAAGTCATCATCCACAGCATCAGGGTCAGCGGAAGCACAGAGAAGATCAGTGAGAGCTCATGGTAGGGAGGGGACTCGGGTGATGCTGTGATCATGTAATATGGCATGGTCCTTTTCAAAGACTTCGGGTCTTACACCTACCCTAATTAGCTTAAATGGGCACAGCATTCAAGCCTGGCACCTCTGCTCTGGTTTGAGCATGGCCTGGAGAATGGATGTTAGGCTAGAGTCCATGAAGAGAGATGTCAGTCATCAACTGGAGGTGGCAAGTACTACAGAAGCAACTCATTGCGTAGCAGTGGGGGCGCTGAATAGAAACCTGAACAGCCTTTGCTATTGTGAATAGTGCCGCAATAAACATACGTGTGCAGGTCTTTATAGCAGCATGATTTATAATCCTTTGGGTATATACCCAGTAATTCACGTACCCTAGAACTTAAAGTATAATAATAATAATAGTAAAACCCTGAACAAGCTGCTGCAGGTGCAAAGAGGAAAAGGAGGTGTGTCTCAAAAGATAATGCAGTCTTTAATATTGATATCAGTGGAATAGGATGTCTTTTTCTTCTTTTTTGCTTTCTAGTTTAATCACTGTCTTCTAAGGCCCTTTGTCTCTCAATACCTTGAGTCAGGGAAATCTACTCTCTTCTAAGTAGCCCAAGGAGAAGAATTTGAAGGTCCAGGGTTGTTTCTGGAGGGAGAAGTTGAAAAGCAAAGAAAGAAGAGGGAAAAGAGAGAATTTTGCCAAACAGTGGAAACCTAAGCAGTGCATGAGGATGGGAGGAGTCCCCTTGTGGTATTGAGCCAACACCAAATAGTAGGAGATTTTGAGTTGATGACACTGCAACACGCTCATTATTCTAGAGTCTCTAGTGAAATCTATCTTAGGCAAACGTGTTCTTTGTATTTATCTTGTTTGGGACAGAAGATAAATATAAAGACAAGGGGCTATGTCCACGTGCATGTAAATGCTGGGAGTGTAAGAAAGAATAAAAGAACAGATGCAAAATCCAAGCAAACAGAGACCCTCAGGAGAATTATGAAAAGGCAGGTGACACGGAAGTCACTGGTGTGAGTATAGTGCTGCAGAGGAGCACAGCCGAGATTCAAACCCAGGAAAGTCTACCTTTCTTCCCTGCATATTGACAGGCCTCGATGCAGCTATTGGGCACTCTAGGCTGTGCAAAGGGGTGAGTAAACACTCGCACACAACCAACCTGACTTGTGTAGACCATTCACAACTGTCACATGTTCTGGCTGTCACTCTGCTGGGGCTTTCCCGTTTATTGTGTGTGTGTGTGTGTGTGTGTGTCTGCAGGCAGTGACATTCCTGTCAAATGGTGATGGAATGTCAGGTCAGATTACTCCCAGTATGATATGAAGAGACAAGTGCTGATGGAAGGTGCCACTTCCCTGGTTCAGATGTGCACAGTCGTCACCAGTAATTAATGCCACTCCATTGGTCCTGCCTCCCTACTGGAACAGACCTGAATGTGCTAGACAGACAGGGAGGAAGAAGTTTCCAGGCCTTTAAGTTTATCAGCCACAGTCTCTGTGCTGTCTGCAGCAATGATAACTAAGAGTGAGATATAGAAGAGCCAGGCTGGGCGCGGTGGCTTATGCCTGTAATTCCAGCATTTTGGGAGGCCAAGGTGGGTGGATCACGAGGTCAGGAGATCGAGACCATCCTGGCCAACATGGTGAAACCCCATCTCTACTAAAAATACAAAAATTAGCTGGGTGTGGTGGCACTGTGCCTGTAGTCCCAGGTACTCAGGAGGCTGAGGCAGGAGAATCACTTGAACCTGAGAGGCAAAGGTTGCAGTGAGCCAAGATCGCACCACTGTACTAGAGCCTGGTGACAGAGTGACACTCCATCTCAAAATAAAATAATTAATTTTAAAAAAAAGCCATAGTGAAGGGGGAGGTATTGTCCTACTGTGAACCAGCTACTGTGCTGGGTGGCTTACATACCATGTCTCAGCTTAGGAGAGTGACCAAGATCCTCACCTTTGGGATTGGATACAAACCTTATTTGTGGCCATGAGCAAGTTTCTTAAAACTTATAAACACCAATTTCTTAATCTGTAAAACTGGGATGAGGATAGCTGGTTTTGTGTAGCATTAAATAACATTCATTCACTCCAAAAATATATAGGATATAGTTGAATATATATTTTCATTCAATGGGCTAAATATATTCAATGGGATAACACAGTAAAGAACGTGGACAAAATCAGACGAGGCACGGTGGCTCACACCTGTAATCCCAGTACTTTGGGAGGCTGAGGCGGGTGGATCACGAGGTCAGGAGTTCAAGACCAGCCTGGCCAATATGGTGAAACCTCATCTCTACTAAATACAAAAATTAGCCGGATGTGGTGGTGCACACCTGTAATCCCAGCTACTCAGGAGGCTGAAGCAGGAGAATCGCTTGAACCGGGAGGCGGAGGTTGCAGTGAGCTGAGATCGTGCCATTGCACTCCAACCTGGGCGACATAATGAGACTCTGTCCCCCCACCAAAAAAAAGTAGAAAACATCCCTCTCCTTGAACCTCACATTTTACTGAAAGGAGACAGAAAGTAGTTCCAATGGCTATAAAGAACTTAACAGAATTTCTGACATATAGAAACCATATGATAAATAGTGTAATCTTTATTTAATCCCTATGAAGCACTGTTAGTACCAATGAGGCACCTATAACTTGCTCTGGACTATTTAACCAGATCTTTCTTCAAGTGGGAACACCGGGGGGATGAAAAACAAGAGGGATGTATGCATGTCCCCTGCTTCTCTAATCAGCTGAATCCAGGACCAAGGTACTTAATGTGAAAAGTTCTCAGAGAACCATCCACAATGTGTTGAATCATCTTAGAGCATATGGGCCAAACTAGGTCATATTCATAAAGGTGGCCAAGAAACACGTCCCCCACAGGACCAGCCGTTCCGCTGGGCCTGAGACTAAAGGGTTTCCTAGGTTGTGAAACTGTCAGTGCTTAAAACAAGGACAGTTTCAGGCAAACTGGAATTAATTGGTCACTGTTGCTAAGACCACAGGCAGATTTAATTTCTAAACCACGTAGTGAGGATGGAGGGCTTTCAAAGACAGCTAGGTAGGGAACATCTGCAAACTCCATGTTAGTAGTAGAACCAAGCAGAGAAAGCAAGATGTCAGAGGAAGGCTCTACTCGGAGTCAAAGCTGTCTGTCTCTGAGTCACCTTATTTTACCAATTTCTCTGGGATTGGCTTCAGGATAGGTGAACAATGCATAGTGATGACCTAGCTGAGCACCACATAATTATCTGAATGAATGTGGATGGTTAGTCAATAACTGTTTAAATAAATGCACCTCTTGGGCTGCTTGTTATTTGTATCAATAATCCATCCTTGAGCTCAGGCTCAACTCTTTAGGGTCATAGGGACTGCAAAATTAAGAAGAGTGATGAACTTGGTGGTAGACGTCCCAGCTCTGCTTCTCATAATTGGGGTGTCCTTGCCAAGACACTTAATCTCTGTGAGTTTCAGATCCTCATTTGTAAAATGGAGATAAATTATTACCTTCATCTCCCTATAATGATAATGGATTCACATGAAAATCCAATTAAACACTATGAGTGATTTTACTTTAAGGTCTGCCAAACTTTGTCCACCTCCACTCATATCCAAACCAAACTTTAGTTCTTAACTTTATTTCCATAGAGATCAATTGCATGGCTACTCCCCCTTTCTTTCATCTACCTTTACTTCTTTTTTAAAAATTTTATTTTTCCTTAAGTTGTTGGGGTACAAGTGGTATTTGGTTACATAAGTAAGTTCTTTGGTGGTGATTTGTGAGATTTTGGTGCACCCATCACCTGAGGACTATACACTGCACCATATTTGTCATCTTTTGTCCCTCGCCCCCTCCCACTCTTCCCCCCAAGTCTCCAAAGTCCATTGTATCATTCTTATGCCTTTTGTGTCCTCATAGCTTAGCTCCCATATTATCAGTGAGAACATGCGATGTTTGGTTTTCCATTTCTACCAAATGCAATGAGAAGCATTATCCAGGTATGACCTAAACATTCCCGGCCTCTGCCTGCAGGTGTTTTTTAAATGTAATTCTAATTTCTATTTAAAGATATACATGAATATTATGTGAAAAACCAAATAGCTCTATAAGACTTATTATGAAAAACAGCAGTTCCTGCCGCTGTCCTTGCCCCTGCCCTGAACCTCATTCATTTCCTCCCCAAGGGCATTTTCAACTCTTCTAGTTGTGTGTGTGTGTGTGTGTGTGTGTGTGTGTGTGTTTCAGCACTAATCTTTATATCTCAAACTATTATATCTCTTTTTCCAAGATGGTGAATTAGAGGCTTTTAGCATGCCTTAGCCACTTGGAAATTGCAAGATAGTGCATACAGATAAACTCTGTGAGCTTTAATTTAAGAAGAAACATGGGAAATCCACAATAATTGTGAAGGGCACCTCAGATCCCAGGAAGGAGAATGCAGGCAAAAAGCCTCCATGTTGGCATCGGGCTGATAAGGTGAGTGAAGCCCCAGTATGTGAAAGAGGCAGAGAGCCTCCCTCTATGACTCTTCTTTCCACTGGGGATCCAAGGCTGAGAGAGAGCCCCTTTTTGCTCCCCATCCCTGGCGCTAACTTGGGTAGAGGCTTGGAGATGCTGTGAAGGAAAGGAGAAAAAATAATAACATGGAAAAAATCCTACCAACACAAAAATAATTATAAAATTAGAAGTCTTCAGATGAGAAGGAACCAGTGTAAGAATTCCAGCACCATGAAAAATCTGAATGTATTGACATCACCAAAGGATCACACTAGCTCTCCAGCAATGGTCCCTAACCAAAATGGAAATTCAGAAATAACAGATAAAGAGTTTAAAACATGGATTACAAGGAAGCTCAATGAGATCCAAGACAAAGTTAAAAACTTGCACAAATAAAATTTTAAAGCAATCCAGAAAATGAAGAACGAGATAAACCTCTTATAAAGAAATCAATCAGGCCAGGCATGGTGGCTCATGCCTGTAATCCCAGCAGTTTGGGAGGCTGAGGCAAGCAGATCATAAGGTCAGGAGTTCAAGACCAGCCTGGCCAATGTGGTGAAACCCCATCTCTACTAAAAATACAAAAATTAGCCCAACATGATTGTGTGTGTGTGTAATCCCAGCTACTCGGGAGACTGAGGCAGGAGAATTACTTGAACCCGGGAGGTGGAGGTTGCAGTGAGCTGAGATCGCACCATTGCACTCCAGCCTGGGTGACGAGAGCAAGACTCTGTCTCAAAAAACAAAAGAAAAGAAAAGAAAAATCAACCAGAGCTTCTGGAATTGAAAAACTTAAGAAATTTCAAAATTTGAAAGCTTTATCAATAGATTGGACCAAGCAGAAGAAGGAATTTCAGAGCTAGAAGACTGGTCTTTCAAACTAAACTAGTCAGTCTGGCTGGACACAGTACTTCATGCCTATAATCCCAGCATTTTGGGAGGCTGATGGGGGAAGATTACTTGAGCTCAGAAGTTCGAGGCCAGCCTGGAAAACATGGTAAAACCCCGTCTCTACAAAAAAAATATACAAAAAATAAATAAATAATAGCCAGGAATGGTGGTGTGCACCTGTAGTCCCAGCTACTCAGGAGGCTGAGGTGGGAGGATGGCTTGAGCTTGGGAAATGGAGGTTGCAGTGAGCCAAGATTGTGCCACAGCACTCCAGTCTGAGTGATCTTATCTCAATTTCAAAAAATCAAGAAATATAGGATTATGTAAAGCAATCAAACCTATGAACTATTGGCATTCTTGAGAGAGAGAGAAAAAAGGAAAACAAGCTGTAAATCATATTTGAGGGAATAATTAAAAAGATGTCCCTAACTTTACTAGAGACATAGACATCCAGATACAAGAAATCCAGAGAACACCTGTGAGATACTATACAAAATGATCATTATCAAGAAATACAGTCACCAGACTGTCCAAGGTCAACACTAAAGAAAAAGTCTTAAAGGCAGCTAGAGAAAAAGATCATGCATAAAGGAAATCCCATCAGGCTAACAGCAGATTTCTCAGCAGAAATCTTACAAATCTTACAAGCCAGGAGAGACTGGGGGCATATTTTCAGCATTATTAAAGAAAAGAAATTTCAATCAAAATTTTTACATCCCACCAAACTAAGCTTCATGAGCAAAGGAGAAATACAATCTTCTCCAGACAAGCAACCACTAAAGTAATTCATTACCACTAGACCAACCTTACAAGAGATCCTTAATGGAGTTCTAGACATGGAAATGTACAACACCTGCTACCATGAAAACACACTTAACACATAGCCCGCAGACCCTGTAAAGCAGCCACACAATAGAAACTTCTACAAGCCAACAACTTCATGATAGGATCAAACCCTCACGTATCAATATTAACCTTGAAGGTAAATGGCCTAAATACCCCACTTTAAAGGCAAAAAAAATGGCAAGTTGTATTAAAAAACAAGACCCATCTCTTTGCTGTCTTCAAGAGAACCATCTCACATGAAATGGCACCCACAGCCTCAAAGTAAAAAGTTGCAGTAAGATCTGTCACTCAAATGGAACACAAAAAAAGAACAGGGACTGCTATTCTTATGTCAGATAAAACAAACTTTAAACCAACACAGTTAAAAAAGGAAAAAAAAAAACAGGTTACATAATGATAAAGGATTCAATTCAATAAGAAGATTTAACTGTCCTGAATATATATGTACCCAACATTGGAGCACTCAGTTTCATAAAACAAGTACTTCTAGATTTACAAAAAGGCTTAAAGAGCTACACAAAAATAGTGGGGGACTTCAACACCTCACTGACAGTGTTAGATCACTGAGGCAGAAAACTAACAAATTCTGGACTTAAATTTGATACTTGACCAGTTGGACTTAGTAGACATCTACAGAATACTCCACCAGTCAACCACAGAATATATATATTTCCATATGCTCAGCCATAAAGCATCAATACATTTAAAAAAAAATCAAAGTCATACCAGCCATACTCTTAGACCACAGAGGAATAAAAATAGATATCAATACCAAGAAGATCTCTCAAAATCACACAATTACATGAAAAGTAAACAACTTGCTCCTGTGTGACTTCTGAGTAAACAATGACATTCAGGCAGAAATCGAAAACATATTTGAAATAAATGAAAACAGAGATATAACATACCAAAATCTCTGTGATGCACCAAAGGAAGTGCTAAGAGGAAGGTTTATGGCACTAAATGCTACCTCAGAAATTTAGAAGGATCTCAAATTAATGATCTAATATCACATCTAAAGAAATTAGAAATACAAAACCAAACTAACCCAAAGCTAGCAGGAGAAAGAAAGAACTAAGAGCAGAACTAAATAAAATTGAGAAGCAAAATTTTGTACAAAGAATCAGTGAAAACAGAAGTTGGTGTTTTGAAATGATAAACAAGATCAATATTCCACTTGCTAGATTAACAAAGAAAAAAAGAAGGTCTAGAGAAGCACAACCAGAAATGACAAAAGTGATATTACAACCTATCATGGAAATGCAAAAGATTATCAGGGACTATTATGAGCACATCTGTGCACACAACCAGAAAATCTAGAGGAAAATGGATAAATTCCTGGAAACACAATGTCCCAAGACTGAATCAGGAAGAAACTGAAACCCTGAACAGGCCAATATAAAGTTCTGAAATTGAATCAGTAATAAAAAAGAAGCCCCAGACCATATGAATTCACAGCCAAATCCTACAAGACATAGAAGAGCTAATACCAATCCTACTGAAAGTATTCCAAAAAATCAAGGAGAAAGGATTCCTCTTTTATTTATTCTTTAAAGTCAGTATCACCCTGATACCATAACCTGGCAAAGACACAGTAAAAAGAAAACTATAGACCAGTATCCCTGATGAATATAGACATAAATATATTCTTGACATTAGACCTTTGTCAGATGCATGGTTTGCGAGTATTTTCTCCCAATCTGTAGGTTGTCTGTTTACTCTCTTGATAGTTTCAAGCAAAAATCAAACAAAATACTAGCAAAATGAATCCAGAAACGCATCAAGAAATTACTTCATCATGATCAAGTAGGCTTCATTGCAGGATGCAAGGTTCATTCAATACATGCAAATAATTCACCACATTAACAGAATTAAAAACCATATTATCATCTCAATAGGTATGGAAAAAGCTTTGGTTAAAATCCAATGTCCCTTCATAATAAACCACCTCAAGAAACTAGGCATCAAAGAAACATACCTCAAAATAATAAGTGCCGTCTATGACAAATACACAACTAATGAGCAAACTGGAAGCATTTTCCTTATGAACAAGAACAAGGCAAAGATGTCCACTCTCACTACTTCTATTCAACAGAGTACTGGAAGCCTTTGCAGATCAATCAGGCAAGAGAAAGAAGTAAAAGACATCTAAATAGAAAAGAAGGCGAACTGTTTCTTTTTGCAGATAACATGATTTTATACCTAGAAAACCCTAAAGACTCTACCAAAAGGCTTCTGGAACTGATAAATGACTTCGGTAAAGTTTCAAGGTAAAAATTAATGTATAAAAATCAGTAGCATTTCTATACACTGATAACGTTCAAGCTGAGAGCCAAATCAACAACACAATCACATTTACAATAGCTGCAAAAAAAAAAAAAAAAAAAAAGCCTTGGAATTTAACCATGGAGGTGAAAGATCTCTACAAGTAGAACTTCATAACACTGTTTTTGAAGAAGTAACTTATTGAAATAAATTATTGATGACACAAACAAGTGGAAAAATATTCCATGCCCATAGATTAGAAGACTCAACACCATTAAAATGGTCATACTGCCCAAAGTAATCTATAGATTCAGCACTATTCTTATCAAGCTACTAATGTCATTTTTCACAGAACTAGGAAAAACTTCTAAAATTCACAGGACACCAAAAAATAACCCAAATAGCTGAAGCAATTCTGAGCCAGAGCTGCTGCTGCTCACTGTTGCTCACTCAGTACCCAGAGGAAGTGGAGGACAGCCCACAGATGACCCGCCCTGCAGGAGACAAGTCACACCTTATGGAAAAACTCCAATTACAATTTGTCTTTTGTCCTAAGTTCCAAGAAGACATGCATTTCTTTCTACTGTTGAAACAAAAAAGACAAGTGAGTGTACTTGCAAACAAAGGAGCAGGAAACAAGAGGCAGCAAACACTACAGGCTTTCCTTCCATGTGGCAAAGGGATGATGCATCTCAGAGATGGGAGTTCAGATCCTGAGGTGCCACACTTAAAAATAATAATAGCCACAGTCTGTGTGTCTTATCTGCTTCACTGAGAGGGAAGAAAAACATTACCCAGGAGCTTAAGGGGGTCTCAGACTCCATGTAAGGAACTTTCTGAAGGGTCTCCAGTTACATTTGATCTAAAGTTATAAGCTTGAATTTCAAATGTACAGCTTAGCAGTTGCACATCTTAGAGGAAATAGTTTGACATCTGTGAGTCTTGACTTCCTCACCTATAAAATGGGAATAAAACCAGAGATCTGCACAGTTGTTACACTGGTTAATGAGGTATATTCTAGCAACCTCAGTACATGTTTGTTGAATCTGATTCACAGGTTTATTTCCATGACTATTTCCCTTCCCAACCAGTCCTGTGGTAGCACAGCTCTCAGGAAAATACTCCTCACACATTTCTCATTTTTCAGTCATACCTTATTTATTAAAATGGTTAGGAAAGAAGCTAGTCTATAGAAATGAATTTTCAATACAACTGAGGTTAAGATTTTTTTAGTTTGAATTTTTTATGGAAATCTTACAAGTAGTAATACACATTTTCTTTCTTTTTTTTTTTTTTTTTTTTTTTTTAAGATGGATTATTGCTCTGTTGCCCAGGCTAGAGTACAGTGTTTGATCTCGGCTCACTGCAACCTCTGCCTCCTGGGTTCAAGCGATTCTCATGTCTCAGCCTCCAGAGCAACTGGAATTACAGGTGCACGCCACCACGCCTGGCTAATTTTTGTATTTTTAGTAGAGACGGGGTTTTGCCATGTTGGTCAGGTTGGCCTCGAACTCCTGACCTCAGGTGATCCACTCGCCTTGGCCTCCCAAGTGCTGGGATTACAGGCACTGTGCCACTGCACTGTGCCACTGAGCCACTGCACCCGGCCTTCTTGCTTTCTTAAGCAAAAGACTCGGAACACAATTTACTCTTGCTAGGTATATTTAAGTTCTGTTCATTTCCTACACATTGTGTTTGATTTTATAATAATTTTCTGTGCAAAATTTTTTTAAAAGTTTTTCTTGACAAATTTTATATATTCTAATTAAATAGAAATAAAAATTTCCTGTTAACAACAACAGCACAAAATTCTACCAACACAGAGACAATTAGAACCTTCATACGCACACACATATACCCTGAGAGGCTGAAAGAAAATGTTGATAGATTTGACTACATACAAATGAATGGTTTCTCCATGTCAAAATTCACATAAAAAGCAAATAGTGAACGGACAAAATACTTGCACCAACATGAGAAAGCACAGTTAATATAAAACATAGTTGAGATCTTAAATAATTATTTCTTGCTTTTCTATTTTTATTTATTTATTTACTTTTGAGACAGAGTCTCACTCTGTTGCCAGGCTGGAGTACAGTGGTGCGATCTTGGCTCACTGCAACCTCCGCCTCCTGGGTTCAAGCGATTCTCCTGCCTCAGCCTCCCAAGTAGCTGGGACTAGAGGCGTGTGCCACCACACCCAGCTAATTTTTGTATTTTTGGTAGATACGGGATTTCACCATGTTGGCCAGGATGGTCTCCATCTCTTGACCTAGTGATCTGCCCACCTCAGCCTCCCAAAGTGACTTCTTGCTTTCTAATCTTTTCTCTCTAGCCAGATGTTGAGCTCCTTGAAGGTAAAGGGTTGGCTTCAGTTTTATAGTGGCTCCTATTTAGCACTACCTCATCCATTCCTTCCAAATTCAACTGGATTGAGTTGAAGAGTTAATCCAGCTCTGCCTCACAGTGTTTCATGAAAAATTGATCTTTAATCAACATTTTTTGAATGAATATGTAGAGAACAAAAAGTCATTTTTTCTCTATGAAGTTCTGTTATTATACATCAGATGTCTGTAAATAGTAGAGCTATCTGTCTCTACTGACCTCTACATCAAGCCATCAGCTGTTGTATCTCCTGGTGTCAGCAGGTCTCTCCTTCCTCTTGTATGTTGTTTCTATCTCTTGCCCACAGGGAATCAGAACAATTATTATGTTCCAGGCATTTTTCTTGATGATGGGGATACCAGAAATAAACACCACCCTCCGGTCCTTAAATAGCTCTCCATCGTGGGAAGGCAGATGATTGACAAGCACTCCACCAGAGAGATATACAGTGTGAGAAGCACAAGTCAGAAGGCTTGATGGATGAACTGGGGAGAGGGCAGAGCTTCATACCTTCCCCCAAACGCCTCAGTTAAAAACCAAGGTTGTGGGGGGATGGTGGTAAGCTATTTGTATATTTCAAATATGGAGCCATAAAAGCTCAAAGTGATCTGTGTGATAGAAAAAATGGAAAAGAAAATGTATTTATCACCCACAATATCCCCTAGCATGGTGCCAGACACTTCACATGGGTTATCCAGTGATCCTTCCAATGTTCCTTTGACAGAATAGGAAACTAAGAATTTTATGGGATCCATATCCTGTAGCCAGTAAAAGGAGGGCTTAGAATTCAAATTCAGGTCTGTGTGTCCTCAAAGCCCATGTGTGCCGTTGTTCTTGGGGGAATCTTTAGAAGCCTTTTCTCACTCCACTCTAATTGTTCTGAAAGGATGTGGCTATGAAGACAATCAAAGTTCATTCTAATGTTTTTTGTTCCAGTAGAGGGGCCTGATGTGGGAAAGGTGGAATGCTGGTTGGGCAGTACGTTGGTATTTGTAACCATGACCCTCTTTGCAGCTTCACATTCAGACACACTTTTCTTACTATAGAGAGAAGACCTGAGTCTCAGGTTGCCTGCTTGGGGCACGCTGACATTGGTGTTGGAAGCTCTTTTCCTGTAAGTGCTTCAGGGAACCCAATATTTAATGATGCCTCTCATCTGAAGATGCTGCTAATCTATTATCACTCAACATGACCTTGGGTCTCTTTGTTTGTTTTATGGAAATTGGCCGCACCAGTTTCTGCCCAGTGTTCGGTGTTGCCCAGCTGTCCTGGAGGAATTGAGGGGAAAAAAAAAATCCAATAAAATAGAGTGTTTTTCTACATGGCAGCATTTGAGGAGATGCAGAAAGTCTTCCCAGATATTCCTTCCCTCCTCTGGCCCAATACAATGCCTGTGGTTCCACTATGAATGACAGAGTACTTTCAGAACTGGAAGAGCCTGTGGAGACCATCCAAACACATCTGACAGCGATAGATGAGTTAACTGAGACCCAGTGGAGGGAAAGGTCTAAGACCGTGCAGAGAAGTATGAGACTGCTTCAGTCCTTCAGTCCAGTGCTGGGCACCTACAAGCCACTCACTAAATATTTGTGTATTTATTAGTTAAGCCTTAGAGACGGCACTTTTCAAAAGAATAGAATTGGGCTGGATGCGGTGGCTCACACCTGTAATCTGAGCACTTTGGGAGGCCGAGGTGGGCGGATCACAAGGTCGGGAGATCGAGACCATCCTGGCCAACTTAGTGAAACCCCGTCTCTACTGAAAATACAAAAAGTTATTTGGGCGTGGTGGCACTTGCCTGTAATCCCAGCTACTTGGGAGGCTGAGGCATGAGAATCACTTGAACCAGGGAGTCGGAGGTTGCAGTGAGCCGAGATCATTGCACCACTGCACTCCAGCCTGGCAACAAAGTGAGATGTCTCCAAAAACAAACAAACAAAAGGGATAGAATTATTAGTGGGAAAGGAAGAATTTCTAGTAGAGGGCCCAGTTTATAAAAGGTCTTAGATGCAAAAAAAAAAATTGAGGATATGGTTCAGGAACAGGGAATGCTAAGTAAGCACGGGGTACTCTAAGAGGATTAATGAGATACGAGGCCAAAAAGATAGATTAGAACCACATGGTAGACAGCCCTGAGTACCAGTGTAAGGCATTACACTTAACTCTTAATTGAACCTCCTCTTACCAAGAACAAACAACACAGGCTGTCTACCAGGCAGGATTTACATACCCAGCCTTCCACTGTCTCTCCCTCTCCTCCATTCAAAACAGAGGGGCCTGCAGAAGCCTTGATCTCCAAGTGGTCTGTGGCCATGAGGTGGAAAGATACAACTGCTTTGTCGAGGACCCAAGGGAAGACTGAGCTGTGGCTGCCTGAGTCTTATCAAAGGAAAAAGGGTGACAGCACTTTTTTTTTAAATGAGTAATATAGGAGAAAAAACTTGTAAGTAAGAATTTGAAATTAAGTTTGCCAACTATGCTGAGAGTTGATCCTTGGAGAAACTTTATCTTTACTGCATAGTCAAACACATCGACTTTGGGGGCACCTGGCAATCACTGCGTGGCAGAGATTCAATTTGTTCTTGTGTAGACAATATTATCTGGCACAGGGAACAGGAAACCTTCACACGTTGTGTTTTAGTAAACACAATCCCGGATCTTGAAGAAGGGCTTCTGGGGGCTCCTCATTTGACACAGCCGGCGTCCTGTTTCGCTTTGCAGCCAGTGCAGAGGCAAGGCCCATTCAAATCTCCCAGGTGTCGAGGCTCGTTGAGCAGCCTGGGAAGGGCTGAAACAGGGACAGCAGACATTCTCTGATGTCTGAAGATGATTAAAAGCAAAAGAGGAGATCTCTGGTAGTCTATTCTTTTTTTCTCTGATAGACTGGTGATTCTCAAAATTTGGTGGGGGGTGGGGGGACAATGTTTGGGAACACCTGAAATGTACTTGTATGGCTTATCCATAAAGACCGTAAAGCCACTCTTATTTTTCCTAAAAAAAAATTCTTGTTATTTCAGGGAGTAATTTTACTGCCTTGCATGTATAAAGACATACCTTGTCACGTATCCAAAGCTATGATAATTCCATTTGGAAGAATAATGTGGCATAATCATGGTGCCTTTGCCAATTTCAGGTGAATATCAAATACTAGTAATGGGAGAATATGTGGATCTTCAGCCCTGTTGAGAGAGAAAGGGGGGCAGAGTGCAGAGGTGGGGGGGGCACTACTGGTCCTTTTACTAGCTTAGTTCACTATATCTTTGTCAGGTGCCAAGTACTGAGTGTTGGCATAATGAAGGCAACTTCATATGCCAAGTTACGCCTTCAATAGGCTCTTCATTCCAGATGACTATAGGACTCATTTAAGTACTGCTTTACCAATGGGTAGTCTAGGCTACTAGTTTTCTATTCTCTAATAGTAACCAGGGCTTCACTGAGTTCGACTCAGTCAGATTACATAACCTATACCCGATTTTTATCCTAGAGAGTATAATGCCTATCACCAGTTCTGGTACTAAATATTGTACCCATTAAGGTTTAGTTATAGATAATAGGACTATTCCTTTAACAAGTTTTGAGAATTAACACGGGGAATTATTGGAGGAGCTTGAGGAGCAGGCTGCAGAATTAACCTCCAAGAATGATTTCTAGAATAGCACTGCGGGATTGGCTACCAGAGGAAGGACCTTCTACCATAAGAAGGATGCTGGTGGTCAGGAAGGACTACAGAGACTCTTGTTTCCAGGGTCATGTTGAGGCTGCACGGTCATTACCAGCAACTGAATATCTCTTAGGTTAAAACCTTCCCTGCCCCTTTGGGAGGCCGAGGTGGGTGGATCACAAGGTCAGGAGATTGAGACCATCCTGGCTAACACAGTGAAACCTCATCTCTACTAAAAATACAAAAAACTAGCCAGGCGTGGTGGCACACACCTGTAGTCCCAGGTACTTGGGAGGCTGAGGCAGGAGAATCACTTAAATCCAGAAGGCAGAGGTTGCAGTGAGCCAAGATCGTGGCATTGCACTCCAGCCTGGGTGACACAGCGAGACTCCATCTCAAAAAAAAAAAAAAAACACCTTCTCTGTGAAACTTAGGCCTGTTTCAAATATTGCTAAGTGTGTCTGATTATAAAATCAAGATCACATCCAAAACTTTAGCTGCAGAGGAGTCTAGAAAATACTGTTTTCAGTTTTCCAATGTCTTCAGCACAAAAGAAGGAATACTTAAAGGAGGTTGCCAGCAGATGTGGAGGGAGCGAGGCTACTGTATTCACTTCTCCACCACCATGAGTTCCATCCAAGTTCTCAAATTATGAATTAATCAACCAAGTATTTGTTGCAGTGCTACTGCACACAAAGTACCCTGGCGGGTACAGGGTTGTATGAGGTGTGTCTGAAGTATGATGTTCGTTGATTTCACAAACTAAGCCAAATTAATGGGCTGGAATGGATATCTCCCTTCAAAGGGGAACCCTTACATGGAACCATCTGGCCTCAGACCTTTTCTGGACTCCCTGATTTGGAGGGCTTAATGAGCATACACACATATGTACCCTCGAAATCAGGTTCATGGTTTTAAAACCATACTTGTCAGAATACTATCTCGTGTTGACAAGGTGCCAGGCCCTGTGGTATGTTGTTTACATGCATTACATTACTTCAATTGCATGACAAATTTCACTGTGAAGTAGGTGCTGTTCTCATTTCTCTTTTAATGAAAGAAAGAAAAGCTCAGAAAAGTTAAGTGACTTTTGCAAAGTCTCACGTGTTCTAAGTGTCCAGCAGGGGAAGGGAACTGAAGGCCCTGTGGCTTCAAAGGCCATTGGCTTCCCATAACATTAACATTCCTTTCCTTAACTAAGAGAATGGAGTTTTCCTTCCAGCCTGAGGGCCTACCGTATCTCTTGGGTTTGGATCTCAGTGACGTTCTACTGTTTCCATGAAGGGCAGCCTCTCAGTGCAAAAAGATGTCTCTGAGTTGGTTACTGTTCCTGAATAAATTCAAGTGAATATACGCTTAGATCTGCAGCCAGTCTATGGAGAGAGAGCAGGAGTGTTACGAATCATGGATTTATTACTTTAATATTCCCAAAGCTTCGCCAAGTGGCTATCTGAGAATGGGATAGTCATCAACTAAGTATAACAAGAATAGGATGTATAATCAATAATCATCTAGATGTATAAGGTGAAGTGTGTTTACTTAGATTTACACATGCCACTTCATTATTGTATCTAGGTAATATTTGGCTTCCATTCTCATGTGATATATAATTAATTCCTTCCTTCAATTTCTTTCTGATACAATGTAATATTGAGGTTGAATATGTGAGCTCAGTTTAGGTTTGATCCCTGGCTCAGTCACTAACTAAAAATGGAACTTGAGCTAATTACTTAATTTCTTCTTAAGTCTCATTTTTCCTCTAAGTAAAATAATGATAATAATGGTACCTACCTTACGAGGTTATTCATAGAGTTGTTGAATGGATTAAATCTGATCATTTGAAAAAGACATTGACATACGCTTTGGTACATAGTAAACACTAAATAAATGTGAGATACCAGTTTTGTTTTGTTTTGAGACAGATTCTCACTCTGTCACATAGGTTGAAGTGCAGTGGTGTGATCTCAGCTCACTACAACCTCCGCCTCCTGGGTTCAAGTGATTCTCCTGCCTTAGCCTACCAAGTTGCTGGGATTACAGGCGCACACCACCACACACAGCTAATTTTTGTATTTTTAGTAGAGACAGGGTTTCACCATGTTGACCAGGCTGGTCTCGAACTCCCGACCTCAGATGATCTGCCCGCCTTGGCCTCCCAAAGTGTTACGATTGCAGGCGTGAGCCACCATGCTCGGCCAGAATTTAATTCTTATTTATTATGTACAAAACTCTGCTCTAGGCACCCTAAAAATTCTTACCTTCACTAATTCAACAAACATTTACTGAATGCTGGTGATTATAAAGGATTCTGATATGGTTTCAGCCCTCTAGGAGCTCAATGTGTGGCAGAGGAAACAGATCAGTGAACAAATCAATGGAGTTAAAAGTCTATGGTATCTAGTCATGGTACACACTGTCCAGGATAGAGTGCAAGTATGAGAGTGAGTGGTAGTTCTACTTGGCTATTATGTCTGGGGAGACTTCAAAAAGATGATGTTTGAAATTAGTCTAGAAAGATGGTTCCAGAGGGTAGAAAGAAAGGGAATTCCATGCAGAAACAAACAAAAAAGCAAGAACGAAAGCAAGCTGACACGAAGGGAACCATAGATACTGTGATGGGACAAAACTCAAACAAGGGGTGGGAGGCAGACAGATCTAGGGTCTGGGGGGATATTGCCATAAGTGGTCAGAAGCAAAGTCAGCAAATGTTGCTCTAAACTGTATAAATCCCAGTGCTCCCCATGGCCCAGTCCCTGCTCATTGTCAGGTGGGAATTAATGACAATCAAATCTTCCTTGGCCATCATACTTAAAAATGTCAGAGGGTAGAAGTACAGTCAACACCAAGACCTCCTAATACCTAGGTTTGCATCTCTCTCCCCAGATCTTACACTCATAATAACTGTAGAACGTGTCTCCCCTCTCTCCACTCCACAAGTCCCACGTGCAGTTTCTTCATTGCCATGCCCCTCTTTGGTCCATCCCAGCCACAGCCACCTGCTAAATGCCTGCTTTGCTCCCACCTGCTGGCCAGTCCAAGGGCAGCCAAGAGGGAATTCTCAACCATGTTGTGCTACAAGACGGCATAGCCAGGGCATTCATTTGCTCGTAGACCCTACGTGGTTTTAAGGAAAAGGAGGCTATCACTAGCTCAGTGACTCCTGGAAGGCCTCAGGCACCAGGTGATAACCTGAGTTGGGACTATGCCATCTGAGAAGTCCCAGATGGAACTTGGACAGATGGAAAGTAAGAAAAAAGCCATGTTGAGGGAGAAAGAAAGGAGCCAATGGAGCCAACGCTGGTGTAGGATCTCTATGCCTTGGGAATAGTTGTACTCACTTGGCCCTCCACACAGCGGGGTGCAGGTTTTCTGAGGCACCACAGCATTTTGCAAGTAGAGGAGACCTTAGATATTCTGTCATCCAGTCGTTTGGCTTTAGAGATAAAATTTAGGACCAGAGAGAAAAAGAACAGAGTCTTATTTAAAATTCCAACATTTACTTCACTTCTTCAATCAAAATTACAAATTAGATTCATCATCCCCAGGAAACTATGATGTTACTTGTCGTGAGTATGAACATAGAGAGTCACAAAATATATGAAAGAGGTTGGTATGTATTGGTGTGTTCCTTTTGAAAAGGATGTACTCCTTGGGATATGTCGTTCAGGATTCATTTTAGCAAAGATGGAAGTGGGAGAAAGGCAGTATGGGGTGAGCATTTTAAGGGGTGGTACTAATTTGAATTCCCCCTGGGCTCTGCCACTCACAAGTGGGATATGATGTTGGTCAGTTCCTTAGTCTCCTTGAGCCTCAGTTTCCCTGTCTGTAAAATGAAGTGTGTGATTGCACCTTGCTCCCTGTGTTGCTGTCAGGATCAATTGAGATAATGAAGAGAAAGCCCTTACCAAAGGGACTGGCAGCAAGTCACTGCTAAATTGGTGGTAGCTAATATTATTAGTTCTGTTGAACAAACACATTCTGCAGGCACCTTGCAGTAGACGTTCTAATATGTTCAGCATCCATTTCAATCGTATTTATTGTGTTTCCCTTGTCCTCTGGGCCATGGTCCATATTTACAGGCAAGGTGCTTTGTTGGCAGTATCAGCATTGATTGTGGGATGACCTAGGGACCTTCAAACTGTCCCTTCCTCAAGATGGCCATGGCAGTCAGCCCTCAGGGGAACAGCAGGGCTCTGCCAGTTGCACTTGGTGTGGAGCATGTGGTCAGCGGGGTGAGCACAGCCTCCATCCTGGCTGGGGAAGGTGAGTCGGCAGATGCTGATTCCAACACAGATGTTGCCAAGGAGAGTGGCAGTCACTGGTATCAGGATTTGCTAACTGTGTTACCTCCTGGCACAGCATTCATACACAGCCCTAGAATGAGTCTTGCATTGGGGAAGGATTCTTCCTGCCTCATGTTTTGTGGCAATTTCCTTCTCTGGGACAAAGCCTGGCTCTGTTATAAGATTTGGTTTACTGAAAAAGGCCCTTGTACCATGCCCAGTTTTCCAGATGGGCTGCCCTTTAAACTAAAAAAAAAAAAATTGATTTGGCCAAGTTCACCTGGTGAACCCATAAGCACAGTAGGGCTAGTCCTCCCATTTGAATGCCACCTTTTTAAATTAAGCTTTCTCTCTTAAAGGCAAGACACACTGATTATTTAGCTCGTTTCCTGCCAGAAAACTCACAAAACACGTACACATCCTATAATATAGCACATTTATTATAACAGTGCTCCCTCCATATTTCAAGCACCACTGTATTTCACCATGGAAAGGATCTGGACTTTGCTATCAAAACTCTTGATTCTGAATTCTGGGTCTGCCACACCAGACCTTTGTGACTTTGGACAAGAGTTCCATCCTTGAGGCTCAGTCACCTTGTGTGTAGTATGTGGATAAGACAACCTACCGTCTCCATCTTGCAAAGAATAAAGAAGATGAGTTATGTAAATTACTTAACATTGGGTGCCTGGAGCATGGTAAATGCTCATTAAATGTCCCTGCTATTATTTCATGCAACTAGTTGCAGAACAAATAAAGTCACATCTCTCTAAATAGTGCAATTAATTTCTCGAGTTTTTCATATGACTAAATTACCAGGAAGCCCAGAAGTTCTTACGGGGGACCTCTCCATTGTTCCTGAATGGTCCAAGCATGCTTAATCAGCATGAAGGAGGCAGTCTGCTCTATTTAGCTTCACATCAGTCAGCAGGTGGGCCTCACTTTTTGCTGTTGCTTCATACATAGTTGACCTTGAAACCTAGGCCTGCATTGGCCATGGGGCCCGTCTACTGCTGCAGAGATGCCAGTGCTGGTCCAGCAGTTTTTCCAGGATGTAAGGCGAATGGCAAGGCATTCTTCATCCCCACGGCAACGTACATCTATAGTTCAGAATGCTACTGTGGGCCCATTTTCTACATACAGCAACACTTTAACTGCAGGTGTTAATACAGGTTTTTGTGTGAGTTGGAGTTGGTTAGTGTTAATTGAGCCAGGGAAAACACACCCACACATACACACACACACACACACACACACACACACACACACCCTTGTACCTAGAGGATAGGCCCACAAGTGCATTCTGAACTACAGATGTGCATTCCACTGTGGATATATAAATATATCACACATTGAAATACACACACGGGGCCGGGCACGGTGGCTCAAGCCTGTAATCCCAGCACTTTGGGAGGCCGAGACGGCTGGATCACGAGGTCAGGAGATCGAGACCATCCTGGCTAACACGGTGAAACCCCGTCTCTACTAAAAAAATACAAAAAAAAAAAAAAAAAGAAATACACACACATACATACATACACACCTATAGCAATCACTAGGCATGGGTGCATGGATTATCTCATTTAATTTTCACAACTGCTGTCTTAGTCTGCTAGGGCTGCCATAATAAAATATCATGAAAGAGCGAGCGAGAGAGAGAGAGATCTTTCTCCAGTGCTCTCTTATACGGACACCAGTATCATCATGAAGCCCAACCCCCATGACCCCATCTAATCCTAATTACCTTCCAAAGGCCTCATCTCCAAATACCATCACATTGTGGGTTAGGTAGAAATTTGGTGGAGACACAAACGTCCAGTTCATAATAGCCACCCTATGAGTTAGCTACTAGCATTTTTCCTATTTTATATGTGAGGAAACAGGCATAAAGAGGTAAAGTAACTTACAGTCACTTGAACCAGTAAGAAGCAGATTTGGGCTATTTGTGTTATGAATAGAAACAGTCAGAATCTGTATTTCTAGTTCTTATTTATTTTGTTAGTTTTTACTTGAACTTGGGTTTTTTAGATTACAACATTTTGCTTGCTACTCTCGTGCTCAGCGTGCATCTGCCTGCATGATTGAGTGAGGGGTGGGTAGTGTCCCTACCAGAATGTACCTCTCCATGATAATTCACACCAGGGTGTCAGATGACCATGTTGGTCTTCCCTCTTCCCGGTGAACCCCCAGAGGCAGTTTTGTCTTCCCTCCTGCCAACACACCTCAGCCAAGAGAGTTTTGTTTTATCAGAGAGGTTCTAATAACTCTGAAACTTTTTGTTGTTGTTGAGATGGAGTTTCAATCTTGTCGCTCAGGCTGGAGTGCAATGGCGTGATCTCGGCTCACTGCAACCTCTGCCTCCTGAGTTCAAGCGATTCTTCTGCCTCAGCCTCCTGAGTTGCTGGGATTACCGGCGCCTGCCACCAGGCCCAGCTAATTTTTTGTATTTATAGTAGAGACGGGATTTCACCATGCTGGCCAGGCTAGTCTCGAACCCCTGACCTCAGGTGATCTGCCTGCCTCGGCCTCCCAAACTGCTGGGATTACAGGCGTGAGCCACCACACCTGGCAACTCTGAAACTTAAAAAGCAGCAGGCTCTAAACAAGTGCTGGCCCCGTTGCAACTCTTAGGCATCGCTCAGCCTCCACACAGGTGTGCTCTTTCGTCATCCAGTGGCCAGACTGTTTACTGCCACTCCTTGCTCCTTGTCCTTAAGCCTTATCCCTGACTAGAGCTCAAACTCATTAGTGCCCGAGGCCAGAGCCGGGAGAGGATACTAGCATGAGGTTAAAGACTCCAGACACTTTACAGGGTGAAGTGTGCAGATTCTGATGCCAGATGGTCCGTGTTCTAATCCTGGAACCTCTTGTGCATCTTTCGGCAATTTACTGGACTTCCTGTGCCTCCATCCCTACGTCTGAAAACTGGAGATCCCAATAGTAACTCAAAAGGTTTTTGGGAGGGTTAAATGATATGATACACACAAAACACTGAGAACAATGTTTGGCATACATAAAGCGCACCATAAATGTGACCTATTATAAATATGAATCTTAGATGTACCACTGCTTACCTACATGATGGAAGGCATTTCATTGAGCTTCTCCAGCTTTGGTTTCTTCATATGTAAAATTCAACAGATGGAAATAAAAACCATATTAAGGCTCCAGGAAATCTGGTTCCAGTTTCAGTCTGTCTCTAGTCAGCTCTGGATATTGGCAAGTAATTCTGTCTTATTGTGCCTCAGTGTTTGCCTATAAAACAAGAGACCAGAATCAGATCATCTGTAATATCCTGTTAGCCTAAAGATATATGTTTCTATTATCTTAGTATGTTGCTGGGTGCAGGGTAAGTGTTCAATACCAGTGATCCTGTAAATCCATAACATGTTTTTATCATTCATATATAATTATGATTACTTCATGGGGTTGTATCGAATGGGAAGACACAAAGTTTCACTTGTTATTTACAACAATCCTATGAGAGAGTAATATTGATGAGGGCAGCTGTACTAGTCTGTTCTCAAATTGCTATAAAGAAATATGTGAGCCAGGATAATTCATAAAGAAAAGATGATTAATTGGCTCATGGTTCTGCAGGCTGTACGGAAAGCATGATGCTGGCATCTGCTTGGCTGCCGGGGAGGCCTCAGGAAACTTACAATTATGATGAAGCCGAACAGGAAGCAGGCACTTTGCTTAGCCAGCGCAGGAGTGAGGGAGAGAACGGGGAGGTGCTACATACTTTAGAATGGCCAGATCTCAGGAGACCTCACTATTGCAAGGAAATTGCCAAAGGGAATGGTGCTAAGTTATTCATGAGAATCTGCCCCCATGATCCAATCATTTCTCACCAGGCCCCACTACTAATATTGGGGATTACAATGTGATGTGAAATTTGGGTGGGGACACACATCCAAACTATATCAGTCACTAACATGTTTTCAGGCTTACTGTATTTCATATAAATTCCTCCCATGCTCTGCTTCATTCAGTCTCCCCAGTGGTGCTCTGAATTAGGTATTATCCTTATTCCCATTGTTCAGCTGAGAACGTCGAGGCTTGGAGGTGTAAGTAACATGTTTTGTGTTACTTTGGTGGAGCTGGGGCTGAAGAATAGGCCGTAAGAAGATGACTGCTCCATAGACAGGCAGTTATTAATCAACCCACCCGACAGGGAGAGACTCTGAGGCTCGGCCAGGAAATAATAGGTCCAAATTCACTTACAAGTGAGCAGCAAGGTCAAAACCAGAATCCAGACTTTCTCTTCCCTCATCTGGAGTGTGCTCCACTGTGCAGCGTCTCAAGCCCTCTTGCTTGTGGAATAAATGAATACAAATGAATGCTAATTTATATTCATTTCCAGCTAACTGGCAGATTTACACTAACCAGCAGATTTACACTTTCTCTGCAGCACACCTTCAACAAACACATCCTCATGCCTACTCTTTTCAGTCTTTGGGGATCTGTCTTCTCTCTCTGACTCACTTCCTGGCCCTGGCAAACTAAAGTCATAGCCCTGTCTGTGAGCATGTCAGTACCAGACTCCAACAAAGGCTATGGTCAGCACTGAGAAACAGGGGCAGATCCTACTGCTTTACCTGGTAGTGAAATCAAAGACGGAGGTTCCTAGGTGCAGATGACAGAAGCTCCCGAGACAAAATGAGCCACAAGAATTCCCAGAGCTGGCAGCAGATGTGAGAGCTTTTGGAAGAAATTACCCAGGCTAATTAAACGTGAAATAATACATAAAGGGAGCAAGAAAGTCCTGTGTTCCCTCTCTTTAATGTGCCTGCGTTCACGGGGCACCTGTCGTTTTGGTACCAAGTCTCAGAAAACAGCCTCAAAGGAGAAATCCAGGTAAGAAGTTCCACTCTGCTTGAAATAGAGAACAAAGATCTTACTGGAAAAATTAATGAGTACATTGATGAAAGATAAGTAATAGTGTGGAAGGGCCAAATACAAGGCTTAGCCCAAGGAATGAGTTTGACGAATGTTTGTTGAATTAATTCATCTATTCCTTTAGTCACTTAGGTCCTCCATAGCTGCCATAATACCAGGTTAAGCGATAGAATTTACAGTGAAACTAGTCTGAATCCACACCTTCAGACTGCTGCTCACTTGTTCTGTCAATCTAGAAGGGTTGCTATCTACTCTAACCCTGTTTCTTACATATACATTTATTTATAGAATTTTCTTGAAAATTAAGTGAACCTGAATAAAATAATTCAATGATTACCACATTTATTGTGACTGATCCAAGCATTTGATGATACGAAGTCCACTCAGAGAGTTTCTCTGAATTGCACCATTCATGCTCTCCTTCAACAAGCCTGTTTTGTTGGAGGAGTTGATCTGATCTTCCCCTCAGACTGAAAGGGGCACGCGAGGCAGCTTAGAAAAGCAAAGTTCAACCTGAACACAGGAAGGCATTATTTAAGCCTGAATAACTCTGCTCTGGGGAGCTGCACTAAGGTTAAAATAATTTTGCATATGGATATAGTTGTTCGTTGACACCAGAGGGTAAAGTCACATCTCTCTGGCTGGGATTGGGTCTCCTTGAAAGTAGGGGACAGTCAACTGCCAATCTGACAAGAAGAGGCAGATCCCGAAGTGGAAAAAGGGGACTTAGAAGATGGGTCTTCATCTGGGCAGGAAGAGAAATTCTCCCCTTTGAACCACTGGACACGTAGGGTCTCAGGGCTGGGGGTGGCTGCATGTTCAAGGATACTCTTGATGTAGAAAGGGTGTGCACAGTCCTTGGACCTCTGGAGGTCACCTGGGAGGTAGGCAGAGGCCTCATGGGACAGACTTCATCAGTGAACCTGGGCCTGTAGAGTCACATCTCAGAGGCTGAAGGTCCTGCTAATGTGATTTATGTAGATGTGAATTTTGAAATATTAATGTAAATGTGATGATAATATGTCTCCTCAGCTAAGAAAGCCAAAAAAGCTACCCCAGAGAGGTTACATTTATTTTATTTTATTTTTCATGGGAATTGAGAACTGCGTAACAGACAGGATTTCTGTAATCACATTGGCTTCAAGAAAGCTCAGAGGACACTTTGTGATCAACTCAAATATTCACTGAACAGTGTTGACTGAGTGCCTACCCTGGGCCGGTCTTTCAATGTCTGTTTCCTGGCTTTACTGATTTTTTTCCTTTTTTTAAAAAAAAAAAATTGTTTTTAATTTGTGCCATCTTGTCTTTTTTATGTTCTCTTTTAAAGCCTGAAATTCTTTCTGAAACAAGGCAAGTTATAATTAAACTCTGTGATACAACTGCTGAAGGAAACCGACCCATCTTCAGATGCATTAACCATCATTTCTTACATTCATATAGTTTTACAATTTACAAGGAATTTTGCTTCCATTTCATCTGATTTGCATGTCAGTGTTTTGAAGTAAACAGAGATTATTATTCCCATTTTATCAAGAAGAAAGCTGACTTTCAGTGTGGGTAAAAGATTTGCTTGAAGTAGGTGGATCGTGGACTTGAATCCATTACGATTACATTTACTCCAGTTTTTCTTTGCATTCTACCAAGTTAGATCATATATTATGGAACATAATATTCTCATTGTACTCAGAGGAGGCCAGGCCATGTTTGGAATATGATGTGCAATTGTGCAAGTCTTGTCGTATTTGCAGAAGAGAATGGCCATGATGAAGAGTCCAGATGCCATGTCATATGGAGAATTACCAAAAAGCTAGGAATAATAGCCCGATCCGCCTCAGATCATCAGCTGTCCTAAAGTATTGTAGCATGTAGGCAGGCACCTATCCTTAACATTTTGTGTGAAAGAAATTGAGCCACCGGATGGATGGAAGATGAATCCTATGAGGTTGTGCTTGCCCCCTGGTTGCTTCTCCAACAACCATTCTGCCTGCAAGGATAAGGATAATTCAACAAACAGGGTTAAGCAATAGAGTATTATTATCTCACATAGCTGGAATTAGTGAGCTCTAGTTGGGAGGGATCCAAACATGGACCTCTTAGAAGCTCAGTGATACCTTTGTTAACTGAGTCCTTTCCATTTCCATTCTGTGGTCAGTAACAACAGCTTCATTCTAAGACTGACACCATTATAATCACAAAAAAAAACTCTTCTGGTGGCAATCCGGACTGTACACTTTCCCATTTATCTCTGTGAAGGAGAGAGGAAAACCTCTTCCCCAGACATAGAATATAATCTTTCCCCTTTCTTTTATTGGTTCAACTTAGGCTGTAGCCTAACCCCAGACCAATCACGGTCACCAGAGGAGTTCTATGCACTGATTAGATGAGGCTAATCAGGAATTAAGCATGAAATCTACCCAGTGATAAAGTGGCTGCCTCTGAGTCACATGGACTGCATGGCAAGTGAGTAGACACATGAATAAAATTGTATTGCTGTTGGAAAGCCAGAATTCAGAAGGATTACAGGGTGGCCAAGAACAGTGGTCCCCAACCTTTTTGGCACCAGGGACCAGTTTTGTGGAAGACAATATTTCCATGGATAGGGTGGGGGTTGGGAGCAGGGATGATTTCGGGATGAAACTGTTCTACCTCAGATCGTCAGGCATTAGTTAGATTCTCATACCGACTGTGCAACCTCTCATGTGCAGTTCACAAGAGAGTTTGCACTCCTATGAGAATCTAATGGCACTGCTAATCCGACAGGAGGCGGAGCTCAGGCAGTAATGCCCACCCACCCACCGCTCACCTCCTGCTGTGCAGCCTGGTTCCTAACAGGGCATAGACTGGTACCAGTCTGTGGCCTGGGGGTTGGGGACCCCTGGCCAAGAGTGTTCGTTACACCCCCTTCCACCCAAACACTTCCACATCACTACATTCTCCTTCCGCATCATAACATAATGGCCTTGGAATCCTTGATTTAGGCTAAGTCAGTCGCTGTGTTTCATTATTCTGGCCCCATGAATTTATGAAGTCTTAATCCTGTCGAATTAGAGTAAGCCTCACCACTTATTCCAGTTTGATTATCTGGAACAAAAGCTCTTAATCTCTTACTCAAGATAATGGTGGTGTGTGGCTAGAAGACCCTAGAACTGCTCTTGACATGTTTTCCTATTACAAAAAGAAAATAGTCTAATGAGAGTGCTGACACATGGAAGATGTCAGGGCATAAAGGATTGCCAAGAAATGGAGTCGGAGCCTTGAGGACACTATGAACCTCTGGCTCAAATTGTACCTGAAATTCGCCTTAACATTGAATGACTCAAGTACTGACTTGAGCAATTCTCATTGTGTTTAAAGCCATCTTCAGATGTGCTTTCTGTTTTTTGCAACATGAAGAATACTGATACAGAAGAATACAGTTCAATCAGATGAATATGTTTCTAATAATCAGAACTTCCCCTAAAATAAAACAGGCCTCCTGTTCCCCTTTGTCTTCCATGACTGGAAGTGTTTAGGTAGAGGCTGGCTGGCCATCTGTCCAGGATGCCATAGAAAGGATTTCTGCATTGGTGGGAAGCTGAATAAACTACGTTTTAAGAACCCCTACAATTCTGATACACTAATACCTCTATAAGGCCAAGATGAAAGTGGAAATTGAGCCAAAACATGCATGTATAGAAGAATCTAAATAAAAGTTACTTGGATGAAAAATGAGAATTTTCCCTCTGAAGCAGAACTAGAGAGAAGGCGTGTTTTGTTCATTTGTTCTTTGATTCGTTCATTTATTCAACAGCTGTGCATTAATCTCCAAATATATGCTAGGCACTAAAGATACAAGGAAAAACAAAATCAAGATCCTGCTTTCTTGGAGCTTTCATTCTAGTGACATGCTATAGTGGCATGCTAAAAGATACAGACTTTGGATTCAGAAATGTCTGAATGCCAGTGATTACCTCTGTAAGCCATGTAGCTTTGGGTTGGCCTCTCTGATCTTCAATTTCTTCATTGTTTATATGGGAGCTACTGCACCTACCTCATATGGTAATGTGAAGGTTAAATGAGAAAAAAAATATATATGTAAAGTACTTCAAAAAGACCAGGAACAAAGCAGTTAAGGAATAAATAGTATTTTCATCCATGACTATGGCACTAACAGATACGGATTAAAGGAAATATTCCCCCATTTCATCTTCTGCATGATCCCCACCAAGTGCAGACATAGTAAAAATCAGATGATCATGCAGAACTCTAGAAGAACTTGATTTGAAATGAATCAGAGAAATATAATTTGAGAGTGGTGAAAAATGTCTCAGTTCATGTGTTCATTCATTCAACAAGAGTATTTCATCTCCAATGAGTTAGAGACTACTTCAGGTGCTTGGGACCCAACGGCGATCAAAACAGAAAGCGTTTGTATTCTACTAAGAACAGAAATACACTAAATACAATATAGAGGGATTGTTATAATGTTACATGGCACTAAATGCCAAATCAATGATACTAGTTACTGGTGCTAAGGAAATGGAGAGGAGATAGATGGACCCAAGGGTTTAGGTAGCTAGAGAAGTTTTGAGTGGGAACATCAGGATGTTGGAAGTACTAGAGCGCAGGCGTCAAGCCTTGTGTTGCTGCTTAGTAAAGGGGAGACTGTGGTAATGATGTGTGTAGTGTGGCATCTGTATTTGGAAAATCTGCAAAGGGATTGCAGGCCAGGAGAGTGTTGATGAACCAATGCATAAACGTATGGGGAATGGGATTATTTTTTATTTTAATAAAAGATTTCAGCAAAGTTCAAATCCTGGTTTCACTACTTAATAGGTTACTTTAAGCAATTTGTAACCTAGGTCATAGAGGTGAGGTGAGGATTCATTGAGAGAATGCCTATAATGACTCGGTATATAGTAAGCTTGCAATAAATGCTTCATTATTATTACATTGTTATTAATACTGTGCTATTAAGGCACACTACCAAGTGTACTCATTTTCTATTGCTTCTGTAACAAATTACCAAAAATTTAGCAGCTTAAAGCAACACGTATTTATTAACTTACAGTTCTTTAGGTCAAAAATTGGATTATTTACTAAGGATATCACAAGGCTAAAATCACGGTATCAGCTGGGCTGAGCTTTTTGTTGTTGTTGTTTATTTTTGTTTTTTTTGTTTTGTTTTGTTTTGAGACAGAGTCTCACTCTTGACCAAGCTGGAGTGCAGTGACATGATCTCGGCTCACTGCAACCTCCGTCTCCTGGATTCAGGCAGTTCTCTGACTCAGCCTCCCAAGTAGCTGGGATTACAGGTGTGCGTCATCATGCTTGGCTAATTTTTATATTTTTAGTAGAGACGGGGTTTCACCATCTTGGCAAGCTGGTCTTGAACTCCTGACCTCGTGATCCACCCACCTCGGCCTCCCAAAGTACTGGGATTACAGGTGTGAGCCACCTCGCCCAGCATGGGCCAAGCTTTTATCTGGAGGCTCTGGAGAAGAATCCTCTCCCAAGCTCATTGAAGTTGTTGAAAGAATTCACTTCCTTATGATGGTGGAACTGAGGTCCCCATTTCTTTGCTGCCAGGGACCACTCTGTTCCTAGAGGCTGCTCACATTCTTTCTCACATAGCTCCTTCTTCAAACCAGCAACATTGCCTCAAGTCCTTTGATAATGTTTGGCTGTGTCCCCACCTACATCTCATCTCAAATTGTTATCCAAATTATAATCTCCACCTGTCAGGAAAGGACCTGCTGGGAGGTGATTGGAGCATGGGGGCGGTTTCCCCCATGCTGTGCTCGTGATAGTCAAAGAGTTCTCACGAGATTTGGTGGTTTTCTAGGTGGCGGTTTCCCTTCTCTATCCCTCGCTCACCTGTGGCCATGTAAGACTGCCTGCTTTTCCTTCCATTTCCTTTAGTTGGGCGTCAGCAGCCTTGGGCTGAATATTGGTAAGTTTCTCCAGTATTAATAGCGTTTTGCTAGAATATGTCACAGATTTCTGGTGCAGGAGAGAAGGTCAATGTAAGATGCCACATGGTGATGCAAGAGCTCGTTATGGGGACATTATATTCATGTAGATTCCACTGGCTTACTTGTGAAGAATGGGAGGGTAATTCCTACATTACAGTAGGGGATGAAGCCAGATAAATACAGTCATGCATTGCTTAAAGACAGGGATACCGTCTGAAAAATGCATCCTTAGGTGATTTTGTCATTGTGTGAACACGATAGAGTGCACTTACACAAACCTAGGTAGTATAGCCTACTGCATACCTAGGCATGCAGTATAGCCTATTGCTCCTAGGCTCCAAACCTGTACAGCACGTTACTGCACTGAATGTTGTAGGCAATTGTAACACAATGGTAAGTGTTTGTGTATGTAAACATATCTCTACATGGAAAAGATACAGTAAAAATAAGGTATAGGCCTGGGCGCAGTGGCTCATGCCTGTAATCCAGCACTTTGGGAAGCCGAGGCGGGCAGATCACGAGTCAGGAGATTGAGGCCATCCTCGCTAAAACAGTGAAACCCCGTCTCTACTAAAAATACAAAAAAAAAAAAAAAGTTATCTGGGCTTGGTGGCGGGTGCCTGTAATCCTAGCTACTTGGGAGGCTGAGGCAGGAGAATCGCTTGAACCCAGGAGGCAGAGGTTGCAGTGAGCCGAGATCATGCCACTGCACTCCAGCCTGGGTGACAGAGCAAGACTCCATCTCAAAAATAAATAAACAAATAAGGTATAAAAGATAAAAATTGGTACACCTGTACAGAGCACTTACCATGAATGAAGTTTACAGCACTGGAAGTTGCTCTGGGTGAGTCAGTGAGTGAGTGGTGAGTGGATGTGAAGGTCCAGGACATTGTTGTACACTACTGTAGACCTTATAAATACTGTATATTTAGTTTACACTAAGTTTATTTTTAAAGTATTTTTCTTTTTTTAATTTTCTTTCTTTCTTTTTTTTTTTTTCCTGATTCAGAGTTTTGCTCTTGTTGCCCAGGCTGGAGTGCAATGGCACAATCTCAGCTCACTGCAACCTCTGCCTCCCGGATTCAAGCGATTCTCCTGCCTCACCCTCCCAAGTAGCTGGGATTACAGGCATGCACCACCATGCCTGGCTAATTTTGTGTTTTTAGTAGAGACGGGGTTTCTCCATGTTGGTCAGGCTGGTCTCGAACTCCTGACCTCAGGTGATCTGCCCTCCCTTGGCCTCAAAGTGCTGGGATTACAGGCGTGAGCCACCGCACCTGGTCTGCGTTTTGCTTTTTCCAATAATAAATTAATCTTAGCTTACGGTATCTTTTTTACCTTATACACTTTTCAATTTTTTCAACTTTCTGACTTATGATAGCACAGCTTAAAACACAAACCCACTGTACAGCTCTACAAAAATATTTTATTTCTTTATGTCTTTATTCCATAAGGATTTTTCTGTTTAAAAAATTATTTTAGGCAGGTGCCGAGATCACACTATTGCACTCCAGCCTGGGCAACAAGAGCAAAATTCCATCTCAAAAAAAAAAAAAAGAAAGAAAGAAATTTCCTTTCTAAACTTTGTTGGTAAAAACTAAGACATAAACACACACATTAGCCTAGGCCTCCACAAGGTCAGCATCATCCGTGTCACTATCTTCTACCTCCACGACTTGTCCCACTGGGTGGTCTTCAGCGGCAATAACACTTATCGACCTGCCCTCTCCTAAGATAACAATGCCTTCTTCCAGAATACCTTCCGAAGGGGGAGCTGATCATAATCTCAGAAGACACAATCCTGAACCCCATAATCCCAAATGTGGAAATCCTGAAAGATCAAAATCTCAAAAATACAATTCTGGAAAATAGAATTTAAAATTGTATCTCAATATATTTGTTTACATTTTTAAAAAGGATTTATTTGAAAAAACAACATCATAGGCCACTTGACACAATAAACTAGGCTATAATAGTCTGCATATCTTGGCAAGCATAAAGTATATTCAGGTATACTAACAACAGTCACATGAGTATAACAGCTATGAGCAAAGGTATCATATAAAGAAATAGGTCAAGCAGCAAAATGTTTGAATGCATATTACTATAGTTGGTAAATGTGTGCACCCAGCTTTATAACTGCAGTCGTCTGAAATACCATGACAAACAAACTAAATCTTTTGAGATCAGTCAAAAACTTGATGGGTCACCACTGTATCACCACGGTATCAATGACCCAAAGGGTCAAGATCTTGAGAAATTGTATCTTTCACAAATGCAGATGTATGAAAAGAATATCTCTTCATACAGTGAAGAAGTTTTAACATTTGTTTGCACCCTTGCAATGCTTACACAAAGTCAATGTTGCAGTAATGCACTTTCGTGGAATAATATTTGCAAAACATGCATAAAACAAGTTAGAACGCTCCAAAAATCTTTATACAGTTTATACCTCCTGTATTGGAAATGATGTGAAGACGAAATACATAGCATAGTGGATTATAAAAAATAATGCTAATTTAAAATAGTAAACAACAACAGAAAAGAAAAAACTAAGAAGAAAATTTAACATGAAAAAGGGTATGAAAAAGATGACAGGCAATTGCGTGGAGATATTTCATAAGAGCTGGCTGACTTTCATAATTAACTATATTTTGATATCTTGCATCACAATGAAGAGGTGTGTTTTTTTTTTTTTTTTCTTTTAGGGCATGACTCTCCTGAGATAATATGTTCACATTCATTTCCTATGTGGTGCTTCTCTGTTGGAGTCTTCTGATTCAGTATACACTAACGTGAGTATTACCTGTTAAATTTTTTCATCTTCTGTGCCATGCTTTTAAATTGTTTTGGAAAAGTGGAAATCCATTCCACAGGCACTCATATGCAGACCACAAATTTGGTGGAAACAGTATTGGTAAGTGAATGGAATCACTGTTGCTTAAGTGTCTTCTTATGCTACCATACACATAATTCTTTTGAACCAATCACTAACTTTAATTCATTGAAAGCTTTAATTCATTGAAAGCTCCTGGAATGTCATCAGATAGAGGGGATGTCAATGCAGGCAAATGATGTGTTTTTAAGATGAAGTTTTCATTGTTGGTGTATTGCATGGCCAATCCATACTTATCTGCATTTTCCGCCAAATGCATTGGGCTAAATGGAAAACACAAACTTTATTGGTAACACTTTGAACTTTTAGAAGCCTTGATTACACCTAATTACAAGTCTGTAATTATGTCTGGGGATTCAATTAAAATCCATTTTTTTCTGCATAAAGCCAATAACATGGTAGCATTCCTACCTAACATGATGCAACTATTCTGTGATTGTGAATTTTTGAGATTTTAGACACTAGGGGTTTTAGACTTTAGGGATGTTAATCTTTTAGGATTTCAATATTTGGGATTACAGTATTGGAGATTGTGTCTTTCAGGGCAGAAACTCCTTTGGAAGAACCTGCCTGAGGCTTTTCTTGAGGAGGTGTCACTGTTTGAAGAAATATATCCGCGGTGTTTTGCTTGGCTTGTTTCTCTTTCCCATTATAAATTTGCGTTCAGCAGATAATGCACCATAAACATTCCTCTGTATTCGTGAAAACCTTGCGTTGTTGGGGTCTCTGTTTTCAAATCTTTTATTTTTTCTTTTTCTTTTTTCTTTTTTTTTTATTATACTTTAAGTTCTAGGGTCCATGTGCATAACGTGCAGGTTTTGTTTTGTTGTTTTTTTTTTCTTTTTTTGAGATGGAGTCTCGCTGTGTCGCCCAGGCTAGAGTGCAGTGGTGCGATCTCGGCTCACTGCAAGCTCCGCCTCCCGGGTTCATGCCATTCTCCCGCCTCAGCCTCCGAGTAGCTGGGACTACAGGCGCCCGCCACCTCGCCCGGCTAATTTTTTGTATTTTTAGTAGAGACGGGGTTTCATCGTGTTAGCCAGGATGGTCTCGATCTCCTGACCTCGTGATCCGCCCGCCTCTGCCTCCCAAAGTGCTGGGATTATAGGCTTGATCCACCGCGCCTGGCCTTTTGTTACATATGTATACTTGTGCCATGTTGGTGTGCTGCACCCATCAACTCGTCATTTACATCACGTATAACTCCCAATGCAATCCCTCTCCCCTCCCCCCTCCCCGTGATAGGCCCCGGTGTGTGATGTTCCCCTTCCCGAGTCCAAGTGATCTCATTGTTCAGTTCCCACCTATGAGTGAGAACATGTGGTGTTTGGTTTTCTGTTCTTGGGATAATTTGCTGAGAATGATGGTTTCCAGCTGCATCCATGTCCCTACAAAGGACTCAAACTCATCCTTTTTTATGGCTGCATAGTATTCCATGGTGTATATGTGCCACATTTTCTTAATGCAGTCTGTCACTGATGGACATTTGGGTTGATTCCAAGTCTTTGCTATTGTGAATAGTGCCGCACTAAACATACGTGTGCATGTGTCTTTATAGCAGCATGATTTGTAATCCTTTGGGTATATACCCAGTAATGGGATGGCTGGGTCATATGGTGCTTCTAGTTCTGGATCCTTGAGGAATTGCCATACTGTTTTCCATAATTTTTTAAAGCACTCGTTAGGGTCTGCAAAAGCTTCTGCTAAATCCTTCACTGTGAATTTTCTTGGGGGTTCTTTTTTTTTCTCTCTCACTTGGAGTTTCCTTTTCTCTTGCCTCTTCTCCAACTATGTTCTTGTTACACTTCCAGTAGCTCCTTATTATTCAATTCCTCAGGACCTTTAGGACTTCCTCAGTATCAACATCCTCCATACCCAGGTTAAACTTGTTTGCCATCTCAACCACAGCCTTGTTGGTTTTTGCAACCTCCTCATCCTTGGCAAATCCTTTGAAGCTGGGGATGAACTTCTTGAGTGTTATCTTTCAGGTGCCATTCGTACACTCCTTGACAGGATCACCCCAAACCCAACAAAAAAAATTTTTTTTTCTTTGATCTAGACTTTATTATTTATTTATTTGCTTTCCTTTCTTTAATTTTTATTTTAAGTTCCCGGGTACATGTGCAGGATGTGCAGGTTTCGTTATATAGCTAAATATGTGCCTTGGTAGTTTGCTGCACCTATCAACCCACCACCTAGGTATTAAGCAAACATGCATCAGCCATTTTTTCTAATGCTCTGCTTCTCCACACCGTACCTGCTGACAGGCCCCAGAGTGTGTTTTCCCCTCCCTGTGTCCATGTGATCTCATTGTTCAGTTCCCACTTATAAGTGAGAACATGTGCCGAACAAAATTTTCAATGCAGTCATAGATGTTGTAATCCTTCCAGAATTGCATCAGTGTCTTCCAGTGTCTGTCGTCTTTAGTTGCAGCAGTTGCCTGGGAAAAGGTCCTCTCCATGTGGGAGACCTTAAAAGCTGCTACTCCTTGATCCATTGGTTGGATGAAAGGGGTGGTGTTTGGAAGGACAAACAACACCTTGATATTGGAAAGAAAGAGGATGTGTGGCAGCATTATCAACAATAAGCAAAATCTTGAAGACTTATTCTCCAAATAGTAATTCTCCAATTCGCTGATGCAGCAATTTAGAGGTGCATCTTGGAAAAGGAGCTGAGTCATCCATGACTTCTTAGTGCTCCTAGTACACTGGCCATGTGTGCTTATTGATATGCTTGAAGGCCCTTGGGTTCTCACAGTGCCAGACCACAAAGGGTTACAATTTGTAGCCTGTACCATTCTTCCCAAGCAAGACTATTTTCGTGTCCTTACAAGCCTTGAAACCAAATATTGACTTGGCCTCCTCATGTATAAAAGTCATTTCAAGCATCCCTCTCCAGAACAGGGAGGTTTCATTCATATTGAAGATTTGCTCTGGCAAGTAATTTTCTTCCACAATCAGCTTGCTAGAATTTTCAAAATTTCATCTACCTCCATGTTAGCATGCACAGGCTCACCACTTACTTTCACATCTGTCATCAATAATGATTCTTGAAACCACGCAGGACTGACAGTAAATGCAGCATAGTGGTTGCATACAGCCTTTTCCTTCAACTCCTCAAAAAACTTTTCGCTTTGGCCATGATCGTCATCGTGCTAAGAGCGATACACTTCGGTGTCTGGTCCTCAATCCAGGTCATTAGAAGTTTCTCCCTATCTGATATGGGCCCCTCCTGAATTTTTGTCAGCCTTGTTGTCATCAGTGAAGCAGATCCTTGAACAGTTTCTGTCCCTTTGTTCTTGTTCTTCAAGATTGCAGCTATGGTAGAATGGGACTTTCCTAGCTGGCAAACAATAACTACCACTGATTTTCCACCTTTGTAGTCGGTCATCACTTTTAATTTTGTTTCCAGGCCAGTCACTTGATGTGTCCTCTTACTGACAGCATTAGCCATAAATTTTGCATGCCTAGGGCCCCACTGTGAACAAAACAACACCAGATTAAATCAAGCACAACAGGAAATAATGGAATCAAGAGATTGTAAAGAGAGGTATAAGGGTGCTGCCTGTGTAACACGGCATACTGTTTTACAGTAAAAAAGCAAACTTTTTGGAAATAGGAGTGTACTCAAATCACAGTAAAATGTATAGGACGGTAAAGACGTAAACCAGTAATATAGTCATTTATTATCATGATCATCTAATGTGTGTGATTTGTTATACAATTGGTGATACAGTAGGTTTGTTATCATAATGAAATGTGTGATTTGTTATACAATTGGTGATACAGTAGGTTTGTTCACTCCAGCATCACCAAAAATGTGAGTAGTGTGTACTGTGATATCATGATGGCTACAGTGGGCAAGAGGAATTTTTCAGCTCCATTATAATCTTGTGGGATCACCATCATTGACCAAAATGTCATTCGTTATGCAACACGAGAAGGTGTTGTTGTTGTTGTTTGTTTGTTTGTTTTTGTCTTTGTTCCTGGAGGTCTATTTTGAATCTTAGTTGAGCTGTAAAGCCCTGCGAAATTCTGAGGACTTGACAAATAGGAATAATAACGTGTGTCCCACGAAAGAGTTATCTGAGAGTTAAATAAAACTATTAAGGTTCAGACACAATTCCTGGACTACAGAAGATGTCAGTAACTTATATAGGACAGAAGAATTATGCTTCTTTTAAACAGTTTTTTTTTTTATTTTTACAACTTTTCACATACTTTTAGCTTCTAATATCCTATTGACGAATAATTGATTTCTTTTAAAAAATGAGATATTTTCTTGAAAGAAAAGAGGGAAAATATTAAAAATCAAAGAATATGGTTTTCTCTTTGTTACACCAAAATTTTACAATTGGCCTCAAATGGTCACTCTATTTCTTTCCTGTGTGTCTTCTTACAAACCTATCTGATGAAGTCCTTTTTGAAAGTGTGATACTGGCACAGGAATAGATAGATAGATCAATGGAACAAAACAGATAACCCAGAAATAGATTCCAGTGTGTATAAGAATTTAATGTATGATAAAGGAGACATTACATACCAATGTGAAAAGGAAGGATTATTTAACAAATGGTGCTGGGATCTCCTGATAGCAATTTAGTGGGAAAAATCTATTTTAAGCCCTTATTTCATATAATGCAGAGAAATCAATTTTAGGTGGGTTAAAGAATTAAATATAAAAATATCAAATCTTAGAAAAACTAGAGGGAAAAAAGGTGAATAAGAATTCAGTCTCCATAGGAGTAAGAACTTTCCAAGCTTAGAAGCTATAGAATAAAACACAAAGGAGATCAACAGATTCAAGTGCTTAGAATTTAATTTGTTAAATCCTAACAGAGACATAGAAAAGCTGAAGTCGGACTTGAAATAGTTCTGGCAAATCTAAACAATGTGATAACTCTTTCTTATAAATGGCTTACATCAGTCAGTATAAAAGAACACTAAGTTCTAGATCAATAAACGGGCAAAAACATTTGCAGAAATTCCCATATAAGGAAAAGATACCTGATAAAGAAGCATGCGGTAGAAGATCTAAGCTCATCAGTAATTAAAGGAGTAATACATTTTGAGAATAAAGAATTAATTTTTTAAAACCATAGATTTGGCAAAATTAGTTTTAAGAACTTTTAACATTAGAAAAGATGCAGAGAAAATATCACACATATGTATTGCATGCAGTAGTATGAATTTGTGTAATACTTTACAAAACATTTTAATTTGTACTAAGACACTTGGAAATATTTCAGCTAGTTTGGGGCTGTATTTCTAATTTTCAGAATATAAGCAATTTTTTTTTTTTTTTTTTGAGACGGAGTCTCGCTCTAGTTGCCCAGACTGGAGTGCAATGTCATGATCTTGGATCACTGCAACCTCCGCCTCCTGGGTTCAGATGATTCTCCTGCCTCAGCCTCCCAAGTAGCTGGGATTATAGGCTCCTGCCACCATACCAGGCTAATTTTTTTGTATTTTTAGTAGCGACAAAGTTTCACCATGTTGGGCAGACTGGTCTCGAACTCCTGACCTCAGGTGATCCTCCCGCCTCAGTGTCCCAAAGTGCTGGAATTACACCACCATGCCCAGCCACAAAAATATTTTTAAATGTTAGGAAAAGAAAGAAACAGAAAAGGAGAGAATGAGCCATTGGCAAAAGATTTGCTGTAGCGTTATTTAAACTAATAAATAATTATAAATAACACTAATAGGAATAAAGAAATTGAGTCAATTATGATGCATTCACCCAGGCTTTGTATTGTATTACTACATGTATCATTCAGGGTTCTAGAAGGAAACAGATGATAAAGTCAAACTGGAATAATTTGATACAAGTTCAGGGAATAATCCATCTACAAAGAGTCTACAGAGAATAGGAAACCTTCTGCGTCTACAGAGAATAGGAAACCTTCTGAGATAGTGCTGTACCCCGGAGCTAGTAACAGGAGAACTATCACTAGCTCTAAGCCTAATGAGGTGAGGGAAAAAAGCAATTGCCAGAACTTGGAAAAAGAGTGGTATGGAGAGACTTAGTCGACCTTGACAGGGGCTGTGACTTCTTGAGACACACCATCTCAAAGCCACCCCACATGGAGGGATCCAGCAGAATAAATATTCCTGTACACATCAGCCTCCCAAGGCACAGAACAGGAAAAACAGCACACACAGATCGGGAAGGAGAGAAGGAAGACATCCAGTACAGTGGAGAAAAGCAGTGTATGAATTTGCTCTTATGGTGTAATCTAAAATATTAAATTTGTTTGAGAAAAAGTAGAAATCAAAAAAATACAAAAGCATGCTAAGATTTGCATTAAGGTCATACAATTGTTAGTAAATTTTTCCTTTTCTAATTTTCCAAATTTTGGGGTTATTAAAAAGGCAAGAGAAGCCGGGCACAGTGGCTCATGCCTATAATCCCAGCACTTTGGGAGGCTGAGGTGGGTGCATTACCTGAGGTCAGGAATTTGTGACTAGCCTGACCAACATGGGGTGCCAAGACCAGCTCGGTCAGGGAGACCCTAGCCCAGCAGTACTAGAGGAATTAAAGGCACACACACAGAAATATAGAGGTGTGGAGTGGGAAATCAGGGATCTCACAGCCTTCAGAGCTGAGAGCCTCGAACAGAGATTTACCCACATATTTATTGACAGCAAGCCAGTGATAAGCATTGTTTCTATAGATCACAGATTAACTAAAAGTATTCCTTACAGGAAACAAGGGGATGGGCAGAAATAAAGGGATGGGTTTGACTAGATATCTGCAGCAGGAGCATGTCCTTAAGGCACAGATCGCTCATGCTATTGTTTGTGGTTTAAGAATGCCTTTAAGCGGTTTTCCACCCTGGGTGGGCCAGTTGTTCCTTGCCCTCATTCTGGTAAATCCACAACCTTCCATTGTGGGCATCATGGCCATCACGAACATGTCACAGTGCTGCGGAGATTTTTTTTTATGGCCAGTTTTGGGGCCAGTTGATGGCCAGATTTTGGGTGGGCTGTTCCCAGCAATGGGGAAACCACATCTCTAGTAAAAATACAAAAATTAGCTGGGTGTGGTGACACATGCCTGTAATCCCAGCTACTAGGGAGGATGAGGCAGTAGAATCGCTTGAACCCAGGAGGCGGAGGTTGCAGTGAGCCGAGATTGTGCTGTTGCACTCTAGCCTGGGCAACAAGAGCGAAACTCTGTCTCAAAAAAGCAAGAGCTGTTTTCTTTAAACATTGCATTTTCAGCACAGGTGTTTAGCATATCACAAGCATTTAATAAAATTTAAAGAATCAGTCCTCTGAACCTCCACAACTACTCTTCTCTGTCATATTGTTGGAAAGCTGTTGTCCCCAGTCCGAGACACACAAACGCTGTCCCCTACCATATCATAGCATAGTAGTGTTAACTCACTTTCACTTAATATTTAATTGTTAGCCATCACTAGCACCTTTTGCATTAAGGTATCGGGGGTCAGGGCTGAAGTAAATGAAAGAAACCATTCACTTCAAACATCTCACTCCCTGCCTCTGCGCTGGCCACAATATTTAAGCTGACGATTACAGCCACCTTCTTCCACCACCTTTTTTGTTGTTGTTGTTTCTCTTACATTTTTCTAGTACCTCAGGAAGAGGGGGATGCTGACCAAACTTTCGTTTAGTGTTATCTGAGTCTCCAGAGATCTTGCTTTATTAGATTGCCACAGTTTTCAATTAACCAAGATTGTTGCACAAAAAAGTAATAGGAGGCACCTTAGCAAGTACCCTGGATTCTACACATGACCTTATTGTGTAGCAGAAATTCAATTTCCAGTGATAATTGAGATCGATCTTGCTGGCCAGTCTAGGGACCAGTCCTATTTCCCTTGCCTTGTCAACATAATGAGTCCAAAAAGTCCAGAGGGCAACCTCAGTGCACAAATCATCAGAACCATGACTGTTTTTGGTGGTGGCACTGCTGCTGTGGTAGGAGACCTCCAAAACTACCAATCCTAAGGCTATCAGACAAGAAGCAAATGTTCCTTGAATGGGTTATTGGTCATAATAACGTGAGCATCCACTCTCACCTCCCCTTGAACTGATACATTCTGGCGATGTGTTTTAGCTACTGGTTTAAGTATTTATCACATCCTATAGGACAGTATCCCAACCACCCAGGATGCTCCAAGATGGTGCCATAGATAAGCCTTTAATAACTATATTAGGCCGTTCTTGCATTGTTATAAAGAAATACCTGAGACTGGATAATTTATAAGAAAAGAAGTTTAATTGGCTCATGGTTCTTCAGGCTGTACAGGAAACATAGATCCAGCATCTGCTTCTGGGGAGGCCTCAGGGGGCTTTTGCTCATGGTAGAAGGCAGAGTGGGAGCAGGTATGTCACATGGCAAAAGTAGAAGCAAGAGAGAGACAGTAGGGGTTGAGGTACTACTCACTTCTTTTTTTTTTTTTTTTTTTTTTTTTTTGAAGCGGAGTCTCGCTCTGTCGCCCAGACTGGAGTGCAGTGGCCGGATCTCAGCTCACTGCAAGCTCCGCCTCCCGGGTTTACACCATTCTCCTGCCTCAGCCTCCCGAGTAGCTGGGACTACAGGCGCCCGCCACCTCGCCCGGCTAGTTTTTGTATTTTTAGTAGAGACGGGGTTTCACTGTGTTAGCCAGGATGGTCTCGATCTCCTGACCTCGTGATCCGCCCGTCTCGGCCTCCCAAAGTGCTGGGATTACAGGCTTGAGCCACCGCGCCCGGCCTTTTTTTTTTTTTTTTTAATACGTTAAGTTCTGGGAAATGTGCAGAACATGCAGGTTTGTTACATAGGTATACATGTGCCATGGTGGTTTGCTGCATCCATAACTCTGTCATCTACATTAGGTATTTCTCCTAATGCTATCCCTTCCTTAGCCCCCCACCCTCTGGCAGGCCCCAGTGTGTGATGTTCCCCTCCCTGTGTCCATGTGTTCTCACTGTTGAACTCTCACTGATGAGTGAGAACATGCAGTGTTTGGTTTTCTGTTCTTGTGTTAGTTTGGTGAAAATGATGGTTTCCAGCTTCATCCATGTCCCTGCAAAGGGCATGAACTCATCCTTTCTATGGCTGAATAGTATTCCATGGTGTACACGTGCCACATTTTCTTTATCCAGTCTATCACTGATGGGCATTTGGGTTGGTTCCAAATCTTGACTATTGTGAATAGTGCTACAATAAACATACATGTGCATGTGTCTTTATAGTAGAATGATTTATAATCCTTTGGGTATATACCCAGTAATGGATGGCTGGGTCAAATGGTATTTCTAGTTCTAGATCCTTGAGGAATTGCCACACTGTCTTCCACAATGGCTGAACTAATTTACACTCCCTGCAACAGTGTAAAATCGTTCCTATTTCTCCACATCCTCTCCAGCATCTGTCGTTTCCTGACTTTTTAATGATCGCCATTCTAACTAGCATGAGACGGTATCTCATTGTGCTACACACTTTTAAATGGCCAGATCACATGAGGACTCACTCACTACTGTGAAGACAGCCTCAAGCCATAAGGGATCTGCCTCCATGGTCCAAACACCTGCTACTTAACCACACCTCCAGCACTGGGATTTACTCAACATGAGATTTGAGCTGGGACAGATTTCCAAACTATATTAATAAACATGTCATCATTTCATCAAGCCAGTTGCTACTGACAAGTGGAGAACCTAGTTAGGTCAATGAAGATCATAGATATGTATCCATGGCTGCACTTTCTTGGTTATAAAATGACTTCCACAGTCAGAGGAGATGGTGTGTCCAGATACCACAATATAGATAAAGCATTCTGTAATTTTGTACCAAGAATGTTGGTACTAACAGAAGTTTTGGGGAGGGAATGAAATTCATACTTGGAATTTGTGCCTAAATTACTGTTAGAACAAAGGGTTACCCTATTCAGGACGGGAGGAGTGCAGTGATATCAACATTTTAACAGATAGCTGCCTGGTTTCCTCTGAATGGTGCCGTATCCAGAGCTCAGAGTTGGCTTCTGATCCTGACAAGTTAGGCCCTCAGCACTGGCACAGCCAGACCGATACTCATGAGGGGAAGACCATGATGCTGAAACCATAAGTGGGCTCCATCCCTGCTGCCATGCCCCTTTCTATATGAAGCTATTGAGCAAACCCTAAGGTATTTAGGGAAAGATGTTGACTAATATACACAAAACATTCTTTCTGGTCCACCTGAGAATTGTAGAGCTTCCTCTACAATGAATGTGTCAGGTAGGAATTTGTGTAGACTATAAAGGTCCTCACTCTCTTTATCTACCCTGGGAGGTCCAGGTCCATACCTCCCTTATAGCCCTCTTTGTCCCCAATCTTTAGATCTTGGATTTATTTTTCCCCAAGCAGCTAGCCAACCCATTAGTCACTGCTCATGGGTCAGTGTAAGGATTTCAGCATGAGGAGCTTGCTAAAATCTGATGTTCACATCATCTGCTGCGCAGACTATCTTCTTTCCCCATGGATTGGATAACCAGATGCAGAACCTGAGGTTCTGCTCATTTAAATATTTTTCTTCATTGATCCCTTTCAAAAAACATCCAGAGTGGGGCTGAAATGCAGCAGTCATCCATTTCCAGCTTATGCTGTCATACTTTGCAGATCTGTCATTAAACCAGACCCATGCTTTTTCTTCCTTCATTAACCAGCCATAGAGAATTCCCCATAAAGCCGAAGGTGTGAATTGCGGGAGAGGAAGTAAAGCAGCAGATGAAATTCTCGGGAAGTCTGTCCCATCCATAAGTGCAATTTACTTCTATCTTCCAGAATAACTCAGGCCCAGTCTCATATATTCCATTTATACTTTATGATAAAATGCTGCAGTGTGAGCCAATTTTATGCTTCAGTGTATCAAATAACATCAAGGTCACCATGAACAGCTTAGGTCTCATAGTCACTTGTTATCTCCTGCCTAGATATTCAGTCTCTACCAGGGGTCAGCGGATGCTTTTCAAATCGAAAATAGTAGTCCCAGGAGAAGGACTCATTACAAACCCTAGGTGTCAAGCACCTTTTGGGTGTTGCTAGAGCCTCCATACGGCATCACTCTTTGCTATAGATGTTTCCAGTACCAACGAGTCTACAGCATTTAAAAGCTCTGTAACAGTTTGCACCACAGACTAGACTTGTTAGAGCCTTACTTTGCTCTGAGCCTCATTAAAAACTGCCATCATTATGAGTTTCTCAATAAATGGGTCAGAGGAGCATGCTGAAATCTGACGTATGTCTGTCTGCAAAACACAAAAAGGCTCACCAAGTGTGGTGCATATTTCTCTGTGGTGGATGAGGTAAGGCACAGCAACATGCTTATGACTTCAATGGCATAATGCTTATAAGCATAGGGTCATTGGACCTGAGAAACTTCATCAGGATAACTGGCATCTGAAATTTCACACCGTTTGTCTTCTTTCTTCTGACATAGATGTGTCTTACTAAGGTATCTGGTGTGTTTCGTATTTCTTGCTGACCATAACAATTAGTACATTATCATCAGGGTAACAGACCATGATGACATTTGATAGGTTATAATGATGGCCCCTCCAGACCACAATGACAAAGACCAAGTGAGCTGACATAGGCCTAAGTCTCGAGGGAGAGGGAAGAAAGTGGTTACTGGAACCTGAAAGGAGAAAGTCATGTGAAGGTTTCCTCGACAGGATCCCTTGATCTTCAGCTGAGGGATAAAAATCAGTCCCACAAGAGAGCAGTGAGGAAAAAAAAAAATAACCCAACATAATTCTCCTCCCTCCTTCTGATTTCCTGCTGGGAGTCCCCATTAGCCAAATGCCAACTGGGAGACAGAAGGAAAAGAAACTGTTGGTGTGTCCATTCCAGACTCCCAGACAAGGGAGCAGGGTTAAAGAGAGTGGATGTGGACAGACAAAGTGAAGGTATCTGAGAGAGTGCAGAAAAGTCATGTTTGCCCTAGTGAGATGATTAACATTAGTAATAGATATTTGGTGGGGGGCAGGGGCGAAACGTCCATGTTTTTGTTTGATTACAGATGCTTTATTACTTGAATAAGCCTAATTTTTAAATTGTGAAGTGAACTAGATTGTAAACTCTTTAGGAATAGGCACTATGACTTTTAACTCTTTGTGCCTAGATTCCAGTATTATAGTTTGGAAACAATAGATGCTTATTTTTATAAATAATAAAAAATGTAAAACATGTATTTAAAAAGTTCAAATCGCACATTTTTTCAAGAGCATACAGAAAAATATGTATTTACCAAAATTGACAATTTGCTGAATGATAAAGCAAGTGTCAACAAATTTTAATGAACTGAGCCCATACAGAATATGTTCTCTGGCCACAGTGGAAATGAGCTAGATATTAGTAATAACACAACTGGAAAATCTCTATATGATTGGAAATGAAGCAGTCTGCTTCTACATAACCCTTGAGTCAAAGAAGAAATCACAGTGGAAATTAGAAACTACTTTGAACTGAATGATAATGGAAATAATTTCCACACTTAGAGGAAAATTTATAGCCCTTAAATGCATCTGTTAAGGGGGGGAAAAAAAATCCCAAAAGCCAACGACCTGCATATCTTTCTGAAAAGACTAACTATAGAACATAGTTAGATCTATGAAATTATAATTTTTGAAAAAATTACTCAGAAATTTATGAAATAACAAGTAAGCATACGATAAAGATTTAGGGGAATAAAAGCCAGAGGTTGATCTATTGAAAAGCATAATCGAATTGAAAAATTCCTGTAGATGTCAATCAAGGAAAAAAAAGAGAAAGTTCAAATGACCAACATCAGGAATGAAAAAAGAGACATAAGAGACTTATGAATGATTAATAGGACACTTCTTAAACTATAATAATCAAAAGAGAGAATGGATGAGCAGGGTGCTAAGGATGGCCACTCCAATAATAAAATCATAATCCCTTACCAAGGTTTCGGATTTGAGGCAGTTTTCAGATCTAGAACCCATTAACAAATGGAGTTGGCCAGGGCTCCAAGGAAATGACCCTTGATATGACATGATCCACATCAAGCACACATTGTAGAAACTCCTCTAGTCCTGCCCCAAAGGGACCTGTATCATTTACTGTAGCTACAGTGCACTGGAGGAAAGGAAATGTCTGGGTAGGCATTCAAGGACTGTTGCACACACAGTCTGAATTGCCATTGATACCTGCAGAGCTGAACTGCCGTCATGGCTCCCCTCCTCGAATGAAGGTTAGTGGGTGTCAGATAATAAGAAGAGTCCTAGAAAAATGCAACTTTTTATTCCACTGGGTCAACAGACCCACCCAGTGGTCATTTCCTCTGAATATATAATTTGGATTGACAGTTGGAGTAACCACATATTGAGTCCCTGACCTCCATAGTAAGATATAGTACAGTGGAGAGGGAGAAGTGCAAACCTCAGAAACTGCCTCTGCCAGCTAAAAACATCAATGAAAGCCAGTACCACATCCTAGGCGGGGTGGCAGAGATTAGTGATGCTCTTAGAGAGCCAGAGGATGCCGCTAGCATAACTGTATTTGATTTGCCACTCTGGCAAAAACCAGATGCATCCTGGGGAATGGCTAGATAGACTCTCACAACTTCAGCCAAATATTATTAACCCTGAATTACAGTTGCAGAACATGGGACCTTTGCTAGAGTAGATTTATGCAGCTTCAGACACATGTGATGTGGTCATTGACTCTGCAAATGTGTTCTTTGATCAGAAACAGTTCAGATTCGCATGGAGCAGCAATAATATTTACTTACAATTTTGCTTTAGGGCTATATTAATTCTTCCACCCTCTGTCATCATATAGTCTGAAAAGATCTGCACTATATAGAAATCCCACAGAATACCATGCTAAACCATTGCATCAAAGTCATAATGCTGCTCAGGCAGGGTGAGAGGGAGGTGGTCAGCAGAGGGTGGAAGGAAAAGCCTACAAAGATACAGGAATCTGCCACTTCAGTACATTTATTGTGGTCCAGTGGTCAGGGGCATGCTGTGATGTCCCGTCCAAAATAAAGGACAAATTTCTACATCTTGCCTGTCCTATTACAAAGAAGGAAGCACAATTTCTGCTAGGCTTCTTCAAGTTCTGCAGGTAACACATTTTGCCCCTAGAAACATTGCTCCAGCCCTGATACTAGCTGACATGGAAGGATAGCCACTTTGAGTGGAACCCATGAGACCCAACAGACCTCAGGATATCGGACCTATCAGGAGTAGAAAGAAATAAAGTATGGAGTTTGTGGTTAGCAAGCTCCAGGAGAAAAATCACAAGCCTCTCGAGTTCTGGAACAAGGTTATGCTATCTTCAGTGGACCATTACTGAAAAACAGTTCCTATTGTATTATTGAGCCCTTGTAGAGACAGACACTTGGCCGTGGGACATCAAGTGACCATCCAAAATCAGGACTGCCATACCAAGTCATAAAATTATGTGGGTCTCTTCGCAGTCCATCATAAGAGGAAAATGGTATATCTTGGACCAATCTCGAGAAGGATCAGAAGCAGGCTGCAGAAACAGGTAGCCCAGACCCTCGTGTCACCTACTCTGGCTGAACTAGGACCCTTCCTCCCTTAGTCACACATGTGGTCGTAGGAAGGACTCTTGTATGGCCAGCTGAAGAAATAAGAAAAAGCATGAGTCTGCTTTCTAAATGGGCCAACTTAGTGTGTACAAGCCATAAACAGACAAAAGCTTCATTGCAGACTTACTCAGGGGCTGGCCTTGAAAAGCAATGGCAGGGGCGGAGCAAGATGGCCGAATAGGAACAGCTCCAGTCTCCAACTCCCAGCGCGAGCGACACAGAAGACCGGTGATTTCTGCATTTTCAACTGAGGTACTGGGGTCATCTCACTAGGGAGTGCCGGACAATCGGTGCTGGTCAGCCGCTGCAGCCTGACCAGCGAGAGCTGAAGCAGGGCAAGGCATCGCCTCACCTGGAAGCACAAGGGGGAAGGAAATCCGTTTTCCTAGCCAGGGGAACTGAGACACACAACACCTGGAAAATCGGGTAACTCCCACCCCAATACTGCGCTTTAAGGAAACAGGCACACCAGGAGAATATATCCCACACCTGGCCAGGAGGGTCCCACGCCCACGGAGCCTCCCTCACTGCTAACACAGCAGTCTGCGGCGATCTATCCGCAAGGCAGCAGCGAGGCTGGGGGAGGGGCGCCCACCATTGCTGGGGCTTAAGTAGGTAAACAAAGCCGCTGCGAAGCTCAAACTGGGTGGAGCTCACAGCAGCTCAAGGAAGCCTGCCTGTCTCTGGAGACTCCACCTCTGGGGACAGCCCACAGCTGAAGTCCAATAGGGGAAGCAGCGGGGGCCGGTGCAGACATGAACGACTCTGTCTGACAGCTTTGGGGAGAGCCGTGGAAGTCCCAACACAGAGGTTGAGATCCGAGAACGGACAGACTGCCTGCTCAGGTGGGTCCCTGACCCCTGAGTAGCCTAGCTGGGAGACATCCCCCACTAGGGGCAGTCTGACACCCCACACCTCACAGGGTGGCGTCACCCCTGAGAGGAAACTTCCAAAGGAAGAATCAGACAGGTACACTCGCTGTTCAGCAATATTCTATCTTCGGCAACCTCTGCTGCTGATACCCAGGCAAACAGGGTCTGGAGTGGACCTCAAGCAATCTCCAACAGACCAACAGACAGTCCTTCTGACTGTCAGACGGAAAACTATCAAACAGGAAGGACACCTATACCAAAACTCCATCAGTACGTCACCATCATCAAAGACCAGAGACAGATAAAACCACAAAGATGGGGAAGAAGCAGGGCAGAAAAGCTGGAAATTCAAAAAATAAGAGTGCATCTCCCCCTGCAAAGGAGCGCAGCGCATCGCCAGCAATGGATCAAAGCTGGTCAGAGAATGACTTTGATGAGATGAGAGAAGAAGGCTTCAGTCCATCAAACTTCTCAGAGCTAAAGGAGGAATTACGTAGCCAGCGCAAAGAAACTAAAAATCTTGAAAAAAGAGTGGAAGAATTGACAGCTAGACTAATTAATGCAGAGAAGATCATAAACGAAATGACAGAGATGAAAACCATGACACGAGAAATACGTGACAAATGCACAAGCTTCAGTAACCGACTCGATCAACTGGAAGAAAGAGTATCAGCGATTGAGGATCAAATGAATGAAATGAAGCGAGAAGAGAAACCAAAAGAAAAAAGAAGAAAAAGAAATGAACAAAGCCTGCAAGAAGTATGGGATTATGTAAAAAGACCAAATCTACGTCTGATTGGGGTGCCTGAAAGTGAGGGGGAAAATGGAACCAAGTTGGAAAACACTCTTCAGGATATCATCCAGGAGAACTTCCCCAACCTAGTAGGGCAGGCCAACATTCAAATTCAGGAAATACAGAGAACGCCACAAAGATACTCCTCCAGAAGAGCAACTCCAAGACACATAATTGCCAGATTCACCAAAGTTGAAATGAAGGAAAAAATCTTAAGGGCAGCCAGAGAGAAAGGTCGGGTTACCCACAAAGGGAAGCCCATCAGACTAACAGCAGATCTCTCGGCAGAAACTCTACAACCAGAAGAGAGTAGGGGCCAATATTCAACGTTCTTAAAGAAAAGAATTTTCAACCCAGAATTTCATATCCAGCCAAACTAAGTTTCATCAGTGAAGGAGAAAGAAAATCCTTTACAGATAAGCAAATGCTTAGAGATTTTGTCACCACCAGGCCTGCCTTACAAGAGACCCTGAAGGAAGCCCTAAACACGGAAAGGAACAACCAGTACCAGCCATTGCAAAAACATGCCAAAATGTAAAGACCATCGAGGCTAGGAAGAACTGCATCAACTAACGAGCAAAATAACCAGTTAATATCATAATGACAGGATCAAGTTCACATATAACAATATTAACCTTAAATGTAAATGGACTAAATGCTCCAATTAAAAGACACAGACTGGCAAACTGGATAAAGAGTCAAGACCCATCAGTCTGCTGTATTCAGGAGACCCATCTCACATACAGAGACATACATAGGCTCAAAATAAAGGGATGGAGGAAGATCTACCAAGCAAATGGAGAACAAAAAAAAGCAGGGGTTGCAATCCTAGTCTCTGATAAAACAGACTTTAAACCGTCAAAGATCAAAAGGGACAAAGAAGGCCATTACATAATGGTAAAGGGATCAATTCAACAGGAAGAGCTAACTCTCCTAAATATATATGCACCCAATACAGGAGCACCCAGATTCATAAAGCAAGTCCTTAGAGACCTACAAAGAGACTTAGACTCCCATACAATAATAATGGGAGACTTCAACACTCCACTGTCAACATTAGACAGATCAACGAGACAGAAAATTAACAAGGATATCCAGGAATTGAACTCATCTCTGCACCAAGCAGACCTAATAGACATCTATAGAACTCTCCACCCCAAATCAACAGGATATACATTCTTCTCAGCACCACATCGCACCTATTCCAAAATTGACCACATAATTGGAAGTAAAGCACTCCTCAGCAAATGTAAAAGAACAGAAATTATAACAAACTGTCTCTCAGACCACAGTGCAATCAAACTAGAACTCAGGACTAAGAAACTCAATCAAAACCGCTCAACTACATGGAAACTGAACAACCTGCTCCTGAATGACTACTGGGTACATAACGAAATGAAAGCAGAAATAAAGATGTTCTTTGAAAACAATGAGAACAAAGATACAACATACCAGAATCTCTGGGACACATTTAAAGCAGTGTGTAGAGGGAAATTTATAGCACTAAATGCCCACAAGAGAAAGCAGGAGAGATCTAAAATGGACACTCTAACATCACAATTAAAAGAACTAGAGAGGCAAGAGCAAACACATTCAAAAGCTAGCAGAAGGCAAGAAATAACTAAGATCAGAGCAGAACTGAAGGAGATAGAGACACAAAAAACCCTCCAAAAAATCAATGAATCCAGGAGTTGGTTTTTTGAAAAGATCAACAAAATTGACAGACCGCTAGCTAGACTAATAAAGAAGAAAAGAGAGAGGAATCAAATAGACGCAATAAAAAATGATAAAGGGGATATCACCACGACCCCACAGAAATACAAACAACCATCAGAGAATACTATAAATGCCTCTACGCAAATCAACTAGAAAATCTAGAAGAAATGGATAATTTCCTGGACACTTACACTCTCCCAAGACTAAACCAGGAAGAAGTTGAATCCCTGAATAGACCAATAGCAGGCTCTGAAATTGAGGCAACAATTAATAGCCTACCCACGAAAAAAAGTCCAGGACCAGATGGATTCACAGCTGAATTCTACCAGAGGTACAAGGAGGAGCTGGTACCATTCCTTCTGAAACTATTCCAATCAATAGAAAAAGAGGGAATCCTCCCTAACTCATTTTATGAGGCCAACATAATCCTGATACCAAAGCCTGGCAGAGACACAACAAAAAAAGAGAATTTTAGACCAATATCCCTGATGAACATCGATGCAAAAATCCTCAATAAAATACTGGCAAACCGGATTCAGCAGCACATCAAAAAGCTTATCCACCATGATCAAGTGGACTTCATCCCTGGGATGCAAGGCTGGTTCAACATTCGCAAATCAATAAACGTAATCCAGCACATAAACAGAACCAAAGACAAGAAACACATGATTATCTCAATAGATGCAGAAAAGGCTTTTGACAAAATTCAACAGCCCTTATGCTAAAAACGCTCAATAAATTCGGTATTGATGGAACGTACCTCAAAATAATAAGAGCTTTATGACAAACCCACAGCTAATATCATACTGAATGGGCAAAAACTGGAAAAATTCCCTTTGAAAACTGGCACAAGACAGGGATGCCCTCTCTCACCACTCCTATTCAACATAGTGTTGGAAGTTCTGGCTAGGGCAATCAGGCAAGAGAAAGAAATCAAGGGTATCCAGTTAGGAAATGAAGAAGTCAAATTGTCCCTGTTTGCAGATTACATGATTGTATATTTAGAAAACCCCATCGTCTCAGCCCAAAATCTGCTTAAGCTGATAAGCAACTTCAGCAAAGTCTCAGGATACAAAATTAATGTGCAAAAATCCAAGCATTCTTATACACCAGTAACAGACAAGCAGAGAGCCAAATCAGGAATGCACTTCCATTCACAATTGCTTCAAAGAGAATAAAATACCTAGGAATCCAGCTTACAAGGGATGTAAGGACCTCTTCAAGGAGAACTACAAACCACTGCTCAGTGAAATCAAAGAGGACACAAACAAATGGAAGAACATACCATGCTCATGGATAGGAAGAATCAATATCGTGAAAATGGCCATACTGCCCAAGGTTATTTATAGATTCAATGCCATCCCCATCAAGCTACCAATGAGTTTCTTCACAGAATTGGAAAAAACTGCTTTAAAGTTCATATGGAACCAAAAAAGAGCCCACATTGCCAAGACAATCCTAAGTCAAAAGGACAAAGCTGGAGGCGTCACGCTACCTGACTTCAAACTATACTACAAGGCTACAGTAACCAAAACAGCATGGTACTGGTACCACAACAGAGAAATAGACCAATGGAACAGAACAGAGTCCTCAGAAATAATACCACACATCTACAGCCATCTGATCTTTGACAAACCTGAGAGAAACAAGAAATGGGGAAAGGATTCCCTATTTAATAAATGGTGCTGGGAAAATTGGCTAGCCATAAGTAGAAAGCTGAAACTGGATCCTTTCCTTACCCCTTATATGAAGATTAATTCAAGATGGATTGGAGACTTAAATGTTAGACTTAATACCATAAAAACCCTAGAAGAAAATCTAGGTAGTACCATTCAGGACATAGGCATGGGCAAGGACTTCATGTCTAAAACACCAAAAACAACAGCAGCAAAAGCCAAAATTGACACATGGGATCTAATTAAACTAAAGAGCTTTTGCACAGCAAAAGAAACTACCATCAGAGTGAACAGGCAACCTACAGAATGGGAGAAAATTTTTGCAACCTACTCATCTGACAAAGGGTTAATATCCAGAATCTACAAAGAACTCAAACAAATTTACAAGAAAAAAACAAACAACCCCATCAAAAAGTGGGGAAAGGATATGAACAGACATTTCTCAAAAGAAGACATCCATACAGCCAACAGACACATGAAAAAATGCTCATCATCACTCGCCATCAGAGAAATGCCAATCAAAACCACAATGAGATACCATCTCACACCAGTTAGAATGGCAATCATTAAGAAGTCAGGAAACAACAGGTGTTGGAGAGGATGTGGAGAAATAGGAACACTTTTACACTGTTGGTGGGATTGTAAACTAGTTCAACCATTATGGAAAACAGTATGGCGATTCCTCAAGGACCTAGAACTAGATGTACCATATGACCTAGCCATCCCACTACTGGGTATATACCCAAAGGATTATAAATTACTCTACTACAAAGACACATGCACACGTATGTTATTGCGGCACTATTCACAATAGCAAAGACTTGGAATCAACCCAAATGTCCATCTGTGACAGACTGGATTAAGAAAATGTGGCATATATACACCATGGAATACTATGCAGCCATCAAAAAGGATGAGTTTGCGTCCTTTGTAGGGACATGGATGCAGCTGGAAACCATCATTCTTAGCAAACTATCACAAGAAGAGAAAACCAAACACCGCATGTTCTCGCTCATAGGTGGGAACTGTACAATGAGATCACTTGGACTCGGGAAGGGGAACATCACACACTGGGACCTATCATGGGGAGGGGGGAGGAGGGAGGGATTGCATTGGGGAGTTATACATGATATAAATGATGAATTGATGGGTGCTGACGAGTTGATGGGTGCAGCACACCAACATGGCATAAGTATACATCTGTAACAAACCTGCACGTTATACACATGTACCCTAGAACAAAAAAAAAAAGAAAAGCAATGGCAAGGGAATACCTACGAAATGGGTGTGGCTTTAGGTGATATGCCTGTCATTGACTTGTGTGGAAGGAGAACTGGTTTGAGTACAGTGGGCAGAGGTTGGTCAGGGGCCTGGAAGGGAAATAGTTGAAAATAAAAAAACAAAAGGGTCTGAGTTAGAAGAATGTGGTTAGACACCCGAGAGTAGGTACACAGTATGCCTACTAGAAAGCATCCACCATGGAAGAGGGACTAACCAGCCAGGAAGACAAAATGACTCAGCCAGTTGATGTCAGCCAATTTTTTTTTTTTTTTTTTTTGACAGTCTCACTCTGTCAACAGACTGGAGTACAGTGGCACAATCTGGGCTCACTGCAACCTCCACCTCCCAGGTTCAAGCTATTCTTCTGCTTCAGCCTCCCTAGTAGCTGCGACCACAGATGTGTGCAACCATGGCCAGCTAATTTTTGTAGTTTTAGTAGAGATGGGGTTTCACCATGTTGGCCAGGATGGTCTCGATCTCTTGATCTCGTGATTCACCTGCCTCGGCCTCCCAAAGTGCTCGGATTAGAGGCACGAGCCAATCTTTATCAGTGCCTATCCCCCAGGCTGGCACAAAGGACATCTGAATGAGTGATCGTAGTGGCAAAGTCAGAGGCAATAAATGGATTCAACCATGTGGGCTCTCATTTGCCAAAGCTGACCTAGCTACTCTTGCCTCTGAACATCAAACCTGCCAGAAAAAGACCAAGGCTGAACTCCTGGTATGGCACCATTTTTTTCTTAAGAACAGCAGGTCATTTGGTGGCGAGTTCACTAAATTGTTCCCCATTCATCCTGGAGGTGCCAGTGGTTTATTCCCACAGAAATAGACACATATTCCAGGTAAAGACTTGCCTTTCCAGCATACAGGGCCCCAGCCAACATCATTATCTGGGAGATTATGAAATGCCTGACCCACATCATTGAATCCTACACAATATCGTATCTATTGTGCAAGGGTGTGGAAATTGCTCCTTGTTATTGGATTCACTGGTCTTATCACATGCTGTATCACCAAGAAGCTGCCAGCTAAGTAGAGCTGATGCTCTGTCTCTCTAGTGGTATGATGAAGTCTCAACTGAAGTGCAATTTTGGATCATCTGTAGCATCATTTTGGAGGCAATATCCTATAAGGATGAGGCGTCATCATACAGGACATACAAATTGAATCAGAGATCTCTATATAGTGCTGTGTCCCCAGTAGGAAAAATACCTAGGACCTAAGAACCAAGGGATGTAAGCAGGAGCAGTCCCATTTATCATCACTTGCAGTAATCCAATAGGGGATTTTTTTTTTCTGTTCATCCATGAAACTGTGGAGTCTTCAGGATTAATGGTCCTGGTTCCCAAAGGGTACACTGTCTTCCAAAGGGAGACAGTTGAACTACTGAACTATAACCTATGGTTGTCTCCTGAGTACTCTGAAATCCTTATGTCTAGGAACTAGCAAGTGAGAGAAATCATCTTATCAGGGTCAATTAATGTTGATCAGCAAGAGGACATAGGGTTACTGTTAACAAATGGGGCCAGGAAAAAACATGTATGGAACTCAGGTGACCCACTTTGTTGACTTTTGTGGCTCAATTGTGTTATACCCAATTGTGACTCCAAGAGAGAAATGTGTCACCCCAGCCTGAAAGGATATGGTCTCAGACACTTCAGTGATGAAGGCTTGGGTCATACTACTAGTAGAAGCAACAGCTGAAGGTGAGGGGAATTTAGAGAGTAGAGTAGAGGAGACAATGGACACCAGTAGCAGTCCTGAGAACTGTTGCAGTGATGCAGTTGTAGTTCATTCCACAAACCTGTCATTCCACCAAATCCCTGGAGGAGCTGCTCCTGGAACATACATAGAGGATCTATGCCTGACAAGGAGTGGACTGTGGCAGACACCAAGATGTGCTACTTTCCCCACCTTTAAAAAAAAAAAAAAGATACACTGCATAGTTACATTAGGAGAATGATTGCCTGGAAGCCTCAATCTTTTAGCTTTTTAGGGATCACCTCACATTTTAAGCTGAGGTCACACCTATTTCAGATAGCCTCAATTCATTGACTAAGCAAAGTGATAGTGAATGTCCTGGAGATTCTTACAAAATGTGAAATTTCTCTAACAGGCAATCTTTGCTCCAGGGTGCCCTCCTCCTCTGTACAAACCTGCTTCTTCTTTTTTCAAAGCTGTTACTCCAAAATAAACCTTCTCAAGCGAACTCTGTTCTTTCTCTTTTAAATGCATGCTGCAAAATAGTATGGTATTGTTTTCCCAAAATTACGAATGATAGAAAAATAAACATGTACTTAAAATTTACTAATTTGGGAATAGTGAAGTTACAAATGAGTTTTGTTACATTCTTATAATTATTCTGTGTTCTCCAAGTTCTATGCATTGAATGAATTTGTAAGTTTGGAGTAAATATATTATGCCTTAACTAAAATAATATCTAAATAATATAGAGAAATGATTGAAAGTAACTGTCCTCTGCTATACCTTTTGCTAGCATACACATATGCATATTATTTATTCAACAAATACTTGTTTAATGTCTACTATAAGCCAGGCATTCAGCTGGGTGATGGGGATAGAGTGCTGAATAGAGTCCCTACCCTTGTGGACTTTGCTTTATAGTAGAAACTGCCTCAAATGTCTTTAGCATTTTTGTCTGGTTATTAAACCACATAACCACACGTTCTTTCTTAATGTATCAAATTTTATAACTAATTTATGGATCTGTCTATATGTATTTATCTATCTATATATCATTTTTTTTTATTATACTTTAAGTTCTAGGGTACATGTGCATAACGTTTATATCATGTATAACTCCCCAAAGCAATCCCTCCCTCCTCCCCCCTCCCCATGATAGGCCCCAGTGTGTGATGTTCCCCTTCCCGAGTCCAAGTGATCTCATTGTTCAGTTCCCACCTATGAGTGATCGTTCTATTGGTAGATTTACTATCTAATTTGTCATCCAACCAGGACATTTTTGAGAGGAAAGAGAGTGCCGTTAATATGTATGCCAAGATAACAGACAAGAATAGATACCATACCAGGAAAATTTCTCATTGGTAACTTTTAAACTCTGAATGAAGTACTAGTATCTTTATTTTTGTATTATCAAGTATTCCCTGCACTGTCTTTAGTTATCTGTTCTCCTCCCTTAACTGTCAATGATTATTTTTATTTTTACTTTTAAATTGCCAATGCAAATGATACTTAATTTTTAAAGTCATATTTATATATGTGATGTTTTGCCTGAAGGTTAATTTTCAAATATGAAAATCAATAACTAGTTTTATTATTTCTAGAACTTTGTAAATAGTTTTCACTACCAAGATAGTAATTGTTGTGATTACATTTTTAATGGGGTTTTGCTTTTCTATTCTGGAATTTCTAATTTCCTGTCTTTTTAAATTATTGCATGTTTGGAACAAGTTTTCAATTCTTGAATTTGTTTAACTTCTCCTTCCAATTAAGTGTTCTTTAAAGTCTTCCACCCCGCTTTATTAGCTGTCACTTCTTCCTTCCTGAAGTCCTTCATCTGCTAGTGAACCTACTTCTATTTTTCTCATAGTTGTGAGATGAAAAAGAGAGTGCCATTGATATATATGTCAAGATAACACACAAGAATAGATACCATGCCAAGCAAATTTCTCATTGGTTACTTTTAACTCAGAATGAAATGCTAACATCTCTTTTTTTATTGCATCAGATATTGCCTACCCTTTCTCCTCCCCTTAACTGTCGATGATTATTATCTTTATTTTTACTCTTATATTGCGAAAGCAAATGATACTTAATTTTTCTTTGAGTGGGATGTTGAGAAGAATAGATAAGTATATCTGTAATGTTAAATCTCTTGTAAAATTATTTGAAACTATGTTTCTTATTATTAACGTCAAGAATAAAACCAGGATTACTCCCCTTTGTAATGAAAACATAAACATACTTCCCTCCTCCAAAATACTTTGTCAACTTTCTAGTATTGTTTATAGAATTTGGAGTTTAAGTCCTACACTGTTATTATTTGTTTCTGCTTACCCTTTGTGAATACTTTTACATTTGAATTCTTTTTTATAATTACATTTTAAAAAGTCACTGAGTCAACTTGATTTTTGATTGGTTTTAATCTCACGGTACCTTTTCTGGAATGGGGTTGTACCCCGCGGTTGCTGCAAATTCTACAGAGCCCCAGTCTTTTCTTTTCAAGATGAAAAGAAAGAAGGCTACTGCCCCCACAGAAGCCCAGTAACTATGACTCCACTCTTGAATATATCTCCTATCATTCATCGTTTTTCTACCTCAGGCAATCAAATTTCTAATAACACTGAATTCCTAAAGTTTCTTGATGAAGGTCACAAGCTTTGGAGTCAGATCCTTCTAGATGCAAACCCAGCTCTGATATAACTAGCTGTGTGAACCAGTTGAAAAAAACTTCCTCAAACCTCAGTGTCTTTATCTGTAAAATGATGGCAATAGTGCCTGCCTCAGAGGGTTATTGTGAAGACAAAATAGATACTATATGGAAAGCACCTCTCACAGTGCTTGGCATATAATAAATCTTTAATAAGTGCTGACTCTTGTTACTGTAAACTGTAGTTGGAAAGCATCTCCTTTGTGAACAGATGTGTTATGTTATTGTACAAGATACCACCACCTTCTATGCATTGGATCAAGATCCTATCAAGAGGGTCTGCAAGATGCAGATATAATGGAGAGAATGTAAGACCCAGAAGGGCAGATGCCTTGTCTGCCTGATTCACTGATATCTCCTGAGCATCCAGAACAGTATCTGACATATGGCAAATACAAAGCAAATGTCTCTAGAGTAAATAAAAAGGCAATGAACTTCTCAATTAGATACAACTCTGCTTGAATCCTGGCTCAGCCATTTTCTAGCTGTGTAACTTGAGGCAAGTCACATAACTTCTCTGGTGTGTTAGATTTCTTAGCTATAAAGTGAGAAATTACAACACTTTCAAGCTCACAGAATTAGTCACATATCATAACACATGTTAAAATTCTTCACAAACTAAAGATTCAAATGTCAATGTGACTGCTGTTGTGGCCATATAAAAAAACTAAAACATCCTTCTAAAAAAGTAGTTATCTCTGCTTTTGGCCTACCTTTCTCTCCTCATGAACCCTTGGAATCAGAAGCACTGTTTGGGAACACTCCAAGTCCCATTCTGACGTCCTCTGCCCTCCCATCTCATCTAAGCCAAGCTGTCATCTCCGGCTTCACCTTGTCCTTGCCCCTGGAAACCTGAGCTTGGGGTCTGACATGCTGTGCCTGATGTTTAAATTTTATAAGACTTTTTTTTTTTTTTTTGAGGTGGAGTCTAGCTCTGTTGCCCAGGCTGGAATGCAGTGGCATGATCTCGGCTCACTGTAACCTCCGCCTCCTGGGTTCAAGCGACTCTCCTGCCTCAGCCTCTTGAGTAGCTGGGATTACAGGCGCCCACCATCATGCCCAGTTATTTTTTGTATTTTCAGTAGAGATGGGGTTTTGCCATGTTGGTCAGGCTGGTCTTGAACTCCTGACCTCAGGTGATCTGCCCACCTCAGCCTCCCGAAATGCTGGGATTACAGGCGTGAGCCACCGTGCCCAGCCTGACTCTGGTTTTATACGACTCTCTGGTTCTCAGTACCCTTGACTGTCATTTAGGAATTCTTCACTCTGGTTCCTGCCCTGTGGCGCCTAGCACCCATTCTTGACCCCCTGAATCTCTACACACCCCACTCTTCCCATACATGCATGGATAGGGTCGATCAAAAGAATGATTTCCATTAAGCTACATTCCTAAAATCCAGACTTACGTGGAGATGAAAATTCCCTATTTGTATCAAAAAGGATTTGGGGCAAAGGGCAAGCAGTGAGGGCCCCTGTGCGTTTTATTTCATTGGGCAATTACCACATACAGCGGACAACAAAATAAGACATAGGCAAGTGCTTGGTAGAGTGTGCTGGAGGGAAAACGGTAACTCTTTGTGCATGTTGTAATGGGTTGAATTAGTGACAGGCTCCCAAGGGGGAGTTCAGAGTCATCCCAGAAAGTTCAGCGAAGACATCTGCTAAGATGAAGACATCTGTTCAATAAAGTCACCACAGTGGGAGTGCAAAAGAGGAGAAAGTGTTGGAATGAATTTAAATAAAAAGCAGCTGAGAAAAATTAGTATAGTATTCAGCATCTTATTAAGTGCCGCTAGGGCCCCTAATTCTATAGGCTCCGTGTAGATGTTGCACATGCTTTACTTGGCTCAAAGCCACAACTTAAAAGCAAAGGCCCAATAGAGATCAATCTATCCATGAACATCTCAGTGTCTTCAGTGTGTGCCCAGTTCTGTGTTAGGTCCTTTGACAATTACATGATAATCATTTCTGTCTGAGAATTGAAATTATTTGTGAAATATTAGAAATAAAATGCAGGCCGGGCACGGTGGCTCAAGCCTGTAATCCCAGCATTTTGGGAGGCTGAGACGGGCGGATCACGAGGTCAGGATATCGAGACCATCCTGGCTAACCCGGTGAAACCCCGTCTCTACTAAAAAATACAAAAAACTAGCCAGGCGAGGTGGCGAGTGCCTGTAGTCCCAGCTACTCGGGAGGCTGAGGCAGGAGAATGGCGTAAACCCGAGAGGCGGAGCTTGCAGTGAGCTGAGATCCGGCCACTGCACTCCAGCCTGGGTGACAGAGCAAGACTCCATCTCAAAAAAAAAAATAATTAAAATAAAATAAAATTCAGCAGTGATAGCAAAGAACTAGGTCCACAGCAAGCATGTGATGAATATTGCCAGAGTAATTAATACAAACAATATTTAACAAATATTTCTTGAGCATCTATGGTGTGCCAGGCACTGTTCTAGGCACTGAAGACCCAGAAATGAACAAGACATCCACGTACCCGTCCTTACGGAGTTTATATTTAAAGAGGCTGAAACAGAGAGGACAGAGTGCCAAGGCAGGATGAGAGGATGGAGAGTAGGTATATAGCTAAAGGTGGCCTCTACAACCACTTTGCAGAGGCCTCACTTGAGCGGGAACCCACATGGAGTGACAGAGCCATGTAACAGTCTGAAGAAGTGTCCCTGGGAGAGGGGACAGAGAATAAGGCAGCACAAGCTTGGGTGCATGGCCACAGCATGGAGCAAGTGTGGCTACCTCAGAGTGTGTTGGTGGGGAATGCTGGGTGCTGAGACTGAACAGGAAGCCAGGACCTGACTTACAGAGCCCTTACTAACTCATGGCAAGAAATTTGGGAGTTTGGAAAAAGGAACTCGGGTGAGCATGTTCACATGTAACTGGATTTTAGCCAATAGTTTCTCGGTGATCTCAGTATTTGACTAAAGGCCCAATGTCAAAAACAACAGGATCAAAGTATGCTCACCTTCTAGAAACTGACATATTTCCTCTCACAGATCTTGCTCAAAGATAGAAAACCTGATCCTTCAATCTTCACCTTTGTCATCCCAACCAGCCCATGGAAGAGAAAACTAAAAATTTGAGAAAACTGTTGGCCTCATGCAGACCATGTCTGCATTTTTTTCTACCCTCATCATTAGAAAAGATTACTCCTACTTAGAGGGAAGTGAGAGGATTTCTGAGAGAATTCTACTGAGATGTTGGATGTGAGTCCGGGAAGGGAACTGACATCTTTCTCTCTGGTTGGGACAATTAGCTGAGCTGCAGACATTAGAACTCTCATCCCAAAGCTGCCATGACGATAGAGATGGCAGGAGGGCCCTGGAGGATCCTGGGGTGTGTATACACAGAGAGTAACCAATTCTCACCTGAAATTCCTGAAAGTGAATTCGTGACTTGATCCATACTGAAAAAAAATGGAAAGAAGGAACAAAGAATGTAAATGGACCCAAAAGATGAGCCATCTACAATGTGGGGACTCTCTCACTAACCCATCCCACTGCTGGCCAATTGTCACACACACCTGTAAACTTCCCCCATCTAGTGACAGGATGGCAGAAGGCTGAGACACCTTATGTAAGAGTGGGACCATGGGGGAGAATATTGCTCCCTCCCTTGGGTGGAAGTAAATAGGACTTCTTTAAAGTTTTCTTATGCAATAGGTAACCAGGGTCACTCACCATTTTCACATTTATGAGGCTTATAAAAATATTGTATGACTCAACCTTCAAGATGACAGTTGTACACCAGAGTTGTCAGGTACCCCAGAACTACAACAAAAAATAACAAAATCATGTGACTGACGCTATTCAATTTCAAGACGTATTGTAAACCTACAGTAATTAAAACAGTGTAGTGTTAGAGAAATAATAGACAAATCGATCACTAAAGCAACAGAGAGCCCAGAAATAGACCCATAAAAATATACTCAACTGATCTTAGAAGAGGAAAATACATTCAATGGAGAAAGAATAATCTTCTCAAGAAATGGTGCTGAAACAAGTGGAGATTCACATGTCAAAAAATGAATCTGGACATAGACTTTACTCATTCACCAAAAATGGATAAAAATGTAAAATGACCTAAATGTAAAACACAAAAGTCATAAAAATGTGAAAGATTATGTAGGAGAAAATCTAGATGGCTTTGGATTTGACAATGACTTTCTAGATATAACATCAAAAGTAAGATCTGTGACAGAAAAAAATCAAGTTGAACTTCATAAAAGTTAAAAACTTCTGCTTATGAAGGACATTGTTAAGAGATTGCAAAGGCAGCCCACAAAGAGAAAATACTTACAAAATGCACATCTGATAAAGGACTTGTAATGAAGATATACAAAGAACTCTTAAAACTCATCAATAAGAAAAGAAACAGCCAAATTAAACATGGGCAAAACATTTGAACATATTCCTCATCAAAGAGATACAAATGGTGAACAGACACATGAAAAGATGCTTCACATCACATGCCATTAAAGAACTGCAAATTGAAATAACATTGAGCTACTACTACACATCACTTAGAGTGGCTGAATTCCAAAGCACAGACAACACCAAATGCTGACAAGGATGTGGAGCACAAGGAACTGTCACTCATTGTTGGTAGGATTGAAAAATGGTACAACCACATTGAAAGCTGGAAGGCAGTTTCTTTTTTTTCTTTTTTTCTTTTTTAAATTATTTAAGTTCTAGGGTACATGTGCACAACGTGCAGGTTTGTTATATATGTATACATTTGCCATGTTGGTGTGCTGCACCCATTAACTCGTCATTTACATTACGTGTATATCCTAATGCTATCCCTCCTCCCTCCCCTCTCCCCACAATAGGCCCCGGTGTGTGATGTTCCCCTTACTGTGTCCAAGTGATCTCATTGTTCAGTTCCCACTTATGAGTGAGAACATGCGGTGTTTGGTTTTCTGTTCTTGTGATAGTTTGCTGAGAATGATGGTTTCCAGCTGCATCCCTATCCCTACAAGGGACACGAACTCATCCTCTTTTATGGCTGCATAGTATTCCATGGTGTATATGCGCCACATTTTCTTAATCCAGTCTGTAACCATGGACATTTGCGTTGATTCCAAGTCTTTTCTATTGTGAATAGTGCCGCAATAAACATACAGGTGCATGTGTCTTTATAGCAGCATGATTTATATTCCTCTGGGTATATACCCAGTAATGGGGTGGCTGCGTCAAATGGTATTTCTAGTTCTATATCCTTGAGGAATTGCCACACTGTTTTCCACAATGAGATACCAGTGAGATGGCATCACATTATGGTTTTGATTTGCATTTCTCTGATGGCCAGTGATGATGAGCATTTTTTCACGTGTCTGTTGGCTATATAAATGTCTTCTTTTGAGAAGTGTCTGTTTGTATCTTTTGCCCACTTTTTGATGGGGTTATTTTTTTCTTGTAAATTTGTTTGAGTTCTTTGTAGGTTCTGGATATTAGTCCTTTGTCAGATGAGTAGATTCCAAAAATGTTCTCCCATTCTGTAGGTTGCCTGTTCACTCTGATGGTACTTTCTTTTGCTGTGCAGAAGCTCTTTAGTTTAATTAGATCCCATTTGTCAATTTTGGCTTTTGTTGCCATTGCTTTTGGTGTTGCCCATGCCTATGTCCTGAATGGTGTTAACCTAGGTTTTCTTCTAGGGTTTTTTATGGCTTTAGGTCTAATATTTAAGTCTCTAATCCATCTTGAATTAATTTTTGTATAAGGAGTAAGGAAAGGATCCAGTTTCAGCTTTCTACTTATGGCTAGCCAATTTTCCCAGGACCGTTTATTAAATAGGGAATCCTTTCTCCATTTCTTGTTTTTGTCAAATTTGTCAAAGATCAGATGGCTGTAGATGTGTGGTATTATTTCTGAGGGTTCTGTTCTGTTCCACTGGACTATATCTGTGTTTTGGTACCAGTACCATGCTGTTTTGGTTACTGTAACCTTGTAGTATAGTTTGAAGTCAGGTAGCATGAAGCCTCTAGCTTTGTTCTTTTGGCTTAGGATTGTCTTGGCAATGCGGGGTCTTTTTTGGTTCCATATGAACATTAAAGCAGTTTTTTTCCAATTCTGTGGAAAAAGTCATCAGTAGCTTAATGGGAATGGCATTGAATCTATAAATTCCCTTGGGCAGTATGGCCGTTTTCACAATATTGATTCTTCCTATCCATGTATGGTATGCTTTTCCATTTGTTTGTGTCCTCTTTTATTACATTGAGCAGTGGTTTGTAGTTCTCCTTGAAGAGGTCCTTTACATCCCTTGTAAATTGGATTCCTAGGTATTTTATTCTCTTTGAAGCAATTGTGAATGGGAGTTCATTCATGATTTGGCTCTCTGTTTGTCTGTTATTGGTGTATAAGAATGCTTGTGATTTTTGCACATTGATTTTGTATCCTGAGACTTTGCTGAAGTTGCTTATCAGCTTAAGGAGATTTGGGGCTGAGATGATGGGGTTTTCTAAATATACAATCATGTCATCTGCAAGCAGGAACAATCTGACTTCTTCTTTTTCTAATCGAATACCCTTTATTTTTTTCTCTTGCCTGATTGCCCTAGCCAGAACTTTCAACACTATGTTGAATAGGAGAGGTGAGAGAGGGCATCCCTGTCTTCTGCCAGTTTTCAAAGGGAATGCTTCCAGTTTTTACCCATTCAGTATGATGCTGACTGTGTGTTTGTCATAAATAGCTCTTATTATTCTGAGATATGTTCCATCAATATCGAATTTATTGAGAGTTTTTAGCATGAAGGCTGTTGAATTTTATCAAAGGACATTTCTGCATCTATTGAGATAATCATGTGGTTTTTGTCTTTGGTTCTGTTTATATGCTGGATTACGTTTAGTGATTTGCATATGTTGAACCAGCCTTGCATCCTAGGGATGAAGCCCACTTGATCATGGTGGATAAGCTTTTTGATGTGCTGCTGGATTCGGTTTGCCAGTATTTTACTGAGGATTTTTGCATCGATGTTCATCAGGGATGTTGGTCTAAAATTCTCTTTTTTTGTTGTGTCTCTGCCAGGCTTTGGTATCAGGATGATGCTGGCCTCATAAAATGAGTTAGGGAGGATTCCCTCTTTTTCTATTGATTGGAATAGTTTCAGAAGGAATGGCACCAGCTCCTCCTTGTACCTCTGATACATTCAACTGTGAATCCGTCTAGTCCTGGACTTTTTTTGGTTGGTAGGCTATTGCCTCAATTTCAGAGCCTGCTATTGGTCTATTCAGGGATTCAACTTTTTCCTGGTTTAGTCTTGGGAGAGTGTATGTGTCCAGGAATTTATCCATTTCTTCTGGGTTTTCTAGTTTTTTTTGCGTAGAGGTGTTTATAGTGTTCTCTGATGGGAGTTTGTATTTCTGTGGGGTTGGTGGTGATATCCCCTTTATCATTTTTTATTGCATCTATTTGATTCTTCTCTCCTATCTGCTTTATTAGTCTTGCTAAACATCTATCAATCTTGTTGATCTTTTCAAAAAACCAGCTCCTGGATTCTTTGATTTTTTTGAAAGGTTTTGTGTGTCTCTATCTCCTTCAGTTCTGCTCTGATCTTAGTTATTTCTTGCCTTCTGCTAGCTTTTGAATGTGTTTGCTCTTGCTTCTCTAGTTCTTTTAATTGTGATGTTAGGGTGTCAATTTTAGATCTTTCCTGCTTTTGTTTGTGGGCATTTAGGGCTATAAATTTCCCTCTACACACTGCTTTAAATGTGTCCCAGAGATTCTAGTGTGTTGTATCTTTGTTCTCATTGGTTTCAAAGAACATCTTTATTTCTGCCTTCATTTCATTATGTACCCAGTAGTCATTCAGGAGCAAGTTGTTCAGTTTCCATGTAGTTGAGCAGTTTTGATTGAGATCTTCCTCCATCCCTTTATTTTGAGCCTATGTGTGTCTCTGCATGTGAGATGGGTCTCCTGAATACAGCACACTGATGGGTCTTGATTCTTTATCCAATTTGCCAGTCTGTGTCTTTTAATTGGAGCATTTAGTCCATTTACATTTAAGGTTAATATTGTTAGGTGTGAACTTGATCCTGTCATTATATTAGCTGGTTATTTTGCTCGTTAGTTGATGCAGTTTCTTCCTAGCATCAATGGTCTTTACATTTTGGCATGTTTTTGCAATGGCTGGTACTGGTTGTTCCTTTCCATGTTTAGTGCTTCCTTCACGATCTCTTATAGGGCAGGCCTGGTGGTGACAAAATCTCTCAGCATTTGCTTGTCTGTAAAGGATTTTATTTCTCCTCCACTTATGAAACTTAGTTTGGCTGGATATGAAATTCTGGGTTGAAAATTCTTTTCTTTAAGAATGTTGAATATTGGCCCCCACTCTCTTCTGGCTTGTAGAGTTTCTGCTGAGAGATCCGCTCTTAGTCTGATGGGCTTCCCTTTGTGGGTAACCCGACCTTTCTCTCTGGCTGCCCTTAAGATTTTTTCCTTCATTTCAACTTTGGTGAATCTGACAATTATGTGTCTTGGAGTTGCTCTTCTCGAGGAATGTCTTTGTGGCGTTCTCTGTATTTCCTGAATTTGAATGTTGGCCTGCCTTTCTAGGTTGGGGAAGTTCTCCTGTGTAATATCCTGCAGAGTGTTTTCCAACTTTGTTCCATTCTCCCTGTCACTTTCAGGCACACCAGTCAGACGTAGATTTGATCTTTTCACATAATCCCATATTTCTTGAAGGCTTTGTTCTTTTCTTTTTACTCTTTTTTCTCTACACTTCTCTTCTCGCTTCATTTCATTCATTTGATCTTCAATCACTGATAGTCTTTCTTCCAGTTGATCGAATCAGTTACTGAAGCGTGTGCATTTGTCACATAGTTCTTGTGTCATGGTTTTAATCTCTATTAGTTTGTTTATAGACTTCTCTGCCTTGGGTTATTCTAGTTATCCATTCCTCCGTTCTTTTTTCAAGGTTTTTAGTTTCTTTGCGCTGGTTACGTAGTTCCTGCTTTAGCTCTGAGAAGTTTGATTGACTGAAGCCTGCTTCTCTCAACTTGTCAAAGTCATTCTCCATCCAGCTTTGTTCCATTGCTGGTGATGAGCTGCCTTCCTTTGAAAGGGGAGATGCGCTCTGATTTTTTGAATTTCCAGCTTTTTTGTACTGCTTTTTCCCCATCTTTGTGGTTTTATCTGCCTTTGGTCTTTGATGATGGTGACATAGTGATGGGGTTTTGGTGTGGGTGTCCTTTCTGTTTGTTAGTTTTCCTTCTAACAGTCAGGACCCTCAGCTGCAGGTCTGTTGGAGTTTGCTTGAGGTCCACTCCAGACCCTGTTTTCCTGGGTATCAGCAACGCAGGCTGCAGAAGATAGAATATTGCTGAACAGCAAGTGTTGCTGTCTGATTCTTGCTCTGCAAGCTTCGTCTCAGAGGTGTACCCTGCTGTGTGTGAGGTGTGAGGTGTCAGTCTGCACCTAGTGGGAGATGTCTCCCAGATAGGCTACTGTGGGATCAGGGACCCACTTGAGCAGGCAGTCTGTCAGTTCTGAGATCTCAGCCTCCATGCTGGGAGAACTACTGCTCTTTTCAAAGCTGTCAGACAGGGACATTTACATCTGCAGAGGTTTCTGCTGCTTTTTGTTTAGCTATGCCCTGTCCCCAGAGGTGGAGTCTACAGAGGCAGGCAGGCCTCCTTAAGCTGCAGTAGGCTCCACCCAGTTCAAGCTTCCTGGGGGCTTTGTTTACCTACTTAAGCGTCAGCAATGGTGGGCACCCCTCCCCCAGCCTCGCTGCTGCCTTGCAGTTAGATCTCAGACTGCTGTGCTAGCATGAGGGAGGCTCCATGGGTGTGGGATCCTCTGGGCCAGGCGTGGGATATAATCTCCTGGTGTGCTGTTTGCTAAGACCCTTGGTAGAGCGCAGTATTAGCGTGGGAGTTACCTGATTTTCCAGGTGTTGTGTGTCTCCGTTTCCCTTGGCTAGGAAAAGGAATTCCCTTCCCCCTTGTGCTTCCCAGGTGAGGCGATGCCTCCCCCTGCTTCAGCTCTCGCTGGTTGGGCTGCACCCGCCTACCAGCACCGACTGTCCAACACACCCCAGTGAGATGAACCCAGTATCTCAGTTGAAAATGCAGAAATCGCCTCTCTTCGGTGTCACTCACGCTGGGAGCTGGAGGCTGGAGCTGTTTCTATTCGACCATCTTGGGCGCCTCCTCGGCAGTTCTTACAAACTTAAACAATCTTATCATACAATCCAGCAATAATGCTTCTAGATATTTACCAAATGTATTGAAATCTTATGTCCATACGGAAACCTGCAAATGAATATCTATAGTGGCTTTATTCATAATTGGCAAAAACTAGAAGCAAGCAATAATTCTTCAAAAGGTGAAGGAATAAACAAATGGTGGTACATCCATATAATGGAATATTATTAGCAATTAAAATAAATGAGTCATAATGTCATGAAAAGCCAGGAAGTAACTTTAAATACATATTGGTAAATTAAAGAAGCCAATCAGAAAAGGCTGCATACTGTATTATTCCAACTATATAACATCCTGAAAAAAAGCAAAACTATAGAGACAGTAAAAAGATCAGTGTGGTTCCTAGGGTGCAGAAGGAGGAAAAGAGGGTGCAGCACCAGAGAAGTTTAGTGCAGTGAAACTATTCTTTTTTTTTCTTTTTTGAAATGGAGTTTCTCTCTTGTTGCCCAGGCTGGTGTGCAATGACGTGATCTCGGCTCACGGCAACCTCCACCTTCCGGTTTCAAGCGATTCTCCTGCCTCAGACTCCCAAGTAGCTGGGATTACAGGCATCTGCCACCATGCCTGGCTAATTTTTTGTATTTTTAATAGACACAGGGTTTCACCATGTTGGCCAGCCTGGTCTCAAACTCCTGACCTCGTGATCAGCCCTTCTCAGCCTCCCAGAGTGCTGGGATTACAGGTGTGAGCCACCGTACCCAGCCTGAAACTATTCTTTATGATACTGCAATGGTGGTTACATGACACAATGCATTTTTCAAACCTATGCAAGAGTGATCCTTAATGAAGAGTATGGATTTTAGTTAGTAATAACATATTAATATTGGTTAATTAAGTTTAACAAATCTATCTCACTAATGCAAGACATCAATGATAGGGAAACTGTGTTAATGAATGGGGTGTATATGAGAACTCTCTGTAATATATGCTCAGTTTTCCTATGAACATAAAAATTTTCTTAAAAATAAGTTTACTAACTTAAAAGTATGTATAACAAAGCAAAAAAAAAAAAGGACAAACAAAAATTCCACCCAGAGCCATGCAATGAAACCACAGTGGAAGGACAAGAAGAGGTCGTGGAGGATGTTAAAATATACAAAACTGTGGTCAGAAATTCATTAATATGTAAGGAGGGACTTCAGGGGTACAAATAAGTACCCTGAAATTTCAAAAGCCCATCTGGTTGATAGAGAAAAATGGATTAGAGAGGGGTAAGAAAGGAAGAGGAGAGATCATAATAGCTTCAAATGAGACATAGTAATTTTTTTCTTTTGTTTCCTTGTTTCATTTTTTAAAATTTTGTATTGCATATGTTTAAGATGTACAACATGATGTGTTGAAATATGCATATATAGTGAAGTGATGAGTACAGTTAAGCAAATTAATCAGTCTACCTATCTATCATTTTCCGCCGTTACTTTCTGCATGATTGTGTGTGCGTGTGTGTGTGTATGTGATAAGAGCACCTAAAATCTACTTTCTTAGCACACTTTCAGTACATGATGCAATAGTATTAACTACAGTTCTCATGCTGTGCATTAGGTTTCTGGACTTTCTCATCATACGTAACTGCAAGTTTATACCCTTTAACCTACTTCTCTCCATTTCCCTTTCTCCCCACTCTTGATAATTACCATCCCATTCTTTTTCTCTACTTCTTCATGAGATTCCACATATATGTGAGATCATGCAGTTTTCTCCCTTCTGTATCTTATTCCACTTAGTCCAATGTCCTCTAGCTTCATCCATGCTTGTCACAAATGGCAGCAACTCCTTTTCTAAGGTTGAATAATATTCCATTGCATATATGTATACATCACATTTTAAAATTTATTCATCTGTTGATGGACGCTTAGGTTGTTTCCATATCTTGGCTATTATGAAAAATGTTGCAATGAACATGGGGGGACAGAGATCTCTACAAGGTGTTGTTTTCTTTTTCTTTGGGTATATACCCAGCAGAAGGATTTTTGGCTCCTATGGTAGCTCTGTTGTTAATTTTTTGGAGGAACCTCTGTACTATTTTCCATAATTGATGTACCAATTTACATTCCCACTGACAGTGTACAAGAGTTCCCTATTCTTCACACCCTCACAACACTTTCTACCTCTTGTCTTTTTTAAAATAGCCATTTTAACAGATGTGAGGTGCTAGCTCATTGTGGATTTAATTTACACTTTTCTCATGAGTAGTGATGTTGAGCACCTTTTCACATACCTATTGGCTATTTGTATGTCTTCTTTGGAAAAATGAGACACTGTGACTATTAAGCTAGTGGATAGCAGTGGATGTAGGAGGAAAAAGAAAGAGTTTAGACATGTCTAGGAGGTGGAATGAACAGGACTGGTGATTTCTGGTTGTGCAGCAGGGTGAAGAGGCAAAGGTCTAGGATTTTCTCAGATTTTTGGCTGAACAAATAGATGAGTAGGGAGTAGCGCCATTGACCGAGATGAAGACTGGGACATATGCTTGTTTGGGAGGAAGATCATGAGTTGTCTCTTGGATCTGTTTGGATCAATGTGCCTCTAAGACTTTTGGAAAGAGATGTTGAAAAGATAGTTAACTATGCAGGTCGGAAGCCCAGCCAGGGGCCTGAGCTGAGATACATAGGTCCTTGGGACTCTAACATACAAGCTTAGTTCTTAGGTACATGGGCTCCTAGGTCCTAAACTAGTAATGGCAGCCTATCTTTCTAAGCTCTAAGTGTGTCCCAAACACTCTGAAAGATAATTTATCCTAATTTCCTTATTTAATCTCCAGCCCACATCTGTGAGGTACCTCCTATTAGTGCCACCACTTTAAAGATAATAGAACTGAAGTTAAACGACTTCTCCCATCCCATTCACCTGGTAAATGACAAAGACCCAACTCTCAATCTAGTCCGAGTTTTCCAGGCTTCACACTTTTAAACCCTACGTTTTCAAGTGTCAATATTTCAAGTGTTCAGGTATTCATTATGTTTTCAAATATTGCAACTGAACCATCTTAGATGGGTGTGCATACCTGTCTAACCTGCCCATCCACCCAGAGGTCTCAGCCATTATCAAAATTTTCTTTAAAAGGAAATATCTGATACTGCTTTGTTACTGAATTCTTTGTATGTTTCTTTAATTTCTATATTAATGTAATAAGTGGAAAATATGATCAGAGAGTTTTCAAGTCTCATTAGTCAAATTACTATTTGTACTGCAAGCAACCTGAAATGTTGGCAACTGCAATGCAAAGGAGTTTAGAAAAATTAGTCATAAAAATTACTGTCAGAAAGAAAATTAAATAGATTATTTCACTTGGAAAAAGAAAAACAACCTTCAATTTGCAAAATAACAAGATTTTTTCTTAAAAAAAAAAAAAAAATTCCTAAATGACATCAGCCTAGGATGGGAAGCCCAAATCGAGAGACACAGTGGCTGTGGCACCATAGGCTTTCACTTCTCTCTAGATCTCAGTTTTTCCATCTCTCAAAGGAGATTAGGAGCATCTGCCCTAATTATCTCATGAACTGTGATGAGATACAAGTAAGATAATATCAGGAAAGCTTTATGAAGTATAAAAAGTGCTAGATAAGTACAAAGGTTCATTTAAATAATTATTATGCCTCATGGAGACAAGCCACAATGATTCACAGACTGTGTTTCTGGGCGGGATTGCAGCCAGACTCACAGTGCAGAAGGAGATGACCTCAGTGATTACCAGGACAAAGACCCTCAGTTAACAAATAGGGAAAATGGGGCAAGAGAGGATAGGAGACTCACCCAAGATCGGTGGCAGAGCTGAGATTAACAGCTACATTTCTTACTCTGGTCTGTCGGTTTCTGCCTCTTTCCTTTAGCTAAGAGGTCTCTTGGCCATTTCCTGGGCCATTACCATCTCCTGCCAGAAAGGGATCTGACACAAAGGAGAATAGCCCGAGTATCAGTTTGAGTCTTAGTAAGATAAACTGCTATCACTAGGAAGAAAAACAGGCCCACCTGAAGTTTACAGAGGATTAGTGGCTCCACATTACCCAGAGGATTGGTCACATAACAAAAGCACCAATAACAATGGTAGCAATTCATATTCACTAGCTGCTCAACATGAGCCTCCAGCTGAGCTGATCATTTTATCTGCACATGTATCTCATTATGTCTTCACGACGGCCCTGTGAGGTGGGTGCCATCACTGACTAGTTTATAGATGGAACAATGAGGCTTAGCAATATTAAGGAATTTGCTCTGGGCCACAGGCCTGGTGGGAAAAGCAGCCAATGTGACTCTTAGTTTCCAGATTTTAACCACTGGACATATTACATTCCACTAAGTTCCACAGTCTCTGCACCTGCCATTCTAGGCTCCTCACAACCTAATCCATTTCGCTTTCTCTCTTGTTTTAAATCTGGAGAAAATCTCTGGTCTGACCTCTTTCCTCACACTATAGGGATAACTCTGAAGGACAGAATATGCAGCCTGTCTGCATTCTTATTCCTGCATTTTGCTTCCACTGTTCCGCCTGCCAAGGCTGCTCTGTCCTTTTCTCTCCCTGTTTAAACCTTACTCTTTTTTTTTTCTTTTTTTTTTTTTTTTTTTTTTTTGAGACAGAGTCTTGCTCTGTTGCGCAGACTGGAGTGCAATGGGGCAATCTCGGCTTACTGCAACCTTTGCCTCCCAGGTTCAAGTAATTCTCCTGCCTCAGCCTCCCAAGTAGCTGGGATTACAGGCACCCACCACAATCCCAGCTAATTTTTGTATTTTTGGTAGAGACAGGGTTTTACCACGTTGGCCAGGCTGGTTTCAAACTCCTGACCTCAGGTGATCCACCCACCTCAGCTTCCCAAAGTGCTGGGATTGCAGGTGTGAACAACCATGCCCGGCCTTTGCTCTTCTTTTAAGACACCCCTGAAATTTCACCTTGAGCAGGTCTTCCCAGCCATTCGCCAGCTTCTCTTTCTCCTCTGATTCCCTCTTGCATTTATCCTCCATACCTTCCAGATTGCCCCTACAGGGATCAGCCTTCTGATTACTCTTATTTTTTTTATTTATTGCATAGATCTTTAGGAATATTCATTCCATATTCTCAACCATGTTAGAATATCCTCAAGGGCAGTGTCGGTGGTTGCTTCCTCTACAGTGTCTGGCACATAGCTAGGTAGTCAACAATTATGTTTAAAATGAGTAAACAGTAAGAATAGAAGAAAGGGAAACTTCCAGCTGAATGGGAGGACAACTTTGCCCCATTGGTAGCTTTTTTTTTTAATACTGGGAAGAATATCTTTGAGAGGCCAGCATTGAGGGATCACTGGAGGTGTTCACACAAAGGCTAACCCCAGAATAACTTAGGTGGGATTCTTGCTCTGGGGAAGTTAGTGAAATGAGCCTCAAAGATGCCTTCTAGCTGCAGGAGTTTATGATCCCATAACTGAATGTGTGAGTGAACGAATGAATGAATTTGCCGATGTCAGTCTTTCACGCTTGGGCTCTCCCCCACAGCAATTGAGACATGGTGTTCTGCATAACTCAGTCTTTTATCTGAAAAATACTGATGTGAAGTAAGTGAAAAGAAGATCTTATTTCCTCTATTTTCCAGATGAGGAAACAGAATTATTGAAGTAAAAATAATTTGCCTGAAGTCAGCAGTTGGGCACACACCAGAGCCAGCCTTTGGGATCCTGGGCTGGTTCAGTCTTTGCTTTGAAAGCCCCCGACAGCTCAGCATGCCCCCCCACCCCCCACATCTGCTTTCCTTCTTCAAGGCAGAGAGAGAAAGCTGGAAGAAATTGTATACAAACCTCAGCTTCTCCCTGTTCTTTGCCTTCAGCCAAAAAAACCATTTGGGTTTAACCTCTTGAGAATTTATCAGATGGGTTGCGTCCTCTCTGTAAACATCACCACTGCCTTAATGTTCTCCTATGTAAAAGAAGCGTATGGAATTAGGCAAACTAGATTCACTTCCCAGCCCCAGTTCCCTGGAAATGTTACTTAACTTCTCTCAGTCTCAGAGTGAGAGCCATAATCAGAGCCTATCCCATAGGGTTGTGATAAGAACAAAATGAAGTTATGTAGTAACGAGTGACTAGAGGGAGCTTAGGACAATTCCCAGCACACAGGACAGATTCAATATATGTTAAATATTGTATATTTACTGGAGAGGGAGAAGGGTGCTTTTTCATAACCACATACTTTAGCAAGTTGTATAACCACTCTGCAACTCAGTTTCTGTGCCTATGAAAAATGAGGTAATGGTAGTACGTACATCCCAAAGATTTTTGTGAGGAATAAACATGCTAATGTATAAATAGAACACGAAGAAATTGCCTTGCAAATTTCAAATAGTATTGATATTGTTATTTTTCCTGAGTTACAACTATGGGGACATGGCCTCTTGCATGTCTGCATGGCATGCTTTCTACTCTTCAGAGTTATCTCTTCAATCAAATCATCCCATAGAGACCACAACATCTATCATTGTTCAGCACCATTTTTAAAAACAATTCCTATTTTTATTCCCTCCAAAATCATGCTCATTTTCTTACAAGAACCTTCCACATTCTACTTTTGCCCTTACCAGACACAATGGCATTTATCATGTCTGTGAAGCACCGCAAACATCTCTGGAGACAAATAACTCAGTGGTAGTCGAACCTAGGACGACTCCCAAGAGGCAGGCTGAGGTGCCGACCTTGTTCCTGAAATAAGATTTGGTCATATCTGGGAAAGGCAGAAGTTGGTAAGTAGAGGACTTCCTAAGTGGCCCTCATGCTGCATATTATGATGTCTTTGGGGGCTGCTTGCTAAGAGATCCCACTTACTCCATCATTTTACTACTTGTGTCTACCTCAGTCTCTGCCTTATAATACATGCTCACGAAAAGTTGATTCATTTACACTTCTGGATTCAAGCTTCTTCATTTAATAGATCTGGACAGAAACTTTGACATAGGAAGGATAAGCAGCACATTCCAGATGATGCATTAAACGCTATTCAGTCCCTTTCCATTCTTCAAGGCTTACTTCAAACACTAACTCTTCCATGAAGCCTTCCTAGATTTACCCCCAAAGTGAAATAAATTTATTTTCCCCCAAACTCCCTGAACTCCTTTCATTAAATAAATGGAAGCACTAAAGTAAGTCCATATGACCATTATATCATTACTATTAGACTCACTACTATTACTATTGGACACATTACTATTATCATTACTATTGTCCTGAAAGTAGGGTCCATGTCTGATACTTAGGAAATACTAGAACAAACCTTTTATTTTACATGAATAAAGAGATGAGAAGTAGCAAAGTGAGGACCAGAGTCTGGGATTCTATCTTTTTCTAGGACACCACACCTTCTTCCACCAAAACAAACCTTCCCAACCTTCCCAGGCTCGGTGGAAATGCTTCCATCTAAGAAAGAGATCTGTGCTAATGTGCTCTTTAGCTAATGAGTTTCTCTGAACAGGTGATGATAGTGAGCAGTTCTGTGGCAACTGAGAATGCAGAAAATTTGGGGGATGGAAAGGAAAGAAGGGTACTGGCCCAGCAATTCACTGGGCCTTTCCCGTGGCTCAGCTTTAAAGGAACATGAATTGAGATGTCTGTTAAGGACTTCAGAGAATGGGGAGACACAGCTATAATGGGATAAATTGGCAGGTCCCTGCAAGAAAATATGCCCATCATAATGACCTTGGTGAGCTCTCAGCTAGGAAGATCCTGAATGGAAATGCACTAAAGATAGGGAAGTGGGCATCCTCCTAGGTGTTCTTTATATAATCCTAGAACAGCTTCTCTCCTTATCCATCAGTCTGCTACTCTCTACATTTCTCCCTCCCCCTTATCCATCTTTCCCACCACAGCTCCTCAAAGACAAGATCAAGTCTAGGTCCTTCAGGTACACTTCCTGATTTCAAGCTCTTCCTAAACTTCCCATGGCCCATCCTGCAGCCCTTCAGTTTCCAGTGGGTGTCACTTGACCCTCATCTGCAGACACAGTTGTCCCTGCCCAGGTGCAGGCCATAGTTAATCCAGTTTCTAGGAAGCAAGAGAGATGCAATTTCAAGGATCTCTAGTTTAATTACAACCTAAAGATGTCCCTGCTCCCTTTCCTGCTAACTTTGAGTCCCATCCCAGTTGTAGAAACGAGACCTCTGCCTGTTTCCTGGGTCCCAGCCCAGACATCCCCCTTGTGCCTCTTACCCAAGGCCTGAGCCTTTCCTGGGTAATCTGCCCTGTGCCAGCTTCTCTAAGACATCTTGCTTTGTAGCCTGCCATTGAACTTAAGCCACCATCCCATCCCTACCCTGGCTTGAAACTTGTCAGTAGGCTTCCAAATCACTAAATTACTAAATTTAGTAAATTATTGAATTTAGTAAATTACTAAATTTAGTAAATTACTAAATTACTATATGGGAAGCTCAGAGTCCTGCCAGAATTGACCCCTGCTTACCACATCTCACACCCTATCCTTCAATGGCCAGCTGCTCTGATCTTTTAGCTCCTAGAGATCACCTCCCACCACAGGACCTTTGCACATTATGGTCCCTTTGATAGAGCCATACCAGGAAAACACCTACAAATCTTTTGCAACTCTGAAGCACCAGTTCCTACGTGATATGGATTGGCCCTGTGGCCCCACCCGAATCTCATCTCAAATTGTAATCCTCACATGTTGGGAGAGGGGCCTGATGGGAGGTGATTGGATCATGGGGGCAGTTTCTCCCATGCTGTTCTAGAGATAGCGAATTCTCACGAGATCTGGTTTTTTGATGAGTGTGTGACTCTTCCCCCTTCACTCTCTGTCTCTCCTGCCACCTTATGAAGAAGGTGGTTTTTTATCCTTTGCCTTCCACCATCATGGTAAGTTTCTTGAGGTGTCCCCAGCCATGTAGAGAACTATGAGTCAATTAAACTTCTTTTCTTTATAAATTACCCAGTCTCCAGTAGTTCTTTATAGCAGTGTGAGAATGGATGAACACACTAGGGTACAGCTGGGTGGAAACATGGTGCGCTAATGGAATTGTAACCCTTTTTATGTCACTTATCTCAATTTACAATGCTAAATTCATGTGTATGATCATTCAATTAATAATAATTGAGTCATTATTTGATTCTTGACCCTCCCAATCGACTTCAAGGTCCAGACAGCAGAAACAATGTCAGTTTCACTCACCATTACAGCCTCAGGGCAGCACAGTGCCTAACCCACATCAGACGCTCAGAAAATAGCTGAGGAATGAATGGATAAATGAACAAGTGACAGAGCAAACGGCATGACAGAACTCTCCTGTAGCTGGAGCCCGTCCACCCTGAGTATGCACGTGTCCCCACCCCAGAATGCCCTTTGCCATGCCTAACTGTGGTCAGCTCCTTTTCTTGTGACAGCAGGGAGGCTGTTGGCACTGAACAGGTGTGCCCTTCACTCCCTTCACTTCAGGCTCTGTTGGCCTAGTTGGTTGAGTCCTCGCCCCTCCTTCCTGTCTCATCTCCCTACCCAGTGAGCTCTCGGCTCCACACGGAGCCCTCTCAGGTCACTTTTGCAACTTTAATTTCCCTGACTCCCCTACCTTTTCTGTGCCTATCAATCTGGCTCCAAAGTAAAGAAGTTGCAGAGAAGCAACTTTGCCCTTAGTAAGAATCCCATCTAGGACAATTACTGTGTGACTCTGGTAAACTTACTTAACCTGTCTGAGCCTTAGGAGTCTCATTTGTGAAGTCAAAATATCAATACCTCCTTCATGCGGTTTTCTGGGAATACATGTCATAGCAGATGTCAAATACCAAGTAGAGGGCTGCATTCAAATACGTTCTAAGTAAAGGTTGATTCTCTCCTTCCTTGTGTTACTTCTCTGACCCTTAATCTCCTCATCTGGAGGCTAATATTAACTACTTTAGTAAAGGGTTCTGAAATCAGAGATGTGGGTCAAATTCCGGCTCCACTACCTGCTAGCTATGTGACCTTAGGCAAACTACTCACTCTATTTCTCCAGTTTCCTTGTCCGCAAAATCAGGCCCATAACAGAACCAGCCTCCCAGGATTGTTGAGAGAATAAATGAGATAACACGTTTCGTTTCGGGCTTGGCACATAAATACTTAATAAATATTGGTCATTATTGGTTTTGCCTTTATTATTGTCAAGAAGCCCATCGGGCCTGAGCTTGCATATACAAAGCAGATGGTAAACGTTGGCTACATGTCTGCTGACACACTGCTTGCTTAGCGGAAACTATCTCAGCTGCATGAGCCTAAAGATTTCTTTTCAGGGGTCGGCTTTCTATATAAATCCATTCCTCTTTCTCCATTTTCTAAACTTGTCATTCTGTCTTCTCCACCTTCCAGGTATACATTGGTACTGGGGAGAAAGGACATAAAATATTTGACCTTTTGGAAGCATTTGGTCTTACTTTCTTTTACTTTGGAACATGTACCCAAGCCCCCAGACGTCCGTCATACTCAAGGGGCTCAAGGAACCAGGGGGTGGGGAGAGCCAGGCCCCTGAGGCTTGGTTGCCATGACACTTGCAGCCATTGACCCCTCCGCCTCTGTTTCGGGATGGGGTGTTTTGCAGAGTGCCATCCTATTGACTTTTAACGAGCCTGATTCCAGCCAGGGCAGGTAAGGAGGCAAACTGCGCTTCCCATCCCACCTCACAGTCATTTTAGTCAAGCTCCTGGCTTACTGGGGACTTATGAAGCTTTCTCCCTGCCTATCACATCTAAAAGGCTCTATGAAGAGAAGAGAAAGCTTTTAGTTCCAATGTAATCAGGTTGTTTTTGTTTTGTTCCCCTCCCATCTGATCTAATGGGATGTAGAAGGGAGTTATTGCTTGGCAAAGATGAGAATGGAAAGCATGGAATGTCCCCTGCTAGAAGAGTTCATAGAGAGTCTATTGTTGCTTATTGTGCAGAAGCCCAGAGAGGGACAGTTGTTGCCCAGTAACACACAGCACATTGGTGGCAGAGCTGTATCTGGAGTCAAGCCTGGTATTCTTGACCACAGAGCCACTGCTGGCAGTGAGTCTGTGAAACCCCTAACATCAGTAAGTAATACTTTGCATGTATGGGCCCACGTGCATTTGCAGGGCAGAGGCTGACGTAATTTTTATCAGGTAATTTTGAAGATGTCTGTAACTCAAACCAGGTTAAAAACTATAAGCATCTTACCTATCCTTAATGTGACAGTTTACAAAATGTAACTGAAGCAAAAAAAAAAAAAAAAAAAAAACAATTACTTCCCCATGAGAAACAATCAGAGGAAAATATCAAGAAACCGATGGCTAGGTGTGAAAATGTATCATGTAGATAATCAACACCCTGAAAATGGAACAAAGGAAAAGTGCCCTATGGTCACTACAAATAATGACTCACACCGACACAGCTTCTCTGTGCTGGCACCACTTTAAGCCCTTATATATATATTAACTAAGTTAATCAGATACAACCTATTTTTACCTCCCCCTGCTTTACAGATGAGAAAACTGAAGAAACAGAGGTTATTGGCCTAAGATGAATGGCCAGTAAAGTGCAGAACCTATATTGGAACTACCCTGTGAAGCTCCCACACTATCTAGACATATGACATTCCATTTGGGGCACAGGGATCCAGGGAGACATAGCACGAGGTCCCTACCTCTGGGAGTTCACAGTCTACTGGAGGAGGCAGGTACAAAAACACTGAGAATACTATTAACAGCATAAATAAAAAGATGCAGGCCGGGCACGGTGGCTCATGCCTGTAATTCCAGCACTGTGGGAGGCTGAGACAGGTGGATCAGCTGAGGTCAGGAGTTAGAGACCAGTCCGACAAATGTCATGAAACCCCATCTCTACTAAAAAAATAAAAAAAATAAAAAAAAACCCGGGCATGGGGGCAGGCACCTGTAATCCCAGCTACTCAGGAGGCTGAGGCAGGAGAATCGTTTGAGCCCGGGAGGTGGAGGTTGCAGTGAGTTGAGATCATGCCATTGCACTCCAGCCTGTTCAACAAGAGCAAAACTCCTTCCTGAAAAAAAAAAGAAAAGAAAAGAAAAAAGATGCAGTGGTAGGCATGGTGGAAGGGAAAGCTAGATGAGCAGAATTGCTCATGCAGGTGGCAGGGAGGTGTGAGCCTAGGTCTGTTATGCAGGACAACTTGGCCACACTCTTTGGAAATGCTAGCAGCCACATGAGCCCTAATTTCAGAAGCAGACCATATCCAGTCAATCAATGAAGCAGGCCAGGTAGCAAAGCCAGCCAATGACTGAACACCTGAGAGCTGTCAGTTCTAGTCTCATTTCAGAACACCTGTCTCTGCAGGCAGCAAGCTCCAGGAGCAGCCCAAAGACTGGCAGTTGGAGCTCCCAGGTTCCAACCAAATGGGCTGGGATTTTGCTAGAAATGAGGAGGAAGTAAGGGAAGGCAATTTGCCAGGCTTAGCATGAAGCAAGAAAATGATACCATTCAGAACCTGCCTCTACTTCCTGTGGGACTTTGGCAACGTAACTTAAACCCACTTCAGTTTTCTCATCTGGGAAACTGGATACTTTTATTGCCTCTGCCATAAGATTATTGTTTGTTTTAAATGAAACGGGGTATGAAGAGCCTTTTCTACAGTGTCGGACACAAAGTGAGCACGTTTCATTCATTTAACTACAATCTGTTGAGTACCTGCTGTACACCAAGTACTGGACTAAATGCTGCAAAATGCACAAGTTTACACACCAGTGTGGTTTCTGCACAAATGGAAATAACAGTTATTCTTCTCATGGAGGAGTATTATTAGTGTTGGGTGTAGTGTGACTGTCATCTTTATTATAAATAAGAAGGTCTCCATGCCCTCTGTTCCCACCACTCAGCCTCCAAGAGGGCCCACTTTCCATTGCATGTTGCTGTCTTCATCTGGCAGTAGGGAAGGGCTCTTTTATTCTTTGCTATTCATTTTTACTCACTCTACCATCCCACTGAGCTTGACCCAAGTGTGTGCTTTGGCCTTTGGCCTGAATTAGATCAAGCTTGGACAGAGACCCAGACCCTTGAACAGAGTGACTCTGCTAGGAGATCAGAAAGTAGAGTAGGTGGGCTGCAGGAGTGGCTAGGGGAGAGGCTGTTGCCTTCCAAGTGCCCAGAGTTCACCTCTGCACTGCTGGATCCAGACCCGAGTGGAGCACATGGAGGCTCCAGGGGCAGCAGGAGACCCCAACAGTCATGCTGAGCTCCAGCCCAAATCTGAGAACAGTGCTGCACCCCGAGTCCCTGCAGACCCAAAGAAGGGAAGTGACTACCAAACATTTGCCGGGATTTGCTTCAGTAGCAGGTCGGCTGTAGGGTACTGTGGAAGGCATTTGTGGCCACAACAGAGGATGGGATGGATCCATGTTTTACAGGATATGACACATATACAATTTGGATCCTCTTCAAGAAAGAAAATACAAAATTAGGTTTAAAACGATAATTTAAAATGCAAAAAAAAAGTTAAATAAAACACACCACAATATCAGAAAACTAGCATCATATTTTTATTAATGAAACACTTCTTTTTTTTCACCCGGGCTGGAGTGCAGTGGCCGGATCTCAGCTCACTGCAAGCTCCGCCTCCCGGGTTTACGCCATTCTCCAGCCTCAGCCTCCCGAGTAGCTGGGACTACAGGCGCCCGCCACCTCGCCCGGCTAGTTTTTTGTATTTAGTAGAGATGGGGTTTCACCGTGTTAGCCAGGATGGTCTCGATCTCCTGACCTCGTGATCCGCCCGTCTCAGCCTCCCAAAGTGCTGGGATTACAGGCTTGAGCCACCGCGCCCGGCCTAATGAAACACTTCTACAAGACATGTTTTGTCTTAAACTTTTGGCAGCATAGTCTCTAGTAAGTTCTCCACATGACAAGAATTTTGCACTATTATCCTATAGAAAGAATAGAAAGATAATTAAAAGGATAGAAAGAATAATTAGATAATAACATACTCCCTGCTGTCAAAGGAGAAGGAGATGACCAGGTTTAATTAAGCAAGATCATTAAGTAATTATCTTGTTTCTCTCATTAATCAAAATAATTTTATTAATAGTTTATAGAGAAGACGTTTCTTTTAGCTTTGCAATCAGTATTGGTAATGCCATATAAATGTTTAGGATTATAGCCAAAATTTGTTAAATCTTCTCTCACATGCACTTCACGAATGAGCTGTGATAGATGCCCTTACTGTTTGTGGTCATGGCTACAAGTTTGTGCCTTAAAAGCGGGAATTATGATAAACTCTCTTTCCCATAATTCCCTTCTCAAAAGACACCGCCTGCTTCCCCCCTCAAAATAGAATGCAATTGCTTATAATTGTACATACTGCATTATCAAGTATATTTCTGACAAAGGAACTTTCAGGCTGACAAGGTGTTGATGGGAGATGCATCAATCCTTCACCAACAAATTTATACCCTCCAATGATAGGAGGAATGCTCCATGTCCTATTTTCAGACTCTGTAGATTTCAAACCTTGTTTTTCTCCCACTACCAATACACCTCCAATGCCGGGTACTGTAGGACGTTTTCATGTCACAGTAGGCCCCAGGCCCATCTTCAGATCACAATGCAAAGAGATTTGACACAGCAGGTAGTCAACTGTCCACTGGAAGCCAACCTATATTGAAATGACCAGCAATGGCATAATTACTAACACAAACAGAAGTGGTTGTAGCCATATTAATACATCTCACTAATCCCAAATAGAGTGTTCTCTATCTCAATATCCCCTTTGCTAGACACCAAAGATGGTCAGAGTCACTGCAAACCAACAGCCATCCAGCATGAAGAGACATTGGTCTGAACTTATTGTGGTGAAGATATCTTAGCTTTGCCAGTTTAACAACATGATATCCTCATGTGGACATATTGCTAGGGCTTACCCTATCCCTCAAAAGGATGTTGTGCAACTGGCACTCCTGTATCTTCAGCTTCATCTGTTGCTTTCAGTGTCATAATCCACCTCTGGTTATGCAGCCCAAGGGAAGAGAGAGGCTTGGGCTGGTGCCAGTGAGCTGTGATTTCATAGCTTGGGTGCCTAGCAAGGGCGGACCAGGACAGTGTGTGCCTTTTGTCTGCTGTGCCCCTGCTGGAGGCAATCTGTCCCCGTCTCTCTGGGAGAAGCCGGTAACTCTGAAACTCTTTTTAAATAAAATAAAAATTAAAAAGACAAGAAGTACTAAGAAGACAAATCACCCTATTCAAGAAAGTAGCATCCAAATTTGAAACACCATGTCCATTTCTCTGAGAAATAATGCACTAACGTGGGCACTGACCTCTTCCCACCCTGCTGTGTCTAAGGCTAATGAGCCCAGTGGCTAATTTGCCATCAGCCTCCATCATTAAAAAATCGCAGTGGTGGCTCACACCTGTAATCCCAGCACTTTGGGAGGCCGAGGTGGGCAGATTACTTGAGGTCAGGAGTTCAAGACCAGCCTGGTTAACATAGTGAAACCCTGTCTGTACTAAAAATACAAAAATTAGCTGGACGTGGTGGCAGGCACCTGTAATCCCTCAGGAGGCTGAGGAAGGAGAATCACTTGAACCTGGGAGGCAGAGGTTGCAGTGAGCCAAGATTTCGCCACTACACTCCAACCTGGGTGACAGAGTGAGACTCCGTCTCAAAAAAAAAAAAAAAAAAATCACAGGAGTTGTTGCAATAGGGATGGTGTAGAAGCTGATAAATTGGAAGAACACATACAGCAACCTTCACAGCATCTGTAGAAACATTGCTCTCACGTCCCCTGAGAACCAGGGCGTCTGCACTTTACAAGTTCATTCTTCAAGGTGGATTCTGAGTCCTGAGCACAGAACCTGGCTTCAGAGAGAAGTGGAAGCAGACATTTGGCGGGGATTCCTCAAGCCGAATGACACAGGCAGGTACCATCCCTAAGTGCCATGTTTTTAAATCTGTTGGCAAAAACATGGGTTCTTTATTAAACACAGCAATCTGGCAAGGCAGGTAGAGCCCTCCTCCTCAACCTCAGACACGAGTCAGGGCAGGAGCAGGACTGAGCGAGCCTGACTTAGCCCCTTCAGAGATGATCAACGCTGAAAGGCGACAGTAGTGATGCTTCCTGATCATCCTGTATTTCCTACCTTAAAAAATCCACAATCTCAAAAATACAGCAGTCCCACAAAGTTTTGACTTTTCTCCATGATAGTGACTTAGACGCATTTGTTGAAATACTGAAGTATCGAAATACTTGGAAAAACAATTTTTTTATTGCTCCCCCTGCTTTGCAGCTTCCCTATGTGGAGTTTAACCCACATGTTGGATGCTGTATCTCCAGCAACAAAGCACCTGCCAGGAATCTTGGAGCTCACTCAAATCCATGCCTTTATTTCACAAAGGAGAATAAGGCCCAGAGAGAGATAATGACTTGGCCAAGATCACACCATAATCTGGCAGCTGGAACAATACAAATAGTCAGATCTCCAAGTTCCTGATCCAGGGTTCTAACTGCAATTTCATTTTTCCATCCAGCTTGCCAGAAAGTTAGCCAGAGTTCTTTCAAAAGACCTGGCCTCCCACACAAGCTTCTAGAAGAGACTTCTGGTCTTCTGACCAGCAGAGAGCCCTTCAGCCTTCTGCTGTGAGCCTTAATGTCTTGCCCACTCCAAAGACACCTGGTTTACATATTTGCTCCCTGAGACTTGGCTTCCGGCTCTGGCAGAACTGAGAAATACACATTTACCTGCTCAAAGCCCAAATTGCCTGTGTGTGTCACTAAACTTTCAGTAGGAGCCTTGGGCCAATGACCATTGCCCAGAAATGCTCGGGACTTGGGGAGACTAGTAGCAGGCTGGGATCCAGGGTGGCTACACAGTGAGGGGGAGGCTTCTGGGAGATGCTGGGAAGCAGGTGAATGTTGGCATCCTTCCCTATGCCACCTGGGTGCCATTGTCCTTTGAAAGCATCTCCAACCCAACCTCTCTTACTCATACATTCAGCCAGGAGACAAATTGCCTCTTTGTTGCTTTTCTCTCCACTCTTAATGGTTCAGTGACGGCCATTGGACCCTCTGCTGGGGTCATTTCATGGCCAAATCCTCCCCATCATTCAGATATCCTTCAAATGTTATTCAGAGATCCTTCAAATGTTATTCAGATAGCCTTCAAGCATCACTGTAACAGGATACTTCTGAAAGAGTGGCACCAGCCCCGCCCCACTTGGTCACTATCTACCCCATTGCCTTAGTTTCCTTTCCTCATGTCACTTCTCACTCTCTGAAATTTCTTGACCCTATGTGTGAAGAGGCAATGCAGTTCTGTTAAGATCTTAGTATCTGGGGTCAGTGAATAAGGCTCACTCTTGACTGGTTACCAAGTTGTCTGAATCCAGTGAGATAAAACACCCACACAAGTTACATAACTCAGATCTATTTCTTATAGATAAGCAGCAAGGGACAACAGAAAGGTAGAATTCAAGGTGAGCCAATCCCCGAGACACAAAAAATATGCCCAGGGTGGATGGAGTTTGAACTGCGTGTGGCCCACTGTGCAGCTGAGGGACCCCAAAAGGCAGCCCACCCTTGATTATATATCCCAAGGTCACACAACTCACTGAGATGAATGCCTTGAAGTACATCCTGTTTCTAGGAGAGGACTGGAACACAGCCTGAGTTGTTCCAGCCAGTCCCTCCCTATTTCTGGATATTGCATTCCCAGCATATTCTATAGTTGAGAACTACAAGAGAAAGGAGGAAGAAATTGGATCAGTCCAAGACCACCAGAAAACTGTCCTGCCCAGGCTGTCTAGGTTTAAATCCTGCTTCCACTACTTATTAACTAGGTAACCTCAAGAAAGTTATCTGATCTCAATCTCTATCTCAGTTTCCCATCTACAAAACGGGTAAAAATAACAACACCTACCTCCCAAGCTGGGCATGAAGATTAACTCATCAAAAGCCTTTAGAACAGTGCCTGGCACATTGTTAAGAGCTCAGTAAATGTTAGATATTGTTGTTGTTTGGTTTTCATATTCTAATTGGTCTCTCTCCACACATGTAATTTCCCTGAAGACAGAGGATCCTGCCTCCCTTGTGCACATCTGTCTCCAGCATCCACAAAAGGACCTGACATGTTGTTGGCACTCCACTGATGTTTATCAAATAAATGAAGGAATAGTCCTTCTAAGTCTTCCCTCTGCCTCCATTTTCCTCCTCTGCATTCTATTCAAGAATGGACCCCTACCTTCTCCCTGCGTATAATGACTCACCCCTTCCTCTGGTCCTTAATACTTCAACCACATTTTTTTATTCTCTTTTCCTGTACACACTATGAGCACCTTGTGGACAGGGACCACATGTTATTTCCCTCTATATCCCCAGGCTTAGCATGTTGACTGGCACATGAAAATTTCTTATGTAGAGGGAAGGAGAAATATCCCAAATATAGATCTGATCATAGTCACTTCCATGAGATCACCCATGGCCCCCTCATCACATGCACGATGAGGATTCATATTCCCAAGATTGTCCTGTGTATCCATGGAGTGGCCTCAAATACCATTGTCACTCTTCTTAACCTCTGTGCTCCTCTCCCACTGCGTGTACATAAACATCAAGTAGGCTGTGCTTGTCTCCTTTCTTTAAGCATTCTCAGTCATTCCCGCCTGTGTTCTTTTTGTCTTGTTTTATCCAGCCTAGGATGTCCTTTACCCACCTCTTCTCTTAGAATCAATGCTACCCTTCAAATAACTAATCTGATCCTACCTTCTTGATTACCTCCACGTATAGAATTAATCTTCCTTATTGTGTATTTTTGACTTAAGTCATTCTTGACTTATAGTTTAACATCTGTCACACTTCCACTTACATTTCGTACACTTCATAGAAGGTTCTGTAGGCCAAGGACCACTTCTTCTATATCACAGGGTGCACAGAGTGGCTGGAATGATGCTTGATCAGAGGAGGCTAACACATCGAGCTAAAGTAATCACAGTGTGTTTTGGGTGATATTTCTTATGATCCCCTCATCTTAGTCCAAACTGAATGTTCAGCTATTTCTAAATTCTCAGTGTTAATTCAGCCAGTATGCAACGAGTACCAGATTTTTGTGTCCTCCTTAAGGAGCACATAACCTCACTGAGGATACCAGACAGACATGGGAAATATCTATAAGACAAAAGAAATCACCATGTTGGGAGGACAAATACATTAAACTCTGACTACATGCAAAGCTCTAAGATATAAAAGGATGAGTCATGTCCCCATTCACCTAAACTATCCCATATATACCTTTGAGAAACCAGTCAAAGCAGCCTTAGAGGTAACCTTACCCAACCCTTTCCTCCCTACCCCATTTTATTAATGGAACAGTCGAGGTCTAGAAAAGATGGTATGACTTGCCCAGTATCAAAAAGTGAGTTCTGGCAAAGGCAAAATGGGAGCCAGATCCAATATTCTTTCTGCTATTCCCTGCTCCCTTCCAAAGCAATCAGGAAAATTAGAGAAAAAAACTTCCAATCTTCTTTGCAATAGGGTGAAATAGTAAATTAGTTAATCAATAGATAAAATACCACATTATGGGACGTGACATTAAACTGCGTAAGATACTACCTCCACCTACTGTACTAAAGGAGGTAGGACTTCATCTGGGTATTTCATTGACGAAAAGGGGTGAGAAGGCTTCCAAGGAGGCCTCAATATGAGAAAAATCAGGCATGGTATGAAATTACCCAGGTCACTGAGAAAGCACAGTGCCTTAGAATTTGGGGGGACCTAATTCCTTATGGGTGCCACCGCTTTCACGTATCATTGGTAAAGAAAACAATTCCTTCTTCAACCTCATAGAATTAGCCAGTAGCTGATTTAGAACTAAAACCCAGGATTCTTAATCACAGGCAGCATAAAGGAGTAGAGAATGCTCAACCTTTGGAATTCTAATTCCAGATCTGCATTTAAAATCTGACTCTGTCCATTACTATCTGTGTCAGCTGCGTTCGAGGTGTTCAAACCAGAGTAAGTCCATCTTGAATAGGGGCTGGGTAAAATGAGGTTGAGACCTGCTGGGCTGCATTGCCAAGAAGTGAGGCATTCTTAGTCACAGGATGAGATAGGAGGTTGGCAGGATTGGTGTCACAAGACACAAGTCATGAAGATCCTGCTGATAAGACAGGAGGCAGAAAAGAAGCCAGCCAAAACCCATAAAAACCAAGATGGGGCCGGGCGCGGTGGCTCAAGCCTGTAATCCCAGCACTTTGGGAGGCCGAGACGGGCGGATCACGAGGTCAGGAGATCGAGACCATCCTGGCTAACACGGTGAAACCCCGTCTCTACTAAAAAGTATAAAAACTAGCCGGCGAGGTGGCGGGTGCCTGTAGTCCCAGCTACTCGGGAGGCTGAGGCAGGAGAATGGCGTAAACCTGGGAGACGGAGCTTGCAGTGAGCTGAGATCCGGCCACTGCACTCCAGTCCGGGCGACAGAGCGAGACTCCGCCTCAAAAAAAAAAAAAAAAAAAAAAAAAAAAAAAAAAACCAAGATGGTCATGAAAGTGACCTCTGGTTGTCCTCACTGCTCATTATATGCTAATTACAAGGCATTGGCATGCTACAAGACACTTTCACCAGCACCATGACAGTTTACAAATGCCATCGCAATGTCCCGAAGTTACACTATATGGTCTAAAAGTGGGAGGAACCCTCAGTTCCAAGAATTGCCCACCCCTTCCTTTAAAAAGTCATGGATATCCACCCCATTATTTAGCATAAACAAGAAATGACTAAAAGTATACACGCTGCTACTCTGTCTATGGAGTAGCCATGCTTTTATTCTTTTACTTTCTTAATAAACTTGCTTTCACTTTACTGTATGGACTCGCCTCAAATTCTTTACTGCACCAGATCCAAGAATCTCCTCTTGAGGTCTGGATTGGGACCTTTCTGGTAACGGTTGTAAAACATGGCCACAAAAATTTGTGATGCTCCTCTCAATAAGAGGTGAGTCCAGGTTTTCTCTCTTTTCTTCTGTGCTCTGTGACTTTCTCAATCGAATGTGGTGGAAGTGTTGCTGTTCCAGTTTCCAGGTCCAGACCTTAAAAACTGGTCCACCTCCTGTATCTTGGTACACTTCTTCCTAGACCCAACCACCGTGCTCTGAGGAAGTCCAAGCCACATGGAGAGCCCATAAATACATGTTTTAGACTGGCAGTCTCATCTGAAGTCTCAGTCAACAGCCAAAATGAACACTAGACATGGGAGTGTGGGATCCTTTGAGATAGCTTCAGTCTCTGTGCTGACTGTAACCATGTGAGAAACCCTGAGCTAGAACCACCTAGCCAAAGCATCCCCTAGACCTGCAAAAGATAATAAGAATTAAATGGTTGTTAATGCTATAAACCACCATGTTTTGGGATGATTCATTACTCAGCAATAAACAACTGGAACAGATTTTGTGAGAAGACTCAGCTATGATACTAGCCTGGTTAAATCTTGCAGGCTGGGGTAATGTCCCCCAAAAGGTTATAGTACATGCCCTCAATCACTGTCCAGTATATGGTGTATTTCCCATAGCCTGGATCACAGATCTGAGAATCAAGAGAGAGAAATGAGAGTGGCTTCTTGCCTCATCATACCTAGCAATCTACCAGTGATATTTTTGCTTTTCATCCTTGCAACTTTGGTCTAGAGGTCTTAGGGAGGGATAGGCGCTGCCACTGGGACAGTGATGATTTGATTAAACTGGAAGTCAAGACTTCCATTTGGCCACTTTGAGTCTCTCATGTCTGTGCTCAACGGGCGAACAAAGGGTTTACTGTACTAGCCCGGGTGACTGATCCTGACTATTCAGAAGAAGTTAGGTTGTTGTTACACAATCAGGATAAGGAGGGAGTACGTCCAGAAGGAGACGATACCCTGAAGTGCCTCTGAGCACTCTCATGTCCTGTGATGAAAGTCAAATGGAAAACTACAACCCAATACCTATAGAACGGTCAATGACCCAGACCTTTCAGGAATCAACTTTAGGGTCACCCACCAGGCACAGAACCAAAAGAAGCCAATCTGCTTGCAGAGGGCAAAGGGAATATAAAATCTGTGTAGTAAAAGGAAGTTAAAAATAAGAGCTACAAGCATACAACAAGTTACAGACACAAAAACTATAATAGTTACAAGATTTTTTTTTTGTTAAATATAAAGGATAATTGCTTTTATATTAGGTGAAAAAAATAGGCTGCCATTATTTTTTCGAGAAGTTAAAAATGGGTAGACATATAAATGGATGCCAAGTTGTCAAAGAGTGGAGTATGTGGGCTTTGGACTGTGTTGACCTAGCTAAGCTGGAACTAGGCTTCTTAGGATTTCCAGAATTCCCTGTATAGCTTCAGGATACATTGACCACAAGAGGCATTTTGCATGAGATTAGGAAGGTGGTAGGGGAAAAAAAAGCACCTTTGTTTTTTTTTTTTCCACTTGCTGATGGTTGATATAGAGCCCAGGTGCTATTACCACTCACACACATGCTGCCACTGTCCTGCTGCCTTGCTCTGATGACATGGCAACAGCAACTCTCATTCCTATTGGATCTCCTTCTTTAGTTACTCCATATCTGGGGCCAGTGTTTGCAACTTCATGGCAAAAGGTGCTAGCTTCTCCTGCTGATCATGAACGTCATTGCTCTCCCTGGCTCCATGTCCATCTTTCTTCCCAACTGCCTGTTCTGCTGAGTTCAAATATAGAAGCAACAGCCTTACATAGACAGCTTAACTATTTCTCACACTTGGGCAAGGTCAAATCCTCAGAATAAATGCCTTGCTTATACAATTTGCAGTGTTTCTGCTTCTCTGATCCCACCCTAACTTGGGGGCCTATGTGACCCCTTTCTCATGATGCTCCCCCAACACTGGCCTTCTTTCTACCCCCAGAGCATGCCAAGCTTATTCCAACCAAGGACAATTAACATTTACAGTTCCCATGCCTGAAGCCTCTTTCCCAGATAGCCTCATGCCTGGCCCCTTCTCATCAAGCATTCTCAGCTCAAATGTCACCTCTACCATATGTCTTTCTCTGACCACGGCATCTAAAATAGACCTGTAGTCATTCTTAATCACATTGCACCATTTATTGTTTCCATGGCACCGATCACTCTCTAAAATTACATTTTTGTTTGTATAATTACTAGTTATCTATTTTTGGAAGCTTTTTGAGGGCAGGGATTTTACTTATCTTCTTAACCTCTGTGTCCCCATGCCCATTACAGAGCCTGGCACTGAAAAGGTGACAACACATACTTGTAGAATGAATAAAAAACCTTGTTCAAGCTACTTACCTCTTGGACCTTCAGAGCCCTGAGCTGTCTGTGACATAACCTGGCCTTTCTCAAAGAGCCGTTGAGAGGCTTAGCTGAGCCTGCAGATGAAAAAAGCCTGAAGTGCTTCGCGAAGAGTTGGTTCTCAGAGCTTCAGTCACATTCCCCTACATCCATTGCTAGGAACCTCAGAGGGGACCTGGGGGCCAAGCCAGAATTGCTAGGGTAGAATCAGATCTCTGGGACTCCTGGATGCCAAAAGGATATTTTTATTCGTGTCTTCACAAGATGCCAGACTCTCCCTCTGCTAATAGCTTTGGTGTGCTATGTGCCATCATCTTAAAAAACACTTTCACAGCTTCCATCCTGGTAATTCTTATTTCTCAGCCTTTTGCTTTCCTATCCACCCACAGAGCCAGTAACAATCCCCTAGCCTCTGCCTAGTGCCCACTGAATCACAGTCACATTGGCATCTAATTCATTTCTTTCCATCTGTGGATGAAACGAAACATCGCTTTCATCTAGCCTGGAAGGAAGGTGGGTACTGAGGAGGCAATGTCAGAGGATTTCTGGAGGAAAATTCAGTAATTCTGCACATCAATAAAATCCAAACAGGATAGTGAGTCCAGCTTACATATCCTAAGTGTGGATCTTACAAAATTAAAGCTAAAAATTCCCAAGCAGGTGTGTGGGTGAAAAGTAAGAAGCCAGGCAGTGATAACACAATTCATTTTCAACTCTCAGTAGGGGAAGTGATGAACTTTATTCACCTCCCAAGCTGCATGGGACATGTATCGGCCCACAAAGTGGAATAAGTGGCTCTGTCAGAAGTGCCCTTCCTCCCTCAGTGCTCATGCCACACTTATGGCATATATTCAGTGGAACCTGAGAGATTGCCCCGGGATGGAGGCAAGAGACCATTTGGCCACAGTTTTTCTGGAAGACAGGAGAAAATGGTCTACAGAGACAACATTGAAACACACACAAGATTTCTTTGGCCATCTTCTTGCTTTGGGGAGTAATGTCTTTGCCTCCTTGACAGAGAAAATGTTGCCCTCTCCAATTCCTTCCTTCCTTCATTCTCTCACTAAATATTTATTGCTAAACAATGTTCTAGACATCAGGTCTTAGCAACGATCTGTCCTGGGGACATTCACACTTACATGCAGAGAAAGAGACAAGTCAACAGTCCATTTCGTTACCATATAACAGGTTTTGAGATGGAGAGAACAGAGTTCTACAGGGGTACTATGATGGGACACCCAATCCAGTGTGACTGAAGAGTAAGAAGCCAGACAGTGATAACACAATTCATTTTCATCTATTTGGGACGTAATGAATTTTATCCACCTCCCAAGGATGGAGTGCTCCAGAGAACAGGGATTTCAGGGAGGAATTTTCTTAGGAGGCCTGTTCAGTTAGGACGTAAAAGAACAGCAGAGGCCAGGTGCGGTGGCTCAAGCCTGTAATCCCAGCACTTTGGGGGGCCGAGACCGGCGGATCACGAGGTCAGGAGATCGAGACCATCCTGACTAACATGGTGAAACCCCGTCTCTACTAAAAAAATACAAAAAACTAGCCGGGCGAGGTGGCAGGCGCCTGTAGTCCCAGCTACTTGGGAGGCTGAGGCAGGAGAATGGCGTAAAAACCCGGGAGGTGGAGGCTTGCAGTGAGCTGAGATCCGGCCACTGCACACCAGCCTGGGCGACAGTGCAAGACTCCGTCTCAAAAAAAAAAAAAAAAAAAAAAAGAACAGCGGATATTTCTCAAGAATACAGAAATAATCCTCAGCATCCATGAGGCAAAGCATTTTTCATGGTCAAGGCCAGCTGTACAAATAAGATATAAAGCTGTCATTGGCCTCCCACTGCTTATCATCCTAAGACCCAACCCCTTAACACAGCAGATCAGACCCTGCATGATCTGGTCCCCATAAGGGGGCCCACAGTTATACCATATTCGACCTCCCCATCCCTGAGGCTTTGGCCCCACTTGCTTTCTTCTCCCACGCACCTTCCCAGTCACACTCTTCCCCCTCTCTGGACCACTCTCTTTGCCTAATCTCCCTTTTCACTCTCCAGCTCTTAGCTCAGGAGGGTCATTTGTAGTGGGTTGAATCATGTCCCCCAAAACTCATGTCCATCTGAAACCTCAGAATGAGACCTTATTTGGAAATAGGGTCTTTGCCTATGTAATTAAGATCATACTAAATTAGAATATGCCCTAAATTGAGTGATTGATGCCCTTATAAAAAAAAAAGTACAGAACGCACAAGATACACACAGGGACAAATGCCCAGTGACAGCAGAGGCAGAGATCTAAGTGATAGAGCTACAAGGCAAGAAACAGCAAAGCTGGCTGGCAATTACCAGGAGTTAGGAAGAGACATCTCCCCTGGAGTCCCGAAGGGAGCATGGTACTGCCAACACCTTGATTTTGCACTTCTAGCCTTTGGAACTGTGAGACTATACATTTTGGATGTTGTAAGCCATCAGGTTTGTGGTATTTTGTTATAACAGACTTAGAAAATGAATAACTCTTTCCCTGACCCACACCATCCTACCCCAACTTGTTCAGAAACATCCCACCTCTGTCCATATACACACACACCACTTTTATACTCTTCTGGCAATCTGAACTTCTCTCAGATATCCCTTATCAAAGTTTGTAATTACATAGTTATTTGTGTAATTTTTTCATTGTCTCTTCTACTAAATTATAAACTCTATTTTTGGTAGGGAATCTTACTTGTTTTAAACCACCTTCAAATCATCAGAGCTTAACATGATGTAGGTCCTCAATAAATGTAAGTCTATTCATTAAATAATTATCAGTCTATCCCTGCAAATGTGAATGACTGCAAGAAATACACTAAGTAAGTGCCAAAAGAATGTAAGAGAAAGGCGGGAACAGGAGCAGAAGAGAGAGAACCTGATAGTATGAAATTAACAGAGAAGGTTCTGAGAAGTTAGAAAACTTGCATTACTGCATCTTAAGTGGATTTCAGCAAAGACTGAAAGACATGTGCCTAAAAACTGTGGCTTTTCAAACTCTTTTAACCATGACCCCAGTAAGACATACATCTTACGTCATGACCCAGTGCATGTATTAATAGACGGATGTCATGAAAGAATAGTTTAATGAAGCAGTTCTTACTCCCACTATGTGAATGTGCCCCACTGCTTTCTGTTCCACTCTGTTCTATGCCTTGCTATGTCTTTCTTCCTCTCCTCCTCCTTTTGCTGCTACTGTTGCACGAAAACATTAAATTCACTTCACAGCCAGCCAATGGGCTGTGCCTGCAAGTTCTGGACTAAAAGCTCCACTGGAGCGGAAATCACAGTAGTGTTGTTCACACCTCTATTCCTAGAACCTAGTGCAGTCCCTGACACATAGTTGTTAGTTGATAAAACCTTGTTTCAAATACATGAAAAATAAATATGTTAAGGGTTTCATCTTGTGATGTCTCTTAATAAGTTCTCTCTTTTCACATCTCAAGCTATAAGATCATTCTTTTCTCTGAACCTTTCAATATGTACTGTTTTCAAGGCTATGAAAGGTAGACTGTATTTCATGATGTTCAGTGTTCCTGGCCATACCATTAAACACTCAGTAATTTCTGTATGCTAAAAGGCAAATCTATTAATTTGATTCCTCCATTTAAAATTCTTCTCTTGGCTGGGTGCGGTGGCTCACGCCTATAATCCCAGCACTTTGGGAGGCCAAAGTGGACGGATCATGAGGTCAGGAGATCGAGACCATCCTCCTAACACATGTCACATATATGAAGGCAGACACTCTACAGGTTTACATTTTCATCCTTATCTTGGGGTTCTTTATCTCTCTTAACTCAGCTTCACCAAGCAGTTAATCATTCCCCTGAATATACCATGACATTTTTACATGTTCCCATGCCTCTCCTAAAGCTGGCCTCTCTGCTTGGAATTCTTGGAAAGTTTCTTGTGTATTTCACTCAGCTGAAGTACAAACTCCCATACATTCTAACAGACCATATTCAAGTGGATCCAGCCCTCTAGCTAACGCCACCATGCACACATAACTCTCTATATTTAATTTCACAATTTGAACACATAAATATAATTGCTTATGTTTCTTTTTATTTATGTTTTGTTAGCTACTTTCTCCCTTCCATGAACTCCTTGAGAATATAAATAAATGAAATGCTATTAATCTTTATTTTGTATCTCTGGCCCTGAACACACAGTAAGCATGGAGAGAAGATAGAAGAAAGGGAGGTAAGGGAGAGAGGAAGGTCCCTCCACTGTCTTATCACTACCCTGTTCCATTAGTCTATGTGTCTGTTTTTGTATCAGTATCATGCTGTTTTTGTTACTATAACCTTATAGTATGAAGTCAGTTAACTGATGCCTCTAGATTTGCTGTTTTTTGCTTAAGATTGCCTTGGCTATTCAGGCTATCTTTTGGTTCCATGTGAAGTTTAAAATTTTTTTTCTAATTCTGTGAAGAATGCCATTGGTAGTTTGATAGGAATAACATTGAATCTGTAAATTGCTTTTTAACAATATTTATTATTCCTATCCATAAGCATGGAATTTTTAAATTTACTTGTGTTATCTCTGATTTTTTTGAGTAGTGTTTTGTAACTCTGATTGTAGAGATCTTTTACCTTTCTGCTTAGCTGAATTCCTAGGTATTTTATTGTTTTGTGGCTATTGTGAATGAGATTGCATTATTGATTTGGCCCTCAGCTTGGACTGAAAATTCAACCTACTCCTGAATTACTTTTGGATAAACAATGAAATTAAAGCAGAAATCAAGAAATTCTTTGAAACTGTTGAGAACAAAGGTACAGCATACCAGAATCTGTGGGACATAGATAAAGCAGTGTTAGAGAGAAGTTAATACCCCTAAATGCCCACATCAAAAAGGTAGAAATATCTCAAATTAACTACCTAACGTCACAGCTGGAGAAACTAGAGAAACAAGTGCACATCAACGCCAAAACTGGCAGAAGGCAAGAAATAACCAAAATCAGAGCTGAACTGAAGGAAATTGAGATGCAAAAAAATCATACAAAAGACCAGCGAATCCAGGTGTTTGTTCTTTGAAAGAATAAATAAGATAGACCGCTAACTAGAATAATAGAGGGAAAAAAGAAAAGAGCCAAATAAACACAATCAGAAAGGACAAAGAGGACTTTACCACCAAATCCACAAAAATACGGAAAATTCTCAGAGACTACTTCGAACACCTTTATGCAAACAATCTAGAAAACCTAGAAGAAATGGATGAATTGCTGGAAACATACAACCTCTCAAGACTGAACCAGGAATAAATTAAATCCCTGAACAGATCAATAACAAATTCCAAAATTGAATCAGTAATAAAAAGCCTAACAACCAGAAAACGCCCAGGACCAGACAGATTAACTGCTGAATTCTACCAGACATACAAAGAAGAGCTGGTGCCATTCCTACTGAAACTGTTCCAAAATATTGAGGAGGGACTCCTGACTCCTCCCTAACTCATTCTATGAGGCAAACGTCATCCTGATACCAAAGCCTGGCGGAGATACAACAAAAAGAGAAAACTTTAGGCCAATGTATTTGATGAATGTGGATACAAAAACTTCAGCAAAATACTGGCAAATCAAATCCAGCAGCACATGAAAAAGCTTATCCACCATGATCAAGTAGGAGGTGCAATGTTGGTTCAACATACAGAAATTAATAAATGTGATTAATCACTTAATCAGAATTAAAAGCAAAAACCATATAATCATCTCAATAGATGCAGAAAAGGCTTTTGATAAAATTCAACATCCCTGCATGTTAAAAACCCTTAAAAACTAGGTATTGAAGGAACATACCTCAAAATAATAAAAGTCATCTATAACAAACCCACAGCCCACATCATACTGAATGAGCAAAAGTTGGTAGCATTCTCCTTGAGAACCAAAACAAGAGAAGGATGCCCACTCTCACCACTCCTATTCATAGTCCTGGAAGTCCTAGGCAGAGCAGTCAGGCAAGAGAAAGAAATGAATGTCATCCAAATAGGAAGAAAAGACACAAACTATTTCTGTTTGCAGATGATATGATTCAATACTTAGAAAATTCCGTAGTCTCTGCCCCCAAAGCTCCTAGATCTGATAAACAATTTCAGCAATGTTTCAGGCTAGAAAAACAATTGGTCCCTTGGAAATGAAAGAACTTGGGTAGAGAATTTCGGACTCAAAATAACGAGGCTACATTTTCTCCAAAAATTTTAGAAATAAAAATGTTTTAAATAACCTAAAGTTGTTCTTGTAATAACAAGCTAAAAAAACAGATTGGTTAAAAAATGTTTCGAAACCAAAATTCAACACAGCTGTACTTGCCCTTCAATTCACACATAGTCTCTGTTATCACCCTTGACCATGAACTTGCAGTTTTGCATGTAGCATATATCTGAGTAAACTAAAATACCAAAATCAAGAGGTTAAAAAGGGAACCTCAGTAATTATTACTTTTACTATGTATTACTAACTCCCACGTGTATGATAACCAATAGGGGTCTATGTAATGCAAACTGTATATCTCATTAACTAATTAATTAATGGTTTTACAGCCAATTTGCATCTTGACAATGTCTGTTGTATGAGAAGACTAGAATTCAGTATGATAGTACCCTTGCTTCAATGTGCAGATTTGAACTTCTCCACACTGGTGTACATTATCTAGATGGAAACTGTTATTCCACAAGTCCATTTTGTAGGTCTATTTTATTTAAACAAGGTACATCCTCACATTTTACAATTAGTCGTGAGCTCAACCTTGTGAAACCCCATGACCACTGAAGGGCAGGGCCCCTCATCTGTCCCCAACTAGCTCTTGCAGTCTACTCTTTCCCTTGCTACTAATCCCATAGCCCCCTCTATCTATGGGGGTCCCTCCCCTTAAGCCTGGTTGAATCTCTCGAGTTCCTCTTCTTCTGGGTGCTTCCAAAGAAAAACTCACAGGCATTTGCCTTTATGATTCTTAGTCATGATGGAAATGAAAACAAATGGAAATATTCAAGGAATGAGACATTATAGAAGAATATTACAAAAATCCCCAAGTTTTCAGGTCTCAAAATCATGGTCTTCAGTTCACAACTTCTTTGCCAAGGTAGTCCTTAGAATCCACAATCAATTTTTGATCTCCTCTTTAGTTCCTAAGAACATATTACTCCCCAAATCTCTTCTTTCCTTTTCTCTGCCTGTAGTCCTGTATATGCCAGCAAGGTGCATCCACAGGTGTGACCTAGTGTACACGGATGTGTTTATTGGTCTTAATGAGATAATTGGAATTTCTGTGACTGGACTAGGGAAGACAAAGATGAATCTCACGGATTTACCTATTTGGAAAATATTTGCTGAGCACTGCTCTTTGTTTATCCAATGGTCATAGGAGGCAAAAGCAGGTAGAAGAAAATGTGTTATTCCCTCACAAGGTTCCTAGTTTACCCAAAAAAGATGCTAAATTACTGAGGAAGAATTTGGAATGGTATTTACATTAGTTATAGTATTTATGTAATTATGTAAATATAACATCTTAAATACATATGTAAGATAGTATATAAATTATAGTATTTATAATATATACATATATCAAGTATCTACATATATAAGATAGTATATCAGAGTATTATATATAGTATCGTATATACATTTAAGACATGTATATCTATTATAAATATATATGTATTATATACTTATACTATATACATATATCTATTATATACATATATCTATTATATACATATATCTATTATAAACATATAAATATAGCATCTACGTATGTAAGATATGTATTATATGTATATGTATTATATGTAATATATACATATAGTATCTTATATCTATGTAAGTTACAGTATATATAGTATCTTATATTTATATAAGTTAAATATATATAAACTTGTATTTATATAAGATACTATATTTATATAAATACTGTTCCAAATTTTTCCTCAGTTTACCCAAAGAAGAAGCTAAATTACTGAGGAAGAATTTGGAATAGTATTTATATAGATATAGTATCTTATATACTATCTTATATGTATATTTGGATGTATTTATACATATAGTATCTTATAAGTATATATGTATATAAGTATAAAATACGTATATATAAATATAAATATAGTAGCATATATACTTATATGTATATAATAATATTTCAAAATACATACAAGATAGTATATAAGATACTATATTTATATAAATACTATTCCAAATTCTTGCTCAGTAATTTAGCTTCCTTTTCAGGTAAACTGAGAACCTTGTGAGGGAATAACACATTTTCTTCTACCTGCTTTTGCCTCCAGTGCCCTCCCTGAAGGAGAAGGCATGACATAGGTAATTGATGAGTCTGGGAGAACACAGTTGCCCTACAGGGCAGATATGCTCACTTGCATGGATTTGATAAGTTCTTAGCCAATCACTAAACTTCTCCCTTGCAAAGGGCTACATTTTTTCCAGAGCTTCTGCTGACTAAATGGATTGGGTTTACTTTAGGAAGCCCCCACATGTCTTAGCTAGCTCAGGTCGCTATAACAAAATACCATAGACAGGCTGGCTTCAAGGACAGAAATTTATTTTTTCACTGCCCTGGAGGGTGGAATCCAAGATCAGAGTGCTAGCATAGTCAAGTTCTGGTGGGGTCCTCTTCCTGGCTTGCAGATGGTCGTCTTCTTGCCGAGTCTTCACAAGGAAGGGGGCTAGGGGAATCTTTCTGGTCTCTCTTCTTATAAGGGAACTAATCACATTAGGAGAGCTCCACCCTCACGACTCCATCTGAACCTAATTATTTCCCAAAAGCTGCATCTCCAAATACAATTACTATGGGAGTGAAGGCTTCCACACGGGAACACAATTCAGTCCATAGCACCTCATGACTAAAAGATCTGGAGCCAGGCATAATGGCTCATGCCTGTAATCCCAGCACTTTGGGAGGCCAAGGTGGGAGGTCCACTTGAGCCCAGGAGTTCAAGACCAGCCTAGGCAACATGGTGAGCCCCATCTCTTAAAAAACATTAAAAGGCCGAGTGTGGTGGCTCATGCCTGTAATCCTAGCACCTTGGGAGGCCGAGGTGGGCAGATCACGAGTCGAGATCGAGACCATCCTGGCCAACATGGTGAAACTCCGTCTCTACTAAAAATACAAAACTTAGCCAGGCATGGTGGCGGGTACCTGTAGTCCCAGCTACTGGGGAGGCTGAAGCAGGAGAATTGCTTGAAGCCAGGAGGCAGAGGTTGCAGTGAGTTGAGATCAGACCAGTGCACTCCAGCCTGGTGACACAGTAAGACTCCGTCTAAAAAAAAAAGAAATTTTTAAAAATAAATAAAATTTATTTTATTTATTAGTTCTCCCTCTGGCTTTGATTAATAAGAAAGATCACCTAGATATTCTTTCCAACTTCACTGTTCATCTCTAAACTGGCACCCGTCGTAGGGAATAGGCCTTTATTTATTGAGCCCTTTCAAATCCGAATCCATCTTCTCAGATGTTTGTAGAATTGTGGAAGGAGGTAAAAGAGATTCTATAGAGATACATTCTTCTAAAGCAGTGTTTCCTAGTTGAGTTGCCATGGGTCACTAGCTTATTTATGATACCTAAGTAAGTATCAGTGGGAAAAAAAAAATTCTATGGTTAAACAAGTTATGGAACACTTCGTTGTTTAACCCCCTCTCAAAGTCATCATGCATATTGGTGTGAGAGGTTAGGTTTCTCTAAAGAAACCTGATTAGCTCTGTGTACCCTGGGGTGTCTCACTCTTACTTGATCGCAGACCCATTTTTAGCTGAACACCAATTAACCTCATACGGAACTGAAGTGCCTCATGTTTGTGAATAGCTATTCTAGACCATGCCCTTCATCCTCCAGTTTCCTGATGTATTGTTTTATCTGAATGCTGCTTCTATCTCTCTCGAATTTCAGTTTAAATCCCTCTTGATCAAGGGAGTAAGTTCACTCTTTACAAAAACCCTTTCTGTCCAGTAGCCTCTAGCAGCAGCAAGCTTATTATTCAAGTATCTCAAAACACAGTCCACAGGACCATGACTTGTTTCTTTTAAATTTTCTACAAGGTTCACTTCACACACCTTCCTTTCACCTCTACGTTATCATCCTTTAGTGGGAGAATAAAAAGAAATGTCAATATCTTGTGTCTTGAGGCCCTCAGTCTTCTTTCCCAGACATCAAACTATTAATACTAGAGACAAATTTCAAGCTGCTTAAGGTTGCATCAATTTTATCCACACATCCTAAAAGAAGTGGGTAGTGATTGCTAGATTTGATGCATCTTGGCAGGCGCTCAGTCACTGCAGGAAGTCAGCTCTCCACCAGATCAGGCATATTCAATCTGTGTGCATCCACCCCCATACAGCTCAGCAGACTCCCTGACCACCCCTGGCATATTTTTATCCTGGACCTGTAGTCGCAAGACTCCTTACACCTGCTCCTATACTGCTCTCTAAGCATGAACTGCAGTACCTGTCTAAGAGGATACAGCTTTACCTTCTGTAGGCAGAGCCTCCAGACATGCCTATGCTCCAGCTTCAAAGCTTTGCCTTTCCCTTACTCTTCTGAACTTCATTCTTCTGGCCAGCCTCATGACACTGGTTTTCATTCCTCTCCTGCCTCCTCTGAATTTATTTTTCTTTTTTTCTGACAACCTTAATGAATTAAATCTCCCATCCAAACAGGAACTGCTTCATCCTCACTAATAAGAAGTAATACAGAAAAAGATCCCTAAAGCCCTTTCACTACCTCCCCAGTAGGGCACCCAGTTTATATTTATAAAGCCTGTCATTGACAAAAGCCTCCAGGTAGAAAGACAAACATAACACATTCCCTGAAGGTCATTGGAGCTCTTTCCTTATCTCCTGGGCAGAGAGATAAATGACAAACTTTTGTGGCACCCCTTGAAACTCCTGGACTCTTAACTGCTATGTCAAATTATGATTGCTCATCCTCTCTGCCAATAGGATTCTAGGAGAAGAGACTCAAATAATAGGCACACAGTTTTGAAACAGACTTACCAGTCTTTATCTACTCCCTACTTGCCAGCCCCAATTCATCTGATAATGCAGTATTTACCAAGCTAATTAAGCCATTTAACAGTTTGAATACTATCACCACTCTTATGCATCAGTGGAATGACAAGAGAGTCAGGGGTTCATGTGTTACAAAGTGCAATTATTTGTCTTTACTTTGAATTGCTTTCTGACTTTTTATTTTATTCAGACACAGTGTGAGGAACATAAGACTCCACGTGTTCTTTTTTTTTTTTTTTCTGTCATATGTCCTTTGGGAATAAGTTGGAATCATATAAATATTTACCGTGGAATAAAATTTGAATACAATGACAAAAGTGTGTTGAAATTTTAAGGCAATCTGCATAACAAAGATGTCACTAATGTGGTCAATTGGTGTAGCAGAACATATTTTTAAAATAGTTTATCACATAATTGTTAAGACAATTGCATAAATATATTCAGTTTCTAATGTGAAAAAAGGATCAAAGATCATTTCAGCACAAGACAAAGTAATTTTTTTATTGTCTTGCTAGGTTCATCAGGCTAAAATTATACAATGTTTTTTTGGTGACAGAGTATCCCCCTAAAGGAAATTAACATTTGCTTTGCCAGTCATACTGGAGAAGTAGTTAATCCAGGATAGAAAGTGCAATGGGATTTTGGAATAGAGGAGAGAGACACTTCTTCCTCTATGGGACGGAAAAGACTCTAGACATGTGGAGAGGGCAGGAGTAGCCCAGATGTTTGAGGCAAATGACTTTTGGACATGTAGAGACAATAAGGTATAAGTGGCACCACTGAGCATTCTGTTCTTGAAGGAACTCTCAACTGGAAGCAGCATTGGCAGCAGAAGCACAAAGAGGTAGCTGGCTTCTGAAACAGTCAATGTTGTACAACCCCTTTTTCAAGGGGGTAGATCTGATTTCTTCTTCTAGAGAATCCAGGAGAGTAGGCAAGATGGACATCTTGGACATGAGAGAAGCAGCGTATTCTCACTGGGGCTGGGGAGGAATCATCAGCATCAGTTCCAGTGGAAGCAATAGAATAAACAGATAAGGGAGCAAAATTGTAACAAGACTATTGGAACTAAGAGGTCAGAGAAACTTGCTCTTCTATGTAAGTATTGCAACACCACAGGAAAACTCAGAAATGACTGAGAGAACAGTTTGATGTGAAATAATATTTAACAAGTAGGATGGCAGGGGCTAATTCTATAATAATACTTTAGAATGATGTCAGAAAGATAACAATATATAAGGTGACAGCCCTCATCCTCCTCCAGAAATCATAAAGGAAAATATCTTCAGAAGAGCTGTGGAATCCAGGTGAGAGATTACAGCACCTGGGTGGAGCCCAAAAATGAGAAAAGGTATATTAAACAGAGTTGGAAGGATAGTTTCGCGTTACTCACAGCAGTCCTCTCACAAGCCCATGCAGTGCAGTACAGAGAGAGATACCTTCAGGCCTGAAGTCTCCTATGGGGAAAAGAGAGGAAAGGGAGTGTCCAGCTTCTCCACAGATCCTGGCATAAAGACCTGACCCTCAAGACTTGTTGTGGGTCTGCTCTCATAGATCCAGGCTCCAGGTTTTCCCATGAAGACCCAGGCTCTGGGACCATCACCCATCCACATACCCCAACAGCATGCCTACCTGGAATCTTTTGTCAAGCTAACTATTGCTTTCCTTGCTGAGTCCAGTCTGCAAAGACTGGTAAAAGTGACTACCTCAAATGTGCACATACCAACACAAGGCCACAGGATCACTAAGTTTCAGGGAGGTTTAACATTTCCAAAAGAACAAAATAAATCTCCGGTAACCAGATCTATAAAAATGAAGATCTATGAACTGTCTGACAAATAATTTAATCTCCTTTTAAAACTCAGTGATCAAGAACAGAAAACCAAACAGCATGTTCTCACTCATGAATGGGAGCTGAACAATGAGAACATATGAACTTAGGGAGAGAAACATCACACACTGAGGCCTGCTAGGAGGTGGGGGGCTAGGGGAGAATAACATTAAGAGAAATACCTAATGTAGGTGATGGGCTGACAGGTGCAGAAAACCATGATGGCACGTGTATACTTATGTAACAAAACTGCACGTTCTGCACCTGTACTCTAGAACTTAATAATAAAAAAAAACTCAGCTACAAGATAACACAAAAAGATAACTAAATAATATCAGAAAAATAATAATGACAAAATAAGAAGTTCAATAAAAAGAAACTGTAGGCCGGGCGCGGTGGCTCAAGCCTGTAATCCCAGCACTTTGGGAGGCCGAGACGGGCGGATCACGAGGTCAGGAGATCGAGACCATCCTGGCTAACATGGTGAAACCCCGTCTCTACTAAAAATACAAAAAACTAGCCGGGCGAGGTGGCGGGCGCCTGTAGTCCCAGCTACTTGGGAGGCTGAGGCAGGAGAATGGCGTGAACCCGGGAGGCAGAGCTTGCAGTGAGCCGAGATTGCGCCACTGCACTCCAGCCTGGGCGACAGAGCGAGACTCCGCCTCAAAAAAAAAAAAAAAAAAGAAACCGTAAAGAAGCAAGTATAAATTCTTGAGCTGAATAATACAATGACTGGAATGGAAAATTTCAACAGAGAGTACCAAAAGCAAACTCAAGCAGAAGAAAACATCGGTAAGCCTAGGGATAGGCCATTTGAAATTATGCAGTCAGAGAAAATAAAAGAAAAAAACATTTTTTAAAAAAGTAAAGAGAACCTACAGGAGTTATAGGCCACCATCAATATATGCATTTTTGGAGTCCCAGAAGCAAAAGAAAAAGCTTATTTGAAGAAATAATGGCTGAAAACTTTCCAAATCTGGGGAGGAAATGGTCATACAAATTCGTGAATCTTAAAGAACCCCAATAAGTTTAACCTCAAAAAGTCTACATTGAGACACATTATAATTAAACTGTCAAAACTCAAAGACAAAGAGAAAATTGTGAAAGCAACAAGAGAAAACTGACTCATCATATACAAATAAACTGCTATAATACTTTCAAAGGATTTTTCAGCAGAAATCTTGCAGGCTAGGAAACAGTATGGTGAGATATTTAAAGTGCTGAAAGAAAAAAAAAAACTAGTAATATTATATCCAGCAAAACTGACTGTAGAAATGAAAAACAAAAACTTTCCCAGACAAACAAAAACTGAAGGAATTTGTCACAACTAGACCTGCCTTATAAGAAGTTCTAAAGGGAGTTCTTCGAGTTTAAACAAAAGGACACTGGCAAGCAAAACAAAGCATATAAAAGTATAAATCTTACTGGTAAAGAGAAGCATATAGGCCAATACAAAGTAATGTAGTAGTATAAGGGTGACAAATAATCACGTTTATTTCTAGTATAAAAGTTAAAAGACAAAAGTATCGAGAATAAATACACCCCCCAAAATTTGTTTGTATCAAGTATAAAATATTTAGAAAGTAAATTCTGATATCAATAACATTAACTATTGGGAGGGTGTAGCATCATGTTTTGTGTGCAACTGAAGTTAATATCAGCTCAAAAGAGACTGTTAACAATAATAAAAAATTTTGTGCAATTCTCATAGTAACCACTAACAAAGAATATAGCAGAAACAAAAAATTATAAAGAGAAAAGAATGAAAGTATATCCCTACAAAAAAATGATCAGATCACAAAGGAAACAGCAAGAGGGGAACAAAAGAACTACAAAATAGAAACAAACAAACAAACAAAAACTAACAAAATGGCAATAATAGATCCTTACTTACCAATAGTTACTCTAAATGTAAATAGGTTAAATTAATCAAAAACACATAGTGGCTAAATGGAAACAAAAAACAAAATCCAACTATATTCTGTCTATAAGAGACCCACTTTAGATTTAAGAACACATATAGATTAACAGTGAAAGGATAAGAAAAGATATTCCATACAAATGGTAACTAAAACAGGGAATGGGTGGCTATACTTATATTAGACAAAATATACATTAAGTAGTAAACTGCCACAACAGAAAAAGTCATTACATAAGATAAAATTGTCAATTTAACATGTAACAATTAAAATTATATGCACCCAACATTGGAACACTTAAATTTTGGAACACTTAAAATTATAAGGAAAATAAGTGTTATAAGGAAATTAAATGTTTCCACATTGGAACACTTAAATTTATAAGGAAAATATTAACAGAGCTGAAGGATAGCCAGGAATACAATAATACTAGAAAACTTCAATACCTCACTTGCAATAATGGAAAGATCATCCAGATAGAAAGCCAGCAGGAAACAGCAGACGCTAAAGACACCACAAAAATACTTAGAACCAATAAATGAATTTAACAAAACTGCAAGGTGTAAAATCAATATTAAAAAATGATTTTTTATAAACAGAATAATCTGGAAAGAAATTAAGAAAAATCTCATTTGCAATAGCATCAAAAACCTAAAATAATTAGGAATAAACTTAATTAAAAACATAAAAGACTTAATTTAAAAACTTAATTAAAAACATTTTATTCTCTTGTTACACACAAGAGAATAAAAAGACACCCTGTGTTCATGGATTGGAATAATTAACACTGTTAAAATGTCCATACTACTCAAAGCAATCTACAGATTCAATGCAATTCCCATCAAAATTATAATGCAATTTTATAGAAATAGAAAAACATCCTAAAATTAACTTGGAACCATAAAAGATCCTGAGCAGCTAAAAATAATCTTGAGACATAACATACTTTCTGATTTCAAAGTATATTTCAAAGCTTTAGTAATAAAAACAGTATGATCCTGACTTAGAAACAAACAGACCAATGGAACAGAATAGTGAACCTCAAATAAACTCATGTATTTACAGTCAACTGATATTTGACAATTGTAAAATCCCAGCTACTTGAGAGGCTGAGGCACAAGAATCGCTTGAACACAGAAGGTGGAGGTTGGGGTGAAATTGCACCACTGCCCTCCACCCTGGGCAACAGAGTGAGACTCTGAAGAAAAAAAAGAGAGACAGAGAGGCGGGGGGGAGAAGATGAAGATGAAGAGGAGGGAGAAAGAAGAAAAGAGAAGAAAAGAAAGAAAAGAAAAAAGTGAAAAGAAAAGAAAGAAGGGAGGAAGGAGAAGAGAAGAGAGAAAGGATGTTTTCTTCAGTAATACGTGGTGTTAGAAAAACTGGATATACACAAACAAAAGGACAAAATTGAACTCTTACCTCATACCATACAAAAAACCCTCAAACTTGATTAAATATTTAAAAATAGGACCTGAAACCATAAATCTTCTAGAAAAAAACATAGGAAAAACGCTTCTGGATATTGGTCTTGGCAATAATTTTTTGGATGACACAAAAAGCTTGGACAGTAAAAGCAAAAATAGACAAGTCGTACTACATTAAAAAGCTTCTGCACAGAAAAGGAAACAATCAACAAAATGAAAGGCAACCTATGAAATCAAAGAAAATATTGGCAAACCATACACTATCTGATAAAGGGCTAATATTTAAAATATATAAGGAACTTCTACAGATTAATAGAAAAAAATGTTAAGAAATGGGAAAAGGTACTGAATAGGCATTTCTCCAAAGAAGATATACAAATGGCCAGCAGGTATACAAATAGGCATTCAGCACATCACTAACTATCAGGGAAATGCAAATCAAAACCACAATGTAATATTATTTCACATATGATGGCTATTTTATATACATATATAGCAATATAGAATGTCAAGCAAGATAACAAATATTGGAGAAGATGTGGGGAAAATAGAATCCTTGTACACTATTGGTGGGAAAGTAAATTGGTGTATCTACTATGGAAAACAATATGGCAATTACTCAAAAACTAAAAATAGAACTATCATTTTATCCAGCCATCCAACTTCTGGGCATTTGTCCAAAGGAATTGAAACCAGAATCTCAAAAAGATTTATGCATTCCCGAGTTCATGTCCTTTGCAGGAACATGGATAAACCCGAAAACCATCATCCTCAGCAAACTAACACAGGAAGAGAAAACCAAACACTGCATGTTCTCACTCACAAGTGGGAGCTGAACAATGGGAACACATGGACACAGGGAGGGGAACATCACACACCAGGGCCTGTCCGGGGGTGGGAGGCAAGGGGAGGGAGAGCATTAGGACAAATACCTAATGTATGCGGGGCTCAAAACCTAGATGACAGGTTGATAGGTGCAGAAAACCACTATGGTGCATGTATACCTATGTAACAAACCTGCACGTTTTGTACCTGTATCCCAGAACTTAAAAGTTAAAAAGAAATTATGTATTCCTATGTTCATTGCAACATTATTCATGATAGCTAAGACATATAAGCAATTTAAATGTCCATTGATGAATAAATAAATAAACTGTGGTTTATACATATAGTAGAATAGCATTTAGCCTCAAAAGAGAAGGAAACCCTGCCATTTTTGACAACATGGTGAACCCGAAAAATACTACGCTAATTGAAGCAAGTCAGACACAGAAGGAAAAATATCACAAAATACCATTTATAAAATGGATCTAAAAGAGTCAAATTTATCAAAGTAGCAAGATGGCGGTTACAGTGGTTGGCAGGAGATGAAAATGGGGAGGTATTAATCAAAGGGTACAAAGTTTCAGTTACAAAAAAATAAGTCCTAGAGGTTTACTGTACAGCATAGTGCTTATAATAGTTAATAGTATTCTGTATACTCAAAAATTGGCTGAAATTATAGATGTTAAGTGTTCTTATCACAAAAAGAAGAAAGAGGATGAGAGGAAACTTTCGGAGGTGTTGAATGGGCTTACAGCATCGATTGTGATTATGGTTTCATAGATACATACTTGTCTCCAAACTCATCAAGTTGTATACATTAATTGTGTATAGTTTTTCATATGTCAACAGTAATAGAGAGAGAGGCCCTTCCCAGAGCCGTTCTCCTTGCTCCTGTGCCAACTGGGAAGCTTCAGTTCCAGCTCTCGTCTTCAAACTTTTCAAATGTTCATCAGATACCAAGTTCTGCACTTCTCAACTCCAGGGAAACCATGTCAAGTTCTTCAAATGTCTTCCTGAGGCTCTCCTTGCATGACTGGAGTTGTAGGGCAAGCACCCCATGTGCTATGGTGGAGAAGGGAGTGAGGACTCACAGCTTTCTGACATCTCCGTATCTAACGAGTCTACTTTTTAATCTCTCCAAAGTGTTTTATTCCATCGACCTCTCCTAATACCGAACCTAGAAGGGCATAGGACTAGAGCAAGCCCTGGCAGTGTGCCTCTGTAGCATGTGGGAGTACTAGGCTCTGCTGTGTTGTTCTTGACCTTTGAGGTCTCTGAGAAAACAGAAAGCATCTCACTTAATACTCTTTTATATAACTGTAGAACAGATTATTGTTACATCATTTATGTGCACATGTGTGGATGTTTGGATATAAAACCGCATTAATATCTTGCAGAACTCAGTTCGGAAAATCTGGGCTAAGGCATTTCTGATTAACTTGCATTAGACAGAAGTTAGCCCAACTTCCTTCTGAGAACAACACTTGCTCAGAAAGTCTTAGGCTGAATGATCCAAAACACCTACAGTGTTTTGCTGAAATCAAGCTTTGGGCTGCAAAGTTGGCGTGTCTTTCCAGCAGAGGGTATTGGATTTGAATCGCTCAGCTCTATTTGGAACCAACAAAGCACAATTATACAACTGTTGTTCTGGGCTTCTAATGATGTCAGAGGATGGGGAACATGGAAAACACAATTGTCCCACTTAGAGAAATTAGCAAGGACCCCAATGTCATCATCATGAAACTAATCAGCTTACTCATCAGCTCCATATTCTGAAGCTCAGCTAGTTTTTATGAAGCCTCTATGGGAATTAGAAAAGACCCTCCCCACTCTAGGCAGATAAATTAGAAAGAGATAGCCTCCTAGACAGGTGTACCTCCAGGCCACAACTGAGCTTGGTCTAGATTTTAACCACATTCAGCCACATGCCCTGGCTAGTTACAAACTGTGCCATTGTAAACAGTGGCCCCAAATATATTTTGTTTATTTTAAATAAAGTTAATATTTTCACCATAGATGTGATCATGTTTATACAAATTATTTCTAAAATATGTAAAAAACAACTCTTTTTGCCGCCACCCAAAGGCATAAATGTTGTATTTCTTGAGCGTATTTTAAGTGGTTGTGATCACACCGTATATATGGCTTTGTATACTTCTTAATATAACAATATTATATAAGCTCCTTTTTTGTTCTACAAATTCTTTGTCAATGCCATGCTAAGTAGTTTTTCCATAGATATCAACAAGAAAGACATGAGCAAATCTTAGGGAACTCAGGGAAACACCAAAGACAGCTGAAAATGAATGAAAAATTCTAGGGCCTATCTTTCTCGCAAAGATTAAAACAGGGAAAACACATATACAAATGGAAGGTTTGAAACCCATATTTTGGCAGGTATTTGCTGAGTCAGAGTGCAAGTCTTGAAGGGACTTAGGATTGAGATTCAAGAAATCTGGAACTCACCATGGTCCAGCACTCTCTCCATTTGAGGAAGGCTGGATCAAAAAGCACCTCACTGGGCCAACTCATGGCAGCTTCTCAAAGCCAAGGACAGCATTTTATCCAAACATTTTGCCTTAATGTCAACTGAAAGTCAAACTCTAAAAATAGCAGGAGGCATTTTGCAAATCTAATTAGTCTCCTCTGAGATGTTCTGGGGTGCATTGAGTAGCATCTATCTGCATTTGGTAGACTAGAAGTAGGGAGAGGTAGAGTAGAATAACCCACCGGTGAGCTGCTGCCAGTGGAGAGCCAGGCTTTTATGAAGCTCAGGGTGACAAACAGCCACCCCATTCACTGACCTGCTTTGTGGAGACCAGAGGTGATGTTCAGAGACAGCCTTGGGAAGAGCTATTGCTTGGGACTGGGAGTGGTGGCTCATGCCTGTAATCCCAGCACTTTAGGAGGCTGAGATGGGTGAATCTTTGAGGCCAGGAGTTCCAGAACAGCCTGGGCAACATGGTGAAACCCCAACTCTACTAAAAATACAAAAAAAAAAAAAAAAAGCCGGTGTGGTGGCACATTCCTGTAGTCCCAACTACTCCAGGGGCTGAGGTGGGAAGATTGCTTGAACCCAGGAAGTACAGGTTGCAGTGAGTCAATATCACTGCACTCCAGCTTGGGTGACAGAGTGAGACTCTATCTTAAAAACAAAAAAGCTACTGCTTGCAGAAAGTTATATTTGGCATTCCTAGTCTCTTTGCATCCCCTTTCTGAAAGCACCTCACCAGAAAAAGTTCTCATCCATACGTCTCTCCCCAACCCTTGCCCATCAAAATAAATTCTGTAGAGGGCTAGATTTATCAGTTCTCCATGTGACAAAAACTCAGAGCTCTGCATCCCAGGATGTGAGTTCTCTAAGTCATTAAATAAACTCCGGCCAATCACGTAAATCCTTTGGGATTCTGGCAGTGACTTGTTATATTTGAAAGTTTAGATTTTGTCTTTACAAACATAAGAAATGCTCAGGATAGATTTTATGTCACAACTCATGCATTCAACTCAACATATGTTTATTGGACACTTTTTATGAAACACAAGATAAATTTTGTAATAAACTATATTAAATCATTCATGAGAATAACATGCATTGTGTATATTTCCTGAATGGAAATGGAAACCAAACTTGTTCACAAAAACTCCTAATGAATCACTTAACTGAATCAATTATACCCCTAACATGAACAGATGATTCACACAAAAGGGATAGAGTTTAAGAAAAGGACTATTTATAAATATGTTGGCAGCGTGAAGAGAAACCCACTAGGGACAGTGAAGCATCCTAGAGCCAGCAACAATGGGAAGCTTTTACCTCTCCTCAGCCAAAAGATAAAAGAGAAGAAGCTGTTGCTGGAACCAGTGAGACCTTTAGCTTTAGGAGGATGGCGCTTCCCAATTGAAGCTGGGATTTTCAAGAGAAGAAAGTAGCCATTGCCAAACTGTGACCAGAAGGGACACAGAGGGATAAATACTCAAGCTCACTCCCTTTCCACTCTTCTGCCAGTGATTCTCACTGACTGAACCCAACAGGAGCCAAACTATCCTTAGAGGTTAGCTTTTGGTGGCACAGAAGAATGACAGAAAGGTTTGGGGAATGGATCTGGGAAAGCAAATGAAGGACACCCAGTGTAGCCCATTCACCACCACCCCACTTTCTCCCTTTGCATTCAGTCTTATGCTTTGGATAGAAAACTCATGATCTTAACAGGTGGAACACATAAAATGTTAGTAGCTATTATATCATCACTCGATAATGTCAATTCAGTTTCACCTTAAACCTAAAATGTTAACAACAGGAGTGCTCTTCATATAAGACAGTTGGGGTGGGAGGAAGAAGACAAAAAATAATAATAATAATTAATTCACCTAAAATTTAGCTGCTACAGTTTTCATTTCTGTAAGTGGTCACAAGAAATTAATTGGTAATCATTGCTTCTTTCTTCCACTCATGTATTATATTTACTAGCTGCAGAGTAGCTCCTGCATCTCCTTGAGATGGAATGACTCAAACCCTCATTTTTTTAGGGTCTTAGTCATCAACTATCCCTTTTTACTGAACTGCAACAGCTTTTCATTGACTAGAACTATTGGACAAAGAAGTACTAAGAGAGACTCAGAGAATTCCCATGGGTCCCAGATTGGTCTTAATTTAGTCCTTCTGTGTGATAGGGTACAATAAGCATAAACCTACTACTTCAATTATTTCTTCATAAGTGTTTTGTGCTACTCAATTTTACCTTCCAAAATGACCCCTAATAATTTATATCTCTTGGTATTGATATCTTTCTGTGACTCCCCTTCCTATGCTTATGTGTGTGAGCTGGTCTTAGTGACTTGCATGTAATGTACAGAATATGGCAAAAATGATGGCACTTTACTTTTGAGATGAGGTCATTAAGGGTTTGACATCGGTCTTCTCTCTATCTTTATATTTATCTCTATCTCTGTCCCTCTGGCTATCCTGGAATTCTTGCCCTGATGAAGCATCTAACATGTTGTTAGGGGCCCTATGAAGAAGACCATTTGGCAAGGAAGCCCAGTGAGGAACTGAGGTCCCCAGTCCAAGAGCCATCATGGAACTGAATTCTGCTAACAACCACATGAGTAAAATTAGATGTGGATTCTTCCCCAGTCACATCTTCAGATGAGACTGCAACCCCAACAGATACCTTGATTGCAGCATTGTGAGAGATCTAAAACAGAGATTTAGTTGATAAATGCCTGTTGTTTTAAACGGCTAAGGATAACTTTTCATACAGTACTAAGTAAATAATTTAAGAGACGTTGTAATGTGGTCTATCATGGTAATGGATAAGGCAACAAACTTTTTTATTGGTAATCAGGACCTGATCTTTACAGTGATAGCCGTCTCCGCCTGTTGGATCAACAGCAAAAGGACCCTAAAATAGCAGGGGCAATTCCCAGCTTCAAATTTAACAGAACAATGTCTGTAATTCCTGTTAAAAATATTCTTCTCTTGGGTACAAGGACCTCCAACCCCATTAAGATAAGGTTGTAGAAGAAAGCAGCAAAAGTTCCTTAAGTATACTTTAATTTCCATTCCATTAACCGTGGGCCTATGCATTCTGGTTTGAGGGGAGACAGCACCACTTAGGGCCACTGATTTAAGTCACGTACTTTATCCTGTAAGTTCTGATCTCATATGGTGTTGTCTCCCAGCTGGCACCATAAGTGAATCTTCAACAGGGCATTCTATAAGTTTATCAAGCAAGCTTCTCCTCATTGATGGGTCACAATAGATGTGAACCCATTGGTATATTTCTTTTACCATAAAAGAAATATACCAGTTCCTTGTTCAGATGCATGAAGTATGAGACACCATGGCAATAGATAAAATATTTATAAATCCTTGACCGGTGGTGCCGCCAGAAGTATTGCAAGCAGGGAAGACAAGTTTATTTTTAGAATACCTATATATCTATATCTATCTACACACACAAACACACACATACATTTCCTTGAAGACAAATTGCTATCTCCTTCACAAGGAGAGAAGTATAATGTAATCAACTTATATTAAGGTAGTTGGCTTGTTCCCCAAGAATAACTGTGTGCCATATAAAAAGTTCAGCAGTAGCCTCTGTTGCTGGCAAATTCAGCCCTCAGCAGTGGCAGTCACAAAATAAGCCTTCTTGAGAGTGAGTTCTTGTTATTGAGCCCAAGCCTTCAAAATGTAAAGATGCACTCCCAATAATGTGCCTTTCTCTTTGTTATAGGAAAGTGGAAGATGTAGCTACTTGTATCTCACTCATAGGGGAATTTTCTTTCCAGACTCATGAAAACTTTACCAATATGTCAGGCTCTTGACTTTCTAGATTTTCTCTCATCCTCTGGCATGCATGTGTCTCATAAACTATATAAGTTGCTTGATACTTGACTCACTGCGTCCAATTAGCATTATATCTCTAATATAATGGATTAGAATGATTTTCTGTAGGACATCAAGATAATCAGTTTCCTTTAAGGGAATATTAAGACCAGGAGAGCTGACATCATCCTGTGATAAGACAATGGGCTCTTGTCCTGGACAAATGAAGGCAAAATGCTTATGGTTACCTTTATCAGTGAATGTTGGTAAAATAATACAGCTTTGCCAAATCGACCACTGTATACTGGATGCCAGAGACTGTGTTGATTTCTTCCAGAAAACATCCCTCATTTTGAATCATGCTGCAGTTGGCATTACTACCTAATTATATTTGTGATAATCCACAGTCACTTTCCAAGGCTCTCTGGATTTTTTACTGGACAAAGAATCAAGTGAAACAGAGAATCACCATCCTTGAATCTTTCAAGTCTTTTATGATGGCATTTATCTCCACAATATCTCTTTGGGATACAGCATTGCTTCTTTATTTGAAACAAATGGTAGACAATTCCTTTCTATCAAAATACTCCTTACTTAATGGGTCAGTGAGTCATAGAGGGATTCTTCCAATTGTCTAAGTGTATCTATTCCCAATTGTATTCTCAGTTTTCTGTTGCTGAGTAACAAATTACCATAAGTTTAGCAGCGTTAAACAACTTCTATTTGTTATCTTACAGTTTGCAGATAAGAATTGCAGGCAGGCTGAACTGGGCTATCTGCCTGGGGTCTCACAAGTTCAAAGTCAAGGTGTTTGCTGGGATGGGCTCTTATCTGGAGGCTCTGGGGAAGAATCCACTTCCAAGCTAATTCAGATTGTTGGCAGAATTCAGTGCTTTGTGGTTGGAGGACTGAGGTCTTCATTACTTTGCTTGCCAGCTGGGGACTTCTCTCTATTTTTAAAGACCCCCTGCATTCTTTGGCATGTGGTTGCCTCCATCTTCAAAGCCAGCAATGGCACCTGGAATCCCTACTGTGCTTCAAATCTCTGAATCACTCTTTTGCCAGTAGCTGGAATAAAAGCTTTCTGCTTTAAAAGGGTTCGTGTGATTAGATTAGGCCCATTCAGATGATATATTTCTTCCCACATAACATAAAATAATCATGAGAGGGACAGCTCATCATATTCACAGGTTCCACACTCAAGGGAAAACATTGTACAAAGGCAAGGACAAGAGTCATTGGGTGCCATTATTAGACTTCTATCTACCACACCAATTACATTTATGGTGGGAAAATAACCACAGTATGGGTTCACAACTGTCTAGTCCCCGTAAGGTAGACTCATACCAAGACTTAATTGATCACCTGACTTTCATAGGCCTCCACTCTGAATGACCAGACCATGTGGTATTATGAGGATTAGTCATTGGTTTAAGTTTCTGAGAATTAAGCATTAGGTCAGAGCCAGTATCTAGCAACTTATGGGGAAGCCCAGATACTTCTTTTCCCCTAATTTGCAGACACCCTTGCAAATGGCAACATGTCACTCAGACACAGAGGACAGTTTTGCGGAGAATTCAGCCTGGTGTGTAAGATTTTCAAGAGTCTTTTCTCAAATGGACGTAGCCTCCCCATTAGTTGATGGACTCTGGATGAATGAACTATCATGAGTCTGGGAACTGGGAATGAGGTTATAAATCTCTACTATGGCAACTTGAGTCAGGCTTGTACCCAAGAGAGCTAAAACTTTTCCACTTATATGTCAAACATCACCTTAGTAGGCTGCACATCTATTTTATAACCAGGGACTCATTAATCAATTAGCCATCAACATAGTTTGCTGTGGGTCAAAACACTCTGATTACCACTCTATCCCTGGGGCTTCATTCAGTAATTGCACCCACTTATCTCTGACAATTAATCTACGCCACTGGACCTCCACAGTGCCTGGATCCCATTATTCCCAGTGAAATCTGTGAACCTGATTTCACTGCAGCATCTCCCACCATCATCATGGGCGTACATAGCACAGTCATCACAGACTTTTTCGAGGAATCCTTCCTCTTTGCCAAGAAAGTTCTAGGATTCAAATATCCTTGACTATAGGGTGCTGTTGAAGCCAGGCTTTAATTATCCAATCTAGTACATTGTTAATGCCATTCTTAGCTGCTATGGCAATACATTAAATCTCAAATCCTAGATGAATACCCTCATTGACAAATTTGTTCTGATTTATTCTTATATTTTGATCTTCTTGGCCTATTACTCTTAAAATCAACTCCCATATCTTTTTCTGAGATTCTGCTAATAAAAATTAGCAAGACATTGCAAATATAGCAGTTTATAGGTATGGTAAAGATGACTACATATGCTTTGCTATTTGTATTAGTTTGCAAGGTCTGCCATAACAAAGCACCACAAATTGGGTGGCTTAAAGAACAGAAGTGTATTTTCTTATAGTTCTGAAGGCTAGAAGTCTGAGACTAAAGGGTTGGCAGGGTTAGTTTCTTATAAAAACCTCTCTTCTTGGCTTGGACTTCTTTTTGTGTCTCCACCTGATCTTCTCTCTGTGCATATCTGTGTCCTAATCTCTTCTCACAATAAAGACACCCATCATATTGGATTAGGGCCCACCCTCATAACCTTATTTAATTTTAATTACCCTCTTTAAAGACGATGTCTCCAAGTACAGTCACATTCTGGGGTACATGAAGTGAGGACTTCAACCTCTGAATTTGGGAAGAACACACTTCAGCCTGTAACACTATTCTTCCCATAATATAAGTGAAATTGATCATCCCCCCTCCTTGAATATCAGCTGACGCTGCAATCTGTTTTGAACAATAACATGTGGTAGAAATAATACTGTATAACTTTCAAGGCTGGGCTTTTAAAAATATACCGCTTCCTTCTTCACCTAGGACCACTCTCCCCTTCAGAGCCACTTACTAGGTAAGGACAAATCTTGCCATTTGTCCTTTTCTCTGTGTATCTCTAGTGCCACCAGAGGTGATGTGCCCAGTACTGCTAAAGAGAGGTCAAGTGGAGGGAAGCCCAAAGCTATGTTTGATGTTCCAGCTCCATCTACTCTCCAAGCTGAAGAGCTACACAGTTGAGCTCTAGCCAACCTGTAGAATCTCGATAGTATATGGTGATTAGCTCAAGCCATTAGGTTTTAGGGTGGTTTGTAACGACCCTACCCTGAACCAAAACAACAGGCTCTAACTACTTCTGGAGTAAGCTTTGTACTTCTCTGTCTGGCTGCACAGGACTCTGACTTTTGTCATGGGCCTGGAGGCAATGAGACAATGGAGATAGGTCTTGAGGAGAATTTAGCAGTTGCTTAGAGTGAAGTGATTGGAAGGTTTTTATGCATGGGAAGTCAACCCCTCAACCAGAATATTCAGAGAGAGTTCTCAGCTACAGCTATGTCAGTCCAAAACCCCCATCCCATATGTCTCAGGGTCTCATTCTGTTCTATGGTGCTCCTGCTTAGTATAAGAAATATAGCTGCTGTTGGCTCTGCAATATCATATTTCTCACAATCTGGACAGAGCTTGATCCTCAGCAGCTATTACTAGACAGATTCATTCAAAATGACTATAGGGGCTTTCTGATTTTACCCCTGTACCCGTTCAAGAACATTCAAATCTTGCCCTTTGTCCTTTCTCTGTGTATAATCTCTAGTGCCACCAGACATGATCTGCCCACATCACATCTCTAAAATCTTTGTTGTTGCCATAGTGACTAAGTATCTCCATCCTTCGATCTCCCCAAGTCTTGGCTTCCACCAGCACTCTTTCCCATGCTACCACTGGCAATAATTTAAGTAATTGATGCCAACACATGCTACGGATTACTAGTGTCTCATTTCCCCCAGTGAGGAGGCTATCAGAGAACTCATCAGATAGGTAAGCAATCCAGCCCCTGAATCTTTTTTGACTGATGCTGGTGCAGTCACTGTATCAGCTAGGGCCCTAAGAGTTTAAAGAAGGAACAATTTACAAATGCATGGGCAGAGGTGAGGAGCAGCCACAAAGCACCCAGGACCATCCCCAGCAGGAAATGACAACCACTCCTAGGTTGAGAAAGGACCAGGGATGGGAAGAGTTAGCAGACCAGACCTGGCAAGAGTTGAAGTTCCAGGAGAGAGCTGATCCATTGGAGCCGTAACTTTCATGAAAGAAGTGCAGGCATTACTAAGTGGAGGCCTGGTATGGAGGAATCTAGGGAAGTTAACACTCCAGCCTCTCTCTCCTGCAATCCACCCATCTCCTGCCATTGTCTCCCACTGGCCAGTACTATCGGGAAGCCAGGGACAAGGAAGCCAAATGATGTTCCTAAAAGCCAGCCTTCTGAGGCTCAGAGCAGGTGTAGAAGAGGGAAGCATATCTTGAGGACCCCACAGAAAATTTCTAGCACCATGACTCACATTCAAATCTTATTTTCTACCCGGAGGTTCTCCACACATCCTGAACTGATCGTCACTTTATTCAGGTTGAGGACTTGATTAGGACATTTGGTAAGACTCTTGGCTTTGCTAGTATTATTCTTATTAATTTCTTTTTTTTTTATTTTTTTATCCTTTTAAAATTTCTTTTCCCAGCTTACTATGTCTACCCTCCTGATCAGCCACTCTGATGTGTTTATCATCTATCCTTGAATTAACATATACCCTTGTAAACACGTAATTTTGTCTTGTAAGCGTATGTATCATGATGGTTAACTTTATGTGTCAACTTGACTGGGTCACAAGGTACCCAGGTATACAGTCTAACATTATTCTGGGTGTATCCATGAGAGTGTTTCTGGATGATTAGCATTGGAATCTGCAGGCTGAGTAAAGCAGATTGCCCTCCGTGATGTGGTTGAGCCTCATCCCATCTGAAAGGACAAAAAGACTGGACCTTCCTTGAGTAAAAGGTACCTCCCCTCCCCCTCACCGCCTGTGGCCTTCAAACTGAGACATCGAGGTTTTTTCATGTGTATGAATTTGAGCTGAAGCATTTGCTTTTACTGAATCTTGAGCCTGCTGGCATTCAGACTGCAACTACACCATCAGCTCTCCTGGGTCTCACTACCAACAAATCTTAGGACTTGTCAGCTTCCATGATGATGTGAACCAATTCCTTATAATAAATTGTGTGTGTGTGTGTGCGCGCGCGTGCACACGTGTATTTCCCTTTGGTTCTATTTCTCTGTAGAACCCTGACTAATACTGGTATCATTAATTTGCCAGAATGGTACTGTGCTATAGAGCTTTTTCTGATTCTTGCCTTTGTAACTCCGGACTGTATTTATAAGTGCTTCTTATTTATGTTGCTGTGTTGACAACTAGTTGGCTGCTTCTAACTACTGCTAACTACTATTCCATAGTTAATATACATTCCTTTTACTTAGCCCATTCCCTTCATGGTGGCTTCCATCTCCCAGATAGCACAATCCACTAATGAACATCCTTTTGCCTCTGTCCTCATAGACAGGTGTGAGAACGACTCAGTGCTGTATGTTCGAGATAGTTTTCCTAAGTCAGAAGGACTCTGACTTTTGTATCTCCTGAACATGGGTTCTCATTCTCTTTTAAAATGCTGCTCAATAAAACAGCTGCTTGGCTGTCTTCTTTGGTTCTTGCTTCGTGTCTGTACCCTCCTTCCCAGAAGAAAGAAGAGATCATTGTAGAATAGTTGAAACACACCTGAACCGCTGACACTTATAACCACCATATATATGATTTGCATGTTAGAGATAAGGTAGCAAATGGGGAGATTTGGGTGACCTCCCCAAGTCAGTTGAGTGGTGTAGAGGTGTGCCCATTTATCATGTGCTCCATTCATACATGAGTGAGATCACACGTGCATCAATGTTGATCTATTGGGAAGTTAAAGTGATCGATTTCTGTCTAAAAGATCATAAAACCTAGCACCGCTGTTGGGAAATGTTGGTGCAGAGTTTTAAAAGGTTAGATTATTGGATTTGATCACAACACTAATGCTTGCTTGTAAATAAAATTTACTCATGCTGTTCTTCTTCGGAGTCCTCTCCTCATTTTTGTTATTAAACCGAGCATACCATTTCTGCTACCCTGAGTCTTCTCTATATCACAATGAAGGAGACGTGGGGATCTGATCCCAGGCCTGTCTGCAGAGAGTGCACTCTTAGCCCCTTGGGAAGTATTGCAAGCAAAGCTCAGCTCCAGTGCCCAGAACCCCTCCTGCCACCCTCCTTGTGTGGGTGAACCCCAGCTTCTTTTCAGAACCTCAAGATTCTTCATGTTTTTCTCCCTTACCCTTTATAGCTCTCAGGTAGGTATCGGGGATTCTTATAAAATCTCACATGCAGTGGAGCTTTCAAAGATTATCTTTTCAAAGCTCCCACCTGAAGCAGGAATGCTGCCCCTGGCACTTCAGCAGCTGGTTCCCTGCTTTGCCTGGAGAACATCTCACTTTCTCCATTGCCCTTCTGTGACACTCCTATCTTGGAGAAGTGCCAATGCTGTTCTTTCTGGAAATGGCTTTTTGCACCTCTTCTGCTTTGTGCAACCCAGCTCCCCCAGGTCATACAGACCAGCGCCACTCCTTCTGGCTCCTGTCAGCAATTTGAGCACTCCCAGACATCACTGCATCTTTCCTTTGTCAGATAAATAACTCCATTCCCTTCCTTGTGTATCTTTCAAAAATAAATTTACATGAGGTACATTTCCATCTTTACCCTTATTCCTCTCTGTGGAATGAGGGACTCTGAACCCTAAAAGACACCTCAGGAATTTCTACAATAGTTGTGGTTAGGGGCTTAGAGAGCCTTTCTTTGTCCCTTAAGGAATACTAGGTCAGGCATGGTGGCTCATAATCCCAGCATTTTGGGAGGCTGAGGTGGGTGAATCAGGAGGTCAGGAGTTCGAGACCAGCCTGGCCAATATGGTGAAACCCTGTCTCTACTAAAAATACAAAAACTAGCCAAGCATGATGGTGCACACCTATACTCCCAGCTACTCGGGAGGCTGGGGCAGAAGAATCACTTGAATCTGGGAGGCAGAGGTTGCAGTGAGATGAGATCACACCAGTGCATTCCAGCCTGGGCAACAGTGAGACTCCATCTCAAAAAAAAAAAGAATACTAGGTAAGCAATCTCATCTACCCCTCTCACCCTATGTGTGCTATAAACTCCAGAGGGATGGTTGCAGAATGACTATTAAATGGGATCCCCACATACACAAGCACACAAATGAGGGCCTCAGGGGTTTGCCCTGGTCAGAGGGCTGAGATCCCTGCCAAGATAACATGAAAGAAAAATAAATTATCCAATGTTAAGAAAGCCACTGTGCAAAAGAGAGACACACAGAATTAAAATAGGTGAGAGACTGAGGGGCAGTGGGGGATCCCACATACCATGGGATGTTGGATGGCCAGAGCACAACAAAAAGAATTAGTTGCTTCATTATCTATGGACCGGTTAAATCAAGAAAGTTAACTAGAGTCTGTGTCCCTGTGCTTTCAAAAAGAAACCTCAGCAGCTGCAGGTCCTATTTGCAAACAAGACACATCCGGTGAGCCCAGCCTTTGCCCTCCCCTCCCTCCAACCAGCTACAGGAACCTAATATCATTTCTTAAAAGGACAGCACTTGATCTACTTGGAAACTTCTGTTTTCAGTCTTCTCAAAGCAAAGGGTTATCATCCTGATGAAAAATTAATGGAGAGACTCATTTCCCATGTGTGCGCATGCGTGTGGTAGCATGTGCATAAATGACTAAATAACCTAAGGAGGGATGTGAATGGGTATAGAACAATGGCTAGAGCATGCCAAGCATTTGCCTTGGAACCAAGGAAGGCAGCACCTTCTGGGGCTGATCTAGCTTTTTCAGATTGGTTGCTCTAAGACACCCTGAGTCCATGGTTGTACTGTGCAAGTCTGATTTCATTTAAAATTGTATAGAAATAAGTGTATTTATAAAACAATAATTAGTTCTGCAATTCCTTGAAAATGCATATATGAATGTGTACATATGTTTATATTGTATCAAATCGTTCTGGAGGAAGGCTGAAGCTAGACATCATAGCAGAATTTTTAATTCACAGTGTCAGTAACAGAAAAGGCACCTCCTCCTGCCCCAAACCACCAGCTCATCACTACCAAGTCAGTCCAGCCATCAATACTATTCTGTTAGGGCCCTTGTCAACTGGTTTAACATAATTCAGTTTTTGGGGTCTGGCACCCTTTTATGCCTGCTCTAGACTGGAACTTGGGCCTCCAGATGATCTTTTCTAAAACTGCCTACAGAATCTTCAATATATTCAAAGGTTCAAAGTTTTTTGTTTTGTTTTGTTTTCTTTTTTCTTTTAGATGGAGTTTCATTCTTGTTGCCCAGGCTGGAGTGCAGTGACACGATCTCGGCTCATTGCAACCTCCGCTTCCTGTGTTCAAGTGATTCTCCTGCCTCAGGCTCTTAAGCAGCTGGGATTAAAGGCACCTGCCACCATGCCTGGCTAATTTTTTATATTTTTAGTAGAGACGGAGTTTCATCATGTTGGCCAGGCTGGTCTTGAACTCCTAACCTCAAGTGATCCACCCACCTCGGCCTCCCAAACTGCAGGAATTACAGGCATGAACCAGCACTCCTGGCCGATACATTCAAAGTTTAACAGACTTAATCTGCCAGCTGGATGCTGCTCGCACATCCTTTCCCCTTCTCCAGGATTCATAAGGATTCCTAATAGAGAGCAGACCATGATCAGTGGTACCATTGCACCCGCCCCCCACCACCCCTCACTGACTTGCGTGCTCAGAACCAGCCCCCACCTCACCACTACACCTGCTAGGCTCATTCTCAGATTTCAGAAAAGTCAAAAATAACTCCTCATCAGAAAAAAGCTCAGGCCCCCTGCTTTAACAAGAAAACCTTTGAGAATGGCCTTTTCAGCTTCAAAGCCACCATGGTGGGCAAAGCTTCAAAGACAGGGCAAGGTTAGCTTTGAAGATCTGTTGTTTTCAAAGCAGTGGTCTTCACCTTCTTCTAGATCATAGACCCCTCTGGAAATCTAACAAAAGCTCTGGAGGCACATGCCATGAAAATACACAAGCTTAATGAAAAAGTTGCCTGCAAATGAAGAGGGCTTGTGGGCACTGAACACCAGGGCACACCGTAGGATAAGAATTCCTGCTATACTATCATAGCCAGATGAATGCATCAGTATGTCTTTTCCAAGTCTTCTCTGAAGGACCCCAATGAGTCTTTCTGATCTAATTTGTCAATATTTTCAATTTTCTCTATTTTGCAGGTCTGGGTGTTCCATTTATCCATCCCTCTAGGTCTGATGGTCCATAAGTAGATTACGGTTTGGGTTGTATTTTTTCTTTTAGAAGCCAGCATCCATTCTGATTGGGAGGTGCCCATGTCCCATAGGGTTATTTTGAATAATATTGTCTCTGAATCCATCATTCCTCCATGCATCTACAGATCCTGCTATCCAACCATTTATTCCCACTCAGTCTAAATAAATAAATAAATAAAAAATAAAAAACCTTCCATGCTCCAGGGACTGGAGAGACAGCAGGGAACAAGGACAAAATTCTCTGCCTTCATGTTATTGACAATTGAGTGAAAAGATGGACAAATAAAAGCAATTATAACGTAAAGGCATAAATGTTCTAGAGAAGATCAGGACATTTTGAAAATATATAAACTTTTTAAACTTCTTTTAACTTTTAAGCTCATGGGTACATGTGCGGGTTTGTTATATAGGTAAACTTGTGTCATAAGGGTTCGTTGTACAGATTATTCCATCACCGAATTATCATTAGTTTTGTTTTTCCTGAGCCTCTCCCTCTTCCCACCCTTCTTCACCCTCCAATAAGCGCCAGTGTCTGTTGTTCCCCTCTTTGTATTCACGTGTTCTCATCATTTAGCTCCCACTTAAGAGTGAGACCATGTGGTACTTGGTTTTCTGTTCCTGCATTAGTTTCCTAAGGATAGTGGCCTCCAGCTCTATCCATGTTCCTGCAAAGGACATGACATTGTTGTTTTAATGGCTGCATAGTGTTCCATGACATATACACTCCACATTTTCTTTATCTAGTCTACCACTGATGAGCATTCCATGTCTTTGCTATTGTGAATAGTGCTGCAATAAGTGCATATGTCTTTACAATACAATAATTTCTATTTCTTTGGGTATATACCAAGTAATGGGATTGCTGGGTCAAATGGTATTTCTTTTTTAGGTCTTTGATGAATTGTCACAGTGTTTTCCACAATGGTTGAACTAATTTACACTCCCATTAACAGTGTATACGTGTTCAAAAGAGAATTTTAACCCATACTTGAAATCAGGCAATCAGGAATGCTTTCTGAAGAAAAATATGTATACTGAGAATAATGGATAACTGAGAGTTACCCAAATATAATGCAGGCGGAAGAGTAGATGAAAGAATGTACAACTGTTCAAAGGGTTGAGGTTCATCCTAAAGCTAATCAAGAGCAACTTCTGGCTCTTAAGCAGAGCAATAATAATTCGACCTGAACCTCCCAAAGCTCACTCCAGTTCTCCGGAGGAGAGAATGATTAGAAGGAATCAAGAATAGACAAGACACTAGTTAGAAGGCTGTTGTGGTGTTCCAGATGGTAACCTAGGCTTGGATAATGACAGCAGGGTTGGAGGAAAGTGGGTGCTTTGGTGAGTTGTAGAGGGTAGAAATGAAGAGACTTGGTGATTGACTGATTGAGGGGTTAGAGCTGAGGGAGAAGGAATAGCCAAGAATAAAATGCCTTAATTTCTGATTTGGGCAACTAAGTGACTGGGTGCACAACTTTAAGGAAAAATGAAAAAGAATCAAATTTGGTAGGGACACAGAATAAGATAAATGCAGCTTTGGACATGTTGAACTTGAGTTGCCTGCAAGACATTGAAGCAGAAGTGTCTAGAATTCTATTGGATCTAAAATGCAAGAAAGATCCAGCCTAGAAATATTTGGGAGCCACCAGTGTACACATTGTTTTTAAAGCCTGGAGAAGAGTATGCAGAGCAGAGATTTTCAACCAGGGAAAGGCCACAACCCCTTCAGGGTATATTTTGGAGATGTACACAAGCATTTTGTAGTTGTCACTATGACTGGAGATAATAGCTGGCTTCTGCTGTGTGGGAGCCAGGGACACAGGCTGCCCTGCAATGTTGGAGATAGTCCCACACAAAGAATCCTTCTCCATCCTGTGTTACTCTCTCGCTGTTTATAAAGATCTGAGCTTAGAAAGAGTCTAACTCCAAATAAATACCTGTTTTAACATTGCTTTATTATACGTTGGATTTTCTAGGAATGTAACTACAGGGTAAGGTGAAAGAAGACTTCTCTGTAAACCCAACCCATATTCATGCCTTCAGACCAGACTTCTGTCCTGAAATCCTGACTTCTGTGTGTTCAACATCTCCATGTGGAGGTCTAAGGAGCAACTCAAACCTAAATTGTCCAAAACCAGACTGCTAATCTCTCCCTTCTAACTGTACCTACTCCACTCGGTCTTCCCCATCTCCATGGAGAGTGACTTTAAGGTCAAAACCTTTTAATTATGCTCAACCCTCTTAACTTTTTTCTCGCATCTGTCCAGCTCAACTGCCAAAATACCTCCAGACTCTGACCTCATCTCCACATCTCCATATCATCATCTCTTCTGAGCCACAGCTTTTTTTTTTTTTTTTTTTTTTTTTTTTGAGATGGAATCTCATTTTGTCACCCAGGCGGGAGTGCAATGGTGGGATCTCAGCTCACTGCAACTTCCACCTTCCAGGTTTAAGCGATTCTCCTACCTCAGCCTCCCGAGTAGCTGGGATTACAGGCCCATGCCACCACACCCAGCTAATTTTTGTATTTTTAGTACAGAAGGGGTTTTGCTATGTTGGCCAAGCTGGTCTTGAACTTCTGACCTCAGGTGATTCATCCACTTCAGCCTCCCAAATTGTTGGGATTACCAGTGTAAGCCACCATACCCAGCCCATCTCTTGCCTGGTTTATTGCAATTGTACCTAACTGGCTTCCCCACTGTCATTCTAGGTCTCTCACAGTTTATGCTCAACTGCAGTCAGAGTGACACTATTAAAACCTAAGTTAGATTACATAACTTCTCAGATCTAAACCCTCCAATAGCTTCCCATTTCTCTCAGAGAAAGAGCCAAGTCCTGATGCTAACCTATAAGGCCCTTAATAAACCTCTCCTGGGCCCTGCTTACCTCTCTGACCTCATCTCCTCTGCTCTCCCCCTCACTTGCTCCTTCCAGCCACAGGGGCCTCCTCGCTCCTCCTTAATACAAATGTGCTGAACATGCTCTTCGATTTCAGCCTTTCTACCAGCTGTTTCCTCCACCTGAAACACTCCTCCTTCAATTATCCAAATAACAAACTCCCACATCTTCAAGCTGTGGCTCAGATCTCAGTTTCTCAATGAGTCCCATGCTGACCACCAGTTCTTACCTTGCAACTCCCTTCCAGGCAGCATCCCTGATCCTTTCACTCTACTGCATTTTCCCCATAGGTACTCTCAGCTTCTAAACAACACATTATTAACTTAGGATTTAGGTTTGTTTTTTGCTATCTGTCCACCCTACCGGATGCAAGTTCCATGAGGGCAAGAATATTTGTTTTATTTATTTCTATTTCCCAAGTGTCTAGACTAAAGCCTAGCAAATAATAAGTGCTCTATAAATAGTTCCTGAATAAATGTATTAATGAACTATGGTAAGATTCGATCTTATGCCATCATGTTTTCTTCCCAAACTATTGATTCTGGCATAAATTCCATGAGGAAGACTTTCTTGATAATCAAAGCTAAGCGTTCAGAATTTTTTTAAAAACTATTTCTCAAAACAACAATAATAGTAACAAAAGTCTTATTTTTCAAGACTGCTGGCTCTTCTGGAAGTTCAGATGCATTCAGCATCTCAGTTGTGTCCTTGGTTCTAGGCACAGTAGCAGTAGGCAAGCAAGTCTGTTAGTTCAAGGTGAGTCTGGGGTATCAGAAAAAGAACCCTCAACTGCTGTCTCAAAATACTCTTCTCTTCACCTATTGGAGCAGCTCTGATCTTTGGGACATTCTTGGATGAAGCCACAGTCTTACTCTCTCTAACCTTTATCGTTTGACCTTGGTACTTCTTTCTAGGTTGAGCAAGGACAAGACTCTCCTTCTTCCATATGGAACTCTTTCAGGCCTAATTGAAGGCCTAATTTAACCCTTCAGTCTTTGCACTCCCTCTCACTGTCCCATCTCTTAGTCTTCTCATTCAAACATATACTGGTTGTTTATCTCTCCTCCTATGACACCAGTTAAATTAAGCTCTTTCAACATCCTAGTAGAATCTTCTGCATGGACTCAGATTTGTCTCTATCCTTCTTACAGCACAGGACCCATGATGGACACAATATTCTAGATGTCATGTAACCTTGCATGGATGAGCCAGAACAGAACCCCACCCTGAAGCTTTAGTTACTTATTTGTGCAGCCACTTCACATTTGTCCAGAGGGTTCAGTGTTATTCTAACAGAAACAGAAAGTAACTGCAGGATTTTAAACAGGAGGATAATGATCAGAACTGAGTTTCTCTAAGGTCACTCCAGAGGAGCGAATAGATCAGAAGAGTCAAGGCTGAAGGCCAGAAACCAATTAGGAGGCTGTTGTAGTGTTCCTGATGGTAGTTCACTGGGAACCTCTGGTCCCTGAGTCCCACTGGCACATGTTCTGTGAGGCTAGATTACCTCGGTCTTACGCTTTTGAACTTGGATTTTGGTTTCTTTTTTCGTGGGTTAGGAGACAAGGGCCCTTATTCTTTTAAATCTGAATCGTTTAGTCACGTATTTGGGTTAAGCCAAAATGTATCCTCCTTGTGCTCCTAAAACATGCTTCTAAAATTTTACTTGGCATTATTTTTCTGTGTATTCAGGTTTGTTATTACATTCCCTCCCACTCCTGCCCTAAAGCCTGGGGTTTCTTTGAAGAGAAACTCCGGGCCTTTTCTATTTTACATCCCCATAGCACAAAGCAAAGTGCCTTGTAGACCGTTACCCTGATCACATTTGTTGAATTAAGCTAAGGTGAATGGGTCTGAATTAAAAGCCACTGTTAAAATGCAAATATGCTATCCAGGCTCCACATGACATTAAGGTCCCCATTAAAACCTTGGCACAGAGTAATTTATTGAATCAGTTAATAACCACCCAGTAGGCAGTGAAGGGCTGAAACATGGGAAAATATAACTTAGACTTGGGAGAGCCTTGAAGGAAAGAGCTGTGTGGTACAGAAATGTGACACAAGTCTACTGGCTGAGGAGCAGGCAGGTTGAGTCCTGCATCCAATAAAGGAGCATGGAGTTGAAGCCAGAATAAACTAGAGTTCAAATGCTGTTGCTTCCTAGCGCTGTGACCTTGGGAAAGTTAATTAACCCCTGTGGACCATGATCTCTGCCTAAAGAACCGCACAATCAAATGCCAAATACTTGTAGAGCTTGTCTTTGATTTCCTAAGGTTACCCATTGTGATCAGTCTCACACATTTCTGATTGTGTTGTAGATTACTGCCTGGCACATAGCGGGCCCTCATTGTCTACCGGCTGGATGAATGAAAGTGACTGGGGGGGCATCAGCCTGTCGTGGGTATGAAAGCCAGCTTCACCATTCTTTACCAGCTTGCTCCAGGTGAGACTTCAGCTCACAGTGTCTCACTTTTTAAATCTATGAAATGGAACGTATAATGCTCTCCTCTCAGTTTATCACAAAGATACGCTTATCACAAACTTTCTCAGTTAAAGTGCCTTAGTCCATTTTCTGTTGCTTATAATGGAATACCTAAAACGGGGTAATTCATACGAAAACGAATTTCTTCCTTACAGTCCTAAAGGTTGAAAGGTGTAAAGTTGAGGGGCGACATCCAGTGAGGGCTTCCTTGAGTCCCCAAGGTGGCCCCAGGCATCACATGGTGAGGGCGCTGAGCATATGAGCTCAAGTCTGTCTTCTCCTTCCATGATAACCTGTTAATCCATTAGTGGATTAACCCGCTTATGTGGGGAGAGCCCTCGTGATCCAGTCACCTCTTAAAGGTCCTACTTCTCAATACTGCCACACTGGGGATTAAATTTTAACATGAATTTTGGAGGAGACAAATATTCAGACCATAGCAGAAAGTATGCAAAGCGCCTTGCACATAGTTGTTTATCAAGTAATGGTTCTTTCCATTTCCCATTGTTAACACACTTAATACCATTTTCACACATTTTTTGGACAGAAGAGAAATTGCTTGGCAGTTGGATGTTCCTGAAATTTTCCCTTCCGAATGAATTTCTGATCACGAAAGACACAAATTGCTTTAGATGAACTTTCCCTCGCTCTCTGTATGTGAACTTGGACTGCAGTTTTATGTGCTCAGGTGCCTTCACTTCCTTTCCCCAAAGAAAGAAGCAAAAATGTGCATATGTTCACTCATACCCCTCTGAGCAATGACAGTAAACAACCAACATACTGCAGGAGCCAAGGGCTGGCCCTGTGTGCCTGTGTATTTCTAGCAGCCCTCATGTAAATGGACACGTGGTCCCCATTGGAGCAGAGCGTTTACAACTCGCAGGTGCAAGAACAATTTTTCAATTAGGGATAATATGGTTCTTCATCATGTTTTTCTGGAGCCGTGTGGGAGGGAGGGCTCTGGCCAGGTGGAAACTCAGCACAACAGTTACAGTTTAGTAATCTGAGATGTGTTTTCCCAAAAACAAAAAGCTTCTGATTCCATAGCTTTGCAAGATATAAGTCCATGGTGGTGATTGGTGACTTAATCCTGCTGGAATGAATGAGTAGATTTAGTGGTAGTCTTTTGAAAATTCTTGCAAATGTATGAACTTATTCACTGGCCCCTTTCTGAGTCACTGGCCTTTTCTATTTCATCAGGCTGAATTCTCGTTTTGGCTCCGTTATCAGCCTCCACATCCCATTGATTTTCTCTCATGTCTCACCTATCCGTCTTACCCTTTTAAAGCAAGCCTGTGTTCCTGCTGGTTGGGATGAATAGATACGATAGTAGAGCTTCATTCTACCTTAAAGGAAGTAGTTGGGATGAGTAGAGAGGAGGTAAAGATATTCTAAGTTGGGGGGAAAAATGTGGGAACATGCCTGCTTAAAGAAAGGACAATAAAAAAAAACAAGAGTGTGTGGCACTGAGGAGGTAAAGATGCAACGCGAGGTGAGGTTGAAAATGTAGATCAGAATTAAGTTGTTGAGAAACTTGATTACCTTATAAATGTATTTTTGACTTTAATGTGAAACCCATGGGGAATTATTGAAGAATTTACAGAAGAAAAAATGTTGTCATCAGTCTGGTTTCTGTACAAAAGATAGATTGGAGCAAAGACTAGAAGGAGGGAGATTGGTTAGATGTACTCAGGTTTCATAATTGGGAGGAAGAAAGGGAATGTCATTCCACTCAGCATGTTTTGAGCCCAACTGTGTAACAATCCAGAGGCATGGAAGGATTAAACAGCCTTCTCAGTACCAGAGATTTGACGTTAAGAAACTGACATAAACACTAAAAACTGTGGAGAGCAGAGATTATAATTTTATTGAATTTTGCCCACAAGACTCACAATGCAGTACAGATTCATATTCAGTAAACACTTATTGAGAATCTACACTATCAGGAATGCTTTTAACCACAAGTAATGGAATACACAAATAATGACTTACATGATAAAGACATAAGTTATCTCACATGACAAAAAGGCTAGAGATCATTGTTTTTGTGTTAACTTGTTGCATTGCTGTCATAACTGCTTTCACTTGAAGCACTGTGCACAGCCTCCCAGAGGACTTCCATGTGTGCTCCTTTGGTTCTTCCTAGGTTTCATAGCCACCCTTAGCTGCAAGGGAAGCTGGAGACTGAGTATTTAGCATTTCTAGCCTATAGAGTAAAAGGAAGCCAGGGAGGAAAGAATTGGGAATAAAGGTTGGATCAGCCACCCAACAGTAACTACCACACCTTCTAATCTGCCAAGCACTTTCACAACCAACATTGCTGCATAACATTCTTAGCCATGAAGTAAATATCATCTCCAAAATTATCAACACAGAAACAGAGGCATGGAAGGATTAAGTGGCCTTCTCAGTATTGCATAGCTAGTAGCAGAGATTTGAAGTTGAGAGACTGACACAAACACTCCTCAACTAACTGTATACTTCAAAAAAAACTGTGCCCACATGAAGAAAGGTGAAGAGTTAGTCAAAGGACTATAAAAACCCAGAAAATAAATGTAACATTTGAGCTAGGCTTTGAGTGAGTTTTTTACATGCAAAGAGTCCAGAAACAGCATTCATAATACATGAAACAGAAGGAACTATGGCCCAGAGTCACACAAATACTACAGACAGGATTGTTGGGGAAGGACAAGGAGTCCACTGGTTGGAGAAGGCAGGACATCTTCCAAGAAATGGACTGAAACCACAGAAGTTACTCTCACCCCAGGTATCTGTCTCAAGGCCACCCACCCTCAGATGCCAACAGAGGCCATGCTGGCCCCCAAATCCACTGCTCTGAGAAAGTGGAACTGGTGCCCACCAGGCTGAGGTCATGACCGAGGTCTTCACACACAAGCCATTTGTAGAGAATTTGTAAATATTCACCAAATAGTGATTTGCAGAATATAATAGGATGTGTTGGAAGCACCAATAAATAAATATTGGGGCTGTAAAAAGTTTAGTCTGAGAGAAAGGGAACCAGTTACTTTACTGCAGTGTAACTTCGGTAAAAGCAAAATAAAAATCTGAAGAAACAAAGTCCAGTTTGGTGAATGTGACCACATAAGCAATATGAGAGTAAACCAATCCGGGTTAACTCCCAAGCTTACCACTTCCTAGCTTTGTTACCCTGGTCACATGTGAACAGAAGTTCTCTAAAAAGGAATTTTCAGGAAAGAGACTTTATTCCAGAGAACTGGTTGCAAACTGGGAAGATGCAACCTTCAACGTAAAAGAAAGGTGTCTTCCAGAGAACAAAGGGAGGGTTTTTTTTTTTGGTTTTTTTTAATACTTTGTTCTAGGGTACATGTGCACAACGTGCAGGTTTGTTACATATGTATACACGTGCCATGTTGGTGTGCTGCACCCATTAACTCGCCATTTACATTAGGTATATCTCCTAATGCTATCCCTCCCCCGCCACTCCCTCCACACAATAGGCCCCAGTGTGTGATGTTCCCCTTCCTGTGTCCAAGTGAGCTCATTGTTCAGTTCCCACCTATTGAGTGAGAACATGTGTTTGGTTTTCTGTTCTTGAGATACTTTGCTGAGAATGATGGTTTCCAGCTGCATCCATGTCCCTACAAAGGACATGAACTCATCCTTTTTTATGGCTGCATAGTATTCCATGGTGTATATGTGCCACATTTTCTTAATCCAGTCTGTCACTGATGGACATTTGGGTTGATTCCAAGTCTTTACTATTGTGAATAATGCTGCAGCAAACATACGTGTGCATGTGTCTTTATAGCAGCATGATTTATAATCCATTGGGTATATACCTGGTAATGGGATGGCTGGGTCATATGGTACCTCTAGTTCTAGATCCCTGAGGAATCACCATACTGTTTTCCATAATGGTTGAACTAGTTTACAATCCCACCAACAGTGTAACAGTGTTCCTATTTCTCCACATCCTCTCCAGCACCTGTTGTTTCCTGACTTTTTAATGATTGCCATTCTAACTGGTGTGAGATGGGATCTCATTGGGGTTTTGATTTGCATTTCTCTGATGGCCAGTGATGATGAGCATTTTTTCATGTGTCTGTTGGCTGCATAAATGTCTTCTTTTGAGAAGTGTCTGTTCATATCCTTTGCCCACTTTTTGATAGGGTTGTTTTTTTCTTGTATATTTGTTTGAGTTCTTTGTAGGTTCTGGATATTAGCCCTTTGTCAGATGAGTAGATTGCAAAAATGTTCTCCCATTCTGTAGGTTGCCTGCTCACTCTGATGGTAGTTTCTTTTGCTGTGCAGAAGCTCTTTAGTTTAATTAGATCCCATTTGTCAATTCTGGCTTTCGTTGTCATTGCTTTTGGTGTTTTAGACATGAAGTCCTTGCCCATGCCTATGGCCTGAATGGTATTACCTAGGTTTACTTCTAGGGTTTTTATGGTTTTAGGTCAAACATGTAAGTCTCTAATCCATCTTGAATTAATTTTCGTATAAGGAGTTTTAGTATAAGGAGTAAGGAAAGGATCCAGTTTCAGCTTTCTACTTATGGCTAGCCAATTTTCTCAGCACCATTTATTAAATAGGGAATCCTTTCCCCATTTCTTGTTTTTGTCATGTTTGTCAAAGATCAGATGGCTGTAGATGTGTGGTATTATTTCTGAGGGCTCTGTTCTGTTCCATTGGTCTATATGTCTGTTTTGGTCCCAGTACCATGCTATTTTGGTTACTGTAGCCTTGTAGTATAGTTTGAAGTCAGGTAGCGTGATGCCTCCAGCTTTGTTCTTTTGGCTTAGGATTGTCTTGGCAATGCGGTGTCTTTTCTGGTTCCATATGAACTTTAAAGCGGTTTTTTCCAATTCTGCGAAGAAAGTCATTGGTAGCTTAATGGGGATGGCATTGAATCTATAAATTACCTTGGGCAGTATGGCCATTTTCACAATATTGATTCTTCCTATCCATGAGCATGGAGTGTCCTCTTTTATTTCACTGAGCAGTGGTTTGTAGTTCTCCGTGAAGAGGTCCTTTACATCCCTTGTAAGTTGAATTCTTAGTAAGTTAGATTCCTAGGTATTTTATTCTCTTTGAAGCTATCGTGAATGGGAGTTCATTCATGATTTGGCTCTCTGTCTGTTACTGGTGTATAAGAATGCTTGTGATTTCTGCACATTGATTTTGTATCCTGAGACTTTGCTAGTTGCTTATCAGCTTAAGGAGATTTTGGGCTGAGACAATGGGGTTTCCTAAATATACAATCATGTCATCTGCAAACAGGGACAATTTGACTTCTTCTTTTCCTAACTGAATACCCTTTATTTATTTATTTCCCTTGCCTGATTGCCCTAGCCAGAACTTCCAACACTATGTCGAACAGGAGTGGTGAGAGAGGGCATCCCTGTCTTGTGCTAGTTTTCAAAGGAAATGCTTCCCGTTTTTGCCCATTCAGTATGATATTGGCTGTGGGTTTGTCATAAATAGCTCTTATTATTTTGAGATATGTTCCATCAATACCAAATTTATTGAGAGTTTTTAGCATGAAGGTCTGTTGAAGCATCTATTGAGATAATGATGTGGTTTTTGTCTTTGGTTCTGTTTATATGCTGGATTACGTTTAGTGATTTGCATATGTTGAACCAGCCTTGCATCCCAGGGATGAAGCCCACTTGATCATGGTGGATAAGCTTTTTGATGTGCTGCTGGATTCGGTTTGCCAGTATTTTATTGAGGATTTTTGCATCAATGTTTATCAGGGATGTTGGTCTAAAATTCTCTTTTTTGTTGTGTCTCTGCCAGGCTTTGGTATCAGGATGATGCTGGCCTCATAAAATGAGTTAGGGAGGATTCCCTCTTTTTCTATTGATTGGTATAGTTTCAGAAGGAATAGTACCACCTCCTCCTTGTACCTCTGGTAGAATTCGGCTATGAATCCATCTGGTCCTGGACTTTTTTTGGTTGGTAGGCTATTATTGCCTCAATTACAGAGCCTGCTATTGGTCTATTCAGGGATTCAACTTTTCCTGGTTTAGTCTTGGGAGAGTAAGTATCCTGGAAAGTATCCATTTCTTCTAGGTTTTCTAGTTTATTTGCGTAGAGGTGTTTACAGTATTCTCTGATAGTAGTTTGTATTTCTGTGGGGTCAGTGGTGATATCCCCTTCATCATTTTTTATTGCATCTATTTGATTCTTCTCTCTTCTCTTCTTTATTAGTCTTGCTAGCAGTCTATCAATTTTGTTGATCTTTTAAAAAAAACCCAGCTCCTGGATTCATTGATTTTTTGGAGGGTGTTTTATGTCTCTATCTCCTTCAGTTCTGCTCTAATCTTGGTTATTTCTTGCCTTCTGCTGGCTTTTGAATGTGTTTGCTCTTGCTTCTCTAATATCACAATTAAAAGAACTAGAGTGTCAATTTTAGATCTTTCCTGCTTTTGTTTGTGGGCATTTAGGGCTATAAATTTCCCTCTACACAGTGCTTTAAATGTGTTCCAGAGATTCTGGTATGTTGTATCTTTGTTCTCATTGGTTTCAAAGAACATCTTTATTTCTGCCTTCATTTCATTATGTACCCAGTAGTCATTCAGGAGCAAGTTGTTCAGTTTCCATGTAGTTGAGCGGTTTTGATTGAGTTTCTTAGTCCTGAGTTCTAGTTTGATTGCACTGTGGTCTGAGAGACAGTTTGTTATAATTTCTGTTCTTTTACATTTGCTGAGGAGTGCTTTACTTCTAATTGTGTGGTCAATTTTGGAATAAGTGCGATGTGGTGCTGAGAAGAATGTATATTCTGTTGATTTGCGGTGGAGAGTTCTGTAGATGTCTATTAGGTCCACTTGGTGCAGAGTTGAGTTCAATTCCTGGATATCCTTGTTAACTTTCTGTCTCGTTGATCTGTCTGATGTTGACAGTGGGGTGTTAGACTCCCATACAATAATAATGGGAGACTTTAAGTCTCTTTGTAAGTCTCTAAGGACTTGCTTTATGAATCTGGGTGCTCCTGTATTGGGTGTATATGTATTTAGGCTAGTTAGCTCTTCCTGATAAATTGATCCCTTTACCATCATGTAATGGCCTTCTTTGCCTCTTTTGATCTTTGACAATTTAAAGTCTGTTTTATCAGAGACTAGGATTGCAACCCCTGCTTTTGTTTTGTTTCCCATTTGCTTGGTAGGTCTTCCTCCATCCCTTTATTTTGAGCCTATGTGTGTGTCTGCATGTGAGATGGGTCTCCTGAATACAGCAAACTGATGGGTCTTGACTCTTTCTCCAATTTGCCAGTCTGTGTCTTTTAATTGGATCATTTAGTCCATTTACGTTTAAGGTTAATATTGTTATGTGTGAACTTGATCCTGTCATCATGATATTAGCTGGTTATTTTGCTCATTAGTTGATGCAGTTTCTTCCTAGCCTCGATGGTCTTTACATTTTGGCATGTTTTTGCAAAGGCTAGTACTGGTTGTTCCTTTCCATGTTTAGTGCTTCCTTCAGGATCTCTTCTAGGGCAGGCCTGGCGGTGGCAAAATCTCTAAACATTTGCTTGTCTGTAAAGGATTTTATTTCTCCTTCACTTATGAAACTTAGTTTGGCTGGATATGAAATTCTGGGTTGAAAATTCTTTTAAGAATGTTGAATATTGGCCCCCACTCTCTTCTGGCTTGTAGAGTTTCTGCCGAGAGATCTGCTGTTAGTCCGATGGGCTTCTCTTTGTGGGTAACCCGACCTTTCTCTCTGGCTGCCCTTAACCTTTTTCCTTCATTTCAACTTTGGTGAATCTGACAATTATGTGTCTTGGAGTTGCTCTTCTGGAGGAGTATCTTTGTGGAGTTCTCTGTATTTCCTGAATTTGAATGTTGGCCTGCCTTGCTAGGTTGAGGAAGTTCTCCTGGATAATATCCTGCAGAGTGTTTTCCAACTTGGTTCCATTCTCCTCGTCACTTTCAGGCACATCGAACAGATGTAGATTTGGTCTTTTCACATAATCCCATATTTCTTGGAGGCTTTGTTCCTTTCTTTTTACTCTTTTTTCTCTAAACTTCTCTTCTTGCTTCATTTCATTCATTTGATCTTCAATCACTGATGATCTTTCTTCCAGTTGATCGAATCAGTTACTGAAGCGTGTGCATTTGTCACGTGGTTCTCATGTCATGGTTTTCATCTCTATCAGTTCGTTTATGGACTTCTCTCCCTTGGTTATTCTAATTATCCATTCATCCATTTTTTCCAAGTTTTTAGTTTGTTTGCGCTGGGTACGTAATTCCTCCTTTAGCTCTGAGAAGTTTGATCAGCTGAAGCCGCCTTCTCTCAACCCGTCAAAGTCATTCTCCATTCAGTTTTGTTCCATTCTGGTGATGAGCTGTGTTCCGTTGGAGGGGGAGATGCACTCTGATTTTTTGAATTTCCAGCTTTTCTGGAAATTATCCATTCATCCATTTTTTCCAAGTTTTTAGTTTGTTTGCGCTGGGTACGTAATTCCTCCTTTAGCTCTGAGAAGTTTGATCAGCTGAAGCCGCCTTCTCTCAACCCGTCAGTCATTCTCCATTCAGTTTTGTTCCATTCTGGTGATGAGCTGTGTTCCGTTGGAGGGGGAGATGCACTCTGATTTTTTGAATTTCCAGCTTTTCTGCACTGCTTATTCCCCATCTTTGTGGTTTTATCTGCCTTTGGTCTTTGATGATGGTGCCATACTGATGGGGTTTTAGCTTGGGTGACCTTTCTGTTTGTTTTCATTCTAACAGTCAGGACCCTCAGCTGCAGGTCTGTTGGAGTTTGCTTGAGGTCCACTCCAGACCCTGTTTGCCTGAGTATCAGCAGCAGAGGCTGCAGAAGATAGAATATTGCTGAACAGCGAGTGTTGCTGTCTGATTCTTGCTCTGGAAGCTTCGTCTTGGGGGTGTACTCAGCTGTGCAAGGTGTGAGGTGTTGGTCTGCACCTAGTGGGGGATGTCTCCCAGTTAGGTTACTCAGGGGTCAGGGACTCACTTGAGCAGGCAGTCTGTCTGTTCTCAGATCTCAACCTCCATGCTGGGAGAACCACTGCTCTCTTCAAAGCTGTCAGACAGGGACATTTACATCAACAGAGGTTTCTGCTGCCTTTTGTTTAGCTATGCCATGTCCCCAGAGGTGGAGTCTACAGAGGCAGGCAGGCCTCCTTGAGCTGCTGTGGGCTCCACCCAGTTCAAGCTTCCTGGAGGCTTTGTTTACCTACTTAAGTCTCAGCAATGGTGTGTGCCCCTACCCCAGCCTTGCTGCCACCTTGCAGTTAGATCTCAGACTGCTGTGCTAGCAATGAGGGAGGCTCCATGGGCATGGGAACTTCTGGGCCAGGTGTGGGATATAATCTCCTGGTGTGCCATTTGCTAAGACCCTTGGTAAAGTGCAGTATTAGGGTGGGAGCTACCCAATTTTCCAGGTGTTGTCTCAGTTTCCCTTGGCTAGGAAAAGGAATTCCCTTCCCCCTTATGCTTCCCAGGTGAGGCGATGCCTTGCCCTGCTTCAGCTCTAGCTGGTTGTGCTGCACCTGCTGACCAGCACCAACTGTCCAGCACTCCCCAGTGAGATGAACCTGGTACCTCAGTTGAAAATGCAGAAATCACCCGTCTTCTGTGTCCCTCACGCTGGGAGCTGGAGGCTGGAGCTGCTCCTATTCGGCCATCTTGGGCGCCCCCCACTGGGGGTTTGCTTTTATAGAGAAAAAACACCCAGTTTCCCCATCAGGTTCATTTATGCAAATGAAGCATTTAAACTTGCTTAGTTCTGATTGGCCAAGGCAGGTGAGCTCTGATTGGTTAGTTCCCAAAGTAGACCTTTGAGAGTTCTGAAGGTTCCAAGGTTAAACCAGAGGAATGAGTTTTCCAGGAACTAAAAGATATGTGTGACCTAGTCTAATTAGCAAATAGCTGCTTGAGTATTTTAAATTTAGGCTCAGTTAGGCTCTGGGGATTCATCTTGAAGAACTGACTCTTTCAGGTTCACATTTGTAAATATTTCATATTTCTTCTCCAATCTGAGCCCCGTGACCTATAGCAGCTTAGCATTATGCAAAGCCCACTGTTTTTTTAATCAGATGGCCAAGCCCAGGCTGTCTGACAATAGCAAGTCACATGGACTTACTGAGCATTAATTTCCTCATCTGTACTTGAAAATCAAATCCAAGTGAAATTTACATTGGTGTTCACAGATTCTAGCACCTGGGAAATACGCAAGAAATGCAAGTTACCATTATTAGCACTATTCCTAGTATTACTCTGATTAATATAAACAATGAGAGCAATAATACTTACTTCACAGTGCTGTTGAATAGACTAATTACTAATGAATAAAATCATTTAACCAGCCTTGTAATGTGAAGTACATAAACAAATACTCGGTTCATTTGCTTCTCTCTCACCAGCTTTTTCTTGGCTGAAAATAAACTTTCCATTTAACATCACAATTTCAGTAATGATAGCAAGATCTCTTCTCCATGGGTTTTCTCTTGGCCGAGTCTGTGGTTCACTGATATACCCAGAGGTGATGTCAGCTCAGAATTGGAAAGGGTGGAATGATGAGTGACCCCAGGTGGAGGTCTTGATAAGCTGATGAGATAGGAAGAGAAAGAGGATAGGAAATTAAAAATATTGGCAAGAGAGAGATCAAAGCAAGGGGTCATGTGGGCTAGGCTTGAAAAGAAGAGAAAGGCAAGATGAGGTTGATGGATAGGAAGAAAGTAGAAGGTCAAAGATTAGAGGGCTCCAAGAAGACAGCGTGAATGAGAACGGAAATGACTGGACGTTCATGTGGTTGGGAAGTGAGGTGTTAAAATTTTAAATTTCTGCTTCGGGAAACAGCAGGGCCATAATGGTGGACGGCTGACATTGGGTGAGGAAATGATCCCTGGAGACTGGGAAACAGAGGGTGTGAGAGATCAGCATGCTGATGCCTGATTGGGATCATGGAAAGACGTGGAGAGAGAGGTTCAAGTGTTTATGAGTGAAGTGACAGCAGGCTGGCTGAGGATGCACATTCTGCAGAGATGTCTGCTTAAACCATAGCCCTCTGGGAACTGTGTCCCTCCTTCAGTACAGGCAATTTCCAATGAGTAGCTAAAGTGTCACCTTCTCCCAGTTCTGTGTCCTGTTTTGGACTACTACTTGTCTTCCTCAACATGGATGGCTGTCACCACAATTATGGTTGGAGGCTGTGGTTCCCAGTCAATCAGGATCCTGCCGTTGACTATTTTGCTAGTGCTTTCCTAGGCCTGCAGCCTTTACACCCACCTTAATTGCTATCCACAAACCTGGTCAATATCCCCAAGAGGAAAATACTTTGTCCTACATGCATTCCCCATGTCCAAATGTTCAGGCACCCTTACTCCTTTCATATCTGAACATTGCTTCCTGAAGGTTTCACGTGCAGAGACTCCTTCACACATAATCTAGAATAAAATGTAACCAATTTCTTCCCCAATGATAGATGTGATGTACTTAATACTCACTAACTGTTAAGGTATTTAATGGCTACAATCTATGATGAATGTGGAGATGCTTTAAAGGAATTTATGCCTATTAATTAGATACGTATCTTACATGTGCATTGGTGATTCTCGATACATTTTTTAAAAATGAACATGTGAATTTGTGAGATATCAGATCTATCTATTCTACAGACAACTGTAGACCTCTAAATAATAAACCCATAGCTACAGAGAAGTGTCTGGCACACAGGTTGGGAACTGCAGATTTAAGAGGTTTGCTCTTCACAACTCTAGAGAGATGTTTTAAATGAGGAAACTGATACCCAGGCATAATAAGAAAAAAAGATCGACCACAGCAGGGACTTAAGCATCAGGCAAGTGTGTATTCAAACCTGGTCCTTGCACCTACATGGCTTGAGAATTCTTCCTTTTCTTCTACCCGCTGAACCCTGAGCTCCACTGATGAAGTGAAGCTAACCTCTGTTGCTTTACTTCTGACTTCTTCTGTGCCCATATGCTCTTCCGGCGCAGGTTCTGGCCTGGAGCATACAGAGGTGATTTGTCATTTTACAAAGCAAATACAGTTGGGGTGAGAAGAGAGCCGAGTGAAAAATAATCCCAAGGCCAGAAAGCTACAGTGGAAGTTTGGAGCAAAAGAGAAAAACACAAACCAACCTCCCCCACCAAAAACATAAAAGCTCAGGATGATTTATTTCATAATTTAAAAATCAAAATCGCCTTCGGGCAGGAAGGCTTGTTTGCCCAGTTTTACCCTAGAGTGAGTCATAATAGCTAACTTATATACCCTTGGAAAACCAGGGTTTTTTCCAGTGGGAGCACTGAGATGTCATTAAGCTGAGCACTGTGTGTGGCAGTGCCAGAATCAAATGTCCTTTGAAATTGAGACCAGCCAAGAGAAAGCCCCAGGGCCAGTGCTGTGTTTCTCCAGAGCATGTCATGTCCCCTGTCTCATCCAGGAGGTGGCAGGGAAAGAATTGTCGGGAGGAAATGATCACTTTAGCCACAGGGATAGGGCACAGCTAGGTGGGCAGCAGGACATAGAAAAAGGAAAATATTAATCACAGGGACTAGATTGAATTCCATCTGCAGTAAGGACACAGTCTGGACACAGCCACCAATAAGTCCAGACCTGTATCAGTTATCTAGTGCCCCAATATTTCAGCATAACCAATAACCCCCAAACTTCAGAGGCATGCAACAGTAAGTGTTGATTTTCATTCACAAGTCTGTGAGCCAGGCTTGGCTAATCTCGGCTGGTCTTGCTGTTGTGTCTGTGGTCATCTAGTGAGTCAGTTGGGGAACAGCTGGTCTAGAATCCTTTCACTCACATGTCTGGCATCTGCCTGGCTATCAATGAAGCAATGGAGGTATGTGGCCACTATCACCAAGGAGGCTAGCCTGGGCTTGTTCACATACATGGTGGTGGCAAAGTTCCAAGACAGAATGGAAGCACAAAAGGCTAAGTCACAATGTCAACCCAGATTCCAGAGATGAGAAAGTAGATTCTAACACTTGACCAAAGGAGATGCAAAGTCCAATGGCAAAGGCCATAGATACAGAGAGAGGTGGAGAATTGAGGACCTTTCAGTCACCAATTTTCTACAAGAATGGTGCCGCTGGTGATGTTGCAGAAGAGAGCTTAGACTTCATCTATGAAGCCACAGAGCATGGCGTGAAAATCGGCTGGTTAGAAGATGATGGATTTCATCTCACAATATAGGGTCAAAACAGTCCAAGCTCTCCAACAATAAAATGGACTGTCTTAGGAGATGATACTTTTACATGATTATAACTACTAATGTTGAGTGTTTATTATAGGCATCAGACAATGTTCTGGGTGGCTCACAGGAATTAATCAGGGCGATAACACCATGAGCAGGGTCACTGTGAACTGTTATGCAGGCATGTTCTGCAGAAAGCGTCCACTTGCCTGAGAGGCATGCTTCTTGCCAAATCATGAGTCCAGGTGTGGAGCTGTGTCCACTTGGAGGAAGGAAAACCTTTGGCTAAGGCATATCCAGGTGATGTATTAACTGGCAGCAGCCCAGCCTGCTTATGAGGTTGGTAATACCGTATTCTGACTTTCATTTTAGAGTAAACAACGTGAGACCTAAGAGAGTTCAGGTAAATCGCTTGGAAATATTCAGGTTTTGAGCATAAGAGCGATTTGAATTCAGGCAGTCTGCCTTCAGCTCAGGCCTTTTGACCATAAAACTATTCTGCCTGGCTTGATCCTTACAACAACCTACTAGAAAGGGAAGTCATTTCTATTTCACAGATGGGAGATTTAAGGCTCCAAAAATCAAGGAACTTGTTAAAAAATTAAGAGATTCAGGTATTGAATGGTCGTAGGATTTTTTCCCATATCTGTCTAATTCCAAAGCCTATTTGCTTTTAACTGTAAACTGTCCCTTCTCCATCAGTGGTCTAATCACTGAAAGCATGCAAGAAGAGGCTATATGTCAGGATTGCTAGGAGAGATTAATGCATCAGCTGAGAACTGTAATTTAGTGTCCTTTTACCTTGAAAATTCTATAAATAGGACTGGCCACGAAAGCTTTCTGGGGTGCTCCATCCTTGCTCCGCTCGATTCCTCGTGTTCAGAAATAACATCAAAACAAGAAGTTCCCTTCCATGGAAACAAATATCCAAAGCTGAGAAAGGCATGGAGATGTGGACAGGACATTTATTTTACCGTTTATTACTTACCTGCTCTGGGCTAGGGGCCCTCAGAGTCTCACTGGGTTCCTGTTAACTGCCTATTGCATACAATGGGCTCTGGAAAACACCCTTCCTTCTGGGAAATCTTCTCAAACCTGCAAACACTATTTTGCTGACCTCCCAATGGGATTATATAGAAAATAATTTAAAATAAAATGTCTAACTCTGTGTGTCAGACTCACCAATGTAGCCCTGGAAGGTTTATGAGGACACAGGGACAAGAGGCTGGGTTACGAAGACCAGAATATCCTGGAGGCATCCACATACCTGGTTTCCTTTCCTGCCTCTATCACTCTCTGGTTCTGATTCCAACTCTCCTTAACCCTGATGTAGAGCCTGGGATTCCTGTGGAATCAAGTACTCATGCTCACCTACCCACTCTAATGGGATGTGCCTCTTTAACCCTCCAGATTTCAAATGCACTGTCACTACCAGAAAAATCCTGCCTCTGCCCCCAAAATTGTGTCCCAACACAGCTTGGCAGTCGATGCAGTACAATGCAGGCTGATCAACCAATGGTACCATTCATCCCAGAAGGACACTGAGCTTGAGACCCAGCTCTACAATTGATTAGGAGCATGACCTTGGGCAAGTTGCCTGAAACTAACCCTAGTTTCCTCATCAGTAACAAAGAAAAATATTATCTCCTGGGGTTATGTTAAGAATTCAGTGACAAACATCAAAGACTACAAAATTTTGGTTAGACAGAAGAAATGCATTTTTGAGATCAATTGCACAGCATGATGACTGCAGCCCCATAGTCTGACTACCTCTCACCACCTCCACAGCCCCAAGTTAACCTAGTCAATGTTGTCTCTCACCTGGAGCATACAACAGCCTCTTCCCTGTTCTCTGCCCCCACCTGTGGTGGAATTTGAGAGTGACGCTCTTCCCTTGTAAGGAAGAGCATGTCTATGTTCCCTGTTTCACCCAGAGTCAAAGCCACAGCCTGGAGGTGGCCTGCAGGGGCTCACAGGCTGTGCCCATCCCCATTTTGTCTTAATCTCCTCTCTTACGTTCTCCTTCACTCACTCCGCTCCAGCCACAGGGGCCTCCTTGCTGTGTCTCAAAACACACCAGACACACTCCATCCAGGCTCCTTTGTGAGAGCTGTTCCTTCTGCTTCACTTTCCCCAGATATCACGGTGGTTCATTCTGCCCCTTTCACATTTTCCTTATGCCATCAGCTACAAGATGTCGTCCTACCACCCTATTCACAATTGCAACCCTCTCTGTCACTCTCAGCACTCCAATTTCTCCAACCCTGTCCTTTTATTTTCATTTTCATTCATCACATTCAAGCATATTATCTAACTTATTTATTATGTTTGTTATTTACTGTCCCTGTCTCCCCCTGTTAGGATATAAGCTGCTGCAGGGCAGCGCTTTTTATCCTGTTCCCTGATGGATTCCAAGTGCCTGATCCAGTGCCTCGCACAGAGTAAGCACACCACAAATATATGTTGAAGGAATGAACAGATTAATAGTAGCCATTAGCATGATCATGTAAGAGCCTCTTAAGACCAAGGATCATGTCTTTTTCCTGTCTATATGCCCAAGCCTTACTATAGGGCCTGGCCCTGCTGAGATGCTCAGCAAAGGTTTACGGAATGAATGAAACCAGGAAGCCTCCCTTCGTGGAGACAGGGAGAGGCTGAGCACTAAGCTCATATTGGCTTGCTTGAAGGACAACCCTGCATGTCACATCCAGAGAGCAAAATTGCCTCTGACATGTAATTTAAAACCTGAGATGCCTGGATATAAAGTCTTACTCAAGTAAATGGGATCAAACATCAGGGCATTTCCACTCACTCTACCAAATAGATACTCTGGATTTAATATGATCTCTCCTTCCTTCTCAGGTCTCTTAGGCTGCCCTCACCCCTGGGGGAAGGGGGGAGATGAATTTGGCAGAGCTGGCCTTAGGAAGTGGATGGCCTTGCTTCAGGTAATCCCAGATCCCATCTGAGTCTCAATTAATTTCTGATCAGTGAGAGGCCATCGCCTCCTTAATTTCCATTCTGAGCCTCCTCCATCTATCCCAGACCTGGAAGAACCTACAACCTTCTTATGATACTCAATTCTGCAGAATGTGGATTTTATCATAGGTTACATGGCTACCAGAATCCTCAGATCAGTTTATCACAGTTAATTGTGTACCTGGAGAAATGGGAAGAATAATGGCTTCAGTTTTAATCCCCAATCCTCTAATTACTCACGGTGTGAGTAATTAGCAAGATTTTTTAACCCCTGCAAGACTCAGTTTTCCCATCTGTAAAATGTGCATAAAAAAACTTGCCATTTATTTTGTTGTAGAATCTATATGAAATAAATGATCTCGCCCTACCAGAACCGGAGTTCTCTAGGACAGAGATTTGTTTGCCATTCTTTCACTCATTCATTCACTGAACACTATGTTTATTGAGACCCATACGAGGTCTCCAAAGGATAATTATTAAGGTACAGTCCCTGCTGTACAGGAGTCGAGACCTGTGTAATAAATCATTACTACCTAGTGTGATCAATGTTAAAATGAAACTGTGAGCAAACAGCATGAGAACTCACAGGAGGGAGTAATTAGCAATGAGGAAGGCATCAGACAGAATATGATATGTAAACAATTTTGGATAGCAGTTTTCCAGGCAGACAAGAGGGTCAGGAGGAAGGATATTCAAGGCAGAGAGAACAGCATGAGTGAAGCCACAGCGCCCTGTGTTACTCACCATTGAAATTGTGACTCCAGCCTCCACATTAAAATGCAGCACATGGAGGTTCTAAGTAAATGTATGTTCAATAGACAGATCTTTACTAAGGACATCACATAGTCATCATGGACTGTTCCTGGCATTTACAAAGCCCAGTTTTCATTCACACCCAACTTGTTAGTAGTGGGACGGGGTGGGGGGCAGGATTTACACTCAAATTTCCTATCACTGATTTATTGTATTTATGAAATCACTGATAAGACTTACTTAAGAGGATAGTAAGTGGATACTGAGAGACTGCATGTACAGAGGAACTGAGCTGTCTGCCCTCTTCTCTAATTAGCTTCATTGGGAAGATAGTGTTTGTTTTTTTTTTATCCACCACACTTGGCCTCAAAACTCTTCCAGTTTAATGCTGATAAGCCTAACCTGGCAAAGTAGATCTTATTACTCAAAGGCAAATAATGAACAGAAGTGTGATCTAGCTTCTAAGGGAAGGAGATGGGAAGTGACATGTCCTGAGCATGTAAACATCCCAAAGACCTCCAACATAAATTCTCATAGCCCCATTTTATAGAGGGAGAAATTGAAGTTTGGAGGATTAGCGTTTCTTGCTAGTAAGTGGCAGAGCTGGAACTCCAAGTTGGGATGTAAAAAGAGCAGGTCTACTTTTCTTGTGTTTATGGACTGAATGTTTGTGGTCCCAAAAATTTATGTTGAAGATGTGACTTCACTGTGAGACTGCCAAGAGGTGTGGCCTTTGGGAATAGGGTCAGATGAGGCCATGAGGGTGGAAGCGGTATGATAGGATTAGTGCTTAAGAGGAGGAAAAGGCTAGAGCTGTGTGTTTCTCCACCACACGAGGACACAGCAAGAAGGTGCCCATCTGCAAGCTAGGAAGAGAGCCCTCACCAGGAACCAAATGGGCTGGCACCTTGATCTTGGACTTCCCAGTCTCTGGAACTGGGAGAAATAAATAGCTGTTGTTGAAGCCACACAGTTTATGGTATTTTGTTACAGCAGCTTCAGCCAACTGATACTTGTCCTCGCAGAACATATATGCCTGCAGCCCCTGACCAAAAGCACCTATCTCACCTTGTTCCTATACCAATCGCTCCTCAGTTTTCCTGGAAATAATAGAATATTGGGTCTTTTTGTCTATTTCTTGTGCTTTCTCAGTCTTGGTAACTGAACTACTGAATCTTTTTGACCCCCAGGTAATTCCAGGGAAGGTGACTAGTCTATAAAATGTCTGTGCATGTCAGAAATGAAGACATCAACCTCTACTCTACTAGGAAGCCAAGAAATGACCTGGCCAGATGAAGATCATCAGGGCCATATCTGAACAGGCAGTGGTCACAGGAGTTACAAGGGGATACTAACTAGAGGCAGTGGTCACAGGAGTTACAAGGGGGATACTAACTAGAAACACCAAGAACAACTAAAAGCAAAGCTGAAAATGTATGGAGAAAGTAGCCATGCAAAACAACCTTCTGGCCATCCTTGTTTCTGTGTGTGTGTATGTGTGTGAGAGAGAGGAGATGAGAAACAGGAGATGGAAAGAAAGAGTAACATACAATGGGATGAAATAGATTATAGAGATAAACTTGAAGAGGGAGAGTATACAGGAAATTAGTGTTTCCAGGAGAAACCTCAAAGGGTTCTTTCTTCTGTGGACACTTTTAATACCCTCATATGCCACATCCATTTATTCCATTCAGACTCTGTATCTTTAATTTTGATTAACTGAACTGTTTCCTTTACTACCTATCAGGAAATTATTCAAACCTAAGTTAGAGACTTAAAGATGTTCTATTGTATAAGGCATGACTTTTTTTTAAATACCCAATCACTAAATACAATAATAGTAACATAGTTTCCAAGGTCAACTAAGTCATCTCTGGTATTTAAAATGTTTTTATGCACATAAACTAAATACTAGGTTGGTGATAAATGATGTGATATGTGGCTTGCCAGTATTGGGGTTTGTGAATGACAAATTAAACTTATTTATTATTTTCTAGAGGCTCTCTGTCAAAACTCTTTCTACTGTTCAATCATCTTCCTGGGAAAAAAATATCAGATGGCAGGATCGAGCGGGAGCGGTGTTGCCTGGATAGTGTGGGAACTAAACGGCACAGTGTGGGATTAAAGAGGGATATTTGGTAAGTTATGAACTTGTGTCCCAAAATCAGTTTCCCCCAGACCGTACAATCAGGCAGTGCAGGCCTCAGAAGGATCAAAGTAAATCAGCCATGCCTAGAATATACTGAAACCATGTCTGCAAGCTCTGAAGATCATGAAACACACAAAGTTTGTTGAATTTACATGAAGATGAATGAAAATAAGCATGGAAAAGAAAATAAGACGTGATTATTCTGTTGTTTTCCAAATTGGGCAAACCACGTGTAGCAAGCTTGGCATTTGTCTTGAATCACTATGTTTCAAGGACCACAGACAGCCAGGAGTACAGTCAGAAGTAGGTACACAGATCTCAAAACAATGTTATAAGAAAGCTTGAAGGAATGGAGAACATTTAGCCCAGGAGAACATCCATGGGACATGACTATTGTTTTCAGAGAATGGAAGGCTCTTGATGTAGGGCAGGGAATCACAATTGTTTTATATGGCCTCAAGTAGCACTGGAACCATGCATATGAATTGCATTTTAGCTTAGAATTTAAACTTCAGAAACCATTCTAATAATAGAGCTTTTAAACATAGAATAGGCAGACTCAGTAGGAAGTCAGCGATCTACAACTAAAGGTCTTCAGCATGTGCTCTATCAGGTGATAAATTCAAAAGTTAGTCTGGATTACCTTTAAAGGCAAAAATTCTTTGGTTCTATGAAAGCGGGGGAAAAGTCACTATATTAGTTGGAGTAAGGGCTCCGTAACAGAGACTCAACAATTCAACCATGTAAAGGGCCAGGAAATTGATGACTCTTTCCCAGAACAGTGCAAGGCAGGTAGGTGGCCTCTGCTTCATAAAAGCATTATGGGAACCAGGCTGGGGTGGGAGAGGTGGGTGGCTCTACCTCAACATGATGCTTCTGAGGCAAACCCAGTTGTCAACCATATCCAATCAGTGGGAGGAAACAGGCGAAGTCCAGGACTGGATACTGCTTATTAACCATGGCATACAGAAGTCCTGTTCCACTGATGTATCTGGTCACCTGACTACATTTCACTGAAAGGGATGCTAGGAAGCGTAGTCTGAGCCAAGCAGCCACGAAGAGGAAAAAATGAATTGAGAAACCCATGGCAGACTTGTGGACATCCCAATTACCAGGGATCACTGATCATTATACATTGCATATAGGTATCCAAATACCACATATACCCAAAAAATATGTACAACTATTATATATCAATAAAAACATTTTTTAAACAGCACACTTGGCCACAATCATCTATCAATTAAAGTATCTGTCAATTGTTTATACATCTATTACTATATTTATATTAATATTAATCACTACAGTTAAAAGCACTGCTTTAAAGCCATTCTACCTGGTTATGACACCTACCTCCACCATTTAGTAACTGACCATGAGCAAGTTAACCTCCATATGCTTCCATTTCTGTATCTGTTACCTGGTGGTAACAGATTTGTCCTGGATAATAAAATATTAGATAAGTAGCTTTATAATATTACTTATCTAATAATATTTCTAATAATAATGTTTTTATGACGTTCAAATGAAGTAATGCAACTAATGAGCTTAGAACAGTGCCTGGAATACAGGAGGAGCTCAGTAAGTATTATGATTTATTACTACGTGAGTATAGAAAGAAGTACTTTCTTCAGGGTATACATGCAGATACAGAATTCCCATTGACCTACGTGATCAGAAGGTGAGGTATTTTCATAGTAAGTAACTGAAAGGGATGATTTAGGCCTTTCTCGCCCTCAAAGTGGCCCCACTCATATCCTCTGGCCCTCATTTACCAGCTAAACAGAGACACTTGCTTTATCACATTTCTCTTCCATCCACCTTCCCAAGTGCTTTGGAAGAAAGGCAGACTAGAAAAACTGCAAGGTGCCATCCCTGACTGTTCTATAATGTAATTAGGATCTAAGCAAATAAACGTACCCCATTTGTTGGATGGGCTCCAAAAAGCCCTTGGAAGAAGGATGAAAACATCATCACAAGAACAAACAAACACTGAACTACAAATAAATAAAAATATCATCCCTGCCTCGGCGCCAGCTTGCATTAGCAAATGGGTAATCGGGGCTTTCAAATGGAAACATACTTTTGCCATCTCATTTGGATTGTCATAATGAATTCTGCATGACACCCAAGGCTGCTTTACAGGAGACCTGAGAAGGCCTCCTCTGATTAATGGGGCTTATGATCCCCTCTGAGAGGTTAAGTTTGCTTGAAAATTCAACCCATTAATTAGCAAGAGCCCTGGATGCCTGGGTTGGTATAGGTCCTATGGGGAGTTGTAGAGTTGGTCATGTGGGAAGATTCATGCCTCTGGAAGCTCGGATACCTTTGGCAGGGGAGAGGGTTAAGAATGGGAACTAACAGTGAGGGAGGCAACATCTAATTATTCTGAGCACCTCCCTGTGCTAAGCACTTTAAATGGAACTGCATTTAATCCTCACAACAACCCCACAAAGACAGTATTTTTACTCCTATTTTATGGATAAGGACACTTAGGTCCAGCAAGTCTAAGTGATTTGCCCAAGCACGTAGCTAGTCAGGGGTAGAACCAAAAATCAGATTCATCCCTGCATTTCTCCTAATCCTGGGAGTGGTTTTTAATTGCTTTTTCATACTACTGATGTAAAACTGGGGCCAAGTCCTGAAAAAGTTCATGATCAATGAAGTAAACCTGAAATGCTGAGAGCAGGTAGCAGTTACATGAGTGGCACAGCTTGTAAGAGTCACACAGGCTGTAAGAAGAAATACTGCCTGCAAGGTCACACAGCTTGTCAGTGACAAAGGCAGGACTGTCACCAAAATGTATGAGATGTCAAAGCATGTGCCTGATGGTTTATTACAGAGGTAAGGCTCTGGCTGAGCCTTGAGGGACGTGCAGTGTTTGGAATGGAGGAAAAGAGGAAGTGAGAGAGGTGGATGGGTGGGCGACCAAAACAATCACAGAGTGAGTGAGTTTCTTTTCCTTATTTGGCCACCAACCCTCATTTCTTCGTCCTTCAATTACCTTTCACTAGCTGTATTCCTCCTGCACTTGGCTCCCATGCTTTTGCCTAGGCTAATGCTTCCTCCTGGAATGCCTACCCAACTCAGTCCCACCCAGTTGTCAAGGTCAACCTAGCGTCTACTATCTGCTTGGAACCTTTGTATTGTTCACCCATTCATTGAACAAGTATCCGTTTAGCCCCTAGAATGTGCCAGGTCCCCTTCCAGGTGCTGGGAATTCAGCAGAAAATGATATTAAACTCCTGCCCTGATGGAGCTCACATTCTAGTTGGAAGAAACAAAAAAAAAACACATATACAAATGAACATCCATCATACGTCAAATAGTAAAATGTGCTAGAGAGAATAAGCCGTGTATGGCGACAGAGCATAACAGAGATAGAACAGAACTCCTGTAGACAGAGAGGTGAAAGGAGACTTCTCTGATGAGAGGGTTGACATTTGCATAGAGACATGAATGAAACAAAGGAGGGACACACACAGACACTAGGGATGCAAATCCTGCTAGGTGTGCTCAAGAAACAACAGGGAAGGGGCACACCTGGGGCAAGGTGAGCAGGGGGAAGAGTGGGCAGAGACGGTGGCAGAGGGAGCAGGAGCCTCACTATCCCTGATCAGAATATACCACTCTCTGCCCTCCACATTCTCACCATGACCCCCAGGACATTTGTTTTTACATCTCCCATTCTGCCTCAAGTCGTACTCTGGTCAATTGTGAACATATCAGTCCTCCAATGGACTGTAGCCCAGTGAAGCTGAGGGCCTTGTTCTCATCAGCATTGTAGCCCTTGCATCCGGCACTGAATGCCCTCGTAGCTCAGACTAGCAACAGTCAATGCAGGAAGGAGCACGGCACACCCCAGTGGGGATGGGGAGGAAGACGTCTAGGAAGCAGAGCATGGAGTCAGCCCCCTTGGCATCCTGTGATCTAATACACCTTATCTGCAGGAGCTCAACAACTTGGACCAGTGGTTCTGATCCCTTGCATGTGTGATACTCAGAGCCAGTGGGTATGCCATGCCTCTATGGCAGTCATCAGAAAAGATACCAGCAGCAGGGCCAGGTCACCAAGGGACTGTTAAGCGGTAGTAAAATAGTTGGGAGGCTGAGAGTCAGGACAGAGCTCCAGTAGCTCCAGTAACTAGTGTAGCTGAGAAGTGATGTGTTGAATAGGAAATGGAAGCAGTTAGCCTGTCTATGAGCCTGGGCAAGCACAGCCAGTTGAAGGGAAGGCTATGACTCAATGCTCGAAGACAGGTACCCTGGCTAGCCCTCTCACCCCACGCACATCCTGTCCTAGACCTGTAGCTGCTGCAAGGATGGAGACGCCAGTCTTTCGTAACTGAATCAGTGTCTGGAAGGAGTGCCCACCCAGCAGCCAGATACCGAGGTGCATTTGCTACACAGAACCATTCAGATAATGCTAACTCGCTGTTCTTCTGTCAGCCTGAAGCTTTGCATACACAGTCTCTTCCCTGGCCTTCTCCATGAGCTCCTCAGAGCTCTTCCCATGACAATCTAGGGGATAGTAAGGAGCTACACCTCAGATCCAAGAGGTCTTTCATTAGAGCCAATTCTGAGTCTGAAAAGCAAAACGCATGACACCCCCTGGGCCCACCCCTGTTCCTCATCAATCAAAGAACTCTTAATTAGCTCCCTTGGCCTTCCTTTTCTCCTCCCGGATTGCTGCTGAGTCTCTGGTGAAACCCCTAGAGTAGCTGAATGTGAATGTAGACCCTGCCAGGCGGCAGGTGATTCTTTCTGCCCTCCTGGCAGCAAACACTCCAGAACCATACGGAGCAGCTTGGTACATCAAAGGGCAGAACTCAGAAAAATAGGTCCCTTAGGACCTCCAAGTAGAATAGTCTCATTTTACAGATGAAAATCCTGAGATCCAGAGAGAGAGATTTTTCGGTGGAAATTTGCTGGATTTGAGCCTTTGAAGATATTGCGTACCTCTCTGCTTACTTCCTGGTTTCCAGATATATTTTAATCTCTTTTTATTTCTTCATCTTTGGTGACTTTGTATTAAATAAGAGCATTCTTGCTCAACATTACTAATCACCAAGGAAATGTAAATTAAAACCAGAGTGAGATATCACCTCTTAGATTGGCTATTATCCAAAAACTAAGAGAACAAGTGTTGATGAGGATGTGAAGAAAATGGAATTCTTGCACACTGGTGGTGGGAATGCAAATTAATATAATCATTATGAGAAACAATATGGAGGTTCCTGAAAAAACTAAAAATAGAACTACCATATGATCCAGCAATCCCATTCCTGGATGTATATCCAAAGGAAATGAAATCAGTATGTCAAAGAGATGTTTGCACTCCCGTGTTCATTGCAGCATTATTCACAATAGTCACGATGTAGACTCAACCTAAGTGTCCATGAACAGATAAATGGATACAGAAAAATGTGATCTATATACACAATGGAATATAATTCAGCCTTAAAAAGAAGGAAATCCTGTTATTTTTGAACACGGGTAAATCTGAAGGAGATTACGTTAAGAGAAGCCAGACACAGAAAGACAAATGTTGAATGATCTTACATACGTGTAGAATCTAAAAAAACTGAACTCACAGCAGCAGAGAGTAGAATGATGGTTACTGGGGCTGAGGGTGGGGAGACTGGGGAGACATTGGTCAAAAAACACAAAATTTCAATTACATAGGAGGAATAAGTTCAAGAGATCTCTTCAATAACATGGCGACTATAGTTAACAACAATGTATTGTAACTGAAATAAAAAATTGCTAGGAGATCAAATTTTAAATGGTCTCCCTCAAAAAAAAATTGTGTGTATGAGGTAATGCATGTTAAATAGCTCAATTTAGCTATTCCACAATGTATACATGTTTCAAAACATCATGTTGTACTCCATAAATACATACTTTTTTAAATTTGTCAATTTTTTAAGGAGGAAAAAGAAAAATAAATAAATGTGTGTAGCATATCAAAGTATTCCCATTCCCTAATACCATCAAGGTCAGAGCTAGGGTATCAAACCAGATCTGCATAAACAGTTCAATGCAGGCATGTCTTCCCATAAGCCAGGAAGAAGGAATATTGATGAAAAGGAGATGTTTGAGGGAAAATATAGACACACATAGGGGGTCATTCAGGAACACAAACATGAGAGTGCAAATATCTCTTCGACATACTGATTTCATTTCCTTTGGATATACACCCAGGAATGGGATTGCTGGATCATATGGCAGTTCTATTTTCAGTTTATTCAGGAACTTCCATATTGTTTCTGATAATGATTATATTAATTTGCATTCCCACCACCAGTGTGCAAGAATTCCATTTTCTCCACATCCTCATCAACACTTGTTCTCTTTTAGCTTTTGGATAATAGCCAATCTAAGAGATGTGAGGTGATATCTCACTGTGGTTTTAATTCGCATATCCCTGGTTTCTATTCCCCCAAAGAGGAATGAGAATCCCATATATCTGTTTGATTAGATACATTATAATTCCCACCTTACAGATGAAGAAAACAATCCCAGAAGCTAAGCAATTTGCCAAGGATTGCAGGCAAGATAATGTAATAACAAATAATAATGACCATTTACAGAGTGCCTCCTAAATGCAAGACACTCTATGAGACATTTTGTAGTTACTGTATCATTTGACCTTCATAATCATTCCTAGTAATTGACAAAATCAAGATTTGGAATCAAGTCTCTCTATTTCAAACCTTATGCTCTTCTCCCAATATCATATTGACTCTCTAGAGGTTACCCTTCCTGACTAAGTAGGAGAATCAGACTCCAGTAACCTAAGGATTTTTTTCTATTTTAGGTAAGGATCAAACCACCAACCTGGGGTTCATTCATAAATGAATGGATTCTGCATTCTGCAGAATACAAAAGTTTATTCCACACTCAGAGTGTGGCCAACTCTGTGCTAAGCACTTAATGTGCATTGTCTCACTGAATGACCAATAAATGGGTATGGCCATTCCCCTGTTTTTACAGATGAGGACACTGAGACTCAAAGAGATTAAATTTTTGTCTGAGGTTTCCCAGACAGTATAGTTAAGAATCAGTTCGGAGGGGGCGCCCAAGATGGCCAAAAAGGAACAGCTCCAGCCTCCAGCTCCCAGCGTAAGCGATATAGAAGACAGGTCATTTCTGCATTTTCGACTGAGGTACCAGGTTCATCTCACTGGGGTGTGTCGGACAGTTGGTGCTGGTCAGCGGGTGCAGCCCAACCAGCAAGAGCTGAAGCAGGGCGAGACATCGCCTCACGTGGGAAGCGTAAGCGGGAAGGGAATTCCTTTTCCTAGCCAAGGGAAACTGAGACACAAACACCTAGAAAATTGAGTAACTCCCACCCTAATATGCACTTTATCAAGGGTCTTAGCAAACGGCACACCAGGAGATTATATCCCATGCCTGGCCCAGAGGGTCCCATGCCCATGGAGCCTCCCTCATTGCTAGCACAGCAGTCTGAGATCTAACTGCAAGGTGGCAGCGAGACTGGGGGAGGGGCACCTGCCATTGCTGAGGCTTAAGTAGGTAAACAAAGCCTCCAGGAAACTTGAACTGGGTGAAGCCCACAGCAGCTCAAGGAGGCCTGCCTGCCTCTGTAGACTCCACCTCTGGGGACAAGGCATAGCTAAACAAAAAGCAGCAGAAACCTCTGCAGATGTAAATGTCCCTGTCTGACAGCTTTGAAGAGAGCAGTGGTTCTCCCAGCACGGAGGCTGAGATCTCAGAACAGACAGACTGCCTGCTCAAGTGGGTCCCTGACCCCTGAGTAGCCTAACTGGGAGACAACCCCCACTAGGTGCAGACCAGCACCTCACATGGCTGGGCACACCTCTGAGTGTTCTACCAGAGGTACAAGGAGGAGCTGGTACCATTCCTTCTGAAACTATTCCAATCAATAGAAAAAGAGGGAATCCTCCCTAACTCATTTTATGAGGCCAACATCATCTTGATACCAAAGCCTGGCAGAGACACAACAAAAAAAGAGAATTTTAGACCAATATCCCTGATGAACATCGATGCAAAAATCCTCAATAAAATACTGGCAAACCGAATCCAGCAGCACATCAAAAAACTTATCCACCATGATTAAGTGGACTTCATCCCTGGGATGCAAGGCTGGTTCAACATACACAAATCAATAAACGTAATCCAGCATATAAACAGAACCAAAGACAAAAACCGCATGATTAACTCAATAGATGCAGAAAAGGCCTTTGACAAAATTCAACAGCCCTTCATGCTAAAAACTCTCAATAAATTCGGTATTGATGGAACGTATCTCAAAATAATAAGAGCTATTTATGACAAACCCACAGCCAATATCATACTGAATGCTTCCCGAAGCATTCCCTTTGAAAACTGGCACAAGACAGGGATGCCCTCTCTCATCATTCCTATTCAACATAGTGTTGGAAGTTCTGACTAGGGCAATCAGGCAAGAGAAAGAAATAAAGGGTATTCAATTAGGAAAAGAAGAAGTCAAATTGTCCCTGTTTGCAGATGACATGATTGTATATTTAGAAAACCCCATTGTCTCAGCCCAAAATCTCCTTAAGTTGATAAGCAACTTTAGCAGTCTCAGGATACAAAATCAATGTGCAAAAATCACAAACATTCTTATACACCAATAACAGACAGAGAGCCAAATCATGAATGAACTCCCATTCACAGTTGCTTCAAAGAGACTAAAATACCTAGGAATCCAACTTACAAGGAATGTGAAAGACCTCTTCAAGGAGAACTACAAACCACTGCTCAGTGAAATAAAAGAGGACACAAACAAATGGAAGAACATTCCATGCTCATGGATAGGAAGAATCAATATTGTGAAAATGGCCATACTGCCCAAGGTAATTTATAGATTCAATGCCATCCCCATTAAGCTACCAATGACTTTCTTCACAGAACTGGAAAAAAACTGCTTTAAAATTCATATGGAACCAGAAAAGAGCCTGCATTGCCAGGACAATCCTAAGTCAAAAGAACAAAGTTGGAGGCATCACGCTACCTGACTTCAAACTATACTACAAGGCTACAGTAACCAAAACAGCATGGTACTGGGACCAAAACAGACATATAGACCAATGGAACAGAACAGAGCCCTCAGAAATAATATCGCACATCTACAGCCATCTGATCTTTGACAAACATGACAAAAACAAGAAATGGGGAAAGGATTCCCTATTTAGTAAATGGTGCTGGGAAAATTGGCTAGCCATAAGTAGAAAGCTGAAACTGGATCCTTTCCATACTCCTTATACAAAAATTAATTCAAGATGGATTAGAGACTTAAATGTTAGACTTAAAACCATAAAAACTCTAGAAGAAAACCTAGGTAATACCATTCAGGATGTAGGCATGGGCAAGGACTTCATGTCTAAAACACCAAAAGCAACGGCAACAAAAGCCAAAATTGACAAATGGGATCTAATTAAACTAAAGAGCTTCTGCACAGCAAAAGAAACTACCATCAGAGTGAACAGGCAACCTACAGAATGGGAGAACATTTTTGCAATCTACTCATCTGACAAAGGGCTAATATCCAGAACCTACAAAGAACTCAAACAAATTTACAAGAAAAACACAAACAACCCCATCAAAAAGTGGGCAAAGGATACGAACAGACACTTCTCAAAAGAAGACTTGCATACAGCCAACAGACACATGAAAAAATGCTCGTCATCACTGACCATCAGAGAAATGCAAATCAAAACCCCAATGAGATCCCATCTCACACCAGTTAGAATGGCAATCATTAAAAAGTCAGGAAACAACAGGTGCTGGAGAGGATGTGGAGAAACAGGTACACTTTTACACTGTTGGTGGGACTGTCAACTAGTTCAACCATTGTGGAAGACAGTGTGGCGATATCTCAAGGATCTAGAACTAGAAATACCATTTGACCCAGCCATCCCATTACTGGGTATATACCCAAAGGGTTATAAATCATGCTGCCATAAAGACACATGCACACGTATGTTGAACACACACATGCAGCACTATTCACAATAGCAAAGACTTGGAATCAACCCAAATGTCCATCAGTGACAGACTGGATTAAGAAAATGTGGCACATATACACCATGGAATACTATGCAGCCATCAAAAAGGATGAGTTTGCGTCCTTTGTAGGGACATGGATGCAGCTGGAAACCATCATTCTTAGCAAACTATCACAAGAAGAGAAAACCAACACCGCATGTTCTCACTCATAGGGGGAACTGAACAATGAGATCACTTGGACTCGGGAAGGGGAACATCACACACTGGGGCCTATCATGGGGAGGGGGGAGGAGGGAGGGATTGCATTGGGGAGTTATACATGATATAAACGTTATGCACATGTACCCTAGAACTTAAAGTATAATAAAAAATAAAAAAATAAATAAATAAATAAAAAAAAAAAAAAGAAAATGTGGCACATATACACCATGGAATACTATGCAGCCATAAAAAAGGATGAGTTCATGTCCTTTGTAGGGACATGGATGCAGCTGGAAACCATCATTCTCAGCAAACTATCACAAGAACAGAAAACCAAACACCGCATGTTCTCACTCATAGGTGGGAATTGAACAATCAGATCACTTGGACACAGGAAGGGGAACATCACACATCGGGGCCTATTGTGGGGGTGTGGGAAGGGGAGAGGGACAGCATTTAGAGTGGTCTTAGAAACATGTTTTGAGAAGTGCTGTGTACATGTGGTGCAGACAAGTCAGACCCAGCCAACAACTAAGGCTCTCTCTGGGGCAAACCAGGCCTTCCTATCCATCAGCAGGCAAAAGTTTGCAGAAGGAATCTGGAGACTGTTGTGAAGTCTCATGCCCCAAATGCCAACGTTGAGCAGTTTGTAGAAAGAGCTCCAAGGTGGAGTGGAGGAGCTAGTTTATTATTACAGGAAGCTGTTTCTTCTCAGTCTTTTATTCCCACTTGGTAGCATTATCACTAACCAGTTATACTGTCTATACAACCTTGGGCAAGTCACTTAACCTTTTACAAAAAGATGCTGAGCTATAGGACCTCTGTGATTGAAATTTATTTGATAGTCGTAGTCCAGACTTGCTCAAGTCACAATGCTTTCACTCCGTGATGTTAATACTTCTTCAGACCATTGACTAAGCATTCCTGTTTTAAACTTATTTATTTTATTTATGTATTTAACCAAATGAAATACTTCTCTTGATCTCTAAACTACAAACACTCTGTTTCTCCTTAAAGCATCTTTACTGGCTGAAATTCTAAGAAAAGAAAAACTGTATGTGGAAGTATTAATTATTAAGCCATTATTTATACACTGAGCAAGAATTATGCTTCTCTTTGGCATAGCCTCCCAGGTCTGAGGAAGGTTATCCTGTGGCTAGAAAAAAAAAAAACTTATCTTCCTTGCTGAGTTTTACAAGACCAGGTTTCTGTTAGATCCTATATCCTCAAATTCTCATGACCAAGAAGAGCGTCAGCAACTGCATACTAAATGATTTCTTTGCAGGAAAGGAGAGTTAGGAATGAATGCATGAATGAATGAAGTGCTCAGAAACTTCTGGGGTGGAATTTTTGAAGAAACATTTCAAGGACATAAAAATGGTTCAAGTGGAGGAGAGATTACTACAGTTGGCACAGAGATAAGACAAAACTCATGCCTGTTCCATAAAAACCCTGCACACAGTGAATATGCAATAATCATTGCTTATCGAATGAAGTCATCCCGCCCACTGAGCGTATAGATGTGGCAACCTTTATGTTTTAATTTTAATAGGTTTTCAACCCATGATGCCAAGGGAATTATGGATGGATTTCAGTCATTCTCACTGAATTAGGATTAAGATTAAGACAAATAAAGCAAAATAAGACAAATGACCCAGGTTTCAAAGACTTATACTTGGATGGGGGTGTCTATCATGGAACAAGACTATTATAACGTGATGTGTGCTGCAGTAGAAGAAAGCATGGAATGTCATGGGAGCAACAGGAGGGGCCCACTAACCAGGCTGAGTGGGATTCCAAGAGGACTTCCTGGAGGAGGGACAAGTTGGCTGAGTGCTGGGAAAGAGTGGAATAGAAGGAAAGAAAGAAGAGACTAGGGGAGTGATCCAGGTTCCGGATGTAACGTGGAAAAACTCCAACAATGGGAACTTGACTGTATAGGGCTAAGACACATGGAATGGCTCATCGTAGCTAAAGTATAGTTCTAGGGTATGGTTAGAAAGAGATGGGGCTGGATAGGCAAAGAGTGATGGTCAGAGAATTGGGTTGTTGGTCTTGCATAATAGTTAGGGTAAGGGGGAACTACTAAAGATTTTTAGGACAAGAATTGAATAGATCTGATTTGTGTTTTTGAAAAATTCCTTTTGCCACTGTGTGGAAGATGATCTGGAGGGAAATTGGTTAAAGGTAATTGTAATAATCTAGCCAAGAAGTGATGAAAGCCTTAACTAAGTAGAGACAGAAAGTACAGGATTTAAAGACATTCAGAAGAAGAATTTATGGGAGATGATGACTAATTGCATGTGGAAAAGAAAGAAGACGAAGTTAAGAATGATTGCTATGTTTTGTGCTTGGTTGACAGTTAAATGGGTGTTATCACTGAAATGAGGAACATGAAAAGGCAGAGACAGTTTGGATAGAAGGAAGTTAATTTTTTGACATGTTGCATTTTAGATGCCCATAAAACTCACAGGTGCTAATTATTAATAAGCAGTTGATTTTATGGGTCTGAAGCTCATGGGAGAGTTCTGTGTGAAAAGAACAGAGATCTGTGAGTTATCAGCCTGGAGATGGTGGTTAGACATGGGGACAGGGATGAAATAGCCTAGAGTGTGCTAGAGTAAGAAAAGTGACGGGCTTAGAAAGTGATATGGCTTGGCTGTGACCTCACACAAATCTCACCTTGAATTTTAATCCCTATAAACCCCAGGTGTTGAGGGAGGGAACAGGTGGGAGGTGATGGGATTGTGGGAGCAGTTTCCCCCATGCTGTTCTCATGATAGTGAGTGAGTTCTCATGAGAGCTGACGGTTTTATAAGGCAGTTTCCCTGCTCTTGCTCACTTTCTCTCACCTGCCACCATGTAAGACATGCCTCTTCCCTGTCCACCATGATCATAAGTTTCCTGAGAGTGAGGTACTGCTATAAAGATACCAAAAACTGTGGAAGTGACTTTGGAACTGGGTAACAGGCAGAGGTTGAAACAGTTTTGAGGGGTCAGAAAAAGACAAAGATGTGGGAAAGTTTGGGGCTTACTAGAGGACTTGAATGGTTTTGACCAAAATACTGACAGTGATAGGGTCAATGAAGTTCAGGCTGAGGTGGTCTCAGATGGGCATAAGGAACTTATTGGGAACTGGAACAAAAGTCACTCTTGCTAAGCTTTAGCAAAGAGGCTGGCAGCATCTTGTCCCTGCCCTAGAGATTTGTAGAATTTTGAACTTGAGAGAGATGGTCTGAAATTGAAAATTATGTTTAAAAGGGGAGCAGAGCATAAAAGTTTAGAAAATTTGCATCCTGACAATGCAATAGAAAACCCCATTTATGGGGAGAAATTCAAGCCAGCTGCAGAAATTTGCATAAGGAGGAGTCAGATGTTAATCAACAAGACAATGGGGAAAATGTCCCAGGGGATGTCAGAGGTCTTCATGGCAATCCCTCCCATCACAGGCCCAGAGGCCTAGGAGAAAAAAAATGATTTCATGGGCCAGGGCCTTGCTACTTTGTGCAGTCTCCAGACTTGGTGCCCTGCATCCCAGTGTGGCTAAAAGGGGCCAACATACAGCTCAGGCCATTGCTTCTGAGGGTGCAAGCCACAAGCCTTGGTGGCTTCCATGTGATGTTGGGCCTGTGGGTGTGTAGAAGTCAAGAATTGATATTTGGGAACCTCCACCTAGATTTCAGAGGATGTATGGAAATACCTAGATGTACAGGCAGAGGTCTACTGCAGGGGTGGGGCCCTCATGGAGAACCTCTGCTAGGGCCATGTGAAAGGGAAATGTGGGGTTGGAGCCCCTACCCAGAGTCCCCACTGGGGCACTGCCTAATGGAGCTTTGAGAAGAGGTCTGCCGTCCTCCATATTCCAGAATGGTAGATTCACCAACAAAACCACAAGATAACATCTCACACCAGTCAGAATGGCTATTACTAAAATGTCAAAAAATAACAGATGCTGGTGAGGTTGTGGAGAAAAAGAATGCTTATATACTGGTGGTGGGAGTGTAAACTAGTTCAACTATTGTGAAAGACAGTGTGGCAATTTCTCAAAGACCTAAAAAAAGAAATACTATTCCACCCAGCAATCCCATTACTAGGTATATATCCACAGAAATATAAATCATTCTACCATGAAGACACATGCACACATATGTTCATTGCAACACTATTCATAATAGCAAAGACATAGCATCAACCTAAATGCCCATCAATGATAGACCAGATAAAGAAAACGTGGCACATATACACCATGGAATACTAAGCAGCCTTAAAAAAGAATGAGATCATGTCCTTTGCAGGAACATGAATGGAACTGGAAGCCATTATCCTTAGCAAACTACCACAGGAACAGACAACCAAATACTTTATGTTATCACTTACAAGTAGGAGCTAGATGATGAGACCACATGGACATATACAGGAGAAGAACACACACTGGGGCTTATCAGAGGATGGAGGGTGGGAGAAGGGAGAGAATCCGGGAAAATAATGAATGAATACTAGGTTTAATACCTCAGTGATAAAATAATCTGTACAACAAACCCCCATGACACAAGTTTACCTATGTAACAAACTGTACATATACCCCTGAACTTAAAAGTTAAAAAATAATAAAAAGGCAACTTAAAATAAAAGTGTGTTAACAGTCAGAGCTCTGAGATCATAATTTCCCAAAGACTAGAGACAACACAAATGTCCTTCAACTGGTGAGCAGATAAGCAAACTATAGTATATCCATATAAGGGAATACGACACGGCCATAAAATACGTGCAGTAACATGAATGAATCTCAAATGCATCACACTAAGAGAAAGAAGCCAGCATTAAAAAGTGACACACTATCTGATTCCATCTGTATGATATCCTCAAAAAGGCAAAACCACAGGGGCAGAACACAGATCAGTGGTTGCCAGAGTCCAGGAGAAGTAAATGTTACCCACAAAGAGGTACAGGGGAAATGATTTCAGACAATGGAATTTTCCAATATCTTGATGGTGGTGGTGGTGATTTAACCATGTTCGCTTGTCAAAACTCGGAGCTGTACTCCAATAAAGGTAAAATGTTTACATGTGAATTATATCTCAATAAGGAATGTGAAAAAAATTCACAATGTGGCCATAAGAGTGGGTGGTTAAAGCCTTTCGAAGGTCAAGGTCATTGAAATGGAATAGATCTATCAGGTGGTCTATCAGGTGGAAAAGTTGGAGGTTGAAGTCACCAGGATAAAACCCAGTCATGGAGAATAGAGGAAGACTGAGTCAGGTGCCAAAATTCAAAGGAACTCACTTCCTTGACAAATAGATATACTCATTTTGGCATAACAAGATTAAGAATATTTTACTTTAATCATATTGTAAATATAATTCATAAATACATGAGATTACATATATGATCTTTAATATATAGGTGTGTGAATGTGTATACACTTATGTGTATATATACATTCTTACATATACATTAAATATATATGAATATATGTATGTGTGTATATATAAGAATATGTATACATTTTTAATATAATTCTTAATCTAAGTATACCTAAATTAATTCTCAAACTCCCAGGTCTCTCATGTAGGAAGAAACATACCCTAATGTGAGTGTGAGTGCAGACATTCCTTGAAGTAACCAGTCACAGTTGTAAATCTTAGACTGGGTGTCTAAATAAAGAGACTGACTTGGGGAATTACCCAGCAGCCCCCAGGCATGTGAGGCTCAGGCTGTCCGGATGGGAACAAAGTCCCCCTGTGTCAGTGCTCTTTGGAGGAGTCCCTAACCTACATGTATTGGCCAGCTTATTACTTTTATCCTAATGGGAATATTAGCATCACAGTATGATCCAGGGCTCTTGCCTGGAGTACGCAACATGTCCCTTTGCGTAGCAATATTGGGCAGCTGAGGCTCATAATATAAGCAGAAATGAATGAGAGGAAGGGGACATAAACTTCCCTGAAGTGCATCACTGCACCTATTAAAAACCCCACTTCTGTAAGTGACCCTGGGTGGGGATGGGACCCTGTATCCTGAGCTCAAATCCTGTCCTTCCACAACTACCCACCTATGCTGTTTCAAGCAAAGGACCACTGGGACTTTAAGCCAAAACCTTAAGTCAAACCCCAATCCTGGTGAGCTGGGTCAGCCAGCAGAAAGCCCTAAGGCTATGGGCTGAAGGCCAGGAACAGAACAGATCGAGCTGTCTTTTTGCCCATTTCTCTCTGGATGCACTCACATTTTTCTGCTCTCTGTCTTTCCACTCCAGTAGACAGGAAAGATGAGCTTGAGGAAAAGAATGTCAGGAAACGAAAGGGTAAGAGAGCTGGCCTGGCTGGAGTGCCTGAGCCAGCTCCTATGGTCCAAGAGAACCAGGGAGCTTATCTTTTCCCAGTTCTGCATTTGGTGATGTGTTAGTCTACCAGGGCTGCCATAACAAAATGCTACAGACTGGGTGACTGAAACAATAGGGATTTACTTTCTCACCATGGAAGAGGAAAGAAGTCCTTGACCAGGGTGTCGGGCAGGGTTGGTTTCTTCCGAGGCCTCTTTCCTTGGCTTGCAGGTGGCCATCTTATCCATGTGCCTCCAAGTGGTCTTCCCTCTGGGTGTTTCTGTGTCCTGATCTTCTTTTTTTTTTTTTAAACAAAGTTTCGCTCTTGTTGCCCAGGCTGGAGTGCAATGGCACGATCTCAGCTCACTGCAACCTTTCACCTCTGGTGTTCAAGGGATTCTCCTGCCTCAGCCTCCCAAGTAGCTGGAATTACGGGATTACAGGCATGCACCACCACACCAGGCTAATTTTATGTATTTAGTAGAGATGGGGTTTCACCATGTTGGTCAGGTTGGTCTCAACTCCTGACCTCAGGTGATCCACCCACCTTGGCCTCCCAAACTGCTGGGATTATAGGCATGTGCCACCGTGCCCGGCCCCTAATCTTCTTATGACAACACCAGTCATGCTGGGAGCCATTGTGAAACATTTACCAGTGCAACACTGGGTTACCTGAATCACTAAAGCCACCGTTCTTGGTCGTCCTGGGGTTCTCAGGGTGAAGAACTGCCCCAAAAGAGCAAATCCAGGTTCACTATACAGTGCTTGCTTTGTGAGCAAAAAGAAGAGAAGAATTGAAAGAGAAAGAAGAAAATAACAGCCCCATGCTGAGCTTAAAGTGTCATGGCTTTGTTTGTCATGTGTCCTCCTTTCTACACTCTCTCCCAAAAAGTGACCTTGAACTTCACTGTCCTTTGGAGGCAGCATGAGGAGAGGGGTAGGAAACACAAGAAAGAATTCAAACTTAAAGTATAATTAAAAAAAAAAAAGAAATAATTCCAATCTCGCAATGGTCCCACAACCTTACATTGGTGCACATCTTGCAAATGTTCTGTAGCTTTCCACAGCATCTCATTATATTCTGTGGATAGGCAGAGTGGGTAGTAAGCCCTTCAATTATAGACAGATAACACCGTGAATCAGGAGCCCTGGACATTCAGTAGCAGAGCCTGGCTGAAGACAGGCAGCCTTCATCATCATTCCCAGGATGCAATGAATGCATCCCTCCCAAAATGAGAGCCACACTCCAGTTTCACCCGAGAAACACTGGAATGGGATCACAGGGAATTTACCTAATATGCAGCATGAAGCCGCATGGGAGTTAATGATCTGGTGGGTAGCACACAGCGACAGGATAATTGAAGGGTTAGCACCATGAGGTGCTGGGGTAATAGCCAGATTGATGGTTGAAGCTTTTGTTTCAGGTCCAGAAAGCAATTAAAGACCCTGGCACAGTGCTTATTATCCAGAGATCCAGGTGGCCGCAGGCTTGTCCACACACTGTAATTTGCTCCAGACCCTCGCCGGCCCTCCTCACTGGGCTCAATGCTGGCTCTGAAAACAGTGCTGCTCTCCCCCAGAAATAGATAGAGGCACTCCCCTCTCTGCTCAAGGCTAAAAGGTTTTGTCCAAAGCATTACATTCCCTAGTGGAGAACTACAGGATTTTTCTTTTTTTTAAAGCAAAGATCTAAAAGACTCATTTGAAAAGACAGTGGCATGGTTTACGACAAGGTTTTCTGCCATGCAAAGAAGGCCTGAGGAAGTGAGGGGGTTGCTTAGTTGACTAGCTTTCTTCGCATTTCATTCTCAGCAGTATCTCTACTTCCCTGTTTTCCAAAGTTGCCTTTGTTCTGTCTTGCCAAGTCTCCAACCAGTGCCTGATTGTCTAGTAAATTCCCAGGAGGAAATCAAGTCTTATCCGTCAGCTCAGGACGTTTTCCACTTATTTATAAGGGAGAAAAGTCAACAACTCAAGAACCATTAAAAAGAAGTGAACAAAATGGCAAGTGGCTGCTTTAATTTTCTTTCAAAAGCTTCCTGGCCAGGCGGCCTGGAGGAAGTCTGCTTGAGGGCTGACAGGCAGAATTATCTGTGGGCAGCTCTACAGAGCGTGGCCCTGCTTCTCAGACCTCGGTCACCCGTCCACTGCCAGCATGAACAACCATTTACTTGGTATTTCTTTCTTTACATTGATGCATTTATTTTCACTTAGGTAAATGTGTTTTAAAGAATAACTGTGTGTCAAGGACAAGAACACTTTCCTCTGTGCCTAAAGGGGATTACAGAAAATTGAATTTTGGGAGGGACCCAAACAATGCTGGAGTGGAGGAAAGTGGCTGGGAAATGCAGCTGGGCAACACAACAGGTACAGGAGTATGTACCTGCAGATGACTTCACATCTCCATACATGGCTGTTCCTCTTTCCTACCTTCCTGTCTCTCTACTACCCCAAATTCCAGAGCCCTACACTGACTCAGGTTCCCAGGGGGGAGTAGTAAATATCTGAACACCAATACAGTCTATCACCAGATTGAAGTTAAAAATAGATTCTTTATTGCACAGAATCATGGATCATACATCTCTTTTCTTTTAGTGTCATGCAAGATACTTCTGGGTGTAGTGGTTAAGGCATAATTATCAATATCAGCCAGTTTTGTGCCCAATATCTCACAGACTATGAGAGTACTGAGAAAGGGGAAGTTAATACTAATCAAAGGAATTACAGGAAAATTTAAGCCGAAGGCCCATACTCTGACTTTAGAAGTGGATAACATTTTAATAGGGAGTGATGGTAGAATGGGGTTCTGGTTGGAGGGAACAGCATGAACAAGGCTAAGAAGGACAACAGTGTCAGGAACAGCAAGTAGTTGGGTGTGACCACATGTTGAAGAACAAAAGCACTGGGGCAGTGGGAAGAGTAGAATTAAGAGATAGGACTGAAAACGTAGGCTGGGAATAAAACACACTTTGTTCTCTAGGCAATGGAGAATCAATGGATAATTTTAGGCAGAAAAGACCTGCAATTGGATTTATGGTTCAGAGTTAACTGGTACAGCATAGAAGGGTCAAAGTATAGGAGAGACAAAGACCATTTTATAAGATGATATGGTTTGGCTGTGTCCCCACCCAAATCTCATTTTGAATTGTAACTCCCACAATTCCCATGTGTCATGGGAGGGACCTGGTGGGAGGTAATTGAATCATAGGGATGGGTCTTTCTCATGCTGTTCTCGTGACAGTGAATAAGTGTCATGAGATCTGATGGTTTTATAAAGAGGAGTTTCCCTGCACAAGCTCTCTTCTCTTTGCCTGTGGCCATCCATTTAAGACATGATTTGCTCCTCCCTTCCTTCCACCATGCTTGTAAGGCCTCCTGGCCATGTGGAAGTATAAGTCCATTAAACCTTTTTCTTTTTTTCTTCCCAGTTTGGGGCATGTCTTTTTTGTTTGTTTCTTTCTTTATTTTTTTTGAGAGAGAGTTTCACTCTTGTTGCCCAGGCTGGAGTGTAATGGTGTGATCTCCGCTCACCACAACCTCTACCTCCCAGTTTCAAGTGATTCTCCTGCCTCAGCTTCCGGAGTAACTGCAATTACAGGCATGCACCACCACATCGAGCATTTCTTTATCAGCAGCATGAAAATGAACTAATACATGAGGCTATGGCTATAACCTCATAATATGAATATGAATATGACGGGTCTGGATTGGGACAATGTTCATTCATCCGTCCATCACTCAGCAAATACTTCTTTTGGAGAGTATGGTAAGTAATAAAAATTTACAATCTACCAAAGAAGAAACAGACCTTGATCACACAATTGTGCAAATAAATGCAAAATTGCAGTGGCCTTTACTTGCCAATTGGGAGCCACATGGGTGTGTATAACAGGGAGATTTGACTTGATCTTGAAATTCTTCATAAAAAGAATGACAGTTGAGACAAGATCTAAAATATTAATACAAGCTAGGTTGGCGTAAAAAGGAAGACAAATCTTTCTCTGCTGAGAAAACAGAACACGTACGAGTCCTCTGAAGATAGAAACATGGCATATAGAAAAGAAATTAGAAAAATCCAAGGCTGGGAAAAAATGATGGTTGGATATTTGGATCAAAATGAGGCTGGACCCCTCTCTATGCCTGTGTAGGGTCCCTTAGCCTATGCTCAACCTTTTTGCCTTTATTCTAACAGCAAATGGAAGACAGTAAATAATTTTAGGCAGAAAGGTGACATGATTGGATTTGCATTTCAAAAAATATATATCTGGCCTGATTAGAGAATAGATTGGAAGGGAGAAATAGTCAATGGGGAGAAACTTATCATAAAGCTCTTTTCATGGCTAAGTAAAAGATGATTGCAGGCTGGACCAGCAATGGGGGAAACAGAGAGAAGTAGATAGCAATGGGGGAAACAAAGAGAAGTAGATAGATTCAAGGACATTTAGGAAGTGTAATGGATTGGAATTTGGTGACAGATTGAATACAACAAATAAGAGAAAGGAATCTGTCAAGACCATGAAGTCTGGCTTGTGTATTTTGATAGATGGTGGTTATGTTCCCTGAAACAAGGCATAATGGGAGAAGGGTGTGTGTGTGTGTGTGTGTGTGTGTGACAGAGAGAGAGAGAGAGAGAGCACAGAGATCATGAGTCCAGTTTTGAACATGTTAAGTTTGGGCTGTGTCTTTTCAGACATCCAAGAGTTGCTGTCAAATCGACAGTACATAGAAAGGTCTGAAGTTCATAGAGAGGTCTGGAGTTCAGTGAGAACAGAAATGAAAGGCAGGCATCAGAGTAGCAGGATGACATTTATAGGTTAATTAATATCCTGATCATTAAAGTTAAGGACTAGGACTCCCCAAAAAAGATAAACATTGTATCCTGATTATATCAGGATGCTTTTGATTGCAAGTATATGAATGCCTTAATTCAAACTGATTAATAAAACACATCTTGTATCTTTGGAAGACTCATGGTAGGGTGGACTTTAGTGTTGCTGATCCAAAGGGTCATTGATGTCATCTAGAGCCCAGATTCTTCTTATCCCTCTGCTTTGCCATTTTTAGTGTTGGCTCCATCCTTAGAAGATGAATGAGGCCATAGGTCCAAGTGTTACCTCTAGACATGATAATGACCAAAAGAAGAAAATAGACCAACTATTTTTATGATTTTCCCCTCAAGTCTCAGTGACTGGGATTAACTCAAATATCAATGCCTAGATCAATTACTGGCAAGGAGATAGAATGACCATGATTGGTTTTAATTAATGATTTGTGATGAAATGCAAGTCATCTAGTCAATCTCTATGTTTTTCAAAACTCGAGAGACAGAAAGAGAGATTAGTCACATACACGTAACAATAAAAAGTTATGGCAAGTCAGCTATGTCAAGTATTACAGCAAATGTTTTATGCACATTGCCTCATTTAATCCCCACCAGAGTCCACAAACACAAGTTGTATTTTTATTTCCATTTTACTAATGCAGAAACTGAGGCTCAGAGAAGTCAAATAATTTTCTCAAGGTTGCACCACCAGTACGTGCCTGAGATTTCATTACTTGTTTAATTCCACAACTATTAACAACTATGCTATTCTGCCTTTTTCAGCATTTCTCAGTACTTTTAATATCAAAAATATGTTTGAAAATGTGTTATTTTGACACAGACATATACACCTCTAAACAGCACACTAACACAGAAAACACATATTTATACGATGATCTTTTCGTAAAGATATTCACTTTGCATTATCCCTGCTAGTTTTGTTGTATGCATTTACATATTTATTTTGTGATCATAATTAGATCTGTCTCCTCTTTTTCCTCTGAACACTATGTTGTGTACATTTTTATTGTTTCTCTAGTCATTATAATCTCTTTTTAATAACCATATAATATTTCAGTGAGTGACTACACAATGATTATGTAAACTTACTTAATGATTTTCTCACTGTCGGAAGGCATTTTCAATTTTACATAATGTAGATAATGTTGCCTGAAAGAATTGCAGGCATGTCAGGAATTTGTCCTCTTTCATTGAATTATTTCTTCATTTTCCATGCCGATGAGGAGAAACGCTGGGCCAACAGGTATGAAGCAGCTTATAGTTCTGGCTATGTCCTGCCAAATGGCCCTTCAAAAATGTTTTACTAATTTGCATTGCTGCCCAGTCTATAAGTATGCCATTAAAGTAGCTATCCAGCCAGCACTGGTCACCTGAATGGCTACTATTTTTTATTATATAATAGAGATAAAATGGAATGTCCATATTTTCTTTTGATAACCAGCGAGGTTGAAGATTTTCCAGGATATGCAATTTTTACTTGCATTTCTTCATATACGAATGTTCTGTTCATACCATTTCCCCCTTTGATTTAGGAGTTTTAGATGGTGTATACTGAAGACAGTTACTGACGGTGGCCTGGGAGATGAACTCCATTTAAGGGAGAGTTTGTGTGCAAAGAAAAGTGCTTCCCATGAAGCTCGGGCTTTTTAAGACCCCAGAATGTGTTTTGAGCAAACGTAGCTAAGCCATAATGTGAGGGCCCTTAATGGGGCTGTTAGGGGAGATGTTATTACCAAGATTTATTTGTCTCATTCCAGGCTGTAAATTCATTTCTTAGCCCAGTTTCACCATGTGCCGTAAATAACAAGGTTGTGTAAACAAATGTCGCCCAGACACATGCACCAATTGAAATTAGACTTAAAAAATACTAATAACACTGTGTCGTTACTTGATTCTTGTTTATGTCATGACCCAAGGTCACTCACTCTTGACTGCCCCCAAACCTACACATACAGACATGCGAACACAGAAACACACACACATATGCATGCACACACAGACACATATACACACAGACACACACACCATGGTTGCTTGAGAGACAAATGGCCCCATAAGGCTATCCTGTGGGTACGCAGAAATGGAGAAAGATACTGAAAGATAAATAACTGTTAGAAAAAAATTAATATTTCCTGAAGTACTTCTTCAGATCAAATAGTATTTCCTAGGAGATACATGAGAAAATAAGAGGCAGAGAAATATGGGCTTGTTGCCAACTTTCAATCACTGCCCATCTCTTAGGTGAGAAAATATGAGGGTTTAATTGAGTAGCTCAATGGAAAGTGAGTATGACTCGACATACACAGTCAAAATTAAGAGACAAACCAATCAGGGGATGATTTGGTGACTCAAGTGTGCAATTACAGCCTTCAAAGGCATCACTGTCTCCTTGTTTCCCTACAAAATCCTTGGGCTGGTATGTCAAAGCCTGGTAATAACAGTAACAGCAGCCATCAATAGCGATTCTGAGTGATTCTTAATGAATCAAGGACCTAGAAGTTCCCAAACAAATCACAGAGACACACTGTGCCACTGGACCTCGCAAGATACGTTTAAGCAGCAATTTTAGGTAATAAGGCCACATCATACTGAGTCCCTCCCATGTGCCAAGCAATGAGGTTTCACCGCCAGAACAGCCCTGGCAGCAGAGTGGAGGAGCAGTCTGTCTCGATCTCAGGTCTGCCTGACTCCAAAGCCCAAGATCTTTTCCTGCCCCACGCTGGTGATTCAGTGGTCACCATGCTAGTATCATGATTTGGATTGCTTTCCCCACGTATCATCTTGTTAGATTCCTATTCACTGAACACTTTGAGGACCTTCAGTGTGCCAGACATTGTATGGAATCCAGGATGCAACACTGAATAATACGTAATCCTTGGCCTCAGAGTGCTTTGAGTCTGGTGTAGGAGAGAGATCAATGTTTTAAAAAATGAAAATACATATGAAACTCACCATGATGGGGATAGGCAGAGGTGCTATGGAGATGCTCAGGAAAAAGATTGATTTGTCCCTGAAGGAACTGAGGCTTAGAAAATTTCCCTGACTTGTCTAAGGTCCCACAGCTAATACATGGCACAGCTACCTTCAGCATCTGCCAACTACCTACATTCCACTGAGTGTTGATTTTCCCGTCTGTAACGTGGACATACGAACTACCTCACAGGCTGTTTGAAATGCATGCAAAGTTTTTTGTTTTTGTTTTTTTTGAGACAGAGTTTTACTCTTGTTCCCCAGTCTGGCATGCAATGGCATGATCTCGGCTCACTGCAACCTCCACCTCCCAGATTCAAGCGATTCTTCTGCCTCAGCCTCCTGAGTAGCTGAGATTACAGGCATGTGTCACCACACCTATTTTTTGTATTTTTAGTAGAGACAGGGTTTGTCCATGTTGGTCAGACTGGTCTGGAACTCCTGACCTTAGGTGATCTGCCCGCCTTGGCCTCCCAAAGTGCTGGGATTACAGGTGTGAGCCACCATGCCCAGCCCCAAATACACATTTCTTAGTCAATAAATAATGTTCACCCATGCTGCAAAGGAGAAGTTTGGGGAAATGAGGGCTTATAAAGGGGAGGCTGACCTGCTCTGGAAGAGCAGAGAAGGCTTTCCTGAGGAAGTGTGGTGAGTTGAGAGCTGAAGTTGAGCAGGAGTTCCAGGCAGAGGGAAGAGCACGTGACGAAGGCCCAGAGGCAGGAAGGAGCATGCTCCTAAAGGCTAATGTGGCTGGAGTCGAGACAGCAAGCGCAAGAGTGGAGAGAGATAAAAGTAGGGCCCTATATGTGATGGGGAGAAATGCAGACAATGAGGACAAGAGCTCAGAGCAAAGAAGCACCATCATGGGGTTGACACTTGTAAAATCTCACTGTGTTGGAATCGAATGGAAAAGAGGCAAACTGGATGTGCCAATGCCAGTGAGGAGAACACTGTTCTGGTTCAGGGAAGAAAGGATGAAGCTTGGGTCTGGGAGTTGGCAATGGATATGGTACTCCTCAAAGGACAGATGCTAGTGAAATACAAGATCCTTCTAATAAGAAAGCTTTCCCATTTAAACAATGTTGGAAACCATGTAGTCATCTAGTACAGCATGTGTGTGAATGCGTTTTTCTCATTAAACTGCATGTTTCCGCTCCCTAGCCAAGCCCCTTGCACATAAAGTCCCCCATAAATGTTGTTTCTTCACACTGACTCTAGATGGAATGTACCAGCAGTGAGCATCCCTGCGTTCTTGGGTAGATGTGAGTTGAGATGTATGAGAAAGAAAAACGCTTGAATCCAATCCAGACAATTTTTTCTCTTCTGCAATATAGACCCTTCTTGTCATTTAATTCTGAATGATTCTCAGATAAAGGCAACTTAACCTGCCTCATGCCATCCAAACTATGTCTGCCTGGAGGAAATTACATTGCCGTGTCCATGCAGTGTAACACTTGGCAGAGAAGAGACAGTGCTTCACGTTCCTGCAGTGGTATCCCATCTTTTCATAACTGCTTCCACTTGCTCTTCCTCCTCTGGCTACAAGAGAAATAACCCCCACTTCTTCCTCTTGTATCTTTTAAGGACCTATGGTGCTTTCTTAGTTCAGAAGATAGGGTTGGAGTCCACCTCTTCATGTGGACTTCACCTCTGCATGTGGGCCATGCAGATGACCGTGATAACATGTATTTTGCCTGAACCGCCTCAGCAGCCATGCTGTAGGCCAGCCCTCTCATTTCAGAGATGAGGCCCACCCGAGAAGATGAGGTTGTGGTGCTTGTCATAGAGCAGGTTACCTAAAGGCTGGGCCTGAGATGGGGGAGGAACCTGGAGGGGAGCGAGGGAAGCAGGACAAAGTAGGGAAGAGGCTAGACAACAACGTGGCTTCAGTAGGAGCCTGGACAGCCTGATTCTCCTCGGGGAGCCTGAGCATAAACTGCAGCAAGGAAGTTGTCCTGCCCAAATGCAAGAGAGCTGAGCCTTTATTCCCACACAAAAGTCACTGGTCGTGGGCTGCATTTCAGGGTCAGTGGGGAGCTTGAGTTCCCAGGCATCCCTAGGGAAAGGGCTCCATCAGCCAGGAGCAAGCCTCCGCAGAAGAGAGCAGCTGGAAGCCCTTAGCTACCAACAGCTGCAGTAGCTGGGGGAGGAGGGTGAGTGCACTGGCCAAGCAAATGGGACCTGCGTAGGACACCAAGAGCATCTGCTAGAGAATTCATTCCATTTCTTAAAGCATGCATTTGTGATGAGGATGGTGGTTCAGGGGGATGTTCCGAGGGAAATGCTGTGAACCAGCCACTCCCATACTGCGTGTTCTTGAATAAGTAACATCCCCTCTGTGAATCCCTGTGACCTCCTACTAAGTGAGTTACCAGTTATAAAATACTTCTTGTCTCTACATTTCTGACATGAATCCTAAACTCCCTTTAGATTAGAGTCTACTGGAGACTTTCTATAACCAAAGATGATAACTTGGAAGATGCATTAGTCTCTGCCATTGGGGAGCCCAGAAGCACATGTTTGCTGGAAAATTTAGGAGTGGAGTGTGAGAGGGAAGTAAAGTGATCCCATAGACCATGAGACCATAGACCATGAGGTCCTCCAGGCCAGCAGCTATAGCCCCTCATCCTCCAATGCCCAACCAGCAACTGGCATCTAAAGTCTATATGAAGAAAGAGAGGGAGGTAGAGCAAAAGAAGAGAGACAGGGTAGCTAGGAAAGTAGCTGGAAGGTCCTGTGGTAGCTATTTTTTGATTTCCCCAGTCCCCTCAACTTAGACAGCAATGAGGATGCTTCTAAACATGTGCAAACAAACCTGCAAATATAGACAGAGGAAGAATCTGCAAGAAAGGTGAGAAGAAAAGCAAGAGAAACCAACATCTCAGAACCCATTTTAGGTTATGAAAGAGTGGTCGCTAGTGTCACATGCTACCAAGAAGTCAAGTAGAAAAGGATGGAAGAGATCTGAGTGGAACTGGCAGCCAGGAGGTAATTGGCAACTTCCTTTGGCAAGAATAGTTCTTGATCCCATGAACTTGAATTCATTCTCGTGGCTGTGTTCTCCCATGGGAGGGCTGGCAGAGGCTGCAGGGTGGAGGGAAGTGATGGGGAAGAGAAGGGATCCAGGCTCCTTCATGCATCCCCGTGCGGATGATAGAATGCTGCTTAAACTGCGCTGCTCAGACCCCCTTTCAAAAAGTCAAGAATTGGAGCTAATGGCAAAAACATTCCATATGTTCTGAGTGGCTACAAACTCATTACTGTGCCTTGGCTTGCAATGTAGCCCTTCAGTTAATGAAATCCAGCACTGGAGCAAATGAGTCCGTGCAGGAGAGGGGTGTCTGATGGTGGCAGCTGAGCTTCAATTTTTTTCACTTTTTATTTCTTCTCCCGCAGCCCCATCCCAGAAACAGAAAGAGCTAAGAGAAAGGGGGAGAAAAGAAACAGGACTTAAAACAGCCCCCAACTCCAAACAACAAAAACAGCAATCCCTATATTTCAAAGCCAGCGCAAATTAGACTAAGCGGCCACAGAAGCCAAATGGAAATCGTAATTCTTCCAGTCCCTTGCTGCTCAGACATGTGTAATAGGTTTGGCAGAGAGTCAAGGAAAACAGGGGCCAAGCCGCGGTATGTTTTAAAGAATCTAAAGCCTGTTCACTGTGGGAAAGCCAGATTTCCGCACAGCTCAGAAGGAGGGACGTCTGGACCAGGCTGGACTGCTCCAATTCTCCATTGGAGAAGGGCCCTGGACATTGCAGAGACTTGTAAGCCTAAGGGCAGGGGCAGGTCTGTCCAAGTGAACAGGAGTCATGCATAGGCAGGGCAGGCTATGGGTGGGGAAGCCTGCAGACCACCCAGGACCAGGAAGCTATGAAGCAGGCTCCTTCAGGGAGCTGGAGAACAGCCTGAGAAGGCTGCAGAGGAGGCTACCAGGAAGTGATCTTGGTTACATTTGTCACAACAGTGAGGGAGAGGAGAAGGAAGGAGACACAGAAAGGAATTGCCATCTTCTGTTGAGCACTCTGCTGGGCATTCTCATTGAACTGCCTGAGATGGCCACCAGCCTGCCTGCTTCCCAGAGGAGGAAACTGAGGAGCAGAGAGCTCAAGAAGCCTGCCCACTGTCATAGAGCTGGAAATGGTTAAGAGTCAGCATTTGAACCCAGTTCATCCTAACTTCCAAGCTCATGCTCTCTCACCTATCCCAGTGGTAACGGAAGGAGGGCAGGGAAGTGCTGAGAAGGGAAGGACATGATCCCTGGCAAGGACTCCACCCCAAGGGGCTTGCGTCCATGGACCTAGGTGAGGACACGCACTCCTGCCTTTGTGCCCAAATGTTGCATTTTCCGAGACCACCCTGGCCACCACACCCCCATCCTCTGCCTATAAAAACCCCAAGACCCTAGCAGACAGAGACACAAGTGGCTGGACATTGAGAGGAACACATCAGCAGAAGACATAAGCGGCGGAACATCAAGGGGAACACGCCGGCCAAAGAGCACAGCGACAGACACCTGCAGGCCTGCAGGGCATTGACCCGCTGAACAACTCAGAGTTTGGCCGCGGGGCCAGGCGGGGGGTGTCAGAGGAGAGACTGGGCAGCTGAGCAGCCTGACTCCAGGGGAAAACCACCTCCTTTCTGGCTCCCCCATCTGCTGAGAGCTACTTCCAGTTAATAAAATCTTGCACTCATTTTCCAAGCCCACGTGTGATCCAATTCTTCCAGTACACCTAATCAAAAACCCCAAGATACAGAAAGCCCACTATCCTTCCGATAAGGCAGTCTAATTGAGTTAACACAAGCTGCTTACTGATGGCTAAAAGAGCACCCTGTAACACATGCCCACTAGGGCTTCAGGAGCTGTAAGCAGTCACCCCTAGATGCTACCATGGGATCGGAGCCCCACAGCCTGTCCGTCTGCATGCTCCCTCTGGAAGTTTGAGCAGCGGGACACCAAAGAAGCAAGTCATACCCCCATCACATGATCTGCGAGGGAGACAAATGAACTTTTCCCGTTTCACCAGGGGTTGGCAAACTTTTTCTGTAAAGTGCCAGATTTTCAGGTCTGCAAACCAGAGAGTCTCTGTTGTAAATACTCAGCTCTGCTGTTGTAGTCTAAAAGCAGCCATTTGTAAACCGGTAAACATGGCTGTGTTCCAATAAAACTTTATTTACAAGCACAGGTGGTAAGCCAGATTTGCTTCATGGGTCATAATTTGCCAATCCCTGCCCTACACTAATACAAAAAGGAAAAAAACAGGACATTGCAGAGACTCATGGGGGGCAGCCATCTTAAGACTATAACACATGCAGCTAAAGCAAATTTACTCACACAACAGCTGGCAACATGGCCTAAGGGTTAGAGTACAAGTTTTATGTGAGATGGTCCTGAGTATGAGTCTGACTTTGCCCTCACACTGGTCAGTTAAGCTGGGTCAAATTACTCAATCTATTTTAGTCCCTGTCTCCTCTCACATTAACTGGAGATAATAGTCAAATCTAACCCAACATCTTTGTAAGAATTAAGCAAAATAATTCTTGTACTTAGCACAGACTTGACATGTAAGAAACATTTCAGCATATTCCTAATCATCAACAGACCTGCAAAGTGGGTCTCCTCTCCTGCATGTCATAGATGAGGACACAGAGTCTCCATAGGATTAAGGGTGGTGCTCATGGCACACAACTGGGAAGGGTCGGAGCTAGATTGGGAGCTGACTTCTCCAAGACTCTAACACTCATTCTTCCATCTCACTATGGAAGGAAGAAAATACCCAAAGGCGGCCGGGCGCGGTGGCTCACGCCTGTAATCCCAGCACTTCTGGAGGCCGAGGCGGGCGGATCACGAGGTCAGAAGATCGAGACCATCCTGGCTAACACGGTGAAACCCGTCTCTACTAAAAATACAAAAAACTAGCCAGGCGTGGTGGCGGGCACCTGTGGTCCCAGCTACTTGGGAGGCTGAGGCAGGAGAATGGTGTGAACCCGTGAGGCGGAGGTTGCAGTGAGCTGAGACTGCGCCACTGCACTCCAGCCTGGGCAACAGAGTGAGACTCCATCTCAGAAAAAAAAAGAAAATACCCAAAGACCAGCCATGTGGACAACAGAAAGCAAGAGCAGAAAGACATAACATTCAGCTCCAAAGCTCCAAAGATCTGTCCAAATGCGGACAGATCTGTCACAGTGTCACCCGCAGAGTCACAGAGGATCACTATCCAGAGCTCTAACCTGGGTCAGGAACCAGGCCTGTCACGACAGTTTTCTGGAGGCCACACCCTTGATTAAAAATATTGCCTTGGTGTGAAAAGCCACCTCCCCTGATAGCTTTGCGCTGCTGCAGAAGCCTGTGGCGGCAGAAGGAGGCAGCCAATGATCTTCCCATTGCTCTGGACCATGGAGGAAAAGGGCAATGGCATTCTTTTTTGCCTGGAAGGGGCAACAGAAACGCCACTCTGATGGTCAAATGTTTCAGGGACTCAGTTATCCAGTGCTCATGCCCAAAGCAGACTGGATAAAACATTCCAGCAGACAAAAAATAAATGGACTTTGAAAAATCGCTGCTTCAGTTGATTCCTGGCACAGGTGCCTCCTTCTTCAAGTCTTTGGGGTGTATGTTGGGGTGGCTATTAAAACACAAGGCCAGAAGCTGGAAATCCAGGTGTCAGTGGGGCCTTTCTCTTTCTCTGGGGAGAATCTGTTCCTTGCCCTCACCAAGTTTTGGTGACTGTCCTGGCATCCTTGGGCTTGTGGCCACATCACACCAATCTCTGCCTCTATCTTCACATTGCCTCTCCCCCATGTGTCTCTCTCCTGTAAGGATGCTTGTTACTGGATTTAGGGTCCACCCAAAAAATTGAGGATGATATTCCCATCACAAGATTCTTAATTATATCTTTGAAAAAAAATCCCTTAATTACACCTTTGTCCAAATAAAATCCCATTCACAGTTTCCAGGGACTAGGACAGAGACATATCTTTTCGCGGGCAGGGGCATTATTCAATCCACTGCAGGATGTCTCATGTCTGATTTGGAATCAAGGTGATGTTTCTTGATTCCAGATAATCCCTGAATGTCAGAGAAAGTATCTAATGCCTGCCTTTTTCTCTACTGCCCCTTCATTTTTCCTATGAGAAATTAAATAATCTGCCCCAAATTACTCTACCTGGAGCAAATCTGGGCCAAGAATCTGGCCCTCCCCATCTAGTTCTTTCTCCTTGTATTTTTCCACTACTCTGCCTCGTGATATAAACACACCTGCAATTCTCTGCCTCCCATGTCTCTGCCTGGTCTGATTAGGTCAACCCCAGCAAGCTCAATGTGATTGCACTTTTATAAAATGCACCATGCTGTCTTGCTGGATGAATGTCATCTTTTCCCTAGAACTTGCGTCATAACAGACTTCAACTCAGTTCTGAATGCAGCTTTTAGGAAACAGAATCTTGGTTGACGTCACTGATTCTTCCTCCTCTGTTCTCTCTGCTCAGATGCTAACTTATGGGCATCCCAATGGACACAGGAAAAGGGTTGGCTTGAATCTAGGCACGGTGACTGAGGAGTTTACAGAAAATCAGTTGTATGCATATTGTGTTACAAATGCCATGGGAAGACTTACTTATAGAAAAATAAATGATCAGTCACTAAATATTAAGTGCCTATCATGCCAGACCATATAAGTGGAGCTGATAGTCTAAAAGAGTTTACTTAATATTTCTTTGTTCATCTACCGAGCTACAAAGGGAATTTGGCCTGGCAATGGCTAAAATCACATCACTAATACATGATTTCTTCAGAAGATGGGGCTGCGCAAATAGCAGGAATTAGTATGTGCACACAGCTCTGAGAACTAAGGAGTGGATTTTGTTTCCATAGAAGCAGGAGTGTGTCTCTCCAAAACCCATCGTCCGAGGGCACTACAGAGAGTGTACCCTCAGGGGCCTCGGCTGCCAGAACACAATGAAGCCGAGAGGCATCACTCTTGAAAGAGCCTCATTTTTCCCCTATCATTGAGGTAAATAATTTTTAGCTGACTGAGGTCACCCAGAAATTCCCATTGCCTGTAAGCCATAAGATAGTTAATGAAGCAACACACTTAATGGAGAATATGTGTGTGTCACGGTGTGTTCTCTTAATTAACATTTTAATATGTTTGTGGTAAGAGGGTTTGAGGTCATCCAAAGAAAGAAAATTAAATGCATTCTAAGGGATGAATACAGTGCCAGGTATGTGGAAACTCCTAATCAATAGCAGCCATTATTGTTTATTTATTTTCTATTTTACTTTCAGTTCTGGGATACATGTGCAGAACATGTAGGTTTGTTATGTAGGTATTCATGTGCCATGGTGGTTTGCTGCATCTGTCAACCCATCATCTAAGTTTTAAACCCTGCATGCATTAAGTATTTGTCCTAATGCTCTCCTTCCCCTTGCCCCCCACCCCCTGAGAGGTCTCGGTGTGTGATATTCCCCTTCCTGTGTCCATGTGTTCTCATTGTTCAACTCCCACTTATGAGTGAGAATATGCAGTGTTTGGTTTTCTGTTGCTGTGTGAGTTTGATGAGAATGATGGCTCCCAGCTTTATCCATGTCCCTGTAAATGACATGAACTCATTTTTTATGGCTGCATAGTATTCCATGGTGTATATGTGCCACATTTTGCTTATTTAGTCTATCATTGATGTGCATTTGGGTTGGTTCCAAGTCTTTGCTATTGTAAATAGTGCTGCAGTAAACATACATGTGCATGTGTCTTTATAGAAGAATTATTTATAATCCTTTGGGCATATACCCAGTAATGGGATTGCTGGGTCAATTGCTGGTATTTCTGGTTCTAGATCCTTGAGGAATAACCACACTGTCTTCCAAAATGGTTGAACTAATTTATACCCCTACCAACAGTGTAACCATTATTGTTAAGAGGACTCTGTGTGCAGTACTGTTCAATGAAACGAACTGAATGGTAGAATTCACTGAAGGCTGCACATACAGAGGGGGCAGGGCACATATGGCGTGTCTGACTCCCCCATCTCAACTTCGCATACATCTTGAGAGGGAATGCAGAGCTTCCCTCAGCCCTAGATCTCCAGATCCTGGCTCTCTGCCTGGAAAATAGCAGGCCCACAGTGAGTGATTGCCTGGTGCGGCATTAACTGCCAGGGTTCCCCAATGGTGCAGAATGAGACCCCTGCCTGACACATCAGGGGATCAGGTTCTAACTTGTCATGGGATGTTGGGAAAGATAGAGCTCTTGCCCAGGCTTTAGAGTTTCCATCTTAGAAAGTGGGGTTTGGAACCCATTCATTTCTGTAGTTCATGCCAGTCTACATAAATGTCAATGATTCTGTGACTCTTTGTTCCAAGTCATAAATCTTGTTAAGTTGCATTGGAGTTGGAGTCATCGTGGTAGATTTGTGAGGCTACTGAAAGATCATGAGCCTCTGCCCTAAACTGTTTTCCAATCTGATGAAGGAAATAGGGCTTACCCAACATGAAAAAAGTAATAAAGAGTAATTAAAGACTCAAATAATAATGCATTGCTTTATGGCTAGAGACCATTCTAAACAAGACATCATTTTTCACAGAACAAACGGTCTCAATCAGGAGTCAGCAAATGACTCTGCAGAAGCTAAATTTTTTTAAGAATAAAATACAGTTTTATTGGAACACAGCCATCTCATTATTGAGTATTATCTACGGCTATTCTCATACTACTGTGGCAGAGCTAGGTAGTTGCAAAAGAAACCACTTATTTCACAAAATCTAAAACACTTATACTATTTACAAAGTGTACTGGCCCCTGATCTACTTGAAAAAATATATACCTTCAAAGGAGGCTACATCTTGGTTACTGCAGTGATTTGGGAAAGCTCTCTGGAAATCAGGATTTGAAGAGGTCTAAGAAGTGGACAGGTAATGGAGAGGCAAACAAAGAAAGGAAAATCCCATACTCATAGAATCCTAGACTTACGGGAATCTTCCAAGCAGCTGCGTACTAGTGCATTTTGCCTTCAGGATTGAATCCTCACTGGATCACACCTGAACAAATAACTCTTCAGACAAGCCCTGCAGAACTCTCGAAAAGAGGGCAGACACCCTGTGCAATATGCCATCAGCATCACGGCATTTCACCCAGAGTTGAAGAGACACGATAGCAAGAGAGCCCTCCCCCTAAGAGACAGAAATCTACTTCCCTATAATTTCTGCTTGGTGGTTCTTCCAGGTTTTTCGAAAAAGAAAACAGTTTCTTCCCAAGTCCTCTCTATACTAAACTGAATTCCCACAGAACAGTTCCCTTATACAGTTCTCAGGCCCTCTCCCATAATCACCAGCCTCCTTCAGGCACACTCCTGTTTGTGAATTTTCATCTCCAGGACAACACCAGAAGAGAGCCTTGGGGCTCCAGGGATTTTAGTCTTCAGTGGATCACTACCTCCCTGTGTCTCTTTCCAGCTACTTTCCTCCAGGACACTGTATTTGAAAGAGCTGTGGTTTGGGCATTATATAGACCTTTATATAAATCTTGGCTCCCCTTTTTCTGTCTGAGTCTCAATTCCCTCGTTGTTTAAATATAGCCTGCAGGATTGCTGTGAAGACTGGAGATAATGGTCGTAAAGAGCCCAGGAAATGGTAAATGCTCAAGAAGTAATAGTTATCTTTACCGTTCTAGGTAGCCACCTCTGTTAATGAAGTCTGATATCACAGGAAATCAGTCTGCAAAGCAAGCTTCACTCTGCCAAAATTCCCCGTGTCTGTTCCCATAAAAAAATCGACAATCTCTATTTCTGGGAAAAGTGGGGTCCTAATTTGCGCCAACTGAAGTCTATATCCAATTACAAGCTGCCCTTCTAAGTTGCATGGCTCTCTCTGTGCTCATTCCGCTCTGGCTCCTATGAGCAGCTCTGTCTGCTCACACCCATTCCTCTGATCCTGGCATTTTCCCCTTGACCTCCTGCCACCTCTTTGACTCCTCTGAGAAGCACAATAGGCTCTGCCTCGTGTGGACTTCTAGATATTATTCTTCTCCCTCACACAGCTGGACCATTAACTTGACAATGTTCCCTAGCCCAGGCAATGTGGGGGCTCTCCAATGCTGGTACCAATCCTACCACCATTTGTATGCTCCCTCTATCCTTGGTAATGCTGCAAAAAACTTTTCCTTTCTTCACAAGGAATTTTTCCAAATATTGAACACAGAGATACAAACACATTCTAAACGTGAGTCCAGTAGCTGGACCAGTGTAAAAAGCCAAGGATGGATGTGAACTTAGAGATAAACTCCAGAAATGTCTGCTATACGGTTTGGCTCTGTGTCCCCACCCAAATCTCATGTTGAATTATAATCCTCCAGTTTTGGAGGTGGGGCTTGGTGAGAGGTCACTGGATCATGGGGGTGGTTTCTGATGATTTAGCACCATCCCCCTACTGCTGTCACGTGATAGAGTTCTCATGAAATCTGGTCATTTGAAAGTGTGTAGTGCCTTCCCCTTTGCTCTCACTTCCCCTTGCTCTAGTCATGTGAAGATGTGCCTTGGTTCCCTTTTGGCTTCTGCCTTGATTGTAAGTTTCCTGAGGCCTCCCCAACCATGATTCCTTATAGCCTGTGAAACTGTGAGTCAATTAAACCTCTTTTCTTTATAAATTATCCAGTCTCTGGTATGTCTTTATAGCAACGTGAGAACAGACTAATACAGTTTGTGAAATGCTCAGTGTGATTGGTGGAATAATGCCCTTACCAAAGATGCCCATGCCCTAATCCCTGGAACCTGTGAGTCTGTCACGTTACATGGCAAAAGGGACTTTGCAGATGGGATTACATTAAGAAGTGTTGATGAAGAGATTGTTTTGGATTATATGGGTGAGCCAAGGCAGTCACAGCTCCCTTAAAAGTGGAAAAAGAAGGCAGAAGAGAAGTCTGAGTGATGCAATCTGGGAGGAACTTGACCCTTCATTAGTGACTTCGAAGAAGAAAGAGGGCACCAGCAGCCAAGGAACATGGGCAGCCTCTAAAGATGGCAAAGGAACAGAAACAGATTCTGCCCCCAGCTTCCAGAAGGAAATAATGCTACTGACACTTTTAGTTCCATGAAGCATGGGTCAGACCTTCTACACTACAGAACTTTAATATGATAAGTTTGTATTGTTTAAACCCACTAAATTTGTCGTGATTTTTTATGGCAGCAGCGTAAAACTAATATATTCAAGAAAAACAAGACAGGAAAGTGAGAAGACTAGGAGAGATGATTGTCAAGAAAATCCAAGAAGGTTAGAGTTTCAAGAAGTAGGAGGTGGCAAGAATGACACGGAGGTTGAAGGAGATGAAAACTGGAAAGAAAAAAAATCTGGATCCTCTTCTCCCTGCATGCTAACCATATCTTCTATTTCCAGCTCCACCTCCCAAAACAATATCCTACAGCCACCGGGGTGATATTTCTAAAATAGAGATAAAAACACATCATTCTCCAGCTTAAAATTCTCTACTAACTCCCACAACCTTCATTATAAAGTCCCAAATTGCTTGCAAGACATAATCTACCCACAGATAACCTTCCAAGTCTATGCCCCGCCACTTTCTCCATGTTCCCAAACACACTCACCTTTCCAGACCTACTGACTCTCCAACGCCACATTCTGCAAATATGGCCCTCACAGCACTTGCATCCCCCATACACTGCACACGCTATTCCATTCCCCGGGCCTGCCCTTGGCAGGTTTTTAATCTTAGCTGCAATCTTCAAGACCTAGCTCAAGCCTCCCTTGGGATGCTTTCTCTCATAAACTCCCAGCCTCAGTCCTGGGCTTCTCTATGAGCTTTGACAGCTTGTGTATGCCTCCATCATACAGTGCTGTGCTCTTTAAGGCAGAGCTTGTATCTTCATCATGCAGCTCTCAGCATACGGTGTCTCAACTCCCTTCCTTGGATATGTAGGAGGTCTCAGATCTGACCTAAGAGCCAAACCTAAGAAAACAGAACTGGAGGCCGGGTGCGGTGGCTCACACTGGTAACCCAGCACTGTGAGAGGTTGAGGCGGGCAGATCATGAGGTCAGGAGATTGAGATCATCCTGGCTAACATGGCGAAACCTGATCTCTACTAAAAATACAAAAAAGTAGCCAAGTGTGGTGGCACATGCCTGTAATCTCAGCTACTCAGGAGGCTGAGGCAGGAGAATTGCTTGAACCTGGGAGGCAGAGGTTGCAGCGAGCCAAGATCATGCCACTGCACTCCAGCCTGGACAACAGGGTGAGACTCTGTCTCACAAAAAAGGAAAACAGAAAAAGAAAACAGAACTGGCTTTTGGCTACCAGGCAGGTAGCAGAAGAACACAGGATTGGGCAAGTCCTATACTGTGCAATGGCATCCTAGGTGATGATGGAAATGTACTATATTTATATTTACTGTCCATTAGCCACAGGTAGCAATAAAGCACTTGAATATGGCTAGTGTAACTGAGGAACTGAACTTTTCATTGTATTTCATTTTAATTCATTTACATTTGTGTTCAAATAGCTACAAGTGGTTAGTGGCTACCTGATTGGATAGTGCAGCTAGTGGAAAGGCAAGGCAAATAGAAATACAAGCAAAGCATCAAATCCAAAGGGAGGATGGTTAACAATTATGAAACCACTGTACATTCATACTGGAATTGAACAATTTAGTAAATGGGTGGCAAATGGTGGAAGCCAGGTTTTTTAATTTTTGGAGCGAAAGCTTACAGACAAGCAAGGGGAGAAGGCTAGAATGATTCATCTGGTCCCAGATCAGTGTCCTACAGATGAGTATTTTAGCTTAATATAAGGTTACATATAGACATAGTTAACGATATGCATATATACACTGGTTAGTACATATGTATGTATTTCCTTGGTCTGTCAGCTGCAAGGGCCTAGAAGTAACAAGCACATATCACACCTCTATCTTAGTCTCTAAAACCATTCTATAGTAAAAGGAACAGGGCCTTCTAGAGAAGTGATTGACTCTAGGATTGGGGTAGGAAATACGTAAGTATGTAAGAGGAGACTGGAGCATCTCATCATACCAGGATGCAGAGAAGAAACACACACAATGATGGAGTAGACCAAGGGAACACAGGAGCCAATTGAAAGAAGAGCCCAAGTGACCAAAGCTGAGATGATTTGAGCAAAAAATAAACACAATAACATGAATTGGATTATAACCCAAAGTATAAACAAAAACCATGAGTCCATAGTGATATCAATAAGTGACTGAAAAAATATGAGTTGGTTGCAAAAGTAATTGCAGTTATAAATGGCAAAAATGGCAATTACTTTTGCACCAACCTAATAAATAAATGAAGGAGGATAGACAAGTCTCCTGCACAGAAGGATTCCACATAATTAAGGCAGATGCTGCATCCTCAAGGAGTTAGAGCACAATTCCCATTCTTTATGTGCAGACTATGTGTAGTGACATTTTGCCAAAGAGTACAGTATGAAAAGACAGAAAAGTGAGTGCCTTTACAGCTGGAAAACCTGATAAAAGCTGCCTTATGTCACATCAAAGTAAACATCAACAGTGACAAGACGTGTTGATAGCATGTACTCCTGATAGGAGGTGATAATAAATGTTCTTTACCTCTGTGGTCTTCCTCCAAAAAACCCACCACCCTAACCTAATTAAGAAAAAAACATCAGACAAATCCCAGCTGAGGGAGAGTCTACAAAATACCTGACTAGCATTCTTCCAAACTATCAAGGTCACCAAAAACAAAGAACAATCTTAAGAATTTTGACAGCCAAGAGGAATCTAAGGAGACAGGATGCCTCAGTGCAATATAAAATCATAGATGGAATCCTAGAACAGAGAAAGGATATTAACTAAAAACTAAGGAAATCTGACTATATATGGACATCAGTGAATAATAATGTATCAGTATTGGTCCATTAAGTGTGACAAATGTACCATAGTAATGTAAGATGTTAATGATAGAAGAAACTGAGCATAGAATATATCTTTACAATTACTCTGTAAATCTAAACTACACTAAAATTAAGTTTATTTAAAAAAAAAATCCAAAGGGATCAGGGAAAAGACAAAAGGCTGGTGATTTTTTTCTGGGTCTCCTGGTCATAGCACCCCATATTTCTTGAGGATTCCTCACTACCAATCAGGTAGCCACTAACCACTTCCCCTAATCTTAGTCCACGTGGTTTGGATAAAGCTTTTCCCTGCATCCTCATTCCAGTGGAGGGGTAGTATATAATCCAGGATCAGCCAACCAGTGATATGGTTTGGACCTGTGTTCCTGCCCAAATCTCATGTCAAATTGTAATCCCCAATATTGGAGGTGGGGGCTGGTGGGAGGTGACTGAATCGTGGGGGTAGATTCCCCCAGTTGGGACTGTTCTGGTGATAGCGAGTTCTCGTGAGATCTCATTGTTTAAAAGTGTGTGTCACCTCCCCTGCTTCTCTCTTCTTTCTGCTCTGGTTACGTGAAGACAGCCTGCTCCTGTTTTGCCTTCTGTCATGAGTCAAGGCTCCCTGAGGCCTCTCTCCAGAAGCGGATGCCGTCATGTTTCCTATACAGCCTGTAGAACTGTGAGCCAGTTAAAACTCCTTTCTTTATAAATTACCCAGTTGCAGGTATTTCTTTATAGCCATGCAAGAACTGACTAATACACAAAGCATTTCATCTCCATGGCCACTGTGATTGGCTCAGGAGTGGGGGCGGTCCATGAAACCCATCTCCAGTATGTTTGTTGGAGCAGTTGAAGAAGACAGACTCTTTCCCCCCACTCCATACCCCACCAGGATCACTCAGGGGATGGAAACTGGCAGCCATCCAGTTACCAAAAGCCAACATCTTGCCTGAGAATGGTGCCACAATAGAGGAAAACAGTCAAGAGAAGGAAAAAACTAGGGTTCCAATGACAGCCTTTCATCTCCTAATGTTCACAGTGAGTGGATTTGGCAGTTTGATGAACTACTATAGTCCCTTTTGCTTAAACAAGTTTGAGTTGGGGTTTCTGTCAATTGCAACCACAAAAGTCTTGACCAAAACAGTTGATCTGAGCCTCATGGTCTGGGGCCAGAATCTTTAAGAGGGACATTAGTGGTCACCTTTCTTCTTAGCCTCCATGTTTCCATGCAGAAACTTCTGCTCCTGTAGTGAACCGGGATTTAAGTAACTTCTACTTCTCCTTTCTGAGTGCAGTGATGACTATCTGATAGGTGACATCAGTAAAAATAAATAAGCATATATGGATCTGTCCCATTGGGGTCCCCCTCTTTAACCTACCTGCCTGTAATCTGGATATGTTCTACTGCACTACAGCCAGCATGGGGCATGGACCCACACCTGCATTCTAGTGGCAGTTCTCAAAGCTCATTTTCCTTTGGTCCCACTCTTCAGCCTTGCTAGGCTTAAGGCAGCTATTCTGGGTAAGACTGACAGCTTCATAGACCCCAACTTTCCCTTGAATGCATCATCCTGAAGTCTCAACTCAGGGGTAAAAACTAGAATGCCTGAAGGTCGCTGCAGATCCAAGACACACTCTCTACCATTATCCATAATGAAAGTGGTATTTTGCCCTTTAGTTGTCTGACATCTATTTCTCATCCTGTTCTGAACTCAGTTTGAAAGAAGACTGTAATTAATTTCCACCTCTCAAATCTCGGCAACAGAATGAGGATAAGGGATCGAGTATGGAGAACAATACTTAGAGAAGTGGAAGGATTTCAACAATGGAAGTCATTTTATGGAAAGGGTAGTCTTTTAAAAACTGTAAGAGGGGTCAAGAACTAGCTTGACAAGAATAAATTCCTCTTGTCATTATGAGTAGCATGTATAAGGCGAGCAGAAAATTTCTTGATATCTTTTCTGTTGTCCTGAATGATAACCAAATTGAAATATAAGGTACATTTGCACTACACCTTAAATAAGTTATAGAGGAAACTGGTCTTCCCCTCCAGGGATTCCTCTGGCCACGGGTCTTGAAAGGGCATCCTCTCAAGATTCTATGTCTGGTTAATCCCTTTATCCCTCTGTTCAGTGGGGACAGTAACTTCTCCCATTTTTATGAGATTAACTGTGAAACTGACTTGGTTAATGCTTCCAAAGTGCTGGGCAAGTACCAAGAATTGCAATAAGGGAAGTCGGAAAGCAGAAGTGAAATCTGAGAAAGCTCACATTCCTTTTACATAAATAACTTGTGCCATTATCTTAGTTTCTCAAGTCAGAGTTTCTTCCGTAAATAATTCACAGTAATAGGCAGTGAGCTTGCTGTGAAGGGAACTGGTTAATTATTTACAATATTGATGGAATGTGAAACCTAACAAAATCTGGATGGAGAATGGGAAATGTGTTAGGGATAAAGGAGACCAGGCTCTGTGAGAGGAGAAGATGGCAGTGAAAAAATTTAATAATATTAGTGTCCTTCTTACAGAGCTAAATCCCACTGGGCTCAGCCTCTGGGGCAGTGTAACAGTGAAAGAGTAGAGTTCAAACAGCTAAAAATACATTGACTCTTGAACAACACAGGTTTGAACTGTACAGGTCCATTGATATGCAGATTTTCTTCCATATCTGCCACCTCTGAGACAGCAAGACAAACTCCTCCTCATCCCCTCTGCTTACTCAGTGTGAGGATGACAAGGATGAAAACCTATATGATGATGCACTTCCTCTTAATGAATAGTTTTCTCCTCATTATTTTTTCTAACAACCTTTTTCCTCTTACTTTATTGTAAGAATACAATATAAAATACATATAACATACAAAACATGTGTCACTTGACTATGTCATCAGCAAGCTTTCCACTCAACAGTAGGTTGTTAGCAGTTAAGTTTTGGTGGAATCAAAATATATATATGTAGATTTCTGACTGCCCAGGGGGTTGACACCCCTAATCCTAACATTGTTCAGGGGGCAACTGTAATTTGAAGTAGGACTTGCTTGTATGTCTTGAACCTCATGCAAGAAACATATAACTTAAATACACACATTGGATGTCTCTTCCATTGAGTGATATGGAGAGAAGAGAAAGAATGAACTGGGCCAAATTCGCATTCCTTTTAATAACCAGAAAGGGGTAGAAAATCTGAGAACACTCAAGCACTAATAACTTTTATCATTTCACAATGTAATAATCTAAAACCACGGTACTCTTACCTTGATTCTACCTGCTCTGTATACACTGAATGTATAATTTCATTCTTATAATGACCTCATTTTCCAGGTACCATCAACCATCCTCATGTTGTAGATGAGGAAACTGCACTTCAGAGAAGTGCAATCATTTGGCTGTGGTCACACAGCTAGAAAGTGGAGACCTAGTGGAGACTCAGATCTGTCTTTACCATTGTGTTTTTTTCACAAGCCTGATGAAAATACACCACCAGTCTCACAAGAGTTTCCAGCACTTCAATTATGTACAAACCTTTAATCCTTCTTTCTTTTTGACCACAAAGAGATTCAGACTTAGTATTGCAGAAGGGGAACGGCATTAGCTCCAGGTTGTGACAGACCTGGGCTAGACTCCTTGCACCCTTGTTTAATAGCTCTATTAATTCATTCTCACATTGCTATAAAGAACTACCTGAGACTGGGTAATTTATAAAGAAAAGAGGTTTCATTGGCTCACAGCTCTGCAGGCTCTACAGAAAGCATGGCTGGGGATGCTTCAAAAAACTTACAGTCTTGTTGGAAGACAAAAAGGAAGGAGTCACGTCCTACATGGCTGGAGCAGGAGGATGAGAGAGGCGGGAGCTGTACACAGTTTCAAACAACCAGATCTCATGAGAACTCACTCACTATCACGAAAACAGGAAGGGAGAAATCCGCCACCATGATCCAATCACCTCCCACCAGGTACCTCCTCCAACATTCAGGATTAAATTCAACATGTGACAAATATCCGAACCATATTAATAGCTGTGTGACACAGGCCAAGTTATTTAACCACATTCAGCCTCTTTTCCCTATCGATTCATTGCGCAAATACTTACTGAGCACTTGTCATCCGCTGAGCAACTGAGGTAAAGAAAACAAACACAAGTGTGCCTCCCCTCAAGGAGCTTACATTCTAGTGCATATAATGAATAGACAGTGGAGGTGGGGCGTAAGATTGCTATAGGCAAAATAAATAAGAAAACTATACAGACTATAAAGAAAGGAGAAAGCCGAGGGAGTATGTACCAGAGGGGTCCAGTTTTAAATGTAGTCATCAAAAAGGTATCATGAAGATGAACATTTGAACACAGATCAAAGGAGTCAGGAGCCAACCATGTGGAGATCTAGGGGAGGATTCCAGGCACAGGGAAGAGCAGGCACAAAGACCCTGAGATGAAGACATGCAAGGTAATGAGAGTTACCTGGTATGTTTGAGGAGCATCAGGGAGGCCAGAAAGGCTGGAGCAGAGAGAGTGAGAGGGAGGAGGTGGCAGGAGATGAGACTAGAAAGGTTATGTGGTGCAGGGGGCAGGTCCTGCAGTGCTTCCCTAGTAAAGGGAGCCGTTCTTAATGTGTGAGATGGGGAGCCCCTGGAGGGTTTTTAGCAGAGAAGCAGCATGAGCAGTCGGGTTTTAAGACTTGTCTTGGTTGTTAAGCAGTGAGTAGACCTTTGAGATGAGGGTTTGCCTTCCACCAGGCATAAGATAATGGTGTTCCATGTTGGTGGTAGCAGCGTAGGGTTAACACTACTGACAGGGGCTGGCTGGTGAGAATTAAATACGCAATATCTGGAAAACACCTGGCACAGAGTAGGGTGTGGTAAATGACAACTACTATTATATAGATCCTTTTGCAGGGAAAAATATATCATTTTCATACTTGTTCCAATCCCAGTGATCTGTAGGCAGACTTTATTATGTGAAAGACTGAAACTTCTAGAAAACTGGACATATGTTATTCAGATTTTCTTTGCACGGCTTCACATGCACAGCTTACATGAGTAAGAAAAACAAAAATACACAAGACTCTCTTTCTAGAAAAAAAATGTAAAATAACACGATATGAGCTTCCCCTTTTAGGGAGGTAGCTGGCTTTGATTAATTGCTTTGCTACCTGGAATTGTCTTGCTAAGAATAACAAGTTTCAAATCAGACTGAATTTCTCCTTCATGCTATTCTAACTCCTTAAACTTCTTGACATCCAAGGAGGAAAACAGTAACAACCAGACAACCAAACAGTCCTTTTGGCCTTGGACTTCGTCCTTCTCTAAGAGAGAATTCACATTAGGACCCCTTTGCTTGGTAGTTTAGGTTTTTGAAACACTGTTAGATAATTATTTAAGTCATAAACAGTGACAGTATGATTATAAATCATATCAGCATTACTAGCCATGCTTTTTTTCCACAGGAGCATTTTCTTTGGAGCCGCAAAAAACTTGTTGTACAGTATCTGCTTCTGGAGGAGAGTGATGGTTTTACTGATCTCCATTCTTACTGTACAGAATTGTTAAATAAAGTGATTTCTGACTGTTTTCCTGAAATTCATCAAAATAATAAGTTCTTGGTTTTCTTATTAGTTTTGACACTGAGAACTTCATGATGTTTGCAGTTATAATATTATGGTTCTTGGATTTTTTTTTTTATCAGTTCCAAGATGTGTTACTCATTTATCCATTCAAGAAATATTCATTGACCATCTGCCATGTGACACCCATTATGTTGGGTACTGAATATACAAAGAAGAAACGGTTCCTGTCCTCAAAATGCTTCCAGCCTAGTGGAGTTAGAGTCAAGCCAAAAGACAATACAGCAAAGCAAGATGATTTGTACCTTGGAGGACTTTGAAAAACACTGTGGGAGGGAGAGATCAGGAACTGTAAACCAGAGAACTGAGGAAGCCTTCAAGGGAAGGTGGCATTTGATGTGAAGCCTATGAGATGAATGGGTATTTGCTAGGTAAAACTAGAGGCAGGGAACTGGCCTTCCAGGAGAAGGAATAGATTACATAAGAAGGAACAAGAATGGAATAAGGGAGCCTGTCCTATGGAAAGAACTACAAATATTTAAGACAGGTGTAGTGAGGCCATATTTTTGGAATACATATAAAATATAGAATAGACTCCAAGTCCTCAGAAGTCTGTTCTGATTCCAAGAATCTGATGATTATCCAATCACACAGGATAATGTGTGCCAGGTGGTAGGAGTTCAGAGATGAATAAGCCAGTGCCTTCCAGAAGTTCATGGTCTTGTCATCTGAGCTGGTATTCCAGCAGCACGAAACAAAGGATATTTTCGTATTTGATAAATCAGAGCGATATGGTTCTGCCCAAATATCAGCTTGTCATTAGGCAATTGACTTACCTTTTGAGGGCCTCAGTTACTTCATCTATAAAAAGTGGGCCAGTATACTTACTCCCAAGGGGCTTCTGATGAGTAATAAAATACATGAAATTGTCCACCCTCATGTCCAACACATGGCAGATGCTCAACAAATTTTAGTTACACATTTTATTTGTAAAATAAAGAATTCCATTTTTATTGAAAACCAAGGAGATAAACTGGCATGTTCTAGCATTGGGGAAAAAGAGAGGTGAAGATAATTAACAATCCTGTTACCTCTTGCATTTTTCCCACCCAGCTCAACTCACAGAAGGAAAGAACATGTAGGGGGGAAAGGTGGTCAACACTAGACCAGGATCCAGACAATGGGAGAGAGGAGAGGTCTATGTTTGCTCACGATATATCCCTAGTATCTAGTACAATTCCTGACCCAAAGCAGGCGCTCTGAAAATCTTTGTTGAATGAATGTATTATCTGCAAATTGGAATCTGCATTAAGCAATTATATAAAGAAAGAAGTGTAGTTCTGGAATCGAATAATGCACATAGCCAGTGGCCAAAACCTACCACGATGGTTGAAGGAACTAAGGATGTTTAAGCTTGGGAAAAAACCCACAGAGATGTGATTTCTGCCATCAAATATCTAAAGCATCATCTCGAGAATGACTGCATTGACTTGCTCTGTGGGGCTGCAGGAAAATGTGCTAAGAGCAACAGGAACAAGTTACGTGGAGGTGAATTTCAGTTCAGTTCTCTGTTAGAGCAGTTTTTCCCATGCTGCTTCATTTGAGGGTGGCCTCAAATATGATTGCATTGTCTATCACTGGTATGTTCTAGTACAAGATCACATAGTGGGCTCTTGAGCATCAAATGGACAAGTAGAAAAGATAATCTTTAAGTTCTAGGTTTCTCTGGTGGATACTTGTGGTTTTAGTCTGGCACATGCCTGCTTTTCATGAACAGCCCTTCCTTCCTCCAGGTGGTTTTGGTGAGGTTTCCAATCGCAAGGCTGCACTCCATGCCTCACACCTTCATCCCTACCCCTGAAGCAGCGGGCTTGACAGAAGCTAGGAGAATCAGCATCTCTTGATGAGGTGGAATTTGAGTCTTAAGCAAAGGTATACAAAGTCAGAAGGTGCTTGCCATTGGTAATTTGATGGCAGCCACCCTTGGAACCAGTTCATGTGTTTCTAATGCTGAGGTGTCCTGACGTCCGCTGGTTCCTGTCCTTTCTGCCGGCTGTTTGTTCAGCAAATACTTCAATATTCTGAGTTACTCAATAGCCTTTGAATAAGCCCCTCCATTACTTAAACTAGTAGGCAAGCGAACACTTTCTTACAAAGGAGAAACTCTTGTAGAGTGGATTTGTGTATTAGTTCTATGATTAATTTTGCAATCCATAGCCTGATATGGCCCCCTGTTCCCCTACCAAAGATATACCACGGGGTAAAGGGGATCATCTGCATCCCCCAGCCATGTACTGTAGTGTCAACATGGCAAGAAGCAAGAACTAGAAAGGGGGCACAGTCTCAGGAAGTGCATTCTCTCTTTCTCTTTCTTTTCCTTATGGTCTACATCTTCACATGATAAGTAGGACCAGTCTAATTAAGAAAGGTGCAGAAGGAAACGAGGGAGTCTCAGAAGAACAGGAAAGAAGAAAGAAAATAGAGGGGAGGAGATGTAGGTCTTCAAAGAGTAATGGTCCCACAAATGGCCTCTGCAACTGTTAAAATGCAGCCTCAATCAACTAATTACCAATTACCAGGCTATCAAACCATAAAAGTTAAACTTGCCCACCCTGGCTGCCTGTCTTTAAAAGCAGGAATAAAAAGGAGGCTGGTGCCAAAGCCCCTCAATCATGATGCTCAAAATAGAAGCTATTAATTTAGCAGAGATCATGTGGCAGCCTTTCAAATGGCCTTGGCGTGACCCCTGAGGCTCACTGGGAAGGGTTCTCTCTAAAAAGCACATTTGTGAGGGGGGCGCCCAAGATGGCCAAATAGGAACAGCTCCAGCCTCCAGCTCCCAGTGTGAGCAACACAGAAGATGGGTGATTTCTGCATTTTTAACTGAAGTACCGGGTTCATCTCACTGGGGCATGTTGGACACTTGATGCGGGTCTGTGGGTGCAGCCCAACCAGCGAAAGGTGAAGCCGGGTGCCTCACCTGGGAAGCACAAGGGGGAAGGGAATTCCTTTTCCTGGCCAAGGGAAATTGAGACACACAACACCTGGAAAATCGGGTAACTCCCACCCTAATACTGCGCTTTGCCAAGGGTCTTAGCAAACGGCACACCAGGAGATGATATCCCACACCTGGCCCAGAGGGTCCCACGCCCACGGAGCCTCCCTCATTGCTAGCACAGCAGTCTGAGATCTAACTGCAAGGCGGCAGCCAGGCTGGGGGAGAGGCACCCACTATTGCTGAGACTTAAGTAGGTAAACAAAGTCGCCTGGAAACTCGAATTGCAGCACTATTCACAATAGCAAAGACTTGGAATCAACCCAAATGTCCATCAGTGACAGACTGGATTAAGAAAATGTGGCACATATACACCATGGAATACTATGCAGCCATAAAAAGGATGAATTCATGTCCTTTGTAGGGACATGGATGTAGCTGGAAACCATCATTCTCAATAAACTATCGCAAGAACAGAAAACCAAACACCACATGTTCTCACTCATAGGTTGGAATTGAACAATGAGATCACTTGGACACAGGAAGGGGAGCATCACACACCGGGGCCTATTGTGGGGAGGGGGTAGTGGGGAGGGATAACATTAGGAGATATACCTAATGTAAATGACGAGTTAATGGGTGCAGCACACCAACATGGCACATGTATACATATGTAACAAACATGTGCACGTTGTGCACACGTACCCTAGAACTTAAATTTAAAAAAAAATTCCTTATATGCAGTCAGCAGGACTCTAGCCTTTTAACTTTTAGCATGCTTCTACAGTTAAGCTGCTCTGCTCCACACGCAAACAGCTGTCCACAGCTGCTGCAAATTGGTTTATCCCCAGATAATGGCTGCAGCTGATAGCCAAAATGTCACTGTGAAACTCTTTAACAATTTAACGTGTTTGGCCTAATATAACCTGATTTTAACCCTATTTTTAAATGTATTAGCCTCTGCATAAATTCTTCTAAAAACGTTCAAGTCGTATTTAATATTCAAATTTTCTTTTCTCACGTGTTTGGAGAATTTTTCTGTAGCTAAGCTTACAACACAGCCCTCAAAATATTGTAGAAGCTGCAGGAAAGAAGCCTTGCTACCCAGAGCTGGAAGCATCCAGGCTACACACGCCAGAGCTAGATTTTGTTCAGAGAACACCAACTCAGATCACATTTGAGATTAAGTAAACATCATATAAGTCCTCACAGTACCAATAAAATAGGTTAATCAGAATGAATGTGGATTAAAGGAAAAAATTACCCTATTCTTTAAATAACCTTTAAGCATTATAAATGTATTAGGGATCTATGTGTACAGAAAAGTATAATAGTGGAAACCTATGAATAAAATATTGTATTTTTTTAAAAAAAGCACATTTGCATGCCATTCCTTCATCGTAACCTTCCCTAAGGAAGTTCAAATAGGAGAGTGGCATGGTAGAAGCAGCACCAGGGCTGGATCCCACAGGCCTGGATTCAAGTTTGGGTCCTGCCACTGACCATCATAAAGCCATAGTACAAGTCCACAGTTTGGAGGCTACTATTCAAAATTTACTCCCTTTCCTTTTCCCTACTGGCCTTCCTTTGCAGCAGAGCATATGGAGGGCATAGGGGAAATGTATGGGAGTGGTTCTTGTTGTCTCAATGATGGGGGCACTTGTAGGCAAGGACTCGGTGTGCTAGGTGCTCTACAGAGCTCATATTGGCTCCACCCACCAAAAATTGCCCCACACCTCGTACAACCTCCAAATTTCCTGGCAGACAATTCTACACAAGGAAAAAAGTTTATAATTAGCTGAAAACCTTTCATGGTTTTACATAAAAACATAGTTATTTTTGCCCTATTTTTACACTGAACTATCCAGGAGTACAATTACCATGTAAATCAAGAGAATATTGTATAACATTCGTTTGTTCAGAACTTTCCAAGAGTTGATGGCTAATTCACAAAATATCCCCAGTAGCAGGACTGCTGGCAGTGTTCACAGGGTGTTAGCAAAACAGTATCTCTGAATCGCAGTTCCCGCAAATTCATGGTGATTTTATGGCTCGGGCTTCTCATCTTCTGATATAGCTTCACCTGAGACATTATTTATTAAATACTAAATGCATTACGATTTTATTAAATATGGCTTTACTTTTATTTCTTTGTTATAGTTAGGGAACATTTTAAAAAGTTTTTCTGTGTGTATTGAGGTAGGTATGTTATCTGTACATTTCATATAAAGAAAACATAATAAAATACTTGTAATATTTGTATCTTAAGCCCAGTTTCTCAGTAAACAAACTCTGAGATGGAAGCCTGTATGCAGAAAGCATACTGGAGGGTGCCCCTGGGATCAACTCTGGGGGACCAAGGAAGTAGGATGGGTCTGAGGGAGAAGCTGAGCTGTAACAGTTACAACAGAGGCATAGCCCTTCCCACAGGGAGCTCTGGTCCTGGGATGGCCCTTTAGAGTGGTCCTGTCTCAGGGCAAGGAGAAGGGGGCCTTTATACCCCTATACTTACCACTCACTAGATTTAGGACGCCCCTGAGGAAGGGACATAAACTTAAGTGAGGACATGAACTTCTGCTGAGGGCAATTTTTGGAGAGAAACTCAGCTGAGCTCTGTCAACATTCTTGGCAGCTGGGGGATTGGTGGTCTCAGTCTTGAACAAGGCCCTAGGCAGCACACTACAGTATCCACCACAGTCCACCCTTGCTCTGATCATATACAGGTGCTTAGTATAGTAAGTTCTGGAAACAGCTTCTGCATGGTTCTGGTGGTTCTCTTTTCTGGAGAAACTTAAAAGATGAAATGTGTTAATATGCTCAGGCTGCTATAATATATTACAGATTGGGTGGCTTAAATGACAGAAATTTGTTTCTTGCTTTTCCAGAGGGTGAGACTTCCAACATCAAGGTGCTGGCAAAGCATGTTTTATTCTGAGGCCTCTTCTCTTGGCTTGTATGTGACTATCATCTCATTGGGTGCTCAATTTACCTTTTCTTTGTGTACACGAGAGAGAGAGAGAGAGAGAGAGAGAGAGAGAGAGAGAGAGAGACAGAGAGAGAGAGAGAGAGAGAGAGAGACAGAGAGACAGAGAGACAGAGAGAGAGAGAGAGAGAGAGAGAGAGAGAGAGAGAGAGAATGAACTCAAGAAAGTTCTCCAGTGTCTCTTCTTATGAGGATACTGATCTCATCAGACTAGGGCTTTTCATGACCTCATCTAACTCTAATTATCTCTTGAAGGCCTCATCTCCAAATATCATCACATTGGGTTCAACATTTGAATTTTGAGGTGACAATAACAATCTACAACATTAAATTGCTATTTATCATGGTTCTCCTGGGAAACAAAACCAATAAGTTGTAGAGATATAGTTTTAGATCTGTTAAAAATATATATATATATTATATAGGTATACATGTATATACGTATAGAAGGGTGTGTGTGTGTGTGTGTGTGTGTGTCTATATATGTGTGTGTATACAGAGAGAGAGAGAGACAGAGAATGAGAGATTTATTATAAGGAATTTGCTCACATAATTATGGTGGCTAAGAAGTCCCAAGGTCTGCAATTGGCTGGAGACCCAAATAAGGCCAATGTGTAGTCCCAGTCTAAAAGCCTTCCAGCTCTAGTCCTAAGAAGAGCTGATGTTTCAGTCCAAGTTCAAAGGCAGGAAAAGTCCAATTTTCTTGGCTGAGCTCAGCCATCAGGATGCAGGCAGAGCTCCTTCTTAGTCTTTTCTTCTACTCAAGTCTTCAGTTGTTTGGGTGATGCCCATTTACATCACGGAGGGCAATCTGTTTTACACAGCCTACCAATTCAGATGCTAGTCTTGTCCAGAAATGTCATCACAGACACATATAGAATAATGTTTAACCAAATGTCTCAGCACTGCACGTCCTGGTAAAGTTGACACATACAATTAACCATCACGAGAAGGTTAGTGAGAAAAACTACAGAACCTGCTGTTGAATCTGGAGCTTTTGCTGCAATTGACACTTGTCATTTCCTTTATCTACTACTCATTGAAGATTGCCCTCACCTCTGGCCAGTCCCTCTTCTGGTCTAGTGGCCTCAACGTGTCCCCAGGTCATGGCCGGTACATTTGTCCATTTGCCATCAAAACTGAACAAGGGAGTACAAAGAGATGCCCCAGTGGATTACCTGCTACCAAGCATGTCCTTCTCTGCCTCCGTGGTGAAATAGTAGACCTACCTCCTGCTGATCACCAAAGTCAATTCCCACCAGGAAGGTGATGTCTTTACCTGTCGGTCAGCTTCCTGGCATAAGGAGCCTGAAATGACCAAGTGACAGCCAAAGCTTAAAATTTAATGAGACTCTTTCTCTGTGCCTTAGTGGAAATGCTACCGCTCTTTGACAGAACCTCTAAACCCACACACCCCAGTTATGGGAATGGGAGACACAAAACCGCCAAGTGGGTAACTGGGTGTCATATTAAATGGGGTCACTTCTACTTTTACCCTTTAGTTCTCAGACCCATGCCTTCAACTCACTGGGGATGCAACACAATACAATGATCTATGGTTTAGGATATGCAGTGCATGCTGAAGGATTATGTCCCATCTTTGTATATCATCTCTAAGCCATTTCATCAGTGGTTATTTGAAAAGGCCATGTCAGCAATCTAACTGATAGGCAAATTTGGGGCAGTGTATCATGACACATCAGCAGTGTATCCCATGGTCATGCTATCACTAATACACTTCCATTGCCATAAAGTGGGTTGCTTACAGGAATCTCCTAACAATAGGTAGAACACTCTGCAAGCTCTCAGGTGGCAGTGCTAGCTGAGGTCATGCAGGCAGGAAAGGCAAACATAGACAAGTGTAAATTCTGGTCAAAGTGAATCACAGCCTTTCCCAAGGTGAAAGAAGTCCAGTGTAATCAACTGGTCAGAAAGTTGCTGGTCGATCTCCTCCAAAACTGGTGCCATATCAGGTGGTCAGTGTTGATCTCTATTGCTGATAGAGTGAACGTTCAGCCATGACAAGGGCTGGATCGACCTTGATGTTGAAGTGGGAGCCCATTTGTAGCCTCCATCCCAGCCATCATGGCTGCTCCATCACTGTGGTCACTGTGCCAGTATTGAAAGGACAGTGACCACCTGGCCAGCCTCTCCTGGCCATGTCATCCTGTCCACCTGGTCGTGCCATGGCTCTTCAGTCTTGTGGACTCACACAAGACTGGCAAGGTTTCACTAAAATAGTGTTCCCAGGAGTAAAGCATACTACCTCCAGAAGCCAAAAAAAAATAAAAAATAAAAAATAAAAAAATGGCCTATCAGGCATTATGCTTGCACCCTAGTAGTGGGAAAGAAAAAAATGCAACAGTTTAACCTTAATTTTGAAGGGGATGTCCTTCACGCACCAGATCATTAAGTTCCTAAAGAGTTCCCTGATGTAAGAATCCCCTGAAACTTAGTTGGGGTAATCCCAACCTTTAGGGTGCATTTGTCTTGACATAACCTCCAACATACATGCCACTTTTTGCTCATCTGTTCTGCTTAGAATCAGATTTTTTCATATGGAGGACATGTGTGATATCCTGAAGACTTTCCCATTCCAGTTTTGGTGTCTCAGGTCTTTCTCAGTCAGGGCCTGACCTTGGTAAAACAGCCTTGCCTGGACTGAGAAGACATTCTTCCCTGAGGCTCTGTTTTTCTAATAAAGTTCTAGGCTCAATTCTCACCTTTTTCTGCCCTCCTACTATAGAAAAAAAAAAAGAAGAAGAAGACAGGAGCTTTACGTGCTACCAAGGAAGCCCTCTGACTTTCACACTTCATGGTATATTGATGTTTGATCACCCTGACCCTAGTTAGAAGTAGAAATGGGATATTGTAATGTCATTCTAAATCAAAGAATAAAATAAATGTATGTTAAAGAAAAGGGTCAGGTGTTGTGGCTTATGCCTCTAATCCCAACACTTTGGGAAGCTGAGGTAGGAGTACTGCGTACTGCTTGAGGTCAGGACTTTGAGAGCAGCATTGTCAACATGGCAAGACGCCATCTCTACAAAAAATTTTTAAAAAGTAAAAATAAATTAGCTGGGCATGGTAGTGCTTGCCTGTAGTACCACTTACTCCTGGCTGGAGGTGGAAGGCTCGCTTGAGCCCAGGAGTTTGAGGCTGCAGTGAGCTATAATCCCGTCAGAAGGAAAGAAGGGAGGGAAGGAGGGAGGGAGGAAAGGAAGGAGGGAGGGAGGGAGGAAAGGAAGGAGGGAGGGAGGGAGGAAAGGAAGGAGGAAAGGAGGGAGGGAGGGAGGGAAAAAGGATGAGTAAATCATTTATGTACCCCGTCCATATGCCAGGCACATAATAAGTCTTATTTCATTATTATTCACAAAATCCTATGAGGCCACCATTGTTATTCCTATTTTATGAAAAGGAATTGAGGCCCAGAGCGGTCAAGCAAGAAGCCTGAGATCACACAGATTGGTAGAGCTGAGATCTGATATGGCCCAACTGAGTCCAGAACTCATGCTCTTGTGACAGAACCTTCCAGATGGCTTCATCCTGAGCAGGCAATTTAGGAACAACTTCACAGACATACATTTGAATAGGCCTTGAAGGATGAATCGAACCACAATAGGCAGAGAGCCTCTGAAGATGAAGGAATAATAGCATAAGCAAAATTCTAAAGCACAAAAGATTAAGAAAAAGCACAGTGGGCCAGGCATGGTGGCTTATACCTGTAATCCCAGCACTTTGGGAGTCCAAGGTGGGTAGATCATGAGGTCAGGAGATCGAGACCATTCTGGCTAACACAGTGACACTCCGTCTCTACTAAATATACAAAAAATTAGCCAGGTATGGCGGCAGCCACCTGTAGTCGCAGCAACTCGGGAGGCTGAGGGAGGAGAATGGTGTGAACCCAGGAGGCGGAGCTTGCAGTGAGCAAAGATCGCGCCACTGCACTCCAGCCTGGGTGACAGAGCGAGACTCCATCTCAAAAAAAAGAAAAGAAAAAGAAAAAGCACATTTTCTTAATCCAGTCTGTCACAGATGGACATTTGGGTGATTCAAGTCTTTGCTATTGTGAATAGTGCCGCAATAAACAAAGATGTGTCTTTGTAGTAGAGTAATTTTAATCCTTTGGGATATACCCAGTAGTGGGATGGCTGGGTCATATGGTACATCTAGTTCTAGATATGAGAATCGCCTACTGTTTTCCATAATGGAACTAGTTACAATACAGTGTAAAAGTGTTCCTATTCTCCACATCCTCTCCAACACCTGTGTTTCCTGATTCTAATGATTGCCATTCTAACTGGTGTGGAGTATCTCATTGTGGTTTTGATTTGCATTTCTCTGATGGCAGTGAGATGAGCATCATGGCTGTATGGATGTCTTCTTTTGAGAAATGTCTGTCATATCCTTTCCCCACTTTTTAGAAAATGTGGCAATATACACCATGGAATACTGCAGCCATCAAAAGGAGAGTTGCGTCCTTGTAGGGCCATGGATGCAGCTGGAAACCATCATTCTTAGCAAACTATCACAAGAAGAGAAAACCAAACACCGCAGTTCTCACTCATAGGTGGGAACGAACAATGAGATCACTTGGACTCGGGAAGGGGAACATCACACACTGGGCCTATATGGGGAGGGGGGAGGAGGGAGGGAGTGCTCATGGGGAGTTATACATGATATAAACGTCTGCACATACCCTAGAACTAAAGTATAATTAAAAAAATAAATAAAATAAATCTTTCTCAGAGTTTATGAGTATCTATAAATTTTGATGCTATTGAGGCAAAGGAAGAAAAGCAGGACTCCCAAAATCAAAAAAAAAAAAAAAAAAAAAAAAAAAAAAAAAGCATGGTGTGACATCCAGGTAGAGCAGAGGAAGGGGATAGAAAGTAATAACACCTACTTTGAATCAGGATGGAACCAGGTTCCTCACATATATTAGAGGTTTACAATCAGCTAATTTGTACAGAAGCTGCCCCTCTTCATAGATTTTATCTGGACAAAAACCACATCCTAGCATCCCATTGGGTCTCCGGTACTGAGTAAAATGCTAATGGATAAATTAGCCCAGATAGATCCTATCACTTACTAGACACGTGTCCCAGGCAGAACATCTAAGTAAGGCTTAATTTCCTCATGGGCAAAATAGAAACACTAACTCCAACATGGTAGCCATTCAAAATATGTCTTATGAATGAATAAATTATCTCACTATCCCCATCAATTGGTTCCATTATCCACATTCTGGGGACAAACTGGGACCCAGAGACGTAAAATTGCCTGAAGTCACACAGGTATTAGGTAGGAAGGTAAAATTGGACATAGATCTTCCTAATGTCAAAGCTTATGATAAATACGTCTGCCGTGGGATCCATGGATAATGGCAGACTGCAGACCACGCCAAGGAATTCCACAGGTTCTGCTGCGGGAAGGCTATGGTGTATTTTAATGTGGTGACACGAGCTCTAGAAACGGATGTAGACATGGTTAGAATATGGGGGAAGAACACACTCAATGAGGAAAGACAGTGCAACCATCACGTGTCCATGCGCCCCACAGGTGTCTGAAGAGCTCCTGTCCTCAGTACAGCTCCGTGTGTGCAGAAATGTTCCACCTCACCCACTCAGGGCTCTCTATTTACCTAATTTTTGTTGCGAGCCAGTGAGCTATTCAGTCCCCTGCTGCGGTACAAGACACTGTGACAGATGGCGGTGCCCAGGCTGGAGAATAAGTTGCACGTTTCTGCCAATAAAACTAGCCAGAAAAGCAGGGAGGTTGTCACTGGTGGGCACATTAGGCAGGAGTCCTTGGGTTTGTTTGCAATGTGGAGTGGCGTGGAACACGGAGAGCAACTAGGTCTCCCAACAGTGGGAGCCAGAGGTCCACAACCTCTTGTGAGCAGGAGGCAGAAATCCAACGAGTCCCATTGACAATCACAGTCTCTCATGGCAGAAGCACACAGGGGCACTTAATTAGCATAGCATATGTCCTGATGAACAGGCATTCAACGTACATGGATAAAGAAAAAATGAAAATGCTCACTGCTTTGTGGACAGATGAAGAACTGTCCAAACTGACTCATCCGTGAGCCCTAGAAAGAAACCTGAAAACACCTTTACTCATTCCACAGACCAGACAAAACCCAGAGCAGTGACTTAGCTCAACTCCAGAAGAAGAAGAACAGAGGTGAAGGATGAGGCTTGAGGATTGAGTTTCACTTCAGGCTGTTTCGGTTTTTTCCCAGGCTTTCAGCTCCTTTGCTTTTGAAGGCCTTATCTCCCATATCTCACAGCTTAACAAACCAGTAATAGGCACCCATATTCCACATGAATATAATTCACACAGACCTAAACTATAGAACAGTAAAGTTGCAATGGGCAAGTTGACCTATGTCATCTGACATAAATATTGAACTAAATGATTCTTGCTTTTGATTGTACAGTGCTCTTTTGCTAGTTTCAAGCTAGTCATTGTTTCTCAGGTCTCACATTTGTAAGTGCTCTTAAACAGCTTGTGTGCTACAGGCCCCATGCTCAGAGTACCTAATGGAGACATCAACTCTGCCACATCGTAACTGTGTGATCTCGGGCAAGTCGCCCAGCAGAGCTTCAGTTTCTTCATCTATAACCTTGGGAGAGCAATGCCTGCTTCACACGGCTGCTATGAGGGGCCCTGTTGTGAGAAAGTGCTTAGTGCAGAAGAGCCACGCAACAAAACTCTCTTTGTTTTCACTCCATAGGTCCTTGGAAAGCCAGGAACAATAAAGGAAGGGGAAAGGAGTCATCACTTGCTCCACACATGACACATGACAGACTCTGAAAGCCCCTTGTATATAACATCGCATTTGGTACCACCCAACTTCCTCATATGGAATAAGAGGCCATATTATCCCCTGGTTTTAACTGAGGGTATCATGGTGACAAGACTGAGCCAGGTTCATACAGAGCTGGGAGGCAGGAGCAGGTAAATGCATGTAAGGAGGTTTTTGGAGAACAAGAAATTAGAGGAAGTTGTTTTTCTCTCACATCCTTGCTCCAGAATTGCAAAGGTTACATTTTCATCCCTTTGGTAACGACCCAAGAAGTAGGGATTTCAAAATCTCCAGAGTGTTTAGAGTCTTTGGAGGGGCAGTGGAGAGACGCACATCCCAAACTTAGCCCACCTATTCAACGCATTGGGTGGCAATCTTCATAGTTACAAATGGTAGAGCTGACCTTGCGGTCCCTAGAAGACCCGTGATATGGCCAACAGTGGATCACAGATGGAAAGAAGAAAAGGGAAAAAAATTTTGGAAGAAAAAGGAAAAGCACATACACATATACACACACGCACATACATATGCGTAAATGTGTATATTCATTCGTATATATGTGTGTCTGACACACACACACACACACACAAAAGCAACTTAGAAAAGGAAAAAATATCTCCAGGTGCCTGGTTAACTTAAGAATACCAAGCCACATGACCACCTTCTCAAATGACCAAACCTCAGCCATGTTAAATGACCTGTACAAGTGGTAGTCAAGGTCAGGGTCCTGGTCAAACAAAGGGGAAACCATTACTAGTTTTTGTATACATGCTATGTATTCCGTATAATTCTTCCTTTTTTACAAGTAAGGATACTGAGTCTCAACATTTTTGCAATTTGTTTAGGTCATAAAGCTAATAAGTGGTAGAATCAGATCTTGAGCCAGGTTCTGTCTAACTCGAAGGTCCAAGCCTGTTTCCCAAATGTCTGTGCCTCAGCATAGTCCAAAGGTTTATAGTTTTTTGTTTTAAATCATCTTAAGATAACAATGGACATGCTGCAAGCAGTATTCTGAGTATTTTTCACTGGGAATTGAATATTCTACCTTCCAGTTTATAGATGAGAAAATGGAAGTTCCAAGATACAATGTAGCTTGCCGACACAGCCATACAGTGATGGTGCTGACCTGGGATTTAGGACTATCAACCCCTATGTTGTTCCCACTCTAGAGAACTGCCTTCTCATTGCCCTGAAGCAAACCACATTAACTGACACCCACACAACTAAGCGTCCGTAGGGGTCAGGATTCTTTTGCAGATGACAAGCAAGATAAAAATCCAGGAACTTCTAGGGAAAGCAATGCAGAGTGATTCCCTATTGGCACAAGTGCGTTCCTGAACTCCCACTTCTCAGCACTAAAAAGAGGTTAGGCTGTCCTCCATGCTGATCTAGTAAATGAGTTTGCATCAGCATAAGCTGAATAGAGGAAAAAGAGGTATCAATCCAGGGCTTCTAGTCTTAATGACAAAGCTGTAATTGTGTCCCTGGGCCAGACAGCTGCCAGCTTCCTGAGAAAGGAGATGATATCTTTTAAGCTTTAAGGAAGATTTGGTTAAAAATAAACACAGACAAAGTCCTGGTTTTACTCACTCTCCTCCACCTTGTTCGAGGGGGAAGGAAAAGCCAGTGGAATTGTAATCGGTGCAGGCATCTGCTAAATAAAGTAACACAGACATGCAGTTTCCACCCCCGAGCAAAGTGAGAGTAAGAATTTTGTAGGAGTTGGTGAAAATACGACAATAGAAATAGACTGCAACATAGCAAGCAAAGGTCATAAATAAAGCAACAACCTCGCAATAATGGGCATGACACCTGATGCGAATCTTGATCCCAAATCTAACAGGCAGAAGCAGGCAAGAATCAGCTCTTGACTTGCTTTTGAGTGATGTCTTGGAAATGGTTCATAACAACCATGAATTCCAATTTGGTTGAGTAATTCTGTCCAAAGCAGAACCTAATAAGGGAGTCATCAGGACATCAGATTGCAGCAAACTTTGGAAGACGATGAGCAAATTTCTATGGAAGCTAATCAATAAGTGGATAATCGTGAACGTTTCGGTCGTGCCCAGCACTCCATCCACCCCGAGATGGGTAGGGACTGTCAGTAAAGAGAGTGTCTGAACTGGGAGCAAGCCCAGAGGAGATAAACAAAGCAAGGAAAAGAAACAGAATGAGTACAGATTCACTGGGGAAAAGATTAAGTTCACAGTTATTATTAATATTATCGTTATTATTTTATAATCAAACACTTAATGAGCAGTTGTATTCCAAAAAGCACCATGGTAGGTGGCTGAGAAATATAGATGCTCCCAGGTCTCTTTTCAGTCCCAGGCTTGGTGCCCGTTTGTCTCCAGGGACTCAAATACTTTCTGTCCACCCTTAAAGCTGCAATTTCCCAGTCTTTCTCCAGGGGAACTGCTATGCTATGCAGTCTGGTTGCACTCTCCCTCCAGACTGCCGCTAAAAGCACCTCATAGGCTCTTTTTTTGTTTGTTTTAGGAGTCTTACCACTCACCACCAAAGGAAAAGCAGAAGAAAAAATAAAAAACTTCAAAAAAGTACAAATACGTCTTACAGAGTTCTTACCTCCGTGATCCTTAATCAGCAATGATGAGAGAATGGAGCCAGTATGCAGCAGTGCAGCGCAGTTAAGAAGCTCCGGCTCTGAGGCCAGCTGGAGAGGGTTTGAATCCCAACTCAAGCACCTGTTAGTGATGCTGCCTCAGGGAAATCATTTAAAACTCTGGAGCCTCATTGATATGGTTAGGCTTTGTGTCGCCACCCAAATCTCATCTTGAATTATAATCCCCAGGTGTTGAGGAACCTGGTGGTAGGTGATTAGATCATAGGCCCAGTTTCACCCATGCTGTTCTCTGGATAGTGAGTTCTCATGAGATCTGATAGTTTTATAAGTGTTTGGCAAGTTGTTCTCTTGCTCACTCTTCTCTCTCCTGACGCCATGTGGAGAAGTCCTTGCTTCCCCTTCTGCCATGATTGTGAGTTTCCCTGTAAGTGTCCAGCCATGTTGAACTGTGAGTCAATTAAACCTTTCCTTTATAAATTGCCCAGGCTTGGGAATTTCTTTATAGCTGTGTGAGAACAGACTAACACAGTAAATTGGTACCACAGAGAGTGGGGCACTGCTGAAAAGTGGGGCACCCGAAAATGTGGACGCAACTTTGGAATTGGGTAATGGGCAGAGGTTGGAACTGTTTGGAGGGCTCAGAAGACAGGAAGATGTGGGAAAGTCTAGAACTTCCTAGAGCCTTGTTGAATGGTTGTGACCAAAATGCTCAGTGATATGGACAATGAAGTCCAGGCGGAGGTGGTCTCAGATCGAGATGAGGAACTTCTTAAGAACTGGAGCAAAGGTCCTTGCTGTGGTTTTGCAAAGAGAACTGGCAGCATTTTGCCACTGCCCTAGAGATTTGTGAAACTTTGAACTTGAGAGAGATGATTTGAAATTGGAACTTATGTTTAAAAGGAAAGCAGAGCACAAAAGTTTGGGAAATTTACAGCCAGACGATTTGATAGAAAAGAAAAACCCATGTTCTGGGGAGAAATTCAAACCAGCTGCAGAAATTTGCATAAGTAATGAGGTGCCGAATGTTCATCACCAAGATGATGGTCTGCAGGGTATGTCAGAGACCTTCACAGCAGCCCCTACCATCGCAGGCCCAAAGGTCTAGGAGGGAAAAATGGTTTCATGGGCTGGGTCCAGGGCACCCTGCTGTGTGCAACCTCAGGACTTGGTGCCCTACATCCGAGTTGCTCCAGCCTTGGCTAAACAGGAAGATACAACTCAGGTTGTTGCTTCAGAGAGTGAAAGCCTCAAGCCTTGGCAGCTTCCATGTGGTGTTGGTCCTGCAGGTGTACAGAAGACAAGAATTGAGGTTTGGGAATTTCTGCCTAGATTTCAGAGGATGTATGGAAATGCCTGGATGTCAAGGCAGAGGTGTGCTTCAGGGGCAGAGCCTTCGAACCTCTGCTAGAGCAGTGTGGAAAGGAAATGTAGGGTTGGAGCCCCCACACAGAGTTCCCACTGAGGCACTACCTAGGGGAGCTTTGAGAAGAGGGCTAACCTCCTTCAGGACCCCAGGATGGTAGATCCACTGACAGCTTGCACCATGTACCTGGAAAAGTGGCAGACACTCAATGCCAGCCCATGAAAGCAGTCAGGGTGGGCATCAGGGATGGGGATAAACCCTGCAAAGCCACAGGGGTGGAGCTGCTCAAGGCTGTGGGAGCCCACCTCTTGCATCAGCATGACCTGGATGTGAGGTATGGAGTAAAAGGAGATTATTTCAGAGCTTTAAGATTTAATGACTGCCCTGCTGGATTTCAGACATGCATGGGGCCTGTTTCTTCTTTGTTTGGGCCAATTTCTCCCATGGCAATGCAAGCATTTATCCAATGCTTGTACCCACATTGTATCTTGGAAGTAACTAACTTGCTTTTGATTTTATAGGCTTCTAGGCAGAAGGGACTTCCCTTGTCTCAGATGAGACTTTTGACTTTGAAGTTTTGGGTTAATGCTGGAATGAATTACAACTTTAGGAGGCTGTTGGGAAGGCACGATTGGTTTTGAAATGTGAAAGGAGCATGAGATTTCAGAGGTGCCGGGATAGATTGATACGGTTAGGCTTTGTGTCCCACCCAAATCTCATATTGAATTGTAATCCTCAGGTGTTGAGGGAAGAACATGATGACAGGGCAGTCTCCCTCATGCTGTTCTCATGATAATGAGTGAATTCTCATGAGAACTGATGTTGAGTGAGTTCTCACAAGATATCTCTCTCCTGCTGTCATGTGAAGAAGGTTCTTACTTCCCCTTCACCTTCCTCACTGAATGTAAGTTTCCTGAGTCCTCCCCAGCTGTGTAGAACTATGAGTCAATTAAACCTCTTTCCTTTATAAATTACCCAGTCTTGGGTATTCCTTTATAGTCATGTGAGAATGTACAAATATACTTATTTTTTTCTGTAAGATGAAGAAACTATAATTTACCAGGATGAGTTTTTTTTTAGGACTTAGAATTATTATATGTATGTATATTACATATATATGCATTTATGTATAAATGTAGATATAAATGTTATCTATATATTCATATATGTGTATATATAGATACAGATAAAAATGATATAGATATAAATATAAACACAAACATAGATATATATACATCTATATATAGATATATCAATCATACACATAACACAATAGGAGTTCAATATGTGGTAGCTGGCCGGGCACGGTGGCTCAAGCCTGTAATCCCAGCACTTTGGGAGGCCGAGACGGGCGGATCACGAGGTCAGGAGATCGAGACCATCCTGGCTAACCCAGTGAAACCCCGTCTCTACTAAAAAATACAAAAAACTAGCTGGGCGAGGTGGCAGGTGCCTGTAGTCCCAGCTACTCGGGAGGCTGAGGCAGGAGAATGGCCTAAACCCGGGGAGCAGAGCTTGCAGTGAGCTGAGATCCGGCCACTGCACTCCAGCCTGGGAGACAGAGCGAGACTCCGTCTCAAAAAAAAAAAGAAAAAGAAAAAAAAATGTGGTAGCTATTTCTATTTTTATCCTTGGAAAATTAACTGGAGGACCTCCCCATGTTATTTCCCTGGGGGTTAAATTCAAAAAACTCTCTCCTTTCTTCCTGACTCATCTGAAAGTAAAGAGCTGACTAACACATTTCATCCTGATAGCTCCTCTTCTGGTCTGAAAATGTAACCCTGCCTCGTCCAACCATGAGGAAAACATCAGACAAACCCAGACTGAATATGAGAGGCATTTTATAAAACATCTAACCAGTACTCTTCAAGCCACCAAGGTCATCGAAAACAAGGAAACACTGAGAAAGTTTCACAGACCAGAGAAACCTGTCAACTAAATGTAAGATGGTATCATGGATGTGATCCTGGAACAGAACAAGGGCATGAAGTTAAAACTAGTAAAGTCTAAATAAAATGTTGAGTTTAGTACTGCTCCACTGTGTTCCTTAGTTGTAACAAATGTGCAATGGTAATGTAAGATGGGAAAATGGGAATGGGATGGGACAATGGGAAAAACTGGGTGAAAAACTGTATTTGGGAACTCTCTGTACTATTATTGCAACTTTTTTAAAATTTAAAACTATCCAAAAACTAAAAGTTGATTGAAATAAAACGTTACTCTAATGGAGCAGTAGGCGCCTCTAGATAGAGTAAGCAATTTGAATCACTGTAATACTATTTAACAATTACTGAGTACTACCAAGCCCAGAAACTGAAATAAACTTCTTACCTGGCATTATTTTATTTAATCATCCCAATTGCGCCACCAGGTAGGCACTAATATCCCAGTAATGTAGCTAGTAGGACCTCTAAAGAGGGATTCACTTTATATTTACATTATATTTTTCTTATGATATGACAGCAATTTGGAAATCAAAAAATATTTCCTCCAGGAAAAACAATATTATAAGAAGAGTATGTCTATGAATGTGTTAGAGTGAGCTGACTTAGTTCCTCCTATAGGAAATTCCTTGTTCTAGAAACAAAGAGATAGCTCAAGGTTCAAGTATTTAGAGTTTGAAGTAGCTATCAATTAGAGTTTGGATTGATGCCACAGTAGTACATCATTCACTCCAGAAATAGGAGTAAGGTCTAGGGACTTGAGAATAAATACCCAAGGATTAGAAGAATAGGGCTTAGAATAAGCTCAAGAAAGCAGGAAGGTAGACTGTCTTCTACCTAACTATCTGAATAGAGAACTAAAGAATCCCCCTTGAAGTCAAAAGTCTAAGTTTACTCCATAAGTGAAGACAGGGTCAGACTTTACACTTGTCACAAGGTAGGGGAATCCCAAAGCCAGAATTTCATGGAAAAACTAGTTTAGAAACAGTGAAGCCTCTGAGTCTTGGAAGAAACAAACATAAGACTATTCTATAAGAATACTTTCCTATCCTGGAACACAAGGTAGTCCCACCAAAATATGAAACAAAACACAAAAACATAACAAAATCTAACAATCTATTTTACCACATTAACAAGTTAAAGGCAAAAACATTTGATCATAATGATAGATGGTTTTTAAAAATTGCTACATTCAACACCAATTTACAAAAGAACAAATAAGTCTTGGAAAACTAGGAGTAGAAGATAACTTTGTTACACTCATAAAGGGTATACGCAAAGCTCTATAGCAAACCTCAAAGTTAATGAGGAAACATAGAAGATTCTAAGGTCTGCAATAAAGAAATTCAACAAACTCTTCCCCTTTCTTCCTGATTCATCTGAAAGTGAGAAGCTGACTAACACATTCCACCCTGAAAGCTCCTCTTCAGGACTTACAATGTAATTCTAGCCAGTCCAACCATGTCCTGGAGGTCTTACCTAACACAATATAAAGAAAAAAATAAGTACCAGATGAAAGAATGGGAAAGGAATACATCAAGAATAATGATTCAAAGAAATAATTTTCTACATAGAAATAGCCAAAATAACCTACAGCCATATTATTAGAGCTCATTAGAATTCAGTAACAATGCTGGCTATAAGATCAACATGCAAAAAATGGAATTTCCATGTTTAATTTTATAATAAACTGCCAAGATACTTTCCAGAGTGATATACATTTTATATATCAGTAATGCTTGTCTGATTCAGGTTCTGTGCATCCTGGCCAGCATCTGATGTTGTCACTATTTTTCTTCCTGCTCATTCTGATAGGTGTGTAGTTATATCTTACTAAGGTTTTAATTTCCATTTCCCCAAAAGCCAATGATGCTGAACGTTTTTTCATGTGCTTCTTTGCTGTCCATCCTCTTTGACGAAACGTCTTGCCCATTTTCTAGTTGAATTGTTTGTTTTACAGTTGATTTCTGAGAGCTCCTTATATATCACAGACACTAGCCTTTTTTGAATATGTGGTTTGCAAATATTTTATCCTATTCTGTAACTTGCCTTTTCATCCCTTTAACATATGTGTTGCAGAGCAGAAGTTTTTAATTTTGATAAGGTTCAATTTTTCAAATTTTATTTTTATGGATCATGTTTATGGTGTCAAATTTTAGAAATTCTCCACCAACTCTTGGTTCTGAAGTTTTTTTTCCTATGTTTTCCTCTTAAAGTTTTATATTTTCCACTCAAGTCTGTGATACATTTTGACATTTTGAGTGAACTTTTGTGTAAACTATGAGGTTTAAGTCAAGCTTTTGTTTTTTTTTTTGTTTTGTTTTGTTTTGCTTTTTGTTTTGTTTTTTGCTTATCAACATCCAGTTTCTCTAGCACCATTTGTTGAAAAAAAAATTATTCCTCCATTGAAATTGAAATACAAAGGAACCAAGAAAGCTAAGACAATTTTGAAAAAAATGAATACAGTGGGAGGATTCATTTTACCCAATTTCAAGATGCATTATATAGCTACAGTAATCAAAGTTGTGTGGTCCTGACAGAGGGAAAGATACACAGATCAATGGAATATATTAGAAGACCCAGATATAACCTCACATAAGGAAGGCCAACTACTTTTTGACAAAGGTTCAAAAGTAATTCAATGACAGCAAAACAAAATGAGCCTGAACCTAAAGTTCACATCTTATTAAAAAAATTAACTCAAAATGGATCATAGATTTACATGTAAGACAAAAACCTATAAAATTCTGAGAGGAAGACATGGAAGAAAATCTTCAGGATCTAGGGCTTGGTTAAGAGTTCTTATAACATCAAAGGCACACCCGTAAAAGGAAATACTGATACATTTGATCTCATCAAAATAAAAAATATTTTCTCTGAGACAGACCTATTAAAAGGATAAAAAATAAGCTATGGAGTGGAAGAAAATATTTGCAAACTACACACCTGACAAAAGACTATTATCAAGAACATATTTTTAAAAACTTTCCACAATAAGTTAAAAATCCCAAGTCAAGGCTGCAGTGAGCCATGATCATGTCACTGCCCTCCAGCCTGGGTGACAGAGCAAGAACTTGTCTCAAAAAAAAGAAAAAAAGAGGAAGGAAGGGAGGGAGGGAGGGAGAGGCTGCACACGGTGGCTCACGCCAGTAACCACAATACTTTGGGAGGCTGAGGCAGGTGGATCACCTGAGGTCAGGAGTTCAAGACCAGCCTGGCCAACATGGTGAAATGCCGTTTCCACTAAAAATACAAAAATTAGCCAGGTGGTAGTGGCACGTGCCTGTAATCCCAGCTACTTGGGAGGCTGAGGCTCGAGAATCGCTTGAGCCTGGGAGGAGGAGGTTGAGGTGAGTCAAGATCCCCCTGCCACTGCACTCCAGTCTGGGTGACACAGTGAGACTCAGTCAAAAAAAGAAAAAGAAAGGAAGAAAGAGAGAAAGAAAGCGAGCAAAAGACATGAACAAACACAGATGTTCACTATCACTAACCACAGCTAAAATTAAAAATAGTGATAGTCTTAAATGTTGACAAAGATATGAACAAACTGGATCCCTCACGCATTGCTGGTGGGAGTGCAAAATGGTGCAGCCACTTTAGAAAATACTTTGGCAGTTTCTTTTAAAATCTAAACATACATTTTCCATGTGACTCAACAGTTACACTCATTGGATGTTTATCTCAGAATAAATGAAAATATACCTTTATACAAAAACAGGTACACAAGTGTTCATAGGTACTTTGTTTATAATAGCCAAAAACCAGAAACAACCAAAATGTCCCTCCCTAAGAAAACAGTGACGCCAATGCAGTACATCAAAGTCATAGAATATTACTCAGAAATAAAAATAAGAGAACTATTCATACAACTTGGCTGGATCTCAGGGTATTAAAAGAGCATATGCTATGTGATTTGTATTTATATGGCAATCTCAAAATGACAAAATTATGGAGATAGAACACAAATTAAGGGTTTCCAGGGGTTAGGCATGGTGTGGGGAAGAAGGTGGGGTTGGCTATCAAAGGGTAGCATGAGGGAGATCTTCGTGGTAATGTAACCAAGAGTAGGTTTGGCTGCTTGCCGCTTGTAAAGCCAGTAACAAGGATGAAGTCCAGTAAAAGGAAAGTGACTTTATTTCCAAAGCTGGTAGTAGGGAATGCCTCCAGAAACCACTTTGAACTTTAGGCTGGGGAGAAGGGGTTAAAAATAGGAATGGGGGGTATGTGGTAGGGGTACTGAGTACAAGGTCTGTGTGTCAGAAGCATTTGAACCACAGCAACTCCATCTTGAATAGGGACTGGGTAAAATGAAGCTGAGACCTACTGGGCTGCATTCCCAGACAGTTAGGCATTCTAAGTCACAGGATGAGATACAAGGTCAGCACAAGATATGGGTCATAAAGACCTCGCTAATGAAACAGCTTGCAGACAAAAAAAAAAAAAAAAAACAGCTAAAACCCACCAAAACCAAGAAGGTCACGAGAGTGACCTCTGGTTGTCCTCACTGCTACATTCCCACCAGTGCCATGACAACATCAACTGCCCTTTATGGTCTAAATGTTACCCTACATGGTCTCTAAAGGGGAGGCATAAATAATCCACCCCTTCTTTAGCATATAATCAAGAAATAACCATTAAAAAATGGGCAACCAGCAGCCCTCGGGGCTCCTCTGTCTATGGAGTAGCCATTCTTTTATTCCTTTACTTTCCTAATAAATTTGCTTTCACTTTATGGACTTGCCCTGAATTCTTTCTTGTGCGAGATCCAAGAACACTCTCTTGGGGTCTGGATATGGACCCCTTTCCTGTAAAATGTGTGTCTATTTCCAGTGGCCATCTTGAGCGCTAGTCCACCTGGAGCACAGGCTGGCATCAGTAACAATGGCCGGGTTGTTGACTAACCACCTTGGGATAATCTCTGGAGTTTTTCAGCTGGGTCTCCATGCTTGGTCTGTCTCAAGATTAGCCCCTGCAACTTCTAAGTAAGCACAGAATTAGATACAAAGATACAATTAGATATATATGCCTGGGAAGGAATACACGGTGGGAAAGGGAAGGGAGTGACGTTTCAAGGCTATATTTTAAGACTAAGAGAAAAGGAATTTGTTTCAATGTTACATCTTGAGAGTGAAAACGAAGGATAAAAGAAAAAAGTTTTAAAATGTGTTTGGGGCTGGGTGTGGTGGCTCGCACCTGTAATCCCAGGATTTTGGGAGGCCAAGGTGGGCAGATCACGAGATCAACAGATCAAGACCATCCTGGCCAACATGGTGAAACCCCATCTCTACTAAAAATACAAAAATTAGCTGGGCGTGGTGGCGTGCGCCTGTAGTCCCAGCTACTCGGGAGGCTGAGGCAGGAGAATCGCTTGAACCTGGGAGGCGGAGGTTACAGTGAGCTGAGATTGCGCCACTGCACTCCAACCTGGTGACAGAGCGAAGTTCCATCTCAAAAAAAGAAAAAAAAAAAATGTGTTTTGAAGCTAAACTACTCAGTTACAGTAATGGAATTATGCCATCTCTTGATTTCAGTGGTAGTTACACAAATCTACACAGGTGATTAAATGTTATAGAACTATACACAGCTGCTGTACCACTGTCAGTTTCCTGACTTTGATGTACTGTAGTAATGCATAGTTATATGTGTGTGTGTGTGTGTATATATATATATATATATATGCTTATGAAACTGGGTGAAGAGCACAGGAACTGATCTACTCTCTTCGCAACTTCCTGTGGATTTATAATTATTTCAAAATGAAAAGTTAAACAAGAGACTCAAACAATCATGATTTTTTACTATGTGAAATGCCTTCGATAAGTGTAGTGTTATTATAACAGCAACAGTTTTATAATAAAATGCCTAGTCATCATTGAAAAGGACAAAGCTACTTTTCTGTTAGGTTAGGAAATACTGGGGTTCACTAGAAGCAGAATGGTAAATTCCTGTTCTCAGCCACACATGTCACGGATACTGAAAGCAACATGGCTAAGTAGGCTCTAAAGTGATGCTAGAGGCTGACAGACCAGAGTGTGCATAAAAGTTCCCCCACTTTATCTCTTTGTACATTTCTTATGTCACTAATGGTAGGGACAAAGACGACTTGCTCATCTCTGACTCCTCAGCACCCGGGACAGCACCTTCCACTCAATCAGGCCTCAATTAATAATTGTGGGATTGCAAGTGTCTTTACCTTTCTGAACCTCCAGTCCTTCTATTGAAAAATTACTATCTTTTTCCTCTATTTTCTATTTACCGCCTATTGCCTGCAGGAAACTGGCATTTTCAAAAGCCACGTTTACACATGAAATCAATAAGATTAACACATTTATTGGTCTCTTGTGCAAAGGAAGTATAATTACAATACTGAAAAGATGGCTAAGAAAGTTTTTTAACCACAGCTATCTTTGAGTATGCAATTAGGGTTTCTGATCCACAATCAGGAGGTCATCAGACACTTGGACTTGTTCTGAGCTGACTGACGTCATCCACTCCTTCCCAGGAAGGCTCCCTAGGGGTGACTGCTGATTTGGACAACCAGTCACTTCCTAAGAACACAGAAATTAGACCTTGTATGCGTCTTCTCCTTTAAGGAATTTCCTTTACTCTCTTTATTTTTATTTTTCTTCATTCCTCTATTTCTTCATTTTTCACATGAGAGGTGTAATTGGTCATTTATATAAATTAGAACCACAGATTAGAACAATCTTTGAATCTTCAGGCTTATTAAATTTACAAGAATCTGAGGCCTGGATAGCATGGCTTTTTCCTCGAGTTTATGTCTTAAGTCAATGGCAGAGCTAGAAATTCAACTTGATTGATTTCAGCAATCAATCCATAGCTCAGGTATTCTGAACTACTCAGGGAATCTCAGAGCCAAAGTGCTTATCTCAAAACTAGTCAGTTTCATTCCTTATAAAGTTAAAAAGGTGTTAAGCTAGGCTCAGAGCAGCCTTTCTTTTGAGGTGGGAAGAGGTAGGAGTTATCTGTGTAATACAGTACTCCCACTTGCTCTGTGTTCAGGACACTCACTCTAAGTTCAGCAGGATAGATCTAAAGAAAGTTAGAGGCCAGGCGCAGTGGCTCAAGCCTGTAGTCCCAGCACTTTGGGAGGCCGAGACGGGCGGATCACGAGGTCAGGAGATCGAGACCATCCTGGCTAACACGGTGAAACCCCGTCTCTACTAAAAATACAAAAAACTAGCCGGGCGAGGTGGCGGGTGCCTGTAGTCCCAGCTACTCGGGAGGCTGAGGCAGGAGAATGGCGTAAACCCGGGAGGCGGAGCTTGCAGTGAGCTGAGGTCTGGCCACTGCACTCCAGCCCAGGCAACAGAGCAAGACTCCGTCTCAAAAAAAAAAAAAAAAGAAAAGAAAGTTAGAGGAAGACAACTCTGCCCACCCAACAAAATAAATCACTTTAAAATAAACATATAATAAACAAAACAACCTTTAAAACTGTTAACAATACCCACTGTGGGTACGAATAGTGCCCTATAGTTTCCTGCAGGCAACAGGTGGTAAATAGAAAATAAAGGAAAAAGATAGTAATTTTTCAACAGAAGGACTGGAGGTTCAGAAAGGTAAAGACACTTGCAATCCCACAATTATTAATTGAGGCCTGATTCAGTGGAAGATGCTGTCCTGGGTGCTGAGGAGTCAGAGATGAGCAAGTCGTCTTTGTCGCTACCATTAGTGACATAAGAAATGTACAAAGAGAGAAACAGATACTCTCAACCACTAGTAGATAGTTAAGTTAGTACAGTCTTTGGGGGCACTATTGAAGAAAACTAAAAATGTATATAATTATAAATCTACCAAAGTGCATATATGATCTGTATGCTGAAAACTACAAAGTGCTGGTGAAATAAATAAATGGAGAGACATATTGTGTTCATGGACTGGAAGATTCAGCATAGTAAAGATGTCATTTATCTTCATATTGATCTATAAACCTAACACAAATTCAACCAAAATCCCAGCAGGACTTTTTGTAGACAGATAAGCTGATTCAAAAATTCATAGAGAAAGGCAATAAAACTAGAATAGTTAAAACAATTTTTAAAAAGAAGGAAGAAGTTGAGTAGTAACCTTACCTGATTTTAAGACTTCTAATAAAGCTACAGTAATCAAGACAGTATGGTATTTTTGGAGGAATAGACATATAGATCAATGGACTAGAATACAGAATTGTGAAGTAGACCCATACAAATATAGCAAATGGATTTTCAACAATTGTATAAAGACAATTCAGGCCGGGCATGGTGGCTCAAGCCTGTAATCCCAGCACTTTGGGAGGCCGAGACGGGTGGATCACGAGGTCAGGAGATTGAGACCATCCTGGCTAACACAGTGAAACCCCATCTCTACTAAAAAATGCAAAAAACTAGCTGGGCGAGGTGGCGGGCACCTGTAGTCCCAGCTACTCGGGAGGCTGAGGCAGGAGAATGGCGTGAACCCGGGAGGCGGAGCTTGCAGTGAGCTGAGATCCGGCCACTGCACTCCAGCCTGGGTGACACAGTGAGACTCCGTCTCAAAAAAAAAAGACAATTCAATGGTACTCTAAATATCCATATGCAAAAAAGAACTTTAATTCATACCTCCCATTATATGCAAAACTTAGCTCAGAATGGATCACAGATCGAAATATAAAACATAAGACCATAAAACCTTTAGAATAAAACATAGCAGAAAATATTTGTGTGCTGGGTTGAGCAAAGAGTTCCTAGATATGACACCAAAAGCATGATCCATAAAAGAAAAAAAGATAAATTGAACTTTATCAAAATTTAAAACATTTACTCTGCAAAAGGCATTGCTAAAAGATTGAAAAGGCACTCTATAGACTGGAAGACAATCTTTGCAAGTGACATATCTGGCAAAGAAGTAGCATGAAGCATACATGAAGAACTTGTGAAACTCAATAAAACACCCAATTTTAAAATGGGCAAAAGACTAGAATGACACTTCTTCAAAGATGTTCCATATTATTAGCCATAAGGGAAATACAATACCACAAGAAGATATCACTATATATCTATTATAACAGCTAATGTTTTAAAAATACTGATACCACCAAGTACCGGTGATGATGCAGAGAAGCTAGACATGCGAAACATTACTGGTCAGAATGCAAAATGGCACATCCATTCTGCAAAATAGTTTGGCACTTTCTTATAAACTTAAACATATATTACCATATGGCCCAGTAATCCAACTCCTCTATACACACCCCAGAGAAAGGAAAATTTATGCTCAGACAATTCTGAGCATAAATAAGCTGATTCAAAAGTTCATAGAGAAAGTGTGTATAGCTTCTCTATTCATAATCACCTCCAAACTAGAGGCAATCCCAATGCCATTCAGTGGATGAATGAACAAACATACTGTGGTTTATCCACACAATGGAGCATTACTCAGATAAAAATAAGTGAACTGCTACTGCATACAATGATTTAGATGAATCTCAGAAGCATTATGCTGAATGATAGAAGTCAGCCTCAAATATAACTATGATTTCTTTCATATGACACTCTTGAAAAGACAAAACTATACTGATGGAAAACAGATTTGTGTTTGACAAATGTTATAGATAGGAAAGGGTGTGACTAGCAAGGAATAGCAGAAGACAGGTTTTGAGGTTGGTGGAATTGTTCTATGACCTGATTGTGGTGGTGGTGACACAAATCTGTATATTTGTTAGAAGTCATAGAAATATATAACTTTACATGTATGTATGTCATACATAGAATTCTATGAGAAAAAGGTCAATTTTACTGTATGATAATTTTAAAAATAAAATTAAAATATGCATGTCATTAATGGATCTAGCCAATGATCATGAAAGAATGATGTTTTTTGTTTTTAGAAGTTCTATTGTATTTGTACTGAGCACTGTTGAAAGACACATGTAACACTTGTGAACCAGGTTTCCTCATCTATACAATGGGGATTCATTAAATGAGCTAATTCCCACAGTGTTTATAGAGGGATAGTCACAGAGCTAGTACCCAACAAGTTGGTAATGACTGTTTTTGACCTCCCCTGGATGCCAGGTGCTGGAACCAGTTCCAAGAGCCATTGTTGGCTAACTGGCCTTCCCAGTCCTTCTCTCTCAGCCTGAGGGCAGGGTTTAGTCAAAGATGGGTCTAAAATAGAAAGCATATTTCCTCCCTCCCCATAAACAAATTGTAAAAGAGTTCCTTTTCTTCAGTACTATTGAGCAAGCCATTTGCTTTCTCCAAGTCTTAGTTTCTTCACCTGTACAATGGGGTAAATTAAGACTCAACAAAATTAAAGAGACAAAGTACCGGACATCCGGGAAGCCTCCATTAATCTTGGTGGACCCTGTGCTTGCTCACTTCAGCCCCCTCCTTAGAGCTCCTGAGATCATCAGGGAAGCCTTGAGACCTGCCTGCCAAGGCAGAAGCCACGGCCTACCCTGGTCCGGTTCAGAGGACTGGTCTGGAACTTGCCCCACAAATTCCTGGCTCAGACCTGTGCTGAGCACTCAGCTCCTGAAGGATGCTCCTGTGCCCAAAGAGATGCATACTCTCTGCCCATCCATTCTCTTCCCTACCCCTCGCTTGTTACAGGAAAGTTGTACAGCTCATCAGAATCAGAGATTTCCCTTTCTGAATTTTATCGCTGGGGCTCTGGGGCCTTCTGCAAGTATAACTCTAGTGCTTTGGGTAATTTAAACATGCTGCACTGCTTAACCTTTTCTTTTCCGCTGAGCACCTACAGATTTCTTTCTTATGAGTCAAAGAGAAGTTGGGTGGCCTATAACCGCAAACCTGTGTAGCCTCAGTATCTGGTGCAGGAGAGGGACATTTGTAAATCGAAGGGCATGTAGTTATCATCTTTTCCCGCAATGTGTGGTGGGTCAGATGCCAATTCCCTTAAATGCCAAGCCTTCATGTCTGCTATGGGGTTTGTCAGTCCCAGAACTCACGAACAGAAATCACATGCCCCAAAACAAACAAAATACTCAGTCTACAGGGAAGAGAAGTAGCTGATTTTTCTTCCCAACACACACAACTTTCACCCAATCTAGGACCTTAAAGAAAAAAAAAAATTAATAAAATATTTTCTTTTCCTGACCCAAGTTGTGTGGGTTTTCTGACAAGCAGGAGGCAATTAGAGGTCAAATAATGCAAGTGGTTGAAAAATGATGGTGAGTGTGGCTGTGTCCGCATGTGCTTCCCGAAAGAGACAGCCGGCAGCCACCAAGGTACTTTCCACAGGGAGCTCTTCAGGAACTGTTAAAACCAGGATGCTTGGTTACTTTTTATGACCCCATTGGCTGTACTTAGATATGTAGATATGTATGGTTACCGTTGTCCTTCACAGCTGAAGACATGGCTGCTGACAATGTTATTTCCCATGCAGACAAATTAAAATATTGGTGATAATGTTGCCCTTTGGCGGCAGATCCTAGAGGTCCCTCCAGCTTCCCAGCTTGCGCAAGGCTGGGCCTACAGACGGGCTCCTGCGTATTCTTCCAACTCACAGCCCCTCTGGAGAGCATTTTCTTCCCTAAAGCCTGTCTGCTTCCTCAGGCCACAATAGGGCCTGGGTGTTTGCTTTTCCACCCACAGAAGGAGAAATAAAACCAAAGGTTTAAGTTACGGGTAAATCAGGACCCCTTTACAACTGGGCATTTCTCTTCCGCCAAATACTTTCTCCCAGCAGTGCCTGCTGTTTACACAGAGAGAAGTAGGAGGGTGAGGGAAAGTGGGTTTGATTTGAATGATTTTTCATTCTCCCCTCCCCCTACCCTTTTTGCATTTTTTAATATTCTCTTGCTTTCTCCCCTTCATGTTCTCTCTCTCCTTTCTCCCTTTTCTTATGTGATGTCACCCTCCTAATTCTCCCTCCTCCACTCATGTATGTGGGTCCTGGTCTTTCTGCTTCCTCTGCAGCTTTGTCCCCATCCACAGCCCATAGTGTTACATGGAATCCTTTCTTTTTTTTCTTTTTTTTTTAATTATACTTTAAGTTTTGAGTTACATGTGCAGAACATGCAGTTTCGTTACATAGGTATACACGTGCCATAGTGGTTTGCTGCACCCATCAACCTCTTACCTACATTAAGTATTTCTCATAATGTTATCCCTCCCCTAGCCCCCAACCTGCAGCAGGCCCCAGTGTGTGATGTTCCGCTCCCTGTGTCCATGTGTTCTCATTGTTCAACTTCCACTTATGAGTGAGAACATGCGGTGTTTGGTTTTCTCATCTTTTGATAGTTTGCTGAGAATGATGGTTTCCAGCTTCATACATAAAATACTTTCTAAGAAATGAAAACCTGAGTATATTACTCTCCTGGTACACGGTGGACCTCAACAGCTTCCCCCTAAGCCTCACCATAGGATCCAACAATTGGATCCCACTTCCTCCTACAGACTCAACTCCCCAGTGCTCCACTTGACACTCCATTCTTCAGTAATACTACCTTTCCTGCCATGGACTTCCAGTACCCCTCTGTGCACTGCTGTGTGCTGTGCCCTCAGCCTGGTACTGCCATCTGCCTCAAAAGGCTTTGTTACTTACTTACTGCAAAATACTGAGCAAGTTACTCAAGGTACTCTTTTGCCTGGATTACTATTACTTGCCTTTTAAGTTGAAACTCAAGTGAGACTTCTCTGAACTCATTCCTTCCCCTTAATCTGGATTGGGACTTCTTTTTTTTTTTTTTTTTTCCCTTCACTAAAGCAGAGGTCAATGAACTGTGGCCTGTAGACCAAATTGGGTTACCATCTGCCTCTATAAAGAATGTTTTATTGAAACACAGACACACTCATTTGTTTGCCTTCTGTCTAGCTGCTTCATGCTATAACAGCAAAGTTTAGTTGTAACTGAGACCATATGTCTGGCAATCCCTAAAGTATTTCCTCTCTGACGCTTTGCAGACAAAACGTGCCCACTCCCATTCTAAAGCACCATATCATAGCACACACTACATTATATGGAATCACTTTCTTTATATATCCACCCCTACACTAGAATATACCTTCTTGAGTTGAAAATCTCAGCCTATTCATTTCTTAGCAAAACATGGTGGTTAATAGTCTGAGTCTGAAGTCAGGCTGTTAGAGTTGGTATTCTGGCTTTGTTAATTACTCGTTATGTGATGCTGAGCAAGTTACTCAACCTTTCCTTTCCTGTTTCTTAATCAATTAAATGTAGATAGCAGTGATACCCACTTTATATGCTGATTATGAGTGTTAAATTAGTTAGATGTAAATTTCTTATTACAGTGCCTAATACTCAGAATGTACTATATAACTATTAACCATTAATATTAATATCACTAGGCTCTAGCAGATAGTAGGTACTTAATGGATATGTTTGATATTGAACAATTCTATCTTGATTTATGCCTCTGGAAAATCAGCAAATTAGAAAACCATCTAGGGTCACACTCCAGCTCTCAACCTGAAGACCATGTTATCATCGATTGCCGCTCTCTTCATCTAAACTGTTCTTTTTATCTTTTTCTCTCACTTTCAAAGGCAATCAATTATCAAATCCTTTCAACACTACCTCCAAAACATATGCCAAATCATGTTACATCCCTCCATAGTCACTATTTCTGTAATCCAAGTTATCATCATCTTAGGCCTGGACAATCTTAGCAGCCTATGTCAGCAAGCTTTTGCTGTATAACAAACCACCCAAAACTTATTGTTTTAGAACAAAACCAATTATGTAGCTCACAATTTTGTGGGTCAGTAATTAGGGCTGGGCTCAGCTGGATGGTTCTTCTGGTCTCTGCTGGGCTCACTCATGTGGCTTCTGGGTAAGGCTGGGGCTGGGTGGTCTCAGATGGCCTCTGCTGAGATATCTCCTCTCTGCTCCACCTGGTTTCCCTTGCTGTAGCAGGTCAGCCCAGGCTTGTACACATGGTGGTTCAGTCAGTTCCAAGAAGGCATGCAAGGTCTCTTGAGTTCTACACTTGAGTATACGTGACTTCTGCCCCATTCCATTGAAGAAAGAAAGTAACAAGGCAAGTAAAAATTCAAGCCATGGAGAAACAGACTCTATCTTTTGACAAGAATGACTGAAAAGTCACTCCGTAAGCCACACAGAGACTGGAAGAATAATCATGCCCTTTTGTGCAAATTATTGACCACAGCCTCCTCACTGGTCTCCCTGTTGTACCTTTACTGTTGCTCCACTCCAGGGTCTGCACAAAAACCAGAGTGACCTTTTAAAAATGTAAATAGATTAGATTACCCCTCTGCCTAAAACCCTCCATGGCTTCCCATTGCTTTCAGAATAAGACACAGATTCCCTATTGTGACATTACAAGGTGCATGCTCTGTCTTCTCTCCATTCATTCCGCTTGTTCACTCTGTTCATCCTCCCCCCAGCTTCCTCTGCTCCTCCAATAGGTCCACTTTGCCCAGGCTTTGGGTCTAAGGCCTTGGTAGGGGAGATGGTGGTGACTTCCTTCACACCTGCCTGACTGCCTCCTTCTTGTCCTTTGGGTTTTGACTTAAACTCAAGTCAGAGATGACCACCCAACTAAAAGGAGCCCAATCACCTTACATCATTTTCTTTATAGCATTATTATATTATCTTATATGTTCTTGTATATCTGTTCATTCTTTCTCTTTCCCCATTTAAAATGGAAGTGCCATGAGAATAAGGACCGCCTCTGTCATGTTCATTGTCTCAGGATCTAAAATGCTTCCCAATTCATAGTAAGTGCTCAATAAAGATTTGTATAAAGGGTGAATTTACTGAGTCATACCATATGTCAGGCTCTGAGTTAAGCACTTTATTCTCATTATCTCATGTAATCTATGCAGGAACCATGAAAGGTAAACATTTTCATCCCAATTTTACAGTTGGAGAAATTAAAACTCAGAGAAGTTGATGTTCTTTTTAAACCATAAGTCATTATTAGCAGTGACTATTCCTTCTTCTCTGTTGCTTTACACTTCTTGTGGTGTCTTTTTCTGTGTCATTTATTTGTTCTCTTCCATTTTGTACCTTAGTGCACAAAATTGAGTTAAACCTAACATTTGGTGCACTATACTATTTCTTTGGGGTGTAGGCCGGGCGCGGTGGCTCAAGCCTGTAATCCCAGCACTTTGGGAGGCCGAGGCGGGCGGATCACGAGGTCAGGAGATCGAAACCATCCCGGCTAACCTGGTGAAACCCCGTCTCTACTAAAAAATACAAAAAACTAGCCGGGCGACGTGGCGGGCGCCTATAGTCCCAGCTACTCGGGAGGCTGAGGCAGGAGAATGGCGTAAACCCGGGAGACGGAGCTTGCAGTGAGCTGAGATCCGGCCACTGCACTCCAGCCTGGGCGACAGAGCGAGACTCCGTCTCAAAAAAAAAAAGAACAAAAAAAAAAAAAACTATTTCTTTGGGGTGTTCACATGCCTATTACTATAAGAAGTTAGTCTCATATAAGTAGCAATATTGTCTATATACTATTGACTCAATATCTTCCACCACCTCCAGTCTCTAGGTTGAGGCTGTCTGTGACACTTTGTCATATGACATGTACTGGTGGGATGAGGTGGATCTTAGGAAACCTCTGACTCTTAGAGAGGTAAGACTCACTGGAGATCATGTCATCAGTCTCCTTCATAGTACAAATGGAGAAGAAGAAGGCAAGAAATGGGCAATAATACACCCAAAGCTACCTAGTGACTTCTGCCACTTACCAGCAGATTACACCAAAAGCCAGAACTTTTATGGAAGGTGAGTCTTGCTATTCTTTCATTTTACTTTCCAAAGCAAGCAGAGGCAACCAGAGGACCAATGGCTAATACTGAGGTACCCTAAGCAGTCTGCTTTATCCTCTCCCTCCACTCAGCAGAAATTATCCATTTCCTGGAAATTCTTTCTGATGACTAATAGCAGACCCCTCTATGTCACCAAAGTATTTTAAAGCTAATGGGTCCAAGTTAACTTTCCATCCAAAAGAGAATACCACCATTGCATGTTACATACATTCAACACAACCATCTCTTATGGACCCTAAATCACAGTGTGGCCTTGTGATTCCTTGCCAGGTATCCATGGTGCCCACATCTCTTGGATCCATCCCTTTCTCTCTACCCCACTATCACCATCCTTATCGTGATGCCACCATCTTAAATCTGGACTCAATGGTCACTCCTCACCCACTTGGCTCCCCTTTTGGCTCCCACTCCCCACAAGCAGGCAGAGCATTTCTATCTTGCCTCTGTTCACAGCCTTCCAGTGGCTTTCTACTCTGAGAATAAAAGTAAAATGTCTCGGTGTAGCCCTGAAACCCCAGGTGGGCTGGTTCCTCTCTCTACATTGCAGTCACACTTCTCACCACCTTCCCCTTCACTCTCTGCTCTCAGGCCACTGGAACCTGTCTTCAGTCTTCACATCTGCTGCCTCCCCCCAACACAGGCCTCTACCCTTGCTGTAGCTTCTACGTGGAATCACCATCTTGACCACCGAACCTTCCCCTGGCTCCCATCACCTAAAAATCTCCTATCCACCTGCTGCTGCCAGCATGTATCACTGACTCAAGGACATCTCCCCTGAATCTCTGACTGGGTCAGTCTCCCTAGTACACATGTACATTATGTGACACATAGAGCATCTCCTGTGGTGATGTATTTATGTGATGATGATTACTGGCATTTCGTCTGTCTCCTCCTTCAGGTTGTAAGCAGTGTGAAGGAAGTGGCCATGGACTGTTTGCTTCTCACTCTTCTTCTAGAGCCTGACACTCTACCTGGTACACAGGAGAAGTTTAATAAGTATTTACTGAATGAATAAATAAATGGCACTCTTGTTTGGGGTTTTCCAATCACTATAATCTGTTGTTCGGCATGAGTGACAGATTCATAGGCCAATCAGAGTGAGAAGAATGGATAGGTCAGGTCCCAGGAGAAAGACAGTAACTCTCAGTGGTTACATCAGGGGTCCAGTGTTGCTTACTTTCTGTGTTATTACTGAGCTTCAGTTTCAATATCTGTGAAAGAGGGATAATAATAGCAATCACGGCCGGGCGCGGTGGCTCAAGCCTGTAATCCCAGCACTTTGGGAGGCCGAGACGGGCGGATCACGAGGTCAGGAGATCGAGACCATCCTGGCTAACACAGTGAAACCCCGTCTCTACTAAAAATACAAAAAAACTAGCCGGGCGAGGTGGCGGCGCCTGTAGTCCCAGCTACTCGGGAGGCTGAGGCAGGAGAATGGCGTGAACCCGGGAGGCGGAGCTTGCCGTGAGCTGAGGTCTGGCCACTGCACTCCAGCCTGGGTGACAGAGCGAGACTCCGTCTCAAAAAAAATAAATAAATAAAAAATAATAGCAATCACATTAATAATAGGCTTAATAATATTCATCCAGTAAGGCCTTAGGAGAACTATATGATTGTGTGCCTGGCAGATAGCAAGTGCTGCAAAGTGCTCGCCACTGTGGTTATTATGAGAATGTATCAAGATAGCTGTAGCAAAGGATCATTTTTCTTAATAAGCAGAGAGCCCTATGGAAACATTTTATCTAAATACTGGTAAAATCCTCCTAAAGTTCAGAGTAAATGACAGTCATGCATTTATGTCACCTTGGAATCCTGACTCCATGCTTATGCAGGCCTCCAACCTTCCTTGTGATCTGACTCTCCTCGCCCTTGTCTCTGCCCCTCTCCTGGCCACATTCCCCCTCTTCTAGCCAGGTTCCCCACCTCTCAGGTACTTGCTTAGCAACTGAATCTGTCTAGCTAATGGGGGTTGGAGACGAGCCTTCAGAATCATTCCACAGAGTCTCATCTTCCCCATTCTCCTTCTTCCTCACTGCCCACGCCACTACCAATTAGGCACATCCTTTCCTGAAGGCTCTCAACTCCCCAGGAGTAGGATAGAAATAGCCCCCCTTGCTTCAAAATCTGGAGCAGCATTTCCACCTCCACCAAAGACACACAGCTACACTCCTCTTCATTTTCCCTCCTTCCTTTCCACCAGCCTGCACCGTTTCACCTCGACATCATTCATTCCTTTCTGCTGCTTTGAACTTCAGAATTCTACATCAATGTGGAAAAGGCATGTGGGTAACAAGTGACTTCTCAAGGGACCTCCGTTTGCTTATCTGCAACACAGGCTGCTAGAAAAACTGATCTGGCTCTTCACACCATATTCATGAGAAAGAAATAAGATAATGTTTGGCACATAGTAGATGTTCAGAAAACATTGACTCCCATTGCTTTTACTTTGTGCATATTTTCTAAATCGTAATTTACTAATTAAGCCTGACAAAGGAACAGAATATTTGAAATCAGGGCTCATCTGCAGAATCTGTCCAGATGTCAACCACCTATGGTTCTAGCAGGAAAGAGGATGTGGAGTGGCATCCATCCCATGACACAGTGCTGAGCCACTCTCCCTACCTCCTCCCCTTTCACCCAGCTTTAGGAAAATCCTATGATGAGATTACAATCTTCCCAAGGACAGGAACCTTGTCATGCTCAACTTTGTACCTGGCCCAGTGCCTGACAGGTACCCAGCACTCCAAAGAATATTTTTGCAAGACCAGCCCAAGGTTGACTGGTACCTCCACAGTTTGCTAGAATGGATCATGACCCTCATTTCAGACTTTGCAACTAGGCTGTGTGGTTGTCTCCCAGGACAGAGATGAATTCCTTGGGTCTTTGCTACATCCTTGGTGAGGAATAATAAGGAGCATCTGACAGAACATTTACAGTCTATGGTATAGAAGCCTACTAATATTAACTACATAACCCACACCATAGCCTCCTCATTACAGGATAGGCATTCAGTAATTCCCAATATGCTCTTTTATTTTGTTTTATTAAAATCTGACTTTTAAAAGGCCACCTCTGGGTGAATTTCTAAATAGGTGTCTTAACAGTGTGGAACAAACCACCTAGAGGCAAGATTTTGGTAGCAAGAATGGGCCACATCAGTCATCAGACACTTTAATCAAGTTCAGCATTTATTGCATATTAGACTTAACCAAGAATCACGCTTCCAGCAAACATTAAAATGGTGAATTTAATAAACCAGACCTTCTCCTTCTCACTAACATAATCCATTCCTTGCTCCCTGCCTCTGCCACTATCTTGCCAGCCTCCGTACACTGGTAATTTGCCAACTGCACATGGAAACTGACCAGCTAAAAAGTTTCATTTGCAGCAGAGATGCTTTCCTTCGGTATTTAGTTCTGCCACCTGCCCTCCATACACACCTACCTCTTACCTTCTAAAGTTCATGAGGCTTTCCAAGTACCCACTTCCATATGCATCTGGTATTTACCAAAACAAACCAGAGCACTTCACATCCACAAATTAAAGAAATCATAGTGGGCTCCTCAAAATTCCCATTAATGGGCACCAAAAAGAAGTTCATTAAAACAATGTAATATCCTTAATGCAACTAATGTGCTTCCTCTTGTTCTAACAAGCTCATGAATAATAGATGAAGGGAGCTTCATCTGTTTTAATTAATTTGGTCTTGAAATTAATTCAATTCAGTACAAAATTAGCAAGCAATTAAGCTTCATTGGCCCAACTGGACAAAAATATGCCAATACGTCACTGGCTAGAGAAGCAAACTAGAAATGGACAAGAACCACAGTCCATTCTCCCAAACCAGAACTTCCAATAGGAGCATCACCAATCCCCATGAGGCCACAACTTGGTCCCTTTTCCAGATCTCATAATTAAATTTCTGCTTCATCACTAGGAATTTCAGCATTTATATGTTGGGAAATTCTTGAGGGAGGTTCCAAATGCATAGCAAGATTGCTTTTGTTTTTGTTCTACTTTGTTTCTGAAACTTCCAAACAATTTATGAGAATTTGCTATGCATTAAGGCATAGAATCTAATAGAAATTATCAACTGCAATACTTGGGCACTTGCAATAAACACTTTGGTCTAAGAAATTATCACAGTTTGCTATGTACATGAGTTTAGCAGATTCTTGGTTCCATTATCTACTTGGCAATTACATATAGTGTTATAATCACAGTTTATCTTAAAATAGTGCACTTCTTCAGATCTTGGCGTGCTTAATGAGTACTTTTTTCTTAACCCTCACAATGCCCTTTAGAATTGGGAAGATATAAATATCGCTAAAATTACTTCCAAAACAAAGATACTAGGGTTCCAAGACAGAGATGGACAATCACAGCATTCTAAGAGCTTCAAAAGACATTAACTCCAACCATCTATCCTGTGCTTGAATTCTACTTGCCTTTTCTTGAACACTTCCAACAATGGGGAACTCATTAATGCATGAAGCTACCCATTCCATCTCTAGAGAATGTGATTGTTAAATTGATCTGGAATTTATCTTCAGTAGATAATGACTTTTTAAACCCCAAACAAGTCTGATTCATCCTACACATGGCATCTACTCTCCATGTTTAGCCACCTTCTTCACATCAACTTCTTATGATATGGTTCTGAACCCTTCGATATTCTGATCATTCTCCTTGGAATCAACTTCAAGGGACAATGCAATGTAGTAGTAGGAAGTATCAGTTTGATAGACAGGCAAACCTGGAGTTGAGTTCTGGGAGTAAAATTTCAAGGCTGTCTGTGAGGCTATGTGCTTATGCCTTTGAACCTCAACATCCTCATCTATAGAATATGGATAAAATCTCCACTTTGTAAGAGTATTGTGATGATTGATGGACCTAACAGATAAAGAACATTTATTATAGAGTCCAGCACAATTGAGTTTTCAGTAAACGGTAACCAAATAATAATTTTAGCTAATTTCTACATAGCTCATCTTAACCACTTTATACATCAATTCATCGCCACTTCACAAGAAACCATGACATTGTTGTTATTCCTATTTTATAGATGAGGCAACTGATGTACAGAGAAATTAAGGTTTGCCCAAAGTTACACAGTCACTAGGAAACAGAACTAGGACTTGAACCTAGACAGTCTAGCTCCAGAGTCTATATTTGGCAGCCATGTATCTTAAACTGTGGTCCCTAAAATAGAATGCTTTTCACGTGTTGTCTGATCTAAGCTGACATGGCTTGGCTGCATCCCCACACAAATCTCATCTTGAATTGTAGTTTCCATAATCCTCATGTGCTGTAAGAGGGACCCAGTGGAGGTAATTGGATCATGGGGGTGGTTACTTACATGCTGCTGTTTTCATGATAGTGAGTCCTCACAAGATCTGATAGCTTTATAAGGGGCTTTCCCACCCCCACCCCTGCTTTTGCTCAGGATTTCTCCTTGCTACCACTATGTGAAGAAGGGTGTGTTTGCTCCCTCTTCCACCATGATTGTAAGTTTCCTGAGGCCTCCCCAGCCCTGTGGAACTCTGAGTCAATTAAACGTCTTTCCTTTATAAATTACCCAGTCTCAGATATGCTTTTATTAGCAGGGGGAGAACGGACTAATACATAAACTGAATAGCAGTCAGGATCCTGGCCTTCTCCCAATGGTGAGCAATATTATCCTAGTTTTCCTCATGTGGGCTTTCATCCATTTAGATGCTCCTCCCTCTGTGATGTTTTCACTGTGACGGGTTGCTCAGCTTTGACTCTCCAATCCTTTGTTTATTCAGCTGCTTTATAAATCCAAGTATAAAACTTAACAATTAGCCTTTTAAAATGCCTTCTTGTTAAATCTGATGAAAATTCTAAGCTGCTGACATCTTCTGGGATCCTGACTCTCTCATTCAACACATTTTCTTCCCAAATCCAGGTCTTTCACACATTTGATGAAAGTGCCTCCCTTAACCTCATCCCAGGCACTGATTAAAATATTGGGTCAGACAGGGAACCATGCCATTAGAGTCCTCTCTCCAAGATGGCATTGATCTATTAATCAGCACCCTCTCAGTAGGGCTTAGTCCTGTACAAAAATAGAACATGTGTCACCTTCCCTTTAAGACCGTGGCTTAAATGGGAAGGAAAGTAAATTGGTAATCTCCAAGAACATTTCCAAGTCTAACACTTCAGAAAAATTCCAGGGTGTACTAGGTTCTCCACGGTCTGGTTTGTATCTCTCAGAAGTCTTAAATCCCGCAATTCTCATTTCACATGTAACTCACCAGCTGCCCACAAAACTTATACAGTGCCTTGATCACAATCTCTGCTCCTTCCCACCACCATGATTGTGTCCCTGCTGCTGCTACTGCCCTCATTTGTCCAGTTGATGACATTCTAGTTATTCTTCAAAAACAACTCAGATCAACCAATGGTTCTGGAACAACTGATCATCCATATGCAAAAGGAGAACTTTGATTCATACCTCACACCATATGAAAAGATGAAATCAGAACGAATCACAAACCTAAATGTGAAATACATAAATTCTAGAAGAAAATATAGACAAAACATCTTTGTGACCTTGGGTTAAGGAAAGGTTTCTTAGCTACGACACCGAAAACATGATCCATTTTAAAAATTGATCGATTAAAGTTTATCAAAATTAATAATATTTATTTTCAAAAGACACTCTTAGGAGAATGAAAAGACAAACTACAGACTGGGAGAATATATTTTAAAATGACATATCACCATGATGGGCAAATCCACGGAGAAAAAAAGTGAATTAGTGGCTGCCAGAGGTTGAGGGGAAGGGAGAATGGAGAGTAACTTTTAGCAAACATGGAGGTTTTTGGTGGGGGATGATGAAAATGTTCTGGAATTTGTGGTGGTGATTGCACACATTGTGAAATGCTAAAACTGATTAACAGTACATTTTTAAATAGTAAAGTTTATGTTGTATGAATTATATCTCAATTTTTTTTTTTTTTTTTTTTTTTTGAGATGGAGTCTCGCTCTGTCGCCCAGGCTGGAGTGCAGTGGCCGGATCTCAGCTCACGGCAAGCTCCGCCTCCCGGGTTTACGCCATTCTCCTGCCTCAGCCTCCCGAGTAGCTGGGACTACAGGCGCCCGCCACCTCGCCCGGCTAGTTTTTTGTATTTTTTTTAGTAGAGACGGGGTTTCACTGTGTTAGCCAGGATGGTCTCGATCTCCTGACCTCGTGATCTGCCCGTCTCAGCCTCCCAAAGTGCTGGGATTACAGGCTTGAGCCACTGCGCCCAGCCGAATTATATCTCAATTTTTAAGAAGACTTAGATCATCATCTTCTACTGTTTAAACTTATCAATGGCTACCTGTAGCACTCAAACAAAATCTAATCTCCTTACCTTACAAGGCTCTGTTTTTTTTTTCCAAAAAAAAAGGACAGATAAACTCTTGAGTCCCACTCTCAAGTCAGTTTCTCTCATATTCATTAAATATATATGTTCCTCTTGTATTATGCATTGTTCTAGGCACTTGGGATTGAATAAAACAGATGAAGAACTTAGCCCCTGTGAGTTCACATTCTAATAGAGGAAACGTACATTCTCAGGAAATGGCAAACACTGGACTCATACCTGACTGGTCTCTTTCTCTCAGACCCCATCAGTATGCCTTGTCAATTTAACCTTCAGAATATATCTGGAATTTAATCGCTGCTCACCAGCTTCACTGCAATGGCCCTGGTCTAAGCCACCACCTTTCCCTCCTGGATTATCACAGGAGCTTTCTAAAGGCTCGCCCTGCTTCTATCTTCCCAGCTTTCAGAGTTTTCTACAAATATCACCCAGAATTATCCTTTTAAAGCATAAGTCAGATCATGTTGCATCTCTTCCCACAACCCCCCAATGGCTCCCTTTCTCACTCAAAGAGAAAGAACCTTCTCACAATGCCTGTCGAGGCCCAATCTGATCCCTAGCTCCCTTCCACAACCTCTCTCCCCCTCACTCCCTCTGCTTCAGCTGTGCTGGACTTCTTGCTGAGTATCAAGTAGACCAGGCAAGGATTCTGCCTCAGGACATTTGCACTTGATGCCCCTGTGCCTGGAATTCTTTTCACCTGGATATCCACATGATTTGCAACTTCATTTCTTTCAGGTCTTTGTCCAAACGTTACCTTATCACTGTGACCTCCCCCGGCCATTCTATCTAAACTGGGAATTCATCTGCCCAGTCTCTTGGGGGTTCACTCTATCCTCTGACCAATTGTGTTTTTCTCCACAGTATTTATCTCTACCTGCTAAGTATTGATTGGTAAATTGATGCTCTTGGAGGGCAGATATCTGTTTTTCACAGCTATATTCGTGGTGCCTAAAATAGTGCCAGCATTTTACAAATACATGTTAAATAAATGAATGAATTGTTTTGTGATGACAGGATATTTCTTTCTGCCTCTAGGGACTCACAGACACCAGAGCTGGGTTATAGGTATTCGAGTAACCCAGTATGTACCAGCCTCATAGTAACACCTGCCATTTATTGAGGTGTTCTTTCACTGGCCTTCATTCATCATGGCTTGCATAAAAATACCAAAGAAGCTCAGAAAATCAAAGGCAGAGTCAAAGGGTCTCAGAGGCTGGAACTTGGTGGCAGTTTAAATTCCAACTCTTGTACTTGCCAGTTCTGTTGCCTCAAGTGAGCCACTGAGTCGCAGTTTCCTCATCCATAAAGCAGGTATAATATGTGCACATTTTGGAGTTGTTATGAAGACTGGAGATGATGCTTTCTTTTTTGTTTTTTGTTTTGTTTTGTTTTTTGAGACAAAACCTTGCTTTGTCACTCAGACTGGAGTGCAGTGGTGAAAGCTTGGCTCACTGCAACCTCTGCCAATTCTCATGCCTCAGCCTCCGGAGTAGCTGGCATTACAGGCGCCCACCACCACACCCAGTTAATTTTTGTATTTTTAGTAGACATGGGTTTTGCCATGTTGGTCAGACTGGTCTGGAACTCCTGACCTTAAGTGATCTGCCCACTTTGGCCTCCCAAAGTGCTTGGATTACAGGTGCGAGCCACCACGCCCAACCTGGTGATGATGCTTGTTGAGCACGAAGCACAGTGCCCAGTATCATGGCAGCCATGATTAAGAGGAGCTCAACGAGGAGGTGATGGTGGAGACCACATGTCAGGTTGATATAATCACCAGGATGGAGCATCCTCCACAGCACAAACCTAGTAAAGGGAATGGCAAGTTGCAGACACAGCAGTGAGACCCAGACAGGACCCAAGATGGAGACAGGGCTTAAAAGATTTGGTATCAGTTCCAAGCACTCAGCCCCTGTGTGCAAAAGTAAGAGGGCCCAGAATGAGGCTAAATATAATACATTTAAGATCCAAGGACCTACGATACAACCAGAAACAGATAATATCTAACACATGGGAATGAATCTATTGGCATTTGGAAGACAAACTCAGACACCAGATTCCTATCAATATACATTTATAGACACATAGATAGAGACACAGGTATAAGTTTAGATAGATATAGCATCTTTCATTCTTCTGTGGAAAGTGAATGGCCAAAAACAAAAAGGACATTTTCGCCAGGACTTCCAAAAAGGTCGTTCTCAGAGTGAAGTTACTGAAAATCCAGCCCAGGTTTTCATCAAGCCCTCCGGCCCTAGGAAGTAGAATCAGTGATGTGGTGGTTTCCAGAGAGAATGGATGTTTTTAATAAAGGGGCAAGCTCTTTCCTTTTGTGGGAAGTTAAAATATATTCATTATCAGCTTTGAAGTTCAGACAGAGTCAGCAAAGATAGTATTTATAAGCAAGGGAAGTTTATCAGAGACTAGAAACCCTGCTTTTCCTAAGGATTGAGTAGCAAACAATGGTATGAGCTTATCTTTAGGGCTCCACAAAGAGTTGAACTCCACTTCTCTATTCCCATTTCTAGAGAAAGCCTGGCATTATTGTCCTTCCATGGGGGAGATTTTTCCTAAGTAAAATGTTTCCTAAGTAAAAGCTCTACTTCTTGTTATAGGCCCACAGTAAAATAATAATAATAGTAAAGAAATACTCTTCCTCCTTCCGGTGTCCTCCCCCCATTCACTATCAACCACTCCCTACCATAAGTATATGCACATACACTCCAGAATGCCTAAAATTTCATCATTAGGAATTCAGCCTTTTATGCTAGGCTTGTTTTCCTTCCAGTTATCACCATATAAGATGCAAATTTTCTAGAAGTGGAAATAATACTGCAGTTTACATTTAGTTAGAAACTTGCAGTTTACAAAGTGTTTTCACTTTCATTGTGTCTTTGAAGTTGAACATAGTCTTGAGCTCAGCATACCCAGAACCAGCAAATGACAAAGACTCAGTGTTCAGGAAACATCTCTTGAGTGAATAATTGAAATGAATGAATGAACTGACACTATGACATTTGTAAAATGAGAATTATTGTCTCCATTGAAACAAAAAGTCAAAAAGGAAAATGAATTTCCCACAGTCACAAACAAATAAGTGGTAAATCTGCAGTGTGAACATCTGGTTGCAAAACTATGGAAGCACCAAGCCCTATCAGCTACCATCTTTCCTTTGGACAAAAGTGTCTGAAGCCAAGTGAGAGTTAGCTCAGTACAGCAGGATTGGAAGGGAAGAGGACGTTGGGTGAGGAGAGGCGGGTAATGCTGAGTTTGGAGCTGAAAGACCTGGGCTGATCATGCAATCTTGAACGTAAGCCTTCACTTAGCTCTGCTTTCCTAATTCGCAAACTGGAGATAATAAGATATTAATGTGCAAGGTTGTTATGAAGATCTAAATAAATATCAGCTATAATAGGACTTTGCAAACCTGTAAAGAGCATGCAGGTGCTAATAAATACAGCGTTAGGAGGCAATCAAACGCTGGGCAGCCCATAACTTAGCTTAGTTACTTACCTTTAATCTCATTAAAAATAAACCTTAATAGATCTCTATAGAAGAATAGATCTCTTTTCCTCTTTTTATATTCCTACTTCTCAACCCCACCCCCTTTCATAAGATAGGGGACTTTTGAATGTATTTGTGTATCTGGTTTGGGGTGATTTTTTTCTGACACCCTTTTATCCACTATTTTGCTTTACTTGCAGCCAAATGTGTTCCTTGCAACTTTTTTAGTATTACTTCAAACTTAATTTTTACTGAAAATTAATTAGAAAAAGCAAATATTACAAAATAAGCTACATGAAAGAGAAAGCAATTCATGTGTACTACAAAGATAATTACAAAAGACCCGATGGCTGCATACCTCAGACCACAGCATGGCCTGGTCATTGGACTCTGTTCGAAGACTAGCCCTGTTCTTGGGTTTATGATAAGACATCCACTTCTAGCCTATGCCACTGACTCCTCCTGCCTCCCAGGGGATTACTTCAGGGGCAAAAGACCTTGCACAGCTATTTGTTTAGAGCTAGCAGAGAAATTTAATTTATATTTTCTAAAGACATCAAGATTTTCCTCCAATGCCTCACATTGCCCTGTAGAAGCACCAATGACCTTCCTTCTCCAGAAAGCCCAATGCTGGCCATCCCCATTGCCCAGCTCTCTAGACTGCAGACATATTCAGTTCAGTTAGACTCAGAGAACTCTGACTCTCAGGAACTTGAAGAGGCAGCTCCTTCAGGTGACTGGGAAGCTGGCGTTCAGAGACAGGGTGGCTTGGCCAAAGTCACACACATAGAATCACACCACCTGTGTGAGGTAAAAGATCATCTAATCCCATCAGCACCCTCTCCATGAGTGTCCTGAGTCTACAGGATTCCTGACTAACATCACTCATCCATCCAGCCTCTCCTTGAACACCTCCAGCAGTGAAGAAATGAAGAACTTAGCGCCTCCCAAAGCAACCCATTTTATGTTTGTTTATCTCTGACGCCTGGGAAGTTATTATATTAAGCTGCAAGAGCTGCAATCTCTCTCTGTCTCTCTCTCTCCCTCTTTTTCTCTTCCTCCCTCTCTCTCTCTTTCCCTCCTTTTGTCTCTCCTTTCATCCCATCCCTCCCTCTCCCCCAGTTCTACTTATTTACTCTGGTCCTCCATGTTGAGGTCATACAGGATTGGTCATCTCCAATAGTAGCACTAGAATTAAAACCAGATCTCCTGACTTGCATTTCCTATTCATCCCACCACACTGTATAACCTCCCTTACCCTACAACACACACATGACAAGGAAAGGTAAAGGATTTCCAACAATATCTTTAGCAGCACATTAGTATTTCCCTATTTTTATTATGAATATAATATTTAATCCACCATTCATTCATTCATTCATTCATTTATTCATTGGATTTATTGAATCTTTTATTTGTACCAGGCATGGAACACCAAGCATTAAAGAACATAAGGCCCTTGAGATCAAGAAGCTGGAAAACTCTAACTAAAATGCAATGTAATAAGGGCTACACTAAGGATCCCTGCAAAGTGCTATATGAGTACAGAGGAGAATGGTGCTAATTGGTTGAGAGTAATTTCATCAAAAATGTCTTATTTATTCTTATATCTCCAATGCTTGTCCTGTAGTAGACACCTCAACAAATGTTTGAATGAATAAATGAAGTGATACTTTACCAAGCTTTGGATTATAAGGAATTGTTCTCAACTTAGAGAAGAGAGGAATAGCTTGCATATTCTTTGTGATGCTAGGAAAGGAATTCATTTAGGATATATATTAAATGCTAGAGCTGTGTATTAGTCTGTTCTCATGCTGCTAATAAAAACATACCTGAGACTGGGTAATTTATAAAGGAAAGAGGTTTAATGGAATCATGGTTCTACATGGCTAAGGAGGGCTCACAATCATGGCAGAAGGTGAAGGAGGAGCAAAGTCACGTCTTACATGGTGGCAGGCAAAGACAGCATGTACAGGGAAACTCCCCTTTATAAAACTATCAGATCTCATGAGATGTATTCACTATCATGAAAACAGCATGGGAAAGACCCTCCTCCTTGATTCAATTATCTCCCACCAGGTCCCTCCCATAACATGTGGAAATTATGGGAGCTACAATTCAAGATGAGATTTGCATGGGGACACAGTCAAACCATATCAGGCTACCATAACCATGTACCACAACTGGGTAGCTTAAAACAACAAAAAATTATTTGCTCACAATTTGAGAGGCTGGAAGTCCAAACTCAAGGCATCAGCATGGTTGGTTCCTTCTGGAGGCTCTTGTGGTCATCTGTTCCATGCCTCTCCCAGCTTCTGGTGGTTGCTAGTGGTCTTTGGGGTCCCTCAGCTTGTAGGCGTGTCACTCCAATCTGCCTGCAGCTTCACATGGTGTTCTCCTTCTGTGTGTGTACAAATTTCCTTCTTCTTATAAGGATAGCAGTCACTAAATTAGGCCTAATACTCCAATATGGCCCAATCTTAATTTGATTACATCTGTAAAGGCCCTATTTTCAAATAAGGCACATTCATGGCTACCAGGCATCAGGACTGACACAGTTCAACCACAATAATATATTGAATAAAAGAGAAGATATAGTCACTTGATATATACTTAGTGCCTGTTATGAGATGAGCACTGTTCTAGATTCAGGAGCGTGAACAAAACAGACAAGGAACTGCCTTCATGAGCTTATGTTCTAGCTGCAGGGGGACTGATAATTAACAAGAAAACGTGAGATAGTGCAAAGGACGAACATTGAGTGAGGTGATAAGGAGTGGCTACTTTAGATTGGGCAGTCAGGGAAGACTACGCTGGGGAGTGACATTTAAGGTGAGCTCTGAATAAGCAGCAGGAGTCAGGCAGAGGGTGAGTCTCTACTTTCGGGAGTGGCTGTGGGATACTATAGGGGCAGAGAGAAAACCAGTGTCAGAAGGTTATTCCCCCCAGTTCATCCATTGCAGTTTCCTCTTGTTACCAAATGGTCACTCTTTTCCATAGTCTCTCTTCCAAATTTACAGGGAGCTGGTCAGACTGGCTTAGCTGATTAGAACTGCACCTACTTGACTGAGCCTGCCAGGCCACCTCTGGGGGTGCAGGGGGGTTCTAGGAAGGGCTACACCTGGTCCACCCAATGGCCTTCTCTGTACTAGTCCAGTGCCTTCAGACCAGGGGAGTGAGGCAAGACAGACAAGGGCACATTCAGGAATTTGACCCACTGTACAACGCACAGACAGCACAAAAAGAAATGGGTCCCCTGTGAGCATCATTACACTCATTGGAGGCTGTGCTTGTGAGCAACAGACAGCAATTCTGAGTTCCGCAAAAATGCCGGGCGCGGTGGCTCAAGCCTGTAATCCCAGCACTTTGGGAGGCCGAGACGGACGGATCACGAGGTCAGGAGATCGAGACCATCCTGGCTAATACGGTGAAACCCCGTCTCTACTAAAAAATACAAAAAAAAAAAAAAAAAACTAGCCAGGCGAGGTGGCGGGCGCCTGTAGTCCCAGCTACTCGGGAGGCTGAGGCAGGAGAATGGCGTCAACCCGGGAGGCGGAGCTTGCAGTGAGCTGAGATCCGGCCACTGCACTCCAGCCTGGGCGACAGAGCGAGACTCCATCTCAAAAAAAAAAAAAAAAAAAAAATGAATTTATTGGCATGGTATGGGGCAGTTCAAGGAATCAAATGGAAAGATGGGGAAACAGCTCTTAAAAAGAATGCAAACCAATACAACTGGGGATCATGGGAGGCAGGAACAAGTGAACAGTCTGTTTGGGCAATTGTTGTTGGAATAAATGGATGCCACCATGTTTTCCTTGTAGTAAAATTTAAATTACAGGGAGAAAGTATTTGAATGGCCAAGCTTGAGTCTCATACCTGCCCCCTGGCTGTCGGCGGGGCACCCTGCTTATATACCAAGACTGTATCAAATGGGCAAGAGAACATCTCCCACAGCAAAATCTGGATGCTTCTTCTGGATGGCCAAAACAAAGAATGGTGTTTATCAGGCTGGCAAAAGCCACAGTTGTCCTCCACAATTATCAGCACATGTATTTCACCAGACTAGGTCTCTGGTCTAGGTAAAAGAGCCCATGAAGCTCTGTGGAAGTTTCTGGGCTGATTAATTAATGCCATGACTTTTTGCCTATTTATTTTAAAATGTTTAGATGTCCAGTAGTCATACAGTCCATTTTTCTCCACGAAGGCTTATGCCAAGGTGCTGACACACCTCCTTCCAGGCAGACAATCTGATAAGTAAACACATTGGCATTTAAAAGGCAGGTCTGTGAATGGTCTTTCTTCCCCAAGAAGTAATTCATATTAGAGGCCTGGTGAAGGCTGGGAAAAAAAATAACATGCCCTGGTGCTGAATAAGTTTGAACTTCAATACTGTCAGCAGGTTCTGGATATGAGCTGATCTCAGATAAAACAGTTCCTTACAGGCAGAGGCGCTGGGTCCCAGTAATGCCTGGAAAAATGGAGCCACCCGAAGTGGATTCTCCTGCTTCTCAGGGAAATATCGAAATTGCTCAAATGATGACCCCTCCTTGGGAAAATTCTGACAGCGGAAGAGACACAGGTTTCTATGTGGAAATAAAATGACTCTATCCTGGCAGTTTGCCGGGGCAGGGTCCCAGCCAGAGTGAGGGTACTCCCTCGTCGGATGAGGAGGGAGGGCAGAGTGGCTTAGTCTCTCTTTCTCCATTCATCTTGGGATGTTATCCCACTTCAGCAGATGAGCAAGGAGACTTGAGGACTGCTTCATTCAATGTGCACAGCCTGGGGCCACAAGAAAAACCCTCATGGACACCCAGGTCAGGGAAACTACATTTTCAGGAACAGGAAGTGTCTGCCTTCCACTCAGAAATCTCACAAAAGTCATGAGAATGCTGGTTCAGAGTCCACAGAACTAGATGGGGCTCCTGGCTCTGCCATGTACCAGCTGGTAACCTCTGTTTCTTTAGCTCTAACATAAAAATAACAATGGACCCTACCACACAGGGTTATTAGGAGAAATAAATTAGTCAATGAAATCAAAGTTCTTGACACAGTGCCCGTTGTAGAGTGTTAAATAAACGGTAGGTATCATTGACCATTATCACCAAAGGGTTGGACAAGCCAATTTTCATCTCCTCTCCAACCCCGAGCTTTTATTTACTGAACCAAATCCATCTCCCCTACTGAAGAAGAAATAGGAGGGGCTTGATTGATTTCCACAAATAGGTACAAAAAACAGTGTCCTGCACTGGAGATAATTTTTGCTAGTAACACCCTGTATGCTAAACATGCCTGAGGGTAATAACAAGCACACCCTTAGGATGACCCTGTATGGCAGGACACACCTGACTGTATGTTCCAAGCTAGGGAATCCAGGCACAGCCAACCCAGAGATTCATTCCTGGTCTATGAGGAACATCTGGCTCCCAGCCTGTCCTTTGGATCACAGGCCGTACAGGGAATAGACATCCTGAGTTTTGGGGTAAATGAAGGTTGCCAGGTGGAGGTCGTTAAGGGGAGGGTATTAAGTGAAAATGCTATATCAACTGCATGCTGTTTGCAAGTGGCTGCAGTTTTCCTGCCCAGCCCACCACCACTGGGCAATGCAGTTATCTTGTCCAGCCCACCTCCACTGGACCGTTTCTATATGTAAGGCGATTCTCCTGTCCAGCCTGTCCCGTCCAGCCTGCTGCCATTGGACTATCCCCTGTGTGTAATCCCCTGATGAAACCCCAAGTCTCAGCCAGGCAGGATGGCTCATATCTGTAATCTCAGCAGTTTGGGAGGCCAAGGCAAGCGGATCACAAGGTCAGGAGTTCGAGGCCAGCCTGACCAATATGGTGAAACCCCGTCTCTGCTAAAAATACAAAAAAGAAAAAAAAATTAGCCAGGCATGGTGGCACATGCCTGTAATCTCAGTTACTCGGGAGGCTGAGGCAGGAGAATGGTGTGAACCCAGGAGGTGAGCTTGCAGTGAGCCAAGATGTGCCACTGCACTCCAGCCTGGGTGACAGAGTGAGACTCCATCTCAAAAAAAAAAAAAAGAAAAAAGAAAAGAAACCCCATGTCTCATATGATGACTCTGAGTCTCTTCTTGAACCTGCTGGCTTCCCTATTGAGGTTAATAGGGATTCCACAGTTTTACTAGCCACGCCCACCAACCCCCATCAAAGTGGTTTCTGCATTTCTATGCAGATCTTGACCAAGAAGCTTAAGAAGGCTGAGATCCATCCAGCTGAAGCCCATCCATGAAGATCACCTTCCTTCTTAACCCAGACCTTGACTGACATCTTAGTATGTATGCATCAAATAGATTATCCGAGAGACAGCTTGGCAGTCAGAGAAAATGCAGACTTTCGGCAAGACATCCCTGGTGAAAATCCCTTGCTAGCTGTGGGTCCTTAATCAAATGTTTCACCTCTCAGGCTTGCATTTGACTTTCAGAGGCACTTTGGGTTTTAGAAATAGTGCATGAGGTTGGGGGTACCCAGGGTGCTTCTTTCCCATGCCAGATGTTTCCTTCAAGTAGAAAAAACTTCCTGACCTCTCTCCTCCCCTTGTTTGTCTCTCCTAGGGAAGAAGAAAGTGTTTTATCTGATGGTGCATTAAAATATAAGTGTGTGTGTGTGTGTGTGTGTGTGTGTGTGTGTAGATGATAGAGATGGATAGAAAGATAAATAGATTATATAGAGGTGAGAGAGAGAGAGAGATGGTAAAGGTAGATAGACCCTTCTACTCTTCTTTCTAACATGTGAGCTACCTAAAGGAAATTCATGCTTCCCCTGCTCCCTGGTGCTTCAGTTTTTATAGGGGGCCTAATCCTGCAAGTCATACTGCCCCTGTAAGAGGTCTGCCATTGGTTGAGATTCCCAACATCTTGTGCATTGAGGTATGAATTTCAGGAGAGAGACAAAAAGAGAAATTTAGGGGAGCAAAAAAAAAAACATGTAGAGAGAGAGCCTTTTGGTAATACCCAGGTGGCTGGCCAAGCTTTATAGTACTTGGTGCAATGCAGGTTATGAGCTGAGCCTCATCCTGGGCACATACTTTGAATCCTAGTTTTATGGCTAACTAGCCATGTGACCTTGGGCAAATGACTCTGCTAGCTTTACACAGAGGAAAGGAACAATGAGGGTTCTTCCCTTACAGGATCTATTTGCCTATAATCATCAACTTTAAAATTTAAAAAGACCCTTGTGCTTGTCTCTGGATGCATTGAGTAAAGGGCTGGGGCATTAAGACCCCCACCACATTCATGATTGGGGTGTTCAGAGATTATAAGACGCTCATCTAGCCTTTTAATTATGTTAATGTTTTGATCCATATTTGGCTATAAACTTCCTATATCTTTCCTTTACAGCAACCAGGCCAGACTATGAAGAGCAAATCTTCATTTGTTCGCTCAAAAAATTGTGGGATTTTCTGATATTTATGAAGGATCTACTGTGTGATGTATCTAGATCCTCAAGATACAGCATGAACAAAAAATAAAATTTTTGACCTCATGGAGCTTATAGTCTAATGAAGGAAGACAATAAAAACATTTTTTAATGTTTATTTCAGAGACGGAGGTAGAAGATAGAATGTTCTGGTGGCAATAAGTGCCCAGGAGGAAAACAAATGAAACAAGAATCAAGCAGTGGAAGTGGAAATATTGAGGGATGTGGCCATTTTATATAAAACCTTTCGACAATAGGCAAGCGTGCAAATGATGCAAAGACATTTGAAACTGTAATCAGTGAAGGCTAGCTTTAGTTCCTCTTTGTCTATACCCCTGGACTCAACCATCTCCAGGCCCCTGAGGGCTCTCCTGAAAACACATGCAATTCAGACAGGCCAGGTGCAAAGCATGTGCCAGACAGGCAGGCAAAGCCAGACCTCCTTCAGACCCAAGCGGGAATGAGTTGTAGTGAGGGAGAACTGACTCAGAGAAAGTCTTTACATTCTCCAGCCCTGAAGTGCTTGACCATGGCTGCAGATTGGAATCATCTGGAAAGATTTCCCCACCACACCCCCCACACACCACCTTGCCCCGAGACGGAGTCTTGCTCTGTCACCCAGGCTGGAGTGCAGTGGCACGATCTCGGCTCACTGCAACCTCCGCCTCCCGGATTCTAGCAATTCTTCTACCTCAGCCTCCTGAGAAGCTGGGACTACAAGCATGCACCATCACACCCAGCTAAATTTTACATTTTTAATAGAGATGGGGTTTCACCATGTTGGTCAGGCTGGTCTCAAACTCTTGACCTCGTGATCCACCCACCTTGGCCTCACAAAGTGCTGGGATTACAGGTGTGAGCCACTCCACCCAGGCAAAGATTTTTAAAATACGGTTCTCCTAGCCCACTCCCAGAGACTCCAACTGGATGGTTTAGGGTGGGTCTCATGTAGTGTCTTCTTAAGGCTCCCTAAGTGATTCCAAAGTGCAGCCAGGGTGGGGGACATCTGCCTGGAGACCTGTGCAGGGCATTACTCATAGGAGACATGGAGGTGACAGGATTGGCCTCAGGGACTGGGGAGTGGAGTTCCTAAGAGGAAACTCAAAAAAGGTTAGAGCTCTTTTCTTGCTGGAAGGTGCTCCTTGGAATTCCTGCTTTGGGGATTGTTTTGCATCTCGGAAGTGCTCTCCCAAAGCAGCTGAAGGTGCCAAAAAGTAGAATTACCACCATCACCATCCCAGAAACTCCCATCCTTGAAGGAAAAACTAGAAAGACTTAGGAGTCCAGAGGAAAGGGGCAAAGTCAAGCCCCCAGAATAGTTGCCTTCCCCTGTAGCCCAGACAAAAGTAGCTCTTGCAGTCTCAACATTCACTACTGGCCCAGTCCAGCTCACCCCAGTAGGAAATCTCATAGAAACCTGAGGCCAACAAACACCCAGTGAGAAATCAAGGGCAGCCACTGCCTCAACTATTCTCTTTCCTATTGGGGTGATCATGGATCTTAAGGAACTTTTCAGGGGCTGGGGATCTTGGCCAACTCTCTCTCCATTAAACATAGCTAAGGAGTTCATGACAGGAGACAGGCAGGTGGGTGACAATTTAAAAATAAAGGAAAACAATAGCAAAGCATGCACTAGGTACTGCCATGAGCAAGGATGCCTTCGAATGCTTAACCTGCATCCCATTTGGAATCCCAGCACTACTGAACGTGTGCAGTAGAGTCTCCATTTCACAGATGACAAATCCAGGGTCAGAGAGGGCAGGTAAGTTGGCTGATATCACACAGCTGGCCAGACCTTTCCAAATAGCCCCATCTGGCTCCTAAGCAGCCACAGAGATGGGCCCATGTTAGCCAACACCAGCGGAAACTCTGAGGTTGAATTTGAAGACTGTCTCCTAATACCCACAGCCCTGGAGCTGTGTTTGAGGAGCTGAGGTCACTTATGGCACTGTTGCACACAAGGACATCTGATCTGGCTGCTGGGAACATTTTGCATCTGCCAGGCAAGACCGGGGGAACTCCCTCCTGCGTTCGCTTTTTATAAAGGAGATTTTGGAGGGTTAAGTTTCCAGCCTCAACAGGCTTATCAGAGAAACTCCCTCTGCTAGACAGTGAATCACAGAATAAAGTCAAACCAGCTGGCAACCCTGCTGTGCAGGGACCCTGAACTTGATTCAGAATCCAGGGGATGAGCAGAGGGTAATAAGACTGGTGGGAGAAGGGGAGGCTAATGGCAAGAACTCATGTCTTGCTTTGTAGGGGCTGCTGCCAGACAGGGAGGAGGCACCCAAGGCTGACAGCTTCTGCCTATGGATTTCAGCCACACAATGACCTTTTGCTTCCCCAAGCACCCTCCCAACATGACCTATATTTGGGTGTAATAAAAAGTGCATGCTGGGTGGATTTTCTTAGCAACACATGTTCTTCTGACCTTGCCTGCCAGTTCCTGGGCCCTAAGTGCACAGGAGAGCAGATCATGCAGATGCACCCTCTGCCTCCATTCAACCAACGTCAGCAGCCAACTGTGGGCCAGCCCCAGCCCTTCTCATGAGCCTTTGCACAAAACTCAGCCCAGGGAGATCCTGAGTAGCTGCTCTTGGTCAGCAGAGAATCTTTCCAGTTGGAGAAGCCAGCATCTCCCCCATGGAGGTATTTTATTATCACTAGATTTTCAAAATGCTCTGCTCATCAAGAAATAAGAAGAGGGGACTCTACTTTCCTCCCATCACAACTGTTTCTCCCAGTTGCCCTCATTCAGAGGGCAAGTAATACATTTCTCAGATCCAGCCCGATCAGCTCTGTGTCCCTCAGTCCTGCCCCACTTGCCCCTGCCCTTCTCACGCTTTCTCTAAGGCCCTGGCTCCAGCCTCACCGCTCTACCTTGATGCACCAACTGGCCATCTTCCCAGTTTCCCATCTTTGGCTTTATTTCCTGAGCTCTCTCATCTTAGCTCTGGCAGAGCTCAGCACAGACTGATAATTCAGTAATAAACCTTCAGTCTGGCATGTCCAAGACAGTTACCATGTAATCTAATTGGAGAGGGATGCTCTGGATGCATCTGTTTCATTGCTTCTTATTACCCATTACAATTGGATAATTTTGAGTCCCGAAGACTTTTTAATTCAGTTTAGTGGGCATATACTATACACCTATTATACATTTATTACACATCTACTATGTATGTCTATAGCACTGGGCTGGATACCCTATGGGACAGATGATGGCACAGAATGTTGGTGCTCAGAGAAACCAGCAAAAGAAATTCTTAATACGTAACCTATGGAGCCCTGGGGTTATTACATGGATGGTTCCAAGTTCTCTAAAAACAAGACATAAATTTTTATTTCATAAATTTCCTTCATGCTACATTGTAAATTGCCTATCTGGGAAAACATTTTTATGTCAAATTATATTGTTACGGTACTGTTCTCCTCTTAAGTGCTATAATCATGGTCATCATTTTATGGTATTTAGAATAGAATCTCAAAGTGATAGGAAAGAAAAAAACCTACCTGCAATTATGGCTCCAACATGGCCAGTCTACATCAGTCCTAGTTTGATCTTGAAAATGTCAGCAAAGCTCACCTTTCCCATACTTTCATCACCAAACATGGCAGAGCTCCAACGTGGCTGTCCTTTTGAATGACTGTGATCTTGCTACAGAAAGCTTAGAGCCAACCTAACTGAATTGTCACCTGACCTTTGTCCATTCTTAATCTAACATTGGACAGTATGAGTCATTGGAAAAAGAATGCTCAAAGCAAAGTCTACAGTGCTCTCCTGAATAACAATGGCAACAACAATAACAATTAAAAAACAACACAGAATAATGGCTTTCCTTCACTGAGTGCTTATTATTAAGTACCAGGCCTTCTGCCAAGGACTATACATATCACAGTTCACTTAATTCTTTTAACACACACACACACACACACACACACACACACACACACACAAAATAGATATTCTGTCATTCTTCACATGTTTCAGATTTTTAAAAGACTGAGGCCTAGAAAGATTAAGTAGCTTTCCCAAGGCCACACAGCTGGGAAAGGGGAAACCAACATGCAAATCTTTTTTCACCTACCTGAGAGCACAGCACTGCACCTCAAAGCTATAGCATCTTGCCCACTACTCTCCTGAATCTTGGAGGAGTGGGTTCCTGTGTTCCATTTTTGGGAGAGAAATTTACTGGTGAACAAATGGATGATATCTTGGTGCTATAGGTGACATGGAACAGCTGATGAAGCTAATGTGGTTGCCCTAGGCTGCTGCAGAGCTACAAACAGTTGTCTGTTCTCTTCAACTCAATGCTGGAGGCACCAATCCCATTTCCCGGTGCTGGCGTCAGCTCCTCTATCTCCTATGGTGATCTACTTCCCAGACCACAGCACAACCAGCCCCCTCTCCTGCCCCAGAAGTAACTACATCAACCTATTACTGCCTCTAGCTGGATGTTTGGAGGGAGTGATTCTTAACTTGAAAAAACTGCAATAATACTAAAACTTGTATTTGACCCACCACAGAAGGCTTATCTGGAAGATGTAGAAGGTTCTATGGGAGAATTAAATTCTGTGACATTAACTAAAATGCTCTTCCCCTGTACTTCCCAGTCCTGCCCTTCACCCCCTGCACCATGTCAACCAGCAGTAAAAACTTTCTCTTTGTCCTACCCTCAGTGGAAAATGATGATACAGCCTAAAACAAAACTCGATTGGGTTTTAGAATGCCAGTTTTACAGGCATAACAGTAACATCAGTCTTAAAAGCCTTGAGAGAATAATCAAGAGCTGATCTTTGAACAAAAGAAGGCATAGGCATTAAATAAATGATAAAGAAGCCTAAGAGGAGAGGTAACATGTATTACATGGGCTAAGAAAAGGAGACTATACATTTGGAAGAGGGAAGTAAGAGAGTTGGTTATTGAAGTAAGTTCCAGAAAGCACCACATTCACACTCTTGCCCTTTCCAGTTAAATCTGGAAAGGAGAGAGGATTCACAGAAACACTAAATGGCTTGGGTAGATTTCAGAGCATAAAATATCTGTATCTTCCCCTCCAGGATCCCTTGGGGAGTCTGCAAGCCTTGCAGAGAGGTTGTTCCCAGCAAGGTACAAGAGTGGTAGAGTGAACAATGGCAGAGGAAGGAATCTTGGTGGATGGGCCTGAGAGAGGCCTCATAGAGTGGTGTCCCATGCACCCCAGTGGGGAAATGAGAAGAAAAGACACTAACAGTTGCAAAGCCATTGAGGGGAGAGCAGAAGGGATGAGAGATTGTAACTGGCCCAAAGGGGCCTGAGTCAGGATGACGAAGAAACAGAGAGCATGGCCTGTCAGTGGGAGACCACATAGGACCACAGACACCCCAGAGGCAAATGTCAACACAAGGTGACAGGGACCTACCTTCTTCAGATATTTCATCGGAGATCAGCACAAACAAAGGATGATCATGGACCAGATGCCCTATGCCCATCTGATTCCCAACCCTGGAGGAGAAAAAAGGAAAAAGGAGAAGCTAAGCATCTTGAGTGAATTGTGTTTTTGTCCCAAAGAGACTAAGTATTAAACTAGATTTGGCTGAGCCTACTTGGTTTTACAAGATTAAGTTTTTTGCCCTTATGGAATTGGAGGCATGAGAGCTAAGACTCTCTTTTATATAGAAATAAAGCAAATTAACATCTTTACAAACCTGAGTTGTTTTTGTTTTGTTTTGTTGTTTGTTTGTTGAGGTGGAGTCCCACTCTGTTGCCTAGGCTGGAGTGCAATGGCATGATCTCGGCTCACTGCAACCTCCACCTCCCAAGCTCAAGTGATTCTCTCACCTCAGCTCCCCAAGTAGCTGGAATTACAGGCACCTGCCACCATGCCCAGTCAACTTTTGTATTTTTAGGGTTTCACCATGTTGGCCAGGCTGCTCTCAAGCTCTTGACCTCAGGTGACCTGCCTGCTTCTGCCTCCCAAAGTGCTGGGATTACAGATATGAGCCACTGCACCCCGCCCAAACCTTAGTTTTGAGGATTATTGTGACTATGAATTTCACCCCCCAACAAGTGCTCATGGAATTGCCAAGGAAAAATAAAAACTACATAAACAACTTCATTTTAGGGCATGATCAAGCTACTTTGGGTCTTGGAACACTAGAAAAAAAAAAATAGAACCATCACCTCTGTTACACAGCATTCACTCCCAAAACATCAAATTTTCTCCAGTATTTTGAAATAGGTCATGGAATTGGCAGCCATTTCCCTTCATCTTGCAACAGTATGCAACTACTGATGTATTTCAATGAAGCTAATTCCTGTTTTTTTTTTTTTTTTAATCTATTTTCACTTACACTGTCAATGAAGAAGTCCTATTTTGCAAATCCCATTTGGAATGTTCTGTTACCATCCACATGTTCACAGTGATAAATGGTTTCATTGCCATTACCTAGAGGGAAAAAATGACACTCAGGGCACACACAAACATAAATGTCTTCATTGCTTGGAAACACATCTGGGATAAGGGGTACCATTTTTCTCCCTCTCATAGCATTCCCACCTAGGCTTATAAATAGTAACATTTTCCCTCTCTTTCCACTGTTTTCTTTATTCCCATGATGGGAAAGGAAGTATCTAGCATTCAGTGATACAATTTTTCCCTACAGAGCAGAGGAAAAGAGTCTCTACCTGGCCCTCTTCCTTGTGTGTTTTTTTTTTTTCTCTCTCTCTCTCTCTCTCTCTCTGGCATCCACCTACTCAACACACACACACACATTTTTAAGCTCCTGCAGGGGGACAGCTTAAATTCCAGATGGCTACTTTCATTCTAGGAGAGAGAGGATTATAGAAAGTCTGTTCAGACTATAGATACAAAATGGGTTCCCATTCTAACTTCACCAATAATTAAGCTGGTATTTGATCTGCCCCATTTGACCCCATGTACTTCTCTCAACTGGCTCTAAACTCAAAAGTGGGAGAAAGGTATAATATATTGGCCCCTTAACTCTTAAAAGGCTTTTGTGTTTTGCAAATATGGTAGATTAGAAAAATAGCCACAGATTCATCTCCTTCCCATACCCACAGCCTCACAAGATAGCGTTTCTCACCAATAATTGGAGCTTGGGTCCATGCCTTGAATGTGGGCTGACTAGAGCTTGGGTCCATGCCTTGAATATAGGCTGACTAGTACCTTGCTTTGACTAGTAGGACAGGAGCAAAGGAACAAAAACAAATACTTGAAAAGTACTTGGTCTTCTTCTCACAGCTTGCTCTCTGGCTATTCATGGAAGCCAGTCACCATGTGAACAAGCCCAGGCTAACCACCTGGAGGATAAGAAAGCAACATGAAGAGTGAGCTGAGACATGTCAACAATCAAGACCAGGCTAGCTACCACAAACCTGCATGCCCTTGCCAATCTACCAGCAGGAATGCAGATGCATGCATGAGCCCAGTGGAGATCAACTGAGCCCAGCTCAGACCAGAAGAACCACCAGCTGAGCCCAGCCCAAACCGCCAATGCATAAAATCATGAGCCAAATTAGTGGCTGTTGCTGAAGCACTAAATTGTAAGATAAATGATACAGTGAAGAAAAGAACATCAGATGACATTGCCCCTTGGTTGCTTTCTATATTGGTGTGCTCGAGTGTCAGATCCAGCCGATCAAACTCAGAGAACTTCCTGTTATCCTCTCCTTGAACCACGTTTTTAGTACTTACCAAGAAACAGGAAGAGAACTCAGAAGCCCTTATCTGGGGAGTCTTACCAGATTCTAGAGAATAAGTCTTAAAGCACTCAATGGAACTTCTGACAGACAGTCATTATTATCATTATTGTTATTATTACTTTGCAGATTAAAAATGCTCTTTCTCAGAATAATCTGACAGGGAGAAATTCTTGGTGGACATTTTTGGCAAGTTGGATAAAGTAGCAGTTTGAATTTATGCCCAGCATTCACCGTTACGGACACTGCCAAAAAGTTCCTAGCATTTCAGCCATTTTCACTCTTCTGGAAGAACTAGGAGGAGGAAAATTATCCTATTTCCCAGTCAAGAAAAAATGTTTTTGTAGACTGTTGTATGCAGTGACAAAACCTTGTCTGTTTCTCCATAAGCAGAAATCTGTAGATACCAGGAAATGTAGCAGAGTTCTTCTGAGGTTTACTAGTGTGTAGACAGCCTTACAATTGAACTGGATTCATAATCCTCGACTTGCTGACACAGATGGCATCAAGAATGCAGAGCCAACCTCATTAACTCTAGGACAAAGGGGATTATACAAAATAAATTAAACTCAAAAAGTCTTAGAGGATTCTGGGCCTCCTTGACACACATCTGACCTTGTGTGGCAAAGTGAGTTCTGGGAACAATAATGGTGTTTGTTACTTACCTTTTTGAGTCACAGTTGAGGGACTTGTTGCCAAAAAATAATGTTGAAATGATTAGATTGCTAAAATGATGCTGTCATGCAAAGACAGCTCCAACATTCCTATTTCTTTTTTTAAGTCAAACAACAGCAGGCTCCTCACTGAAATGTTACATTTCAGCAGAATTTCAATTTACATTTTTCATTCATTTGCAAAATTTGGATTTATTGCTTTTTCAAGGAAGAAAGCAGTAATATTTTATGGAGGGGGCAGGAAATGAGACAAATAATTTTTTGTAAGACTTGTTTGTATGACAAAAAATGAAATTCCCATGCAATAAAATAAATTACAAGCAAAAGTTTGTTTGTATATAGTTCCATGTATGTTTCTGCAGAGAGAAATGATAGCTTTCATCAGTTGATCAGAAGGGGGAAAAAGGATTAAAAATATTTACCAGAAAGAGGAAATGGGCAATAATATAGCAGTTAAAAAATGTGTTCAGGGGCCAGCCTTTTTTACTTTTTGCCACTTAATAGTACAGTGATTTAGGAAAATAAAAATATGTCTGAGTTTTTTTAGTAAGAATGTGGCTAATAATGCTTATCAAATAGGTGAGTTGTAAAAATTTGATCAGATCAGATATGTAACTGGAATATAGTAGGCACTCAGCAATAACAGTGTACTTTCTGTCCTCTAATTGAGCTCTTTGTGTTATATTTAAAACCTCTCACAATCCAAACCCAAAACAAATTCTCAAGAGTTTCATCTATCAACACTCCATATGTTTTTGTCTTATATCCCAGCAGCCCTGGCCTGCTATGTGGTTTCTGTCAACTTCCCTAACCCCTTCTTTCTAGTAAAATAGGTGCCTACCTCATGGAATCACCATGAGGATGAAATGACATTGTATATACAAAGAACTTGGACCAGGGCAGAGTGTATGATAAGCACTCGATAAATGTTAACTAGATATAACACTTATTATCCGCATCTTCATCATTATTACATACCTCACCCTGACCTCTCCTTTCTCTGTATCATCACATATGACACTTTATTTTTCTCGGCTTTCCTAAATCCTGCTCATTTGTAAGTCTCAATTCATTGATCCCTCCCAGGAATGGTTGCCTCTCCTGAGTCACCATGCCCCCTGACCCACGTGCCTCTCCTATCTCACACACCATATCACTCTATGGTCCCCTGCTCATCTGTCTGTCTCTCTAGCTAGTCTGTGAGCTTCTAAGGGCAAGAATTGTGCTTTATTCATCTCTGTACTGCCAGGGCCCAGCACAGAACCTGGCTTATGGCAACTGCTCAGTGAATAATGGTGCAATTAAGAATAAATGTATGGATTCTATCTCCTTCCAAACAAGCATAGTTCTTATTTAATTTCTTCATTTATTTTAGCTATTTTAGTTTTTAGTGGAAAAAAATGATTTAAACTGGTGTCTTAATCCATCCATTCAGGCTGTTATACCAAAATACCATAGACTGAGTGGTTTATAGACCACAGAAATTTATTTTTTACAGTTCTGGGAAGTCCAAGATAAAAGCAGAAGAATAGTTGGTGTATGGTGAGGACTTTCTTCCTGGCTCTAGATGGTGTCTCCTCACTGTGTCCCCACATGGTGGAAGAGACTAGCCAGCTCTCTGGTGTCTCTTTTAAGAGCACTAATTCCATTTATGAGGGCTCTAATCTCATGACCTAATCACTTACCAAAGGCTTCACATTTTGATACCATCACTGATATGGTTAGGCTTTTTGTCCCCACCCAAATCTCACCTTGAATTGTAAGCCCCACAATCTCCACATGTCAAGGGAGAGACCAGGTGGAGGTAATTGAATCATGGAGAAAATTTCCCCCATGCTGCTCTCATGAAAGTGAGTGAGTTCTCACAATATCTGATAGTTTTATGAGACTCTTTTCCCTTCACTTGGCACTTCTTTTTCCTGCCACCTTGTAAAGAAGGTGCCTTGCTTCCCTTTCGCCTTCCACCATGATCGTAAGTTTCCTGAGACCTCCCCCAGCCATGCTGAACTGTGAGTCAATTAAACCTCTTTCCTTTATAAATTACCCAGTATCAGGCAGTTCTTTACAGCAGTATGGAAACAGACTAATACAGTAAATTAGTACCATAGAGAGTCAGGTGCTGCTATAAAGATACCCAAAAATGTTGAAGCAACTTTGAAACTGGGTAACAGGCAGAGGTTGGAACAGTGAGAAAGTGTGTAACTTCCTAGCAACCTATAGAATTCCTTGGACCAAATGCTGATAGTGAAATGGACAATGAAGTCCAGGCTGAGGTGGTGTCAGATAAAGATTAGGAACTTCTTGGGAACTGGAATAAATGTGATTATTGCTATGCTTTAGCAAAGAAATTAGAAGCATTTTGACCCTGCCTTAGAGATCTCTGGAAATTTAAACTTGAGACAGATAATTTAGGGTATCTGGCAGAAGAAATTTATAAGCCGCAAAGTGTTCAAGAGGTAAATTGGGTGCTCTTAAAAGCATTCAGTTTTATGCATTCCAAAAGAGATGGTTTGGAATTGGAATTTATGTTTAAAAGGGAAGCAGAGCACAAACGTTTGAAAAATTTGCAGACTGACAATACAAAAGAAAAGAAAAGAAAAAAAAAACATTTTCTGAGGAGAAATTCAAGCCAGCTTCAGAAATTTGCACAAGTAATGAGGAACTAAATGTTAATCACCAAAACAATGGGAAGTATGTTTCCAGGGCATGTCAGAGGTCTTTATGGCAGCCCCTCTCATCACAGGCCTGAAGGCCTAGGGGAAAAACGTTGTTTTCTGGCCATGGCTCAAGACCTTGCTGCTTTGTGCAGTCTCAGGACTTGGTGCCCTGTGTCCCAGCCATGGCTGAAAAGGGCAAACATACAGCTCAAATCATTGCTTCAGAGGGTGCAAGCCCCAAGCCTTGACAGCTTCCACATAGTGTTGGTCCTGCGGGTGCAAAGAAGTCAATAATTGAAGTTTGGGAACTTCCACCTAGATTTCAGAGGATGTATGAAAACACCTAGTTATCCAGGCAGATGTTTGCTGCAGGGGTGGAGCCCTCATGGAGAACCTCTGCTAAGGTAGTATGGAAGGGAAATGTGGGCTCAGAACCTCCACACAACATCCCCACTGGGACCCTGCCTTGTAGCGCTGTGAGATGAGGGCCACTGTCCTCCAGACCCCAGAATAGTAGATCCACTGACAGCTTGCAGCATGCACCTGGAAAAGCCACAGGCACTCAATGCCAGCCCATGAAAGCAGCCAGGAGTGGGGCTGTACCCTGCAAAGTCACAGGAGCGGAGTTTCCCAAGACTATGGGAGCCCACCTCTTGCATCAGTGTGACCTGGATGTGAGACATGACGTCAAAGGAGATCATTTCAGAGCTTTAAGATTTGACTGCCCCACTGGATTTCAGATTTGCATGGGGCTTGTAGTCCCATTGTTTTGGTCAATTTCTCCTATTTGGAACGGATGTATTTACCCAAAGCCTGTACCTGTATTGTATCTAGGAAGTGATTAACTTGCTTTTGATTTGACAGGCTCATGGGCAGAAGGTACTTGCCTTTTCTCAGATGAGATTTTGGACTTGGAATTTTGGCTTAATGCTGAAATGAATTAAGATTTGAGGAATTGTTGGGAAGGCATGATTAGTTTTGAAATGTGAAAGGGCCATGAGATTTTAGAGGGGCCAGGGGTGGAATGATATGGTTAGGCTTCGTGTCCTCACCCAAATTTCATCTTCAGTTGTAATCATCATAATCCCCATAATCCCCATGTGTCAAGGGAGAAACCAGATGGAGATAACTGAATCATGGGGTGGTTTTCCACACACTGTTCTCATGATAGTGAGTGAATTCTCTCACAAGGTCTGATGGTTTTATAAGGAGCTCTTCCCCCTTCACTCAGCACTTCTCCTTCCTGCCACCTTGTAAAAAAGGTGCCTTGTTTCCCCTTCACCTTCTGCCACGACTGTAAGTTTCCTGAGGTCTCCCAAGCCATGCTGAACTATGAGTCAATTAAATCTCTTTCCCTTAAATTACCCAGTCTCAGGCAGTTCTTTATAGCAGTATGGAAAGGGACTAATACAATTCCCTTGGGGATTTTAATTTCAACAAATGAATTTTGGGGGAAGGCAAACATTCAGACCATAGCAAATGGTTTAAGCAAAAGGGAATGTATCTCTCAAGAAGTCCAGTAGACAGCTCCTGGCATATCTGGATACAGGCATTGTACCCACTTCTAACTCTGTTTTCCTCCCTGTTGGTTTCATATTGATGCATCCTCAGTCATGCTCCCTCTTGGTGGCCAGATGGTCATTGGTGACCTCAGACTTGCATCTTCCCAGACTACTTGTGCCAAGGCAAATTACTTAGCTTTCCCAGTAGTTCCATAAATGTTCCAGAATTGAAATTCACTGACTAGATACCCTCCCCTGGAGAAAGGTAGGATGAACTGCATATTCTCTAAAAGACTAGTTGCTTCCCAAAGGAAATTGGGTGTGGTTACCAGAAGAAGAAAAAACATAGGCTCAACAGGCAAAAATATACTTGTCTATTATAGGTTCCCTCCCTGTCTCTAGTCCTGCTTGCTCCTTAATTTTCACCTAGAGACTTGGGCTTCCACCCAACACTAACCACCTGCTTTCTTCTTCTCAGTTTGTGGTGGCCTCTCTCATATAATCTGTGACACTTTGAGAAGACCCACTAGCCACCCTCAGTCCTCCTGTGGGCTATTCTGTTGTGAGCCACGGCCCCACGGCCTGCTTTCTTAAGTCATATCTGTGCAGCTTCCTGATCATACTCAGTGTTGGAGTTTTAGAGGTCTCAATACTGGATACCTCTTTCCTGCCCTGGTGCAAGACCAACTTAGAAATAAGCAAAGGATTCAGGCAGTTGAGATTTTAAAGGTTCCCTTCCCCACAGATAACAGTTGTTGGAAAACAAGACTTAAATGAAGAGCAGCAATGGGTTTCCTAGTATTGCACATTAGAACTGGGCAGACTTCTCTACCTGGTCACACAGAGTGCTGAAAGCCTGCTGGCCTCCCCATGGAGCCTGCCTCAGAAAAAAAAAAAAAAATTGAAAACATGAAAACAACTCTACTCCTACAGCACTGAGTAGTAGAGTTGTGCTTTTTGCAGGCAGGAAGGAAGAAAGAGAAAAACAGAAAGCGGCCATGCCAGGGATGCCTAGTTTCTTCTCCCAAACTAACCAATCAAGTAAGTCTCTGCTCCCCTAGAGAAGGAGTGATGGAGGTGTGAGGGAGAGATGTCTGTTTATTACATGAATGCATGCTCTTCTGCATGCAGTGGGAGATAAGAGTCCCCCCAACAATCAACCTGGGTTTGGCTTGTTTGTGCATCACTGGTGCTATAATCCTGACAAAGCAAGCACCTCCTTTCCAATCATGTTCTCTTTGCAAGCAGTTGGAAATAATCGATAGGGATATTATCACTCTTTGGACACCCCCAGGAAGATCCCACCTCCAATTCCACAAGTAGCAGGATAGGGCATGGGAAGAGGCTGAAGGGGAGGGGGCAAGTAGCTGACCCATTAAAATCAACTTGATGGCAGTTCCTTTTGTCTTCCAAAAAAACAAAGTGTGTGCACTGCCAAAGATTTTTGCTGACTCTTGGCTTCTTTGCTTTTAGTGCTATTGTTCACCCTGGGGATTTATGGTAATTCTTACTCCCTAAAAGATATCTCTGTAAGAATGCCCATAAATTTAGGAGGAATTGTTTCGATTTTCCTCACTAATTATTTTGCCTCTCAGTTATATATCAGCAATTTTTAAAGTCATAGAATGTTTCTTAGATACAATGGAGTATGAGACACAGGGCTCTGGGATCCAACAGACACCTAATAAAGAGTAAATCAGGTAAAAGCACAGACGGGGAACCTACTGTGCACAGAAGATTGCTCTACCTGCCGTGGGAGGCCAGTGGGGAACAGAAAAGTAGTGTCTCACCTTGAAGCAATAGCCATTCCCAGTGCTACTTCCATGAATACAAAATGACTTTGCAAAGCAAGCACATTTTAAAACAGCAAGTTTTGTCTGGGATATTTCCAACTATATCAGACAGGGGTCTCTTGATGAGTACACAAGGGAGGCATTTATTTCCGTTCTCTGTACAAGAAAAATCTAGTAAATCTAGTCTTTTACTGACAAATTATTTTGTTTGTAAACCATGAGCCATGAATATCATACAAGTTAATTATGTTTTTCTTTTTTATTTTGGCTGCCAGGGAGCTCAAAACCAATATTTGAGCCACTTCTAACAATTGTATAGGAACTTGTAGCAGGCATTTTACATACTAATCTTAGTTTTCCTCGGTTCTCCAATCCTAATGGTACCTTCATCCCAATTTGTTCATCCATTTATGGTGGCCTGCTCACTGGGTTACAGAGTCCCTGGCTTTCACAGGTTCATAATTTTAGAAAGTGGCCCCAGCTCCCTTTCTCTGCTTCTCTGCTCAATTTCAGAAGATGTTTGTCATTATAGAAACCTGGAAGCAGCCCATGCCTGAAAACAGGTAAGGGATAGCTGAGATAAGGAATGTTCTTGACTTTGAGTAGAAGAGAAGAGACTAGAAAAAAATCCCTAGAACAAAGGCTGAGAGTAGAACAGAGTGTGTGCAGCCAGGAAGGGTAATAAGCACTACAGAATTGAGTAGAGGTCATGAACAAGGACTTCCCAGAACCTGGGTTGAGTTACAGGGACAGAAAATGATGGGGGTGCTTACATACGCTGTGGAAGATGCAACACTGGGAAGGAGAACATATATTCCATGAAAGCAGGAGACACATTATCTTGCCCATTACTGTCACACATGCCGGGCATGGGATTGCATTCAACTAATATATTTTCAATGAACAAATGCCTCAGTAGGGATGGTTCATTCATGATCTGATTCTCTTTTGACACCTCTATACCTTGAATTCAGCCTTCTTTTCATTCTCTGATGCAACAGTGTTAGAGAAGGCAAAGTAAATACAGTGACCTAGAATCAACAGTTGCAATATTAGTGAGCCCTCAGCATGTTGGGCTAGCTGATGTACCAGGGGAAAGACTGATGCCACGTTACTTATGATTCTGCAAAGCTTAACAGTTTAGCACATAGGCTCTAGATCCAGATATCTTGGGTTCACCTCCCAACTCTGATACCTGGCATCTGTAGGACCACAGCCAAGCTATAGGAACACTCTGTGCCTCAATTTCCCCATCTGTACAATGGGGATAATAACAGTAGCAACTGAATAGTACTGTTGCACTGACTGATTGAGCCAAGATATGTGCCTGGTATATAATAAATACCATATAGGTGTTAGCCACTATTTCTAGCTAAAGACCTGGTCAGCTATGGCTCATACCTGCATGGTGATGCTATAGAATTTATTCTTTATAGTGGAGCAGACACTGGGAGCCAGGGTGGTACAGAGCATGGGAACAAAGCTATAGAGAAAGGGAAGAGGTCAACAGAAGAGGGTATCAATGAGGATGCGGTCAGGAAGGACAGAGTGCACCAGCAGAACATGCAACTGGGAATGTACCCCCCACCCCGAGTCTTCATTGGCTGGGATTCAAACGTGAGACCCAAGTCTCCAGACCAGACTGGAAAGGCCAAGTCAGAGGACCAGACCTGGAGGGTCTGGCACACAAGGAAGAATTATTGGTTCTCGGCTCCTTCCCAACATTCTGCTGGGGAAAAAAAAATCCTTGGTCCTTCCCTGGTGTTTTCCAAGGAACCACCATTCAACTAGTCATGTAGGCAAATACCTTAGAACCTCCCTAGAGTCATCTCTTGCCCTCATCCCCAGAATTTCCACAGCCAAAGCCTGACCTACACCCAGCTACTTCTCTCCATCTCTGCTACCGCCACCTGGGCCAGGTCACCATCACCTCTTGCCTGAGTAACTGGTCAGACCCTGCTTACTGGTCTCCCCAGAGCTTCCCGCTTCTCTCCACAACCCACTTTCTGAACAGTAAGCAGACGGATGTATTTTTTTAGTGTAAATCTAATCACACCCTCTTCTACTTAAAACTCTACACCGGCTTTCTGCCACCCTCAGAATAAAATTGATGCTTCTTCCTTTAACTCACGAGGGCCTCAATCATCTGGGCTCTGCTGACCTCATCCTTCAACACGTTTCCTCTCTTGTACCATAATTTAACTGCATCATTCTTTTTTGCATTTCCCAAACATTCTAGACTGGTAGCATTCTGTGGCCCTTTGCACTGGCTGATCCATCTGCTTAGAACTTTCTGATTTCCAGTCTTTTCCCCCCAGGTGGTTCCTTTTTGTCATTCAAGCCACTGCCTTGGAGATGGAAAATCTGTGTGTGAGGGAAGGTCAGGGAAGCTACTTGGATGGAGCATGTCAAGCTGACAGAGAGCCCATTTGGTCCATCCATCCTATCAACAAATCTCTAGGAACTTCTACCATGAGCAAGACAGTAAAGTGAAATTTATAAAAGACAAAGAAATTAGTACACTTTGGTCCCTGCCTAACGTAGGCTTCTGGGCTACTGAGAACTCAAGTACAAATGTAGTACTGTGTGGTAAGTACTACAACATTCAGAGTCTAAGGGAACACAAAAGAAGAATCCCTTCCTCAAGTTCACTCTGGGGCGAAGGATGGCTTTGCAGAGGAGGGGGCAATTGAGCTGGGCATTGATGGCCAAGGAGTTCCCGGGAACCACGTTGAACCTGGGAGAGTAGAACACCTGAAATCCTGTGAAATCCACAAAATTCGTTCCCTGGCTTGTTGGCATTACGATTCCCCAGCTAAACACCCCCGGCTATAAGGTCTGCCAACTATCTGCCTTTTCAAATCATGCCTTTTATCTGAAACAGCTTTGAAGCTCCCTGGGCTTGCTCTCTTCCATTGTTCAAAGTAACTACTGGAAACGCTACCTCTTGGCAGTGAACCGTCACTCTGATCTATCGCCAGTGGGAGGTTCAGTTGGTACACCTTTTGGAAGAGTAATTTAGAAGACTGTTTCTGAAGTCTTTTTTAAATGACCATACATTTATTGTTCTGAATAATCCTGTTTCTGGAAATCTATCCCAAGGAAATGATCCTAAATTCAGAAAGAAAGATAAAAGCTGTATGTGTAAGTGTTCACTATATGTACTAGTTATATTGAGAGCAAACTAAAGGTTCAATTATAAGGGAATTAACATGTTTAAATGGTTCATGTAGTGGAATATTATTTGACCATCACAAAGGGCACTTTCTTAGAATATGTAAGAGCTCAGAGAAATACTGCTAAAATAATGTTACGTGAAGTACGATTTCTTTTTTTTTTTTTTTTTTTTATTATACTTTAAGTTCTAGGGTACATGTGCATGACGTTTATATCATGTATAACTCCCCAATGCAATCCCTCCCTCCTCCCCCCTCCCCATGATAGGCCCCAGTGTGTGATGTTCCCCTTCCCGAGTCCAAGTGATCTCATTGTTCAGTTCCCACCTATGAGTGAGAACATGCGGTGTTTGGTTTTCTCTTCTTGTGATAGTTTGCTAAGAATGATGGTTTCCAGCTGCATCCATGTCCCTACAAAGGACGCAAACTCATCCTTTTTGATGGCTGCATAGTATTCCATGGTGTATATGTGCCACATTTTCTTAATCCAGTCTGTCACAGATGGACATTTGGGTTGATTCCAAGTCTTTGCTATTGTGAATAGTGCCGCAATAAACATACGTGTGCATGTGTCTTTGTAGTAGAGTAATTTATAATCCTTTGGGTATATACCCAGTAGTGGGATGGCTGGGTCATATGGTACATCTAGTTCTAGATCCTTGAGGAATCGCCATACTGTTTTCCATAATGGTTGAACTAGTTTACAATCCCACCAACAGTGTAAAAGTGTTCCTATTTCTCCACATCCTCTCCAACACCTGTTGTTTCCTGACTTCTTAATGATTGCCATTCTAACTGGTGTGAGATGGTATCTCATTGTGGTTTTGATTTGCATTTCTCTGATGGCCAGTGATGATGAGCATTTTTTCATGTGTCTGTTGGCTGTATGGATGTCTTCTTTTGAGAAATGTCTGTTCATATCCTTTCCCCACTTTTTGATGGGGTTGTTTGTTTTTTTCTTGTATATTTGTTTGAGTTCTTGGTAGATTCTGGATATTAGCCCTTTGTCAGATGAGTAGGTTGCAAAAATTTTTTCCCATTCTGTAGGCTGCCTGTTCACTCTGATGGTAGTTTCTTTAGCTGTGCAAAAGCTCTTTAGTTTAATTAGATCCCATGTGTCAATTTTTGCTTTTGCTGCCGTTGCTTTTGGTGTTTTAGACATGAAGTCCTTGCCCATGCCTATGTCCTGAATGGTACTACCTAGATTTTCTTCTAGGGTTTTTATGGTATTAGGTCTAACATTTAAGTCTCTAATCCATCTTGAATTAATCTTTGTATAAGGGGTAAGGAAAGGATCCAGTTTCAGCTTTCTACTTATGGCTAGCCAATTTTCCCAGCACCATTTATTAAATAGGGAATCCTTTCCCCATTTCTTGTTTTTGTCAGGTTTGTCAAAGATCAGATGGCTGTAGATGTGTGGTATTATTTCTGAGGACTCTGTTCTGTTCCATTGGTCTATATCTCTGTTGTGGTACCAGTACCATGCTGTTTTGGTTACTGTAGCCTTGTAGTATAGTTTGAAGTCAGGTAGCGTGACGCCTCCAGCTTTGTCCTTTTGACTTAGGATTGTCTTGGCAATGCGGGCTCTTTTTTGGTTCCATATGAACTTTAAAGCCGTTTTTTCCAATTCTGTGAAGAAACTCATTGGTAGCTTGATGGGGATGGCATTGAATCTATAAATAACCTTGGGCAGTATGGCCATTTTCACGATATTGATTCTTCCTATCCATGAGCATGGTATGTTCTTCCATTTGTTTGTGTCCTCTTTGATTTCACTGAGCAGTGGTTTGTAGTTCTCCTTGAAGAGGTCCTTGACATCCCTTGTAAGCTGGATTCCTAGGTATTTGATTCTCTTTGAAGCAATTGTGAATGGAAGTTCATTCCTGATTTGGCTCTCTGCTTGTCTGTTACTGGTGTATAAGAATGCTTGTGATTTTTGCACATTAATTTTGTATCCTGAGACTTTGCTGAAGTTGCTTATCAGCTTAAGCAGATTTTGGGCTGAGACAATGGGGTTTTCTAAATATACAATCATGTCATCTGCAAACAGGGACAATTTGACTTCTTCTTTTCCTAACTGGATACCCTTGATTTCTTTCTCTTGCCTGATTGCCCTAGCCAGAACTTCCAACACTATGTTGAATAGGAGTGGTGAGAGAGGGCATCCCTGTCTTGTGCCAGTTTTCAAAGGGAATTTTTCCAGTTTTTGCCCATTCAGTATGATATTAGCTGTGGGTTTGTCATAAATAGCTCTTATTATTTTGAGGTACGTTCCATCAATACCAATTTATTGAGCGTTTTTAGCATAAAGGGCTGTTGAATTTTGTCAAAAGCCTTTTCTGCATCTATTGAGATAATCATGTGGTTCTTGTCTTTGGTTCTGTTTATATGCTGGATTACGTTTATTGATTTGCGAATGTTGAACCAGCCTTGCATCCCAGGGATGAAGCCCACTTGATCATGGTGGATAAGCTTTTTGATGTGCTGCTGAATCCGGTTTGCCAGTATTTTATTGAGGATTTTTGCATCGATGTTCATCAGGGATATTGGTCTACAATTCTCTCTTTTTGTTGTGTCTCTGCCAGGCTTTGGTATCAGGATGATGTTGGCCTCATAAAAAGAGTTAGGGAGGATTCCCTCTTTTTCTATTGATTGAAATAGTTTCAGAAGGAATGGTACCAGCTCCTCCTTGTACCTCTGGTAGAATTCAGCTGTGAATCCATCTGGTCCTGGACTTTTTTTGGTGGGTAGGCTATTAATTGTTGCCTCAATTTCAGAGCCTGCTATTGGTCTATTCAGGGATTCAACTTCTTCCTGGTTTAGTCTTGGGAGAGTGTAAGTGTCCAGGAAATTATCCATTTCTTCTAGATTTTCTAGTTGATTTGCGTAGAGGCATTTATAGTATTCTCTGATGGTTGTTTGTATTTCTGTGGGGTCGGTGGTGATATCCCCTTTATCATTTTTTATTGCGTCTATTTGATTCCTCTCTCTTTTCTTCTTTATTAGTCTAGCTAGCGGTCTGTCAATTTTGTTGATCTTTTCAAAAAACCAACTCCTGGATTCATTGATTTTTTGGAGGGTTTTTTGTGTCTCTATCTCCTTCAGTTCTGCTCTGATCTTAGTTATTTCTTGCCTTCTGCTAGCTTTTGAATGTGTTTGCTCTTGCCTCTCTAGTTCTTTTAATTGTGATGTTAGAGTGTCAATTTTAGATCTCTCCTGCTTTCTCTTGTGGGCATTTAGTGCTATAAATTTCCCTCTACACACTGCTTTAAATGTGTCCCAGAGATTCTGGTATGTTGTATCTTTGTTCTCATTGGTTTCAAAGAACATCTTTATTTCTGCTTTCATTTCGTTATGTACCCAGTAGTCATTCAGGAGCAGGTTGTTCAGTTTCCATGTAGTTGAGCGGTTTTGATTGAGTTTCTTAGTCCTGAGTTCTAGTTTGATTGCACTGTGGTCTGAGAGACAGTTTGTTATAATTTCTGTTCTTGTACATTTGCTGAGGAGTGCTTTACTTCCAATTATGTGGTCAATTTTGGAATAAGTGCGATGTGGTGCTGAGAAGAATGTAAATTCTGTTGATTTGGGGTGGAGAGTTCTATAGATGTCTATTAGGTCCGCTTGGTGCAGAGATGAGTTCAATTCCTGGATATCCTTGTTAACTTTCTGTCTCGTTGATCTGTCTAATGTTGACAGTGGAGTGTTGAAGTCTCCCATTATTATTGTATGGGAGTCTAAGTCTCTTTGTAGGTCTCTAAGGACTTGCTTTATGAATCTGGGTGCTCCTGTATTGGGTGCATATATATTTAGGAGAGTTAGCTCTTCCTGTTGAATTGATCCCTTTACCATTATGTAATGGCCTTCTTTGTCTCTTTTGATCTTTGATGGTTTAAAGTCTGTTTTATCAGAGACTAGGATTGCAACCCCTGCTTTTTTTTGTTCTCCATTTGCTTGGTAGATCTTCCTCCATCCCTTTATTTTGAGCCTATGTATGTCTCTGCATGTGAGATGGGTCTCCTGAATACAGCAGACTGATGGGTCTTGACTCTTGATCCAGTTTGCCAGTCTGTGTCTTTTAATTGGAGCATTTAGTCCATTGACATTTAAGGTTAATATTGTTATGTGTGAACTTGATCCTGTCATTATGATATTAACTGGTTATTTTGCTCGTTAGTTGATGCAGTTTCTTCCTAGCCTCGATGGTCTTTACATTTTGGCATGTTTTTGCAATGGCTGGTACCGCTTGTTCCTTTCCATGTTTAGGGCTTCCTTCAGGGTCTCTTGTAAGGCAGGCCTGGTGGTGACAAAATCTCTAAGCATTTGCTTATCTGTAAAGGATTTTATTTCTCCTTCACTGATGAAGCTTAGTTTGGCTGGATATGAAATTCTGGGTTGAAAATTCTTTTCTTTAAGAACGTTGAATATTGGCCCCCACTCTCTTCTGGCTTGTAGAGTTTCTGCCGAGAGGTCTGCTGTTATTCTGATGGGCTTCCCTTTGTGGGTAACCCGACCTTTCTCTCTGGCTGCCCTTAAGATTTTTTCCTTCATTTCAACTTTGGTGAATCTGGCAATTATGTGTCTTGGAGTTGCTCTTCTGGAGGAGTATCTTTGTGGCGTTCTCTGTATTTCCTGAATTTGAATGTTGGCCTGCCCTACTAGGTTGGGGAAGTTCTCCTGGATGATATCCTGAAGAGTGTTTTCCAACTTGGTTCCATTTTCCCCCTCACTTTCAGGCACCCCAATCAGACGTAGATTTGGTCTTTTTACATAATCCCATACTTCTTGCAGGCTTTGTTCATTTCTTTTTCTTCTTTTTTCTTTTGGTTTCTCTTCTCGCTTCATTTCATTCATTTGATCCTCAATCGCTGATACTCTTTCTTCCAGTTGATCGAGTCGGTTACTGAAGCTTGTGCATTTGTCACGTATTTCTCGTGTCATGGTTTTCATCTCTGTCATTTCGTTTATGATCTTCTCTGCATTAATTATCTAGCTGTCAATTCTTCCACTTTTTTTTCAAGATTTTTAGTTTCTTTGCGCTGGGTACGTAATTCCTCCTTTAGCTCTGAGAGGTTTGATGGACTGAAGCCTTCTTCTCTCATCTCGTCAAAGTCATTCTCTGACCAGCTTTGATCCGTTGCTGGCGATGGGCTGCGCTCCTTTGCAGGGGGAGATGCGCTCTTATTTTTTGAATTTCCAGCTTTTCTGCCCTGCTTCTTCCCCATCTTTGTGGTTTTATCTGTCTCTGGACTTTGATGATGGTGACGTACGGATGGGGTTTTGGTATAGGTGTCCTTCCTGTTTGATAGTTTTCCGTCTGACAGTCAGAAGGACTGTCTGTTGGTCTGTTGGAGATTGCTTGAGGTCCACTCCAGACCCTGTTTGCCTGGGTATCAGCAGCAGAGGTTGCCGAAGATAGAATATTGCTGAACAGCGAGTGTACCTGTCTGATTCTTTCTTTGGAAGTTTCCTCTTAGGGGTGACGCCACCCTGTGAGGTGTGGGGTGTCAGACTGCCCCTAGTGGGGGATGTCTCCCAGTTAGGCTACTCAGGGGTCAGGGACCCACCTGAGCAGGCAGTCTGTCCGTTCTCGGATCTCAACCTCCGCGTTAGGAGATCCACGGCTCTCCCCAAAGCTGTCAGACAGAGTCGTTCGCGTCTGCACCGCCCCCGCTCTTTCCCCTAATGGACTGCAGCTGTGCGCTGTCCGCAGAGGTAGAGTCTACAGAGACAGGCAGGCTTCCTTGAGCTGCTGTGAGCTCCACCCAGTTCGAGCTTCCCAGCGGTTTTGTTTACCTACTTAAGCCTCAGCAATGGCGGGCGCCCCTCCCCCAGCCTCGCTGCTGCCTTGCGGATAGATCGCTGCAGACGGCTGTGTTAGCAGTGAGGGAGGCTCCGTGGGCGTGGGACCCTCCCGGCCAGGTGTGGGATATATTCTCCTGGTGTGCCTGTTTCCTTAAAGCGCAGTATTGGGGTGGGAGTTACCCGATTTTCCAGGTGTTGTGTGTCTCAGTTCCCCTGGCTAGGAAAAAGGGATTCCTTTCCCCCTTGCGCTTTCAGGTGAGGCGATGCCTCGCCCTGCTTCAGCTCACGCTGGTCAGGCTGCAGCAGCTGACCAGCACCGATTGTCCGGCACTCCCTAGCGAGATGACCCCAGTACCTCAGTTGAAAACGCAGAAATCACCGGTCTTCTGTGTCGCTCGCGCTGGGAGTTGGAGACTGGAGCTGTTCCTATTCGGCCATCTTGCTCCGCCTCCGTGAAGTACGATTTCAAGACTTATGGGCAATATGGGCACAACTATACAAGAAAAGTATGCCTATGACAAAGGTTGGGAAATGAGTAGGAGGAATGTTACATGCTCCATTACTGCATCTTGGGAGGTAAACACCTCCCAAGTGTTTGCAGTAAAGCAATTGGTGATATGCAGGAAGCACCATTACTGCATCTTGGGAGGTGTTTATTGGTGATGCGCAGGAAGCACTGGGACTGTTTAAAAGGATTGGGTTAATGTGCTGTTGAAATCCAAACTGAAAGTGACTCTTGCACTTGGATTTTAAGTGCCCATGCTACTGATACAGCTTGTCTTCCCCTTCTGCCACCGGAACCCCACACAGAGAATACAAGCTTGCCTAGGGCATGAAAAGAGACAGAGAATGAGAAGGAGAGAGAAACATAAACCTAGCAATGCAGACACACAAACACTCTCAACAACAGGGAACTCAGAGGGACGGCACATTAGAGACACATTGAAGAAGCAATATTGTCCATGGAAACCGGCTGATAAAGATTTAACTCTCAAAACAAACTTGGAGCAAGTGCCTACATGATGACTGTCAGTGAACTCATGCCAGTTAAAAGGTCTGAAAACAGGAGCCAGATCTTCCAACACTCCAGTCTTCCACACTGAGCCATGTGGAACTCTCAGGAGAGTCCGCATAGCATATCCTCAAAGACACAGATGCCAACAAGACCTGAATTTGGATAGGTCTGCCAACCTCACTGGCCAAGAGCTCACACCAGTTCCTTAGTGTGGGGAGCTGGAGATCAATAATGGAATCCGCTGCTTGGTGTTTGTTTATGCTGTGGATGTTATGACTGAATTTTGTATATCTCCTATTCTGGAAGATTTTTGGTTTAAGTCATTCTGTTATTTTTACCTTTAAAAACAGAAAGCAAGGCCGGGTGCAGTGGCTCATGCCTGCAGTGGCCCCTCCCTGCACTTTGGGAGGCCAAGGCGGGTGGATCACAAGGTCAGGAGATCGAGGCCAACATGGTGAAACCCGGTCTCTACTAAAAATACAAAAATTAGCTGGGTATGGTGGTGTGCACCTGTAATCTCAGCTACTCAGAAGACTGAGGCAGGAGAATCACTTGAACCTGGGAGGCGGAGTTTGCAGTGAGCCTAGATTGCACCACTGCACTCCAGCTGGTGACAGGGTGAGACTCTGTGTCAAAAAAAAAAAAAGAAAGAAAGCAAAACCTTTCTTATTCTAGATAGATATATGTGGATACTTGAAATTATTTTAGTCAAGATTATGTTCTCTAAAGCTGCAAAAACAAACAGAACATAAAAGCAATCCCCTTGAAGACTGTAGCTTTTTAAATGCTTATTTGTAATAGGTGTAATATGTATAAACATATATGTATGCAGGAGAAAAAAGGTGGTTAGAGAAATGTATTTGGGTGTTAACAGTGATTGTCTTTGGCTGATTGAATGATTTGTTTTATTTTGTTTTTCAATGTTTCTGATTTAGACCAATTTTTCTTGATTCTCATGTATTCCTTTCATATTCTCAAAAAGAAACCTACTTCTCACATAGATTCTGTTGCAAGTTAATTGGTAGAGTGGGGCAAGGGGGTTTATAATGCTATTCCATATCCCACCACACAGTTTTGCTGGCAGACAATTCTCATCACACAAGAACTGTCCCTCGGCTGCCTACACGCCATTGCTAACACTTTATTTCCTTGTGGTTCCTGCTCTACTTGGATATGAATACTCCTGACTCTACCCCCCACATTGCCCAATGCCTTCAACTCAGAATGTCTATCTTCTACCAGCTCTTTACCAATCCTAGACCTGATCAGGGGAAATTTACGAGCCTAGGCCAGCAGTTGGTGACCCAAAATCAATGATTCTGGCCGCTGTTCCTATTGTGATCTCAATCCCTACACCTAATAACTGGGCCATTCCAGGTATGAGCTATGGTAGATTGATTGTAGTGATGCCCCCAATTAAAGGCCTTCCTGTATCTATGCCCTTTGCAATGGGATACTAAAGTCCCCACCACCCGACCACACACACACACACACACACACACACACACACACACACACACAGATCTAAAGATGGTGTCCATTTTTCTTACCTCCTTGAATCTGGGCTGGCTGTGTGAATTGCTTTGGCAAACAGAATGTGATAGAAGCCTAGGCCTAAAGAGCATTTGTCCACTTCTGTGCTCGCTCTCTCTCTCTCTCTCTCTCTCTCTCTCTCTCTCTCTCTCTCTCTCTCTGTTCCCCACTTCCCTCCCTCTCACACCTCTGTCACACCATGAGAACATGCCCAAGTAGCGTGGGACCACACCCAAACTAGCCTGCTGCAGATGAGAAGACAGCCTACAGCCCAAGCTGAAAGAGAGAGCCCTTCCACAATCCACAGACTTCCTACCAAGCACATAGATGACTGCAGAAACTACACGAGGCCATCTGAAAGCAGAAGAACCTCCCAGGTGACCAGCAGATTCATGGTCGATAATTAATGTTTCTTGTTTTCAACCACAGTTGTAAGGTGATTTGTCACATGGCATTATTGTGTCAATAGATTGTGATACAGAGTTGATACTCCAGTTCCAATGATTGTCTTTTCTCCCAAATCATCTAAATCTCTGCCCAAAATGCAGGTCCATGCCCCAGCATCCAGAGAAACTTGAGTCTTGCCAAGCCCTAGAGTGCTTTCTGCTTTGGCCCCAGGGTCTGCCTGGCTGGATCCTTTCCTAGCCCCTCTTATCAAGACTTTCCAGACACAGTTCCTCTTTGGGCCACTGCCACCAAGCTCCATGTGACCTTGATAGTGACCATTAACCTCATTCACTGTGCATAGAGCCTATCCCACAGTCTATGAACATGGATATACGCGAAATGCTTAGTGATAAGCACTACATGCAGAGTGATAAGAGCAATTGGGACAATGAGGACACCCATGGTTATTAAGCACACATTCTGTGCCAGACACCATAGTCAATGCTTCTGCTTATCCCATTAATATAATGTCTCTAGTAGTAGATGTTATTATCCCCATTGTGATGAGAATATTGACGTTCAAAGAGTTTGAGTAACTTGTTCAGGATTGTACAGTTAATAACTGGCACAAGTGTGATTTAAAAGCATGTTTGATTCAAAAACTCTGCTCTTTTCACAGTTGCCACGAGTATCAGTTAGCTATTGCTGAGAAAAAGTCCACCACAAAACCTCAGCAGCTATTTGTCACTGGTCTAGGGGATCAGCTGGAGTTTGGTTGATCTCAGCTGGGGTCCTTCATCCACCTGTGGCCAGTGGAGGTAGGAGGAGCAGTGGATCCACTCTAGACCTGACTCTAGAATGTCCTGGTGGAAGCAACCTAGCTGGGATATAGCTCAGCTGTACATCTGAGCGAGGAGGATCTCGCTCATCCTTCTACCTTTGGGGGCCAGCAGGCTAGCCCAGGCATGCTTTTCTCCTACCAATGGCAGCAGCACAAAGGAGCAGAAAGACATGCAAATGCTCTTGAGGCTTGGACTCAGGTCTGGCATATCATCACTTTGTCTTTTTCTATGAGCCAAAATGAGTCACATGACAGAGGCCCAAATCAAAGGGTTGAGAACCACACCTACCTATAGTGGGAGAGCCCTGCTAAGTTACATTGCAGAGGCACGGATCCAGGGAAGAGTGAAGGATTGGGCCTATTAATTAAACTTAGATATCATGTCCCCTTATACCTGTGAGATGGTGGCAAATGTGAATCCTGCAAAGCAATGTCTTGTGTCAGGTTCCAGGTTCAACTTGTAGTTCTGCCACCTTTCAGCTGCATAGACTTAGTTGAATTATGAACTTCTCTGTATTTCGGTGACCTCATCTATAAAATGAGAATAATTAAGTCAACCTCTTAGCATTGTTTATGAAGATTAAATATAAAGCACTTTGTTTATATGTTATATGTACAGGTAACATGATTTCTTACGTAGAAAATTCCAAAGAATCAACAGGAACGTTCCTGGAACTAGGAGGTAATTACAGAATAATTACAGAATAATTACAGAATACAAAGTTAATATACAAAAGTCAACTGCTTTTCTATAAAGTAGCAATGAACAATTGGAATCTAAAACTGAAACACACATCGCACTTAGTAAATGTGAGCTATTATTACATAAAGAGGTTATAGGCTCAGAGAGCAGGGTGCTTCCTCTTCTGTTCTTCCTTTCATTTGTCTCAATCTAAACCTCTTTAGGCCAGTTTCAGCCTCTAGCACTCAACATGGGTGTATAATCTCAAAGCACACCGATGAGTATTCTTGGTTACTGACTTCATTTTCCTCACGGAAAGCTGAACACTGGAGGATATCTGGGCTTTATACAAGGTAACAAAGTAAGCATCAGCATAACCATCATCATCACTATAATTATCACCATCACAATCTCGGTCTTCAGGTTCTCGGTCTCCAGGCTCTTACCCAGCCAGTGAGCCATGCTGCTCCTTTAAATAAAATGAGGGGTTTGGAAGAGAAGATGAAGAGAAATCCTTGGGAAATTTGAAAGAAATGAGTAAAGAAAAAGAAAATACATCCTTTTGCCAGAGTTTTCCTTCTCAACCCTAACTTGAAGTTGCTGTTTGCTCTGGAGGAGAGCTCTAGACAGGCTGGGAGATTTGGATCTCCTTTGCAGTATTTCTCAAAAGTAGCTGTGCAAACCCAGGCAAGTCATTCTGCCTCTTTGGGTGTCAGTTTCCTCCCTCGAAAAGTGAAAATGATGTCTGTCTGTCTTATCAGTGATAAGGAAAATCAGATGAAATGATGGATGTAAAGGAGCTGTTCAAACTTAAAACACAGCATGGGCCAGGCACAGTGGCTCATACCTGTAATCTCAGCACTTTGAGAGGCCGAGGTGGGCACACCATGAGGTCAGGAGTTTGAGACCAGCCTGGCCAATATGGTGAAACCCCATCTCTACTAAAATACAAAAATTAGCCAGGTGAGGTGGCACATGCCTATAGTCCCAGCTACTTGGGAGGCTGAGGCAGAAGAATCGCTTGAACCTGGGAGGCGGAGGCTGCAGTAAGCTGAGATCACGCCACTGCACTCCAGCCTGTTTCAAATAAATAAATAAACAAACAAACAAACAAACAAACAAACCATAGCATGAATGTGACCATAAGAAAAACAATGGGAAAAAAGAATCTCCAGTGAGGTTGTGGCCTAGTCCTTTGCAAAGACATTGAAATTTGGTGTCCTGGTGGCTTTCTACATTGTTCCTAGGGAGTAAAGAACATGTCGTCTACCCACATACCCTTAAGGGCTCATTAATTGCACTGCTGGGTAGAAACACATGTATAGACATGAAAATCTATCACTGATGGTGCTCTAATAATACCTGGGGTTTGCAGCTCAGGAGAAGTCCAAAGCAGAGAGTTGCAGGTACCTAGTGGTCCAATGGAGTGATTGTGCCCCAAGGCTTTGAAGCCAAGAAGAACTGGGTTCAAATCATTGACTTAAAGTCTGATGCTCCGATGCATTACTAGAAAAAAGAGGGCAGGGGATGATAATATCTACCTCATGGGGCCATTGTGCCATATCAATATATATAAATATTTAAAATGAGATAATGTCTACAAATCTCATTGATTGAGGAAAAGAAGAGGAAGAGTGATAATTTAAATGCCGATCCCTTGGTGTGTGTTACCTCCCTGGAATCCTTATAGGGTTCCTGCATTGTGGTATCAGTCTCCTTCAAAGTTTCCAGATCCTTGTGTGTCTCATGCTAACACCTCTACAAATAGATGGACCAAGACTGTTAAAATGCTGCCACAGATCAGTGGGCTCATGGAAGGAGCCAGGAAGACTGAGGAAGGGAGCAGTTCATACCATCATGGCACCCAACAGTCGAGCAGCAAAGGCTGCAGCAAGAGTAAGTGGAGATATTCTGAATCTTCAGCTCTCCCAGAGTCCCTCCAGATTTGCTTAGAGACTCACTCCACTCTATGGACCACAGGCACCTGGAGCACTTTCTGTGACAAAAGAAAACAAACAGGAGGATAAGTAAGAAGTTCAATTTTAGGTTGTTGCAGAAGATTATTGCAAACAAATAGACCTAGGTCTAAATCTCAGCATGCAATTTACTAGCTGGATGAACTTAGGTGGGTCCCGTGACCTCTCTGATCCTCTTATCTATAAAACAAGAATAATCAAACCTACCATAGGATTGTGCCGAGGATTAAAGTACATGCCACTTGTAAAACATCTAATCCAAAGCTGGTGCTTAATATATGTTAGTTCTTTCTTCTCCTCTTTCTTCTTACTTCTTGCGTGTAGAATAAACTATCAAATTAAATATATTTACATTAACGGCAACATCCAAACAATAGAATTCAAAAGGAATGTAGGGTAGAGGAAAAATTCACAGTATCCATTCCTTAGAACTTCAGTCCTTATTTTAAAAATAGATTGTTACAAACCAATGGGTACTTTGAGAAAATTGTGTCTAATTCTACCCATTTTGAAGACTGGAGGATGTAGAACTGATGCCCAGAAAAATAAAATGACTTGAACAAAGTCACACAGAGAGTTACAGGTGGATCTTGTATTAGAACCCAGTGTATTAATCAGCTACTGCTGCATAACAAACATCCATCAATCTCAGCAATGTAAAACCTCCATTATGGATTCCCAGGCACCTACCTGTGAATTAGCTGGGCCATGATGGCCAAGATACGCTTCTCAGGACAAGAGCAGCCTCAAGACAGCTCTACTGCCAAAGCACATTTCAAGCCTTTGCTTACATCATCTACTAACTTCCCATTGCCCAAAGCAAATCACAAGGGCAAGCCCCTCAGTAATGGGGTCGGGGAGTATGCCACATTCAGGGAGGATGACTCAACCCAGGGTGTTCTCATGGGAGTGGTGGGAGATAGAGAGAGAACATAAATGCCTGCAGTGCAGGCAGGTAACATGCAATGGTGAAGTGGGCCAAGATGAAAGGCAATAAGGAGAGGTAGGGCATGTGGAACTGTGAGACCATGCCTTCAACTCCAGCTGATTGTTGCCAGATCACATCTTTCAAGAGATGCTGACATGCAAATCTCTATAAAGAAAGCTTCCTCCATCTTAAATCAATGAGCAGGACAACAGAACAAGCTGACAGGCCACATTTCCTCAAGCCCTGCTCTTCACCACACTACCTGTCCCTAAGGTTCCCATTGGTCTTTCTGTGACTGAGGATCTCAGTGTGAGTCCCCAGAAATATTCACAAGAGTCAGATCATGACAACAGGTGAAATGGCAGCCTTGCCACGTCCTGAGTTGACAGTACGTAGCAGGTGTCCTAAGATTATGTGGAAGCTGAGTGGTTTTAGGGAAGTAGGGGAAGGAGAAGTCTTACAAATTTAATTCTTAGTGGTAAGTGCCTTTCTTTCATCAGGGCTCCAAGCTACAGCAATTTGCACAAGGAGCAATGTGCACATTTTCATCCCGTCTATCTTCCCAGGTTATTAAACAGTTCTTGTCTAAGTTAAGTCAACAAAGCTTTTCCAACATCTGGAATTTTTAATATCTGAGGCTGTTTTGGGGAACTTCATTGTATTCTTCTGCTGACAAATAAGAAAATAATAACAATAAGATGATTATGATAATAATAATAATAGAATAATAATGAGTCACCATACAATGAACCCTTGCTCTATGCCAGGCACTGTTATAAGCTCCTTATATGTACTAAGATACTGGATTCTGGATTTTAATTATCCTACAATATAAATATTGTTCTCCATTTTACAGAATAAGAAACTGAGACACAGAGAGGGGAAATAATCTGGCAATATTATTCAGTAAGTAAAGACATTCATTTTTCCCAATAAATAACTCTTACCAAGCAAGTGACCCAGCCTTCAGAAAAAATCTGCTAACATCCAAAATTGCCTTTATGAGTCACAAAGACAGTTATTTATTAAATCTCTACTCTATGGTCAACATATTTTATTGAATTCTCACAATAGCACCATGGGGTGTACCTAATCCCCATTTTCTCCATAGGAAATTAAGGCTCAGAGATTCGCAATCATTTCCCCCACTATCTAGATATAATTTGGAAGAAGAGCCTTTGAAACCCACATCGGTCTGGCTCCACTGGATGACAGCGCCTCCAATTTAGAAATGAGGCTCTGATATTATGATATCTGTATATGTTGGTTTCTGCCCACAGTTCCTGGCTCATAACTCATAGCCTTTTGTTAATGATATTGGGACGCTTTAGGCCTCAGAAGCAGGCCTCAGAAAACAGAATCTCTCTCTCTCTCTCTCTGATCTTCCCCTGCCTGCCTTTCACCAGATCAAAGCAAGACTCCAATCTTCCCATGCCTTTCTGATTGAGACCCTCACTCCACAGAGGATCCTGCCTCACACCCTGGAGGAGAGAATGCTGCAGAGAGGCCCAATATATTTTGACACAATTGTCCATGCTTCAATCATGCCTGTGCAAAGTAGTCTCCATAAAGGGCCCAAGAGGACAAGTTCAGGAAGGTTTTAGATAGCTGAACACATGGAGGTTCCTGGAGGGTGGCCCGCCAGAGAGGGCATGGAAACCCTGCACCTTTCCCCCATACCTCGCCCTATGCATCTCTTATCTGTATCCTTTGTAATGTCCTTTATAATAAACAAGTAAATAAGTGTTTCCCTGAGTTCTGCAAGCAACTACAGCAAATTAATCGAACCTAGACAGGGAGCCGTGGGAACCCCAACTTGAAGCTTGTTGGTCAGACGTTTGGAGACCTGGCCTTGTGACTGGTGTCTGAAGCAGGTGGACGGTAAGGGAGCAGTCTGGTGGGACCGAGTCCTCACCCTGTAGGATCTGACACTGTCTCCAGGTAGACAGAAGAGGTCAGATAAGAGATCTGAAAATGAAGAGATCGCATCTGCTCTGACAAGAGGGGATATGGGATGGTTTTGCCTGGGCCCTAAATCCAAAAAGTGTTTTAACCAATCAATCCTTAGATACAGGGTGTCCTTAGAGGACACCCAGCTGGTGTCTGCTGCAGAACTGATTGCTTATTTGTTGGTGGGGAGAAACCCTTCACATTCGGTCACAGAAGTCTTTTGTCTGTATTGACTGTTGTGTTGAGTAAGAGAATAGACAAAACACACTTTGAGTTTATGGGTTTTTTCACTCACAGAGGTTCACAAATTCTTACTTACCTTCCCTCCTAGGCCTTCACTGCCATCAAAGTTCCAGACTCATCACAGCCTCCTCTGAGTCTAAGCCAGAAATCCTGAAAGTCAGGTCCTGCCTTCCTCTGGCCTAAGCCAGAGATCCTGAAAGTCATGGTCCTGCCATGACCATGATAAAAGGTCATGGCCTTTTTATCTCACCAAGTGTGGTGCCTGATCCATCTCGTGCTGGGAGAAGGCTATGACCAGGACTGCTCTCTGCCCTCTTGTTCTCTTGCCGTCCTCAACCTCTTTTCAACAACTCACATCCAACTTGCCTTTTAATACTGCAATAAGATCCATCTCATAAAATCATGGGCCTCTAGAAACTTTGGTAGCACAATGAAACTTAGAGATGATCTAGTCTACCCTCTTAGTTTATCAGAGAAATTATGAGGCTTCCTGAAAACGTCAGCCCCACTGACCTCTAACCCTCCACACTCTCTTTGTGTAGATTTTATTGTTGTTGTTGATGCCACGCATATGAGCACTATATATTTGTCTTATATTTTCTCTGATGATCTTTTGTGTGTCTTTCTCACAATGACAACATCAAACAATCAGACCTTCAAGCCAGAGGAGCCCTTACAAACTCACTGGGCAGAGCACCTTCATTTTCCTGCTGAAGAGTTGAGTAGAAAGAAGGACCAGGACCCACCCAAATCCCACCACCTCCAGCACTGGAGGAACATAGACCCCTGAATTTTAAGACTAGCCCCTTGTACTCTACCAAAAGTAGGTGACAACTTCCATTGGCTTTACTTCCTAGAGTTGTCCAATAAAGACCAGCTGAATAGAGTGGAGAGATCATATACATTCAAGGTGACCAAACCAGCTCTGAAACCAACAGGCCCAGCAATGAATGCTTAGAGGCAAGAGAGAGTGTATAGAAGAGTATTAGGTGCAGAGTGAATACACTAAAAATAATAATAGCTGAAATGTATTGAGTCCTCAGCAGTTGGCATGTATCAACTGCTTTAATCCTCACAATAATCTATGAAGGAGGTTGATATAATTTGGCTGTGCCCCCACCCAAATCTCATCTTGAACTCCCATAATTCCCACGTGTTGTGGGAGGGACCCAGTAGGAAATAATTGAATCATGGGAGTGATTTCCCCCATACTGTTCTCATGGTAGTGAATAAATCTCACGAGATCTGATGGTTTTATAAGGGGTTTCCCCCTTTCATTTGGCCCTCATTCTCTTTGCCTGCCGTCATGTAAGACATGCTTTTGCTTCTTCTTTGACTTCTGTTATGATTGTGAGGCCTCCCCAGCCATGTGGAATTGTGAGTCCATTAAGCCTCTTTCCTTTATAAATTACCCAGCCTTGGGTATGGCTTTATTAGCAGCGTGAGAATGAACTAATACAGAGGTATTATTATTATCCCTATTTTACAGGTGAAAAAACCAAAGCACACGGAGATACAGTACCCAAAGTCACACAGCCAAAAAGTGGCAGAGCCAGGACTCAAGCCCAGCCTGTCTGGGTGCAGAGTGTGTGCCCACAATCCTTGCACCATAACCTCTTGATTAATGCTTCTCCTCTCACTGTTAGCTCCTTGAGAGCACGAGCACTGTTTTGTTCACTACTTTATCCCCAGCACACAGCAAGGCAGCCAGAATGGAAAACTGATTGACCTAAATCAAACTGAACTGAAAAGTCTTTTATCACATGGCCAGGAGAAAGGCGCCATTGTCCACTTATTAATAGGGTGATCCAAAAAAAGTAGCTTGATCTCAACTCCTTAATGGGACGGTAGTACCTACATCATTGCATTAACTCCAGTTGTATTTAAGACCATGTTTATAAAGTGCCCGGAACATGGTAAGTGGTCAACAGTGGTAACTGGTATTATCAATGGTGGCAGGGAAAGCAAGACAAGAAAATAAACCCCACTGGTGCTGGGACTATGTATGTGCTCAGAAGAGGTCAGATCAGAGATCTGGAAATGAAGAGATCACATCTGCTCTGAAAGAGGGGAAACGGGATGGTTTTGCCTGGGCCCTAAATCCAAAAAAAACCATTTTAACCAATCAACCCTTAGATACAAACTCTCATGTGAATCTCAGAGTCCACCTAATTTATGTAGGGAGTAGCCATGCTCTGAAATCCAAAGACATCTAGACCCAAGGCCTGACTCTATCAAAGACTTGCTCTGTGACCTTGGACAAGTCACTCAGCCTCTCTGGGCCCCAATTTCCTCATCCATAAAATAAGGCATTTGAACTAAATGATCTCTAGGCCTCTTTCTAGCTTTACTTAATAATCATGCTAAACGACTGGAAACAAAATGTCTTTCAGCCCATCTGGCTCCTTGGTGGAAGAACCAACACAGGACTTTATGAGTCAGGGCTTGGGAGCAAGCTCTAAATGGAGATGATAGCTTTGGGGATGATTTGTTTATTATGACAGTAACTCACAGTTACATGGTGTTTTACCATTCAAGGCACCATTTTCTGTAGATTCTCATTTCATCTGCTCCACAGCCCCATGAATCTGATCATCCTCACTCTGTAGAAGAGGAAGCTCATTCTGAGAGTATATCAGGAATTTGTTCAGCTGCAAGTAACAGCTGGCCTGATCCATGTGGTTTAAGAAAAGAAGAGTTTATTTTTATCTAGAATTAGGCAGGGATGGGCTAGGCAATGGCGGCAGGGCTGGTGTCTCTGGTTCTCTTGCACTTTCCTTTTAATCATAAAACGACCCAGACATTACATCCATAGTCAAGGCAGAAGGCAGTGAATGAATGAACTAGTGACAACAGTCTCCCTTCCCAGGAAGCAAGACTTCCTCAAACCCCTCCCAGCATCCTCTTTGCTCATATTTTATCAGCTCACACTATCACAGCTTTGGCCCTAGTTGCAAGGCAATCTGCCATGGTTCTTTTACCTGCCTGTGTTAGTTTGCTAGCGCTGCCATAGACAGCAAAATATCACAGACACGGTTTCCTACACAACAGACATGTGTTGTCTCACACCTCTAGAGCCTGGGAAGTCCAAGATCAAGATATCAGTAGAGCTGCTTCGATCTGAGAGCTGTAAAGGAAACCTCTGTTACAGGACTTGCTCCTTGGCTTGTAGATGGTCACCATCTCTGTTTCTTTTCACTTCATCTTCTCTCTCTGCATGTCTCTGTGCCCAACCTTCCCCTTTTCCAAGGACAAGAGTCATACTGGAATAGGCTTCATGCTAATAACCTAATCTTAACTTGATTACCTCTGTAAAGACTCTCTCCAAATAAACTCATGCTGAGGAACATCAACGTATGAATTTGAAGGGAAGGGGAGCACAATTCAACCCTCTGTAGTGGAGGCAGGTAGGCAGTAGGCTATATTGGCCAATAAACAGTGTCTGTCTTCAAGGGTTAAGAAATTTGCTCAAAACTAGTAAGTGGCAAAACTGAGACTTGAATTCAGTTCTTGACTAGAAGTTTAGGGCTCCTTCTACTAAGACCTCCTACCTCTCATTTAGCATCTCATTAACAGGAGACAGTAGTTCATAATGGTACAGAGAACACACTCTGGATTCAGATTCCCTGGGTTAAAATCTACACTCACTGTACGAACTTAAGTAAGCTACCTAACCCCTCTGGCTTCAATGAAAGGGGAGACTCATTCACGATTTAACAAATAAGGATTGAGTTTCTTGCCTGGCACTGTTCTCAGTGCTGACAGTAACCACAATAGAAATAAAAGCACCTATTGAATAGTGTTATATTAATTTGATGAGACAATTCATGTAAATAAAATATTTAGTTCTACAGTATTAGTAGAACTAATACTACTTATACTAGTGGTATATAGCACATAGCAGGCATTCAAGAAATGTTACCATTATCATCACAGTAACTGTCATTAGCCAGTCTTCCTCTCTCCTCTTTCTGGGATTTCTGAAATTGTACTTTACACTCTGGTCACTGCATATATCCAGACAATGGATGTAGGTCAGCCGTGAACACTAACGCTGGTGGGCACAAAACCACAGTGTGCAAGATACCCTGGAAACTGCCTAATGCTCCACTGTGAGATGTGTGTTTGCTGGCCCAGAAGTCTGGAGAAGGAAATCACTTTCCCCTTGATGCCCAGCAGAACAGAATGATGGAGGGGACGAGACCAGTAGCCTCCAGCAATCAAAAGACAATGGGGCTGTCACGGCAAGTTTGGCGGTCATGGGGAAAGTGAGCCAGAGAGAGAAGACAGAACTTGAGACCCTCTGGAAAGACAGTGATGGAAAATAAATGATTCATTTCAAAACACTGGGTCCAGAATATGATGTTTCAACTGGGACACTTAGGGTCTGTAGCAAAGGAGGGAAGGTGGGACTGAACGATAATGACCTTGGAAAGAAAGGAGGAAGGGAGCTAATACTCAGCATCATTTACTACATGTCAGACACTATATACCACATCTCCTGAATCCCCATGACAACCGAGAGAGGCAAAATGGCATAATAGATAAGAGGGAAAGTTATGAGAACTGTCAGATAAAACCCAAATATGAGTTCCAGCTTGGCTATTTACCAGTAAATACTGTGCTCTCTCTGGAAAATTACTTAACCTTTCTGAATTGGTTTTCTTATTTGTTAAGAATGGTAATGACCCACACACATCATACATTTTACAAATGAAGGTACATGCTTAATATAGAGTAGTTTCTGCTTTTATTATTATTGTTCTTTTTCCTATTACGACTGCTACCATCTCAACTAGTAAGTGGATTTTTGTGCCCAAATTCTGAATAATCCTGACATTCTGCTAGAAAGCGTCTTGGCTATTTGCATAGGATGACCCATCCTTTACTTCTGAACATATAGAATAGGCGAGTGAATTCTAAGAGCACTTAAACCATTTTGTTCCAAGAAGATAATTTATATAAGTTATAGCAAGCAATTTGGAGGGGGAAAAATCAGAATAAAGGAAGCCCTGCCTCTCAGGGCACCCAAATGATAACGCCAAGGTGAAACTGGTCATCTGGACTGTCAATCATTTGGGGTATAAAGGAGGAGGTGGAGCTGCTAAAAATCAGAGAAGTTTTGGTCCTCCCGTGACTTTCTCAGCCCCGCCTATCCTAGTCCCCGCTCTCACCACCCACCTAAGGTGGGGAGAGGCCCCCAGATCTGTTGAGATGAAGAAGGCTTCACTAGCAGAGGGCTGATAATATTAGATTTTTACTTCATGGAATCTTGAATGAAAAACAAAGAGTTTATTTTAAATAAAACACTGTATAATAAACGTCTGTCTCTTGACATTCCAAACCTTTTACTGAGTATCCTTTGAAAATAATAAATTTGGTGACTGGCAGGGAGAATTTTTGGCCAAAAACACTCCTGACACATAATTCTCCCCATTCTCCACAAAAGGAGATGGGGCCCAGAGGATGCAAACGATGTGCCAGTTTGGGGTAGAGCTGGCTTTTGAGGTCACATCTGTCCATCCCCAAAGCCCATGTTTTATTACACCTCACTCATATCCTTTCTTTAGACAGACAACCTGTGCATTCAGCAGCCTCGGGGCCTAGGACTTGTGTCTCAGCCTTGAAAAACAGGTCTTACCTAGCACACGGGAATAATAATAATGGCTAACCTGCAAATGAAAACCTCTCAAATGCCAAATGCTAGGCTAATTTTTAATGAGCATTATTTAATGTTGACAACTCTTTGACGTGGAAACTGTTATCATCTCTAGTCTATAGAGGAATCTGAAATTAAACTGCCAAGTCATACAGTTGTGACTACTAAGCAGAGACAGGACTTGAGCCAAAGCAGAGTATCATGGCTGGGGACCCAGGCTCCTAACCAGCACACGCTGCCGCCTATGGTCATAATGTACCTACATGGTGCTGGGAAAGGCTGTTTATGGAGAAGATGGACAGGACCTGTCTCCCTGAGACTTGTCAACAGTGACTCGCTCTAACAAACATCAGTAAAAATAATGTAGTTATCACTGATGAGCACGCCTTCTCTACCAGAGAGTGCATCCCCAAAGCAGGAGAGACCATGAAAGGGAAGGAGTTGGGGAAGGAAGAGCCACATGGGGTATGCTAACTACTGAACTAGCCACCACCAGGAACAACCAACTCCTCCATCTTGCAGGCCCATCCTCTACAAATGCATCTCAGGATGCTTTACCAGGAGGTGGGAGAGGAGTCAGGAAGAAGAAATTACGCCTTGACTCCTACATCCCAATGGGTTAAGAGTTCATCCTGGGGTGAAGTGGGTAGAGAAAAACAACACCTCCAAGTCTCAAGGTGCCTGATGCTTCAGCTTCAACAGGGAAACTCTAGGGCTTGATGCAAGAGGCTCACAGCACTGGACATAGGAGAGACACGGTCAGGTTAAACCAGCATGCAGCTGGTCAAAATCCATATAGTGTAAATAGCCACAGCCCAGTGCAAAGTGAAAATGCAGGGCTCCTTGTTCAAAAATGATAACAAATTTCAAAATGGCTCTGGCAGAGCATTCAACCAAGTGTGGAACCCTTCAAAGCCAGGGCCCTGCCCAACTGCACTGGTCACGTAGCCATGAAGCAGGCTCTGCCACATACAGTTGACCACCACAGGGGCAACTGGGGCCAGAACAAAAAGCCCTGAAGACAGGTAGACAGGTGAGGCTGAGAGCACCTGAAGTGGCTTCTGAGATGGACTCAAGGCAAGGCTTGATGAAAGAGTGAGAGGAGACAAGCTTAGGGGATAGGGTGGGGCTAGAATGTGCTGGGACTTGGAGAAATTGGTTTCCTTCATGTACACAGATCACTTACAGAAGTTAGCACCTGTGAGAGCAGCCTCTAGGTTGCATGTGTTATGTAAAAGGTTAGCAGTCCAGGTAGTATAAGTAGAGATTACCAAATGAGAACTGGATTAGCCAGGAAAGACCTCAGGGAGGCCATTAGATGCTACTTGGAGACAGAAGAAGTGGGAGAAAGAAAGCAGGGGTCATTCCCATTAGTTCTTCCCAAGTACCAGGTAAAATCTGGTGCCCCTGGCTGGTAGCAGACACCTCTGTATCCATAGAAGTTAACAAGTAAAAGCGTTGCCTGGGTGCAATAGACAAGGGGGATGGCTCTCATTTACAGCTGGGACTTGAATATCTCTAAAGTAAGAGTATCGTTTCCTACTGGAGTACTCTTTCTCCATTATCCAGCTGGGCAAAGCTCTCTTGCCCTCCCACCCCTCCTCCGCCTCCACCCACTTGGGAGCAGGCAGCAGCAACCTTATTATGTGATTGTACAAGGACTCAGCCATGGACCACTTGTTCTTTGATTTTTCATAGCCAGGCAACTTTTTATCTTTGAAGGGTTGGTTCTCATTATTCATTCTCCTATTTCCAAACTTGGATCAGCTCCTAAGATGTGATATTCAACACTATCATCCTAATAAGATTCTGAAGTTCCCTCCAGCATGTATTAGGGTCTTCTGGGCCCACCCCAAGCTGTGATATCTTTAATTCATACCCATCATTCTTGGACGAGGTCCTAATACCCCTTCTCCACATCACAGCTCCTCTGAAGTTCACCCTAGTCTCATGAATGGGAACTAGCTCTCTGTAGTTCAATAAAAGTAAGGCCCTCATGTTCAGGGTCAGGCCTTAACCGTTCCCAAAAGAAGACAGTCACATAGTTCTAATCCCCTCTGTCTCTATAATTCTATAATTTAGATTTAGGTTATATGCAAACTTGGGATCCTGAGGCCCAGTCAAGACCACCATGTTGCTGTGACAAACTGGACCCTGGAATCAAGAGGCAGGTGAGAGCCTTGTGGTTCCCAATCCACAGCCCTTCTAGTAGTCGGTGTGCTCTACCTGGATACACACTCGAGTTTGTCTGGGTGTCCTACATCATATGCCAATGCCTCTTAAAATCTGGGGCTAACCTCAGACCTTTTATAGGGGCCTCATGTCATTTCCAGTGTTTGTGGGTCTCCTCCTTTCTGGTACCAGACCTGCCTGTCCCACTATAATAGAATACTCACCACTAATTTCCACCAAAGCCCGCGTGGTTCTCATAAGGTCAGCCTCCGCCTGTTATCCCCACCGCTCATTGCCGCCCATCTGTTTGGCTACTTCAACAAGCCCTACTGCCAAAATTGGGTCTGAGATGGATGCAGACCCTATGCCTGGACTTCCCAGCTGTCTTTTCTGGAGCCAGCCTCTGTGGCTGGGCCAAATTTCCCCAGCTACTACCGTACCTGGCCCCAGCTTGTTCCCCCTGCTTGTAGAGCCTGTGCTGCCAAGACCCCAGCATGTCAATTTCCAAGCCCATCTAAGCACCTTTCTTCCTGGAATACTTTATTAATCGTGTCCAACACCAACCACAGAAATCCAGGAGAGAGAGAATTAATGGGAGCAGGAACTCCACCAGCATTGCCAGCTGTGGATGTTATTTGGCTTCATTCATTTATTTATATTTAAAAAATATTTATTGGCCAAGCTCCCCATGCCAGACACTAGAAAACAGCAGTAAACAAGAGGGAGAGGTTCTGTCTTCATCATGCTTGGAATCTAGTAGGTAGAACAGACTTTAAACGGAGTCACACAAGGAAATACACAGCAATTACATGTGTGGTGGATGCTAGCAAAAACTGCATAACCCTGGATCGTAAAACACAGCAGGATCCATTGCTGACTAGCTAGCCCTTCATTATCCTCAACTGACATCACAAGGAGATTTAAACTAAAATTCTCCCTAATTCACAAATTCTTTGGCATTATTTCCAGTCGTCCTTAACTTTGGTACAGGCATAATTTTATGATTCAAATAAAAATAAAAAGCAAACTACAACCTTCTGATTACTGCCGTCAGCTCTAATAATAGCTTTGAGCTCCTTGAAAAGAGGGAGGGGGGAACATCAGAAGAAAACTCTCTGGATAGATAAATGCCAAGCATTGTTTGATGATTGTAGTTCACATGACAGAGGCAAGGAAAGGAGCCCGGAAGCAGAAGCCAGGCACTTTTGGGATTTCACAGGCTGGAGACCCCGTGCATTTTTCTAATTTGAATAGGATAAGCCTCAGAGGCCCTTAATGCAAGATGGGTTTTGAGTGTTTCCAAGCTTCCTGAGAAAGATAAAGCCCGCCTTCTTCATCAGAATTATTCAACTGTGGTGTAACTGCTTAGCAAGGGAATAGGGAGGGCTTGCAGGACTCCCGTAGCTCCTCCTACCCACCCTGAAGACTTGTTTGTGGCCAATACTACCCTGAGCACACCCCACTTTCTTTCTTGGCCTCTCCACATCTTATCTTCCCAAGACCAGCTCCTCATGCCTCAAACCCCACACTGCAGACAACTCCCCTTCCTCAACCCTCCTGCAGAAGCACCTCTTCTCCATTCCCTTACTCATGAATTCCAATTTTCTCATGAGACCTACTCCTGGTAGAGGCCAGGAAAGCAATCAATCCCAGGAAACTAATTTGAGCTACTGACATACCCCAAGGCTGTTTTCTTTTTAAAAAAGAGCATTGCCTGAGCTGAGGTCTCAGCTTTGCCACTTATTATGTGTGAACTTAAGCAAGTCTCCTGGCCTTAGTAGCTGCAGGTTACTCATCAGTAAAACAGAGATATTAATAACCATACCATGAGGTAATATAGTCCAGTGGCTAAAAGTCTAGCTTCCCAAGTTTGAATCCCAGCTCTGCCACTCCCTAGCTGTGAGATCTCAGGAAGATTACTAAAACTCTTCCTACCTTAATTTCCTCATCAGTAAAATGAGGATAGCAATAATATCTACTTCAGAGAGTTTTATGAGGACTTAATGATACGTAAATATATAAAGCTCTTGGGCCAGTGCTTATGCTTTAAGCACTATACAAGGGTTTGCTATTCAAAATAATGGTATTATTATTACATGCACTGAAGGATGAATATGCTACCCAAACGTGGGAACAGATGGGACAATGCTGTTTGTACTCCAAGGGCAGTACTTACTTCAAGAGAGATCTCAGAACCTCAGTTCAGTGTATGGATGTCCTAGGAGGAAAGGAGCAAGATAACTGAAAGAAAAAATAATTGTAGTCACAGACGGATCAGCAGAGGTCAGAGACAGAACTGACTCTACGCTTCTTGAGGGCAGGACTGTGTCTGTGCTATGGTCTAATGTTTGTGCCCCCTTCCCCAAATTCATATGTTGAAATCTTAACCCCCAAGGTGATGATATTAGGAGATGGGGTTTGGGGGAGGTGATTAGGTCATGAAAGTAGAGCCCTCATGAACAGGATTAGTGTCCTCATAAGAGACCTTGCCCCTTCTACCCTGTGGGGACACAGCTAGAAGGCACCATCTACAAACCAGAAAGCAGGCCTTCACCAGACATTGAATCTGTTGGTGCCATGATCTTGGACTTGCCAGTCTCTGAAACTGTGAGAAAAAAAAATTGTTGTTTATAAGTCAACTGGTCTAGGGCATTCTATTGTAACAGCTTGAATAGACTAAGACAGTCTATTTTTACCTCTATTCAATCCACAAAGCCCAGTGTAGGGCCTGGCATATAGTTAATAGATATGGAAGGAAGGAAGGGAAAGAAGAGAAAGTAACAAAGAGGAAAGAAGGGAGGAAAGGGAGGGAGAAGGAGGGAGGGAGAGAAGGAGGGAAGGAGAGAGGGACGGAGTCATCATTCATGGTTTGGTGATGGGAGTGGGCAGTCGAAGAAGGCAGATCACTGGATTTGAGAAAGCCAGTGGAATAGGAGAAGAAAGTACTTGTGAAAGGAAAATAAATCTTGGGGTCCAAAATCACTAAGCTAAAGGGAAAAGTTAAGCTGGAACCTGCTACGGCAAACCTTCCTCTCATTCTATTCAAAGTCACCCTTCTGCTCACTGAGATTAATGCATAACTGATTGCCTCCTTTGGAAAAGCTAATCAGAAACTCAAGAAAATGGAACCACTTGTCTCTTATCCACCTGGAAGCACCCTCCCCACTTCCAGCTGTCCCGCCTTTTCCAGACCAAACCAATGTTCACCTTACATATGTTGATTGATGTCTCCTGTCTCCCTAAAATGTATAAAACTAAATGTGCTCTGACCACATTGGGTACATGTCGTCAGCACCTCCTGAGGCTATGTCATGGGCGCATGTCCTCAACCTTGGCAAAATAAACTTTTTAAATTAACTGAGACCTGCCTCAGATTTGGGGGGTTCACATACTGGACATGCCAGCCTCATAGGCATCAAAGTCCTTCAAGATAATGGTAGGACTGAATCTGGCAAGGGAGCCCATGAGTCAGGAGCTTCAAGAATGTGGAGGAGGAACAAGGAGGTTGAGAAAACTCAGCCAGAAGAAGAGACAGAGGGTGGCGGAGTTGCTGGAGGCATGAGCCTCAGAAAGGCTTCTACACAAGGATGCAGGAGTAAGGATGGAGCATGTGCAGCCAAGAGAATGTTGTCTAGCATGTGGTGAAATGTGCAGCTCCCCAGAGCGAGGGCAGGTGAAGTGGTATCTTTAGAGGAAGTCAGCTTTCAGCAAAGAGCAGAAAAGCAGAGAGAGCAGTCAGGGAAGCAGGATGTGCTTCCGGTGTAACAGTCAGTACAGGACAGTCACAAGTTATATTTGTGAGCACATAAGCTCACTTCAGTTTTATACTGCCTGTAATTTATTTTAACAAGCCTCTATTCCCAGCTGACAGTAAGAAAATTATATTTAGCCCAATGCAGTCCACACAGTCCTGTCTAGTAATTTCTCCAGTCACTTCTGTTTTAAGACTTAGTCATATCTCAGATAAGCATTCAATCTAATGCAAGTATTATTATTATTATTATTATTATCGGTTATTAGAACATAAGCTGCAAGAGGGCAATGATGAACTGATTTGATTTACCACTGTATTCACAGCACCTAGAAGGGTTCCTGGCTCATGGTAGGTGCTCAATAAATATTTTTTAAATGGATGACTGTCTGGTTCAAAGCCCGTTGTTGGATACACACTCTGTTCTCAAGCAGTAGGGGCCTTCATGCGGCCCACTGCGCCACAGCAAGGAGTGTATGACTTGACCTGGGCACATCAGCTGCTGCATCTGTAGCGGCATATTCCATGGCTCCTGGACCCTCAGGAGGCACTTCCGTGCAGCTTGCTGGCCTGGGTAATCAAGCCATGGGAATGCCCTTCCTTTCCTAGAGGTACTAGTCTTGACTCCACCAGGAAGTATGGTGGGGTGGTGAGCCAGCCCTGTCCCTACTAAATTCTATGGCTCATCCAGGCCCTTACAGATTACCGTATCAGTTATCTCTTGCCACAACAGTGTTGCATAACAAACTACCCCCAAACTCGGTGGCTTACAATAGCAAACATTTACTATTCAATTCTGCAGGTCAACTAGGTGGCCTTGCCTCAGGTTGCAGGTTTGCTGGGTGGCTGGTGTGGTTGTGGCTCATGTGTCTTTCACTTTCCTGGAAAGGCAGGCTCTCCAGCCAACCCAGCCCTTCTCTAGGCAAAGTCAGAAGGAGTGAGTGAAAACACACACGTGCACGTGCACATGTGCACACGGATACATGCACACACACGACGCTTCTCCAGGCTCAGGACTCAGCCCGTTACTCTCCCCCACATCCCATTGGCTAAAGCAAATCACATGGCCTTGCCCACATCAATGGGATATGAGAAGAGACCTCACCTCTAGCAGGAATAACTCCAAAGTCCCCCGGCAAAGGGCATGGATATAGAAGAGATGAAATATTGAACACAATTGTGCAGCCAACTGCAGCAACCCTGCCAGTCCACCTGGTGGGAACCCAGCCGTCCCTGGGCACTGACCTCTCTCTCCACCACTCTCTCCATAGCTGTTGCATCCCGCTCCTTCAGGATGTCTGTGTGAGCCACCAGCTTGCATTTAGGATCCTGGCAGGAAGCAGACACTCCGGCCAGCTTTGGAATGTCCACTCTTCATGGGGAAGCACAAGGCCCCCAACCCCTTTCCTGTCAAAGCAGGAGAGGGTAGCACAGCCTCCCTCCAACAGCATCCCCTCTCTGCCTGCAAGATGGCTTCACTTGTGCTCTGAGGAAATGAGACAGAACCTGCCATTCTGGGTTTCCTGGTGACTTTTATCTGACACTCCACAGGGTCTCCCTTGAGGTTTGTCTCGGGGAAACTGACATCTTCATTGTTGGTGACCTGGATAAAAATGGAGAAAAAACTACAACTCATAGTTCAAATGATTGTCACACTTCTTTACCCTAGGAACCTGGGTTTCAGAGAAGAAAGAGAAAGGATTGAGGATGGCAAAGAAAGCACAGAGATGAAAAACCAGGAGGGGAAGTAGTACTCTCTCACAGCGTTTAAACGGGAGTTAAATAAGAAAATGTGGGTGTTCAGTAAATATTTGTTTGATATTCTTAAACTTTTAATTTGTTCTCCCTCCACTAAGAAGAGCTCTGGCCAAAAACACCACTGGGCAACCTCAGAGAAAAATAGCAGCAGCAGTGAGTGTGGTCTGAGAATGATAACTTGCCAGTAGATAGGGGGAATTTAGCCAAAGGAAAAAAATAGTGTTATTTATCTTAGATTTCTATAAGCACCAAGCTGGCCCAGGCACAGTTTTTCAAATGACATACACACACACACACACACACACACACACCCCACATAAACAAACCCTATTATTATCCAAAGCAAATAAATGTACTAAGCAGATTTCTCACTGAAAGGAAATGGCATGAAATGAAGAAAAAGCAAGAATTCCTAGCAATTTTGGTTAATAAAAGCACAAAGCTGGCTAACTTTTGGTCTTTAATGTCTATATCAAAATTATGATAAATTGTACCCATTAGGTGGGCTGTAGGCATAAACAGTGCTTTATCTACCATATAAAAAGATAAAATCCTAACCCACAAGCAGCATTTCCTACTACTAGAACCCAAGCCCACTCCATCAGTCACAGAGTCCTGGGAAGAGAATATCTGAAGAAACTGGAATGTCACGTGCCTCATGCTCAAGGTGAGTGTAAGCATTGGGATGTCTAGAGCATTTCAGGAAATGGAAACAGCTATGCAAAGGCTGAGGTCTGGGTGACACAGAGCAGTCAGGAAACCAAAAGGCCCATATGCCTGGAATACTGACAATGAGATGGTTAGTGCCAGGAGGTGCAACTGGGGAAACATCAATGGCTGGACCACACCGTGCCTTGGAGGACATATCACTTACTACTTGATTGATGCCACCATCTTTCAGCTCATTTTGGCTCATCTGCAAAATGTGATTGGCATACACAGAGCCCAATAAAAAATGAGATCTTTCCCAATTCATGTTGCTAGACTCCCCTCCTTTTGCTTTCTTTACTTACATCCTAAGCATTCTCTAAAGCAATGCTCTGAAAAAAATATTTACCACAATCAGTTGGCCATGAAATAGATTCTTAACAAAAGCACAGATCTCTTCTCTCAATCCTGTTGGACAGCTGAGGGATTAAGGTCTATCTCAAAGACTAGCTTTTCACCAAATTTGTTTTCCTTATATCCTAGGACAACAGCTAGACTATATTTCTCAGCCTCCTATAGAGTTAGCTGGAGCGATGTGACTGAGTACTGCCAATGGAATGCAGGCAGAAGCGACGTATGTCCCATCCAGGCCTAGCCCATAAAAACTTCTCTCCATCCTCCTGTCTGCTGGGTGAACATCAGTATCTGGAGACACCTTGGAAGCCAGGTACTGAACATGAAAAAACCACCATCAGCCTGGGTCCCTGAATGACTGAGTGGAGCACATCTCATTCTTATCCATGCCCTCCCTACCTTTGATTAGATTTCATATGAGGATAAAATAAACTCATATTGCATAAATCATTGAGCTTTTGGAGTATACATATTACACTAACTAATGGTAACTTAACTATATCTGGAATTTGACCTATTTCCTCAAGAACAGTTTGGGTTAACTTTTGCCCATTTGGAATTACAGAAAGCAAGACCCATGGTCTTCAAAATCCTCTCTTGAAGACAAGGTAATGCACTATGCTTGTTGGAACAGCAGAAGCATAGTCACGCAAGCTGGAATCATGGCAATCTTGCTGTCCATTCTGGAATCTGCAGTTAAAGCATACCTTGGACATACTGCAGATTCAGTTCCAGGCCACTGCAAAAAAGCAAATATAATAAAGTGATTATAATAAAGTATAATAGAGTTACACATTTTTTGTTTCCCAGTACATATAAAATTTATGTTTACACTATACTGTAGTCTATTAGGTGTGCAATAGCATCTGAAAAAACAACATGCATACCTTAATTTAAAAATACTTTATTGCATGACAAAGATCTAATATCCAGAATCAGAAAAGGACTTAAAAAAAATTTACAAAAAAACAAAAACAATCCCATCAAAAAGTGGGCAAAGGATATGAACAGACACTTCTCAAAAGAAGACATTTATGCAGCCATGAAACATGAAAAAGCTCAACATCACTGAACATTAGAGAAAAGCAAATCAAAACCACAATGAGATACCATCTCATGCCAGTCAGAATGATGATTATTAAAAAGTCAAAAAACAATAAATGCTGGTAAAGCTATGGGGAAATAGAAACACTTTTACACTGTTGGTGGGAGTGTAAATTAGTTCAATCATTGTGGAAGACAGCATGGCAATTCCACAAGGATCTAAAACCAGAAATACCATTTGACCCAGCAATCTCATTACTGGGTATATACCCCAGGAATATAAATCATTCTACTATAAAGACACATGAACATGTATGTTTATTACAGCACTATTTACAATAGCAAAGACATGGAACCAACCGAAATGCCCATCAAGAACAGACTGAAAAAAGAAAATGTGGCACATAAACACCATGGAATACTATACAGCCATAAAAAAAGAATGAGATCATATTTTTTGCAGTGACATGGATGAAACTGGAAGCCATCATCCTCAGCAAACTAACCCAGGAACAGAAAATCAAACACCACATGTTCTTACTCATAAGTGGGAGCTGAACAATGAGAACACATGGACACAGGGAAGGGAGAAACACACACCGGGGCCTGTGGGGGGTTGGGGGCAAGGGGAGGAAACCTAGATGACAGGTTAATAGGTGCAGCAAACCACCATGGCACACGTATACCTATGTAACAAACCTGCACATTCCACACATGTATCCCAGAACTTAAAGTAAAATTTAAAAAAAAAAAAGAACAGCCAGAAACTGAAAATTACAACCTAATATAAAGCAATGATTGGCACAGAACCGTGTTTTTGCTTAGAGAAAAGTAAACAAGTAGAGTGGAAGCGTCTGAAGACAAACCTGAATAAATATGGGGAAGATATGGCAGTGGTGGTATTTCAGATGGGTGGAGAAAGACATAGGTTGTTCAATAAATTGTGTTTCAGGAAAAAAAAATACTTCATTGTAAAAACTGCTAATGAGCCTTCAGTGAGTCATTATCTTTTTGCTGGTGGAGGGTCTTGCCTTGATGTTGATGCCCGCTGATTGATCAGGATGGTGATAGCTGAAGGCTGGGGTGGCTGTGGCAATTTCTTAAAATAACACAACAATAAAGTTTGTCATATCAATTGACTTTTTTTTTTTTTTTACAAAAGAGCTCTCTGTAGCATGAGATGCTGTTTGATAGCATTTTACTCACAAGAGAACTTCTTTCAAAACTAGAGTCAATCCTCTCAAATCCTGCCACTGCTTTGACTAAGTTTATACAATATTCTAAGTCACTGTTGTCAACTCAATGATGTTCACAGCATCTTCACCAGGAGTGCATTCCATCTCAAGAAACCACTTTCTTTGCTCGTCCATAGGAAGCAATTCCACATCCTTAAGGATTTGTCATGAGATTAAAATGTTTCAGTCACATCTTCAGGCTCCACTTCTAATTTTATTCTCCTACTATTTCCAACACATCTGCAGTTACTTCTTCCACCGAAGTCTTGAAACTCTCAAAGTCATCCATGAGGCTTGGAATCAAGTTCTTCCACATTCCTGCTAACATTGATATTTTGACCTCCTCCCGTGAATCATGAATGTTTTTAAAAAATGGTGAATCCTTTCCAGAAAGTTTTCAATTTACTTTGCCCAGATCTATCAGAGGAACTGCTGTCTATAGCAACCAGAGCCTTAGAAAATGCATTTTTTAAATAATAAGACTTTAAAGTCAGAATGACTTTCTGATCTATAGGCTGCAGAATGGATGTTGTGTTAGCAGGCATGAAAACAACATTAATCCCCTTATGAGTCTCCATCAGAGCTCTTGGGTGATGAGGTGCATTGTTAATGAGCAGTAATATTTTGAAAAGAATCTTTTTTTTCTGAGTATCAGGTCTCAAGAGTGGGCTTAAAATATTCATAAACCATGCTGTAAACAGATGTGCTATCATCCAGGCTTTGTTGTTCTATTTCTAGAGCACAGAAAGAGTAGATTTAGCATAATTCTTAAGGGTCCTAGGATTTTCAGAATGGCAAATGAGCATTGGCTTTAAAGTCACCAGCTGCATTAGCCCCTAACTAGAGAATCAGCCTGTCCTTTGAAGATTTGAAACCAAGCATTAACTTCTCCTCTCTAGCTATGAAAGCTCTAGATGGCATCTTCTTCCAATAAAAGGCTGTTTCATCTACTGTATATGGAAAATCTATTGTTTAGTTGGCTGCCTTAATTGTCTTAGCTAGATCTTCTGGGTAACTTGCTACAGCTTCTACATCAGCATTAGCCTTACAATTTGATGTTATGCATACAGCTTCTTTCCTTAAACTGCATGAACCCACCTCTGCTAGCTTCAAACTTTTCTTCTGCAGCTTCCTAACTTCTCTGAACCTTCATAGCATTGAAGAGAGTTAGAGTTTAGCTACAGATTAGGCTTTGGCTTAAGGGAATGCTGTGGCTAAGTTTGTTCTGCCCAGACCACTCAAACTTTCTCTGTATTAGCAATAAGGCTGTTTTGCTTTCTTATCATTCATGCGTTTACTAGAGTAGCAGTTTTAATTTTTTTCAAGAACTTTTCCTTTGCGCTCACAACTTTGCTAACTTTGGTGCAAGAGGCCTAGCTTTCAGTGAGTCTCAGCTTTCTCCATGCCTTACTTACTGCACATAATCATTTCTAGCTTTTGATTTCAAGTGAGAGGCATGTGAGCCTTCCTTTTACTTGAGGCCAATGTAGGGTTATTCATTGGCCTGATTTCAATATTGCTACATCCTAGGGAGTAGCAAGGCCCAAAAAGAGGGAGAGAGATGGGTAATGGCCAATTGGCAGAGCAGTCAGAACACACACAACATTTATCGTTAAGGTCTGCCATATTATATGGGCATGGTTCAAGGTCTTCTAAAACAATTATAATAGTAACATCAAAGACCACTGATCACAGATGACCACAACAGATATAATAATAATGAGAACATTTGAAATATTGCAAGAATTATCAAAATGTGACAAAGAGACATACAGTGAGCATGTGCAGTTGGAAAAATGGCGCAGATAGACTTGCTCAATGCAGGGTTGCCACAAACCTTAAATTTGTAAAAAAGACAATATCTGCAACATGCAGTATAGCAAAGCACAATAAAATGAGGTAGGCCTGTATATTTTTATCATCCATCACCACACAGTTATTCCTCACCTACTGCACCATCTAAGGAAACACGGCAGTGACAGGCTGTATTGCTCAGGGTACACTCAGACATTAGACTTCCATGTGACTTCTTTTAAAAGGTTTTTCTTCAGGGTCCATGTATAGACCCTGCAGACCTAGGAGCTGCCACCTGTCAATCATTGGTATTCTGGGCGTGTCCTGTAATTGTCTTTCCAATTACTGATATGCAGGGACAGTGGGCACCAAACCACAAGTCAGCAGAAGTCTGGGATTGTTTTTTCCTGGCGTTAGTCACTTTGCCATTTGGAAACTTCCATTAACGAGGGAGGAGCCTGGAAAAAGTACAATATTTAGGAAATCTATGCCTTTCTCAGATTAACCAGCCACTGATCTATCACTGGTTCTGGGTATTGACATGCTCCATTAATTACAAGAGTCCTCTTACTAGGGAAAACGGTGGGTGCATGTCTATGATGGTTGAACAGGGAAAAGTCAAGCTGCATCTGTGCCTCTGCAGTGTATATATCCACCTGTGTGTGTGTGTGCACGCGCGCGCGCGCGAGAGAGGAACACGTGTGTGTGCATGCTGAAATAAACCTCTGTGGGAGTTACAGTTCTAATATTTGGACTTGGCAATAGCAAAGCCTTAAGTGTTTAGTAAAACCTTCCATATTCTTATAACCCAGAAGAAAGGAGGGCAGTGATAACGATAAGGTAAATTGTTGAAGGCCCTACGTAAAGATGGGGTGAGCTATTGAAAGTTCTTTGAAAGGAAGCTGAACGATACAGGAAGCATGCATGGCTTCCAGGTCAGGCAGCCCTGGGTTTAAATCTAGGCTGCACCACATAACCTGGGCAAGTTACCTATCCTTTCCAAGATGGAATTTTCATATATGTTAGCTGAGAATAACAGTAGCTATTGCCTGGCTGTTGAGCCTACTAAACGGGATCATGTTAAAAACTCTTAAAACACTGAGTATAGAAGAAACATACCTCAACATAATAAAAGCCACATACGACAGACCCACAGCTAGTATCATACTGAATGGAAAAAAACTGAAAACTTTTCCTCTAATATCTGGAACACGACAAGAACGCCCACTTTCGCCACTGTTATTCAACATAGCACTGGAAGTCCTCGCTAGAGCAGTAAGAGGAGAGGAAGAAATAAAGGGCATCCAAATTGGAAAGGGAGAAGTCAAATTATGCTTGTTTGCAGATGACATAATCTCACTTTCGGAAAAACCTAAAGATTCTACAAGAAAAGTATTAGAACTGACAAACAGATTTAGTTAAGTTGCAGGATACAAAATCAACATATGAAAACCAGCAGCATTTCTAAATGTCAACAGTGAACAATCTGAGAAAGAAATTTAGAAAGTAATCCCATTTACAACAGCCACAAATAAAATGAAATGCCTACGAATTAACCAAAAAAGTGGAAGATCTCTATAATGAAAACTATAAAACACTGATGAAAGAAATTAAAGAAGACACCCAAAAAATGGAAAGATAGTCCATATTCATAGATTAGAAGAATCAATATTGTTAAAATAAAATGTCCATACTACCCAAAGCAATCTACAGATTCAATGCAATCCCTATCAAAACACCATTGACATTCTTCTCAGAAACAGAAAAAACAATCCTAAAATTTACATGCAACCACAAAAGTCCCAAAATAAACGAAACTAACCTAAGCAAAAAGAACAAAACTGAAGGGATCACATTACCTGACTTTAAATTATATTGCAGATATATAGCAACCAAAACATCATGATACTGGCATAAAAACAGACACATAGACCAATGGAAGAGAATAGAGAACCTAGAAACAAATCCACACACCTACAGTAATCTTTTTAACAATGGTGCCAAGAACATACACTGAGGAAGACAATCTCTTCAATAAATGGTGCTGGAAAAACTGGATATCTACATGCAGAAGAATGAAGCTAGACTCTTATCTCTCACTATGTACAAAAATCAAATCAAAGTGTATTAAAGACTTAAATCTAAAACCTCAAACTATGAAACTACTACAAGAAAACATCAGGCCGGGCGCGGTGGCTCATGCCTGTAATCCCAGCACTTTGGGAGGCGGAGGCGGGTGGATCACTTGAGGTCAGGAGTTCGAGACCAGCCTGGACAACATGGTGAAACTCTGTCTCCACTAAAAAATACAAAAAGTTAGCCAGGAGTGGTGGTGGGTACCTGTAATCACAGCTACTTGGGAAGCTGAGGCAGGAGAATTACTTGAACCCAGGAGGCAGAGGTTGCAGTGAGCCGAGATCATGCCATTGCACTCCAGCCTGGGTGACAGAGTGAGACTCTGTCTTAAAAAAAAAAAAAAGAATTAATTAAATTAATTAGTTAATTAATTTAATTAAAAGAAAATACCAGCAAAACTCTCCAGGACATTGGTCTGGGCAAAAATTTCTTGACTAATACCTCACAAGCACACACAACCAAAGCAAAAATGGACAAATGGGATCACATCAAGTTTAAAAGCTTTTGCACAACAAAGGAAACAATCAACAAAGTAAAGAGACAACCCACAGAATGGGAGAAAATATTTGCAAACTATCCATCTGACAAGGGATAACCAGAATATATTAGGAGCTCAAACAACTCTATAGGAAAAACTCTAATAATTCGATTAAAAATGGGCCAAAGATTTGAATAAACATTTCTCAAAAGAAGACATACAAATGGCAAACGGCATATGAAAAAGTGCTCAACATCACTGATCATCAAAGAAATGCAAATCAAAACTACAATGAGATATCATCTCACCCTGATTAAAATGGCTTACATCCAAAAGACAGGCAATAACAAGATGTTGGTGAGGATGCGGAGAAAAGGGAACTCCCATACACTGTTGGTGGGATATAAATTAATACAACCACTATGGAGAACAGTTTGGAGATTCCTCAAAAAAATAAAACTAGAGATACCATATGATCCAGCAATCCCACTGCTGGGTATATACCTAAAAGAAAGGAAATCCAACCCAAATGTCCGTCAATAATAGACTGGATAAAGAAAATGTGGCACATATACACCATGGAACACTGTGCAGCCATAAGAAAGGATGAGTTCATGTCCTTTGCAGGGACATGGATGAAGCTGGAAACCATCATTCTCAGCAAACTATCACAAGGACAGAAAACCAAACACCACATGTTCTCACTCATGAGTGGGAGTTGAACAATGAGAACACATGGACACAGGGAGGGGAACGTCACACACCGGGGCCTGTCGGGGGGTAGGGGGCTGAGGGAGGGATAGCATCAGGAGAAATAGCTAATGTAAATGCCGAGTTGAGTGCAGCAAACCAACATGGCACATGTATACCTATGTAACAAACCTGCATGTTGTGCACATGTACCCTAGAACTCAAAGTATAATTTAAAAAAAAAGAAAGAAAAATGGAAGGGTAGGAGGGGTGTGGGGGATTAAATACTATCTGTTGGGTACAATCTACATTTTTGGGTGATGGCTACACTAAAAGCCCAGACTTCACCACTACCCAATAGGTCCATGTAACACCACTGCACTTGTACCCAAAATCTATAAAAATTTTACAAAATTTGAAAATTTTTAAAAATAAAAATGTGTATATTTGTCCAAAAAAAAGAAAGGAAATCTATATACTGAAGAGATATCTGCACTCCCATGTCTGTTGCAGCATTGTTCACAACAGCCAGAATTTGGAAGCAATCTAAGTGTCCATCAAGAGATGAATGGATAAAGAAAATATGGTACATATACCCAATGGAGTACTGTTCCGCCATAAAAAAAGAATGAAATCCTGTCACTTGCAACAACATGGTCATTAGGTTGAGTGAAATAAGGCACAGGAAGACAAACATCACATGTTCTCATGTATTTGTGAAATCTAAAACTCAAAACAATTGAACCCATGGAGATAGGAAGTAGGAGGATGGTTACCAGAGGCTGGGAAGGGGAGTAAGAGGGTTAGAGTAACTTGGGGATACTGGGTACAAAAAAATAACAACTAGAAACAATGAATTTGATAGCACAACATGGTGACTATAGTTAATAATAATTTGATTGCACATTTTAAAATAACTAAGAGAGTGTAATTGGATTGTTTGTAACCCAAAGGATAAATGTTTGAGGGGATGGATACCCCATTTTACATGATGTGATTCCTACTCTTTGCATGCCTGTATCAAGACATCTCATGTACCCCATAAATATATATGCCTACTATGTACCCATAGAAATTATAAATTAAATCCCTGGTACAGAGTAAATATCCAACAAATGGTCACTATTATGGCCTTACAGTCAATGGATGCCCTCTGGTCTATTTACCATCTCATTATTTCATAATGTGTGATTTTCATCCTTGTTTTGCTCTTTGATGTTTGTGCTCAAAGATGTTCATCTTTGTTTTGCTCTTCCTACACACTTCCTACACTTCTCAGGACCTTGAGTTCATAGAGAAAACCTCTAGAGCTGTGCTATCCAGTATGGTAGCTGCTAGCCTCATGTGGCTATTTAATTATAAATTTAAATTAACAAAAATAAAATAAAATTAGAAACTGAGCTCCTCAATTGCACTAGCCACGGTTAAAGCTCTCAGTAACCTCATGTGGCCAGTAGCCACTGTATTGGATAGCACAGATAGAGAGAGCATTTCCCCCGTCATGGAAAGCTCTATTAGACAGCACTGGGCTAAAAAGGGTTATATAGAACTATGAGCTATTTTCCAGTATTTCCAAAGGCCTAATGAAAACTCTATATTTACTCACAACGAGACTGCCCAGGTTAGCTAAAACACCCAGGGGACTACTTTCGGCTGGAACTATAACAAGCTGTGCTTTGAGAACTCTGGTTCATATCCTCCATGGCCAATGATCAAATAGGTGGGCTGGGAACAAGCCAGGGTCCTAGGCCCTGCGTCTGGACCTGGAGCACTGGCTGTGCAGCAGGCGCAGCAGCTAGCAGGCAGTGGGCAGGACCTCTGGCTGCAATCCCAGCCCCTAGTATGTTTGTGGTAGAAAGTGTGGAGGAGCCAGGAGCTATAAAGCCCAAGTATGGCAAAGCCAAAGAGGTAGGAGGGAGATATGGCGACCGGGGACCAAACCAGGTGTCAAGGACATGGGAGGGAAGGCAGCATTGGACCCAAGCGGAAGCTGGAATTTGTGAGTGTGAAGATGACTGTGGAAGAGCAGCTCAGCTTCCTGACCCTGTGTATGTTGCACAGTCTCCTAAAGATAGTGGGCAATGGATCTAGATATTGTCATCAAGAATGCTCCTCTAAGAAGTTGTGTTTTTGACTCGTAAAAGCAGAAGAACAAGTTAAATATTACTTTATGCCTGCAGTTTACTTGTTGGATGTGACCGGTATTGACCGGAGCCCATGAGATCTAGTCTCCCTTTTTCTTGCTAAGAGAATCCCAACTTTGTCTAGTCTGTAGTCATATGCCTAGTTAAAAATACTTCCCAAACTCCTCTGCAACTAGGAGTGGCCGTGGGACCCAGTTCTAGACAATGCGATTTAAGCGTAGAACTTCTGAGAGAGCTATAATTTTCCTCATATAAAAAGACCAACTTAACTGGATCACTCCCTTTTTTATTTTTCTTGGCTTTTTTCCCAATGTTTTCTGCCTGAAATTCACATGTGATGTTCGACTGTGCAGCAGACACCTTGAGGTTGAAAGCCACATCCTAACAAAATCAGGGTGCTGAATGGAACATGGATTTTTCTGTTTTTTATTTTGTTTTGTTTTTGTTTTTTGAGATGGAGTTTCGCTCTTGTTGCCCAGGCTGAAGTGCAGGGGCGCAATCTCGGCTCACTGCAACCTCTGCCTCCCAGATTCAAGTGATTCTCCTGCCTCAGCCTCCCAAGTAGCTAGGATTACAGGCGCCCACCACCATGCCCAGCTAATTATTTGTATTTTTAGTAGAGACAGGCTTTTACCATGTTGACCAGGATGATCTTGAACTCCTGACCTCAGGTGATCCACCCGCCTCAGCCTCCCAAAGTGCTGGGATTACAGGCATGAGCCACTGCACCCGGCCCAGAACACGATTCTTAATGACTTTGTATGTACTCTAAACCAGTAACTCTGGACTCCTTATTGCATGAAAAAGGCAAACCCCCATTTGTTGAGGCCACAGAAACAATGGTTCTTCACCTGCTATCATAAACAATGGGCAAAATATACCAAAATGTGTACTTTGTGGAGGAAACACTAGTAAAAGGAGCCTTTGAGAAGGAACAGATACTGCTTTCCCCTGTTTTGTGAGGTCAGAGAACAGATTCTGAAATCAGGCTGCAGGGTTTGAATACTGATTCTTCAGGGGCCACTGTCCTACACCAAGTTTTGGTGCAAATCAGAAAAGGCAACTCCTCCAGGCGGCAGATACAAGTCCAGTGGGCCCACAGCTTGGTGAAAAGGTCCTATCTTTTAATGAATTTGATAGAGGATTTGGTCCTCCCAGCAAACTCAACCTCATACTAGCATCCATAACTTGTTAACCAGTGTGGGGGCTGGATTTCAGACTCCTGGACCAGGTGTCATTGATACATAGTGGTCATGGGGTTCACCACCTCCCACTTGTGAAGCCTGGGCCAGATGAATGGATGTCCCTTTGCCTCGATTTCTTTATCTAAAAGAAGAAGCTAGTAATAACATGCTATATTTACATGCTATCATACACATGAGCAAAATATTTCAAAATATGCATTTTGTGAAGGGAACACTTGTGAAAAGAGACTTTGGGCCAGGCACAGTGGCTCATGCCTGTAATCCTAGCACTTTGGGAGGCCAAGGAGGGCCCATCACGAGGTCAGGAGTTCAAGACCAGCCTGGTCAACTTGGTAAAACCCTGTCTCTATTAAAAATACAAAAATTAGGTGGGTGTGACGGTGTATGCCTGTAATCCCAGCTAGTCAGGAGGCTGAGACAGGAGAATCACTTGAACGGAGATGGAGGTTGCAGTGAGCCGAGATCGCACCACTGTACTCCAGCCTGGGTGACACAGTGAGACTCCATCTCAAAAAAAAATTAAAAATTAAAAAAAAAAGAGAGAGAGAGAGACTTTAGCAGGGAACCTTACTGGATCATAGATTAGGGAACTGGTTTGGAGACTCCTTTGAAGCAAAGGAGCCTAACTCGACTTTCTCCCTTTCAGAGTTATTTTGCATATTAAATGAGATACCCAGTATCTATGTCTGCAAGATAGAAAGCATACTACCTGCTGTTGTTAACAATGCAATGGCCATTATCATCCTTATCACCACCATCATTACCATCATCATTTTCCTTCCCTCATAATTTGTTTACAAACCCCTGAAATGTTGACCAGCAAATAACGACTCAATTATTCTTAAATTTAGAAGCCAGTTGAATGATGGCCCACGGCTCTGCCTCCATCCGTGTTCATGAGCTCCTCATCCCTCTCAACTAAATCTCAAAGCATTGCCTTGATTCCAAGCATCAGTCTGTCCTATCTGCATCAGCATCCACCCAGGAAAATTTCAATTACCAACAGTTCTGTTGAGTCAGCTGAAGAATGAGGACTTGTACAATAGCTGTCTCAGTTTATTGTCACATCAGCACAAATAGAAGATTTTTCTCCAAGTGAGAGGGAGGAGCAGAGGGTGGTCTGGACTCTCCTAAAGGAGGAATAAAGGGCTGCGTTGAGTCTGGAAGCTCAGGTCAGCGTTTTGTTGATGAGCAATCAATAAGGCAGGACCAGTGGGTAGAGATTCTTGCTCTGTGTTTAGAGCTGGGACAACAGCCTGTGGAATGTGGATCCCAGGAAGTGGTAGATCCAAGGGCAAACAGCTATGTGATTCCTCCGTTTCTCCCCTTACACTCAGCCATAACCATAGGTGTGAAAACAGGTGGAAAGCATCACTGACAAGAAGCTCACTTAGGAAGAGCACCAGCAGCATTGGGAGGGGGGAAAGCCTGGGAGATCCACGTAACAGAGGAGCCCTGGCCCCTCCACCAACTGCCCCCACCCCAGCTGTGGCTGGTATCAGGTCTTCAGAGGAAGGGAGTTGTCCCTAGGAAAGGGAGCAGGGACAGAGTGAAGAATGAGGCTGGAAGAGGAGTAAGGAGCCAAGAGGATGGAGAGAGACTGAGATGAACTCAGCAGTGAAATTCCACAGTGGCAAAATGGCAAATCTACATTAGAGAGTGGTGATTCCTGCAGTGCCTGTCAATGATGCCTCAATGTCTCCCCCTCAAGCCTCCAAGCAAATTTCCATTGCTCACTGATGCCTGATGTAAGTGGACTCACCTGAGGAGGACACAAAGCGAAGATGAGATGCACAGCTAGGTCCTCACTTTGCTCAACAGAGGGATCTCAGGATGCCTGAGCAGTCCAGAAACAGTGAGCCCTCGGGACTCTGCAGAAACCCAGGGGAGGGGCTCTGGACTTCCTCAGGGATTGGCAGGGGTTTGAGTCATTTACATCTTTGAAGGGCAAAGGTTCTCAGTGGAGATCTGGGTTACGCATCCAGGGCCAGTTGGACAGGAGTCTGCACATTTCATCTTCTGCAAAGCCTGTTTGGAAGGAGGGTGGGGTGCCTCCAAAATGGAGACTCCGACGATATCCATGCAGATCCCAGCTCTACACTTACAGGCTGCTTGGCCTTGAGAAAGCTCCCTGACCTCTTGAAGTGTTATTTTCATCTGGCATGGTGCCTGATTCCTAATCGCCCTCAACCACTCTTCAATGACTGTGCAAATGAGCCTGGTGCTGAAGACAGTCTTTATGCAGAGATAGCTCCACAGACCCAGCGTGAGGGAAAGCTGTGTGGGGGAGGAGGAAGGCTGAGTGCTCTGTCTCCGGGGAGCAAAGAGGAGCAGGGGCGCCACCAACCCTCTGCCTCAGGTCTTCTAGGATGGTCTGCACTTCGCCCCAAATACGTAGCTACACGTTATGCCACGTAAAGGTGTGGAGTAGAAGCAGGGATGATCTTGAAAATGATTAGCAACTGGTACAGTCAGAATGGATGCCATCTGTCACTGGTGTGTATCAGCCACGTGTATAAGGTATTCGTGGGCACAGAAAATAGCATCCCTATAGGCAGCACATTGTGATCAACTCATGGCCTTTGACGGAACATGTATGCTGGTCCCTGCTTTACAGCCTCACTTAAAACCACGCAATGTTGGAAATAGCCCTTCTCTCCATGAGCTTCAAATTCCTCAGCAATAAAGTGAGTAGAGAATACCCTGCAGAGCTGAAGTCAGGGTGAGGGAAGCAGGGTGGGGTGGAGTCCAGCAAGGGAGCAATTTCTGGAGTCCCAGCCTCAGCCCCCACCCTTGGGGAGCTCTGGGGCACAAACAAGCCCTCGGACTCTGATGGAGTTTGTCTGGAGACCGAAGAGCTGGGCGTTTTGCACCCACACTGGTCAATTGGTGACTACACATTGCTCCCATTGTGGCATGGACTCCCAGGCATGGTGGCTCTGCCTATGCTCAAAGAGACTCCAGTTCCCAAGAACAGTCCTCTGACTGTGGTGGTGTAGGTGACAGCCATCGCAGCAAAACAGTATCTGGGCTGGGGGGCACAGAGTGGGTTACAGGGATGGGAGGGGAGGACCACACTACCTGGAACTCTTATGGGAATCAAATTAAACAGTATCAATGCATGTCGGAGTTTTTTTATCTTCCCATCTCTGGTTGCAATAATGCCGATAACCACTTACATGTCTCTTACCATAAGCCAGGCACTGTTCTAAGTGCTCCACATTAATTCACTCATTTTATTCTCACCTCCAGATGTGAAAACTGGGGCACAAAGAGGGAAAGTAACTTGCTCAAGGTCACGCAGCCAATAGGTAGCAAAATGGGTACTTGTGCCTGGAAAATCTAGGTCCACAGCCCCTGCTCTTAAACACCGTGGTGTGCCACATTCGGGTGTGGCCAGGGCCATTCTCCCTCATGTGCTGTTCCTTATGGCAGTTGCCTGTACCTAAGTGTCAATTCAAAGTTAAGTTTTTTAAGTTAATGAAATTTAAAAGGCAGTCTTTCGTTTGAACTAGGCACCTCTAAAGTACCTCATGTAGAAAGTTGCTACCATGTCATATTGGACAGTGTACACACAGAATATTTCCAATAGAATGTTCTACTGGACATTAAATACATATATACACATACATACATACATATATATAAATATATATATATATATATATATATATATTTTTTTTTTTTTTTTTGAGATGGAGTCTCACTCTGTCACCCAGTCTGGAGTGCAATGGTGCAATCTTGGCTCACTGCAACCTCCGCCTCCCAGGTTCAAGCAATGCTTCCGCCTCAGCCTCCCAAGTAGCTGGGATTACAGGTGCGCACCACCATGCCTGGCCAATTTTTGTATTTTTAGTAGAGATGGGGTTTCACCATGTTGGTCAGGCTGGTCTCGAGCTCTTGACCTCAGGTGATCCACCCGTCTCGGCCTCCCAAAGTGTTGGGATTACAGGAGTGAGCCACTGCGCCCGGCCAAGGTATTTAATGAAATAATAGCTGAATACACATTAGCTATTATTACTTCTGCTACTTCTACTTATTATTGTTGCTAATATAAAGCTGGAAGGAACCACCATAGAGCTCATATCACATCACAGATGGGGAAATCAAGGCACGGAGAAGGAACTCTGCATAAAGGTGACAAAGCCAGAACTCTCTCTCGATTCCCTGGATGGCCGCCTTTCCACCAGTGTGCTATAAAACAATTCCACAGCCATTTTAGCACTTCAACTTCAAGCTTTGTCTGTGGGGTTTAAATATTCTATCTCTGACCAACCGTGAAACCATGGAAACTGAATGGCAAATTGAAAAGGCAGCAAACAAATCAGCTTGCAAAACCCCACAAATGATATAATCGCTCCAGTATTTAAGCTGCAGATATTCTCTGCATTTCAACCAAGGCCCTTCTCAATTGCTTTTGTAAACCTGCACTTGTGTGTTCCACGTTCATCATCAGCCCACACAATACTGTGGCCAGACTCTACATCCATCCTCAGCTCCACAGATTCAGAGCCCAAACTCAAAAGGGGTGAAACTTACCCTTGACCCAGACCTTTACCCACCCATCCTGGGCAGGAAGGCCAAAACACATGAACAGGTTTCCAGTTCTGTTGTTTTATTCCTCCTGGGAGGCTCCAAAGATAAGTAAATAGGAGTGCTAGTCTGTGGGTGGGAAGAGAGTAAAATTGTTTAAAGTGGAACAAGGGGGAAATTATAATAAAAACTAGCCAGAAGCAGAGAGGCGTCTGTGGTAGACTGCATTAATGGTTCAATTTTTCATCCCTTCTGGTATCCACACCTTTTGCCAATTAAATGGGGTGCTGCATTTCCCACTATGCTAGAGCATAATTCTTTACCTCTGTGGGATTTTCTTTGGCCAGTGGAATGCTAGCAAATGTAACACAGAGTCCTGAAAGCTCTTGTGTAATTGAGCTTGCTCCTTCTTGTGCCATGAGAAGAATATGCCCACTCATCCCAGAGAAGATGGAAGAGAGGCAATGGGGTCAGAGCTGCCTCAGCTTAGCTAGCCCAGATAAGCCCAGATGAAAGCAGGGCACGCATTCTTCCCACCCATGCTGACCCAAAAAAGCATGAGTGAGTCCAGCCAAGGTCAATAGGGAGCCCACCTTAGCCCAGCCAGTCCTCGCACAAGAGGCATGATCTGTAATAAATGACTTATTTTAATTCGCTGAATATGGGGGTTATTTGTGACTCAGCAAGAGCTAGCTGATACAGCATCCTTGATTCCTCTCTCCCTCACTTCCCACATCCAGTCCATCAGCAAGTTCCAAATAAATCTACCCACTTCTTTCCAGTTGCATGGCTACACACTCAGTCCATTCCAACATCATTTCTCGCATAAACCACTGATTCTCTCTCACCTACACTCTTGCCTGCCTCCGATCCATTCTCAACACAGAAATTGGGATTCTTTCTTCAAAGCAAAATTGAATTAGGTCTCCCTAGACCTAGAGTAGAGATAAATCTTAATAAAATCCCAGCTCCTAATGATGCCCGCCAGGCCCCTACAGGATCTATCCCCTGATGACCCCTTCCAGCTCTATTCATCCCACTCTCCCTGAAGTCTGACCAACCTTCTTTTGGCTCTTGAAACATGCCAAACTCTTTCCCACATTGAGGTCTTTGCACATTCGGTTCCCTCTGCCTGAAATGCTCTCCTCCCTATTTTTAGCACAGCTAACTCTTTCTCTCCCTTGAGGGTCATCATAAATATATTTCCCTTGCTGTATTGCTAAAGAATGGTTCCCTGTGTTTTCTCCATCTCAAACTAGCTATCTCTTTCTTTGAATTACTGAAATTGGCTACTATTTTTTTCCCCCCCCGAGACGGAGTCTCGCTCTGTCGCCCAGGCTGGAGTGTAGTGGTCGGATCTCAGCTCACTGCAAGCTCCACCTTCCGGGTTCATGCCATTCTCCTGCCTCAGCCTCCCGAGTAGCTGGGACTACAGGTGCCCGCCACCTCGCATGGCTAGCTTTTTGTATTTTTTTTAGTAGAGACGGGGTTTCACCATGTTAGCCAGGATCGTCTTGATCTCCTGACCTTGTGATCCGCCCGTCTCGGCCTCCCAAAGTGTTGGGATTACAGGCTTGAGCCACTGCGCCTGGCCTGAAATTGGCTACTATTTTATTCCTTTGTCTGGTTTCTTTATTCACTGACTCAAAACTTATTTATGAAGCTCCTACTACATGCCAGGCATTGCTCTAGGTGCTGGGGAGGCCACAGTGAACACGATAGACCAACTCCTTCCCCCTCATGGAGTGCTCCTAGTTGGGAATACAGGCACTGAACAAGTAATAAATAAATTATGGCTCACACACCTTGCTCTCTGTCGGGTGTCTGGTCATGCAATCAGGGCAACAGAGTAAACAGGGGAGAGTCCATTGGCATTCACTGCTTTGCTTAGCAGAATTGGTTGCAAGTGAAATAGTGAGAGAAATAAAAAGTATATGCAGACCCAGAAACTCTAGATCAATCTCTTCTACCCAGCACTCAATTTCATGCCTTTGTGATCTCATCCTCATTCTGTTGAACAGCCCCTCTCGGTTCCTCCCCCAGTCTTAAGTTGTCCTGTCTTCAATGTTGTTTACTTCATTTGCACAGGATGTCTCTCATTATTATTTGTGTGGGCCCCAATACCTAACCAACTTAGTGTGGGAGATCAGACTCCCATCCCCATTGTACCCTTTGCTCCATTCAATCAAAGCCCAGCTGTGTTCTTGACTCACCTTACTCTTGTGCTCATCAGAAAATAGACCTCTAGCCGGGCTGAAATCTCCTTATTTTTTGTCTATTTCTCCACAGGGCAATAATGATTTATAGCAGTTCCCATGAATTTGCAGACTTCCCACATTATATTTTTTCTAGCTCTAGAAAAACTTGATAACGTTTCCTTCTCTAATGCAATAAATTTACCTTCTGGTAAATACTACTCTACTCAAGAGAGATAATGTAATTTTAAATAGTGATAAATGAGATGAAGAAAATAGAGCAGTCCTCTGTTTAATAGAAGTGGCAAAAATGGGCATCCTTGTCTTGCTCCAGATCTTAGAGTAAAAGCTTTCAACTTATCTCTGTTCAGTACATCAGCCTTGAGTTTGCCATATACGGTTTTTATTGTGTTGAACCACATTTCTTCTATTCCTAATTTGCTGAGAGTTTTTATCATGAAGGGATGTTGAATTTTGTCAAATGCTTTTACTGCAGCTATTGAAATGATCATATATGGTTTTTGTCTATTTGTTCTCTTCAACATGGTACTAGAAGTCCTAGCCAGAGAAATAGACAAGAGGAAAAAATAAAAGGCATTCAAATTGAAAAGGAAGAAGCTAAATTGCCTCTGCTTGTAGGCAACGTAATCTTATATATAAAAAACCCTACAGACTCCACTAAAAAATTGTTAGAACTCATAAACAAATTCAGTAAAGTTGCAGGACACAGTGTCAACATACAAAAATCAATAACATTTCTATACACTAACGGAACACTATCTGAAAAAAAATCAAGACAACAATCCCATTTATAATAGCTACCAAAAAAAAACTTAGAAATAAATTTAACCAAAGAAGTGAAAGATGTCTATACTGAAAACTATAAAACATTGAAGAAAAAATTAAAGAAGACACAAATAGATGAAAAGGTATGCCATGTTCATGGATTGGAAGAATTAGTATTATTAAAATGTCCACACTACCCAAAGCTATTTATAGATGCAATGTAATTCCTATCAAGTTATCAATGACATTCTTCCCAGAAATAGTTTTTTAAAATCTAAAATTAATATAAAGCCAAAAGAAGACCCTGACTAGCCAAAGCAATCTTGAGCAAAGAGACCAAAGCTGTAGGCATCACACTACCTGATTTGAAAATATACTAGAAAGCCACAATAAGAAAAACAGCATGGTACTGGAATACAAAAAGACACATAGACCAGTGCAATAGAATAGACTGCCCAGAAATAAATTCATGCATATATTGTCAACTTATTTTCTGCAAAGATGCCAAGAACACATGATGAAGAAAGGACAGTCTCTTCAATAAATAATGTGGGAAAAACTGGATATCTACATGTGGAAGAATGAAATTAGACCCTTATCTATCACCATATACAAAAATTCACTCAAATGAATGGCTATTATCAAAAAGCCAAAAAATAACAAATGCTGGTAAGGATGTGAAGAAATGGAAACCTTTAAACACTCTCACTGGAAATATAAATTAGTTCAGCCATTATGGAAAACAGTATAGAGGTTTCTCAGAAAATTAAAAATAGAACTACCATATGTTCCAGGAGTCTTGTTCCTAAGTATACATCCAAAAGAAATGAAATCAGTATGTCAAAGAGATATCTGCACTCCTACGTTTATTGTAGCAGTATTCACAACAGCCAAGATATGGAGTCAATCTAGCATCCATCAACAGATGTACGGATAATAAAAATGTGGTATATATACACAATGGAATAGTCTTTAGCCATAAAAAGGAATGAAATCTTGTCATTTGTGGCAAATGAACCTGGAGGACATTATGTTATGTAAAAGAAGCCAGACTGAGAGACAAATACTGTGTGCTCTCACTAACATGTGGCAGCTAAAAAAAGTCAAAACTCGTAGAAATAGAAATTAGAATGGTGGTTGCCAGAGGCTGGTGAGGAGGAGTAAAAAGGGAAAGTGGAGAAGTTGGTCAACAGGTGCAAAGTTACAGTTAAGAGGAATAAGTTCTGATGTTCTATTGCACAGTAGAGGGACTACAGTTAATAATATTGCATTGTATTGCATATTTTACTTTTTTATTATTATTATTTTAATTTATTATTTTTTTTTTTTGAGGCAGAGTCTCACTCTGCTACCCAGGCTAGAGTGCAGTGGTGCAATCTCGGCTCTCAGTTCACTGCAACCTCCACCTCCCGGGTTTAAGTGATTCTCCTGCCTCAGCCTCCTAAGTAGCTGGGATTACAGGCATGCATCATGACACCTGGTTAATTTTTGTATTTTTAGTAGAGATGGAGTTTCACCATGTTGGCCAGGCTGGTCTCAATCTCCTGGCCTCAAGTGATCTGCCTGCCTAGGCCTCCCAAAGTGCTGGGATTACAGGAGTGAGCCACCGCGCCCGGCCTGCATTGCGTATTTTAAAATAGCTAGAAAAGAGGATTTTGAATGTTCTCATTGCAAAGAAATGATAAATGTTTGAGAGGACAAATATGCTAATATAATCATTACAAAATGGATACATCTATCAAAACATCTGTGTACCCCACAAATATGTACAATTATTATTTGTCAATTAAAATAAAATTTTAAAAAATAGGGGAGAAAATATGGCTTCAGTAGCTGCCCTAGTCTGTGTTCAATCAACATTTGTTGAATTAGTAAATTAACAAGTGAAAGAAACAATTAAGGGTCTTGCAGCTTTTCTTCTCCTCCCCAAGTCAAGCTTCTTTCCACATCTCCATTTTCTGTCTTCTCCTGAGAGTTAGACTGAATTAACTGGGTGTTTCTTTCTCCAGATGTGATCCAGGTTGAGATCGAGCAGATTCATTCATGTAAAGACTAATCTGTTATAACAAAGAAGCCCCAAAATTCAGCTGATTAAATAAGAAAAAAGCTTATTTCTCTCTTATCTAACAAAGACAAGAGGTCCAAGCTGATAGAGCAGCTCTGCTCCATGAAGTCATTCAGGGGCCCAGGTTCCTTCTATCTTCCGGCTACGTCACCCCCTGGTATTTTGCCTTTACCTCCGTGATCAAAACTGGGTCACCACCATGCCCATACTTTGGCCTACATAAAGTAGGAGGCAAGCTGTTTCTTAAAGAAATAACAGCAAGTTACACATTCCATTGGTGAGACTTTAATCAAACTCAGAGAATCTCAGAAATGTTGTCTATAGCTGGGTGGCCATGTACTCAGATAAAATTGGGCATGTGCTCTTTTTTTTATTTTTTTTTTTTGAGATGGAGTCTCACTCTGTCACCCAGGCTAGAGTGCAGCAGTGTGATCTCAGCTCACTGCAACCTCCACCTCCTGGGTTCAAGTGATTCTTCTGACGCAGCCTCCCAAGTAGCTGGGACTACAGGTGTGCACTACCACGCCCGGCTAATTTTTGTATTTTTTGCGGAGACAAAGTTTCACCTTATTGGCCAGGCTGGTCTCGAACTCCTGATCTCATGATCTGCCTTGCCTCGGCCTCCCAAAGTGCTGGGATTACAGGCGTGAGCCACCACGCCTGGCTGGGGATGTGCTATTTCTAACAGAAAGAAAGAGAGAATGGATACTGGGAAACAGCTAACAACCTTAGCCACACTCACACCTTTTCTGATAACCAAACCCTGGCAAGGCACCATTTATTCTGCTGCTTCCCCTCTCTGAAATGCTCTTTTTCTTCTTCTTCACCTATCAAACTCCTACTCTTCCTGTAGAGCCCAGCTCAAATGCACCCAGCATCACTCAGCTATTCAGAGCCATTTGTGCCGAGGGCTGTCGAAGGAGTGCTAAGCCCCTGCACTCTGAAGACTTCACCATGAGATTCTATAGGTAAAGCATTAGCACATTGCCTGACTCAATAAGTGACTGAATGGATAGTGTGTTCTCAATAAATGAGCAATGTCATCATTGCTATTGTTCTTTTCTCAAGGTTTTCCTGGGAAGAGGTCCCATGATGCAGTAGAACGAGCACCAACTTGAGAACCAGTAGACTGGTGCTTGAATCCTGTTTCAGTCACTTTTTCACTATGTGACCATGACCTATGCTTAACCTTTCTAGGACTCTGTTTCCTCATCTGTTAAATGGGAATAATAGCATTACTATCTTATAGAGGTAATATATTTATGAAATTATATGATCTACGTAAAGCATTTAGTACAATGCCTCCAAAGAAAGTTTCAATGAATGGTAGTTTTTCTGACTTAGCTATTATCATTCTCATAATCAGGGAAATATAACCACGTGTATTGATCAGGTGTGCATTTAGCTGTAGAGTAGCAGAACCCCATAACAATGACACTGAAAGATGGGAGTTCATTTGACTTCCAAATCAATGAGCCCAGAGGTGGACAGGGCAACAGTGGAGACTCAGGAACTCAAGGACCTGAGCTCCTTCTCTTTTTTCTCTTTGCCATCACTAGCATGTTGGCTTTTCTTGCATATGTCACTCCTAGCCACCAAATGATGGCTGGGCTTCTAATATGAGCATATTCGAAACCAGAAGTAGGAAAAAACGAAAAAAGGAGGCTTGCCAGTCAAGTCTCTTCCTAGTTATCAGGGAAAATAACGCTTCGCTGGGTGCCCCATCCCATAAACCTCCACTGAGCTCTCAGTGGTCAGAACTGTGCCATATGTCTGCCCCTAAGTATCAGGTAGCTGGAAGAGGAGGCTGTGAATTTGGGTAGGATCAGCCACTAACAGTGACCATTATGGGTTAAATTATGTCCTCCACGAAGCTATGTTCCAGTTCTAATCCCTGATGCATGTGAATGTGACTTTATTTGGAAATAGGGTCATTATAGATGTAATTAGTTCCTGGAGTAGAGTAGGCCCTTAAGGCAATATGACTAGTGTTCATATAAGAAAAGAGGGGCACAGGGAGAAGACAGCCATGTGACAATGAAGGTAAAGATTGGAGTGATGCTGCCACAAACCAAGGAATGCCAAGAGTCATCAGAAGCTGAAGAAAGCAAAGAGGGGTCCTCCCCGGAGATTTTGGTGAGAGCATGGCCCTGCCAACATCTTGATTTTGGACTTCTAGTCTCTAGAACTGTGAGGGAATAAACTATTGTTGTAAGCCATCCAATTTGCAATGTTGGGGTACAGCAGCCCTCGGGAATAAATACAGTGACACTGTCACAACCAAGTGAATAAATGGATGCATCACACTGTGACTAGTGCTAAAATTGAGGGTTGTATTAAGCAGACTCGATTAAATCATTCATTCATTCATTCATGCAACCACAGTCTGACCTGGGAGGTTTGCTTCAAGATAATGTTACAGCCCCGAGTGCAGCCCTTTATCTTCCCAACAACCCCTGTTCTTGGGTCTCTAGAGCTGCTGGCTCAAGAGCAGGTTTACATGTCCACACATCAAGTGGTTGCCTGCACACAGCTGAAGGCAACAGTGCATGAGAGGGCTTAGCTCCAGTTGGCCTCTATGCCTGCACCTGGCTGCACTGCTGAGAAAGTGGCTGATGACAAGTAATTGTAACCTACAGCCTAAAGGACCCAAGACCCCAGAGCTGCAGGAAGCCTCCATGAGGAGCTACTGATGCAATTAACTTGGGAAACACTTGCTAAGAGTTGGAGCAGGAAGAAGCAACCTATGGGGCAAATTGGGACAAAAGACACATTTTTATGCAATCAGGTAGACTTGAACTGTGAGTTATTACGGTTTATCAGAATGTCTCTCCTGCTCTGCAAACTATCCTTAAAGACAAACAGTGCTTCTCCCCAGGGTGGATTCTTTCTCTTATATTTATTAAACTCTATTGAGCAAGCATAATGCATCATGCTTCGTGCGTCACTATAGCCTCATCACAACAGGAAAATGGGGGAAAGTGCTATTTTAATCCTTATTTTATAGACAGAAAAACTGAGGAACTTGACCAAGGCTGTGTAGCCAGCAAACAGCAAAGCCTCGACTCAAACCCAGATCCATTGTTTCTAATTCGTGTGCCCTTGACCACTTAAAGCAATTCTGCCAGCCCAGAAATTATGCTTAATGAGCTCAGAAGACCAGCTTCTTTACTGAACACTTGCTGAATCCAAATAGTTATTATACCATATTTCACAGGGAAAAAAAAATACATATTAGTCTTCTTACTCTTAAGTTTGTTTCCCATCATTTTTCTTTAAAATATCATGCATCTGCTGGTCTATGTGGGCAAAAGACAAGCAAACGAACAAATAGAAACAAGCTTTTTATAGAAAATTGAGATGTCTTTAAAATTCTTTATGTATATTTTTTAGGCTTGAAGACCAACTTTCACGTAATATACTCAGATCTGAATCTGACCGCATCATTGGCAATATTGTTTCTAGTTTGCTTTGTAGAAGAAAATGCATCCATATGTCACAGTATTCCATAGAGAAGTAAATGTTTCGGAGTACTCTAACCCTTGAATAAATTGAATAGTTCAGAGAATTCTGGATTTAAATCACAGCTTTCCTAACTCAAATGAAAACCCAACCTTGACTTAGGATAGGAGAGACTGTTACAGTGGGGAGAACGTTGTGACTCTGGGGTCTTGAAGCATCTCAAAATCAAACCAAACAGGGCTTTCTTTTCTAGGGAAGGGGAAGCAGAACTGGCAGGGACTTTGGGGGAGGCTGGCAGGTGGTAAGGTGAGCATGTAACACGAAGGGGGAGTTTCACTGGATTTCTCTTTCTGGTCAGTCTCCCAGAACAAGCTGTTCTGCACCTGGGTGCTTGCTTAAACCAAAGGATGAGCAAAGTTTAGGAGCCTGTAGAAAGGAGAAGCCTGACTAAAGTTTGGCTGAGCCAAGTTCATGGGTACTAGGATCACCTGCTCACCTGCCTCTGAGTTGTGTGACCTTGGATTACTTACTTTTCCACTCCAAGATTCAATTTTCCTTTTTTTTCAAAATGTGGACAATAACTGGTCCCTGCCTTACAGCATAGTAAGGAATAGATGAAACCCTTTGCAAAGAACCATCCAGCTCTATTTCCTCAGGCCTACAAGAGCAGCTAAGGACATAGTAAGTCCCTGTCTACTGTAGCTGCCATCCCTGTATACCTGCATAAAATGGGGCTGGGCGAGGCCACTTGTCCTTGTGTTCGTAAAGTTCTCTGAGTCTGCAGCGTGAAAGCAAGGCTGTCCCCACTCTCTCGGAGCTTGAGACCCCCTTACTCCCCTACAGTGACAACATCCCAAACACAAGCCTGGTAAATTTGTTCTCAGCCACAAAGGAAATGGATTACAAAGCTTAATTAAAGCGGACATTTTCCATTTTGTTATTTTTTTTAATGCATCTGGTTAGGGAAAATAAATACTTTTTATCTGCCAGGACATTTTTCAGACGCACTTTAGCCTGGGATGCCAGAACCAAGCAAAATGCTCAGAATCTTCAGTTTTTAGGAAGGAGATGTAGAAGGTAGGAACTGAGAAAAAGGAACTAGGCAGCTTGAAGAATGGGGGAGTGTGGTTATTCTGCTCCCTGCTCCTTGTCCAGCAGGGGGTGTGACAGATGATGGCAAAGAGTCATTTATTCAACTGACCTGTGAGCACCCATTAACCCGTGTGCTTTACAGATATCATCTTGTAGAATCTAACTCCAATACCCCATCCTGAGCTCCAGGACCCCCATGACCCAGCCCTGCTCTTCTGACCTCATTTTCTCCCCCTCCCCTGTCATTCTTCTCCAGCCACATGGGCCTCCTGGCTAAGGCTATTCCTCCACTGGAGAAGGAGGCCTCTCCCTCCTTCTCTAGCTCTTCCCTCTTCCCTCAGCCTGAAATCAGCTCCCTTTCTTACATGAGTCTCTGCTGAAATACCAGAAAGAACTTCCCATCCCCAGCCCCTGCGATGTAAACAGCCCTCCCACTGCCCCTGTGCCAACCCCACCCCCTGCCTTTATACTCATGGGACTTACTACCACTTAAATGATTTTTTTCACATTTGTTTTCCGTGTTCATGTTACGCTCCCCCCTACAATGTAAACTGCATGGTATCAGGGACTTCGTTTTATGCCTACCAAATTTCCATTGTCTACAACAGCTCCTGGTATAAACATAATAGGTGATTGATAAATATTGCTCTATTATCTCACTTAATCCAGCCTGGAAGGTAGGTATCATGGTCCCCATTTGACAGATGGGGAAATAGACCTTCAGAAAAACTAAGTCACTGGTCCAGGGTTGTACATCTAGGAAAAGGGAACCCTGGCTTTGAGTCCGCATCCCAAGCTTCCTGTACCACCCACTGTCTCCTGAGAAATAATGCTGTTAAAAGTGACTCCCAGAGTTACCCACAGGCTCCAGAGAACCAAGAGCTCAGTCTCAATCCTAAAGTGCAGAAAGGCTATGAACTCCAGCTCATCAGGGTACTGGCAAGGGACATAAACCCCAGGCACTCCTCCAAGATCAGATATCAGATTCGCTAAGTTCAAGTGCACTGGAATCATCTGTCACCCCTTTAAAATTATTTACTCTAAGCAGTTGATAATGAGAACATTTATAAAGATACCCACCTGAATAGTATCTTAAAGTAACAGACAGCCAGTGCAAGGGTTCACTAATTGGTCTTTGCTAAACATCAACTCAAATGGCCAAAATATTCCTTAATGGACCAACTATATTAAAAGTCCAGGTGCAGGTGAGATGGGAAAGAGCCTTCAGCTATGCATGCTGTGGGCAGGCCCTGAGGGCCTATGGAGGCAGCAAGGAATCTGGCAATGAATTCAGGCTTTGCAGCCAAATAAACCTTAGAATCCTCCTTCTTCCAGCCCTACTCCCTCCTTCCCTACTACCTACTACTTATAGCCTTAATGGGAAGTGGGCTGTGATTAACTTCTCTAAGCCTCACTTTCAACATCTACCAGGTGTGGGATGAAAGACATAATAATGGTACCCAAATTTATGGCAGACTATGGAAAATAAACCACATTGTGCCTACGAAGCACTTGGCACATTCCCTGGCACATGGCAGGTGTTTGATAAATGGTAGTTCACACATTTCTCTTCAGCGCACCTGTTTCCTTGAGATAACTGGCCCAGAAGTGGGAATTTTATTAACTTTTTAATAAGGAGGCTATGAAATAACCTCAAGACTAGAATATACTTGGCCATTCTTTTTAAAACCCCATTCACTGCATTTGCAGCTCACTTGTCTTGCACCAGGCTCTGTGCTTAGCTCTAAAAGAGATAGAGATGAATAAGATATGAACCCCAAGGATAAGACCCTGGTGATTGTGTCTATGGAGGTAATACTGTATTTTGCCTTCTAAATAAACTTTGTTTTCTCATGCTTAATTAGTATCATTTCTTCTATGTGCTTAGTAATTGGTTCAACAGGTTGTCAGAACTGTGGATAACTGTGATGATAAAACTACTTTTCAGTTTGGGGGCTTTAGCACAGTCTTAACTGTCTCATTCATTCATTCAGTATTTGGTGGGACGTGTTGGCTCACGCCTGTAATCCCGGCACTTTGGGAGGCCGAGGCCGGTGGATCACCTGAGGTCCGGAGTTCAACACCAGCCTGACCAACATGGAGAAACCCCATCTCTACTTTAAAAAATACAAAATTAGCCAGGCATGGTGGCACGTGCCTGTAATCCCAGCTACTCAGGAGGCTGAGGTAGGAGAATCGCTTGAACCCGGGAGGCAGAGGTTGTGGTGAGCTGAGATCATGCCATTGCATTCCAGCCTTGGCGACAAGAGCAAAATTCCGTCTCAAAAAAGAAAATATATATATATATATATATTTTGGGGCACTCACTAGGCGACAGGCACTATTTTAGATGCCAGGGATACCATGGTGAACAAAGCAAAGTTCCTGTCCCCATAGAGCTCATATCTAGCTGGGAAATGTGGTTAGTTTTAAGACATGTCTGCAAACTCATTCATCTTTTTCTCATCAAGAGATGGGCTCTCCACTCCTCACCTTGAACCTGGGCCCACCTTAATGGTTGGTTGGTCACAAGAGTAAAGAGGAAGTGATATTCTGTGACTTCCAGACTGGGCCATAGAAGCCAGGCAGTTTCCTCCTGGTTCGCTGGATCACTTGCACTGGAGCTGCCATGTAAGAAATCTGACCATCCCGATGTCTCTGTGCTGTGAGGAAGCCCAAACTAGTCCACCTGGAGATGCTCTGAGTCTACAAGAAAAGACAGAGCGGACAGACAGAGATGCTGCTCTGGCCACCATGTCACTGAAACCATATGAGGGTTCACCAAGCCAGGACCACTGAGCTGAGCCTTTCCCAGGTTCCTGACCATAAAGGTAATAACATGATGGATGGTGGCCAGACACAGTTAAACCATAAGAGGTAATAACATGATGGATGGTGGCCAGACACAGTTAAACCATAAGAGGTAATAACATGATGGATGGTGGCCAGACACAGTGGCTCACACCTGAAATCCCAGCACTTTGGGAGGCTGAGGTGGGAGAATCACTTCAGGCCAGGAGTTTGAGACCAGCCTAGGCAACACGGAGTGATCTTATCTCTACAAAAAAGTCTAAATATTAACCAGGTGTGATGGTGTGTACTTGTAGTTCTAGCTATTCAGGAGGCTGAGGGGGGAGGATCACTTGAGCCCAGGAGTTTGAGGTTGCAGTGAGCTATGATTATACCACCGGACTCCAGCCTGGGTGACAGAGTGAGACCTTGTCTCAAAAAAAAAAAAAAAAAAAAAGATTAATATTGTTTTAGGGATAGTGTATGATGCATCAATGGATAACCAGAATAGAGAGAAAATAATAAACAAATAAACACATTTATCAGGTAATAATAAACATTATTAAGAAAACGAAAGCAGAACAAAAGAATAAATTGACATGAGTGTCATCAGGGAAGACCTCCTTGAGGTGGTGACAACTGCACAAATATCAAGGAAGGAGCCTCATGCAGCATTCCCAGTGAAGGGAACAGCACGTGTGAAGGCCCTGGGGCAGGAACATGCTTAGAATACTCAAGGTCAAGCAAGAAGGAAAGTGCAGCTGGGCCACAGTGAGGGAAGAAAGAAATAGAAGAAAGTTAAATCAGAGAAGCAGGCATGGGTCAAATAGAGCCTTACAAGATAGCATCATCAGGATAAAGATTAACACTCACAAAGTACTTACTTACAAAGTGTCAGCACTTTCCGTGTATAAATCCGTTTAATATCACAGCATCCTTCAAGATAAGTAATAGCATTAACCTCATTTTACAGATGAGAAAACAAGGCACAGAAAAGTAAAATACGTTGCCGAAGATCACAGAGTTGGTGAGCGGCAGAGCTAGGATTTGAATTCAATCAGTCTGTCCCCAGAACCCACGACTTACTTAACCACTACTCCTCAATGCTAGGATGAGAAATTTGATTGCATTCTAGGTTGCCTGGGAAGCCACTGAAACTCTGAACAGGGGCATAGTGTGGCAGGGCTGACATTGCATCAAGGTTGTTCTGGCTACGCTGTGGAGCATGGATCGTAGAGAGGCAAGGGTGGAATCCAAAGGACTCACCAGGGGACTATTGCAGTCCTGGTAAAAGATGATGTTGGCTTGCACTAGGGCAACAGCTCTGGAGGGAGTACAGAGAGGGTGGGTTGGGAATAAAGCTTGGAGCTGAAATGACCTGCTGATGGGTAGAACCAGATGTGAAAGAAGAACCAAGGATGACTCCCTAAGGGTTTCGATATGAACTACTGGATGAGCAGTGGTGCCATTTAATAAGAAAGGAAATTGAGGAAGGGGGAGATTTGGGCATCAGTCATTCCGGGGCAGTTCTAAATCTTAGTCATTTCTACATGTACCCACCAGTCTCCAGCACAAGCCCTAACCCATAGGAGGGTGTGAGCAATATTGTTTGAACAACAGGGCGACCGAGATCCAAGTTTGGCCTTGCCAGAGTCTATCATCCACAAAGATTAAAAATCACAATTTCTGACCGAGCACGATGGCTCATGCCTACCATCCCACCACTTTGGGAGGCTGAAGCGCATGGATCACTTGAGATCAGAAATTTGAGAACAGCCTGGCCAACATGGTAAAATCTTGTCTCTACTAAAAACACAAAATTAGCTGGGCATGGTGGTGCCTGCCTGTAATCCCAGTTACTCGGGAGGCTGAAGAAGGTGAATCGCTTGAACCTGGGAGGCGGAGGTTGTAGTGAGCCGATATCGTGCCACTGCAATCCAGCCTGGGGTACAAGAGTGAAACTCCATCTCAAAAAAAAAAAAAAAATTGCATAATTTCTCTCTAAAATCATCAAAGACGACCTCAAAAGTCCTTCTTCATCGTTTATACTTTAACATGAATAATTTTTGTCACACCCTTTCCTGGGATCACTTTTTAAGATTGGAGATGAGGGTCGGAGTTGGGGGAAGGTCCTGAATACTCGGGTAAGAGATGAGACCACACCTCTGCAAGTTCAATGGGCAAGTTCAAAGGCCTCCTGAACTCCTGTAGATCTTATATGCACAGCACCCAAAGTGCAAATGATTGCATTGACTAAATGGCACCCATGTTCCAGGCCTCATACTAAGCACTTGTCATACCGCATCTTGTTTGACCTCAACAACACCATGCGAGTGCAGTCCTGTTATCCCTTTCCAAGTGATGCAACTGCTCTCATAGACGGCAAATCATTTGCTGATGGTCTCACAACTTCTAAGTGATAGAGGTAGTATTTAGCCCAAGGTTGATTCAAAAATCGGTCCCGTATTCACAATAGCAAAGATGTGGAATCAACCTAGGTGCTCATCAATGGTGGACTGGATAAAGAAAATATGGTACATATACACTATGGAATACTATACAGCCATAAAAAAGAATGAGCTCATGTCCTTGGCAGCAATATGGATGCAGCTTGAGGCCATTATCCTAACTGAATGAATGCAGACATAGAAAACCAAATGCCACATGTTCTCACTTAGAAGTGGGAGCTAAACATTGTGTACACACGGGTATAAAGACAAGAACAATAGACACTACAGACTCCAAATGGGGGAGGGAGGAAGGGGGAAAAGGTCGAAAAACTACCTATTGGGTACTATGCCCCCTATTTGGATGATGGGTTCAATTCAAGCCCAAACCTCAGCATCACACACTATATCCATGTAATGAATCTGCACATGTACCCTCTGAATCTACATTTTATTTCAAGTGGTGCTTTTTCCACCCTGCCACCCTGGGAGAAAGACTGACGAGGTACAGTGAGCTCTACAAGGTGTCACAGGCACAAGGTCCCTGACCTGGCTCCACTCCTCACCAGCTGAGGACCTTGGGTCAGTGACTTTCCTTTAGTGTGCCTCAGTTTGCTGAAAGGAATAGTAATGAGGTTCCTGACCTCATTATGCTTTGAAATGAATAGTAATGAGGTTCCTAACCTCATTACGCTTCTGTAGGGACTTAGAAAGTAAGGTGCTGGCAACTGTTCTTGTTACAGTACTAACAATCATGGCAGGCCTCCTGGAGGAGTGGAAAGCAGTGCACTATGGACTGAACTATGTCCTCCCCTCCTCCAAATCCATATGTTGCAGCCCTAACCCCCAATGAGGCTATATTTGGAGATGGGGCTTTTAGAGGGTAATTAGGGTTGAAAGAGGTGATACAAGTGGGGTTTTGATCCAGTAGTACTGGTTTCCCTATAAGAATAGACATCAGACCAGGCGTGGTGGCTCACGCCTGTAATCCCAGCACTTTGGGAGGCCGAGGCAGGTGGATCTCCTAAGGTCAGGAGTTCAAGACCAGCCTGACCAACATAGTGAAACCCCATCTCTGCAAAACTACAAAAATTAGCCGGGCATGATGGCATTTGCCTGTGATCCCAGCTACTCAGGAGGCTGAGGCAGGAGAGTCACTCGAACCCGGGAGGTGGAGGTTGCAGTGAGCCAAGATCACACCCCTGCACTCCAGCCTGGGCGATAGAGTGAGACTTCGACTCAAAAAATAAAAAGAAGACGCCAGAGAGCTCACCCTCCTCTCTCTACATGCTCAGAGGAAGAGCCACGTGAGGCCAAAGCAGCCATCTACAAACTAGGAAGATGTCCCTCGCCAGGAAACAAATCAGCTGGCACATTAATCTAAGACCTTCTTGCCTCCAAGAATTAAGAGAAAATTAATTTCTGTTATTTAAACCACCCAGTCTATAGCATCTTGTTACGGCAGCCCCAGCAGCTAATACACAGTTCCAAGCTGCACTTCCTCTCTCATTGCCCAGACTTTCCAGACAGGACTTTCTGCCTCCTGCTCTCCCAGGACTCTCCCCCTCTAAACATGCAAATGTACTCACTCAGTTCCCAGGAAATGCGAAGCAGACGGCCCTGGAATTCAAAACAGCCTGCAGACTGCAGCCTCTTATTTTAATGATTCTAATTTATCTCCAAAATTATCAATAATAAATCAAACTGGCCGGGCGCGGTGGCTCAAGCCTGTAATCCCAGCACTTTGGGAGGCCGAGACGGGCGGATCACGAGGTCAGGAGATCGAGACATCCTGGCTAACACGGTGAAACCCCGTCTCTACTAAAAAAATACAAAAAACTAGCCGGGCGAGGTGGCGGGCGCCTGTAGTCCCGCTACTCGGGAGGCTGAGGCGAGAGAATGGCGTAAACCCGGGAGGCGGAGCTTGCAGTGAGCGGAGATCCGGCCACTGCACTCCAGCCTGGGCGACAGAGCGAGACTCCGTCTCAAAAAAAAAAAAAAAAAAAAAAAAAATAAATCAAACTAAGTGGAACTAAAACAACTTTCCCTGTGGCTGTGTCATGTTCTGTTGGAAAAGACGACCCCTTCAAAAGGCTGTGTTGATCACCAAATCCTCCATCTGCCCAGCAAGCAGGTTCCCTGAGAAGGTTCTCAGTGACTTTCCTCCATGGAGAAAGACGTTTTCCATTTGTGCCTAACCAGCCATGCACAGTTTTAGGAGCACCACATATAATCCTCATTGAATTTAAGCATATGGGGTAGGAATGAGTATGACCCCATTATACTAATGGGAAAACTGACGCACAGAGGGGTTCAGTGACCCTTTCAAAGTCACAGAGCTGGGATACTAACCCAGCCCTCCCTAGCCCGAGTCCCACATTCCCTCCCATGAAAAAGTTGCCTCTGGTCTGCAGATGTCAGCTTGGTACCCTGGAAAAGGCTCGGGCTTTGGAATTCAGCATCTGGGTCTGAGTTCCTCCTCTGCCTTTAATGATGGGTGGCATTGAGGGAAGTAGCTGAGTCTCAATGAGCATCCTTTCCCATCTCTAAAAGTGGCAGCCCCTCATGCTTAAAGGATAACCACGTAAGTAACTCCAGAGCGCTCCTAGAAGAAAGAACACAGGAACAGCGTCCCTGGAGGTGATCCATGGAGTGGTGGGGAATACATCCCCCAGCAGGTTGTAGGAAGACTGAATTAATACTGGCAAAGCACAAAGTAAAGTGCCTGTGACTTAATCAATAATCACAATTATCATTATTTATTATGGCGTTTGTCTGGATTCTTGCCGATATTCACAAGCTGAAATTCAGGTGTAATAAGAACGGCATTGACTGTACTACCTCCTGCTTAGCCAGTTGAATAATTGTAAATTATGGTCAGTAAAGTGGAATGTTCTTGAAACCATGGGAATTCAAAAGCACATCATCCAGCCTGAATGACTACTTCGGAAAATAAGAAAGATGAGGTCAAAGAAGTTGTAGAATTGTTGGAAGTCACACAAGCACCGTCTGGTGGAATCAGGGTGAGAAGACGAGTCTCTCCTGTCCCTCAGCACCTTCCTTCCTGAACTTTCTCCCCCGCAGAATAACAGCGCTGGTCTGATGCACCACACTATGCAGTTGAAATGTTGCTTTCACTGATATGACTATTTTTTGGTCCTTGTTACCAGTTGAATTATGTCCCCCGGAAAGATTTTTTGAAGTTCTAACCTCCTACACCAGTGTATTCCCCACTACCCGCCATGGATCACTTCCAGGGGCGCTGTTCCTATGTTCTCTGTTTTTGGGGCTCTCGGGAGTTACTTAGATGATGGTGCTTGAGGCGTTAAAAGCTGTCCTTTTTAGAGATGGGAAAGGAAGCTCACCAAGACTCAGCTACTTCCCTGAATACCTACCCATTGTTAAAGGCAGAGGAGGAACTCAGACCCAGATGTTGAACTCTTATTTGGAAATACAATCTTCATAGCTGTAATCAACTTATGACAAGTCACACTAGAATAGGATACACCCTAAATCCAATAGGACTGGTGGCCTGGAGAAGAGATGACAAAAGCAGAGATTGGAACGCTGGGTCTGCAAACCAAGGGATGCCAAGGATTGCCAGCAACACCGGAAGCGAGGAGAAAGACGTGGAGCAGCTTCTCCTCCTAGACCTTTAGAGAGAGCACAGCCCCGCTGACCCCTTGATTTCTGACCTCCATAAGTGTTCGAGAAGAAAGTTCTGTGGCTTGAGGCCACCTGGTTTGTGGTACTTTGTTACAACACGCCTAGCAAACTAATACAGGCCCCCCAAGCAGACAGTGGAGTAATGGTCCCTGCTTTTCCGGCAAAAGCCCGAGCTCAGAAGGTATGAATGGCTAAGATGTCACCAAACCCTCCTACCGCACTGCTCTCCAATCGCACTGCCTCCTTCTCTTCCTCAAAGCCACCAGGGCCTTGGCACTTGTTCTTCCTGTTGGGAACTGTGTTAGCCTGTTCTTGCTTTGCTATAAAGAAATACATGAGACTGGGTAATTTATAAAGAAAAGAGATTTAAATGGCTCATGGTTCTGCAGGCCATACAGAAAGCATGATGCTGGCATCTTCTCAGCTTCTAGGGAGGTTTAGGAAACTTCCAGTTATGGTAGAAGGTGAAGGGAGGGCAGGTACCTCACATGGCTAGAGCAGGAGCAAGAGCGTGGGTGGAGGGAGATAACAAATCCTTTTAAACAACCAGATCTCACAAGAGCTCACTCTCTTGAGGATAGCACCAAGGCGATGGGGCTAAACCATTCATGAGAAATTCATCCCCATGATCCAATCACCTCCTACCGGGCCCCACTTCCAATACTGGGGATTACAATTCAACATGAGATTTGGGCAGGGACAAATACACAAACTACACCAGGAACACTCTTCCCAGACCTTGCAGTTGGCTGCCTCCTCCTGCCCCACCCCAGGCCTTTATCCAACATCACTCTTCAAAGAAGGTCTCCCTCCCCACCACTACCCACCTCAGTCCCATTCTTTATATGATGCCCTCTCCTTCTTCATCCCCATCAAGGCACCAGAGTGATCTTGCTTATCTCTTGGATACATGTTGATTGCCTCTCTCTCCGCAAAAACATTTGCTTCTTTGAGGAGCTGGAATTCTGTCTGCCTCTTTCTTTCCTGTCTTTTTAGATGACAGCACATGACTGAAGCTCAATAAGTACCTGTTCGTGGACTGGAAAGAGCAGGAGCTGTGCTCAAAATTTAACTCCACCATTTTTACTTCGGTGACTTTATTCGTGTTCTTAAACCTTCCCGGTGCTCAGTTTCCTTGTCTATCAAGTAAGAACAATAACAGTCAACATCTACTGAGCTTCTCTTTGTGCCAGGTGCTGTCCTAAGCATTCGAAAGGCATGAATGCATTTAAACTTCACAAAAACCATATGTTAGAGGTACAATTGTTATGCTCATTTTACAGCAGAAGAAACAGACAGAGAAGCTGAGTAACATCTCCAACATTCACATGCTGCACTGGAATTTGACTTCTTGTTTGACCAGAATGCCTGCACTTAAGCATTAGGATTTGCTCTTCCAACAACGCCGATGATTTGCATCTCGTTAGGCGGTAGTGAGGACTGGAAATGATTCATGTACAGTACTGAACGTGGCCCCTAGCATATAATTAGAGCTCAACTTACAGAACTCATCAAAGTGTTGCTGTTTTTGTTGCAACTCTTGTGACAACACTCAAATCCAGTGTCTTTTCACTCTTGTTTTCTACTTTCTTCAGTGGTTCATTAATCAGTGGTCCACCCTTTATTTTACTCTATGTGCTAGCCATTGGAATTCACAGGCAAATTTTGCTACTGCAATTGGCCCAAACAGGAGACTGGGAGAGATTCCTCTATCTCGGGTTCAACAGAGCTCAGTTCTGTTCTACAAACTCCCTCTGAGCCCCTAATTATGTCCCAGGCACCGCAGCAACCAGGGCACAGGGAACAGGCCTTCAACCCCACCCTGCCATCATCTAATCTTCCAGCTTCACTTTCCAACCCAGGTCTGCACAATAAGAAAGCAAGCCCGATCATGAGAGCATTGGCAGTAGACACTCCCCGTAAGCATGATCATCTTTTTTTTTTTTTTTTTTTTGAGACAGAGCCTCACTCTGTCACACAAGCTGGAGTGCAGTGGCATAATCTCAGCTCATTGCAACTTCTTCCTCCTGGGTTCAAGTGATTCTCCTGCTTCAGCCTCCCAAGTAGCTGGGATTAAAGGCATGTGCCACCATGCCAGGCTAATTTTTGTATTTTTAGTAGAGATGGGGTTTCATCACGTTGGCCAGACTGATCTTGAACTTCTGACCTCAAGTGATCTGCCCTCCTCAGCCTCCCAAAGTGCTGGGATTAAAGGCATTACCAACTTTATGACATGAAGGACAAGCGCTGGACTGGAGTCAGAAGACTTGGGCTCCAATCCCCAGTAGACAGGATGGGCTGGTAGGAAAACAAGGGCTTTAGAGTCAGACACACATGGGTTAAAATCCAAATCTGCTAACTGGCCATATGATTTTTGTGAGCTCCTTAAGCTTGCTGAGCCTGTTTCTTCATTGTAAAATGGGAGCCACCATAGCCCATTTTGCAGGACTTTCTAAAGGATTACATGTAGCATACATGTAGTAAGTACTTGATAAACAGTGGCTACTATTACTACTCTTATTACTAGTGATATCATCTTGAGTAAGTCAATTACGCACAATTACTGTCTTTGAGGTCTGGCCTCTCATCTGTAAAACGAGGTTAATAATCCTCATTCTTAAAGAGATGTTGGGGTAATTTAATAAAATATGTATGTTAATAGCCATACCACAGAGATGGTGGTTGCACAACATTGAGAATGTACTTCAATACCTGCACAGGCCTGGTGCTGGCAGTGTCCTTTGTACTGAGGTGTTGGAGCAGGACAACAGTGAAGTCCATTAGGAATTGCAACCCAGGGTGAGCTGCCGGGGTCCATACTGAGGGGCCAGGAGTGGAGCCCACACTCACTCAAGTCCCACCTTGCGGCAAGCCTGAGCACCCAGCTGTTCTGTGGAGGCACAGACACTCGTCCTTAACAAGAAAATCATTTCAGAATCATTTCTTGAATGACCCAGAAAGGCCACTATGCCAGTCTGTCCTTTTCATTTTAATAGGAAATAATCAGGTGCTTTTCCTGGCTTGGAGCAAGAATGGATCCTCTTTACTGTTTAAAAAAAAAAACCACCCATGGACACAGGGAGGGGAACAATCAGACACAGACAGAGGCCTGTTGTGGGCGGTGGGGGCCAAGGGGAGGGAGAGCATTAGGACAAATACCTAATACTTGCGGGGCTTAAAACCTAGATGACAGGTTGATAGGTGCAGCAAACTACCATGGCACACATATACTTATGTAACAAACCTGCACGTTCTGCATGCGTATCCCCGAACTTAAAGTAAAATAAAAATAAAAAATAAAAAAAGAGAGAGAAAGAGAGTAAACATACTTAATGCCACTGAATTAGACACTTAAAAATGGTTAAAATTGTAAATTTTGTTATGTATATTTTGCCACAATGAAAAAACTGAAAATTAGAAAAACCAACAAAATAAGCCATTCCAGTTGGGATTCCTAGTTATAAACAACAGAGTCCACTCTAGCTAGTTTAGCAGAAAGTGAATTTATGAGAATGTTAGGACACCACAGATCTCCAAGTGGGTCAGGAATCACTCTCAGAGGCTGTGCAGCCAGGACCTGCCTCAGTAAAAGCTCCACAATGTCACAAGGGCACTAACCCCAGAGAGCTCAGCTCGGCTTGTGCCTCAACTAAACAGGACACGCCTCCCATCACCCTCACTGAGTGGATTCTACATGGCTCCTGTTCCTTCACTTCACTCCCTTGAAAGTCCAGGTTTTGCACAGACCTGGACTTTCTGACTGCACTTGCTTTCCTTGTTGTCATGATCAAGGTCATATGCCAGGGCTATGGTTGCAAGGAAAGCAAGTCTATGTACCCTGTCTTAGGACGCATGAACTTCCATGGTGGGGAATCCCCAAGTATAAGGAAAGTGTGCACAGATACTGTGCCACCAAAAGTCCCCTTAAAAGTCCATTTCACGGGCGCCTGTAGTCCCAGCTGCTTGGGATGCTGAGGCAGGAGAATGGCATGAACCCGGGAGGCAGAGCTTGCAGCGAGCAGAGATCACACCACTGCGCTCCAGCCTGGGCGACAGAGCGAGACTCCGTCTCAAAAAAAAAAAAAAGTCCATTTCAGGGGCTTTGAAACCCAAGCTGACTTGGGTTTTAATACCAGCTCTAGTAATTGCAGGCCATAAAGTTTGCAGCAAATAATCTCTCTGATTCTCAGTTTCCTCATCTGTGAGAGAGCAGTATTAATATCTACTTTCAGAGATTTTATTCAAATACTGAAAATACTACATCCAAAATTACAGCATATTATAGGTCCTTCCTTCACACAACCAACAAATGCAATGGAGCAATTGGACAACTTTCTGACAAAGGAAAACTTTCTGACAACGTACCACCATGAATGGCCTTAATGCTGGCGATCTCTGCCATGGGATATTGCCTTTTCCGTGAACACTCCAGACACCCTCTTCATAAAAAGAAAGTCAATCTTGACATGTCTTAGTTCATCTGTGCTGCTATAACAAAAATACCGTAAAATAGGTAGCTTATAAACAACAGAAATATATTTTTCACAGTTCTAGAGCCTGGGGAGTCCAACATGAAGACAGTGGAATACTTCATGTCTAGTGAAGGCACTTTCTCACTGTAACTTCACATGGCAGAAGGAGGGAGGTAACTCTCTGGGGTCTTTTTTGTAACAGCACTAATCTCAGAGCCTTCATGACTCGGTCACCTCCCAAAGACACTATCTCCTAATACCATCACCTTGAGGATTAGAATTTTGACACATGAATTTGAGGGAAACACAAACATCTAGACAATAGCATGAGGCAACTTGCAGACTTCCCCCTGAATGAGACCATGGCAGACAAGTTGATCCCCAACTCCAGGGGAGAGAATAGCCTAGCTGAGGGTGAGGGTTGAGCAGTAGGAGGCTCTTCCATTGCAGGGGCATGTGCCTATGCATGGCCTGGAAGAGAGGAAATGCAGCAGCATGTCCCAGCAAAGGGACATATGACATAACCTCAATTAAGTGCCAGAGGTCACACAGTCCAGCCTTAGAATGGTCTTTTCATTTTTTTTTGTTTTGTTTTTTTGAGACTCTGTCGCCCAGGCTGAAGTGTAGTGGCACAATCTCAGCTCACAGCAAGTTCCACCTCCCGGGTTCATGCCATTCTCCTGCCTCAGCCTCCCGTGTAGCTGGGCGCCCCTCACCATGCCTGGCTAATTTTTTTGTAATTTTAGTAGAGATGGGGTTTCACCGTGTTAGCCAGGATGGTCTCGATCTCCTGATCTCGTGATCCGCCCGCCTCGGCCTCCCAAAGTGCTGGGATTATAGGCGTGAGCCACCGCGCCCGGCCCGGTATGGTCTTTTAATGAATCCTGCATCAGAAGTATTTCCAATCTTTATCTGAGTCTTCCAGAATGCATTGCAGAAGACCCAAATCCTAGAGTTCTTATTTCCCATTCCTCCCAGTCTCCAATTCTCTCATCCTCAGCAGCTGCCCCAAAGCCTCTGTCCTTCTCTCACTGCTCTGCCTCGAGATTCCTCCTGAAATCACAGCAGGGCTCTCATTTTTCTACCCTTTTCCACACTAATTTTCTTTTCCTCTCTCCTTTACAAACCAAATCTACTCAGACTAGCACCTGCGTTTTTTCCAGATGACTCCAATGTGTGTATATGTGTGTATGTGTGTGTGTGTGTGTGTGTGTGTGTGCATGTGTGTCTTGGGCAGGGCAGGAAAATCACCTATATCAGACAAACCTAGAGGTTTCCTTCACGTGCAGAGAGAAAATGTGCACGACTCTGCATACATTAACAATTTTGTCTCTGTTATATACATTTTGGAGATGACAATTAAACCTGTGAGTGAATTTGGTCAATCATAAGGTCTGGCAACAATCTTGAATGGAGGTTTGCATCTTAGAATTCTCTAACTATGACAGATTGAAAAAATGGCCACAATGCTTTCCAGCTTCTCCTATCAAGAAGCCTGCTGCCCACCTGTTAAATCTTGTAAGGCCTTGGCCAACTGAATAGGGCAGCCGTAGCACTGTCTGAGTCCTGAGCCTAGGTCTCAGTCAGCTTTGCAGCTTCTGCTTTTGCAGCTTTGGAAAACTGGACACAGAGTATGAGAAGTACTGGGCTAACCTGCTAGAGGAACAGAGACAGTGGCCCAGCCTCCCCTATTACTCTAGCCAGCAGACAGGCAGTCCCCAGGAACAGAGCTTCCTAGATGACCAATAGCTGGCCACAGACACATGCATGAGACCAGCCAGGACTAACAGAGAATAAACATCCAGTGGAGCCCAGCACAAAATGCCAACTCACAGAGCCATGAGCTAAGTAAATGGCTATTGTTTTAAGTCACTAAGTTTTGGAGTAGCCTGTTACACAACAGAAGGTAACTGATAAGATATGGCACCCAAACCATCATGGTAACAGGTTCTAAGGGAGGCTTCTGAACCAGTGTCTGCCTGCCACACCTGCCTGCCACACCTGTAGGTGTGGGGTACTCATAGGTCTCCCATGGAACTCTTCTGTTGGCTTTCCTGTCTAAACCTCTGGATCCCTGTTCTGAGTCCTACAACCCTGGGACAGTTTTGTTTTCATCCTTCCCTCCTGCTGTCTCCCATTATCATGGGGACATATATCAGAAAGGGAAAAATGGTGCATTTTCTGCAAATCAGCTAAAGTTTTGCAGCAGAGATGGCAGCTGGGATTGCTGGCCCATTGTGGAGTACAGTACCACAAGGATCTCTTTCAGATAGAGAAGCAAACGGGACCCACTGCAGGAAGCAGCTCTGTTCTCACTAACATTAGGGTTTGGAATCGAGTAGCTTTTCTAGGGCTGGAGATCGTAGTGGAATTGTTAGTGACATGATGAAGACTCCAGCGGAGCTCCCAGCCCCAGAAACTGCATCCTCCTTCCTCCATACCCTGTTAATGTGTTACCTGAAATTCCAGCATTCATTCCTTTCATTTTGTGTAATGGAAAATGCTCTGACATTAGCTATGTACTGTCTGCATAGCAAAGCCAATATCAACAAAGTTAAAAGGCCACAGAATGGGAGATGTCTGCAAAGCACATGGCTAACAAACGATTAGTGTCGGGAATATATAAAGAATTGCTACAAGTCAGTAACAAAAAGACAGACAGCTCAGAACAATGATGGATGAAGGCGGTCAAAAGACAATTCACAGATGAGTTCACTCGAATGGCCAATAAACGTGCGACAAGGAGCTCAGCCTCACAGGAAGCCAGGGAAAGGTAAACAATAAGCAGTAATAAGATATCAACTCACAAGTCACCAGATAGGCAGAAATCATTGCAGGAGGGAACATCAGTTGGTACAGCTACTTTGATGAGAAATTTAGTAACACCTAGTAAATGTGAAGACGCACTCTGAGACCCAGCCATTTCACATCCCAGATCTAAAAAGAAAAAATCTTCTCGCACACGTGCATAGAAGACATGCGCCAAGGCGTTCACTGTGGCTCTGTTTGTAATAGCAAAAAATTGGAAACAACCTGCATATCCATGTAGAAGGGAAATAATAAATTATAAAATATGTATACAATGGAATTCTATACCAATCTTAAAATGAGTGAATTAAATTTGTATGTATCATCATGAATAAAATATCATGTTGATATAAAAAGCAAATTGTAGGAAGTTAGGTAAAGTTTGCGGTTTATGTAAAATTTTAAAACCCCCAAATAATCCTAGACACGTACATAAAAGTAAAAAAGGCTGGAAGATTACCCACTAGCGTTAGAATAGGGTTACCTCTTGGGGACTTGGAAGGGACTGGGGAGGTGAGCAAGGAGGCCTCCAATAGTATTGGTCACATTTTATCTTTTTAGAAAAGAAAGGACCTATGGAAATAAAGCAAAATATCAATACTCATGAAACTAGATGGTGGATAGACAGGTGTTTATAATTTGTTTCCAATTCATTTATTCATTCATTCACTCATTCATTCAACAAATATTTACTGAGTAACTACTTTGTGCCAGGTACTGTTCTAGGTGCTGGGGACACAGTTGTGAATATGACAAAATTCCTGCCCTTGTGGTGCAGACAGTAGAGATGTGCAGACAAGAAACAAATGAGTAAAGTTATTAAATTGTCAGATGATAATAAGGTCTATGAAGAAAAACAGGACAAAGAAGGTCAATATGGAGTAGAGGTGTTGGGAAAAGAAGGCAGATCGTTTAAGTTGGGAAGCCAAGAAAGATTTTGATACAAAGGAGACACAAGGATCAAAACCTGCAGGGATAAGAGAGGGAGTCACAGGCATGAACAGGGAGGGAATCTCCGGGCAGAGGAGCAGCAGGTGCTGAGGCCCAGGGCGAGTGCGTGGTGGGCTCACACAGCATAGGAGGAGAGGTAGGAGATGAGCTCCCAAGGTAACAGGGCAAGAGACGGGGGGCATCACGTATCTTTTAAATATTTCATAATTTTTAGCAGAAAAAGAAAAACAAGAACAGAAAGAGAGAGGGACTTCCAAATGGTGGTTGGTTGAGCTCAAACAAAAATATATTAGGTTGGTGCAAAAGTAATTGCGATTTTTGCCACTTAAAAGTAATGGGAAGGCCGGGCGCAGTGGCTCACGCCTGTAATCCCAGCACTTTGGGAGGCCGTAGTGGGCGGATCACGAAGGTCAGGAGTTCAAGACCATCCTGGCCAATATGGTGAAACCCCAGCCCTACTAAAAATACAAAAATTAGCCGGGTGTGGTGGCGCATGCCTGTAGTCCCAGCTACTCAGGAGGCTGAGGCAGGAGAATTGCTTGAACCCAGGAGGCAGAAGTTGCAGTGAGCCAAGATCGCGCCACTGCACCCCAACCTAGGCAACAGAGCAAGACCAAGACTCCATCTAAAAAAAAAAAAAGAAAGTAATGAGAAAAAACGCGATTACTTTTGCACCAACCTAATAGTTGGGAAACGCACATTTTAAAAGTAGATGAACTCTTCAAAGTTTGAAATGTGCCACTAAGTCGAGTGAAGTTTCAAGGGGGAGCTGGAGGGGCAGTTTCCACTGGTTGCACACTGGAACCACCCGGGATCTTTACAACATCCAGATGTCCAGGTGGCACCCAAGTTACATCAACCAGAATGCCTGGAGCTGGGCGGAGCACGGGTCTACACCAACCATGGCCTGGTGATCTCAACTGCAGCAAAGCTTGGGAACCACAAGGATAGAGTGTGCCGAGTTTCCCTAACCTAGATGAACCTGGAACCTTCTGATTTTCATTCTATATTTCCCAGACCAAATCACAGGACTGGGTTTCCCTACAGAATATCAGTTTGTGAGATGGAACTCAGGTCTTTGGGGTTACTTTTAAAATAGTTTTTAAAAACATTTTTTTTTTGGTTAAAAAAGCAATATATTCCCAGTCATTTCCATATAGGTGTAAGGTACTTACAATAGTGTCTGGCACATCATAAGAGCTCAATAAATATTGCTCTTATTGTTGTTGTTACTTATACCTTAACATGAAGTTTATCAACTCTCTTCCTAAAAACGGGTCTTGGTTGAGACACCAAAACATTTATTAAGAATATTTATTACAGCCTTACAACATGCCAGGGACTTCATATATCTGCAAGTCAGAATATTCTGATTTTAAAGATGAGGAAACAAAGGCTTAGAAAGGTGAAGCGACCAGCCGAGGGTCACTCAGCTAATTGGTGGCATGACCAAGGCTATGTGCATGGATCTTGCCCACCACTAAAATTCATCCTGATTTTATAAGATTGTTGCTCTTTCCCAATATGTGAACGTAGTTTTGGATTTTATTCTTGTGTAAAGGAATACAGAAATGAAAGAACCAGATACTTTTCTGGACTCCCCAGGCAGAACTAATCTCTCCAGTCTCTGGGCCTCCGCAGGCCTTTGTATGTTCCTCCATCATAGCTCTTAGCATATTGCTTTCCAGCTGGAGCTGGGATTCACGGTAAAGTCAGGGAAGAGGGTGGCTGCCCCGGGTACCTCCCGAAAGCGGTTGTTCTGAATTGTGCTGTGGTTCTGAATTGTGCTGTGGGTATGGGCTACAATGCATGGACTGCGGATTTGCTGTATGAGCTACATTGCATGGCTGCAGATTTGCTGGTAATGCTATGACCCCTTGTGTGCGGGATAAAACCACACAGAGGCAGTGCATCCCAGTGGTTAAGAGAGGGAGTCTGGTGGCAGAATGCCAGGGTTCCAAACCAGAGTCTTGCCCTTGGTGGCCTTATGACCTTGGATGACTTTCCGGACCTCTCTGTGCCTCCATGTTGCCATCTGTAAAACAGAGGTAATAGCAATATCTTCTGCATAGGGTAGAAAGGATGAAAGGAATTAATGCATGCAAAGTTCCTGAACAGTGCCCAGCATACACCAGCACTAAATAAACATTAGCTGTTTGCATCATGTTATGGTTGAAACTGGGGTTACCTTTTTGGAGGTTGGGAGGGGACAGGGACTAAGGAGGTGAACAAGGGGGCCTCCAATAGTGTGACTGAGATGACTTTCTGGACCTCTCTGTGCCTTCATTTTCTAAATCCATACAGATAGAACACAGATTGGTGGCTGCCAGGATCTGGAGTGAGGGGGTAAACGTAGCGGCTGCGTAATGGGCATGAGGTTCCCTTTCGGGGAGATGAAAATGTGTGGGCCTAGACAGAGGTGGGGTTGTACAATACTGTGAACACATTTAATGTCACCCACTTGTTCACCTCAAAATGGCTAATTTCATGTTATGTGACTTTTGTTTCAATGAATAAAAATTAATAAACCTGGCTAACCTATATTCTCATCCCAGTTCACCATATCTTAGCCAAATCACCTCTTCTTTCTATTTCCTCATCTGTCAAAAGGTAATAATAGTAATATTTCGATCACAGGTCACATGTGAGAGTTAAATTAGGTAATTATGTAAATTAGACCATGTATGTAAAGAACTGGGCACATAGTAAATGTCCAAGAAATGATACTGATTTGTTTTTGAGTTTAAGGACTACAATAGGGAGCACTTTGGAAGTGACCATCTCTGCCTTTTCATGGAATGGATTGACACATGTCACCTATAAAAAGATTGCATTGTCAAGCACATGTATGCAGGTCATGTACAAATTAAGGAGGAAGCATTCTCCAAGACTGACCTGCTGGGATTCATCTGGAAAACCCATTCTCGGCAACTCAAAAGTTCTCACGCTTAGCTCTTTTAGAACTAACAATAAGTTACTTAGCAAATATTTGAAATAGACCCATCAATTTCAATGAAATATATCTCTAAAGAGATTCTATCCACCTTTACTCAGATATCAGGAAACAGTTCCTACTCCAATGTGAAGTCACTGCTTCAGCAATGCCTTTGACAGAAGACACAGGCAGAAAGGAATCTCTTGCACGCCATTCTGTGTGCAGTGTTCAATTTTGTTTGAAAAACAGTCACCCAGGAATTTCTACAACACCTGTTCTGGCCTGGGGGAGGAGGGTGGCTTTAAAGAAACACATGTCTATACTGCCCTTCCGTAATCTGATCAAACTGCAACAGAAGGAGAGGAAGAAAAAACAGTCAGAGAGATTTGTAAGATATAAATCATAAAACAAAAAAGAGACAGAAATATTATAAAAGAAAGACCAGGTGCACTATTCCAAATTATGCTGAATTGAGCCCACATCCCTAATGTCTCATTTTGTATCGGCTATCCAAACAGATGTCTTAGCCTTCAGAAAACTCACTGAAAATGGAAGTGCAAATCCTCCTTGAGCTGTTCTTTACCCAAACTTCCTGCCGCCATGTTGATGCCAATGGCATAAAAACACCAGCGGCAGAAGGGAGGTGAAGTCTGGTGCCAGAAAGCATCATGGAACTTTTCTTACTCACCTATTACATGTCAGGAAACATGCTAGAAAAGTTAGCATTCATTAGCTCACTTAATACCTAAAATGACTCTGGGGGGTAGAACTTATTAGCCAGTTTTTAAAAAACATACAAGAAAGCAAGCTCAAAGCCAACAAGAAGCCACCGCGTGGGCATATGACCTGTACTGTCACACAGGGCCCACCCTTGGTTGCTTGGTTTAATGATCTGCTGCTGTTGTTTTGAAGTTTCAATGTTTGAACGAGGAAACCAGGATTTTTCATTTTGCACTGGGTCCTGCAAACGTTGAGCTTATCCTGCTACATAAAAACCATGGTGATGTTTCAACAGGTCTACCACCACCTTATGTACTTCCCGAGGCAGTAGAATGAAGCCCCCCGGTTGCTGTTCTTTCTGTTGTATCAGAGATATAGGTTCATAGTGAGGGTAAAAGGAGATCACAGATGCAAGAGGGTTCTGAAAAGACAGCTGTCAGTTACAGAAAGATAGATACTCCAGAAGTGTCGTAGAACAACATTATGGCCCACAGACCACATCAGGCTTGTTGCCTGAGTTTTATGACCCACAGATCGGAATTGGTTTTGGTTTTTTTGTTTTGAGACAGGTTTCTACTCTGTTACCCAGGCTAGAGTGCCGTGGCGCAATCATGGCTCACTGCAGCCTCGACCTCCTGGGCTCAAGTGATCCTTCCCTGCCTCCGCCTCCCAAAGTGCTGGGATTACAGGCATGAGCCACCATGCCTGGCCCTAAGAATAGTCTTTACCATTTTAAATAATTGAAAATTTTAAATAATATTTCACACCACATGAATGTTATATGAAATTCAAATTGTAGTGTCCATAAATACACTTTTACTGGAACACAGCCATGCCCATTCATTTACATAGCAATGATAGGCTGCTTTCCAATGGCAGAATTAAGTAGTTACAACAGAGAATGTATGGCCCCAACCCTAAAATATTTACTATCTTACCCTTTACAGAAAAAGTTTGCCAACCCATGCTCTAGATGTTTGATGAGTGAACGAATGCAGGAATGAATGAATGAATTAAAAAATGTTCTTATAATTTCATTGCTAGTATTATATTTATGCAGTGTCAGAGCAACTTGATAAAAAGTCCAGGCCAGGTGCAGGGGCTCACACTTGTGATCCCAGCACTTTGGGAGGCCAAGGCAGGCAGATCACCTGAGGTCAGGAGTTCAAGACCAGCCTGACCAACATGGTGAAACCTTGTCTCTACTAAAAATGCAAAAAATTAGCTGGGTGTGCTGGCAGGCGCCTGTAATCCCACCTACTCGGGAGACTGAGGCAGGAGAATCGCTTGAACTTGGGAGGCAGACATTGCAGTGAGCCGAGATCGCGCCATTGCACTCCAGCCTGGGCAACAAGAGCAAAACTCTGTCTCAAAAAAAAAAAAAAAAAAAATCCAACACTCACTAATGGTACTCAATTCCTGTTCTGATTTTTCCCTCAGAACTACCCAAATGTTTTAGAAAACATAGCATTTAAATTCCATATCTCTTATTTTTCAGTTTATGGTACAAAAAAAAAAGCCCTAATTCTTCTTCTCCATAGATCTATGCCCCTTGATATGACTTTGCAGTTCCTTCCACCAAGAGGATGAATCCATTTCTCCACCCGCTGAGTCTGGGCTGGTCTTGTGATGTGCATTAGTCAATAGAAGTGGCTGAAGTGATGGAGCGCCAGTTTTTAGCCTACGCTTCAAGAAGCCTATGGACTTCCACTTGCTCTCTTGAAACCTTGTTTGAAAAAGGTTCCCTGAGGACAAGGCCAGACTAGCCTGCTGGAGGGTGAGAGACCACAGGGAGCAGAGACAAGTCAGCTCAGATTAGTGGAACCTCTCAGTCAATCCACAGACCCGTAAGCAAAAATAAGTGTTCTTATAGAATGGTGCGGTGGTTTGGGGATTGTCTGTTATGCAGCGTTATTGTGGAAATAGATAACTGATACACCATCCCTTTTTTGTTTACTCATATGCATTCCTTCCTTGTTATCATCTGCAGAAGAGTATTAGCAATGGACATTGATCAAACTCTCATAATCATAGCAATAATAAGAACCACTTCTGAAAATTATTATGTGCCAGGCAATGTGCCAAAGATGTTCCCTGAATCCTCTCACTTAATCCTCACAAAAGTCTTGGGAGGTTGTGTATGGTAGGCAGCTTTTACAAGGGCTCCCAGTGACCCCTGCTTTCTGGAATTCATACCCTTAGGTAATCTCCTCCCCTGGAGTATGGACCAGAGCTAGCAACTCACCTCTAATGAATGAGATAGCTCAGTCTGATAGAAGCAGTTGCCCTGTTGTGAGCTCCCCTAGGGAGAGGCCCACATGGGAAGAAACCAAAGAAGGCCTCAAACCAACAGCCAGAGGGAAACTGAGACTTCAGTCCAACAAGCCAGAAGGAACTGAATCCCACCAACAATCACTTCAGTGAGCCAATAAGTGGCACCTCTCCCAGTCTTGAGATGGCTCCAACATCAGCTGACACCTTAATTATACAGGGACCCTGAGCCAGACAATCAGCTAAGCCACGTCCAGATCCCTAGTCCTTAGAAACTATAAAACAGGAAATGCTTGTTTTTTCAAACTGCTAAGTTTTGGAGCCGTCTGTTACGCAGCCATAGATAACTAATATATGATATGATGCCTTTTTTGCTGACAAGAAAGCTAAAGCTTGGTGAGATGAAGGAAGCCTACAGTTACACAGCTGGCTCCCTCCGGAGGTCCGATCCACATCCACTGTTAGACTCCTGCTGCTCAGAGGCTTGGAGTCGATTGCTTCTCCCCCCAAATCAGCCTCAACACTCACCCTTACTTCCTGCTCTTCAGGCTGTCAGCCTCATTGTTCTTCCTGGACTCATTTTTTCTCTTCCTTTTGTTTTATTTTTGTTTCTTTCTTTCCTTTTTGTCTTCAGTGGAGTCCTAGCCATAACATTTTCCTTCTTTAATCCTTTCTTCCCCTTCCTGTCTCTTTCCAGCCCTCTATAAGCTGCAGCACAGGGTCTACAGTTAAGCCAGCCTCCATCGAGGCCTTCGGTTGCTGATGTTCAAAAAAATCAACCTAGAGTAACAACGTATTGTCATATAAATGGCACCTCAGAAATAAACTAATCAAATATGCTTATCCCCACAGTTCACATGGAGGAAAATCTTGCTACCCGATGTTCTAATATGTAATAGCTGTTTTCTCATTTATCAACTTTCATCCCCAGCATCTGTAAGTTCCAAGAAGGCAAAGACTTTCACTATTTCACCACTCTTTCCTCCAGGCCTAAAACAGGTCTCATTCCAAAACAGACAGGCATGAATGAATGAATATTAAAGGTAGAAGATAACAGATACAGAGGGAGAAAAGGGGTTGCAATTTAGTGAATAGCTCTTATGTGCCAGGCATTGTGACCAATATTATTTTCTTGAATGGTTGCAATCATTTTATGGGGCTTCCCATTTTGTAAGCAGGGAAGATTGAAGCTGAGAGAAGTAAGTTAATTTCCAAAAATAACACAGCTAGTAAGGGACAGAGCAAGGATTGGAACCCAGGCCCCCATGGCCTCAGAGCTTGTTCTCTTTGTTTCACATCCCACTGTGGGCCTGTGGGTCTCAATGGTAGTGTCTCAAGCTCTCAGACTAGAATCTACACCTCCTACGATCTGGCCTCTTGGCAAGTAGCTGAATGGTCAGAAATTCCATCAAGGCCCGTACTACACCTTTACAAATACAGGTCACAGATCCATCATCCTTAGTAGCACTCATTGCTGGCACAATAACAATACAATCTCTTGTGACTGTGGGAGAGGGATTAAGAGCACATCAGTTACTTGCATGACCTACAGCAAGTCACCTACCATCTATGGGCCTCAATTTCCTCCTTTGGAAAATGAGGAAAAGAAATGCACCTAACTTCATCAGGTTGCTGTGTGAATGAAATGAGTTGGTCTCTGTGAAATGCCCAGAAGAGCCAGACACATAGTAAGTCCTCAATAAAACTAAGCCAAAATAATTATTATCACTTAGCCTCTCATGCCACCCTCCCAATCCAGTTAAGCATGTCCCCCTTTTTAAGGATGAACAAACCGCCTCCGAGAATGTCAGCGATTTGTCTGGATTCTTTAACGAAGCCAGGAGAAACGAGGTTCCATGGAACACTTCCCTTCCCATTCTGCGTACCTCTCCCAGAACCCATGTGGCTCCTCCAACCACTCTTACTCCACCCCTCCCGCACTAGCTCCTATATCTTTACACTTGATAATTTGGCCTCACATTTCCAAGCTGCACTTGGAATCGTTCAGATCACAGCCAGGCATCTTCATGTGTTGTTCAATCTTTGCTTCTGAAATGAGACTTTCTTTAAGAGAAGAGGGAGAGGAAGGCAGAAGATGGAGCCCCAGATGAAGAGGGAAACTGAGTAGGAGATAGGAAATACAATGAGAGAGTTTCCAGCAGGGATCCCGTCCGTCTCCACGAAGCACAGCATACTCATTTCCCCCGCGAAAGTCTTCTTCGTTGCAGAAAGGAATGGGGAGCCCATAATAACGAGTCTTTAATTACGAAACTCTTTTACCTTATTGCTTTTGTGGGGCCTCGATGAAAATGAGCAGGGGCAGTTTCTATTAGAAATGTTAATTACTTTCCCGGGTAATTAGACACACTGGGTATGGTGAGCACCTGACCTCACTTCATAACAGCAGAGTTGGGAAAAAGGAAAAACGTGATTGGGGGTTGAGGGAGGTGGGGAAGAAAAGGAGAATGTTTATAAATGCTGAGAAAAGCAAAATCATCCAAATTAGCTAGTGGAAAACTGTAGCTAAAGGGCCCCTGAGAATGGCTGGGAGAGGAGACCTACTAGGAAAGGGCTTTTAAACGCCAGGGACTTGTCATGAGGATGGAAACAGGGACAAACCCCTCTTAAAATAACGGGACCTTGGAGAGATTCCGACTGGGCCTCCTCTTGCAAATGAGGCTGCTGAGGCACCAAGCTGCTCAGAGACTTCCCAAGGTCACACAGCAAGGTGGAGGCAGGTCTGAGCCCAACAGGGCTGCTGCTTCACCCTGTCTGATGCCAAGGGGGATTGATTCCTTCAATGAGTAGCCACTGACCACATGCTAAGGGCTACTTTGGCACTAGGAGAACAGCACCGATACAGTTCCAATTCTTAAGGAGTTTAGCGTCTGGGGATACAGAGAGAAAATGGCCATACTGCTATGAAGGAAGCATATAGAAGGCTGTAATAAAGAATCATTGGTATAGATGGAGTAGTCAGGGAGGGCTTTCCTGTGGAGGTGGCTTTTTCTCTACTTAAAGGTAGAAAAGAGTCCCCCCCATTTGAAGAGCTGGGGTGAAAGAGTGTACCATGTGGTGTTGTGGATTAAATAGTGTCCCCCAAAATTCATGTCTACCCGGAACCTCAGAATGTGACCTTGTTTGGAAATAAAGGTCTTAGCAGATGTAACTAGTTAAGATGAGGTCATAATGAATTAGGATGGGCCCTGAATCCAGTGACTGGTGTCCTTATAAGAAGAGGAAAGATACAGAGACACAGCTGCACAGGGAAAAAGGCTGAGTGATGACAGAGACAGAGGTACAAGTGATGCAGCTGGAAGCCAAGGATCATGGGCAACCACCAACGCTAGAACTGGCAAGGAAGGGTCATCCCTTGGAGCCTTTAGAGACAGTGTGGACTTGCTGACATCTTTTTTTTTTTTTTTTTTTTTAGATCGAGTCTCACTCTGTCACCCAAGCTGGTGTGAACTCAGCTCACTGCAACCTCCGCCTCCCGGGTTCAAGCGATTCTTCTGCCTCAGCCTCCGGAGTAGCTGCGATTACAGGTGCCCGCCACCATACACAGCTAATTTTTGTATTTTAGTAGAAACTGGGTTTCACCACGTTGACCAAACTGGTCTTGAACTCCTGATCTCAAATGATCTGCCCACCTTAGCCTCCCAAAGTGCTAAGACTACAGGCCTAAGCCACCGTATCCGGCATGACACCTTGATTTTGAACTCCTATCCTCCAGAACTGTAAGACACAAATTTCTCTTGTTTTAAGTCACCCAGTTTGGAGTACTTCGCTATAGCAGCCCTAGGAAATTAATACACCTGGCTACCATGAGCCCACATTCCTGGCACTACAGAATACATTCTGAAAATATAGGATAAGGTTATGTAGAGAGTGCTGAATGAGGGTTCCAGCTCTTCTGTTGACCTGTAACTTCCGGCAAGTCACTCCCCCACTTTGGACCTTATCTAAGTCAGGAAGAACTTGGAGTTCCCAAACACACAGTCAGGGCTAAGTCAAATCTCAATCACTTAAGGATCTCTTTAATATGCAGATTCCTGGGCCCCGTACTCTTAGGCTTACAGAAGTAGCATCTCTGGATGGGGCTCCAGAACCTGTATTTCTAACAAGCTCCCTGTGAGAGGGATTTAGATATGCCACTATGTTTTTTGCATTTCTGACCTAACGCACTGCCGAGGCCTGTCTGAAAACCCAGGCATCCCAGATGCCAAGAGATGCGTCTGCCAAAGGGAAGAGGCAGGCTTGGTCCTCAGAGTCATTAAAGAAGCTGTTTACAGAGCCCTGCTCCTCTTTTAATTTGTTTGTCTTTTCGATTGTGTAATTGAATCCAAGCCACGGGACTCAGCCAAGCCTTGCCAGGGAAGGAAAGATCGATCCCTCGATACGCAGGAGTGACTGATAGTCATTTCTGAGGCAAAAGGTGCTCTGGGTCTGGGTGGCAGGAAGGTCTGAATCTTGCCATGCTTCTGAATGGAAGCAGTGTGGTGCAGGGGACAGTGCTGGGACTTAGCAAATTAGAGAAATCAGGGTTCAAATCCCACCTCTGCCATGAGCCAGCTGTGTGACCTGCACAAATTGCTAAGTCTCGCTGTGCCTCAGAGTCCTCATTTGTGAACTCAAGAGTAACACACCCACTGCAGGGTTGCTGGGAGAACGACAAGAAGCAATGTACACAGAGGCTCCAGCACACTGTGGATGCCCAGTAAAATATACATTATTGCTATCTTATTACATTTGTTGTTATTGTTGTTATTGAATAGCAGAAGGCTCGCATGGACAATGCCGGCCTCTCTGGCAGTAGGTGGCCCATGGCTGTTACAGCCAAGAGGGGATAGAGAGATGGCAGCCTGATGTCATGAAAAGAGCCCAGAATCTAGAATCAGAGTTTCTGATTTTGAATTCCAATTCTGCTCTATTCCTTCTGTATGGCCTTGGATGAGTTAAACTTTCTCATCTCCAAAGTGGAAACCAGTATTCCTATCACACCCACCTCTGCTTGTGACAATCAAATGAGACAGCATATGTGAAATTGGGAAAACTCCAAATCTTTTTACAGATCCAAAAAAGAAATGATTCTCTAGCCCTCTGGTTCATAAGTCTGGCTGCACATTAGAATCCCCTGCGATTTTTTTTTTTTTTTTTTTTTTTAAATCTCAGTGTCTGACCCGGTTGAATGGCCATCTCCAGGAGTGGGGCTTGGAAGAGTAGGCAGCCACTGAGAGTGGCTGACCTGGCCCAGAGCTCTTGTGCTGCAGAGGAGGAAGGCTAGGCCCATAGAGGGAAGGGGCCTTTGTACACAGCAGTTTAGTTATACTCTAGAGTATCCCTCACTCCCCATCTCTGCCTCCTGCCAGGATGAAATTCCAACAGGCAGAGTCTCAGGGATGAATCAGGAAGCCGGGAAGGATTATTTGCATAGTGGCACCCTCCTGGGAAACCAGGGCATGCACAGTAGGTGTCAGCCAAGAGGGATATGCCCAGAAGCACCTCATCTTGTAGGCACTCGCCTTGCAGAGGTGCCCCTATTCCTGGATGATCAAGACAGGCAGGGGTCTAGTGGCAGGCAACTCAGAGGTGCTTACTGCAGACAAGCCCACAGGAAAAAGCATGCAGAATGGAAGGTAAGCAAGTTTTGGGGTCAACCCAGCTAGATTTGAGTTCCCCACTCCCACAATCCCCTCCCCACCACCCACCACTGACTAGCTGTGCACCATCAGGCAAGCAGAATGAATGAGAGTTTTGCTATTTCAACACCATGTTTCCCTGCTAGGCTGGCTCTGGTTCCTGCTTCTTAAACATGCTTCCTTTAGCTCTGGTAATCAGTCTACTCCCTTGGATGAATCAGCTCTTTTGGGGAAGAAACAATGTCAGGCAGGCTGCTTTATCTACAGTGGCACAGCCAAGGAATTGAATGAGCAAGATTGGGTTGCTTGAAGAAGATCAGAGAGCAAAGGCAGTGAGGCCCCAGCCTCCAAAAAGCTGTGTGTGGAGGAGGCCCAGGGGCAAGCTAAAGCTAGGACCCTAGGTGGAAGACCCAGTGAGGGAGATGCAGTGGAAGGAACTTGGTCAGCATAAAGTTGTGTAACAAAGGAACTAGCTGCCTTGAAAAAGTAGGGAGCTCCCTGTCACTCAGGAATTAAAGTGGTGGAGGTCGCATGGCCACTGGTGAGGATGGTATTAATGGGATTCATACGTTCAGTGGAGAGGTGGACTAAACAAACTTGAAAGGCCCTTCCATGCTCAGATTCTCTGTTTTCCAAAGTCTGAAGTCCCACTGACCAGATCTCCTAAAAAGAAGTGAGGCAGACTTACAAATCCTGACTCCACCACTTGTCGTGTGACCTTGAGCAAGTTTTCTCATCTTTCTGAGTCTTTTCCCTCATCTGCAGTACAAAGATAATCATATCCATCTCGAATAACTGGGGTGAGAATTAAACCATGTACTGTATGCATCGAGTGCCTTGAACAGCCTTCCACAGAGTCAGGTCTGAAATAGCAAAGCACCACCCTGGCTGCCCTCCTAATCTCCAGCAGTAGCTTCCCAGTGGTCCTCGGGTTTCCCAGGATATGCGCTCATTAAGCAGATTAGTGCACAAAACCAACCGTCGCTCATATCCTTGAATGCCCAGGATTAAATGCTGGTCGCAATCTCCCTTCCCATTAAGCTCCTGCCTCGCAGAACCCAAACTATTTCATAGGGAGGGACGTATTAATAACCATGCCTAAAGGGAAGCTGCTGTTGAGAGGGGGAGGGAAAAAATGTGGTGTAAATGACCGTGAAGAACACAGGCATGGTGTTCAAGCTGAAAATGCACGTCACTGATTCTGGTCTGCACTGCTAAGCAAGAAAGCAAATTTCTTCTAGTTGCTGCTGCCAAACACTCTCTCCCCAGGCCACCGGCACTGCCTTCTAAGCTTGTCTCCCTCAGGCCCATCCTAAAAGTAGGAGGTAAGCATCAGTCTGCTGGGCAAATACCTGTCACGGCCAGAGCGACACAGCTGAAACCCCCACCTCAACACCTTCTATGTGCATAGTATAAGTAGGGACCCTCTAGTTGGATTTGAGGGGCCCAGAGCATACTCCCACCTTGGTCCAAAAAGCATCTCCCTTATTAATTTACCGTGCATGCTTGGAACTTATGACTTTTCCATTTTTCATTTTCAAAGTACTTTTACTTGTTTCCTAAAACTGAATTCCTAGACCTCAATAAAAGAAGGCAAAATGGTCAAAACCATTTCCCACAGCTAAGAACTCCTAGTTGGTTTAGAAATCACCTCCCAGTTAACCCAGGTGACCTGAGGGAAGAATAAACTACATCCTTGGAAATTGAGGTGAAACTCATAGTGCCCAGGAGGACCCTTCCACTCCTTCCTCTCCCTGACAAACACATACACACACACACACACACACGTCACCAGATTCCATCTTGAGCTATCAAATGCCCAGTCAGCCCATTTACATTAGTCCTTTCTCACATTGCTCTAAAAAACTACCTGAGACTGGGTAGTTTATAAAGATAAGAGATTTAGTTGACTCACCATTCCACAGGCTATACAGGAGGCATGGCTGGGAAGGCCTCAGGAAACTTACAATCATGGTGGAAAGCAAAGGGGAAGCAAGCACATCTTCACATGGCAGCAGGAGAGAGGGAGTGAAAGCAGAAGTGCCACGTCTTTAAACAATCAGATCTTGTGAGATCACTATCACAAGAACAGCAAGGGAGAAATCCGCCCTCATAATCCAATCCTCTCCCACCAGATCCCTCTCTCAACACTGGGAATTACAATTTGAAATGAGATTCAGGTGGGGATACAGAGCCAAATCACATTACCATTCATTCAAGATGATGGCAGCCAACACTCTTGTCTTACACATAAGGGATGGCAGTGGCTGAGGGCCAGGTTCTCTACTATCTGACACTATAAATGCTCTAGATGGGCTCATATTATAGAAAGTTAATGACAAACCTCTTAACCAAAAACAAGAACAGATGGTTCCTCTGTTGGGTCAAATCAAGAAGGGTGAAGGTGAGAATGAATTAAGTGTCATCACATCCATTTTACAGATGAGGAAGTTGAGGTGGTAAGAAGTGACTTGCTCATTACCACAGCCAATGGATGGCAGAAGTAGCTTCAAATTCAAGTTGGCCATACACTAAAAGGTGTGTTGTTTTCGGCCGGGCGCAGTGGCTGAAGCCTGTAATCCCAGCACTTTGGGAGGCCGAGACGGGCGGATCACAAGGTCAGGAGATCGAGACCATCCTGGCTAATACGGTGAAACCCCGTCTCTACTAAAGAATACAAAAAACTAGCCGGGCGACGAGGCGGGCGCCTGTAGTCCCAACTACTTGGGAGGCGGAGGCAGGAGAATGGCGTGAACCTGGGAGGCAGAGCTTGCAGTGAGCTGAGATCCGGCCACCGCACTCCAGCCTGGGCGACAGAGCCAGACTCCGTCTCAAAAAAAAAAAAAAAAAAAAAAAAGGTGTGTTGTTTTCATTATGTCACATGAGTCCTTACCCAAAAGCTCAACTTTGCCAACTTCACAGTGTGGAGAGAGTCCAGGTCTGGGTCCTTTAGAAACAAGACCTGTGACTGTCAAAACTTAACAAGCATAAGAATCACCTGGGAGCTTGTTAACCTGTCAAACATAAGTGTGGTCTAGACCAGCACTTCTCAAACTTACATATGTACACAAATCACCTGGGGATCTTGTTCAATTGCAGATTCGGATTCAGTGGGTCTGGGGTTGGGCTGAGACAGCATTTCTAACAAGCTCCCAGATGAAGCCCACACTGCCAGTCCATGGACCACATTTTTGAGTTGCAAGAGGCTAGAGTTAGCCAGTGCTTGAATCCTGGCTCCGCCACCTACTGGCTGTGTAATACTTAACCTCTCTGTGGCTCAGCCCTTTCTATATTAAAGATATGCGTCAACACAGTGCAACCTCATGGAGTTGTTTTAGGATTAAATGAGATGATTCATGTAAGTCACTTAGCACAGCAAGCGGTGCATAGAAAAACCTCAATAAATGGAGAGTTATTATTATTATCAGTGAGTTTTGTGGCACATTATAAGCTTTCAATAAATAAATAAAAATTGTGTTATATTTTTCCATTAGCTTACATTTATTCAGCTTTTCCAAGTTCTATAGTTTCCCCTGGAAATGAATTTCAGAGCCAGCAGTTTGCATTTGTATAATGCATGTTTATGTATATTTCCATTTTAGTTATCAATGCTAATTTAGTGCTGAAAACGATTATGATGTATAACTTCTGCAATTCCGTGGTTGACTGAGTTTGACTGGCTGGTTCTTCTGCTCCACATGGTGCAGCTGAGGTTGCTCACATGCTTGGGAGCTTAGCTGAGAGCAATGCTGAGGCTGAAACATCCAGGTTAGCCTCTCACCCTCTGGGGCTCTCTCTCCACATGGTCTTCTCATTCAGTAGTCTAACATAAGCTTTTTTCACAGCATGATGGCTGGTTTCCCAGAGCAAATGTTTCAAGAGGCCCCATTGTGCAAGTGCATATTGATCCTCTACTTATATTAATATTATGCTTACTAATGTACCATTGGCTCAGGTCAGTCACATGGCCACACCCAGAGTCCAGGTGGGAGGGGACTGCACAGGAAGTGTGATTAATAAGAAGCCACCCACGCGAAGTCTACCATGATTAACTCATTTTATTATAAACCCTTTGAAGACAGGAGCTCATATGCTAGGTGCACCATCGTATCCCCAGTCCTAGAAGATTATTGAATACATCCGATCCTCACAACCAACTCAAGAAGCAATTAAAGCAAAAATATTCTCCCCATATGCAGATGGCTATGACAGCCTGAAGTCGTGCTGCTAGTGAGGGTCTAGTGCCCAGGACCCCAGGCTCTGGCCCTCATTCCTTCCTCTCCACTGTCCTGCCTAACCTTGGAGCTTAAAGCTTTTCTCCCAGCCCTTCCCTCCCTGTGTGATTCCTTTCTCCCAGCCTCCTGGTGACATAGTTAATTATTTATAAATGAACATTTAAATGCACCAGAATAAGTGCTATTTAAGGGAACCCTGTGGTGACTCATCGAGTAATTAAAATAATCATTTATTCCATAAGCATTTATCAGGTTCTCAGTTTGTACCAGGCACTGCAGGGGTAGAGATGGACAAGAAAGAGGTACAAAGAGTTAGAAGATGTGGTTCTTGCCCTCAGGGAGCTAAATCACTTATTCTTTCATGCCACAGATATGTATTACGCACCTCCTACTCATGTGTCCAACTAAGTACTGGGCAATGGAGGTGAACCCAGCACTGTTTCTGCTCGCAAGATGCTCACAGAGTGGCAGGGAGTAAATGAGCCCATGGTTGTAACCATTACCCTTGCAAACAGAGAAGGGCCTTAACTCTGCCTGGTGCAGAGACAGGGGTCAAAGAACTTCCCAGGAACAGTGACCCACAAACTTTCCCTGGGCACAGAAGAAGTCGACCCATTAGACAAGACCCAGGAGGCCTTACACACACAGCCAAGAAGGCAGGGAGAACAGTACAAGTCACTGAGGCGGGAAGGGAGGGCTTCTGTCTTCTGAATCCTATGTGCAGAGCCAGTTTTCCAAGACAGACAGCCCAAAATTGTTCCAGCCAAAAGCACCAGCAAGCATTACTTGGGCAGGGTGATACCTCCCCTCTTCATCCTTTAAGACTCTGATCAATGACATCTACTTGTACAGGACTCCTCTGACGGCCAAAGTGGGTTCCCCACTTCCTTTGCTATCACGCACCATGTTTGCCCCCTTCATGGTGCCTAGCCCTAGCTTTGCTTATGTATTTGCTATCTGTCACATCCATTCAAACTAAACACCGTGAAGGTAGGGACTTTACCATTCCCCAATATCCCAATTAGAACATAAGGCACAAAGCAAGGACTCTAATTTGTTCATTTTCATTCCAAGCATGTAACAGAGTCCCTGACACACAGTGTCTTCCTAAAGAGTGAATGAACGGAAGGGTCCTTGAAGGAGGCAAGAAAGGGCTGTGACTTGGGGGATATTAAGAGGAAATACTACAGGTGTACTGTGGCTTTAGAATAAGACCAATCTGAGTTCTGATCTTGCCTCTGCCCCTCACTCAGGAACTATAGTAAAGCAATTTTTCCTTCTCGGATTCTCCACATTCCTCAGCCTGGTGTCAGACATCCTTTTTCAAATCAAATTTTAGAGCAGATATGAGGGTTCTATTTTTGACAGGGTTAGCGAGGAGGGTCTCTTCTGAGTCTATCAGGGAAGTCAGCCTGGGAGGAGCCCAGCCAACAGCATATAATCAACATTATGAGGAGATATCAACTGCAAAGCCAAGCTGAGTTTGGTTCCCAGGTCATACCACCTAGGTCCCAAGGGGAGCTAGCAGAGTTCAGTTCGGGCTGATGGAGCACTGAGAATCCATAACACACAGGGAGTCAGCTACTTGGCAAGTCTGTCTAGGGCCTTAGCCTAAGAGATAGAGAGAAAGACAAGAGAGCTCTGTGTTTTCACATGTGGTGACCTCTCTTCAGAAAAAACCATCCTTACCTTCCACATGGAGGACTTTTATCCATCCTTCAAAACCCCATTGAAATGCCCCTCTTCTCTAAATCTGTTCTGCCTTTCATACAAAGGTAGTCACTCCCTCTACTTTATTCCTATTGTAACTGGACCATGCTTCTACTGATAATTATCATCTTTTCCATTAGGCAGAGAACTTTCCCAGAGCAGAGACTTGGCCTTTTCTCTCTGTAGCTTCAATGCCTAGCACAGTACCTCTTGTATAGTAGCCATAATAATCACTACCTTTTTTTAGGCACACACTCTGTTTTCAGGATTTTTGCTAAAAGCTTTATGTGCATTACTTAATTTAATCCTTACAACAGCCCAGTGAGTTAGGTTCTAATAGGATTCCCATGGTATGGTTGAGGAAACTGATGGAAGTAGAATTCACTACATACCCAATGAATGTGTGTTGAATAAACGGGCAAATAAGAAAATGACTGAGTAAAATAACCAGAAGTAAAGTTATTTTTTGGCTGTCTTTGTCTTCTAGGGAGCAGATAATCACTGGGGCATCCTACTGGATGGAAGGGATCTATACCCATGTGCTTAGATTCCTTGCATGCCCATAATGGGAAAAGGGTTGAATAAAATGTATGACTGGCTGGGCGCAGTGGCTTACGCCTGTAATCCCAGCACTTTGAGAGGCCAAGGTGGGTGAATCACTTGAGGTCAGGAGTTCAAGGCCAGCCTGGCCAACATGGTGAAACCCTGTCTCTACTAAAAATACAAAAAAAAAAAAAAAAGTAGCCAGGTGTGGTGGCACATGCCTGTAATCCCAGCTACTTGGGAGACTGAGGCAGGAGAATTGCTTGAACCTAGGAAGCAAAGGTTGCAGTGAGTCAAGATTGCACCTTTGACTCCAACCTGGGCAAAAGCAGCAGACTCTAGCTCAAAAAAAAAAAAAAAAGTGTGACTGTAATCCCTGGTTACAAGACATGATTTCTCAGACCCCCTAGAACAAAAGACAGAGCCTCGAAACCATTGCCTAAGAGCGGACCATTACCTCTCGAGGGGCTGCTCATTCTGGAATTTCTTTCCTTCCACAATACACCCACCTCGGCCACCTGGATGGTCCTCCAACCGCCCTGTGGAAGAATATGCCTGCAATTTGCATCTCTCCTAGCTTGAGTGATATGGACAACTGTAGGTGTTAATGCACACACATTTCCATTCCTCTCCAGTCTGACCTTTGTTGGTGAGGACCTTCATCAGGAACACTGTGTCCTATGTACTCCAAGATTAAAACGGACTTCTTCTTTAGTTGCTTCTCTTTGAAGCTTTGGGCTGGTGAATACCTGGCTCTTATGATTACAGCAGATTTGTTGCTCAGGTCTCAGTAAAAGTTCTAGACTCAGTCTCAGAACCTTCATAAGGTGCTGTTTACACCCAGTTATGGGCCTGCGATAAAAGTTGTGGGTGGGTGAGCCCTGATCCCAAAGAGACAACATCTTCTCATGCCCACCATCCAAATGAACTTAAAGGTTCTCAATCTGTTCCACCCCCAAAGCTGTGTGCTTACTACCCAAGAAGGGCCAAAGAAATGCTTCCTCCCTGACAACAGCTGGAACCAAAGAAATTATTTCAACATGAAAAACGCATGAAGGTGGATGTGTAACATGTTAAGCCCCGCAACAGATTTTGCAATCGTTTCAGATCAAGACTATGTGATTCAGATAACAATCATATTTGGGCATATTCGGAAGTCTTGAAAATTTAACCCCCTCTAATGATATTATTTAATATTTATTGAGCACCCGCTGGGGCTAGGCCCCGTACTAAATATTCTACATGCAACCTAAGTGTTCATTAGCAAATGAATAGATGAAGAAAATGTGACATATATACACAATGGAATATGATTCAGCATATAAAGAAGGAAATTCTGTCATTTTCAACATAGATAAACCTGTAGGGCATTAGATTAAGTGAAATAAGCCAGGCACAGAGAGACAAATACTGCATGATCTCTCTTGTATGCAGAATCTCAAATAATTGATGTCATCGAAGTCGAGAGTAGAAGAGTAGTCACCAGAGGCTAGGGTCGTTAGTGGGGAGGGTGGGTTGGAGAGAGTTGGTCAGAGAATACATAATTACAGATATATAGGAAGAATAAGTTCAAGAGATCTATGGCACAGCATGGTGACTATAGTCAACAACTATATATTGTACTCTTGAAACACAGAGAGTGGATGCTAAGTGTTCTCACCACAAAAATGGTAACTGGCCAAACATGGTCGCTCTTGCCTGTAATTCCAACCCTTTGGGAGGCCAAGGCTGGTGAATCCCTTGAGACCAGGAATTCGAGACCGGCCTGGGCAATGTGGTAAAACCTCATCTCTACAAAAAATACAAAAAATTAGCCAGACATGGTAGTACACACTGGTAGTCCCAACTACTTTGGAGGCTGAAGTGGGAGAATCACCTGAGCCCACGAAGTTGAGGCTGCAGTAAGCCAGGATTGTGCCACTGTACAGCCTGGGTAACAGAGCAAGACCCTGTCTACAAAAAAAAAAAAAAAAAAACAAATATATATATATATATATATATATATATAAACAATGTGAGGTAATGCATTTGTTAATTAGCTAGATTTAGTTATTCCACAAAGTATTAAAATATACACTTCAAAACATGTTGCACATGATAAATACATACAATTTAATCTCTCCATTTTTAAAAACATTTTTAATTTTAAAAAATTAAAAATTTTTCACAATCCTAAGAAGGAACAACTATTAATATTACTCTCATTTTCCAGCTGAAGACATTGAAGTTCAAATAGATCCAATTGCCTGTGCAGGGTTTTATAGCCATGGGGTAGGGGAGTACAGATTTGACCACAGGTCTGTGTGACTCCCAAGTGTCCATATTATTCTGCCAGAATAAGAATCTAGCCCAGCTTTGGTGGGCCAGGCTATCTAACCAGTGGAGCTTCCAAGCCAGGAATCTCAGAGTCACTCCATAGACTTATACCAAAGTTTCTCAGCAGGGCCTAAGAACGCAGACGTAGCATCCTTCATGAGGCAGCCAACGTGTCACCTGGGAGACGATCCGCCCCTCTACTCACCACTCAGGCAGGCGTCTGCCTCTCCCATCCATATCTACATCCCATTCCAATTCTCTAAGGATCCAGAAGGAAACGCCCTTCTCCTCCCTTCCCTTCCAGAAACACCCTGAGCTGCTGCCTCAGCCCCCGGAGAGTCAGTTGATGACTTAAGACCCAGACATCACTACCAGAACACTTTGAACACACCGGATCCCAGGACAATTGTACTTTTCTAGACCTCTGTTCCTTTCTCGGTGAAATCAGGAGTTAAACTAGACTAGATGTAGTTTTGTTTTTTTGGTTTTTTTTTTGAGACAGAGTCTCTCGCCTTATTGCCCAGGCTGGAGTATAGTAGCGCAATCTCAGCTCACTGCAACCTCTGCCTCCTAGGTTCAAGCAATTCTCCTGCCTCAGCCTCCTGAGTAGCTGGGATTACAGGCGCCCGCCACCACACCAGGCAAATTTTTTTTGTATTTTTAGTAGAGACGGGGTTTCACCATGTTGGCTAGGCTGGTCTCGAACTCTTGACCTCAGGAGATCCACCCGCCTTGGCCTCCCAAAGTGCTGGGATTACAGGAGTGAGCCACCTCACCCAGCCAGGAATGAGACTAGATGTACTCTGATAACTCGGAGTACATCTGTGGCATTGCCAGATACTCTAGAATAGTCCATCTTCTGCTGTTCAACAGAACTTTCTGCAGTGATGAAAATGTTCCGTATCAGTGCTGTCACGTACAGCAACCACTAGCCACATGCAGCTATGAAAGGTGGCCTGGTATGATGAATGAATTGAATAGTTAATTGTATGTAAGTTTGATGGATTTAAATTAAAATAGTCGCATGAGGCTGGTAGCCACATATTGGACACTGCAATCCTAGAACTGATATTAATAAGATAGCTTCTGGGCTCTGCAAGATACGTAAGGTCATTGTAGGTAATCAGTAATATCACTATAATAACCAACAAGGCACTGAGGAGTAGCCTGAAGAGCTAAGTCCTCCCAACCTCCATCAGCCACTTAGCAAAAACACCAGAAAAAAGCAAAGTAATTTTGTTTAAAAACAAAATAGTTTCCTGTGCAAACAAGCTTCAAAACTGATTGTCCAGTAGCCCTGCATAACTGCACTGTGTCCCTAACCTCTTCCCATACAGACATTATGCTGCAGCCACAGTCTCTTGCATCAGCTCAACATCGTTTAAAGTTTTTTGTCTTGCCACATCCATTATCTCTTTGATCCTCAAAACAGCTCTCTGAAGGAAGTCTTATTCCCATTTTAGAGCCCAAAAATCTAAAATTCAAAATATTTAAATGACTTCTACTGAACCAAAGAAAAATCCTACTCCATGCAATGAGGCTTGAGGCAGTTGGCTGATCTTCCCGCATTTGGAAATGATAGAAACCTGGGTCTGTGACTTTTCTAAATAGACAGGTAAACTCTCTTGGTACCTTGCTGGCCTGCAGGTGTTATTGAACGCAGAAAGCAGGGAGAAGAGCTGCAGGCATGGACAGAGAGCAGATGGTGCCTGGCCTGATGGGAGGGGGGTGCATCACACAGAGCATTAGGGTCCATGTGTAAGGCTCAGTTCAACTTCAATGCTCTGTGTGATGTCCAGCACATCTCTCCACCTCTCAGGGCCTTGGTCACCTTCTCTGGATAATAAAGGTGGGATATGCCAGATAATCTCTAAGGCCTCAGACAGCTTAGGACTTAAGGAATTCATGGAGCACTGCTTGCTCTGAGTCTAGCAACATGCATGAGATGCAGGGAAGAAGGAGGCAGGGCTGCCTTCCCTCAGGAAGCTCTGCCAACTGGTCATTGCCATTTGCAGAGTCATCTGACCTGTGCAGGTGTGTGTAGAGGGGACAGAATGAGACTTAGGAGTCAGCCAGACCTTGGTTCACCACCCTGCCCTGCCTCTTCAAGCTATACAGGATTGGGCAGATCGCATAACCTCTCTGAAAACCTCAGTTCTGTCAGCTACAAAGTAGGATCACCACGGCCCCTCTCCAAGGTTGCGGCGAGGACCACATGAGCCAATGCATGCCAAGTGGTGCCTATCAGCACTGCATGTACCATGAATATCACTTCCTTTCCTTTTGCTTTCTCCGCCAACTAACAGAGAGAACACCTGCTGTCTGCCAGAAAACTCCTGTCACCGGTCTTGATTCACGGCAGGTCCCCCACCTACTCCACTCTCCAGCCCTGATCTATGCTTCCAAGCCCTGCTGGATGCCTAAAACATGCATATCAGGCCTTGCCTGGTGAGGCAGGAGACAGAGACAAGAAAAGAGAAGCAGGTTAGGATGACAAGGAATAAAGTCTCCCCCCACCAGGACAAGATCTTTAGCCAACTCTTCCCCCGTCTTGGCCGAGACAGGCTGGAAAGTTACTCTCCTAAGGGCTCCCACCCAAAGATCCCACTCATACATCAGCCTTCAAGCAGGAACAGCTCCCACAGCTACAAGGAAGAGACATCTGTCCCTCCCCTTCCCACTGACACCCAGAATGAGTCTAATTAGATTGTCTCTGCTCTCAGCTGCCACTATAGTTGGTGCCATGGAAGTGCAGCAAGAGGGTGACGTGAGACACAGATGCCCAGAAATGTCAGGTATTTGCCACCCCCAGGGGTCAGGCACTTTGGCTGGGATGGAGAGCCTGTAGTCAAACCACAGAGATCTGTAGAGGGTGGACAGTGAGTTGGGGCCAAGATAGGAACCGTTTTTCTGGAAGGAAGTGAATCGTTTTTCAAAATAGGCTCTGAGCCAAGCTAGCTTTCGAAATCTTACTTCCCAAATTTTGGATCTCTGATTAGAAATTATACCAGTCAGGGTCTTGGCAGGAAACAGAAACTCGCTCATCTGGTATTTTTGAGGAGATTTTTAACGAAGGGACTATGATGGGTACACAGGGGTGGGCAGAATTCAGACAGCCCAGAGGGAATGTTGAGGAACCCAGGCACTAGCAACAGCAAGAAGCTGTGACCTCTCCTAGGGCGAAAAGGAAAAAGGAAGAAAAAGTTGCTATCAGGGTCCAGTCGAGAGCTGGGTTCTTTACAAGGGGCCACCTACCAGAAGCTGTGGAAAGAGACACATCCATCCATCACTAAAGCCACAAAAAAGCGGGGAGGACAGGGTGAATCCAGATCCCCAGCATCTCTCTCCTCCCAAACTCCAACTCCCCCAACTGGCCAAACCTGACCAGAAGTTAAATGGCAAGAGCCCTGCAGGTGCAGTCCATAGAGGTCAGGCTTGGGGGGCACAGAGCAGGGCAGAGAAAGAATTAAGACAGATATGAGCAGATGAAAAGTATCCAGGTCAAAAGGGGAAAGCTCTCGATTTTGTTTTGGAGTTCCTGACCTCGGATCAAATCTTAACTATAGCACATACTAGCTAAGTGACACGGTATGAATTCCTTATCTCTTCTGAATATCAGTATCCTTATTTAGAAACGTCCTATTATCAAATTCAGAAAATTAGAAATATTTGTAAATAGAATTTATAGTGCCTTGCACAGAAGTGGTAGACAATGCCATGGACGTGGCAAAAAATAATCATCATCATCATCATCATCATCATCACTGGCTTTGAGATCAGGTATTGGGTTTCCTATCCTGGTTCCATCACTTTCTTGTGTGACTTTTGGCAAGCAGCTTGATCTATCTGAACCCAAGTGTGTCACCTGCCAAATAGGTATAAGAACATCTGCTTTCACAGAGTAACATTAATTAAATAATACATAAAAATAGTTTAGTTGCCTGGGCACAGTGGCTCATGCCTGGAATAACAACACTTTGGGAGGCTGAGGTGGGTAGATTACTTGAAGCCAGGAGTTCCAGATCAGCCTGGCCAACATGGCAAAACCCTGTCTCTACTAAAACACACTCAAAAAAAAAATAGCTGGGTATGGCGGCATATGCCTGTAATCCCAGCTGCTCATGAGGCTGAGGCACAAGAATCACTTGAACTCAGGAGGAGGAGGTTGCGGTGAGCTGAGATCGCACCACTGCATTCCAGCCTAGGCAACAGACTCCGTCTCCAAAAAAAAAAAAAAAAGAAATCAAAAAACAAACAAACAAAAAAACAAATTAAAAAAAAAAAGGAGTTCAGCACAATGCCTAGCACCAACAGTACCAATAAATACTTACTATTGTCTTCCTCTTGTTGATAAAGATTGAGTAGAAATTATGTCTCAGGTGTGCCTGGAGGCATATGATTTTCTCATGTTGACTTTGTTTCCCCTATCAGAGGCTGGTGAACTTGAATTTCAGTGGTTCTTCACTCAGCAGAGGCTCTTCTAGGCTTGGTATTCTCTTCAAGCTGAGACCCACAGACGCAGGGTCAGCCAGACCTGCGTCTTTATAGGAACAATCTTCCTATAAACTTGGCACCCACCCTCCACAATCTGGCTGTTTCCCCACCCAAAGAGGAGAGCAGCACTTGGATTATGGATCATGGAAGAAGGCTCAGCTGGACAAAAGAGATTTTGGCCCCTCCGTGTCCCATATCATGATTTCCTCAAATCACAGTGAATCTGGATACACAGCCCTGGCCCTGAAGACCTGGGCTTTGGCAGTCCTTTGCCAATTGAAGGAATGGGTGTGCTCTGACTCAGGCTCACATCTCAACTGTGAGAAGCCTGAGGACTGAGATGGTCTAACCCACCTTGCTGCTCTGGCATCTGACACAGGGACTTGATGACAGACCTGAGCACCCACAATGTGCCAGGCCCTGGGTTGCACCAAGTGTACTTCCCTGAACAAAGCACACATAATTTAATGTCCTCATGAGGCTTATAGACTGGCTGAGGAGTCAGAAATTTACAAGTAATTACAAATGTTATTGTGACTGAAGTTAATGTAGGAGATCCTAGGAGATCCACTGCCAGTGAGAATGCACAAGGACCAATGTTCCCATCAATAACAGAATAAAACACCAGATAAACTCAATATTGTATTTCTCTTTAAAGTCACTCAAGAGTGGTGGATGCAAAAAAGTTTAAATGAACCAAATGCCAGAGAGGAATGAGCCCTTCATCAGTGAGGAAAGAGCAACTGCTACTCTCATACCTGGGCCAATTGCCAGGTCTGGATATGTGTGGGTGGAGAAGAAGGCCTGCCATAGGCAGAGGAGATTTGCTGGAACAAGGATAAACCAACCGAGCTTTTAGTGACAATGTGGGCTGGTGTGACAGATTGGAATCTCAAAGAGTCCAAATGCAATAATAAATCTTTTGGCGCAACAGTTCTCCCCCACAGGAATTCTGCTGAGCCAGCAGCTGTGGGGGAGGAGCTGGAAAGCAGAGATAGATCTTGCAGTCTTGTGCAGTGCTTAGGCTAAATCTGGAGATAAACTGAAACTTACTAAAGCTGCAAACCAACTCCCTCCTAGCTCAAATTCTGATAAGATCAGTGGATCAGTCCCTCACCAGTGGCTGTTGGACACTGGCATAGGAAGTTGGACATTGGCATAACAGAAGATGAGAGATATCTGTTATTTCATTTGAAACTAGGAGTAATCTAAAACTAAACAAGGTTTCAACTCAGCCCAGTTCAGCTTGATCATGGTGGGATTTGAATGATCAGCCTCTCATCCTAGCTTCATGATATGGAAAAGGATGGGCACTCTCTGGAGAAAACAAAATAAAATGTATTGTCTCATTCAGTCTCTACTGTTCTTTTAATCAAAGTGTCCAACACATAATTGAAAATTATGAGACATGAAAAGAAGCAGGAAAATGTGACCCATAATCAAGAGAAAATATAGTCAATAAAGATAGACCTACAGATGACTTAGACTTGGGAATGAGCAAACAAGTACTTTAAAATAATTATTATACACATATTAAAGAATTTTAGAAGAAAATTTGTGCAGATTAGTGGTCAGAGGGGGAATTTTAGAAGATAAATGAAACACTTATGAAAAGAACTAAGTGAAAATTCTAGAACTTAAAATCACAATATCTGAAATAAAGAAGTCAATGAATGGACTTAACAGCAAAGCAAACTGAGCAGAAGAAAAAATTAGCAACTCAAAAAACAATCAATATAAAACCCTCAAACTGAAACACAGAGAAAATAAGGTATAAATGGAGCGAGTATGTTCTAATATACTATCTATTGACCTAACATATGTAACTGAAAAGGTAAAATGGAATTACTATAGGAGCATGTAACCTATCAGCATGTTCCCATTTTAGATCTTTAATTGTGCTGCTCCTTTTGCCTAGAACACAACCACATAGATAATTCCTTCACATCCCTCAAAATTTTGCTCAAATGTTTTCATCTCAGTGGAGTCTTTCCTGACCACTCTGTACAAAATCTGCATTTACCTATCTTCCCACTTAAACAGCTGGAATTTCTCCACATATTTGTTTTATTTTTTCCTTAACTCTTGTCACCATTCATAAACTATATATTTTATTTATCTTGGTTGTTACTTCTTTCCTCCACCTTAATATATGTTCCCTGAGAAGTTTTTACCTGTTTTGTTGACTAGCACCTAGAACCTAGTAAGTGCTCAATAAAAGTTACTAATCAAATAACAATGAGATTTAAACCTTCTCAAATATAAAATAGGCATGAAGAAAGAACTTCAGGCTTTAACTGGAGAGACAAGTGTTTCAAGGCAGGTCCCTTTTAAATGCAAGTGGCAGAAATCTAACTTAAAATGACCAAAGTAAAAAAGAAAATATATTCATTGATACAATTGAAAAATGCAGGGTTTCTTGCTTTCGACATGACTAGATCTAGATGTTAAAATGAAATAACAAAAAAAAAAAAAAAGGCCTTTGTCTCTGGGTTCTATTTTCCCCTATGTGAGCTTTATTCTCAAGGAGGCTTTCTCCAGGGCAGTGGTAAAGAAGGCCCCGCAAGCTCCAGCTTTGCATGCTTCAGATAAACCACTCCGGGGGAAGAAAACTTCTTTCCCAAGAGCTCCAGCAAGAACTTCAATGCTATGCTCATTGGCCAGACTTGAGTCACAGTCAATTTCTGCACAGATCCACTGCCACCAGGAACTGGGGTACTGTCACACTCCTACTAAATCACATGGCCTGAAAGTGGCAATTCCTCAAAGAAAAGTCAAGGTGCAATTTCCAGAAGAAGTAGGAAATACCAGGCAGGTAAAAACATGTGTCTATGTCCTTAAGAATCATCTGAAGTGTGGGGATTAGGACAAGCAAGAATATATCAAGCAAAGACTTATGGTAGGGGGCGCCTGAAGAATTTTAGGGAAAAAAAAATTCTTTTTGGTTAGAAAGAGCAAGAAAAAAGTGGTGAGAAATGAGGAATTAAAGAGAAGACCAAATTTGGGGGCCTTGTCAACCATGTTTAGAAGTTCAAATATAATACTAGTAAATAGCAAAGGGAAGCCCTTGAAGTATTCAAAACAGGAAATTTAAAGGGTTCACTTTTGGTTTTGAAGGGATCCCATTAACTGTCGTATTTAGAATGGATCAGACAGAAACAAGACTGAAGCCGACCACCTGTTTGGTGTCACAATTAACTATAAGAGAAAGACGATGGAGACCTATGAAGTGGAGATGAACAAAGTAAAACTATTTGGGAGACAATCTGCAGAACACAATTCAAGAATGCTCTAAGAAGATTAGGGTTTATCAACAGCTCTCAAAGCCTTGCCCAGAAGATCTCAAGTTCTCTGTCACTTCTATGCTTTTCCTCCATAGGTTGTAAGAAGTTCTAGTAGGAAGACAATGCTGTACCTGCTGCTTCCTTTCTCCTCTCCTTCCCTAACCTCACTACAGGGCAGATCCAGACAAGCACTCCCTGAAGTGCGTCCCTGCTCTGAAATCTATACGTAGATGAGAGGTTTAAAAATGTTTAGATAGTAAAGGTAAGTGAAGAGAGCCCATGCTGGCACCACCAAGGGCAATTATATTGCCCTAGAGTCAAACGGAGCCAGGTTTTATTCCTGCCTCTGCCACTTATTAGCTGTGTGCCCTTGAGCAAGTTACTTAACCTCTCTGAACCTTAGTTTCCCCACTTGAAAAATGAGTATATCACCTTAGCTCACACAGAATGCTTATGAAATGTAAATGGCTTTGTGCCTCTGAAAGCTGGGAACAGTGCCTGGCACACAGAGTGAGCTCACAGGAGATTGGTTCCATTTTCCTCCCAATCTTTCTTCCTTAGGTGCCTAAGGATGTATTTCCACCTATTTTCGTTTTTGACAGCAATCCTTCATCATGCCCCAGTTTTGTGATATAATTTTTAAAAATTAAATGCAAATAGTCAAGAGTCATCTAATTCATTACTTTCAGCTTCAATGACAATCACTAACTGTACCAAGCCTCTGGCAGGACATTGGCAGCTGTTGGGCAGCTTCAGAGTACTGATTAGGCCCTCCTGGGCCACGAGTTCATATGTTTAGGCTAATAAAAAGGAAATGGCGGCTGGGCGCGGTGGCTCAAGCCTATAATCCCAGCACTTTGGGAGGCCGAGACGGGCGGATCACGAGGTCAGGAGATCCAGACCATCCTGGCTAACACGGTGAAACCCCGTCTCTACTAAAAAATACAAAAAAAATCTAGCCGGGCGAAGTAGTGGGCGCCTGTAGTCCCAGCTACTCGGGAGGCTGAGGCAGGAGAATGGCGTGAACCCGGGAGGCAGAGCTTGCAGTGAGCTGAGATCCGGCCACTGCACTCCAGCCGGGTGACAGAGTGAGACTCCGTCTCAAAAAAAAAAAAAAAAAAAGGAAATGGCACTTCTCAAATAGAAAGTTAGACCTATCCCTTTAACCTCTGGGGCATTTGTGAGACCCCTAGACATTAGAAAGTTCCTAATGAGTTCCCCAGCAACAAGCCGCTCCCCTTATCTCACCCCTTTAATCCCTGCCTCAATTACAATCATACACTATACACACCTGGTGCTAATCATCCCCGCTAGAGCTGATGATTAGAAAGTATGGAGGGAATAAGAAAAGGATACCTGAAAACCCCTGAGTGTGGGTGAGACCCGTGACTTACTTTTAACCAATAGTATGTAGCTAAGTCAATGGAATATACATGATTACATATAAATGATTATGTGACTATGTTACATTAAATTGTAGTGCCCCTTTTGGTGGAATCTCTCACTCTGTTGCTGATTTTGAGAGAGCAAACAGCCATATTAGGGAATGGTTTGTAGCAAGTAACTATAGGCAGATTCCAGTTGCTGAAGACAGTGTTCACTAACAACCATCAAGAAACTGAAATCCCCATTCCCATAGCTCAAGGAACTGAATTCTACCAAGAACTGTGAGTTTGGAAGTAGTTACTTTCCCAATCAAGCATCCAGATGAGAACCCAACCCTAGCCATTACCTTAATGATAACCTTGCAAAGTGCCCACCTAAGCCATGCCCACACTTCAAACCCAGAGAAATTGTGAGATAATAAATGCAAGTTGTTTTAAGCCACAAGATTATAATAATATTATACATAGCAGTGGATAACTGATAGACATGATAAATTCTAAAGGAATTAATTAATGAGGAAATGGAGAAAAATTTTAGTCAGAAAAGGGGCAGACCAAGACAGTTTGATTCAACACACATATATCTATCAAAGTTCTATGTAGGCAGAATACTCGCTGATTGATTGTGCTAAGGGCTAGTGGCTTGGCTTATTAATCAGGGTTGACCACTGCTATAACAAACAACTCCAAATCCTTCATGAGGATTCACATCAGAACACAATACCTGTCATAGAGAAATAAGAAGAGAACTTAGCTCTACTCCACACTGTCATTCAGGAACCCAGCCTCCTGCCATCCTGTGGCTTCCCCATCCCCTAGCCTCAGAGTTTTCCACTGGAACCTCTGCATCCAGCTTGTAGACAGGGGTAGAAAGAGAACATAAAGAACCATAAGGGTGTTTTTTCAGTAAGGATTAAAGCCAGAAAGTAGACAAGTCACTTCTGTCCTCATCAACTCAGGCACATGGTTTCTCCTGACTATAGGAAATGCTGAGAATTATAGCCTCACTCGTGCCCAAAGAAAAAGGAAAGAGTTTGATGAACCCATCCTAGTCTATGCTCTGGAAAAGGAATAATATTTTTTTTTGAGACCCAATCTCACTCAATCTGTTGCCCATGCTGCAGTGCAGTGGCACAATCTCAGCTCACAGCCCACTGCTACCTCTGCCACCCAGGTTCAAGCGACTCTCCTGCCTCAGCCTCCTGAGTAGCTGGGATTACAGGCTACCAAGAACTGTGAGTATGGAAGCAGTTACTTCCCCAATCAAGCATTCAGATGAGAACCCAACCCTAGCACCACCATGCCCAGCTAATTTTTATATTTTTAGTAGTGACGGGGTTTCACCATTTTGACCAGGCTGGTCTCAAACTCCTGACCTCAAGAGATCCTCCTGCCCTGGCCCCTCAAAGTGCTGGGAATACAGGCATGAGCCACTGCGCCCAGCCAGGAATAGTAAATGTTCAAGAATAATTCAAGCACAACCTTGACCTCAAGTAATTCATAATGTACTAAGGAAAGCAAGCAAGTAGCAACAAATGATAATACATGACACAATACAAAATATTCTTGAGAGAAAAGTTGGGGAGAAAGAGAAGGGGAAGCAACTTGATGTAATAGAAACTATGACCCAGGTTTCTTCACTTACACTCTCTGAGCTTCTGTTTTCTCACATTTAAATTTGAGAAACTAACTGAATCTCTCAGTGCTTCCGTTTCCTCACCTACTAAATGAGAATAATAGTGCTTCTCTCAAAAGTTGGCTGTGGAGATGAGATAATCCATGTAGATAAAATGCTTAGCACAGTAGCCAACACACAAGATTGTATAAATATTAGCTATTATTATTAATTATTATCATTATCATTATTATAAATTCAGGGTACCCAAAATAATTTGGAAGTGCTTCATAATGTATAAAGAGTTTTTCTAAATGCAGCAGATAGTTTTTATATTATCCCCAAGTGCTTCTGCTGCTCAGAATAATGGGAGATTGATTCTGGCCCTAGGCAATGTGGATGGGCTTCCAAGAGGAGGCGGCATTTAATCCAGACTTGGAAATGTCAGAACTGTCTTCACTCCACAGATGGGCTGCTGGCTGACAAGCTGGACAATTGGCCTCTTCATTCTGGAGAGTTCCAGACTGAGACACAAAAATGAAATCCACGGAATTCAGGGCAGGCTGTGAGGTGACCGTGGGCACATTCACCAGTTTCTGATTAGAGACAGACGCCACCACCACCCTCATCTTTTCATGGTTTGGATGATTTAAAAAAGAAATTTAAAAAGAAGCACCAGGTGATGCAGCAGGTAATAAACTTATGGAACTCATTTCCTCAGGAGGCTACTGGGGTGAAAATTTTAAATCATTTCCCAAAAAGCTTAAATTCATGAGTGATTGATTCCTAATGGATTATCAAAGCCTGTTAGGAAGGAAATTCTTAAACTTTAAGGTTGAAGACTTGGAAAACAGGTGTACTCTCTGATGAAACTTCTCTCTGCACCTCTGTCACAGACAAAATGTTAGACTGCATGTATCTCTCTGAGTTGACTCACTGTGACAATTCAGTTAGACAGTCACTGCAAGGAAATGCCCAAAATAGCACTTTGGACCAGAGAGGGCCAGTACAGGGCACCTGCACCATCAACCTTCCTGACAGATTCGTGGCAGACATCACTAGTCTATCCCAGCACCATTGCACATGGAGCCCCATGATAGCTCCAGTTTCTTACCTAGCATAGAAACAACTCGGCAATCCCTGATAGACCCCACACCTTTACTCAAGATGAAATGAGGCCCAAGGAGTGGAAGCCATTGGTCCAAGATGTTTGCTCCAGGGTTAGCCCTTTAAAATCTCTAGACAGGCAGGCAGGCTAGTGTGGGAGGCAAATAAAATCTGGTGTCCAGTCTCATGTCCATGCCTCTATCCCTTGTGATTCAGAGATGTACAATCCTACAGGTCCTTTCCTCCTTTCATATTAATAAACCTGCTGTTTACTTTATATAACAGATGTCTGGACTTAGAGAATAACACACATGAGTCAGGAAGAGGAGGAGTAGAAAGAGGAAGAAGAGGGAGGAAGAGGAAGAGGTGAAAAAAGGACAGAATCATGTTTGCACTGCATTTGACATTCATAAACACCTTTATATCAGTCATTATTATATTTAATTCTATCTTCCCAGCTTCACAAAGAAAGAAAAACAAATGAGGCTCAAGGAGGCAAAGTGACTTGCCTAAGCTCACACATCTCCTCAGAGGCAAAGCTAAGGTTCAAATCAGGCCTCTGTACTACACCGAGCTCGTTTTTCACTCCCACAAACCAGGATTCAGTTGGAAGTAAACCTTTACTCTAGGTGTCAAAAGCACCTGTCTTGCACATGGATTGAAAGGGCAAATCAGCTAGATCAGACCCTGTGTCCCAACAGCATGACGGATTCCTCTAGACCATGCTGTTTTGTCCCTGGCTCTCCTGCTGCCCAGAGAATGAAGACATATCTGTTGACACATTAGCAGAGAATGTCACGCTATGACAGCTGTGGCTAGCATTTGGGTACCAGATGTCCACCATCTCCCAGGCCAGATCTCTGTTCCTCTCTAATGGGAATATCAGTGCTGCTAGAAATAATGTAATTAACTAACTACCTATTATTGACTCTCCGAACAAATATTTATTGAGTGTTTACTATGTTCTGGGCCCTGGGACAGGCCCTGGGGACAAAGGCAGGACAGTTCATGGAGCTTACATTAGTAGTAGTAGCAGTAGTAGTAGTAGTAGTAGTAGTAGTAGTAGTAATAGTAGTAGTAGTAAGGATAAATAATGAACATGTTTATAAGTAAGTGAAGAAAGTAACATCAGAAGTAATACATGTGATACAGAGTCACCTCAGGATTAAGTAGGGCATGCCTGCTTTGGACAAGGCTCTTTGAGGAGGTGACATTAAACTGAGCCTTTAAGGATGAAGAGGAGTCACTCATGTAAAGAGAAGACAAGAGTATCGCAAACAGTGTTAAGAACAAAGACTCAGAGGCCACAGAGCTTGCGTTCAAGGAGTAGAAGGCCAGCAGGAAGCTAAAGCAAGATGAGAAATCCAAAGCCCTGGGAGCTGGAGCAATTTGACTACGATCTCATAGGCATTTTTTGATGATATAAATTAAACAGACATCCCCAAATGGATTGCAATGTTGTAAACAGTTTCCCCAGGTCTTTGTCAGAAAGCTGCTCCCCTGCAGCTCAATATTCACCTCTTCTCCCCGCTCAGTTCCCTCTTGGCATCCTAATTTTTCCAGAGTAATTTCACAGTAACTCCCAGGCAATTGACTGCAGTGTCACCAGCGGAGATGATCAACTGAGCTGAGGTGGGCTACAAAGAAGGAGAGGACATGCTCTCTGGATAAGAGAGTTCCTTTCTGCTCGCAAAGGACCTTCACCAGCAGGAAGAACAGCAAAAGCAAGGGAAATAGCATATTAAATGACATGATCAACTAGGCAGGCAGCTGGTTTGTTTTTCCAAAAGCATAAACTAATCTCAACAACTGGGGCTGAGGGCTGGAGAGGGGATCAATCCGCTGGTTCTCTTCATTCCACTTCTGCAAACTACTTCCTATGCAATTATTTTATCCCTTGCTCTGGGTTTATTTCTAACCTCTAGAAAAGCTCTAGTATTCAGTAGGCACCTAATAACTATCAGCAGAATGAATGAACAGGTTATGTACAGTAAGACAAGGATGCAAAGGTATATAAGCCTTTATTAGAGTTCTATGGAGAAGCAGAACCTATCAGATATATACATATAAATATATAAAAATATATAAATATATAAATATAATATATAAATGTATATAAAAATATATAAATATATATATGGAGAGATTTAGTATCAGGAATTGGCTCACATGATTATGGAGGCTAAGTCCATGAGCTGCCATGTGCACAAGCTGGAGACGGGCTGGTGACACTGCAGTCAATTGCCTGGGAGTTACTGTGAAATTACTCTGGGAAAATTAGGATGCCAAGAGGGAACTGAGCTGGTAGAAGAGGTGAATATTGAGCTGCAGGGGAGCAGCTTTCTGACAAAGACCTGGGGAAACGGTTTACAACGTTGTAATCCATTTGGGGATGTCTGTTTAACTTCAGACCAAGTACAAAGGCTTGAGTACCATGGGAACCAGTGATGTAAATCCCAGTCCAAGGGCAGAAAAGGATTTATGTCTCAACTCAGCAGGCAGGAAACAAAAGGGGTGAATTCCTCCTTCCCCTGCCTTTTTGTTCTATCCAGGTCGTCAGCGGTTATATGATGCCCACCAACTAGGGAAGGGCAATCTGTTTTACTGAGTTCACCAGTTCAAATGCTAATCTCATCCAGAAACACTCCCACAAACACATCCAAAAATAATACTTAATCCAGGCACCCTTGATGGAATCAAGTTGACACATAAAATTAACCATCGCAAAGCCCATTCATTCATTATTCCTTATCAATAAGCACTATATGCCTGCTATATGTATGGCATTGTGCTGGACATGAAATAAGAGAAGCTAAAGGATGGAAAAGGTATGCATTCATTGACTCGTTCAATCATGCGACCTATGTTGGGTACATGGACTAATGTTCCACAGCATTTTGTAGTTACATGGCTTCATTTTATAGTTGCCATTTAATAGCACAGTCCTTGGGGTCAATCCTGAGTTCACATCAGGTCTGATCATCTGGACAACCTTGGGAAAGTTATTTAACCTCTCAGTTTCACCACCAGAAAAACAGGAATAATAATACATTTATGCTTGTGTTATTATAAGTCTTCAAGCAATAACATGAAAGGGGTGTAGCAGAGATCTTCACACATGGTAAGTGCTCAACAATGGTAGCTAGTCTCATTATTATAATATATGTTATTTTTTATCTTCCTGTTAATACTTTGAAGAAGGTATTTTTTTCCTCATTTTTACAGGGCTGAAAGTCATAGAAAGTTACATGACCAAATACCTCAAGGAACCAGAACTAAGTTGGAGCCTTTGCCATCCATGGCAATGATATCTCTAAACTCATGACTTCTGATCCAAATAAAGCATTTGGGAGGCTTATTAGACACCATAGTAGCAAGCTTCACAATTGAGGCTCACTTTACAGGTGGAGTCACTGAGGCCAGAAAGGTTGAGCAAATTGTCCAAGGTCAACAGTCTTGGTGGAGCTGGGAATCAAATCAAAGTTTCTTGGGTTTTGAGGTTCTTACTACGTGACAGACAAGACGCTCAACTCCAGAGATGTTAAATTAAATACGGCCCAGGCCCTACACTTGAGAACACTCAATCTAGGGAGGCATGGGCAATCAGAATAGAGATGTATCTTTCTGAGAAGAACGATTCTTCAAGAATTTGACTGCAGTCTTCACATGTATATAAAGCACTGTCCTTTGAAAGGCAAAGTAAAAGGTAGCATAACACATTGACTTTGGATCAGGTAAACCCAGGTTCAATTTCCACCTCTTTCACTCTCAAGCCTTGTGACCATGGGCAAGTCATTTAACTCGATGGGCATTTAACTTGCTGAGCAAGCCCCAGTTTGCTCAATTCTAAAATGGACATGATAACAACACTTACCTCCATAGGTGGCCCACAGCCCATCAGGAATGGGCTCCATCTTTAGTTCTGTCCCTTCCCTGAGGATTTAAGTCAAAGTAGAGCAGAGACTCTAGGGATCTTGTTCATTGGAGTATGTCTGGCACATAGCACTGGCACTATGTGGATAGAGGAGGGTGACCAGAGAGAGGCATCCTAGGCAGAGGGGAAAGCATGAAAAAAAATCACGAAGGTGTGAAACAAAGGGGGTGCACTCAGAAAACTGGAAATAATGCGTAGGTATGGCTGCACCTACAAAGGAGTATGGCGGGTGAGTGGGCAGGGACATTGGCAGTGGAGGGGAAGGTGGGAACCCATTGCCTGTGATGCAGACCTGCCCTTTACCCCCTAGTTCCTTACCTTGAGTTCTACATCAAGTCTGTTCAGCCCTGTATTTCTCACGAGGGGGCTGGGCCAGACACTGTGAATTGTCTACCCAAAGACTATTTATAACCAATTTCTCCTTGTCATTCTCTATTTCAAAGGTTGAGAAGGGTAAAATAACCTATTTCCCACCTGCCTGGAGAACCGTACACACAGCTGTGGCCAGCGAGATGTAGCAGAAGCCCCAGGGAATGCTTCTCCTTTTAGGAAAAGTCGTGCATGTACACATGTGTGCATGTCTGTGTGTGTGTGCTGTGTGTGCATTTGTGCATGAATGTGTGTATATTGGCCTTTTCTCCTTGGTGATGCTTGCCCCTTCCCCCTTCTTTCCTACTGGAAGACTCTTAGGGATGCAACAGCCATGGGGCAACTAACTATGAGGTGACAAGCGTGAGAGTATAGGCCTACGCGGTAAGAAAGGCGATGAAGCACTTGGTCTATTTGACAAATAATCCTTTATGTGTTTAAGCCATAGAAGTGTTTTTCTACTACGTGTAACCAAAAGCAATGCTGGTTTATGCAAGGACTTGCTAGCCACTCTATCCGGGTAGCTCTGCTTAGATAAATCTTTGCTGATTCCTCTTCTCCTTAGACCAGTCTTTTGTGTGTTTCCAATTGGGCTCATCAAGATGCACCCCCTGCCCCCGTAAGGTTTAGATTTGAAGTCCTTCCACACCATGATCCTAGTTTTGTGACCAAGACATTTATTTCCTCTCATTATCAAGGTGAGACGTAAGAGAGAAAAAACTTACCGACAGATGCACGGCCTCTGTTTTGTGGCTTTGTCTCATGCTGTTTGGGCTCCCAGCTTCCTGACTGCTCCGTCTGCCACACTGAAAACACTGCCACTCCCAGGATACCAGGCTTAGAAGAAGCCTTTCAGGGAATTGTGCTGGAGCAAGAGCAAATTCAATATGTTTATCCTTATGTTTTTTCTTTTCTGCATTGGCTAGAGGATAATTAGGATTATGCTAATCTCTTTACTGTATGTTTTTTTTTTTTCACTTCTACAATAAGCTCTTTGGAGCCAAAGGGAAGAGCCCAGAGGAAAGATGGACATGGAGCTTATGCCGTAAGGAGAGACCAGAAACAGAAGGGAGAGAGTCAGGCGGCCCTGTCACCAGGGAAACCAGAGGAGGGTTTGTGGTGTCAGCAAAAACTGACAAAGACTCGGAAATGAACAAAACCAAGCACTGGGTGTCCTCTCTCTGGAGTACTGTGTATGATCCCTTGGATCTCCAGGGATTACCTACTCTTACCAAGATGAGTACCTGACTTCATTCAGCTGGGCTATTTTACAGCTGTCTATGGGTAGAAGTTATAGAGAGCTCACGGTAATGCAAATGATTCTTGTCCATATCAATGAAAGTGAATTTTATTGGGAAAAATATAATCCCAACCATTACATTTTATTGCCCAAGAGCAGTGGATCTCAAAGTGTCACCTGGGTACATCAGGAGATTGCCTGAGACACTTTCAGGGAGCCTGTTAAGTCAAAACTGTTTTCATAATAATAGTAAGGCACTATTTGCCTTTTGCACTCCTTTTCTCATGAGTGTATGGCAATGTCTTCCAGAGACTACATGACTTGTGATACTTAGTATTGCTTAGTATTGCTCTGACAGCAAATGGAATTTCGCCTGTGTATTCTCGTGTTTTAAAAATGTCTCGGTTTTAACTTCTAAAACAGCAAGTATTAGGCGGGCATAGTGGCTCATGCCTGTAATCCCAGCACTTTGGGAGGCCAAGGCGGGTAGATCACTTGAGGCCAGGAGTTCAAGACCAACCTGGCCAACATGGCAAAACCCTGTCTCTACTAAAAATAAAAAAAAATTAAAAATAGCCAGGCGTGGTGGCACAGGCCTGTAATCCTAGTTACTCAGGAGGCTGAGGCATAAGAATTGTTTGAACCCAGGAGGTGGAGGTTGCAGTGAGCCGAGATCTCACTGTTGTACTCAAGCCTGGGTGACACAGACTCTGTCTCAAAATAAACAAATAATTTTAAAAACAGCAAATATTGATAGATATAACCCACATAAATAAAAGCTCTTTGAGAGGTCCTAAATAATTTCTAAGCCTGTAACGATAATCCAAAACCAAAAAGTTTGACCCTGTAGAATATGAACTAATTTAACTAATTTTGCATCTATCAGCAAATTTATTTCAGCATCCCTGATTGGTGTATGTGTGTGTGCATGTGTGTGTGTTCTCCTTGAAACTGTTTTAATATCTTACCAATCCTTTATTAACTAATGAGTTAAATAAAATCTCTATTCATTTTATACCTGAATGTCATGTTTTTAACTTTTTGAAAAATTATGCTCAAATACTAGGCTTGGAGTAGAAGAGGGAGACGTGAGGTGTGGCCAAGAAAAAGATCAAAGAACCAAGACCATGTGGAAGGCACCCAGGCAGCCTGGGATGGGTCTTATATTCTCCCTGTGCCCAGCAGCATGGAGCCATGTAGGAGTCCAGTCAACACCCCAGACTATGCCTCGTCATTCAAGCAAGGACAGTCCCTAAATCAAGTCCTGCCTAGCAGCCCAGGTCCCCCACGGACTATCCAGCAGCAGGACTCCAGCCACACCCAGAGGCTTTGCTAAGCCTATCCAGAGTTTCCGAGATGGAAATCCCACTTTTCAATGGCCCTGTGTTTTAGTAAGCCTCTTCCAAAAAAAAAAAAAAGGCAAAGCTCTTGACACCCAGAAGCAGGTGTAGAAGGGAAAGTCTTGCTCCCAGCCCTAGAGTAAAACTGGGCAATGTCACCCCATCCAACAACATGGCCTAAACCTCAGAAAAGTCAAGAGACCTGCCCAAAATAGCACAGATCCTTGGAGGAGGAGACAGGAGCAAAATGCAGGCACCCATCTCCCAGCTCAGGGCTCTTGCTCCTGCTTTCTACTGTCTCATTATGCCGACAAATTCACTAATGCGTGCATTCAATGTTCCTAAGAGTCAATACCCTTGTAAAGGCCATCAGAGCTCCCAAGAGGAGACAGGATGTGGATTTTGTAAGCTCCATCACTGCTCTTCTGTCTTTGAGCAACCCCTTATCCTCACTGAGCCTCAGTTTCCTCACCTGATTGTGAAGATGGTAAGAGGAATAAAACAAGCTAGCCAGATGTTGAACCCACAGGAGTTGCTGAACAAACATTTGCTGACTCAAAATCCTTTTCTCTTTAAATTAATTCCTGCCTATTGCTCTCCAGTCTGAATGGAATCCAAGTGCTGGCCAATGGAGAGGCACCAGCAGTGCAAGGAGAGTGGGTGGGAGCCAGCTGGACTGGAGGGAAATCATTCCTGGTCAAATGGAGTCACGTGGTATGGAAGACTTTTAAAGGAATCCCTTAAAATCTGTGTGTGTGTGTGTGTGTGTGTGTGAGAAAGAGAGAGAGAGGGAGAGAATGTGTGACTGTGTGACGTCCCCTTAGTGTAGCAGATATAATATTACAAGTGCATGAGTATTCCTGTAGTCCTCTCCTCCCAGATGCTAAAAGGGGAGGATTCTTGCCTGCAATCTCAGCCTACATCTCTCCTTTGCTGGGGAGAATTTAGGATAATGGGCGAGACAGAGAGAATTTAAGGACTCCTGAGAGGCTACAATAATCTAGATAAAGGGTTGGCAAACTATGGCCCGTGGGCCAAATACAGCCCTCGACCTGAGCTAAGAATGGCATTTAGATTTTTACTATTTTATTTTATTTTATGAGAGAGTTTTGCTCTGTCGCCCAGGCTGGAGCACAGTGCCACAATCTCAGCTCTCTGCAACCTCCACCTCCCAGGTTCAAACAATTCTCTGCCTCAGCCTCCCAAGTAGCTGGGATTATAGGCGCCTGCCATCATGCCCGGCTAATTTTTGTATTTTTAGCAGAGATGGAGTTTCGCCATGTTGGCCAGGCTGGTCTCAAACTCCTAACCTCAAGTGATCTGCCCTCCTCAGCCTCCCAAAGTGCTGGAATTACAGATGTGAGTCACTGCGCCCTGCAGGTATTTAGATTTTTCAATGGTTGAAACAAAATCAAAACAAAGTACTATTTCATGGCGTGAAAATTATATAAATTTCAAATTTCAGTGTACACAAAGTTTTAACGGAACATGGCCACACTCGCTAATTTAAATATTGTCTGTGGCTGCTTTGAGACTACAGTGGTAGAGCTGAGTAGTTGCTGCAGAGACCATGTGGCCCGCAAAGCCTAAAATATTTACTCACTGGTCCTTTAAGGAAGAAGTTTGCCAACTTGATCTACACAATAAGCCAAGAGAGAGGAAACAGAATGCGGGCAGATTGAGTATCAGGAAGAATGTGAAGGAGGGAAGTGGGAGTTAAGGGCGGGGGTGGGGGGGTGGGCAAAGATATCTGGAGGTGAGTGAAGCAGCCACCACTCTCCATGAAAATACTGAGAGAGAGAAGCAGCATTCAAGAGAGAGGATCTTCAGAATGTTTTGTATTTTAAGAATACACCAGGGGGCCGGGCGCGGTGGCTCATGCCTGTAATCCCAGCACTTTGGGAGGCCGAGGCAGGCTGATCACAAGGTCAGGAGATCGAGACCATCCTGACTACACGGTGAAACCCAGTTTCAACTAAAAAATACAAAAAAAAATGAGGCGGGCATGGTGGCGGGCACCTGTAGTCCCAGCTACTCAGGAGGCTGAGGCAGGAGAATGGCGTGAACCCAGGAGGCGGAGCTTGCAGGGAGCCAAGATGCACTCCAGCATGTGGAGTGCACTCCAGCATGGGTAACAGAGCCAGATTCTGTCTCAAAAAAAAAAAAAAGAATACACCAGCCAGACACAGTGGCTCGCACCTGTAATCCCAACACTTTGGGAGGCCGAGGCAGGCACATTGCTTGAGTCCAGGAGTTTGAGTCTGGGCAACATGGCGAAACCCTGTCTCTAAAAAAATACAAAAAAAAAAAAAAATTAGCTAGGCATGGTGGCACGCACCTGTAGTCCCAGCTACTTGGGAGGCTGAGTTGGGAGGATGGCTGGAGTTCAGAAGGCAGAGGTTGCAGTGAGCCAAGATCGTGCCATTGCACTCTAGGCTGGTTGAGAGACTGACTTTGCCTCAAAAAAAAAAAAAAAAAAAAAAGTAAAATAAAAAAAGTTGGTAAGGTTTTATTGATACAGATACAAACATCTGTCATAAAAATTAGAAAACATATATGAGGGTAATGTATGTCACCAAATTCAAGAAAGTGATTCCCTCTGGGAGAAAAAGAGTAAGGGGAGATAAAACTGTATCTGTCATATAGTGAGCCTTTCAAATTAAAAAATTATATATTTTAAGAAAATAAGCTGTTAAGAAATGAAAGAAGAAAAGGTTAATTCGTGATACAGATGAAACAACAAGAGGTGATTTTTTTGTCACTGTCCCTGATATCCAGGACTAGGGAAGCGAAAGGCCAAGTGAGCTCCTCGGTCCCAGGCTCCTCTACGCTACTTTTTGTTGTGGTTGTGGTTGTGGTTGTGGTAGTGGTGGTTGTTATGCTATATACTACTATTTTGCAGTGAATCTAAGACATACATTTTTCCACATTTTAACAACTCTGAAATAGGGCCACATTTTACAATGGATGGTAGAAGATAATTAAATTGGCAGAGTTTTTTCCTTCCTTAGTGCTACAAAAAAAATAATGATTCAGCCGGGCACAGTTGCTCACGCCTGTAATCCCAGCACTTTGGGAGGCCGAGGCAGGTGAATCACGAGGTCAGGAGATTGAGACCATCCTGGCCAACATGGTGAAACCCCATCTCTACTAAAAATACAAAAATTAGCTGGGTGTGGTGGTGCACACCTGTAGTCCCAGCTACTCAGGAGGCTGAGGCAGGAGAATCACTTGAACCTGGGAGGCAGATGTTGCAGTGAGCCAAGATTGCGCCACCGCACTCCAGCCTAGTGACAAAACTAGACTCTGTCTCAAATTTTAAAAAAAAAAGGGATTCATCTTACAATCAGTGGTATATTAAATCTTCTTTCAAAGGGATAAATAAATAAAGATTCTGTTCTTCGGCATTCCATTGAGAGACCAAATAAGAAATGAAGCACTGTTGGTTTCCTTTTGGAAAGGTGAGCTTTTTTGAGTGAGCTTTTTTGAGCCACAGGCAGCCCCAGGATTTACCTGTTTAATTACCTTATGGGAGGAGAAGAGGAGAGTTTGAGTCATGTACTGTTGTTTGAGATTATCTCTTCCTAGAAAACAAAGAAAGTAAAAGTCATACTGAGTTGCTTTGATTTAGAAGATGTGATGAATCAGAGAAAGCTCTGTGCTGGTCAGCAGAACCCGACGGGGGAAAAATATCTGTCCTAATTCCTAAGTGTTATTAAACTTTGTCTCCCAGAGTAAAATAAAGAGTCCATAGTAATTAAACCTTCTGTCCTCTGAGTGGGTCTTAGAAGTAAGGGATTCTATAAGAAACAAGTGCCTACTTCCCGACACAACCATCCCGTGGGAAAGAAAGCACAGAAAGCAAAGTGTGCTCTGTTGAATAGAACTGGGAGCAGAGGAGGGGGAGGGTTCGGAAAGGCTTGAGCTGTAGTCAGAGATCACGGCTGCAGAAGGATACACAAAATCCATCCTGTTCAGATGAAACTCTGGGAACCAGCTCCTCCTTCATCTTTGCTACCATGCAGGAGCCTTGGAGCAGAACTTAAAAGAATGAGGCATGGTCCTCAAGAGGCTATTAATATGACATCTGTCACCAGCCACACCCATCCCAAGAAGAACAAGGCTCAAACCCTGAAAGTCTTCCCTGATGCCAGAAATGAAATACTGAGGGGGCAGGCAGCCTCTGCAAGCCAGATAAGGAGGTGTCATTCCCTTTAAGTGTTGAATTAAGTAGACCCACATGGGTAATTTATGGATTCATTCATTCAACACACATTTCTTGAGCACTTACTATATGCCAGGCACTGTTTTAGGTACCTGAGATAGAGCCCTTTCTTAGTGGTTCTTACATTTCTCCAATTTAAACGCTATATCAATTACCTCCCTTAACTCTCTATTATTAGTAGTAAATAGTAGAGCTGGGATTTGAATCCACAGTATCAAGATTCAGAGTCTGTTCTTAACTACTATGCTATATCACCCCTCCAGATGGAAATTAAAATTAAAATACTGCATCTGAAAATTGTTCTGCTGTCTTAGAAGTCATTCTGAAACAATTGATAAAACCCTGGGTTTTGGAATCATTAGGAATTAGAATTCCTTCCTCTCTGCTGGCCTCTGATCTCCATAATGACAGAGACCATTTCTGGCTTCAGACTGTTGTGTTCCATAGCATCAAGCCTAGCACATACTAGGTACTCACTAAATATTTATTGACTGAATGAATGAATGAGTTCATATACCAGTGGTAGGATCTTGGAAGAATGATCTAATCAATCTACCCTCAGTGTCTTAGTCCATTTCTGTTACTATAACAAAATATATTAGACTGGGTAATTTATAAACAATGGAGGTTTATTGCTCACAGTTCTGGAGACTGAGAAGTCCAAGATCTAGGCACCAGCAGATTCATTGTCTGGTGAGGGCTAGCTCTCCACTTCAAAGATGGTGCCTTCTTGCTGCATCCTTACATGGTGAAAGGCGCGAAAAAGCTCTTTTATAAGGGCTCAGCATTCATGACCTAATCATCTCCTAAAGGCCCCATCTCTTTTCTTTTTTTTTTTTTTGAGACAGAGTCTCACTCTGTCGCTCAGGCTGGAGTGCAGTGGCGCGATCTCGGCTCACTGCAAGCTCTGCCTCCTGGGTTCACGCCATTCTCCTGCCTCAGCCTCTCGAGTAGCTGGGACTACAGACACCCACGACCACGGCCGGTTAATGTTTCGTATTTTTAGTAGAGATGGGGTTTCACCGTGTTAGCCAGGACGGTCTCGATCTCCTGACCTCGTGACCCGCCTGTCTTGGCCTCCCAAAGTGCTGGGATTACAAGCATGAGCCACCGCACCCAGCCAAGGTCCCACCTCTTAATACCACTGCACTAGTGATTTTTAACCTATGAACCTGGAAGGGAGGACATGTATAAATATATTCAAACAATAGCAATCAGGTATTCTGCATGTATCAATATCTCCTTACAGAGCCACCATATTAAGTGAAATCAGAAATTTCGAACACATAACACAATGCCAAACACACAGTAAGCACTCAATAAATAAGTCTGATACCACCTGCCATGTGTCACACACCTGATCCACAAGCAGATGTTTTAAGGAACACAAAGCTTGACTTGGAAGACAAATAAGCGCATAGCAGAGACAATTGCTGATTTGGGGGTCGGGAGGGCAGAAGAAATGAAAGGGGTTAGAACTAACTCTCCTTGATAATAGTACTTTCCTATCCTTTCTGGGTGTGCTCCCATGGCAGGCAGTGTTTGCAAGCAAAAGCACCCACCTGCCCCCATAGAAATCTGAAGGACTCATCCTCAGCCTCTCAGCCCTGGCATCTTCAGGGGCCCAAATATATGATCCACATTCAGCTTGTGTCTGCCTCTCTCTCTCTCTCTCTCTCTCTCTCTCTCTCTCTCTCTCAAAGAGCTGAACAGGCATCACAGTCAACACAGGGTCAGCGTTGTAAGCCCTCCAGGCTGTTCCCACAGTTTAGTTGGTGTCATGGGTACCACCAATGCTGTAGGTCTGCCTACCTCGTGTTTATCTGATACCCCTGCCTAATATCTTTCCAACAATTCCCTTTGTGCTTGAGGCAACTGTTTTGAGTTGAACTATATCTCCCCCCAAAATTTATATGTTGAAGTCCTAACCCTCAGTACCTCCAAATATGACCAACCCTGCCAACACTTTGGCCTCCAGAACCATGAGAAAATTAACTGGTATTGTTGAAGCCCTCCAGTCTGTGGTACTTTGTCATGGCAGCCCTCTAAGCCAATACAGCATCCATGGTCAGTTTCCACTATCTGCAGTCCCTAAGTGATGCAGCTTATGACTTTTAAATTTGAGACGGGAGCAGACTATGGCGATGAGCAGCATGGGATGGAAGTTAAGAGCCTGGACCTTAGAGTCCAGCTGCTTAGGGTCCGATGTCCACTCTGCCATTTCTACTGCAGGACCCTGGGTCAGACCTTTCACCTCTCTGTGAGCCTTGGGTTGCTCATCTCTAAAAAGGAACTAATAGTTTCATTTTCCTCATGGGGGCGCCACAAATAGAACTAACATATGCAAAACAGAACAGTGCATGGCAGAAAGTAAGTGCTGCATAGGTATTATTTATTACATCTATTGTCCTCTTGGTGCAAAGACAAATGCTGAAACAGCAGGGTTCTAATCCTGCCATTCAGAGAAGGCTTTTCTTAGAGGTGGGATTGGAGCTGGGCTCTACCCAGCCTTCCGTAGGATGTTCTTCTCTCTCAGGTTCTGCCCAAGTGAAATTTCTCCCCCTTCACGTACCTCAGGACCATGGGGTGGGCCCTCTAGTTCGTGAGCATCTATGATGAACAGGCTACATCTACACAAATATTTCCCACTGCGTTTTAAGCCATGGAACTATACAAAGAGGGGTTGAGAGAACCCTGCCTCCTCACCCGGCTTCTCCTTGCCCAACAGTGGGTGGGGGTGGGGGTCTGAGGGTTCTGTGGAGGGCAGTGTGAAAACAACCAGTTCTAATCCAAACCACCCATTTTACACCCGTGGAAACTGAAGCTCAGAGAAGAAAAGTACTGCTCCCAAAGTCACGTAGTCAGCTCACGGCAGGGCTAAAAGCAAGAGCCAGGTCTTCACACTGGGATTAAAAAAACCACCATAAACCATTTACGACCCCGTATGCCAAGAAGAGAAATGATATGAAGAGAGGAGGAAATGGAATTTCCAACTGCCTGGAGCAGCCATGGGACGTCAGTCTTTGGAGGAAACTAAAATACCAGAGAGATTTGGAAGCTGGGTTGGCAGGCCATGGCTCCCCGCACTGAAATTCCCCCACCCTGACCCTAGACAGCCTGGCCTTTGGGCTGCCGGCCCCACACTATGCCCTGTGAGTTGCTGACCCTCCTTTCCCTTGCCTCCCTTTCCAGCTGGGGGGTCTTCCTTTGCCTTTTCCTCCCTCTCATCTTGATTTGACATGTCGTGGCTTTCTAAAAGGAACATTGAACCAAACGGACAGAGCTGGATCCAGAGGGAAGTTTAAACTCTTCAGCAGTGGACACAGTGTAGACCCTGACTAATTGAATGCTCAGTGCTGTGTAAGCAACTTAGGTGTTCATTTCACTCTCACAACCACCCTATAAAGTAGACCCCATTCACAGCCTGCTTTTACAGATGAGGAAACAGAGGAGCACTACAGCAAGTTGCTCACATGAGGTTATCAGCTTCCAAGTGGCAGGATTAGAGCCCTGCTCAAGGCCAAGCCTGTGCACCTGACCACATCTTTATATGGACCCCAGGTAAATGGAGGTGACTAAAGTAACCCGTGAATGTGTAATGATCACTTTTAAGCCTTCACGGAGGTTGACTCCTTTCCCTACACAAACTCCATGTGTCCTCACTGTCCTTCCCGCCGACCCCAAGCATGCCAGATGTAGCCCCACCTCTGTGATTTTCTCACGTGGTCTCACCTGCCCAGAAGGATCACACCTTGCTCCCTCTCAACCCAAGCCCTTCTGTCTGCAAAACAGCAAGAAATTCAGATGAGGTGGTACCAGACGGGGAGCACAGGGGTGGGGAAATGAGACCTTTATCCTCACTCACCAGCTGTGTGTCCTTGAGTAAGTGCCTGGGTAAGTGCTCTAGCTCTCGGTCTCAGTTGTGTTATTTATTAGGTCAGAAGCAGCAGCAACTAACTCACAGGGTTGTAGTAAAGAGTTAATGAGGCCGGGTGCGGTAGCTCACACCTATAATCCCAGCACTTTGGGAGGCTGAGACAGGTGGATCACGAGGTCAGGAGATCGAGACCATCCTGGCTAACATGGTGAAACCCCGTTTCTACTAAAAATACAAAACATTAGCCAGGCGTGGTGGCAGGCACCTGTAGTCCCAGCTACTCAGGAGGCTGAGGCAGGAGAATGGTGTGAACCCAGGAGGCAGAGCTTGCAGTGAGCCGAGATCGTGCCACTGCACTCCAGCCTGGGCAACAGAGCAAGATTCCCTCTCAAAAAAAAAAAAAAAAAAAGTTAACGAGAAGTCTGTGTGCTGACTGCCTAGTACATGACAGCCCACAGTAGGTGCTCAGGAAACTGGCTGCTGTGCAATGGGCTCACATATGAGCCAGGGGACTGGGGACACCACTCAGCATCAACCTAAATCATTCCAGAAACATTTTGTGTCCCAGCCTAAACTGGGGACCCTACCCTGCTTGTGAGTTCTCCAGCCTTTGGGGGTTCTGACCCCACTAAGGATGCAGCCACCCTGGGTTTCTGAGGGAAAGCCAAGGCCCTGGGAGGTAACTCCACCAGCTCTGTTAGCCTCCCCTGCTTAGCCCCCTGAATCCCCCTCCAGACTTCATCATCATATAGCACAGCCTTCCCCAGACTGTAAACAAGAGGCCACCCTGGTCAATGGGGCTGACACAAGGGACTGACTGCCCTCCTGTCCAGTGACCCAGGACAGCCTGTGGTGCCCACTGACCCATGGTTTCTAATGACAGCCCTACATAAAGTGACTGAATCTCAACCCAATGGCCTGGAGGTCTTGTCAAGGATGGTTGCCCACAGAGATGGCAATACCCAGAGAGTTTCAGTGCCCTGGTCTCAGACTCACTCCTCCTCCCCAACAACTCCATCAGTCAAACTCCATCAGTCAAAGAGTGACCTTTCACTCTGGATGCAAAATAAATGTTGCCCCCTCGGTGTGTTTCAAGCATCTTTTCCTTCCCCCAGCCACACCCAGCCATCCACCCTGGCAGCCAAGCCCCCACCAACAGCACCCTACCAGCTCCTTACACAACCACCCAGGCAAAGTCTGCTCTGAACAGAGAGGGAAGCATGGGCAGATGGGCCAGGAGGGAAGCTGCAGAGAGGAGTGGGGGACTCTGGACTCGGCATCAGGATGCTCAGCCTGAGCCTAACAGCAGCTCAGGAGGAAGATGGAACCACGAGAATGTGGCACCCTCATTTCTAACCACCGCTTTATCTTTTGGGTTGGAAAAACTGGGCTCCAAAGCAGGGAGTGACTTGGCCAAGGGCTGAAATAAAATTTCCTGGTAGAGCCCAGCCTGGCTTCTAAAGCCACGCCTTCTCCCATACAGAACCATCTTTGCCTATCAATTCTCAAACAAGCACTACCAGGCACCAGCCTGGTTCTACACTGGCTCAGCCATGGGATTTATAAAATGTGTTCACATCCGAGATCTCATGAGCCCCAGTAGCAAATCTCAGCATCCTCTACAAAGCCAGGCACGTGCACATTTCTCCTCAATGCCTGGGGTCTGCACTGCCCTTTGGGAAACATAAAGACAGGTCAAACCCTGTTTGGCAGAGACAGTTGACCTCGCAGTGATGCTGCATAAAATGTCCAAGCTCAGCATCTCTGAAGCCACAAGCACTGAGTGAAACCTAGCTGGATGAATGGGTGGGTGGATGAATGAAGAGAAGGAACCATTGTTTCTCCACTATATCATCTGTGATTCCCTTCCTGGCAGAAAGAATATGCAGGCCTCCTCTGAGGGCCTTTCCATTTGAGCTGAGCAAAAAGTCACAGGCCCATATCCATGTCTGGAACCTCTAAACCATTTTATCAGTTTCCCAAAACCTGGTCACAGTGGGGAAACTGAGGCAAATTTGTTTGGTGAAAAACCACAGATTCTTGACCCAGACTGTCACACACTTTGTGTGGGACCTCGATGAAGTCATTTAATGGTGTAATCGCTGAGCTTAACTGCCTTGCCAAGGAAAAGGAGAGAGATGGTGAGGTCCCAGGAGGAGACCCCCCATGGGAAACTGGTTAAAAACACAGGTCTGGAGCCAGACCATCAACCCAGGTGAAGTTATAACATCTCTGTGACTCAGTTTCCTCCCCGGTTATCAGGAATCCCACCCTTTCCTCGTTGGATGATGGTGGGAATGAGTTGAGTGCCAGGAACACTGCCTGTCCCAGCAAGGACTTTTGGGGGCCTGCGGTTCTCAAAGGGGTGCCACCTCCATTGGACACCCCTTTCCTCGAGAAACCCCAAAGCTCCTTCAGAGGCTGCTCAGCTGTAACTGGACTCCAAGGGTGGTTTTCCGGGTCTCAGTAGCCTTCTTCTTCACGTTACTGTGGTGTCAGAGACATGAAGAAAGTGCCCTCTGCAGCCAGGGGGCACCAGGCAAGGAGAGCAATGTCATGAAATGAGACACCCATGAAGAATGCAGTCCCCCACCCAAGCAGCCCACTTGCCCGGCAGAGCATTTTTCCTAACCAGCACGGTGGGTCTGCACCAGGACCAGGAAGGGAGAAAATGAAACAAAATGGTCCATAATTAGAACGGCAATAAAAGCAGGGGGGAGGAGGAAGGCAGTGAACTCTATTAATAGTGCTAATAAATGTTCCGGGATAATACTGCTGTGTTCTGAACCTGCCCGTGGGAGGTGTTGCTTATACTCATTTGCATATTAATTTGGAAGGAAAATGCCGGGCTCTTTCTGTTGGGATAAATCAATTCCAGTGGAAGTTCTCTGATGGGAAGCCGCTAATTCTTCTTCCCTTTTCCTCCCAGCAGGAAGACATCCATTTGCTGCCAGGAAAATATTTTTAAGAGCCACTATGGTGTGAAAAAAACTAGGCCAGAAAACTATAGGCAAAGTGCAGACCTCACAGATGGCTGGAGCCATGCCACAATGAGCTTAGGTAAGGCCCAGCTTTGAGGGGACTCAAGAGCCAGGATGAACCACAGAGAAACCTGGCTTCCCTTGAACAACACCATTGGAGAAAAGATGGCCACCTTGAATTCCAGTGTTTATTGATTGGTACTGGCTGGTAATGGAACCACAGAGCTGAAAAGGATTTTAAATCCAGGACCAGACACAGAGGACAGTGTGCGGTGATCAATTGATGATGTCTGCCATGGGAGACAGTACGGTAGGATGCATGACGTCTGCCACGCTGCCCTGAGAGTCACTGTTCATAATCTGAAACAGGGCATTATGGGTCATTCAAAGCAGACAGGGTGGAAATTGGGAAGAAAACTTCAGAGCAGCCAAGCAAAGTGATAGGCCAAAGAATGTAGACAGACATAGTCCAAAGAATGCTGAGCAGCTACTGTGTTTTGGACACTGTCAGACGTGGAGGATACAGAGATGACTAAGGCAGTGCTTTCTTTTAAGACATTAAAGCTAATAAAGACAGGCATGTAAACAGGACTTATGCTGTAATGAGACATCACTCCTCTGCTGCTTCTAATTACTGGGCTGCCCCTTCCTGCATCCTCCACAAGCTGCTATTTCTCCACTTCTCTTGTTTATTAATACACCACAGAGATTCCTTCCTTGTATCTTTTAGCTCCTCTCCTGACTGTGCATACTCACAAGGGAATCTCTCACTCCCCAAGCTTGAACTTCCTCCTCTGCACCAACAGCTCCCAAAAGTTAGTCTCAAGCCACAGTTTTTCTCCCCAACACCTTTCTTGGATGCACAGTAGGCATCTCCACGATTACAATCTCCATTTTGGAGATGGGGAAACTGGGGCTCACAGGGATTCCGTAACTTCCCCAAGGCTAAATAGCTAGCAGGTGGTGAAGATTAGACCCAAGGTCTGTGTGACCCAGAGCCTGCACCCCAACCCACAGACCATTCTGCTGCCAGCCGATACTACCCGTAACAGCACCACAACAGACCCCAGGAAGAACCTCGCTCACAGGGTGAGATGCCTGAAGACAAATACGGGACACTTGTTCCTCTCACCTCTCCCGACCACAGCCTGTGCTGCGTATGATGAGGTGTGAGCTGTTATGGTTACTGGACGGGAGAGTAACCAGATATGTAGGTGGGCTGTGAAGGCAGGAGAGGGTTGAAGTTCTGTGATTTTCAGTAATGCCTGTTTCTTTCGAGCTGCACATTCTTATGAAGTGACATCGTTCACTCTCATACATCATGAGGTCAGCAGTCACCAGACTTCTCCAGTAAACAAGATCCTAAAAGCAGAGTCCTGGACCAGGCACGGTGGCTCACACCTATAATCCTAGCACTTTGGGAGGCCAAGGCGGGCGGATCAAGAGATCAGGAGATCGAGACCATCCTGGTTAACACAGTGAAACCCCGTCTCTACTAAAAATACAAAAAATTAGCGGGGAGTGGTGGTGGGCGCCTATAGTCCCAGCTACTCGGGAGGTTGAGACAGGAGAATGGCGTGAACCTGGGAGGTGGAGCTTGCAGTGAGCTGAGATGGCGCCAGAGCACTCCAGCCTGGTCGACAGAGCAAGACTCAGTCTCAAAAAAAAAAAAAATGGAGTCCTAAGGAGGTGACATCATCCTCACCTCCTTGCTGAGAAGCTGGAGCTCAGATAGGTCACCACCTTTCTTTCCCAGAGTGCCAGCAGAGCAGAGACCAAGCCCAGAGAGCTCAGGCTTCCAGTCCCAGGAGTTTCCTTTCAATACCAGAATTCTTCCTCTAAAATAGGCCAGAACTAATTCCAAGTGGTGTTTATTAAGCATAGAAACAGAGAGGAAAAAATGTTAGCAAGAAGAACATGTATTTAAAACATAAATTTTTCAAAGGATCAATTTGTCTAGGAGAATCCTTGGTGCTCTGTATTCCATGTTGCTGCATAGAAAAGGGCTGTGGATATTGGGTGTCTGGGATCATGGACCATTGCTATGCCCCAGCACTTCAGTGTTTGAAGAGTTGACACTCCCAGCATCACTTCCACAGAGAAAGGAGAGACTGCCCAACATCACCCCTCAAAGAGGTCTTCTCTCTGACCACCCTCCAAGCCGAGAAGAGCAGCTCCATCCTCCTGGGTGCCCACCTGCTTGTTCCTCAGAGCACTCCCCAGTTGCAGTGAAAGGGAATGTGGCATCAGGGCCAAAAGTAGGGGCTCCGGGACCAGATGGCCTGTGTTCCAACCCTAGCTATTTTCTACTGGCTGGGTGGCTGCAGGCTACTGACCTCCCTGTGCCTCAATCCCCTCACCCCAAACATAAAGAAAATAGCAGTGCCTGCCCTACGGGATTATCATGAGGATTACAGGAGCCAAAAGATGTGAAGACTGGCCAGGCGCACTGGCTCACGCCTATAATCCCAGCACTTTGGGAGGCTGAGGTGGGTGGATCACTTGAGGTCAAGAGTTCGAGACCAGCCTGGCCAACATAGCGAAACCTCGTCTCTACTAAAAATACAAAAATTAGCTGGGCTTGGTGGCTCATGCCTATAGTTCCAGCTACTTGGGAGGCTGAGGCACGAGAATCGCTCAAACCCACCTGGTGGAGCTTGCAGTGAGCTCAGATCACGCGACTGTACTGCAGCCTGGGCGACAGAGGGAGACTTTGTTTCAAAAAAAAAAAAAAAAAAAAGAAAAGATGTAAAGACTTAGAATGATACCCAGCACACAGCGAGAGTTAGACCTCATTAGATTCTTTTTTTTTTTTTTTTTTTTTTTTTTTTTGCTGCTGTCTTCCCCTCTAGCAAGGAAACTCCGCCAGAGCAGAGATTTTGTTTCGTCTGCCACCGAATCCTCAACATCTAAAATAGTTGCTGGCACTAACCATGGGTCTATTTGCAGAATAGTTGTTTAACACAAGCTCTATCAGGCACAAGACAAGGTCAAGGTACAATAGCTTATAAGGCACAGAGTGGAGGTGTCTGCAAGGAGGAAATATGAACAGATTGTCAAAATGTGGAGTGCAGAGATCCATGATCCAAAGAAGGGAGACTTTGCGGTCAAAGCTGGGTCTGAGCCCTTGCAATGCCATTGTCTGGAGGTGGGTCATGGGGCAGCTGCACCTCTCGGAGCCTGTCTCCTCACCTGGGAAATGGGAGTTCTCCTCCTGCATGTGGGTTAGAGTGAGGTAGAAGCGATCACATCCACGTCACGTGTACAGGAGTTCAGTAACCGTCAGGCTCTTTTTCCTGAGCTCTGGTTTCTGCAGAGCCCTCTCCCACCATGAGCTCCCCACACCCGAGCCCTACTGACTGGGAGATGGTTGCCTCCATTAACAAGACATCCTCTTCCCAGCCAGAACTCATCACCACTTCCCAATAAGAGAGATGTGCTGTTTCAGTTACACTCCTAGCTGGAGGAGGGAGGGGGTTAAGCTCCTGTTTTTGTTTTTACAGTGCAAAATTTGTCAACTTGGTGCAGTTGACAGACTGTCTCTGTGTCGCCGCGCTGGTTTCTTTAATTGCTTTCTCTGCATGCGAGCATCTGTATGTGTGTGTCTCCATGTTCCCTAAGAAAAGTGTGCTTGCTTTGGCAGAAAAGGCATTGATTCCAGAAGACAGACCTGTCCCTTAGTACATCTGGCCGGGACCTCTGAGACATAATATGGGGTGGATGAAGGGACCTTTCTGGGAGTTAGGAAACTGGGATTCTGGTCCACATTCTTCCCCTAAAATAATACTAATAATTGCATCAAAGTCAATAATAATAGTGTGACATATGCTAAAATAGGACTCTTTCTAGCTCAATTTCCATTTCAGGTCCCAGAACATTCCATATTCAAGGTGAGTCCTTGCCCCCACTATAGAACGTATGAAAGTGGTGATGGAATCCCTGTTCTCCAATCCTTGGGTGACCACACCTCTGATCCAGTGAAAGCTGCAGCAGCTTCAGGAGCATTTGGATATGGAGAGACTTTTATTGGACAGCCAAGCCTGGCCCAAGATGGTGGCATAGAGATAAGCATACTTCCCTCTCACCTCAAGCCCAGTGAGATGGTCTTCAAGGAGGCCAGTGGGGATCCTCCCTGGGTCTGAGTGGTTTGCACACCATGGTCTGCCATGCAACACACACCTAAAGAATCTAGAGGTGAGAGGCTGTGGTTACGAGCCTGAGGCAGTGAGCAGAGGGAGGGAGGCACGACATGTTAATATTGAGCTACCTGTCCCCCAGGTGTGGACAAAGCTGGGCCGGGTGCAGGCCACAAGGAGGAGCCAGTCTGGAGCCTACCCAAGTGGACTGAGGCAAGATGATCTCAAAAGTAGGACTGACTGACCGTCAGGTTCCAAGTGAAGAGGAAGAAAAATGAAGTACGCAGTTGGTCATCTTGTGACCCCGAGGGGAGCTGATACAAGCTAAAAGTGGAAGAACGTTCAGACTGAAAAAACCTGAGTCCCTGATGACCTCACTGAGCCACGGAATGAGCCAGCCTTGGCCCCTCCAACCTCAGGACTTCCCAGCATGTAAGGAACTACATTGTCCTCGTTATCTATGCCATCTGAACTTTCTGGTTCTTGGATCCAAGCTGATATGAGTAATTTGCCCTAAAGTCTGCAACTAGCAAGTGGAAAAGTTGAAACTGGATGATGGGCCTGGGGGCATCTGAGTCTAGCAGTTGTCATGGGTCTCTAAGATGTTCAGATGTTCGTGGGAAATATCTGTGCTAAGATGTTCAGATGTTCATGGGAAAAGTGCTATGGATGCTCTCATCACAGACACGTGAACCCAAGTCACAGCTCAGACATGGGTAGCCTGCAGAACTGAGGAAACAAGATGGTAAGAAGTGTTAACAGAGCAAAAGTAGAAGCTCTAAGCACCATCAGGATATAGCAAGGACTGCACACAAGTGTAGTCTGAGAAACTGTCCTAGACCAGAGGAGATGGGGGAGGCATGACATCTAAATGCCGGTGGTGACCTGGATTGGATCCTGGAAGAGAAAAAGGATGCTGGCTTCCGAGTACCACTGAACTGTGGGTGGGTGGCTGCGGGACCCCCAGGTGAACCTCCTGATGTTTGAGTAAAGTCCCCCAAGGTGCAAAAAAAAAAAAAAAAAAAAAAAGGCCAGTGTGGTGGCTTACGCCTGTAATCCGAGCACTTTGGAGGCCAAGGTGGGTGGATCACAAGGTCAGGAGTTTGAGACCAGCCTGGCCAAGATGGCGAAACTCTGTCTCTACTAAAAATACAGAAAAGAAAAAAATTATTTAAGCCATCTGAGCTTTCTGGTTCTTGAAAACTGATTAACTCCAAATAAAGTCTGCAGTTCAGTTAATAGTAATGTGCTAATCTCAGCTTCTTAGTTTTGAAAAATGTACCATAGTAATGTAAAGATATTAACAATGGGAGAAACGGGGCGAGCTCCTTTGACCCAACCACCTACCTGGCATTAGGGTTAGAGCTGGGTCAGAGCCTGGGAGGCCTCCTGCCTTCTCTTCATGACCATTCCGGATCCAGCCACTCAGCTTCACGGTCTATGCTTAGAAAATCCTAAAAGCAAACAGCTATCGCCTCTCCATCCCCCTGAAATCAGCACCATAAATCTCAATTCTAAAAGTTAATAACATTTGTCTTTGCACTTACGGCATTATTATTATAGAGCAGTCTGCCCAGGTTCAAGGTAGCTATAGGAAATGGTTTCGTTTGATGAACTGCCTCAGCCTGTGCCCACCAAGCTGTGATCTGGCCTCTCCTAATGGAGGGATAGCAGAAGCTGTAAGAGGGATAGGCTGGCCACGCTGATTCAGAATGGCTTGGGGGTTCCCAGTTAATAGTGTTCAAGTAAGGTGGGCAGCTTTCTCCGCAGATCATACTTCCTGAGGGTGCTCATCACTCCAGTGTTTAGGGACACACCTGCCTTGGTGACAAGATCTAACAGAAGAACCCAAAGGAAATGGAAAAGATAGAGTAGAAAAGTAAAACTGACTCATCCTCTCCCTTCTGCCTGCTCCTCCACTAGACCTACCAATCCAAACATGAAAATCCCATCCATCCTTCAGAGTCTAAGTCAGATCCCATCTCTCTCACTCTCTCTCTATCACACACACACACACACACACACACACACACACACAGTGGCAGTCAGTCTCTCACTCCCCTAAGATCCTGTCAAAGCTTGCTTGCACCTGTGCCTCTATCATAGCACTTGTCAGAGTCAATCTGGATGAAGGGAGGCTCTCATTTATTCATTCACTCAGTGAATATTTATTGAGCACATACTATGCGCTACATTCTGAGGATATAATATATAATACCAACTGAAACAGAAGCAATGGAGCCAGCCGTCTAATTGCGCATATGAGTCTATCTCCCCCATTAACTGTGGTGTCTGGAATCAGGGACCTCTATCTCCTTCATCCCAGACCCCCAGTGCTCAGCACGGTACCTGGAACATGGGAGGAGCAAAAGACATGCTTTCTGAATGCACAATCAAATGGATTAATCAACCAACACTAAAAACCCGCCTGTCTTTTTCTTAAGACCCTCAAGTGTCCCCATTTGCCTGCATCTGAGTCAGAAAACTGCAGCCCATGGAGCCAAACCCAAACATTACCTATTTTTCTAAATAAAGTTTTATTAGAACATAGCCCATTCATTTGCTCACACACTGTCAATGGCTACTTTCGTGTTACCATAGCAGCAGTGAGTATGTGAGACAGAGACTGTATGATTCACAAAGCCAAAAATATTGACTCCCTGTTCCTTTACAAAAAAAGGCTTGCTAACCTCGGATCTACGGAATAAAGCCCAAGTTTAGAGTAGCATCAGGGCCTGTGCACACATCTCTCCATTCTAGTCTGGGTTCTGCGTATGCCTGACTGCCCACAGCTCCCTGACAGGCCCAGCCTACTAGTGCCTCTAGGATGTTTTTGCCTGCTTGGAAAAGTCTTATCTCCAAACCTTTCCACCCAGCTAACTTCAAAACTGCACACAGAGTCAGCTCAAGCATCTCCTTCAGGTTGTCTACCTCCTCTTCCTCCCTTTCCCTGCCTCCTGACCAATACGGGCGTTCCCCGCCAGGCTCCCACCACATCCGAATTCTTCTTTATTGTGGCTCTTATCACTAGTACTGAAATTCTCTCTCTCCTGGTTTTTCTCCCCAACTAGTTCGAGTTTCTTGCAGACAAGGACTTGTCTTGGATGGAGGTTGTCCTGGCGATGTCTTGTTTTTTGATTTTGTTTTGCTTTTGAGACAGAGTCTGGCTCTGTCTCCCTGGCTGGAGTGCAATGTATGATCTCGGCTTACTACAACCTCTGCCTTCCAGGTTCAAGCGATTCTGCTGCGTCAGCCTCCCAAGTAGCTGGGATTACAGGTGTGCGCCACCATCCCTGGCTAATTTTTTGTATTTTTAGTAGAGACGGGGTTTTGCCATGTTGGCCAGGCTGGGCTCAAACTCCTGACCACGTGATCCGCCCGCCTCCGCCTCCCAAAGTGCTGGGATTACAGGCGTGAGCCACCGCGCCCAGCTGATGTCTTGTTTATTGCTCTCTTCCCCAGGACTTGACGCAGGGCAAATTCTTAGTGAGCAATGTGAACAGAACTGTGTGCCTCTCCATCACTTTCCTTAGTTCCAAATGCTCCCCGCTCCCAGTGCCCAGCCTCCCACTAGCTCGGAGAGAATAGGAGCGTAGAAATTGAGTCCAAGGGGAAAATTCCAATTATATAAACCAGGGATGATCTGGGGTTTGGTACCCATGAGTGGGAGTTGATGGTGATGGGGGGTTACATGTTATTATAACACCAAAGAGGGCAGGAATGGCAAGGGCAGAAACCCAGGACGGACCCTTACCCAGGTTCCAACTGGCTGCCGCACTGGGAGACCAACTGGGGCATCTTCCCGGCAGCTCAGAGCCAGGGGTGCTACCAGGGTCTGGCTAACCGGGTGGAGTGGAAATGAATGGGATCATGCCTATGGCCTGGCACAGGGAGGTCACCAAGGCTTCCCTGCTTTGTCCCTCACCCCCTATGATCTCTTGTCCACAAAACAGCCAGAAGGAGCCTTTTGTAAAATAAGTGAGATCATGCCACGTCCCTGCTTTCTGCGCTCCCACAGCTTCCCAGTACCCCTGGGATCAAATCCCATAGTCCTTGCTATGGTCCATCAGGCCCTACATCAGCTGTAGGGTCTGCTCCCATGCCACGATGGTCCTCACTCTAAGACCCAGGCTGAGGGAGAGCCACTATCCAGAATGTAGCAGATGACTTGCCAGAGGGAAAAGCGAACGTGGCAAAGCGTGAACGCTGGCATACATAATTCCGTGCAGACTTTATTCTGAATGAATGAAGCCCACATTCAATGGGACCAGGAAGTATAATTGTCTTCCAGGAAAGGAAGAGGAGGGTAGTGACCAGTAGTAATCAGTCTTCTAGAGGCTAGGAGCTCTGTTTTGATTCTCTATCCATAGTCTCTAAAATGGTGCCTAGCTTGATTAGGTGTTCAATTAATATTTGTTGGATGGATACAGGAATGACCCCAATGTTAGACGGCAGTTCGACTTCCTTCCTGTGTTCTGAGCTGATGCTGTTCCAGATCAGACAGGCTCAATGGCTTCTGACATATCCATGGATCCAGCTACGGAAGCCAGAAAAGCCAGCGGTGAATCTGACAACAGCCTTAGGTGCCCAGAGCCGGAAGGAAGTGTCAAAGGTGTTCCCGGTAAAGGATTCCCTCCCAGTGAAGGCATCCATCCCAATGAAGGTCCTCTTGTCCTCACACAGAACCCTCCTGGGGTGGGAATGGGGTTCTAGGCTTTGGCAGGGAAACCCCAGGCAGGGTTTCTGTGCAGCCCACCAACACAGACACTCAAGAGCCCAAGGACTCTGCATTTAGTACTTAGACACCCAGGCCAGGATGGGTCTCTCAGAAGACCTGCACCAGAAGGCAGCTGGGAAACCAAGACCTCATCAGAGTTTGGAAAATGGGCACACAGTTAAAAGAAAAAAGAAGCGGGGGGGTGGGGGCTGCTCCAGGGAGCAGGTGATGATTCTGAGACCCAGAGCGGGGCAGTGACTTACCCCAGGTCACACAGCAGGGCCAGGGTTTGAACCCGGAATAGTAGAAACCAAAGCAATAATGATGATGCCAGTAATCATAGCTAACCCTTCCTGAACTCTTACCATCTGCCAGGCACTATTATAAGCACTTTTCATACATAATGCACATCATAATTTTATGAGGTATTATTATGCATCTCCATTTTATAGATGAGAAAACTGAGGTGCAGAGAGGTTAAGTGATTGATCCAAGCTCACACAGTTACGAAGTGGAAGAGCTAGAATTTGAGGCTGGGTGTCTCTATCTCTCTGACTCCAGCCTCCATGCCTTTATTTTTTTTATTTGTAAGATATATGTATGTATATTAATTTTACTTTAAGTTCTGGAATACATGTGCAGAACGTGCAGGTTTGTTAATGTGCCATTGTGGTTTGCTGCACCTATCAACCCGTCCTCTAGGTTTTAAGCCCCACATGCATTAGGTATTTGTCCTAATGCTCTCCCTCCCCTTGTCCCCAACCCCCTGACAGACCCCAGTGTGTGATGTTCCCCTCCCTGTGTCCATGCATTCCCATTGTTCAGCTCCCACTTATGAGTCAGAATATGTGGTGTCTGGTTTTCTGTTCCTGTGTTAGTTTGCTGAGAATGACGGTTTCCAGTTTTATCCATGTCCTGCAAAGGACATGATCTCATTCTTTTTTATGTCCAGGCTCCATGTCTTTAATTGCTATGATACTAATACTATATTAGACTAGTGACCAGCCATGCTCATTATAGATCCAGCAGATGAGATCAAAGTCAGCCAAAATTAGAGTTGGGACCAAGGCCTGGGGAACCAAAGTATCTGGAGTGAGGGAAGAAGACCCAGGAAACCTGACCCAAGGCCAGAGCAGGGCCAGTGACAGGGCCAACGGGACTGTGAGCCCAGAGGAGAGGACTCTAAATGGAGACTTGGAATACCAACAATGCCACTCGTGTTGCACTTTCTACATACAGGGCAGCCCAGACTCTCATTAGGAACTACCTCATTTAATCTTCACAACAGCCCTGTGTAATGGGGACAGTATTACCCCATTTTAGTAACAAGGAAACAGAGAGGACACAGAGAGGTTAAGCAACTTGCCCAGAGTCACACAGCGAGTCACCAAGGAGTCAGGATTTGAACTTGGGTCTGGCTCCACGTTTCACCACCACATTGCAGGGAAGAGAGAGGTCCCAGGCACAGAACTGCGTGAACACAGCCAGCTGGCCACAGGGCCCTGCTTGACCGCATCTGGGGACAGCATTGCTGTGCTTCGTTAGGCTCAGTCGTCCAGAAAGTGTTCCTAGCCCTGGGAGATTCTGGATTATCTAGGGCTGAGGCTATCCCTCCTGGTAAAGCTTCTCCCACGGGCCCTACCTCCGGCCTCAATGGTCACAATAATTAAACCTACCCACCCACTCACTGCGTGTCCTCTTCTGGACTTTCAGTGTCCCCCTGCTTTGGCTGGGCATCTGGCCTTACACCTTCTCCTCCTCATCCTCTGGATAAAGGCTGCCATGCCAGTATCCCCTCAAGCCCAGCGGTCCTGGTTCCCCAGACACCACTTTCCAGCACACGGCCTCAGAAGAGATACCCAAGCAGCTCAGTGTCTTCCAAACACACACCCTGATTTTTCACACAACTACTGCCAGTTTTCTGTTACATCAGGCAAAGTAGGCGAGGGTTTATTTCTCCAGATCCTCCAAAGAATGCCCCTGAGCACATGCAGGCTTGTTCTTTCCTGGACTCATAAAACATGGTATTCACACAGGTGCGACGCAGGGCGCTGCCCAGCTGAGCCTCTCTCCCACCCAGCCGGTGTTCAGACTCCAGAGCTTGCATCTGCCCGTCTGGGCCAGGCTCGGTGTATCTGTCCCCATGGAGGTGTCCCAGTGGAAGTTCTGCCTCCACTACTTTGTCCTAAAGCTCCCTAACTCTTCTTTGCGGAATCTTTGCCCACATATGTCCTCTGGACAGGGCTGGAACAGGACAGCAATTGTCAGAGTGTGCCCCATGGAATGGCAGGAGTTGATGGGAATGAAGCAGGAGAAAGAGTGGATTCCATCGTCAAGTAAGACTGAGAAGCTCTGGGTAGGACAAAACCACATCGCTTCCTCTACTGTCAGACTTCCCAGGGCCTTGAGTGCTCCCAAGTGTATTAGAAATCTACTAGGGCCAGGCGCGGTGGCTCAAGCCTGTAAATCCCAGCACTTTGGGAGGTCGAGACAGGCGGATCACCTTCAGGTCAGGAGTTCGAGACCAGCCTGACCAACATGGTGAAACCCCGTCTCTACTAAAAATACAAAAAATTAGCCAGGTGTGGTGGCATGCCCCTGTAATCGCAGCTACTCAGAAGGCTAAGGTGGGAGAATTGCTTGAACCCGGGAGGTGGAGGCTGCAGTAAGCTGACATCACACCACTGCACTCCAGCCTGGGCGACAGAGCGAGACCCCCATCTCAAAAAATAAAAAAAAGAAAAAGAAATCTAGTAAAGGGACATTGTTTGAGTCGGGAAATATTTATTGAGCACCTATTATGTCCTGAGCATTGTTTAAGGCACTGGAAACATACTGGTCAATAAAATAAACCAAAAATAGAATTATTTGTTGACAGACAAGAAATACAGGAAATAAGTAATATACAGAGAATGTTAGAAGGTGATCCGTGCTACAAATTTTTTAAAAATGTTTTTTAAAGCAGGATAAGACAGATGAAAGGGCCACAGAGGCAGGCGCAGGTTGTAACCATAAATAGGGTGGTTGGACTAGATCCTATTGAGAAGGTGGCATTTGAGCAAAGACCTGGAAGACATGGAATGAGCCAGCCAGGCAGATACTGAGGATGAACTAGCCAGTGTAAATGCTCTCAGGCGGGGCATGTTTGGGGCACAGAGGCGGCCAATGTGGCTAAGTAGAGGGGGCCAGGGGACAGTGGCTGGGGATGAGCTAAGGGAACTGACGGGGCAGACTGTATAGAGACAGTCCCTCGGCCTTGGCACTATTGACATTTGGGCTGGAAAATTCCTTGTCGTAAGGGCCTGTCTCGTACATTGTAGGACATTGGCCGGCATCCCTGGTCTCTACCCACTCAAAGCCAGTAGCACCCCCCACCCAGTTGTTACAAGCAAAAATATCTCCAGATACTGCCAAGTGTTTCCTGGGGGGCGAAATTGGCCCCAGTGAGATTCGAGGCATGGAGAAGTGAAGTCACTTACACAAGGTCATTTTAACTCATACCAATCTCATACCACGCTAACCCATAAGGTGGATCACTGCTCCCGAGTGCAGAGTCCTCAAGTTCTGTGTGAGGGACCAGCCTGGGTGGAGCTGTCTTCTCTCCACCAGAGCATGCCCACACAGCAAGCATCCTCCAGCCATGCCTGGTCCTCCTGACCACGTCTGAGCTCTTATCCCTCCCCTACCCAGCAAACTTACGCATCCTTGGTCTCATTTCTGTTCAAGGCAAGATTCCAGGAAACAGTGGGGCTTTAGAGCATGAGGTAGGCAACCTGCTGGGACCCCCAGTTGCTGATCCAGGCTGGCCTGCCCTTGAACCTGGTTCTGCCTCTTCCCAGCTGTTTGGCCCTGCAAGACAGATGAGATTGTTAATTTAGCCTGCGGCACGTGACTGTGGTAAGGCTTAAATAAGAAAACGTTCATGAACCCATCTAGCAAAGCGCCCGGCACTGAGTAGGCTCCTAGATGCTGGTTTCTGTCTAACACCTTGTCACAGTTTCCTAGCCCTGCCATAACAAATGACCACAAATTGGGTGGCTTAAAACAACTTATTTCTATTCTCTCACAGTTCTGGAGGCTAGCAGCCTGAAATCGAGGTGTTGGCAGGGCTACACTCCCTCTGAAGGATCAGGCAAGGATCCTTCCTTGTCTCTTCCAGTTTCTGGTGATTCTTGGGTTCCGTGACTCATGGCAGCATCACACCAATCACTGCCCCATCTTCACACGGTTGTTTTTGTGTTTTGTTTTGTTTTGTTTGAAACAGAGTCTTGCTCTGTCGCCCAGGCTGGAGTTCAATGGTGCAATCTCAGCTCACTGCAACCTCTGCCTCCTGGGTTCAAGTGATTCTCCTGCCTCAGCCTCCCAGGTAGCTGGAATTACAGGCATCTACCACCATGCCCAGCTAATGTTTTGTATTTTTAGTAGGGACAGGGTTGTGCCATGTTGACCAGGCTGGTCTCGAACTCCTGACCTCAGGTGATGCACCAGCCTCTGCCTCCCAAAATGTTGGGATTACCGCGTCTGGCCCTTGACACAATACATGTGTCTCTCTGTGTCCCCTCCTCTTATAAGGACACCAGGTATTGGATTTAGGATCTACCCTTCCCCCACCAAGGGAGACCATGGGCAGCTTTTCCTTTCTCACAGTCTGTGCCTCTGTTTCCCCTCCTGCAAACATGACATGCCTGGTCCCTGGGCCCCGGGTGTTCTGGGAATGTCCTGGGGCTGGCCTCAGGCAGGAGAAAGGATTTTGCTTCCCTGACATTTTTTATTCTGGATTAACCCAGCGGATCTTTGGGGCCTGCGAGGGCACGGGGACGGTGGAAGGCCACGTGGAAGAAGGCAAAGTGGGCGGGAGGGGAGAACTTGCATGTTTTAACCTTTTTCTTGCACCCAACCCAGCCATCCTGCGCCAAGGTCTCAGTCAAACCTGAGACCACAGCGCCCCCTGGCGGTCAGCGCGAGTCCGCACCGCGGCTCCCCCGTGCTCACGCACAGCCCTGTGCGGCGGAGGTGGCTGTAAATGAATTTAGCGTCAGCGCAGTTATTTAAATTGTTTTAATTAATCACAGATTGAGCAGTAAATGAACCACTAAGTGGAAAGAGAGCGCGGGAGCAAGCGAGAAAGAGGTGAGGGGAGGAAGGCAGAGCCCTACGTGATGGCTGGAAAAAGCACAGACAGCTTCAGAGGGGGCAGGAGGAGGGGGTGCAGGCGCAGGTCACGGAGCTGTGACCCCCACTCCTGGTGCCACCCGTTGGGGCGGGGGCGTTCCAGCCCCAGTGGAGTTAGGAGGAGCGCAGAGCTTGGGGCTAGGGCCTGCCTTCTCCCTTGACAAAAAGGTTGGAAGGGGACGGGCGCAGCGGCTCACGCCTGTCTGTATTTCCAGCACTTCGGGAGGCCAAAGCGGACGGATCACGAAGTCAGGAGATCAAGACCATCCTGGCTAACACGGTGAAACCCGGTCTCTACTAAAAATACGAAAAATTAGCCGGATTTGGTGGCGGACGCCTGTAGTCCCAGCTACTTGGGAGGCTGAGGCAGGAGAATGGCGTAAACCGGGAGGCGGAGCTTGCAGTGAGCCGAGATTGCACCACTGCACTACTCCAGCCCCGGCGACAGAGCGAGACTCTGTCTCAAAAAAAAAAAAAAAAAAAAAAAGTTGGAAGGTTGGCTAAAAAGAAGACAAAGTAGGAAGGGGGAGTAAACTTAGTAAAATTTTTATTATTATTATACTTTAAATTCTGGTATGCATGTGCAGAACGTGCAGGTTTGTTACATAGGTATATACGTGCCATGGTGACTTGCTGCACCCATCAATCTGTCATCTATATTAGGTATTTTTCTTAATGCTATCCCCCACCCCTGACAGGTCCCCATGTGTGATGTTCCCCTGCCTGTGTCCATGTGTTCTCATTGTTCAGCTCCCACCTATGCATGAGAACATGTGGTGTCTGGTTTTCTGTTCCTGTGTTAGTTTGCTGAGAATGATGGTTTCCAGCTTCATCCATGTCCCTGCAAAGGACATGAACTCATCCTTTTTTATGGCTGCATAGTATTCCATGGTGTATATGTGCCATATTTTCTTTATCCAGTCTATTATTGATGGGTATTTGGGTTGGTTCCAAGTCTTTGCTATTGTGAATAGGGCCACAATAAACATACATGTGCATGTGTCTTTATAGAATGATTTATAATCCTTTGGGTATATACCCAGTAATGGGATGGCTGGGTCAAATGGTATTTCTGGTTCTAGATCCTTGAGGAATCGCCACACTGTCTTCCACAATGGTTGAACTAATTTACACTCCCACCAACAGTGTAAAAGCATTCCTATTTCTCCACATCCTCTCCAGCATCTGTTGTTTCCTGACTTTTTAATGATCACCATTCTAATTGGCATGAGATAGTATCTCATTGTGGTTTTGATTTGCATTTCTCTAATGACCAGTGATGATGAGCTTTTTCTCATATGCTTGTTGGCCACATAGATGTCTTCTTTTGAGAAGTGTCTGTTCAAATCCTTTGCCCACTTTTTGATGAGGTCGTTCATTTTTTTTCTTGTAAATTTGTTTAAGTTCCTTGTAGATTGTGGATATTAGCCCTTTGTCAGACGGATAGATTGCAAAAATTTTCTCCCATTCTGTAGGTTGTCTGTTCACTCTGATGATAGTTTCTTTTGCTGTGCAGAATCTCTTTTGTCAGATCCCATTTGTCAATTTTGGCTTTTGTTGTAATTGCTTTTGTTGTTTTAGTCATGAAGTCTTTGCCCATGCCTATGTCCTGAATGGTATTGCCTAGGTTTTCTTAAAGGGTTTTTATGATTTTAGGTCTTACATTTGTCTTTAATCCATCTTGAATTAATTTTTACATAAGGTGTAAGGAAGCGGTCCAGTTTCAGTTTTCTGCATATGGCTAGCCAGTTTTCCCAACACCACTTGTTAAATAGGGAATCCTTTCCCCATTGCTTGTTTTTGTCAGGTTTGTCAAAGATCAGATGGTCGTACCTGTGTGGCATCATTTCTAAGGCCTCTGTTCTGTTCCATTGGTCTATATGTCTGTTTGGTCACAGTACCATGCTGTTTTGGTTACTGTCGCCTTGTAATATAGTTTGAAGTCAGCGCGATGCCTCCAGCTTTGTTCTTTCACTTAGGATTCTCTTGGCTATACAGGCTATTTATTTTTTGGATCCATATGAAATTTAAAGTAGCTTTTTCTAATTCTGTGAAGAAAGTCAATGGTAGCTTGATAGGGATAGCATTGAATCTATAAATTACTTTGGGCAGTATGGCCATTTTCATGATATTGATCCTTCCTAACCATGAGCATGGAATGTTTTCCATTTGTTTGTGTCCTCTCTTATTTCCTTGAGCAGTGGTTTGTAGTTCTCCTTCAAGAGGTCCTTCACATCCCTTGTAAGTTGGATTCCAAGGTATTTTATTCTCTTTGAAGCAATTGTGAATGGGAGTTCACTCATGATTTGGCTCAGTGTTTGTCTGTTATTGGTGTATAGGAATGCTTGTGATTTGTGCACATTGATTTTGTATCCTGAGGCTTTGCTGAAGTTGCTTATCAGCTTAAGGAGATTTTGGGCTGAGCCCATAGGGTTTTCTAAATATACAGTCATGTCATCTGCAAACAGACAATTTGACTTCCTCTCTTCCTATTTGAATACGCTTTCTTTCTTTCTCTTGCCTGATTGCCCTGGCCAGAACTTCCAATACTATGTTGAATAGGAGTGGTCAGAGAGGGCATCTTTGTCTTATACCAGTTTTAAAAGGGAATTTTAAACTTTTAAAATTTTAAACTTTTAAAAGCTGGAATTTTAAACTTCCAGCTTTTGCCCATTCAGTATGATATCGGCTGTGAGTCTGTCATAAATAGCTCTTATTATTTTGAGATACGTTCCATCAATACCTAGTTTATTGAGAGTTTTTAGCATGAAGGGTTGTTGAATTTTATTGAAGGCCTTTTCTGCATCTATCGAGATAATCATGCAGTTTTTGTCATTGGTTCTGTTTATGTGATGAGTTACGTTTATTGATTTGTATATGTTGAACCAGCCTTACCTCCCAGGTATGAAGCCAACTTGATCGTGGTGGATAAGCTTTTTGATGTGCTGCTGGATTCGGTTTGCCAGTATTTTATTGAGGATTTTCACATTGATGTTTATCAGAGATATTGGCCTGAAATTTTCTTTTTTTGTTGTGTCTCTGCCACATTTTGGTATCAGAATGATGCTGGCCCATAAAATGAGTTACGGAGGAGTCCCTCTTTTTCCATTGTTTGGAATAGTTTCAGAAGAAATGGTACCAGCTCCTCTTTGTACCTCTGGTAGAATTGGGCTGTGAATCCGTCTGGTCCTGGGCTTTTTTTTTTTTGGTTGGTAGGCTATTAATTACTGCTTCAATTTCAGAACTTGTTATTGGTCTATTCAGAGATTCGACTTCTTCCTGGTTTAGTCTTTGGAGGGTGTATGTGTCCAAGAATTTATCCATTTCTTCTAAATTTTCTAGTTTATTTGTGTAGAGATGTTTGTAGTATTCTCTGATGGTAGTTTGTATTTCTGTGGGATCATTGGTGTTATCTCCTTTATCATTTTTTATTATGTCTATTTGATTCTTCTCTCTTTTCCTATTTATTAGTCTGTCTAGGGGGTCTATCTATTTTGTTAATTTTTTCAAAAAACCAGCTCATGGATTCATTGATTTTTTTTGAAGGCGTTTTTGTGTCTCTATCCCTTCAGTTCTGCTCTGATCTTAGTTATTTCTTGTCTTCTGCTAGCTTTTGAATTTGTTTGCTCTTGCTTCACTATTGCTTTTGATTGTGATGTTAGGGTGTCAATTTTAGATCTTTTCTTTCTCCTGTGGGCATTTAGTGCTATAAATTTCCCTCTACACACAGCTTTAAATGTGTCCCAGAGATTCTAGTACGTTGTGTCTTTGTTCTCATTGGTTTCAAAGAACATCTTGATTTCTGCCTTCATTTTGTTATTTACCCAGTTGTCATTCAGAAGCAGGTTGTTCAGTTTCCAAGTAGTTGTGCGGATTTGAGTGAATTTCTTAATCCTGAGTTCTAATTTGATTGCACTGCGGTCTGAGAGACTGTTTGTTATGATTTCCATTCTTTTGCATTTGCTGAGGAGTGTGTTACTTCCAATTATGTGGTCAATTTTAGAACAAGTGCTATTTGGTGCTAAGAAGATTGTATATTCTGTTGATTTGGGGTGGAGAGTTCTGTAGGTGTCTCTTAGGTCTGCTTGGTCCAGAACTGAGTTCAGATACTGAATATCCTTGTTAATTTTCTGTCTCGTTGATCTGTCTAATATTGACAGTGGGGTGTTAAAGTCTCCCACTATTATTGTGCGAAAATCTAAGTCTCTTTGTAGGTCTCTAAGAACTTGCTTTATGAATCTGGGTGCTGCTATATTGGGTGCATAAATATTTAGGATAGTTAACTCTTCCTGTTGCATTGATCCCTTTACCATTATGTAATGCCCTTCTTTGTCTTATTTGATCTTTGTTGTTTAAAAGTCTGTTTTGATCCGGCCACTGCACTCCAGCCTGGGTGACAGAGCGAGACTCTGTCTCAAAAAAAAAAAAAAAAAAAAAAAAAAAAAAAAAAAAAAAGTATGTTTTATCAGAGAATAAGGATTGTTATGTGTGAATTTGATCCTGTCATTATGATGCTACCTGGTGATTTTGCCCATTCATTGATGCAGTTTCTTCATAGTGCCAATGGTCTTTACAATTTGGTATGTTTTTGCAGTGGCTGGTACCGGTTTTTCCTTTCCATATTTAGTGCTTCCTTCAGGAGTTTCTATAAGGCAGGTCTGGTGGTGACAATCTCTCTCAGCATTTGCTTTTATGTAAAGGATTTTATTTCTCCTTCGCTTATGAAGCTTAGTTTGGCTGGATATGAAATTCTGGGTTGAAAGTTCTTTTCTTTAAAAATGTTGAATATTGGCCCCCACTCTCTTCAGGCTTGTAGACTTTCTGTAGAGAGATCCGCTCTTAGTCTGATGGGCTTCCCTTTATGGGTAACCCGACCTTTCTCTCTGGCTGCCCTTAACATTTTTTCCTTCATTTTAACCTTGGTGAATCTGACAATTACGTGTCTTGGGGTTGCTCTTCTCGAGGAGTATCTTTGTGTTGTTCTCTGTATTTCCTGAATTTGACCATTGACCTGTCTTGCTAGGTTGGGGAAGTTCTCCTGGATATATCCTGAAGAGTGTTTTCCAACTTGATTCCATTTTCCCCGTCACTTTCAGGTACACCAATCAAACATAGGTTTGGTCTTTTCACATAGTCCCATATTTCTTGGAGGCTTTGTTCATTCCTTTTTATTCTTTTTTCTCTAACCTTGTCTTCATGCTTTATTTCATTAAGTTGATCTTCAGTCTCTGATATCCTTTCTTTCTTCCACTTGACCGATTCAGCTATTGATACTTGTGTATGCTTCACGAACTTCTCATGCTGTGTTTTTCAGCTCCATCAGGTCATTTGTGTTCTTCTCTAAACTGGTTATTCTAGTTAGCAATTCCTCTAACCTTTTATCAGGGTTCTTCAGTTTCTTGCATTAGGTTAGCACATGCAATCTGAGCACATGTTTTAGCTCAGAGGAGTTTGTTATTACCCATCTTCTGAAGCCTACTTCTGTCAAGTTGTCAAACTCATTCTCCGTCTGGTTTTGTTCTCTTGCTGGGGAGGAGTTGTGATCCTTTGGAGGAGAAGAGGCAGTCTGGTTTTTGGAATTTTCAGCCTTTTTGTGCTGGTTTTTCCTCATCTTTGTGGATTTATCTACCTTTGGTTTTTGATGTTGGTGACTTTCAGGTGGGGTTTTTGTGTGGACATCCTTTTTGTTGATGTTGATGCAATTTCTTTCTGTTTGTTAGTTTTCCTTCTAACAGTCAGTCCCCTCTGCTGCAGGTTTGCTGGAATTTGCTAGAAGTCCACTCCAGACCCTGTGTGCCTGGGTATCACCAGCAGAGGCTGCAGAACAGCAAAGATTACTGCCTGTTCCTTCTTCTGGAAGCTTCATCCCAGAGGGGCACCCACCAGATGCCAGCCAGAGCTCTCCTGTATGAGGTGTCTATCGACCACTGCTGGGAGGTGTCTCCCAGTCAGGAGGCATGGGGGTCAGGGACCCACTTGAGGAGGCAGTCTGTCCCTTACCAGAGCTCAAACACTGTGCTGGGACCGGTGCTCTCTTCAGAGCCTCCAGGCAGGAAATTTTAAGTCTGCTGAAGTTGTGCCCACAACCACCCTTTCCCCAGATGTTCTGTCCCAGCGAAATGGGCTTTTTATCTATAAGTCCCTGACTAGAGCTGCTACCTTTCTTTCAGAGATACCCTGCCCAGAAAGGAAGAATCTAGAGAGGCAGTCTGGCCACAGTGGCTTTGCCAAGTTGCGGTGGGCTCCAGCCAGTTTGAACTTGGTGTTGGCGTTGTTTACACTGTGAGGGGAAAACCTACTCAAGCCTCAGTAATGGCGGACACCCCTCCCCCCACGAAGCTTGAGTGTCCCAGGTCGACTTCAACCTGCTGTGCTGGCAGTGGGAATTTCCAGCCAGTGGATCTTAGCTTGCTGGGCTCCCTCGCAGTGGGAACTGCTGAGGTAGACCACTTGGCTCCCTGGCTTCAGCCCCCTTTCCAGGGGAGTGAATGGTTCTGTCTCACTGGCATTCCAGGTGCCACTGGGGTATGAAGAAAAACTCCTGCAGCTAGCTCGGTTTCTGCCCAAAGGGCCGCCCAGTTTTGTGCTTGAGACCCAGGGCCCTGGTGGTATAGGCACCCAAGGGAATCTCCTGGTCTGTAAGTTGCAAAGACTGTGGGAAAAGCATAGTATGTGAGCCGGAATGCACCATTCCTCATGGCACAGTCCCTCATGGCTTCCCTTGGCTAGTGGAGGGAGTTCCCTGACCCCTTGTGCTTCCCGGGGTAGGCGACGCCCCACCCTGCTTCAGCTCACCTTCCATGGGCTACACCCACTGTCTAACCAGTCCCAGTGAGATTAACTGGGTACTTCAGTTGGAAATGCAGAAATCACCTGCCTTCTGCACTGATTTCACTGGGAGTCTCAGACCAGAGCTGTTCCTATTCGGCCATCTTGCCAGCCACCAACTTAGTAAAATTTTAACACGTGCCTTGAATTGTGTTCAGCACTTTTACACTTATTACTGTATCTTTAAAACACAGTTAGAGACACCAAGCATCCTCCCAGCAATGCCAGCAGCTCACGTTGTGACATCGAACCGTACAATGCTCCTGGCCTCTCCATCTGCAGAGTGGGCACAGACTCCTATAATAAATTGAAAGAGATAATGTCTAAGAGAGCTCCCAGATCCAGGATTCTTTTCTCTTGAGCCAGACATTTCAACGACTCTTCTGGGCTTGACTTTCTTCTCTGTAAAACAGGTTTACCACCTTCCATTGACTTCAACACAGGATTCGACAAACATCAGCCGAAAGGCCCATTTTTGCACAGCCAACGTGCTAAGAATATTTGCTCACATTTTTAAACGGTAAAAAAAATCAAAAGAAAAATAACATTTCATGCCACATGAAAATTATGAAATTAAAATTCCATAAATAAAATGTTATTAGAACATAGCCACGCATGTTTATTTAAGCAATATCTACAGTTGCACAGCAGCAGAGTTAAGTAGTTGCAATAGAGACTGGATGGCCTGGGAAGCCAAAAATATTTACTATATGATCTTTTATGTAAAAAGATTGCTGACCCCCAATTTCATCCATCATCATTTGTAAGATGCATGATTTCTATATACAAGTAAAGAAAAAACTCTCCCAAATTAAACTAGACCTCAATGCTTTCATCTTAGATTTTTTTAACTTTATATTTATAAAAGTTATCTAGGTTCTTTAAATGGAGAGCTGTATCACCTATCTCACTTGTGAATACATCCAAGAAAAAATATATGCAAAACAACTGGGTTAGGATATTCCTTAAGCATCTTCCTATTCAGCAACTAAATCTTCTGAATCACTTTCTGATTGAAAATCACGTCTGTCCTTGTTTTACACACAATGCTGTCCTCAGTGCCTCTGTGTAATGCAGCATTCCTTAAGAGAATGCTTTGCTATTGTCTTGGGATTTTCTTTCCAGCTGCTAGTACCTGTTCTGGAAGTTCTGATTTTAATGCACATGCTGTGACAACTACCTTATGACCACTGCCAGGCCAGTGGTGAATTTAACAATTATCCCAATTTCAGAGGTGTTAAAATGTGGAGGGGAAATGACATGAATAATAAACATATTCGAAATTAGAACCATTGTCATCTGGCTGCCAAAGAACAAAGAACAAAACAGATAAAAGTTCTGTCCTCGAGGAGATGCAAGGCTAATGATTTAGGAAGATAATAAACAAATAAGGGTTCTATCAGTGGGTGATGAGTGTGTTAAAGTAAAATAAGCAGAGTGGGAGAAAGAGGAAGGGGAGGAGGGGAAGGAGGAGAGGAGAAGGATGAAGTGGACAGAGAGGAGGATGGAGCAGGGAGAGTTGGGGAAGAAAGTGGAGAAGGAGAGGGGGTAGGAAGAGAAGAGAATGAAGAGGGGAGGAAAGGAGGAGAAGAAGACAGAGAAGAAGAGAATGATGGGAAGGCACTACTGAGGTGGGGTATTGTCAACCAAAAACAAATCAGAGAAAAAATATCTCTAGATATGTTGCAATTATTAGGGAATTAGAAAAGAGAATTCTAACCACCCCCCGCCACCGCCCACTACACACACACACACAGCTAAGACCAGCCCATAGGCATCTGAAGAGAGAAACTTTCATTGACAAAAGGAGACATTCACATAAGCTGCTGGGAAACAGAGTTTACTGGTTTTAGAGACTCAAAGCCAGCATTGGAGTCAGTTCAACGGTAGAGGTGTTGTTACTGGGCAGGTGTTCCTTCCGGAGCATCTTATCTAAATTCACTGTCCTGACCCCGGGCTGTGGTTCCTGGTGGCAGCTGTGTGTGGGGGTTCATCCTGGTGGTCTCTCGGGCTGTGAAAGCCCAGGTGGGGACTGTTTCCTGGGGCTCTAAATCTCCATAGTCCTCAGTCACTCTGGAGACTGCGTTGAGGCAACAGAGAGATAGTTCCTTGGGCCCGAGGACCTCAGTGGGCAGCCTCGGCAGCTCCTGTCTCTGTCTAATGAGGATGAAGATAGACAGGTCCCAGGATGCAGCAGGTGGCTGCTGGAGGCAGGGTAGATGCAGGACCCCATACCTGTCTTCAGAGATAATTACACTCCTTGTGGGAGGCAGGTTGGATTGGGGTTTCCCTGACTTGCAGCCAAAAGCATCCTAAGCGGATCACAAGGAGGGTCTGCTGAGCACAGGGTCCAGGGCAGAACCGAGAATGTGGGGAAAGCCAAGATTTGGACAATCGAACACCAAAGAGGCCCAGGAGCCAGGCTCTCACCACCAGGATGACCTTGACAATCCCTGAGCCAGGCAGCCCTCGTGGAAGGAGGGCAGGGCCCTGTATGAGTGCAGAGAAAGGACTCGGGATCTCAGGCCATTTCCTAGTGTGCGGCATGACAAGAGGCAAGGGTACCAGCCAGAGAGCACAGAAGCCCACATGGAGCCTGAGAACCTGCACATACTAGCTGTGTCCCCTTAGGCAAGCCCACACCTCTCTCTAAATCAGTTCCTTCCTCTGCCACGTATGGACCGTAAAAGGACCTGCCTCTAGGGTTGCCACGTGGACAGATGAGATCATCCTTTCCAGGTGCTTTGCACAAGGCTTGGCAATGTTGAGTAGGTGACAACTTTGAATACAACTCAGCCTTATCTGTTCCCCTGTACTGCTGCCTGGTTGCCACACCCTGTCTGTCTGACTTTCAGATGCAAGCTGGGGTGCCGTCTCCTCCATGAAGTCTTCCCAGCTGTCCTCCCACTGCAGGTCTAGGTAGATGCCTTCTCTGTACTTCCATTTACCGTGCTTTTAAAATCTGCCTCTCCAACACCTGTTACGGTATGTGGCACCTTGTAGGTACTCAACAATTATTGAATAAACAAACTGAGAAAGCAGTGACTGGGTTCCAGGAACAAGGCAGAGGCTTATTTACCAAAACCAAGGACCAATGGACGAGCGGTGGGAAGGACCTGGTGCTGAATTTCCTGATTTCTTTTCCTGCACACTCCAGGTTGTATTAGTCTCAGAGGTGATTTCCATTCATGCAACAAATGTCACTAAGCTCCTACTGTATTCCACACTCTGTTCTTGGCATAAAGATGCAGCACTGAACAAGATAATCATAATTCCTGATCTCTTAGAGCTTGTTATGTTCTAGTGGCAGAAACAGACACACAAGGAAATACATAAAGTATGAGATAATTTCCAAGAAAGGTATTGAGAAGATAAGGCATGAATGTAGTGAGAGAGTGATTGGGGCAAGGAGCTCCTTTAAACAGGGTAGTCAGGGAAGACGTTTGAACAGAAATTGGCATGAATGATGAGGGGGAAGGAAGACAGGGCACAACCTGAGAAAGAATTTTCTGCAGAGAGGGAAAAGGCCCAGTGCAATGGTCCGGAGGCAGGATCAAGCCTGATGTGTTAGAGACACAAAAAAAAAGCCAGGGAGGTAGAGCTTGGGGAACAAGAGGAAAGGATGGTAGGAAGGTGGAAGGCAGGGGCCAAAGGAAGAAGAGGGAGTCCAGAGAGGATGCTGTCACGACTGTCCAGGTGGAAGATGGTGATGGTTTGGACAAAAGCCATGGAGGGAACTGGGACTGGAACATATTTTGGAAGTAGAGTCCACAGGACTTTGTGACTTTATTTGGAAATAGGATTCCTGCAGATGCAAGTTAACATGACATCTTTAGGATGGGCCCCAATGCAATATGGCTAGTGTCCTGATAAGAAGAGGAGAAGAGACACAGAGACAGACACACAGAGAGAAGGCCATGTGATGAGAAAGGCAGAGATGGGAGTGATGTAGCTACAAGCCAGCCAACATCAAGGACTGCTGGGAACAGCAGGAGCTGAGAGAGCATACCAGGGTAGTCAGATGGTCTTAACTGGGAGACCAAAGACGGGGCTATTTTCTTTCCAGCTTTGCCCTGGGTTGGCCCTGGCTGAGCACCCACACCCTGAGCCCTGCTCCAGGAATGTCTACAGCTTGTCCCACAGCTGGCCATCAATCATGGATGGGAGATTCCTGCCCTGGCATGGTTTGTCCTTTCTCCCTGCCTTCTGTGTCTACCACCTGCATGTGAAGTTATGCATTTTCGCCATGCTAGCTCTTTCCTTGAGGATGTCTGCGTCTCCCGTCTGTCAGAAGGCACCTCTTATTAGTACAAAGAAAATACCAATAGCACTGCCCACTGTTTATGATTTGCAAAGGGACTTTACTTTGTCTCTCCTTTGAGCCTCAGAAGTAATAATAATAGCTAATATTTATCGAGTACTTACAAGGCACTGGCACCAAGCTAAGGGCTTTACTTACTGTGATGAGTTCAGTCACATCCTCCAAAAAAAAGAGTGTTGAAGTCCTAACCTCCAGAACCTGTGAGTGTGACCTTATTTGGAAATAGGATTCTTGCAGATGCAACCAAGTTAAAATGAGGTCATTAGGATGAGCCTTAATCCAATATGACTGGTGTCCTTAGAAGAGGAGAGGAGACACAGAGGCAAACACACAGAGGAAAGGCCATATAACAACAGAGGCAGAGATTGGAGTGATGCAGCTGCAAGCCTATGAATGTCAAGGATTGCTGGGAACACCAGGAGATAAGAGAAAGGCACAGAGTAGATCCCCACCTATAGTCTTGCTATGGTTTGAATGTTTTTATCTCCTCTAAAACTCAGGTGGAAACTTAATCCCCAATGCAACTGCGTTGGGAGGTGGGACCTAATGGATGCTGTTTAGATCACGAGGGCAGAAGCCTCATGGATTAATGCTTCTATAAAAATGACTTTCAGGAGGGAATTTCTCTGTCTCTCTCTCTCTCTCTCTCTCTCTCTCTCTCTCTCTCTCTCTTCTGCCATGTGAAGACTCAGGGTTTATCCTCTGTTGCCCCTTCTACCTTCCACCTTGTGAGGATGCAACAAGAAGGTCTTCACCAGACACCAGTAACTTGATCTTGGATTTCCCAGCCTCCAGAACTGTGAGAAACACATTTCTGTTCTTCAAAAAATAACCAAGTCTGTGGTATTCAGTTATAACAGCACAAAATGGACTAAAATCAGACTCCATAAAGAGCATGGCCCCAGCAACACCTTGATTTTGGACTTTCAGCCTCGGGAAATTAATTTTTGTTGTTTTAGAGAGAATTAATTTTTGTTGTTTTAAGTTACTTTGTTGGTAGCCATCTATTTCAGCAGCCCTAGGAGGGTGTGACCAAGGACAGCTGGGGGCTTCGTAGTGTTTGTTAAGGTGCCACAGGCCAGGGCTAATGGGCAGTATCTTAGTCCATTCCTGCTGCTGTAACAAAATACCACAGACTGGGTAATTTATAAATAATAGAAATGTATTTCTCACAGCCCTGAAGTCTTGGAAGGCCAAGATCAAGACATCAGCAGTTTCAGTATCTGGTGAGGGCTCAGTCTCTGCTTCTAAGATGTTGCTTTAAATACCGCATTCTCCAAAAAGGATGAATGCTATGTCCTCACATGGTAGAAGAGATGGAAGGGCAGGAGGGCCTAGCTAGCTCTCTCCAGTCCTTCCATGATGTCACCAATCTCATCCATAAAGGCAGAGCTCTCATTCCTAATCACCTCCTAAAGGCCCCACCTCTTAATCCTATACACCTTGGTGATTACGTTTCAACTTATACGTTTGAGAGGACACATTCAGATCATAACAGACAGGAAACCACCCACTGGTTGGTTTCTCACCAGAGGCTGTTCATTTATAAGTCTCCTACATATCACCAGCAGGGAAGGGCTCCGCTGGTGTGGAAGCCACTTACTTGCTCACAGCCATGCCCTAGGAGCCAGAAGAAAGGAAAGCAAAGGAATACACGAAAAGAAGCCTTTTCCTCCAACGCCCCCTACTGCCAAGGCCTAGCATTGTACTAGCTGCCAAAGGAGAACAGTTCATACGATACCACTTCACTGTCAAACAGCAGGGCAAAAGAGGATGAATTGGGGCCAAAATACAATCAGGTAATACCTGGCACACCTCCAGATCAGAGGAAACAGACAGTTCTACAGCATATCCAACACCCTCCATGATTAACTGCCTGTCACCTCTTCAGTTCCATCTCTCACCACACCCTTCTATACACGGCAGGCTCCATGAGCAACTTACAATTCCCCCAACAAGGCAAGCTGCTCCATGCTTTTCCCTACTCAAGCAGTACCCACTCCCTGGGATGCCTTACCCCCTCCTCCCGGTCAACCTCCATCATATCTAAAGGCACGTTTTGAATACCTATGATGTTCTAGTCACTATACTGAGACTCCTTTATACATTATCTCATTTAATCTCACGTGCTGACCCTGTTGAGGAAGTGCACGCAGCCCCACTTCACAGGCCGGGAAACTGAGGTTCAGAAGTTCAGGGTAAATGAAACAAGATGTGTTAGTCTGTTTCCATGCTATTGATAAAGACATACCTGAGACCGGGCAATTTATAAAAAAAAAAAAAAAAAGGAAGTTTAATTGGACTTACAGTTCCACATGGCCAGGGAGGCCTCACAATCATGGTGGAAGGCAAGGAGGAACAAGTCACATCTTACATGGATGGCGGCAGGCAAAAAGCTTGTGCAGGGAAACCCACATTTTTAAACCATCAGATCTCATGAGACTCATTCACTATCAAGAGAACAACACAGGAAGGATGCACCCCCACGATTCAATCACCTCCCACTGGGTTCCTCCCATGACACATGAGAATTGTGTGAGTTACAATTCAAGATGAGATTTGGGTGGGGACACAGCCAAACCATATCACAAGATCACTCAGCAAATAAAGGATGGAGCTGGAATTCAAGCACTCTTCCCCTCATGCCCCTCCCAGGGGCTCAGGGATATCATCTTGTGGCAGAACTTGGTGTCCACCTTGTCCTAGCCAAGGTCATGTGGCAGGCAGTGTCACACCTGGATTCAGCCCAGGTGTGCTGGCCTGCAGAGTTCTACCACCCTAAATCACACTCCTATGTGTATCCTGACCCCAGACCATGGGATGCCTCTTCTTTAACTCTGCCTTCCAGTTCCAGAACAGCAGGGGTTTGGGGACCATCTACCAGTGATCACAAGGCCCATTTTCAGTATTATGGTTTTGCAGAATTTTTTAAAATATAAAATTTGAATCACTTACATCTTGAGACATACCCAGGGAGTTATATGCCAAATAAAAAATTCAAAATGAGCAAAGGTAACTGCCTCAGAAAGCATTCTGACCACATCCCTCTCTTGTATAAAATTCCCAGGCATCCTGTTGTCACTTAAATTCCCATTTCCTGGGTTACTGATGAAGTTGAGCACATTTTCTTATGCTATTAATCATTTCCATTTCCTCCAGAGTCCATCTGAACCCCAAGACTGTCTCCCAAAGTCCTAACGGAGTCATCTTGCCCAGAGTGGGGAGATTGGAAGGAGATGTTAAGACAAGTAGGAAACAGGCATTGTAGGGGAACTGGGGGAAGGGAATGGAGCCAAGGCAGAGGGAGTGGCACAGGCCCACTTCTCAGTCTCTCAGTCTGGCTGCACCTCTTCCTCCAGGTTTATTCCCTCTCCTCCCCACACCCTGCTCTGCCCCCTCTCATCTCCCCCAGATTATCCACTATCAGGCAGGTTGTGCTCTGCACCGGAGCACCAGCTGAATGCGCCAGCTAAACCCTCTCTCACTCTGTTTATCAAGCGCTGCACCCTCAGGGCTACATCTGCTCTGAGGGGAGCCTTTTGCTGACTAGTCACAGGCTCTGCACTGTAGCCAGCAGCAGTTCTGGAAGCACGAGAGGGAATGATGCAGGGGGCCCGTATTCACGGGGTTTTTTGGTTGTTGTTGTTTTTGAGATGGAGTCTAGCTCTGTTACCCAGGCTGGAGTGCAATGGCGCAATCTCAGCTCACTGAGACCTCCGCCTCCCAAGCTCAAGCAATTCTCCTCAGTCTCCCCAGTAGCTGGGATTACAGGCATATGCCACCATGCCCAGCTAATATTTGTATCTTTAGTAGAGACAAGGTTTCACCATGTTCGTCAGGCTGATCTCCAACTCCTGACCTCAAGTGATCGGCCTGCCTCAGCCTCCCAAAGTGCTGGGATTACAGGTGTGAGTCACCACACCTGGCCCATTGTCTATTTCTTTAGCCAAGACCCTACACATGAACCTGAACCCCAAACCATCTAGGGAAGCCATAGGGAAAGAAAAGCGGTCTCCTGACCGACACAGACTGGCTGTTCAATGCGCATGACCCCCTTGAAAATGATTCCTGGATGAGCCAAAAATATAATCCACTTCCTCAACTTCCAGGGGCCAGGCCAGGAGGTGGCCAGCCAGGGCTGAGCAATCCAGAGGCGTGCGTGGGCCGCGGCGCAGACAGATGCTGCTCTGGTTTATTTCCTATTAGCCTTGTAATGTAATACACTGTGTGTAATTGGTACATGAATCAAGAGACACACTCCCTCTACATTCTGCAGGGCTCTGCTGGAAAACTCACTGTGTTCTCTGCCTCGCTCTGGCTCCTCTCCATCTGGTCAACCTGACATTTCCGAGATGGTGAAGAAGCTACTTTGCTGCAGCTCCTAAATTGGGGAGTGACATATCCTGGGGTTTTCGTAAGTAGCAGCGATCAAATCATCAGATAGCCATCCTTCCTTTTCATTCCTAGAAAACAAGTCTATTTCCAACTGTAAGGAATTGGAGAACCCAGGCAGCAGCCAATAGGAACAGATGCTGGTAGACTGTGTCCAGGGCGATCTCACTTCCTGCCTCCACCACCACTCTGGCCGCCTCCCAACCAAACTCTGCCATCCTTCTCCATGGTCCCCCCTCAGCTAATCTTTCTACATTCTGTTGTTTGTTTGTTTTTGAGACGGAGTCTCGCTCTGTCGCCCAGGCTGGAGTGCAGTGGCGCAATCTCAGCTCACTGCAAGCTTTGCCTCCTGGGTTCACGCCATTCTCCAGCCTCAGCCTCCCAAGTAACTGGGACTACAGACGCACGCTGCCACTCCCAGCTAATTTTTTTTATTAGTAGTAGTAGTAGTAGTAGAGACGGGGTTTCACCATCTTAGCCAGGATGGTCTCCATCTCCTGACCTCGTGATCCACCCGCCTCCGCCTCCCAAAGTGCTGGAATTACAGGCATGAGCCACCGTGCCCGGAATCTGAATTCTTAAGGAAGTAGTGCAGGACAGTGCAAAATGCCTAAGTTTTGGAGACCCACCAACCCAAATTTGAACCTAGATCTGAGCGCCTAGGCCAAGTGACTTCACCCCCCCATACCTCAGTTTCTTCATCTGTAAAATGGGTATGACAATACCTTTCTCCTTGGCTTACAGTAAAGGCTAATTAAATCTCCCAGAAGGCCTAGCACAGAGTTTGTACTCGACAAATGTTAATTTGATGCCTCCACCTACACCCTTGGTCCCCAGCCCTGGCCTTGCCCCATCAAACTGTCGTGATTGGCTTTTCATGATGGCAAAGAATGAATCCAGGATACAGCCTGGGGTGAGGCCCAGGCTTTCACTTTAAACGCAGAGCTGTGAATTTACTAGGGCTGCCTAGAGTAGTTCTCATGTTCTAGGTATCCCTAATAAATTCCTTCCATGGCCAAACTTAATAATGAAGTGGCCAGCTTGCTCAAATGTCCCACCCTATTTAACACTTATGCATCTCTATCATGGCTCATCACACCCTTGGGTCAATCATCAGTCAGTCTTGCAGACTGTGGGATCTTAACATCCCATAATGGTATACACAAGAAATGCAGATTAATCTCATTTGTAAATGCAAATCTCACATGAGATCAGTGAAAGTGATATTAGCGTATGGCTCACGACATACACAAAGTCTCTGACAAATGAATGGTTAAGCAGCAAACAGTGTGGTTCCAAGTCCCTGCTCCCCCACTTACTAGCTGCACATCTATGAACAAGGTACTTAACTTCTCTATGCCTCAATTTCCTTAGACCATGTGCACTACAGGCCAGGTACGGTGACTCACGCCTGTAATCCCAGCACTTTGGGAGGCCGAGACAGGCGATCACCTGAGGTCAGGTGTTCACGACCAGCCTGGCCAACATGGAGAAACCCTGTCTCTACTAAAAATAGAAAAATTAGCCTAGTGTGGTGGTACACGGCTGTAATCCCAGATACTCAGGAGGCTGAGGCAGGAGGATTGCTTGAACCTGGGAGACGGAGGCTGCAGTGAGCCGACATCACGCCATTGCACTCTAACCTAGAGTGAGACTTTGTCTCAAAAAGAAAAAAAAAACAAACAAAAACAAAAAACATGTGCACAATATGACCTATCACGTTGAGTTGCAGTAAAAATAAATCCATGAACACATATGAAAAGCCTGGCACATGGTGAGCTCTCAAAAACTGCTAGTTATTTGTAGCTATGTAGAAGGGTTAGGCCTGTTAATAATTAACAAAGAGAAAAATCAATGAGGATAATGAATAAGTACCTCAAAAGAGAATAATTTCAATATCAAAGTACTACAAAGAACCCTTAGGAAAACTTACGAAATCCTCAAGCATTTTTGCAAGAAAAAGAAAATGACCCTCTTTATAGTTGTCCTATGAAAATATAATAAGAAGTGAAGGTTGTCCTAACACACCGTTATACCATCTTGTCAGAAAAATTCTACCAAAAAGAGAATGATTCATTCTGTGTTCGCTCTAAAAATTAGTGCACAATTTTAATTCTAATAAAATAGTGTTAAACACAAGATACAATGAACTTACTTTCATTATATTTAGCTGTATATTTCAGTGACAGGTTGGTAGTAGCCAAGAGGATGAGGGACTCATAAGGGTGGCATTATACAGAGATGGAACTAATATTCCAATGGGTAACTGAAAGCTTATGAAAGAAATACATTCATACTTGTATGGCCAGAGAGGTGACCCAGGCCAGGAAAAATTGAATCAAGAGCCTTTCTTTCTTTATTTTGATCAATAAATATCTGTTGTGCCAAATACCGTGCTAGATGCTTGGAATACAGCTGTGAACAAAGAGATAAAAAATCCTGACTCTCATGGTCTCTAATTCAGCTTGATGGAAGGGACAGGGGGATAAGATCTACACCGTGAACATATTCAGTAAGTAAATTAAACAGCATGTTGGAAGGGGACTAGTGTTACAAAAAAACGAAAAGGAGGCCGTGCGCCGTGGCTTACTCCTGTAATCCCCACACTCTGGGAGGCCAAGGCAGGAGAGTCGCCTGAGGTCAGGAGTTCAAGACCAGCCTTGCCAACATGGTAATAACCCATCTCTACTAAAAATACACAAATTAGCTGGGCATGGTGGCACATGCCTGTAATCCCAGCTACTTGGGAGGCTGAGGCAGGACAATTGCTTGAACCTGGGAGGCAGGGTATGCAATGAGCTGAGATCGCACCACTGCACTCCAGCCTGGGCAACAAAATGAGACTCCATCTCAAAAAAGAAAAAAAAAGGAGGATCAGGAATGCCAGAGCAGGAGGGAGCAAGGTGGGCCTGGTTGAGGAGATGGTGTCTGGGCAGACTGGAAGGAATGAAAGAATGAGCCATGAGACTATGTAGGGAAAAGCATTTCTGGCAGAGGGAACAGCAAGTGCAAAGATGCAAGTGTGTCTGATGTGTTCTGAGGAAGAGCCAGGAGGTCTGTGTAACTGGAAGACAGAGAGCCCATGAGGATCAGATTTTACAGAGTCTCATGGGCCATCTGACTTTATGTGGGGTCAGGGAAGGCTTTTGACCAGGAATGGACAGATATGGAGACAGATACAGCAGCTGGATGCAGCACAGACTGAAGAGAAAGAAGAAGGCAGGGAGGCTAGATGCGGTTGTCCAGGAGGAACGCACCTGGCTCACTCCAGGGGCCGCCAAGGTGGTGTGGGAAGTTGTGGGATTCAGGATACATCTGAAAGTTCTAACCAGCAGGATTTGCTGATGGAGTGGGTGTGGGATGTGAGGAAAAGTAGGCAGGGATCATTCATAGGTTCCTGGTTTAGGTCCATCTGGGCCCAGGCCTGGAGCCTAGTCAGTTGCCCCAACCCAAGGCAAGGGCGCATGGAAACGGTCACAGCATCCACTGTGCTGGCCTCATATGATCTCATTTAATGCTCACAGCAGGCCTGTGACATGGGCATTGTTAGTCGCACTGAAGACATGAGGGAAATTGAGTCCCAAGAAGTAACCAGACAAAGCTCACACGGCCAGCAAGCAGCAGAATGAAGAGGTGAAGCTGAGACGGTCTGACCTTGGCAGCCTGGAGCCTTAGCCACTGGGTGACGCTGCCGTCAACCTCCTCAAGGGGTCCCCCAGCTCTGGAATATTCTATGCTACAAAATCAGGAATCAAGAGACCCAGTTGCCACAGTTCTTGGCTTTTCCACCAACTGACCCTGTGGGCTTCAGGAAATGGCCTCTCCTCAAGGGCTGCAATTCCCCATCTGGGTTAAATGGGCCCTCCAGGGCTTTCCTACTAAAAAAAATCCACTGTGTAAATACTGCCATTTCCAGAAAGTTCTAGCAGCACCAGCAGACCCTTCCAGAGTGAGAGATGGGTTGCACTGCCCTCTGAAGCTCTGTCATGCTGCCTGTTCTCTGGTCTGTCCCTCTGCTGGTGAACCCACACTAGCTGACCACCCCTCTGTGGCAATGATAGACGCAGCTACTCAGCTCCTCAGCCAATGTCCCTGAGAGCTCCCACCTGTGCTCCCCTTCCCTGTTCCTCTTTCCCTTCATCAAACAAAGAGCTGCTCCAAGGGCAGGGTTCTGTTTTCAGCCACAGTGAGGTCTATCATGCAAGTCACTAAGTCGCCATTCACTGCGCACCTGTGATGTTCGGTGGCCTCATCTCATCTTAAGCTCTTGACAGCCGAGACGGAGACATTGTTTTATCCCCACCTCTATTAGGTCATGAAAAGCTGGACATAGGTGAGTTGAGAGCAGGCACAAGAGGATGGGCCAGGATTGGCCCTCCCAGTGGCCAGGCCCAGAGTCCAGAGTCCTTGGCAAGAACATTCAGCCTCCCTCCAACTCCAGCAAATTCATGGCACCTCTTCTCCAGGTGAGGCCTTCCCCCTAGGTTGCCACCCCCATCTCCACAGCACATTCTCCATCCCCTCATCTCAGAGACTGCACAAGTGCCCCTTCCTCCAGGAAGTCTTCCCTGATGCCCCAAGGGAAGGAACTTAACCTTCTACCGAAAACCCCAAGGCAGTTTCTAATAGTCACTTTTAGCTTTGGTTTTTCAGTGAGCACTGGAAGACAAAGTGGTTTTTAAGTGTATAGGCTCTAGAGCAGGACAGACCTGGGTTCAAATTCCACCTTCACTGTTTCTTAACTGTGTGGCCTTGGGCAAGTTACTCACCTCTCTGGACCTCCTTTTCCTCATTAGGCTTTTGGGAGATTTTAACTTAAATGGTCAATTTTAGGTATAGCGCTGATAGCAGCTGCTACTGCATCCTGAGGGCTTTCTGCAGACCAGGCACTGTTCTATGCTTGCCCTTTATGTTCAAGTCTGACAGCAGCCCTGCAACACAGGTTCAATCAATAGGCCCATTTTATAGAAGAGACTGAAGCACCCAGTGTTAAAATAATTTGCCCAAAGTTCCCTGGCTTCCCTACTTATTTGCTGTGTGCCTTTGGGCAAGTCACTTAACCTCTCTGATCTTGAACAAGTTATATTATTGCTTGTATGCCCCAGTTTCCTCCTCTGGAAAAGGGAGTTTCTGGCATGTATTAATACTGAAAAACAGATATGATATTTAAAAATCATCATGACTTTCATGTTTATTATTTACACAATTATAGACTTGCCCAAAAAGATAAGAGGTACGTCAGTAAACCTTCAACAAAGGAGGGAAGGAAAGAGGGCAAGAAGGAAGGAATGAGTAAGTGAATGAATAAACCCATGCATGCATCATCCACCGAGCGAAAGCTCTGAAGTGCAGATGGGGAGTAAAGAAATGTCAAGTATATTTTAGTCATAGATCTGACAATAGATGGAGCCTGCAGGTGCAGAAGAAAGGAAGACCCACATCGTTGGAACCACATAATCCAGCTGCCATTGCCTTTCAACCCTCAGAGCACGAGTCCGAGAGCCATTTGCATCCTGATGGATGGGGATGCAGATGGAAGTGTCAATTGACCATAATTGGTTCATAAATGGACCCCATAACACAAGTTATCAGTTGAACACCCCAGGGATGCTTTACTAACATTTCTAATTTACGGGTTCATTTGAGAAATCATCAGGGACAACAATCTAATAAATCAGGGGTTTGAAGGACTCCAGACAGCAGCACATACGGCCTTCCATGAAAAGGATAGTAGCGCTGAACTTTTGAGATAATCAGAGCAACTGTCACCATGGAGATGGGCTGCAAAAGGGAGCCTGGAGTCAGCGGCGATGACAGCTGGAAGCAGATTGTCCAGAAAGGACAACTTTTCCTGGGTGAAGTCGGAGTTTCCAGAGGAAGAAACTGCTATTAATTGTGCACCAACTTCGTGCAGGCACTTTATTTGCATGGCCTCATTTAAGCTACCTCAAAACACACCTGCGTGGTAACTGCTCTCATCCGCATTTTACAGACAAGGCTCAGACAGACTTGTTTCTTGCTCAGTTATTGCCAGTAACTGTTGAGCTGGAATTCAAACGCAGGAAATGCCCATTCAACTGTCCATGCTATTATCAATCACTGCACCCTTCTGGTCACCAGGTCCATTGCCCCATTCCACCACGGTGGAAACTGAAACCCAATGGTCTACCCACACACAAGCAAGTCACCAGCAGAGCTGGGGCAAGGATTCAGCATCTTGGTTTCTATCTTTGAGTTCTTTCTGGGCTGCTTCCCTGATACTGCCATTCCTCATCTGGCACCTTCTCCTCCCATTCTCATCTCCTTACTCTGCTTTTTTAATCCTTCATAACACTGTTGCCTGCTGTGTTCTATATTGTTGTTTGAGTGTCAGCACGCTCACATGAGTGAGCTGAGGGTTTGAGCTGTTTCCTTTTACAGCCATTTGTACTCCAAAATGGCGAAGCAGACTTGAATTCATATACAACTGGTTATACGCACATCCCCAGTGGAATCAAAATAACTAACGTCTGCTTGCTAAAGTTCTCCCCTTGGCTGTAGTCCCTGACCCCAGGGGTAGGGAACAAGCACTGCCTACCAATGCTCCTTTGTGGGCTTTCTCTGTGCCCCAGGATCTCTACGTCCCAGCTGACAATCCCTTTCATATTGACATATTCTTGAGAGGTGACAGGCTTTGTGGCTCACTAAGTTGCCTTTAGCCATCTCTGCTTCAGTGTGTTACGTGTTCATTATTACTTTGTCACTGAAAGGATTACCAAACCTCCTTTCTCCAGGTTTCTGGAGGACTTGCTCATTGTAATTCCCAACTATGAGCAGCAGTACAGGCTGCTGGCTGTGCATCCAATATTCATGTGTCTGCTTTTAATCAATAGTACCCCAATTTATTTAGAGCAGCAATGTTCACAGGTGAAAAACCACATTTTTCAGCCTTGCTTTCACCTAAGCAAGGAGGGGAACCAATGAGTTGAAAGAGAAAGTTATCGAATGGGATTCCCTCCAAAAGGGCTCTTGGCAAAGGCTAACCCAGTTGAGGGATTGGTCCTTTTTCCTTTCTACCTGGAATGCAAACCTGATGTCTGGAGCTCTAGCAGCTATTTTGGACTATGAGGCAACCATGAGGCTGGAAGCTGACGCTGAGGTAGGCAGACCTTGATGACAGTGGATCTGCCAACCCAGATTTTTAAGACATTTATTTCTGTATTCTGTGACCTCCAGCCAAAAATAATGTAAACAAATGTGCTAACACTTGTGTTTTTATTCAGCGGACCCTCACTGAGCACGTACTATGTGCAAGCTACTGTGTTAGGTGTGGAGCAGTAAAGACAAGTAAGCTATGTGCTTTCAAGGGTCTCATGGTGCAGAGGGATTCCACAAGTAAACAGCATGCCACCTTATGGAAACCATAACAGTAGAAAGCTCAGAGAGCTGAGGGATACAGAGAAGTGGGGTTGAACAGAGGAGGGAAGCTGACCCAGCCAGGAAGGACAGAAAAAGTCACCCAGACGATGCATTGCCTGTCACAGGACAAGGAGTCACTCGAGTAGACTTGGTGCAGAGAAATAAATAGAGGCAGGGACTGGATAGTGATAAGTTTGTTTGCCAGGCTGAAAGACGTGAGTTCTCCTTGTCCACACTTGAGTACACTCACGCACACCCCCCACACACACACACACACAGTGTGTCAGAGGCAATTTCTTCTTTGCCTCTGCTGAAGTCCCTCAGCATTCAGCAGTCTGTGTTTGGAACTTCCCCATGGATCAAAGATTCTGGGTTTACATTTTATCCACGACTCCCATCTGTTGGGGCAGGAATATGTTGCCTCCAAGACAGCTAAAGTCTTCTGTTACACCTGTGTGCCTGGATCATGGTCTGACAGGAAAGCACTGGCTAGGCAGGAAGGCTACCTGGGTCCCAGTCCCCTCCATACCCCTTAGTTGTTTAAGATAATTAATGACTTGCTCCATTCTTATTAGTATTTATTTGCACCTCTGCCTCGTCCTAGAAAAGACTTGAAGAGGTTGATTTGAATACATGCAACCCAGCCCCTTTTAAAGGAAGGAATAAAGAAACCAGTGTGAGGAAAAGGAAGGGGGAGGCAGCAAGACGTCCCCAGCACATTCTAAGATCCAGGAAGTCAGATGAATTTTATTTATTTTTTGAGACGGGGTCTCACTCTGTTGCCCAGGCTGGAGTGCAGTGGCACAGTCTCGGCTCACTGTGACCTCCGCCTCCTGGGTTCAAACGATTCTTATGCCTCAGCCTCCCGAGTAGCTGGGATTACAGGCACATGCCACCTTGCCTGGCTAAGTTTTATTTTTTTTTTTTATTTTTTATTTTTTTGAGACGGAGTCTCGCTCTGTCGCCCAGGCTGGAGTGCAGTGGCCGGATCTCAGCTCACTGCAAGCTCCGCCTCCCGGGTTTACGCCATTCTCTCGCCTCAGCCTCCCGAGTAGCTGGGACTACAGGCGCCTGCCATCTCGCCGGCTAATTTTTTGTATATTTTAGTAGAGACGGGGTTTCACCGTGTTAGCCAGGATGGTCCGATCTCCTGACCTCGTGATCCGCCCGTCTCGGCCTCCCAAAGTGCTGGGATTACAGGCTGAGCCACCGCGCCCGGCCTTGGCTAAGTTTTATATATTTTTAAATAGAGACAGAGTTTTGCCATGTTGGCTAGTCTGGTCTCAAACTCCCATCCTCAAGCAATCTACCCACCTAGGCTCCCCAAAATGCTGGGATTACAGACGTAAACCACCATGTCTGGCTGGCCAGATGAATTTTTCAGCTTAGTTTCTGGTAGCCACGGGGGTTGGAGGGAACAGAAACACAGCCACCTACAAGCAGTCAGGATGAGTGATTCAGAAAGACGGAAAATGGCCCAGCTGCTCCTGAAGTGGGCTTTCGCTGGCATGGTAGTTTTAGGAGAATTTAACCGTGGACCCTCATGAAAGGAACATCATGAGAGCCCTCTCAAGATCTTATTCACCTTCTAAAAGGAATTCTGGGGAGTGCATTTCTCTCCATCTAATTAGAGATACGATGTGGAGAGCAAACAGTCCGAAGTTGTAGTCTACAGCAAGGACCGGCATGTCACACAGACATTCCATGTTACCAGCCGAGGGAGGATCCAAGTGTGTTAATCAATTAATGGACCAACCTCTGAACAAAGAGAGGCGGAAGGAATACCTGTGGAGATACCAGTGAGAATACCTGTGCAAATACCCATTGGGATACCAGTGAGAAAACCCATGAGAATACCTGTGGGATACCTGTGAGAATGCCTGTGTGAATACCAGTGAGAATGCCTGTGGGGATACCTGGGAGAATGCCTTTGAGAATACCTATGGGAATGCCTATGGAAATGCCTGTAGAAATAAGTTTGGAATTACCTAGGGGAATACCTCTGGAAATATCCGTGGGAATGCCTGTGGGAATGCCTATGGGAATGCATGTGAGAATGCCTGTGGGGATACCTGTGAGAATGCCTGTGGGAATACCTGTGGAGATATTTGTGGGAAAGCCTATAGAAATACCTTTGGAAATACCTATGGAAATATCTGTAGGAATACCTGTGGAAATATCGGTAGGGATGCCTGTGAGAATACCTGTGTGGATACCAGTGAGAATGCCTGTGTGAATAACAGTGAGAATACCTGTGTGAATACCAGTGAGAATACCTGTGGGGATACCAGTGAGAATGCCTGTGGGGATACCAGTGAGAATGCCTGTGGGGATACCAGTGAGAATGTCTGTGTGGATACCAGTGAGAATGCCTGTGGGGATAGCAGTGAGAATGCCTGTGGGGATACCAGTGAGAATACCTGTGGGGATACCAGTGAGAATACCTGTGTGGATAGCAGTGAGAATGCCTGTGGGGATACCAGTGAGAATACCTGTGGGGATACCAGTGAGAATACCTGTGTGGATACCAGTGAGAATGCCTGTGGGGATACCAGTGAGAATACCTGTGTGAATACCAGTGAGAATGCCTGTGTGGATACCAGTGAGAATACCTGTGTGGATAGCAGTGAGAATGCCTGTGGGGATACCAGTGAGAATGCCTGTGGGAATACCCGAGAGAATGCCTGTGGGGATACCAGTGAGAATGCCTGTGGGAATACCCGAGAGAATGTCTGTGTGGATACCAGTGAGAATGCCTGTGGGGATACCAGTGAGAATGTCTGTGTGGATACCAGTGAGAATGCCTGTGGGGATACCAGTGAGAATACCTGTGTGAATACCAGTGAGAATACCTGTGGGGATACCAGTGAGAATGCCTGTGGGGATACCAGTGAGAATGTCTGTGTGGATACCAGTGAGAATGCCTGTGGGGATAGCAGTGAGAATGCCTGTGGGGATACCAGTGAGAATGCCTGTGGGGATACCAGTGAGAATACCTGTGTGAATACCAGTGAGATACCTGTGGGGATACCAGTGAGAATGCCTGTGGGGATACCAGTGAGAATGCCTGTGGGGATACCAGTGAGAATGTCTGTGTGGATACCAGTGAGAATGCCTGTGGGGATAGCAGTGAGAATGCCTGTGGGGATACCAGTGAGAATACCTGTGGGGATACCAGTGAGAATACCTGTGTGGATAGCAGTGAGAATGCCTGTGGGGATACCAGTGAGAATACCTGTGGGGATACCAGTGAGAATACCTGTGTGGATACCAGTGAGAATGCCTGTGGGGATACCAGTGAGAATACCTGTGTGAATACCAGTGAGAATGCCTGTGTGGATACCAGTGAGAATACCTGTGTGGATAGCAGTGAGAATGCCTGTGGGGATACCAGTGAGAATGCCTGTGGGGATACCAGTGAGAATGCCTGTGGGGATACCAGTGAGAATGCCTGTGGGGATACCAGTGAGAATGTCTGTGTGGATACCAGTGAGAATGCCTGTGGGGATAGCAGTGAGAATGCCTGTGGGGATACCAGTGAGAATACCTGTGGGGATACCAGTGAGAATACCTGTGTGGATAGCAGTGAGAATGCCTGTGTGGATACCAGTGAGAATACCTGTGGGGATACCAGTGAGAATACCTGTGTGGATACCAGTGAGAATGCCTGTGGGGATACCAGTGAGAATACCTGTGTGAATACCAGTGAGAATGCCTGTGTGGATACCAGTGAGAATACCTGTGTGGATAGCAGTGAGAATGCCTGTGGGGATACCAGTGAGAATGCCTGTGGGAATACCCGAGAGAATGCCTGTGGGGATACCAGTGAGAATGCCTGTGGGAATACCCGAGAGAATGTCTGTGTGGATACCAGTGAGAATGCCTGTGGGGATACCAGTGAGAATGTCTGTGTGGATACCAGTGAGAATGCCTGTGGGGATACCAGTGAGAATACCTGTGTGAATACCAGTGAGAATACCTGTGGGGATACAGTGAGAATGCCTGTGGGGATACCAGTGAGAATGTCTGTGTGGATACCAGTGAGAATGCCTGTGGGGATAGCAGTGAGAATGCCTGTGGGGATACCAGTGAGAATGCCTGTGGGGATACCAGTGAGAATACCTGTGTGAATACCAGTGAGAATGTCTGTGTGAATACCAGTGAGAATACCTGTGGGGATACCAGTGAGAATGCCTGTGGGGATACCAGTGAGAATGTCTGTGTGGATACCAGTGAGAATGCCTGTGGGGATAGCAGTGAGAATGCCTGTGGGGATACCAGTGAGAATGCCTGTGGGGATACCAGTGAGAATACCTGTGTGAATACCAGTGAGAATACTTGTGGGGATACCAGTGAGAATGCCTGTGGGGATACCAGTGAGAATGTCTGTGTGGATACCAGTGAGAATGCCTGTGGGGATAGCAGTGAGAATGCCTGTGGGGATACCAGTGAGAATGCCTGTGGGAATACCCGAGAGAATGCCTGTGAGAATGCCCATGTGATTACCAGTGAGAATACCTGTGAGAATGCCTGTGAGAACACCTGTGGGTATACCTGTGAGAATATCATAGGAACGCCTGTGGCAATACCTGTGGGATGCCTGTGGAAAGCTGTTTTCCTAGAGAAAATGGCTATGGATCTGCTCCCACACAAGAAACTATGTCCTAGCCCACCAAGCTAAGCCATAATCATTTTAGCTTAAATGTTTTTCAAAGTACATTTTGCTAATCTCCCAAGAAGGACTTAGAAAATTCCTAATACTGCACCCATAAGATGCCTAATGTTAAGCAAATACAACCTCCTGGTTAGTCCCTCCAATGGCTTAGTGGGAAAATGGAGCCCTAAGTGACTAAATGAGCGAATGCAATTCACAAGTTGTTGAATAAAAGCCAACTCAATGTTGGAGGACATCTGCCAAAAATGACAATTGGGGGTTGGGAGTAGTTCATCCTGAGCCATTTTTTTCTGACAGTAATGAGGCTAGTCCTGGTTCATGACAATAAAACCATGTCATCTGCATAGAAAAGACTTGTAACTTTCTGTTCCCTATAGCAAAGAGTAATGTATTCAGCTCGTCCAAAAATCTTTCAAGTCATAAAATACCCGTTAAAGGAAGCAGAGATGGAAGTACACTGCTCTTGTGCTGTAGCTAGAATTGCTATTTGGCTCATCGGGACACTGTTTCTGCTAACCTGGCCCTCATGCTGTGTTGAGGCACAAGTTCTATATAAGCACCCGTGGCAGGGTAGGGATCGATCTTGAGCTCCTGTAGTTTAGCCCATAATTGGTTACTCTCCATATAATTAGTTTCTCTCCACCGAGTCAAAGGCCAAAATCAGTCATTGCTATTGTAATTCTTATATCGTGCCTGACAAATTTCTGCACAAGTGGTATAGAAAGGTCAATAATGTGGGATAAATGTGTTGACAACCCCAGGGACTCCTCATACAAAATATAAACTTGAGAAATGCAACTTGCAATTGGTAAGAGGGAAGTTGGCAGGTAATTTAGCTGGAATATGAAGTAAACCAATGGGTCTATCATTTGGAGAGAAATGGAAGGTGATTCTTTTACAAAGTAGGATAATCTACCCTTTGGATCCACCCAGACAAGAGGTACATATAGAGTTAAGAAGAGGAAACAAAGTTGGCCACTACACACTTGAAATGTGGCACATCCGAAGCGAGGTGTGCCATAAGTGTAACACACACAGGAGTTCAAGGTAATACAAAGAAAGAATGCAAAACAACTCATTCATAACGATCTTATCATCATTATCATAATTTTATGTTGATCACATGTTGAGATGATAATGTTTGAATATTTGGGGTAAATAGAATACTATATATTATTAAAATTAATGCCATCTTTTTTTTACTTTTTTATTACGACCACTAGAGAATTTGAAATTACTTTCATGCCTCATGGTAACCACTTTTGAGATGACCCCCAGTGATCTCTTCCTCCCGGTCTTCACAGCCTTGTGTAGTCCCTCCCACATTGCCTCAGAGCTATCAGGGTTGGTCTGCATGACACATAGAATACTTCTGAAGTGATGACATGGGTGATGGTCCAGTTGTATGTGTCAGCTTGACTGGGCTAAGGAATACCCAGAAAACTGGCAAAACATTATTTCTGAGCATGCCTTTGTGGGTGTTTCCAGAAGAGGTTAGCATTTGAATCAGTAGACTGAGGAAAGAAGATGGCCTTCACCAATGAGGGCAGGCATCATCCAATCCACTGAGTGCCCAAATAGACCAAAAAGATAAAGGAATGGCAAACTTGTTTTCTTTCTCTTTCTCTCTTTCTCTCTCTCTCTCTCTCTCTCTCTCTCTCTCCCTCCCTCCCTCCCTCCCTCTCCACCCCCATCCCCACCCTGCCCCGTCCCTTGCCCTCCCTCCCTCCCTCCTTGAGATGGAACATCCACCATCTCCTGCCCTTCCTTGGATATTGGAGCTCCTGGTTCTTGTGTCTTCAGATTCTAGGACTTACCCCAGTACCCCATCCATCATCCCCACCCCCAGCCAGTTCTCAGGCTTCAGCTTCAAACCTGGACTGAATTATTCTGCCTCCAGCTTTCCTGATTCTCCAGCTTGCAGATGGCAGAGATCATGGCCTCCCAAATCACATGACCCAACTCCCATAATAAGTCTCCCCTTATATACCTATATCTTACTGGTTCTGTTTCTCCTGGGAACCTTAACTAATATAGTATGTCACTCTACTATCAGACTATGAAAGACTGCAACTGCTGTCTGTCTTGCTCGCTCACTCTCTCTCTCTCTTTTCACTTATTCCAGGAGAAGTTAAATGCAATGTTATGAGCAGCCCTATAGAGAGGCCGACATGGTGAGGTCTGAGTCTCTATCCACAGCCATGTTAGGGAAACTTCCTGGAAGCAGATTCACTGGCCCCAGTCCAGTCTCTGGTAATCACAGCCCAGCCTACATCCTGACCATGGTCTCATGCAGGATCTTGAGTTGGAACCACCCAGCTAAGCTGCTCTTAGATCCCTGATCCTCAGAAACTGTGTGAAATAATTAAGCCCTGGGGAATTTATCACAGAGTAATAGGTAAGTAATTCACATGCATTATATTTCTACCGAGCAGCATTGATCTCAAGCTAAAAACAAACAAACAAAAAAACCCAGCAAGCCTCTAGAGCAGACATTCTTAACCCTAACTGCACATTAAAATCACCTAGAGAACTTTCTTTAAATTAATGCCGCCGGGAACCACCCCAAACCAACTGAATCAGGAGGACCCCAGGGGGAGAGGCCTGGCACTTGTATTTTTTTAAGTTACCCAGGTGATATTAATGTGCAGCCAGGGTTGGGGTCACACTCTAAGGAAACGCTTCTCAAATGTCACGGTACTTAATTCTACATATCACCTAGGGCTTTGCCACTCAACTGTTGCATGCAAATTCTCTGACCGCTTGTTAGAAAGGCCAGGCCTAACCAACCAACTGTACACAATCAGAGTCTGCACTTTCAATAAGACTCTAGAAAATTTCAATGCACACTGAAGTTTCAGAAGCAGGGATTTAGGGTATCACTTTAAAACTGGACCTCAGGCCGGGCGCAGTGGCTCAAGCCTGTAATCCCAGCACTTTGGGAGGCCGAGACGGGTGGATCACGAGGTCAGGAGATCGAGACCATCCTGGTCTACACGGTGAAACCCCGTCTCTACTAAAAAATACAAAAAACTAGCCAGGCGAGATGGCGGGCGCCTGTAGTCCCAGCTACTCGGGAGGCTGAGGCAGGAGAATGGCGTAAACCCAGGAGGCGGAGCTTGCAGTGAGCCGAGATCGCGCCACTGCACTCCAGCCTGGGCGACAGAGCTAGACTCCGTCTCAAAATAAATAAATAAATAAATAAATAAATAAATAAATAAATAAAACTGGACCTCAGAAATCTCACCCTCCAAATTCCTGCTAAGGGTAACCATCCCCAGAATATGTTCTCCCTGAAAGATGTATTAGCTTGAAGTTGTGTGTGAGTTCTCTCCCCAGAGGATTCTGACATAATTAGTGTGGGTGGGGCCCAGCCACAGAGAATTGTGGGGGTTTGTGGGGGTTTTTTTTTTTTTTTTTTTGAGACATGGTCTCTCTCTGTCACCTAGGCTGGCATACAGTGGCACAATCACGGCTCACTGCAGCCTCGACTTCCTGAACTCAACCCATCCTCCTGCCTCAACCTCCCCAGTAGCTAGGACTACAGAAGGGTGCCACCGTGCCTGGCTAATTTTTCTCTATTTTTTGTAGAAGTGGGGTCTCACTATGTTGCCCAGGCTGCTCTGGAACTCCTGGGCTCAAGTGATCCTCCCACCTTGGCCTCCCAAAGTGCTGGGATTACAGGGATGAGCCACTGCGCCCAGCTTTGTGAACATTCTCCCGGGGTGATTCTAAGTTGCAGAATCACCTAGCTGGGGCCTTGGGAGCCACCACCCTGAGTGAGCATGAGATGGGAGACACATGCCCTCTATCAATCCTTTCTCTGGGTCTCTCATCTCACCACCATGAGTCTAAGTCAACAGATTACACATGAACCCTATGTTCCATCTAGGACTTATCTGAAGAAACAGCAATTTCTTCCAACTCTAGAGAAGAAAAACTTGCCAGCTGGGATTTCCCCAGAGCCAATGCACACATCTCAGTAAGGTACTTACCTAAGGGACTTCCTGGAGTACTATAATTCTAACGTTCATAAGCTTGAGTCACATCCTTGAAAACGAATCTCCAACAAGATGCAATATGACTATATGGCAAGATTTAGGTTTTATATCAATTATTGTGCCACTTCCAAACTCCTTTTCACACAGCTAACAGTGGCCACAGTTTAAGAATTGTTTTACTTGTTTGTTCATTTGTTTTGGGTTTTTCTCTGAAATTATTTATCAAACCAAGAATAAAGGACAAAATCCACATTTAATCAAATCTAAATGAACTAAAAGCCGGTTTTAATTTTCCGGCAACCCCATCAACAGTGGTAATGGAGTACCCCCAAGGTGTCTCTCAGCATTTCAAGAGATTCTCAGAAAAGCAATTTCCAGCAATTTACAAGTTCCATTCCCCTTTTCTCAACAGCCCCATCTTTTGAGATGCAACCATGAATTAATAGCCTTCAGCACGGCAATACCAAGGGTTAAGATGGGAGACATATTATTACTTTGTCTCTGGGTGAAAATCAGCATCCTAAATTTAGTAATAAATAAGAAAGGCTAACTGTAATACAATTTACAACACTGACTCCTTCAAACTACTTACCATAATTTGTAACTATTTTATCACTTCTCTATTTGTTTATCATTAGTGTCCTCTCTGATCTATGACCACATCAGGGCAGGAGCCATGTCCGTCTGGTTCAATATATCTCTCCTACTTAGTGTAGTGTCTGACACATAGTAGGCGCCAAATGAATGTTTGCTGAATGAAGGATTGAGTGGATAATTTCCCCAGATTCATGCCATGTACTAATGCTTAGTGCTTTATAAATCCATTGGTGAAAGTTTATCTGCTCAGCTTGACACGTCTGTTCATAAGGAGATGATCTATGGTAAATTAGTTCTACTCCAGAGCAGTTTAAGTGGAACCCTGAAAATCCTACACCAACCCTGACATTCTGTTCTTCAGACATTATTATGACTAACTTGAAATATGTGATATAAATGGAGGCTTTTAACCATCTTACACAACTCAAGGTCCAAGCAGGCTGAACATAACCACCTAGAGGGATGTGAGTCCACTTTGAGTCAAGTCCAGACTCTCTGGTTACTAAACCCTGAAAGGGTTTTGTTCTACATTCTATGTTGTGCTCTGAGCATTGCACCTCTCTCCAGGATCTGCCCAGCCTGCGGGGAGGAACCAGATCTCATTCCCAAGCAAGGGGGCTTAGAACTCAGTAGGTTATGAGAGGGCTTCAAACGTTCTCAACAAAATCTGGGGTGAAAAAGAATCAGTCAAACGTGAGCTCAGAATGGCAGACTAAAGTATCTTGGTTTCCCTAGGAAGCCATGTCAAATGCAGGTCTCAAGGGCAAATAAATAATACAAGGACTAAGAGTCTACTGAGAACTACTGATCCTCTCACCAGACCATCCTCATGATAGGCTATCTTCCTTTCATTGTCCCTGATCTCTCAGCACATAGGATCTAGCCCTCTTCTGCTCAGGAAGCTGTATCACAATCTCAGATACACACAGAGGGTTAATTCCTGGAAAAAAATGTTCTAGAGGGAAGTAGTAGAGAGTAGGAACCCTAAAGGCCTCAAATCTCTCACCAACCAACCTGCTGAGATCTTCACAGAGATGTTTCTTTGAAAGCTCTTTCTTAAAACTTAGGATGAAAAAATAATTCAGAAAAGAGGTGTGGAGTGGTGGAAAGAGCTTGAGATTGGGCAATAGAAAGATCGGGTTAAAGCTGGGACTCTGCCTCCTGCTAGAAGATAATGGAGAGACTCTGAGGGAGTCCCTTGCCTCACTGGGCTTCAGTTTCTTTAACTGTGCAAAAGGGATTATAGCTCCCACTTTCAACGGAAGCTGTGAGTGCCAAATGCCATAATACAATGGGCTTAGGACATAGTCCAACTGTAAACAAATGTGAAGGCATGCTGTAAATAAACAGAGGGGAGACGCTCAAGAAGGGGATTTTCCTTCCTTCTCTTCTTCCTTTCTACCTTCTCCCATGAACTTCAGGAGAGTAATTAGTCCATGTCTCCCATTGCTCAGGAAGTGCTAATGCCCCACACATGCAGTCACATGCCTTTTCTGGCACCATCTTCTGAAAAGAAAAACCATTTTGTCTGTCACACACACCTTGAAGCAGATACCATTGGTCGCACCCCCCAAACAGCAATTACCTGTCTTCTTCTGGCTGACAAACCCCAATTTTTTCCAGGAACTAAGCTCCAGAGAGTGGTAAGGAAAGCTGCCCCACTACGTAGTCCAAGGGAGCGAATGCTGAGTAACTCAACTTGTAATGGTAATTGCATTATATCTGCCAGCAACTGGTTTAAGTGGGGACATGTGACACAATCCTAGCCAATGGGAAACAAAGGGAATTTGCTAGAAGACTTCTAGGAAAGGTTTTTCTCTATGATTAGAAACAGTGAGAATAAAATGAATAAAATACCTAGGAATACAGCTAACCATGGAGGTTAAAGATCCCTACAATGAGAATTAAAAAACACTGCTCAAAAAAATGAGAGATAACACAAATGAAAAACCATGAATGCTCATAGATAGGAAGAATCAATATTATTAAAATGGCCATACTATCCAAAGCAATTTACAGATTCAATGCTATTTCTATCAAACTACCAATGACATTCTTCACAGAATTAGAAAAAACTATTTTAAAATTCATATGGAATCAAAAGAGAGCTCAAATAGCCACGGCAATTCTAAGCAAAAATAACAAAACTGGAGGCATCACACTACCCAACTTCAAACTATACTACAAGGCTACAGTAGCCAAAACAGCATGGTACTGGTACAAATACAGACCCATAGACCAGTGGAATAGAATAGAGAGCCTAGAAATAAAACTGTACACCTAGAGCCATCTGATCTTCAACAAAGCCAACAAAACAGCCAGTGGGTAAAGGACTTCCTATTCAATAAATGGTGTTATGGGATCCTTAGGGTGTCACTTTGCCAGCTGGAAACTGCTGGGCCCACTTGGCCTGGCAGGTCGTGCTCAGCTTGCACTACCGGCCTGGATTCTGTGCTTGCCAAGGGCAAGCGGAGCAGTGAGGGCTGTGTGAGTAAGCAAGCATGGGCTCTGTCCCATGTGCACAGCCAGGCACACTGGCTGTGGTGAGGCAGGCAGCTCTAGGTGCTGGCATGGGTACCAGCTCCCTGTAAGGCTGTGGCTGGACGAGGTGTCCTGCAAGTAGCTTTCACAGCTGGCACTAGGTAATGTGGTGGCACCCAGAAGCTTGGAGACAAGAGGGTGTCACAGCCCTGGCTCAGGGAGCTCCTAGGTCCAGGCTCCCCAAATGTCCACAGCTCTTCTCTCCTCATCACCTGCAACATGGTGAGCAAGAGGCATATTTCAACCCATTTGTGTTACAGTTCTTTCAGCCCCGCCATTCACCAGGTCCGGAGTTCTTGTCCCATTCCCAGAAAGAAAGAGGCATGTGCACAAGTGGAGGGTGAGCAGTGTGAAGAGGAGCTTCACTGAGCAGTAGAGTAGCTCAGCAGAGACTTGCAGTTGGTAGCTCCTCTCTGCAGCCAGGATGTTCTGATGAGTGTTCAGCTGTCAGCAGAGAGGAGACCCTGGAGTGGGTAGCTCCTCTCTGCAGCTGGTTGTCCCATCTTCTCTGTAAATCTGACTTAGTCTGGGGGTTTTATGGACTTCAAAGGGGAGGGAGTTCACGTTGATTGGTTCATGAGCGGGCCCAGAAAAAATACAAGTTCCCAATCGCCCCTAGGCTTCAGGGCTTCCCCAGAGGCTTCACCCTTTCTGCTCAAAAGTCTGTCTGCCTCCTGCTGCTGTTCATGGCACTCATGCTGTTGGTGCTGAGGGGTGCCTGCAGGCCAGTACTGAGCTATCCTCAGCCCCTCCTTGGCTTCCCTCCCATGCTCATTAGCATTCAAAATCCAGAGCAGGCCAAGGCGGCAGGGGGCTGGCATGTTAGCACTGTCCCCAGCATGCACATACCCAGCCAGGTTGCAACAGCACCCTAGCTTGTCCTGAACTTTTCTCTGAGATTAGAGCAGGAACCAGGAACAGGGAGAGGCCAGGCAGTGGAAGCAGGCATTTTCAAACTTGCAGAGCAGGTGCCAGGAGCTGAGAGAGGCCAGGTAGTGGGAGCAAACATTTCTGAGCCTGCAGGGGCAGGGGGACCTGAGAATGCATAGATGCCTGGGTCTGCAGTCATGGTTTGGGTCACTGCAGCTGTGCCTGGGAGGGTGGGGCTCCTGCCTACTCCTGCCCCCGAAAAGCACAGGGAGGCCCAGGTCTTCAGCTGCAGCTGGGTGGCCACAGCTGTGCCCAGGGAATGTGAAGCTCCCACCACGCCAACTCAGAAGGGGAGGGGCTGCTCCCTGTTCCCAATCCCACTGGCTCCATGGAGTGTAAAGCCCTGGCCGCACCTCTCCCACTGGGATAACTGATTAGCTATATGTAGAAGATTGAAACTGGACCCCTTCCTTACATCATATACAAAAATCAACTTAAGATGGATTAAAATTAAAACCTAAAACTACAAAAACCCTGGAAGGTAACCTAGGAAATACCATTCTGTACATAAGCCCTGCCAAAGATTTCATGACAAAGACACCAATAGCAATTGCAAGGAAAACAAAAATTAACAAATAGGACCTAATTAAACTAAAGTGCTTCTACACAGTAAAAGAGGCTATCAAGAGAGTAAACAGAAAACCTACAGAATTGAAGAAAATATTTGCAAACTATACATCTCACAAAGGTCTAATATCCAGCATCTATAAGGAACTTAAACAAATTAACAAGCAAAAAACAAACAACCCCATTAAAAAATGGGCAAAGGACATGAACAGACACGTTTCAAAAGAAGACATACGTATGGCTAAAAAACATATAAAAATGTTTAACATCACTAATCATTAGAGAAATGGAAATCAAAACCACAATGAGATACCATCTCACACAGTGAGAAAGGCTAGTATAAAAAACATAAAAAAAAAAACAGATGCTGTCATGGTTGCCAAGAAAAGGGAATCCTTATACACTGCTGGTGGGAATGTAAATTAGTTCAGTCATTGTGGAGAGTTCCCAGAGAACTTAAAACAGAAGTAACATTCAATCCAGCAATTCTATTATTGGGTATATATCCAAAGGAATATAAATCATTCTACCATGAAGACACATGCACACATATGTTCATCACAGTACTATTCACAATAGCAGCATCATGGAATCTACCTAAATGCCCATCAACAGTGAACTGGATAAAGAAAATATGGTGCATACACACCATGGAATACTATGCAGCCATAAAAAAGGAAGAAGAGCTTGTCCTTTGGCAGCAACATGGATAGAGCTGAAGGCCATAATCCTAAGCAAAGTAACACAGGAACATAAAACCTAATATCTCATGTTCTCACTTAGGAGTGGGAGCTAAACATTGAGCACACATGGACACAGAGAAGAGAACAACAGATACCAAGGCCTGCTTGAGAGTGGAGGGAAGGAGGAGGGAGAGGATGGAAAAAAGTATCTATTGGGTACTATGTTTATTACCTGGGTGACAAAAAAATCTGAACACCAAACCCTATGAAACACAATTCACTAATTTATTAATGACAAACCTGTACATGTACCCCCAAACCTAAGATAAAAGTTAAAAAATTTAAAAATAAATAAAAAGAATGAAAAAGGCAAGTCTTATCCTCCCAACTTGGAAAGGTTTGTGTGAGGCCTGGACCTGCAGCAACCATCTACCAGCCATATCAGACAAACTTAAAGATAAAACCAGTGCAATGGATGCAGCACAATTCATAATAGCTAAGATCTGCAAGCAACCAGGTGTCCATCAATGGATGATAGACAAAGAAAATGTGGTGTATATATACACAACAGAATACTATTCAGCCTTGAAAAGAAGGAAATCCAGTAGGACAATGATAGTTAACAAGAATTTATTTCATATTTCAAAATAGTTAGAAAAGAAGATTTAGAATATTTTCAGCCCAAAGAAATGATAAATGTTTGAGGTGATGGATATTCCAATTACCCTGATTTTATTATTATGCATTGTATGCATGTATAAAAATATCACATGCATGCTGTAAATACATACAACTATCATGTATCAATAAAAATTAATTAAAAATCACGTTTTTAAAAAAGGAAATCTATCATTTGCAACAACAAGGATGAACCTGGATGACGTTATGTCAAGTGAAATAAGCCAAGCACAAAATGACAAATACCTCATGATCTCACTTATATGTGGAGTCTAAGAAAGTCAAGCTTATAGAAGGAGAGTGAAGAATGGTGATTGCCAGGGGCTGGGAGTGTGGCTAGAGGGGGGACTGGAGAGATGTTGGTCAAAGGATATAAAATTTCAATTAGACAGGAGGAATGAATTCAAGAGACCTATTGTACCACATGGTGACTATAGTTAATAACCACGTGTTGTATTCTTAAAAACTGCTGGCTGGGTGCAGTGGCTCACGCCTGTAGTCTTTGGGAGGCCGAGAAGGGTGGATCACCTGAGGTTGGGAGTTTGAGACCAGCCTGACCGACATGAAGAAACCCCATCTCTACTAAAAATACAAAATTAGCCAGGCATGGTGGTGCATGCCTGTAATGTCAACTACTCAGGAGGATGAGGAAGGAGAATCACTTGAACCCAGGAGGCAGAGGTTGTGGTGAGCCCATATCACGCCATTGCACTCCAGCCTGGGCAACAAGAGCGAGACTCTATCTCAAAAAAAAAAAAAATTGCCAAGAATAAATTGTAAGTGTTCTCACTATTAAAAAAAAAAAACACGATAACTATGTGAGGTAATGCATATGTGAAGTAGCTTGATTTGACCTCTCCACAATGAATACATATTTCAAACCATCATATTGTACATGATAAATATATAAAATTTTTGTCATTTAAAATAAATAATATTTTAAAAATAACAAGAAAATGAAAACAGGATATGTTAAACCAATGCACTGGGGATGGCAGAGAAGAAAGACGGAAGTGTCTGGTTCTTCACATTGTTTTCGTGCCTGAACTAAGCCATTCTGCATCCTCCTACCCACACACATGGTTATGTGAATTAACAAACCCCCATTGTTTAAGCCTCTTTAAGTTGAGTATTCGATCACTTGCAGCCAAGATCATTCTGACCCACACTCCCTCCCAGACTCCAACACACACAGCCTATAACTTGCCTCCACTTTACTTGGGTTCCCAGTGCCTCCTTAACCTGCAGTTTGGTTGATGGTAGAGCCATCACTCACAAAAATGCCCATGGCTCCTTTACTGCCTGGGGGATAAAATTCATATCTGGAAAAATCAAACTGTGTTCCCTCACCTGGCCTCTCTCTAGCTTGTTATTTTACTTATAACATTGTCATTGCAAAAGTAAATTAAAGTGGATAATACCTGAGCAGACAAAGCTAGTTAGCCCTCATAAGTGACCTTATCTTTGCTTGATTTACAAACACAAGCAAAACTAAACTTAAGCTATTTCTTGTGAATGCCTGTGTTAATGAAAAACAGAACTGAAATCCAACCAAAAACAGCTGCCAACAAACTTACACAACAAGGGACTTTTCAGTGGAATTGATGAAATAAGGCAACTTTATAACTGTAACCAATCAAATATTTTCCTTGTATCACTTCTTCATCTCTCTATAAAAGCCTGTGTCTTCAACAGACCTTCTGAACCACTTCTGCTTTGGAGCTGCCTGATTCATGACTTGCTATTGCTCAAATAAACACTTTAAAATTGTATTGTGCCACAGTTCATTTTTCAACATCACAAATGGAAATTACATTGGGCATTTATGTGCTATGAATTTATTACCTGTTTATTATCTGTCTATTTTCAATGTAAGTTCCATGAGAATATAGACCTTGCCTCTTTCAACCACAACTGTCTCCTCAGCATAAAGATCACGGCCTAGCACATCATAGTGGATGCTTCAAAATTATTTTATGGATGCATAAATGATTGGCTGAACACAATCTACCTTTCCCACGTGCTCTTCCTAAATACTTCTTCATAAAATGAAACCCCTCTCTCATCCATGAAACAGTAACAGTGCATCATTGTATTAGTCTGTTCTCAAATTGCTATAAGGAACTACCTGAGACTGGGTAATTTATGAAGAAAAGAGGTTTAATTGACTCACAGTTCCACAGACTGTACAGGAAGCATGGTTGGGGAGGCCTCAGGAAACTTACAATCATGGCAGAAGGCAAAGGGGAAGCAGGCACATCTTCATATTGCAGAGCAGGAGAGAGAGAGAGAAGGGGGAGGTGTTATACACAAACAGATCTCATGAGAACTGTCTCACAATACAGCACTAGGAGGATGGCGCTAAACCATCAGAAAATACCCCCATGATCTAATCACCTCCCACCAGGCCCCACCTCCAACCCTCCAACATTGAGAATTAGAATTCAGCATGAGATTTGAACGGGGACACAGATCCAAAGCATATCAACTATGCATGCCTCAATGTGTCCCTGCTCCAAGTCTTTGTTCCTACAGAGTAGGTCACCACATGACCTACTCATTCTTTGACGCCCAACTCAAATTCTGCTTCTGAGGGTCAGTAAGGAACACTAGAAAGATCAAGGTAATTGACTCAGCTTGGAATCCTAGCTGTGCCACTACATAGCTGTGGGACCCTGGGCACATTACTTAAAGCCTCTGAAAGTTAGTTGCTTCGCTGTAAAACAAGGCTAAGATATCCACCTTAGCAGAGTTTATTTGCTTGTGAATTTTACAGTAGATTTAATAAGACAATTTAGAAAAGGGACCTACATATGATGGCCCCTCTCCTTCCTTTGTTGTTCCTCCTCTTCAAAACTTTCATTAATCCAACAGCCACACAATCTCTGACTTCTCTCTGACCACCCACAAGATTCCATCGCTGACCACTGATACTTCCTGCTTTGTGTCACTGTACGTCTGCAGCCATGTCCCCCTTCCCCCCACCCCAACCCACCCCCTACCCCAGAATGTAAGTCCCTCAGGGCAGGGGCCATATCTCCTTCATCTACATCTCCAGAGTGTTTGGCCCATAGTAGATACTCAAGAAGTATTCATGGAATAAGCACACACGTGAGTAATAAAATAACTGAAGTCAGTAACATCAGGGTTATGGCTAACCACGGGGGAGAGGGGAGCAAGTGTCCAGGTCCACACCACAGAAGGGTGTTCTGTTAACCTGTCCAGGGGCCAGTCACACCTTGGAAAGAGGCAAAATGAAAGGAAATCAAGCAAGGCGCTGAAAATAACAGCTGTAACTCTGGCAACTTTTCCCTCTGCTGCTCAGCTCTTCACCTGTGAAATGAGAGGGCTGAGCCAGATGGTCTCTGGGGATTCCAGCAAAGTGGGAGGAGTGTGAGGTGCAGAGCCAGACTCACCTGGGTTTGAACCGTGCTGCTTCTGGTGGCTAGCTGTGTAGCCCTACACTCATCACTCCACTTCTCTGGGCATAGCTCCTCAGCCGTTCAATGGCATTAATGACACCTAATTGATAAGGCTGTTGAATGGATTCAGTGAAACAGTGAGCACACAGCTGCAGGCCCGAGGCCCAGCAGAGAGAAAGGGCTCCATCGCCTCTCTCTTTTCACCTCTGCCACTTCCACCCCCAAAGATCCTGTCCTCGCCCTTGACCAAGCATCTCAAGTACCTGTCAGAGCTTCCTCTGCCCTGAGAGTAAGGAACCTCGTCTTCCCATCCAACAACCCCTTCCAGGGACCAGTGCTGGACTTGACTTCTAGGGGACTCTGGCCTCTTCACTGCAAAGGTCACCAAACTAGTTCATTTTTCTCCTGGCAAAGGAAAATTCTCCTGTCCAGCCCTAGGAGAGGGATAGGTCTAAGCAGGGTCATGTGACTCCCTCTGGCCACAGAATGTGAGCAGAAGGTCTATCAACCCCTTCTACTTCTGACTCATCAAAATTTCTCCTTTGAACAGAAAACCAAATACTGCATGTTCTCACTTATAGGTGGGAGTTGAACAATGTGAACACATGGACACAGGGAGGGGAACAACACACACTGGAGCTGGTCAGGGGGTTGGGGGCAAGGGGAGGGACAGCATTAGGACAAATACCTAATGCATGCAGGACTTAAACCTAGATGATGGGGTGATAGGTACAGCAAAGCACCAAGGCACATGTATAACTATGTAACAAATCTGCACATTCTGCACACGTATCCCAGAACTTAAAGTAAAATTTTAAAAATAATAATTTCTCCTTTGCTGTCTCCCTTTCCCCAGAAAACTTGGAGCCAACGATTGGAGAATGGTGGCATCACTGTTTGAAAGGAAGCTGGGTCCCTAAATGACTACGTTAGAATGTGATGTGGGTGAGATATTATACGTTCCCCAGATGATAGGGTTTACTTGTTACTGCAGCACAGCCTAGTCCACCCTAATTAAATCAGACAGCCTGACATTTCCAAGGAGCACAGCTCCTAAAATGGGGCATCTTTACCTGTTCCTTCTCTCAGGGTGAGTCCCTCCCTCTCCTCACGCACTCTTCTCAGGGAGTAGAGACCAGCTTTCCCTACCCCCAACCTCCCACCCCTGCCCTCTATGAAAGATCTATATTCTAACATCCAAATTCACGTTCACAGTCTCTTCCAGGGTATCCATCCCTCTTGTGCAAATTGGCTCCTCATGGCCAGCAAGGCATCGTGGAGCTCCCCAGGGGAGGGCTGTGATCAGGCCCTGCCATCATATTTTCTGCACCACCTTGCTTCTGGACCTCAGTTTCCCTACATCAGAAAGCCCCAGAATGCTTTTCCTGATCTGATATTTGCAAGCCATGGAAAGCACATCTGAGAGCAAATGAATGCCTGAGGCTGACAGCCAGCAGACTGCACCTCAGCCCAGCCTCCCCCACACACGACCATAGGCTCTCCTGGCTGGGTAAACATGTTTTATTGGGCCTGGGTACACTTCCTGGCCATTCTGCTCCCACCTTCCCTTCCCCTGCTCTGGCCAGTTCCCCAGCACAGCTCCTCCCTGGGGCCGCCAATACCTGTCCTTCAGATCCCCACTGCCTCCTGCCACTTTCCTACCCTGACACCTGCATCCCCAGCCTTAAGGGGCGTGGAGAGTTTCTTCTCTTATCAGCCTGTTTTACTACCCCCTCCTCCTTGGTTACACAGTCATTTGGAGCAAAATTCCTGGCAAGGACAGATCAACAACTGTCAGCTCCCAGTCGGAGAGAAAGGGCCTCTTCAGTTCTGTCTCAAGAGACTGGGAGAAGCAGCAGGAAGGACCCCACAAGGAAGGGAGAGGCACCCTGGGTCAGATGCCTGTGGAGAGTGCTTCACATGTGAAGTGAGGTCAGGAAAAATAGAATAGAAAAAAGCCAGGGCCAGCCCAGAGACACCTGAGAAGAATCAGACTCACAGCTCAGCCCAGCCCTGGCACAGAGAAGAGACAGGCCTGGCAGCACCCCGGGACCCCCTTTCCTCAGCCTCCACCTGCAGGGACAGCAGGAGCACTGATGCACTGAAGGTATGTTCTGGAGTCTGGACGCAGCAGAACTGAAGGAAGTAAAGATGGGTGTCTGGGAAGACCGCTCAAGCTGCAGTCAAGCCCAGGACTGAATTGGCCGCCTGAGGCCAAGGGTGGCACTCCAGCCTCCCAGAGGCTGGCTAGAGCCCCAGGAAAGGGCCAGAAGCCAGAGAAAGGGCAAAGGTGGGCACCCTGCCTCCATATCTCCTCTGGAGACTGCCTTCCTCTCTCCCGTGCCTTATTGTTTCTCCCTCTTCTCTTTGTTTGCCACTGGGCAGTGACCTCAGGGATCCTGGCCTAAGCTGGTGATTGTGCAGGCAATGCGTCCGAGAAGACCCTTCTCTGGAAGGTTGAACCCCAATTCAGCCATGGTGACTCCTTTGACATCAAACTGGTAAGGGCTGTGAGCTGTAGGCACAGGATACCCCTCCTTCCAGCTCTTCTGTTGTCATCTGCCCATGGAAATCCCTGCAGACGGGAAATCTTGCTTGGATCATCTAACTGGAGCCTCTCTGTTCTTCACCTCCACGCGCCCTCTTGACCCCAGGAGGTTCAGGGGAGGAAGTACGCCACTGTCCACTGGCACCCTCCTTGGCCTACAGAGTCACCCCTGAGCCCCCCAATGTGTGCTGAGGTGGGCCCTGCTCTCTGCAGGGGTATGGAGAGAAATAGCTTGGGGTGCTCTGAGGCCCCGAAGAAGCTGGGCCTGTCCTTCTCCATCGAGGCGATCCTAAAGAGGTCTGCCAGGAGAAATGACGTGGACAGACCAGAGGGGCCAGGCGGACAGGGCCCTGGAGAAGCTGTGGCCTCAGGCGCTGGGCTAGAAAAGCCTCCACAGGACCAGCTCCAGGGTAAGTGTCTTCTGATCATTTCTTTCTGTTTCCTGGTCTCCAAGACCCAGCTGGGCTCAGGCAGAGAAAAGGCTTTTCCGTCCATATCAACTGGATAGAGGGCTCTAAAATTCAGAGCAAGACTTGGCTCTGGGCTGGTTTCCTGATACACCTTTCAATCTAACCCAAAACTGCGGTTTTTTAGCTGCAGACACCAAAGCTCAGTTAGTTGCAGAATGCAGGGACCTGGGGCTTGTTACTGTAACCAGGCCCCGGCTAAGAATGCTAGTTACCGTTTATTCACCATTGACAATGTCACAGGCATTCTCTTTTAATTTCAGTAGAAAGCACGATTATCATAACTGGACAGATAAGAAAACTCACCTGTGAAAGAGAAGAGGAGGATAATGTCCCCAAGTTATGTAGCTGGTAAACAGAAGCCCCGCTATCAGGACCCGGCTCTGACTCCCCCAAATCCCTGCTGGGTCCAGCACAATCTCCTCCTCATAAGCCGAGTTCAGTCTGCAAAACTTCCAGGGGCTGAAGCTTTGCCCAGGGGCTTAAGCTTTGGCTTAGGAAAAGTCTGTCCACCCTAATCACCTTCCCCAAGCCAGTGGCCATCTCAAGGCCTGTCCCCAGATAACAGTGACCAGGTAGATCAAGAGCCGGCTTGAGGAAAGGAGGAAAGCTGCACTGGGGCATTGAGGTGGATGCACACACCTGCTAAGAGTTAGGAACCCAGGGTGCTAGTCTTGGCTCTGCCGTGGCCTGCTGTGTGACCTCAGGAAAGTCCCTGTCCACTGGAGCCTCAGGTTTCTTCTCGGCAAAACACTTGGGTGAGGGAATAAGAAATGGTGAAGCTGGTGATGTCTCAAGGACCTTCTGAGTCTGACAGTCATCGAGCCTGGAATATCTCACATGAGATTCTCAGTTCTCTCCCCTTTTCCCCCCTCTTTTAATCCAAGAAAATGCTGGAAAGGAAGCTCAGGGAGCCCTTAATGTCATTATCTGCCATAAATAGAGCTCCACATCCCCCCGACCAAGCAAGTGTCCCATGGAGGGAGCTGATGAGGGATCGCACTCAGCTGCAGGTATGAGGAAGACCAGGAGGGCTGTGTCCGCAGGCAGGAGGCTGGTGTGTTTCCCCGTGGCTGAGTTTTCCAAAGGGAAAGCGTCCCTAGCTCAATTTTTGGAAGTTCATTAATATCTTCCAGTCCATTAAAGATTCATAGAAACATTTCCACTTGGGGTCCTGAGTCTCTCCTGCTGCAGTTGCATAAATCTATGATCACCCTGTGTCATGAGAGGTCTTGCCCTTCCTACCAGAGCAGCTTCCCTTCCCCTAGCCTGATGACGGCAGGCTTCAGAAAGGAAGCCACTCTTTCTAGGCCTCCACGGAAGATTCTGGTATGTTCCGTGTCAGCTATCCATCTGGTCCCAGAACAGATCCCAGTAAGTGCCGACCAGACTAGTGGTGGTGACATCGGATGGTGTTTTATGACTTCCACAGCACTTTTGTGGCCATTTTCCCATCTCATTGTCACACTTGGGAGCCCATCTTACAGATGATGAAACCAAGAAGAGAAGATAAATCCCCCACAAAAACTATGTGAGTAATGAGCACTAGAATTGCACCCTGGTGGCCTGAGACCATCTACTCTAGATTATTCCTGAACATAGTTTAAATCCATCCATCTCCCACTATGCTGAAATTCAGCATTTCTGGAAGCTTGGAGAGGGTCCCACTGGCAGCTCTCAAGATGACCTTGGTGGGTATATAGATAAAGATGATCTAGCTCAATAGTCCTGTGATCACTTCTACACTAACCTTGTATTTATGATGAAAGACACTGCTATCCACGTATGGTCATGATATAAGGTATTATTTTAAAATACATTTATAATTTGAGTCAAACAAAAAAGTCTATTTGGGAAAATGCTAAACAAATAATACAGATGGGGTCCGAACATGCCAGAAACTATACAAAAGAAATGCAGAAATTGCACATGAGCTGGAGTCTGTGAAACACACTGGGTAAGGCGGGCAGGGATTCAGGAAACCTGCCCTCTAAGCCCAGATCTGGCCCCAGTGCGCAAGAGGACCTCAGGCCAGTCACTTCCCTCTCTGGCCTCAATCTCCCCACCTGTAACATGAAAAGGCAGGGCTAGAATATCCATAAGGTCTCTCCCAGCTCTGACATGCCATGACCAATTTAACAGCAAATTAATTGCTGAAAAACCTTGGAGATTCCCTCGTGGTGATTTTCCAACGTACAATCTTTCTCCCCGTGGAAGGGATGGTCATGATCCCAGGCAGGGCAGAAGCAGAGAGACTGGAAGGCCTCTCCCTACCCTCACAGGAGCCCTCATGCCCAGCCCTGTGCTTATTGCTGCTGGCTGATGCTTCTCTACTTCCCTGTTTTATGTGCCTCCTCTTGTGCAGGACCCCTCAGCAGAGAACAACAGGACCAGAAATAGCAACACCTTCTCCTTCCCCAAGAATAATGGTAGAGGAATAAGTTCCTCTTTGTCTCCACTTAACGTTTAAAAGGCTTCCTAGACTGGCTCACAGACAACCCTTGCCATCTCACCTAGGAAGCTATTAAAATGCAGCCTGTCAGGCACAGCACCCAAGACTCTGACTCTAAGTCAAAAGGCCCAGGAATCTGCATTCTAACAAGCTCTCCCAAATGATTCTGATGTTGGTGGCCCAAGGAAGTGGTCCTTTGAGGAAGCTGAGACTCAAAAAGGTAAAGTGGTTTGTTCCAAGCTACAGAGCCAGTACATGCGAGAGATGGGATCAGGCTAGTTATCTGGGCTCCAAGGCTAGTGTAGTGCTCTACTGTCCTCATTTCTCATGGCAGGGACAAAGGTCCCCCCTGATATCTTCCCACTCCTGCAGGGACCTTCATGATCTATAGGTTGGACGCTCCCAGATCTTAAAAGTCAATGGGAAAATCCAAGACGACCTCTCTATCTGAAAAGATTCCACACCGAACCTCCTGCTCTCTCTCCTCCAAGGAGAGGGAAGCCCTCCAAAACCCAGGACCCTCCAACGTTAAGGGAGACCCATTCAGGAGGAAGCCTCTTTATACCAAAAGCTCAGACCCTGGGAAGAAAGAGAGAGAGACCATCTTTGCACCTCTACCACTGATAATCCTCTGTGGGGAAATCATAGGCCCCAGGGGAAAGATGATGGAAAATTGACAAGGAAGAGAGACCACCCCAGTGGGTAAACCAGTATGGATTGCCTGGCCTCTGGGGAACCCAGAGATCTTCCCTTGCCTGCTCACCAGCTATTCATTCAGTGAATAACCACTGAGTGCTTACTCTGGGCCAGGCTGGGGGCTGGGAAGGTGAAGGTGAATAAAACAAGATGCAGTGACTACTCACCTGGAGGGGGATGGAAGTCCCTGACAGGGCCACCCTGGGGCAGTGCTGACTTCTGCCCATCTTGTCTGGTGGAGCTGGCTAGGGGCAAGGTAAAATTCTTGGCATTTGAGAAGCATCCTGTAGCAAGGGATAGCAACACTTTCTGCAAAGAAACAGATGGTAATGTCAAGCTTTGATGGTCAGATGGTCTCTATCACAATTACGCAACTCTTCCGTCACAGCTGAAACTCATCTGTAGAAAATGTGTAAATAAATGGGTAGGCTTATGTTCCAATAAAACTTTATATACAAAAACAGGAGTCGGTCAGGCCAGATTTGGCCCTCATGCTGCAGTTCATCAAGTGCCTGCCCCTGACACATTAGTGTGGCACTCAAAGTCCTTCCCATACTGGCCTTGTGCATCCCAGGCTCACCTCCCATCACACCCTCCCCGGCCCTGTCTGCCCTCGAGGTGCAGGCAACTCCTCTTCAAATTCCAAACCTTTCTTGCCCTTGAAATGCTTTGGTGTCTTTGCCATTTAGAAGCCACTGCTCCTCCTGCCACCTCTTCCTCTTCTTTCCCCTCTTCCTCCCTGTCTGTATTAATTTTCCACGGCTGTTGTAACAAATTACCACAACCTGAGTGGCTCAAAACACAGAAATATATTCTCTTACCATTCAGAAAGCCAGAAGTCTGAAATCCAGGTGTTGGCAGAGATAGCTCCTTCTGGAGGCTCCAAGGGAAAATCTGATCCATTCCTCTCTCGTAGTTTCTGGGGGTTCCAGCAACTCTTATGCTTCTTTGACTTGTAGACACATCACTCCACTTTGCCTCCATCTTCTCACAGCCTTGCCGTGTGTGTGTGTGATGTCCCTTTCTCTTATAAGGATACCTGTCATTGGATTTAGGGCCCACCCTAAATCTGCGATGATCTTATGCCCAGAACCTTAATTATATCTACAAAGACTCTATTTACAAAAAAAAAAAATTAGCAACTCCCAGGGGTTAGGACTTAGACATATCCTTTTGGGGGTCACTATTCTACCCATTCTGCCCATTACACTTTCCATCACTTCTTTGTCCCCTCATATTCCTCTTTCTCCTTTCCCTTCCCTGTCCCTCACCTCTTTCTCCTCTCCTCCTCCCTCTCTTCTCCCTCTTTTCCCTAGCCCTCTTCCTCCCCTGAACTACCTGAAATCAAAGACAGCTGCTCTGCTATGGGAACTGGGAGAGGCAGCCCTGGTTTGAGGCTGTGACTAAGGCCTGTGTGTATCTCATCACCTAGTGATTAACAGCTCTGGCTCTTACCCAGGTAGATCCAAGAGCTCCCATCAGAGCAGACAAGAACAGGGCAAAAGGACGTGGAGTTAAAAATGGGCACTTCCCTGAGAGAAGTGTGCTTTGGTCTTGCTCCAATGGACTCCATCTCTCAGTTCCTGACACCAGAGCTATGGGGGACCTTCCTACAGGGATACTGGGAGATTGGTTCTAGAATTGAGAACCTGGCTCAGTCTCAGGCCCTGAGGGGGCATAAGAAAGTGCAAGGCATGGCCCCTACCTGAAAAAAAAAGAGCACTGTATTAGTGTGGGGTCTTCCAAAAAAGCAGACCCTAAGGAAAGGATCTGAGCACAAGTAGTTGATATTGGACACACAAGGAAGTAGTGAAATAATATAAGGAAGGGGAAGCAATGAATAAAGCGTATGTTATTAAGCCAGTGGCCCCTATGGGTAATTGAAGCTCAAATCCTTTGGGAAATGGAGCAAACATACTCCCCAGAATTATCCAAGGATTTGATCCCTAAAGACAAACGCTGGCAGTAAGAAGCAGATACGGAGCACAGAAAGGCCTGGGTAATACAAGCCAGCCATTGACAACATCAACTATAATCATAAGGCCCAGAATGTCAGAGCTAGGAGAAATCCAAATGGGCAGAGGAGGAGGCTTAAAACCTTGGCTATAATTTAATTTTGATTTATCCATTGTATTCTTTATCCAGACACGCAACAAATAGCCACTGAATATCTACTGAGTGCCAGACATACCTATTGCACAACAAATCATCCCACAACTTAGTGGCTTAAAATAATAAATATTTATTATCTCACTCAGTTTTGTGGATCAGGAATTTGGGAGCAACTTAACTGGGTGGTTCTAGCTCAGGGTCCCTCGTAAGATTGCAGTAAAGATGTTATTTGGGGTTGCAGTCATCTGGAGGCTGGACTGGAATAAAAGATTTATGTCCATGGTGGTTCACTCACATGGCTGGTGAGTTGGTAACAGCCACTGGTGGGAGGACCCAGTTCTTCCCTATATAGGAACCTCCACATGCTGCTTGAGTGTCCTCACAAAATGGCAGATAGCCTTTCTCAAAGTAAATAATCCTAGAGGGACAGCCAAGTGGAAGCAGCTTCCTTTTAGGACTTAGCCTGAGAAATCACATCGCATCACTTTCACTGCATTTCATTCATTAGAAATGAGTCACCAAGTTGGGCCCACGAAGGAGAATTTGAAAGAAGTGTCCATGAAGTTGCAAACCCCTCTGACAGCCACTACGGTACTGAACTGGGCACTGGAGATAGTGTAGAGCATCACAAAACCTTTTTGGCCGGTTTTGTGGAAGATGATTTTTCCATGGACAGTGGGTGGGGGAATGGTTTCAGGATGATTCCAGCACATAACATTTATTGTGCACTTTATTTCTATTATTATTACCTACTCACCATAATGTAGAATCAATGGGAGCCCTGAGTTTATTTTTCCAATGAGAATCTAATGCTGCCACTGATCTGACAGCAGGTGAGACAAATAACCACCAAATAATCACAAATGAAAGTACAATTACAATTGTGACAAGTGCTGGGGAGATGGTGACATAGTACTCCAAGGGACGATTCCATGGGAGATTGGTCTGTCAGGGAGGTCAGAAAATGCTTCCTAGAGAAGTTATGGTTGGTCTGTAATCTGAAGACTGAGTAGGGTGGAAGGGAGGGCATTCCACATGGAGGGAGCCCCAAGGGCAAGAGCCTATTAATAGATGATGCCCAAGGATACAATTTGAGGTCTAGGAGCCAGAAAGGAGCCAACCCACGCGGCCTTGTAGGCTACAGTAGAGATTTTTATTTTTGCTTTGTATTCCTAGGGGAATGAAGAATCATTTTCAGATTTTAGGCAAAAAAAGTGTACAATGATCAGTATTAATGAGAGCTATTTGGTTACAATTGACAAAAATTATCTTAGGTTAGCTAAAATGGAGAGGGACATGTATTGCCTTGGAGGAAATTAAGAAATCAGTTCCCAGACTAAGCCACGTGAAGGGCAGAATGATAAGTAACCTTCAGCTGTGATGGGATCCAGACCCAATAATGTCATCAAGTCTCTGCAGCTGTTTCTCTCTGCATGCGCGCTCACCTCTTTCTTGCTGCTAATTGGCATTCTCCTAATAGCTTCCAATAGTTTCAAGAGTTAGATCAGTCTCCAGTGATGTCTTCAAGCCCTCTAAAATCCCATGTTCAAAAGCCCCAGAGGAGGGACACCCATTGGCCGAGCTTGAGTGAGATGTCCACGTCCAAACCAGTCAACTGAGACCAGAGGGTGTGGCTGGAGGAGTTGTGTGTGCTTGGGACTTGTCTGGAGTCTTCATCTTGCTCTTCTCCCTCTACTTCACTGTTCCATGCTGGGATGATGGTTCCTTATTTCAGGACCCTTAGAACCCTTCGTACATCATTTTAGACTCCATATATGGAAACCTCAAGTTTCTTTATCAATGGTGTGTTGCTGAAGAGGTTTCCTCCCCACTCCTTGTAAGGAGGCAGTTGTTAATAATTCGTCGGCCAGAAATGTCTCTTCCTCCTGTTTGAAAGCCCTGTGGCTTTGTATATCTCTAATCTGGGCACTCGGCACATTTGCCACCTTGGTCGGCCTTCCGTAGGTATTTAAGCAAAGAGAACAATTAAATTCCTCCTCAGTTCTTGGTAAGAAGGGTAACTAAATATGGATTTCCCCATTGAACAGGAACAAGTTCTAGGACACTTCCTGTGTCACACCTTGAAACATCCCCTGACTGCACAGCTTGTGTTGTCTGATTATTCCCCTGCATCAACATAGTATAGATTGGAGAAGAAGTGGAGAGGGTCTGAAACATAAACACACACTCATACACACACACACATGCACACATGCAACACATGCACACATGCACACAACTTCCCAGCAAGGAAGAGAGTTAGAACTGTTGAAATATTATAGCACATGAAATCAACCCATTGCTACCCTGTCCCAATAATCTGTGCCCATGCTTCATGTTTTAGTCTCACCAGACCTAAGCACATTGTCATTAGTCACATTGCAATAGCACAAATATGATATACAAGCCTAACAAAGTGCTTTAAAACACAGAAGAGGAAATAATGAACCCTGCGTAACACCATCAGAGACAGCCCTTCAGAGAAGAAGTGGCTTTTGAGATGGAGTCAGGCAGAGAAAGGGAGAGGACATTCCAGGAAGAGGAAAGCCTGTGAAGCAGCATCCAAGAGGTATAAAAAGGAATAATCCTTGAGAAACAACAAAATCGAGTGGCTGGAGTCTAAAATTCATGGAGCACAGTCACAAGAGATGAAAGAAGTAAGGTAGATGGAAGGTCAAGTGTGTCAAGAACTTTGGCCTTTATATGTGTATATCAGCATTTTTTAAGCCTTAGATTTTAAAATGTTTTGGGAACTTCAGGCTTTCATTGAGATGCATGACCAGAGCTGCTTGGATTAAGGGAAGATGGAGTAGGCCCCACACACACTACAATAAAGGAGCTCTACTGCTGTTTGTTTTGTAGGATTTCCTTATAATTTCATTTAATCAAAGGGTACAGTTGCTTTAAAATAAAAAAGGAAGAAAGAAAAAATATTTTAAATACATAAGTAAAAAGTATGGGTGAGTGTGGGTGTGTGTGGGTGTGTGGTTGGGGAGTACATATGCTAAAATTCCTACATACAAAATATTATGAAAGTGAGACCACAGGTGTGGAAGATGCAAGCCTCACACTGCCTAGAGAGTGCTAAGCCAGTCATCCCTGAGAGTGGCACTCCCTTTCTGGTGAGTTTTGCAAGGGTCTCCTCCTAATTGTTCCAGTGATTTCTTTATTCTCATCTCTTTCCACCTTGCTGTTTTATTTCGTTATTTATTTACACAAGAAGTTCCTGTGTATTACAGAAAAATAGAAAATACAGATTAATAGGTAAAAGAAATGTAACTATAATTCTACCATCTCACCATCCAGTAATAATCACTACAGATATTTTGACTGATTGACTCACAGAGACTCATAGAAAAAAAAAATGTTTACAAATATGGAAGCTAGTTTGTTGTAAGCTGAAATTTCACACTCTTAAATTAAAAACAAACAAAAAAAAAAACTACTGTGTTTCAACTAGGAGATTCACAACATACCTTAGAAAGAAATATTTGAGGCCAGGCGCGGTGGCTCAAGCCTGTAATCCCAGCACTTTGGGAGGCCGAGACGGGCGGATCACGAGGTCAGGAGATCGAGACCATCCTGGCTAACAGGGTGAAACCCCGTCTCTACTAAAAAATGCAAAAAACTAGCCGGGCGAGGTGGTGGACGCCTGTAGTCCCAGCTACTCGGGAGGCTGAGGCAGGAGAATGGCGGGAACCCGGGAGGTGGAGCTTGCAGTGAGCTTAGTTCCGGCCACTGCACTCCAGCCTGGGCGACAGAGCAAGACTCCGCCTCAAAAAAAAAAAAAAAGGAAGAAAGAAATATTTGATTTATTTGAGCTTTGACGGATGAGTAGGAGTTCGCTAGGCAAAGGAGGAGGACAAGGTATTCCAGACTCAGGGAGCACAGAACAAGGGCCTGGAAAATAAAAGTGCATAGCTGATTTGGGGAATGTGGAAATGGTCAGGTGGGACTAAAATTATAGAAATGACGAGGGAAAGCAGATGATGCTAGAAAGATGGAATGGGAAAGGCCTTGAATGCCATGCTAAGAAGCTTGCCTTGTTCCCTTTGGGCACAGGGAACCAAAGAAAGTCTGTGGCCTGACTAGGGAAATGAGGCCAGCACAGGTCAGCCATGGGGAGACTCCTGCCCTGCACCCCACCTTCGTGTGTCAGGAGGTGTCCCCTACAGGAGGGCTGCAAAGAGGGCCCTGGGTGTCCTCCATGGTGAACCCACTGTTTTCAGAAGACAAGGGTGAGGCCCGTTTCCAGAGACTGCCCAGCAGCAACGTCCCCGGGGCCTTTAGCTGCGCAACCAGGACCAATTAGCAGACCCCAGAGAAGAAGCAATCAGGGGAGGGCGCTGAGCGTGGAGAAACATCAGTTTATAATTAGGTGGCCTACTCACCTGTGTAAATTGTGTATTTCTTATGATCGATGTGCTAAACGGCTCAGGTTTAATTAAGTTCTGCTGACTCATTCTCTTCAAAGACCTATTAAAGTGTGAGTCACAGCTTGTACCATTAACAATGGGGACAGGAGCAACTTGAAAAGGGTGGCAGTTCCCTGCTGCCTCCACCCCCTCCACTGTTGTCCCCATGTGCCCACTCCCCAGGTAGGCTGGGCTGTGACCACCTGCTTCTTGGCTTCTCTGCCCAGAACCTGGTAGGGAGATGCTGGGCTGGATGGGAACCGAAGGGTTTTCTGACTCCTGATCCAGTGCTCCTTCCAGGATGATCCATGCTGCCTCAGAAGTGTCCCCTCTTATCAGGGACCCAGAACACCCTGGTTTCTCCTGGTGATTGAGAATCCTATCCTATGCATGGGCCAGGGCCATCAATGAGCTTGTATTTTCCAGCCTCTTGCCTAATGAGTTCCCAAAATTCTACACACTGAACTGCATTCTACCTTCTCTGTTCCATATTATGCTGTTCTGCCTTCTCCCACCTTATTCCCTTATTTGTAACTCTCTGTGGTCTGTAACCCAAGCATCAGCCTTCCTGGTGCCCTCACAGTCTCCTCTTTTCCTGCAGGAAAGTTGAAGTGCTGACCTTCATCATTCCTGAGCTGCCCCCTTGGACACTGCCCTTTACACTCCCACACTGCTTTGTGGGACATAATTAGGGGACTCTGCTCTGACTCATCGCCCAGAGCTCCTGGGCACCATCCCCTCCCCTGGTTATCCTCCTTCTCCCCAGGCACCAGCAGAGATGTGAGTGTGGGGCAGTCCTCTCTTCCTCTCGCCTTCCCTATACTTCCGGTTTCCCCAAAGCCATCAAAGCTGACACTGTACTTTCTTTCCTGGTATACCTGTCAGATACTTTCTTTCTTTCCTGCTGCCTCCATCCCCCTCCACTGTTGTCCCCACATGCCCGCTCCCCAGGTAGGCTGGGCTGTGACCACCTGCTTCTTGGCTTCTCTGCCCAGAACCTGGTAGGGAGATGCTGGGCTGGATGGGAACTCAAGGGTTTTCTCACTCCTGATCCAGTTCTTCTTCCAGGTGGGAGATTTCAGTGATCTTTCCTAATTGTTTCAGTGATTTCTTTATTCTCATCTCTTTCCACCCTGCTGCTTTATTTGGTTGTTTATTTACACAAGAAATTCCTGTATATTACAGAAAAATAGAAAATACAGATAAAAAGGTAAAAGAAATGTAACTAGAATTCTACTATGTGGCAATTAGAGGAACTTGCAATGCGGGGAGACACTTAAAATTAGACCCAGAATATGACTTTCCCAAAAATCCAGTGGGAGACCCTCTAAGGCAGCACTGTCCAGCAGAACTTTCTGTGATAACAATGTCCTATATCTGCACTATCCAATATCGTAGCCACTAGCCACATGTGGCTATCAAGCGATGGAGGGTATGACTAAGAAACTGAATTTTTGTACTCTATTTAAGTTAAATAGTCACATATAGCTAGGGGCTATCATATTGAACAGTGCAGTTCGAAGGAGTTAAACCCTTCACAAGGTACAACCTCAGATCCTAATCTCATTTCCATGACTCCAGGTTGAAGTCTGCCTCAGATCCTAACCTCATTTCCCTGGCTCCAGGTTGAAGTTTATTTGTCTCTCCCAAAACTGCTCTTGGCCTTCTGGTTGGGTCTTCCCAGTCATACTTCCTCACCAGTATGAATTTTAGGCACCCCTCCTTACTCCGAGAGAGGCCACTAAATCTGTGAGACACAGGGACAACAACATCATCACCATCATCATCACCTCTCAGAGACAAACATTTATCCTGAGAATGTGTAGTTGAAAGCTAATGAGAAAACATATTTTTCTCACCAGCCTATGACTTGGCAGGCAGCCCCTCCTCCATGAAGTCAGCAGTCAGGTTGTTTTGCAGAGCAGAGTTTAGATCCTTTCCTTCTTCACCCCACCTCTAAATTACCTTCTTCCAGTACTCTTGGGAACAGGAAAAAGCCATCATGTCTTAAAAGCTGCTCCTTTAGCTACACAAATGGAAGCTTTGAAATATTTATTTTATTATGGATTCTATTCTTAGTCATAAATCCTTGTTCACCTGCGTTTCCTTCTGGAGTAAATGGAGGAGATGGCTTATTTTCATTACGACCCATCTTATGTTTCTACTCCTGTGTTCTCCACATTATTTCATTTCCTGTATTCTGGTTCCACATCCCACATTCTCTCCCACATTTCTATAGTCCCAGGAAGACCTCAACTCCCTGCTGTCCTTGACACCTCAGTTTTCCAGGTCAACCTGGAATCTTCCCTTTTGTAATTTTTTTTTTTTTTTGGCAGCTTCCTGCAGAACTGTACCATATCATTTACTATCATCTAATATGCTGACTGACTGAATGAATGAAGGAGTAAATCCAATACTGTCAGGCATGGCTTGTTCATTTTGTACTCCTGCAGACAGGCCCTCAGTGCCTATTAGCTGCTGGTTACAGAGACAACATTCACTGAGCTCTTGGAATGAATTAACACCTGCCATTTCTCTCTACATCCATTCTGACTGATTTCAGCTGTATCCCTTAAACACAACACCAGCTCTAAACATAGAATAAATATCTTTTTAAAAAACCACGAAGTTAAAAAGGCAGTGTGCACTTGGGGAGGGAAAGGGGTCGAGAGGGAGAGGCAGAGATGAGGCTGTCCTACAGAGTTGGGTCACAGGCCAATAGCTTACTCTAGTGGGGAGTAATGTTCAAAGCCTGACCGCCTCCGACTCCCAAGAAGCTTCCAAGAAGCCACAAAAGTGAGCAAAAGTACTTTGAAAGGATAAAAATGGATTAACAACAAAAGTGAGGGGTGGTAGAAAGGATTGAGAACAAAAGCAAACCTGAAATCCCATTTCTACAACTGAGACAACTGGGCCTGGTGGCTTCCCGGAGAGAAATCTCACTGGCCTTGTCCCTTTCACCAAGTAAATGCATCCTGCAGGCAAGCCTGAGGCAAGGACTTTTGAGCCATTCATCCTCCATCCCAGAGAAGGAGGATTATAAATATCAGGGTGGATTTTGCCTTAGTGACCTGATCATTCAACGTCTCTCTCCCCCTCCATTCTACTGATGGGGAGACTGAGGCCCAGAGAATGAATCTAGAATGTGGCACAAGTTGCATAGTGGAACCAGGAACAGAGCTTGCATTTTCTGATGTCCAGCTCACTGGGTTTTCTACTATCCAATGACAGCAGGATCAATCATAAGCACCAAGAAAGAAAGCAAGTTAGTTGATTTTTTCAGGTGTTAAACCCTCAGAAGTGAAATCTATTTTTCACTGAGTGTCTACTCCAATTCTTAACATGTGATGACTTTACCTCTCTTATTTGGGGTAAAAAGCAAGTGGGCTGGGTGGGAGTCAAGGGACCTCAACTGGAGCTCAGACTCCCACCCCTCCTTTGTAGCAGCTTCAGCTCACGTCAGTCATCCTTTCTGATGTGTGACATCTGACATAGTACAGAGTTTCAGACAAATCCTGTGGAAGTCTTTTCTGTCCAACAGGACTGAGAGCAGAGCCTGAATTCTACTTTTATCCATTTAAGGCACATATTTGTTGAGCTCTCACGGGGAGCCAGTTCCTCAGCTGGTCTCAGATACAGTCAGATACAGTCCCAACTCAGATATAGTCCCTGCCCTCCAGGGGCTCACAGCCTAGAGATGGATGACAGAAGACACATGAGGCTTCCTTCCCTGGGAGGCTTAGCGTTCTCTGAGCATGCGTATGAGTGACCCTGGGACAGGAACTACCTAGGTTCTCAATTAATTCCTGAGAGCGACTTTTCTTATAAGGAATGAGGAAAAAATCAGGAGAGGCGAGGTGTCAGCTAGAATGGTACGAATTCCCCTGGGCCCCAAAAATGAAGGTGATCTGGGGAGACGGTTTGTGCCTTTTCTACAATCCCTAAAATCACATCACAGGGACAATCTGTGGTCCAATTAAGACAAGGATTTTAATTCTGTCCTCAGAAGTCCATGGTCAGGTAAACAAACCCACTGCCACCTGGTTTGGTCCTTCCTCCAACGTCCTCTGTCACCTGACTCCAACCAGGAGCTACAGGCAATGCTGGCTGAGTCTCCCATTCTGCCGATGGGGCAATCTTCCTTACTCTCCATGGTGTGGCCAGGTCCAAGGACCACTTTTCTGTCCTCATCGTAATTGGTCTGTCTGCAGCATGGACCCAGCTGACTGTGCCTTCTTTCTTGAAACAGTCCTCACTTGCCTCCTCCTTCAGAGGCCTCCCTTCTTGGTCTCTTTGCTGCCTTCCCCATTGCTGAACCTCTACATGGTGGAGGCACCATAGACTTGCTCCCAGGCCCTCTCCTTTCCCCCACCTACACTTTCTGCCTGTGTGATACCCATTCCCATGACTATAAAGGCCAAAGAGATGCTGACAATTCCCTAATTCGAACCTCCGTCCTCAGTTCCACTTTGAGCTCCAAACTTATCAATGCATCTTCCTATTCCATAGCCAATAGACATCACACACTTAACATGTCCAAAATGAACACCCAATTTCCCCATAATACAAACACATGAACACACACACACACACACACATGCACACGCACACACACAAACACACACACACACACCTTTTGCTCAAGCCAAAACCAAACTGTTGTCCCTGATTTATCTCAGCCAAAAGATAATCCACCAACCTCACCTGACAGCCTCTGTCCAAAATATACCCCATAATTAGCTCTATACCTCCCTGCAAACAACTTCAGCAGCATGACAAGAGAGATGGTAGTTGATGGATCTCATCCTACTTCTCACATCCACCACCCCTGCACCACTAGAGGGGTTTGATTCTCTTTCCTAGTTGTGTAACAAAAAATTTCCAGGGATTGATTCCAAAAGGTCCAGTTCAGCTTCCCACACTTGAACCAATCCAGTTCCCACTACAACTACTTGGTTGGTGTATGCGAAGAATCGTTTCCAAAAGGAGGGCAGGGCAGGTCTCAGAAAAGAGGCACTTCTGGGCAGATAAATCCCAACAGGTGTCCACTTCCCTCTGTTAGCTCAGTGACCACCATGTGTTCTAGGTCATGAGCAAGCCTATCTGTACCCCCTATGTCACCATATGATGAGTGCTTCCAATCAAGGACCAAGCCTTCAGCTTTTCTACACCTCACTGCCTAGCGTGGTGCCTGGCACAAAGAAGTATGTGCTTAACAAAAAAGGTGGATGAATGAATGACAAAGCTAGCAAGTAGAATGAAGATATTGCCAGTAAGGAAGATCACCCAGGGCTAAAAAGATTAGGACATAATTTTTGGAGATTATAAGAATGAATGCAGGTGCTAAAGAATCAGCAGACATTAGAATTGCAGACGAGAGAGAAGAGGTGATCCCAGACAGAGGGGACTGCCTTAGAAAAAACAAAGTGATAAGCACACACGTGATGGGTTATGGATATAGTAAGCAGCCCAACTTGAATGAAGCAAGGTATGTGGGTCAACAAAGTATTGGAGGCAGGGCTGGCTTCATGGGCATGTGTGTGACCAATGCAGATGCTCAGGACCCTGTGCTTAGAAGGAGGCCCTGAGAGTGGGATTGAATGCATATTGTCACCATCTTGAAATCTTAATAATTGTATATTTGAATATCTGATTAGTGAAATCCAGTGGAACAGTGGTGAATGCACCAGAAGCAATCAATGTCTTCTCATAACCTCCCAGCTTCTCTAGGATGGGCTTTTGGTCAACTGTTTCTCTGCTCCTACCCAGCAACTGCTGTTTCCTCCATCTTGGTGGGGAAGGGGACTGGGCAGGGGTTCACGGAAGATTGAGGTCAAGCACTGAGTTGCAGAGTGGAACCAAGTTTCTTCATGGGGTATCCATGACTGTAAGTCTTAGGGTGGGTCCCCAGGTCCCTGTGAGGTCTATTCTCACCCTGTGAGTATCCTTGTGCTGTCTGAGGGATGCATGACATGAAATAGCAAATAAAAACCCACTATGACAGTTTAAGAGACTATGGAAAAAATAAAAAGCTATTTTTCGGCTTTTTGATGAAAATGTGAAATTTTCACATTTTCATCTTGCACTGGGCCCCACAAATGATGCAGCCAGCCCTGACTAAAATGGAAGCTGGACGGGTGGGCTGGAGACAGACTGTCAACAGCTTTGACTGCTACCGAGCTCAGCCTTTACTTTGCAGACCAAGACTGACACACTTTTTCTATGAAGAACCAGGTGGTAATTACTTTAGTCTTTGCAGGCCACATGGTCTCTGTTGCAATGATTCAACTCTGCTGTTATAGTGCAAAAACTGTCAGAGACAATATGTAAACCAAAGGGAGAAGCTGTGTTCTAATAAAACTTTATTTAAAGACAGACAGTGGGCCAGGTTTGGCCTGGTGGCCATAGTTTGCCATCTCCTGCTGTAGACAAAAGAGAGTCATTGAAGGCAACTGAGCAGCAGGAAGGCACAATCAGAGAAGATTTTCTAGAAGGTTAATTTGGCCTCACTGTCCATGGTGGGTGAGGGTCGGTGTAGAGGCAGAGGATTTTAGGAAAGAGAATACTGTGAAGCTCCAAGCTTGAGAAGCCAGAGGCCAAGGCTCGGGAGCAGCAGTGGGGTGGAAGGGTAGGACAAGTCAACACAAAAACCTCACCTAGGTGCTGACATCAAGGCCACTGACCCAACTTGGACCTTCTCCCATGCAGAAGGGAGGAAGAGCAAGCGAAGGGTTCGTACCACCTTCACCACCGAGCAGCTGCATGAGTTGGAGAAGATCTTCCACTTCACCCACTACCCAGACGTTCACATCCGCAGCCAGCTGGCAGCCAGGATCAACCTCCCAGAAGCTCGGGTGCAGGTACAGCCATCCCTTCCTCAGCCCCCAGCCTCCATGCCCTTGGGACCATGTGTGAGACACAATATATCCTGGGCCCTTTGGGGTTGCCCCATCTAAAAGTTTCTGTTGGCTTTATCCTGTGAATATAGTCATTTTGGCCAAATATTATTTTCTGTGAAATGAGGTCACTCTAGTTCCAAAATGGTTTCTCTCTTCTGGGAATGGAAAGGGACTGAAGTGGCATCCGTGATCACCACGGATCTCTGCTCCATACCCTTCCTCCCCAATTGGCGACAGTTCCAAAATGTCGTTCACCATGCAGCCTCATTCACAAAATAGGTCTTAGCCATCTAGACCGGGGGTCAACAACCTTTCCGCAAAGAGCCAGATGGTAATGACGTTAGGCTTTGCAGGGTATATTGTCAGTGTCAGAGCAACTGTTCAAACAGGCCAAGGTAGCACAAAAACAGCTTCAGAAAATATGTAAACACACTTTATTTATGAACATGAAATTTGAATATTGTGTAATTTGCCCGTGTCGTAAAATATTACCCTTCTTTTTTTTTTTCTAGCCATTTAAAAATGTGAAAACTATTCTTAGTTCATGAGCCATTCAAAAACAGGTGGAAGGCCAGATTTAGCCTGTAGGCTGCCGTTTGTCAACCCCTGATCTAGGACACATGGGGATTCCTTTGGAGGCAGTGTAGCAAAGTGGAAAAAGTCTTGAATTCATGGTCTTGGTTGGAGACCTGGTTTAAGCACCAACAGGCTAATCTCTCATCCGTGATCTCTTTACCCCAGTTATGTATTGCTTCATAGCAGGGTTAGAAATACAGTAGCCCATTGTCACTCACCAGAGGTATTTCCTGCCCTCTTCACATGCACCCAGCTTTGCAAGTGCCACTCTAGCACATGACATTCCACCAGATCCGACTGTGGCACCGTTAGCATTCTCTCTAAAATAGTTTTGTAAGTCACTCTCCTTTTTTTCTTTCCACAAATGCAATGGACTCATTCTAATTCAAAATCAGGCCAACATTTGGTTCTTTATTCTATCCTTTCCTTCTGGCTGAGGACCACTCCTCTCTTAGACTTCTCTCCTTTTTTTTCCCATCTAGAATCAGGCACTGGCTAAATGGGAAACCCCTGTATCAGCCACAAAGCCCAGAATTCAACACCTGCCTGTGCAGAATTACCAAGGATAAATGGCCACAAGTCAGGGACCATCAGCACCTGCTCAGGAATGCAGGGAGCTGCCAATGTTCAGCCTGCCAAGGGGCCCCAGGGGTTGAAAACGGGTGGCCCACTGGTGACCCACACATGACTTCCATTTTGTCTGCACAGTAGTTTAAAACTCAGAAGCTTTCACATAAAAATCAAGATTCCACTTTGGAGATTGCATGAACCTGCAACACCAGACTCACATTTCCACGTGGTGACTGTTGACAGGAGCTGAGAAGCTGCCCCATTTTGGCTTTATTCACCACAGACCCCGACACTCCCAATTGTGCAGCCCCAGCTGCTTCACTCATGCACGGGCCCCTGGCCTTGTAGGCATTGAAGGTGGAAACCCTGGTTCCCTCTCAGAAAGCTGACCTCCAGATCCAAAGACATCCTGAATGCCACAGAGCTTTACAAACTGTAAAGTGAAGTCCCTTGGAAGGCATAGTTATTATGAATTTGGGGGAGGTGTATTAGATGGAGGAAAACTCTTACTTATCCCCATCCTTTCTCCCTAATTACAGATCTGGTTCCAGAATCAGCGAGCCAAGTGGCGGAAGCAGGAGAAGATTGGCAGCCTGGGGGCTCCACAGCAGCTGAGTGAAGCCAGCGTGGCCCTGCCCACAAATCTGGATGTGGCTGTAAGTGGCTGAGGACTCAAGGTAGGGTGGAAGGAGCCATTGTCTGGGAATATCCCAGTCAGACCCAGATGTGAAGAAGCATCTCGGGGGTTCTGTCTACAGGAAAAGGTGCAAGGAAAAATCTTTTAGAAACAGCATGGGGTAAGGAGAAATCTGGAAGACTGTGAGGCCTGGGACAAGTGGCTGCCTCTCTGTCCTCATGTCCTCCTCCCTTAGTGATCATCATGGTGCCTGTCCTTCCTGTGCAAAAATTCTCAGTTTATAAAACAGGATCACAGAGGGAAGTGCAGTACACAGACGTTGGAGTCAGAGTGCCTGAGTTCAAATCCCAGCTCTGAATTACCTGAGGTGTGGCTTAGAAGAGTCACCTAATCCCTCAGAGAGTATAATAAAGTTTTTTGAGGAGGATGAAATAACTGAGACATAGAGGATGCCTAGCACCTAGGAAGTGCTCCCTAAGTATTTAGGGAGCCATCCATGGAGACAGCACATATTTTTGAGTCGGCACCAGGTGCTAAACACTGGGGATAGAGCAATAAACAAAATAGACAATACTTCTCTGCCCTAGAGTTAAAGGTTTTTACATACCCACAGCAATGCCTGGGATTTTTCATTTATTCATTCTTTGCAAATGCAGAAGCTGGGCCCTGAGAGGCAAAGTGACTTTTCCATGTCAAACAATTGTAAGTACCAGGATTCAAGCCAGGTTTTAAATCCCCAGACCATGCACTTCTCCCCATCTACAGTAACCAACCGTCCAGGTTTGCATGGGTCCACACAGGACTTTCAGAGCTAAAACCAGAAGGTCCTAAGCAAACTAGAACAAGTGGATCACATTACCCACCCTTAGCTTCCCAAGCCAGGGAGGAAAAGGCTGAGAAGCTGCAGAGACAGCTTAGGACTCACTTCTCTCTCCTGACCTCTCCTTGTGACAGGGGCCCATGTGGACATCCACTGCTCTGCACAGGCTGGCTCCTCCCACAAGCTGTTGTCCATCGGCTCAAGATCAGCTGGCCTCTGCCTGGTTTCCTGCCTGGATCACCCGCCTCCCAGGGCACCCATGTGACACACAGCCTGTCCCAAGTCCTCCCATCCATCAAACTTGCATCCCTGTGTTATGCATCCTTCCACCTCCACACCCCAAATGGGGCAGCATCTGTGCTACTTCAACATAGATTGGACATCCTCTCCCAAATGAGCCATTTTCCTATCTAGGTGAAGGCAGGTAGCAGATGTGCCCTGGGCCTCTGGGGGAATCGATCTCACAATCCAAAAATGGTCCACAGCCCAGGAAGCTACCCTGAACATGCCAGTTGGAAAGCTGCACCAGACTCAAAAGCAAAGTAAACAATAAAGGACAGCTCTCGTCTCTCCTGGCTAAAGCTGTTCTCCTGGTTCAGAAGACAGGCTGGATGAGATCTCAGGCTGAGCTCCAACATACGGAGGTAATCCTCCAGCACCTGTGCTTCCTCTAACTTGCTGTGTGACCTCCATCTGGTCACTCACCTCATCTGGTCACCCTGGACCTCATCTGTAAGACGAGCCAGCTGGATAAGATGATTTCTGAAGACCCTTCCATGGTGGGCACCAAGGCACAGAGGAGGCCAAGGAGAGGTTGTTTGTTCATGCATGCGTTCATCCATGACACAGGAGTACCTACTGAGGACTCCATAAACAGAACAGGATGTAGAAATAAACAATTCGGGTTCTGTCCACGTTTGTCAAAGGGTGGTTCTGGCCCACCTCTGAAAGCAGAATACTTGCTCAACAACCTTGCTGTTGGCCCAAATCTAACACATTCTTTATGACTGTGAGCAACTCAGAGTGAGAGAAAAATGCAGAAAGTTTTTAAAATTCTGAACAGGATTTAGTGTCTTTCGTTATCTCGTTGGATGGGGAAGGGATGTTGTCATTTCTGGCACAGATGAAAAGTAGAACGGTAAGCTCTTTTCGTTCAGTTTATCTTTCTAGGATATATGAAAAGGGACCAGCTGGAAGACCAGCCTCACTCTGTCCTCGAAAGCCTAAGCTTTCATTCAACTCCCTTTTTCCATGCAAAGACCCTGGGCAAACCACATGTTCTGTCTGAGCCTCAGTTTTCCTATCCGTAAAATGAAGGTAGCCTGGCCTGCCTCAAAGAGTGTTCAGGAGGCTCTGAGAGGACATGAGTGTACTTTGCAAAGTGAGGGTGAGGCCCAGTGTGGAGTGATATCGTTATTCCAAGATTCCACTGCAAAAGTGGCTGCTTTGGATCCCAGCCCAGGATGAGTAGTTCCTGCTCCCAGGGAGGTCATCCGCTGAGTGTCTCTTTTGTACAGGTGTCTCTGATTCTTGTCCTTGCAGGTGAAAGACAGGGCCTGCTCCCCTAAGCTGGGAAGCCTGGAATGACCTCTTGCACAAGCCTCAAGTAAATTCCAGGAATCTTCCCCAAATCCCAGATCCTCTGCAATCTACCTGCACCCCTGACCCACCCAGGAGTTGGACCGGGAGTTGGGAAGCCTAGGTCTTAGTCCTACACTCCTTCTAATTTGCTGTAAGGTAATAACCTTACCATTAACCTCTCTGGGCCTCAGTTTTCTCATCTGTTTTGGAGGTAGCAAGGCTAGCTCTGCCTTCAGGTATGCAATATGCCAGAACTACAGACAACAGCCCACAGGATGCAAAAGTGCTTTGCCATCTTAAAAGTGCCAGATCACCCAGAGTCTATGAATGTGGATATCGACACCAGGTCTCCAGCACTGCTGGATGAAAGGAGAAGGCTGGAGGCTGAGGGAGGAAAGAGCAGTTAACAAACAAAGGCAGTAGCTCATCACTTGGGTAGCAGGTACCCATCTTAGGACCCTAAACTCAAATGTGCAAAATAAAATTTCTATCATTTTGTTATAACTGGATTTACTTTCTATGTTGTTTTGCAGGAAATGTATTCTGGTTACTTCTAGCCTCTATTCCCCTTCTTCCCACAGGGGTCTTTACTAGGCTGAGGGGGAGGGTTGGAGAAGTGTTTATGCAAAGGCCACCGCCAGCCTCCCACAGGGTATGTTTGTTTGCTTCTCAGCTTTCTCAGTCTCCTGCTAGTGTCTTATCTAGCCTGGCCTTGGGCATGACCCCTCTGCCCTAGGGACGCATCACCCCATTCAACTCCCTTTTGGGGGTTCACTCCACATCCTCCGCTGTAGCCTCTCACCATAGTTGTGAATCCTCGCTGGCTTCCTCTCTCTTTCATGAGCAAGAGGAAAAGCTGACAAGTCTCCCACACACTTCTAGGGTCATGGGAGCCCTGGGCCAGGCAGCAGGTCTCACTCATTCTAGACCTCCCACAGCCATTTCTCATGCCCTGGTGATAGGCAGGTCATGGCTGAGACTTGCAGATCTCCAAACTTGTAAGAAGAGTGGAAAAGATGCAGGTCCTCTCTGCTCTGTGGTCCCACTCCCCTTTCTCGGCAACATACTCTACTTCCCCAGGCTCCTCTTGAAACAGGATTTTCCCAGCCATAGAGACTCAGATGACCAGATGTCTCAGCTTCACTATTGAGGTAAACATTGATTTTGTGAGGCCATTTCTTTACCCCTAGGAATGTTCTCCCCAATAACTATTTTTATTCCCTTTACCTTATGTGTGTGGGATAAAGGAATCACTTTAGAACTCTTGCCTGCTGTGTGACCTTGGGCAAGTGGCATGTCCCCTCTCTGTACCTGTTCCCTGGATAACAACAATTTCTTGCCTCTTAGAGTTTCTGTGACAATTAAATGAGTTAATACATTTTGGCACATGGTGGGCACTCAAGCCATATTAAGAAAAACTCATTTTCCCAAATACACCTTCTACCTCTTTCTACTTCTGAGCTTGAACATCCATTCTGATCTCAAGCTCTATTCCAGGAGTTCTTAAACCAGTCTCCAGGAAGTCAAGGAGCTCCCAAGAAACTATGCAAAATTGTGTGTATCTGTGTGTTTATTTTTTCTAAGGAAAGGGTTCATTGCTTTCATCAGTTTTTCAAAGAGCTCTGGGGCTTAAAAACAATAATAATAAAGAATCCCTGTCAGACGTATCTGAGTCAGATCTTGACAGCTTCATATTCTAGCTATGAGGACTACAGACTTGAGAGAAGATCAAGGATAACTATTTTAGAAAAGTAAAATAAAAAAATATTGCTATGGTTTGAATGTGCCCCCCAAAAAGTGTGTGTCAGAAACTTAATCACCATTGTAACAGTGTTCAGAGATAGAACTTTTAAGAGGTGATTAGGCCATGAGGCTCTGTCCTTATGAATGGATTAATGTTGTTATTACCAGAATGTGTTCTTTATAAAAGGATAAGTTCAGTCTCTCTCTCTCTCTCTCTCTCTCTCTCTCTCTCTCTCTCTCTTCTCTCTCTCTCTCTCCCTACCCTGCAACCCCTGGCACCTTCTCTCCCCTTTTCTCCTCCACTCCCCCACCTTTTTCCTTCCATCATCGGATGACATGCCTTGACATCAAGAAGGCCCTCACCAGACGCCAGTCCCTTGTTCTTGGACTTCCCAGCCTTCAGAACCATGAGCCAATAAATTTCTGTTTGTATATTAATTACCCAGGCTGTGGTATGCTGTAATAGCAGCACAAAATGAACTAAGGCCAATAGAAAATGAACAAATGCCCAGGTTTTATTCAGCTTATTAATTAATGAGAGAACTACTAAGATGTCATAACCAGCTCAACATATTGCATCCTGTGGGCTGTTGTCTGTAGTTCTGGCGTATTGCATGCCTGAAGGCAGAGCTAGCCTTGCTACCTCCAAAACAGATGAGAAAACTGAGGCCCAGAGAGATTAACGGTAAGGTTGCACAGCAAATTAGAAGGAGTGTAGGACTAAGACCTAGGCTTCCCAACTCCCAGTCCAACTCCTGGGTGGGTCAGGGGTGCAGGTGAACACACACACATATTCAAAGACCAGACAAGCATACAGGCAATCAGGAATGCTGAAATGAATTACAAATAAAGAAAAACAAGAGTCAATAGCCATAGGGAAATAATCAATTTCATCTCCACTAAACATGACCTATTTGCATCTCTCGTGACAAGAATCCTTTGCATTTCTAACCATTTTCTACTCATTTAAGCTGAAAAGTAGCTCAAAGATAATAAAGATGCAGATATTCTGAAAGAGTGTGCTAGACAATATACCCTGTAATCTTTATAGGCCCTTTTTTTTTTTTTTTTTTTTTTGAGGCGGAGTCTCGCTCTGTCGCCCGGACTGGAGTGCAGTGGCCGGATCTCAGCTCACTGCAAGCTCCGCCTCCTGGGTTTACGCCATTCTCCTGCCTCAGCCTCCCGAGTAGCTGGGACTACAGGCGCCCGCCACCTCGCCCAGCTAGTTTTTTTGTATTTTTAGTAGAGACAGGGTTTCACCGTGTTAGCCAGGATGGTCTCGATCTTCTGACCTTGTGATCCGCCCGTCTCGGCCTCCCAAAGTGCTGGGATTACAGGCTTGAGCCACCGCGCCCGGCCTATAGGCCCTTTTCAAAATCTTTCAAAAATTTTTACCCTCATAAAGTTACTTTGTCTATCTGAATCTCACTTTCCTCATCCATTAAATGGGGATGATAAGACCTGCCTCAGAAGACTGCTGTGAAGATTATATTAGATGATGTGTGTATAGTTTTGTGCTTATAAAACACTTTAGGAGTGTAGGAAATCTTTATTGCTTTTCAAGCTCCTCTAGAACTCAAGTTTAAAAGCCGGTATCTGTAAAGTGTTTTGAACTATAGTAACATTTCTTTAATATCCATTGACCTTTTATAGTTCAATTTCTTTTTTTTTTTTTTTTTTTTTTTTGAGACGGAGTCTCGCTCTGTCGCCCAGGCTGGAGTGCAGTGGCACAATCTCAGCTCACTGCAAGCTCCGCCTCCCAGGTTCCCGCCATTCTCCCGCCTCAGCCTCCGAGTAGCTGGGACTACAGGCGCCCACCACCGCGCCCGGCTAGTTTTTTGTATTTTTAGTAGAGACGGGGTTTCACCGTGTTAGCCAGGAGGGTCTCGATCTCCTGACCTCGTGATCCACCCATCTCGGCCTCCCAAAGTGCTAGGATTACAGGCTTGAGCCACCGCGCCCGGCCTATAGTTCAATTTCTTAAAAGGCTAACCAGGAGGCCGAGGCGGGTGGATCATGAGGTCAGGAGATTGAGATCATCCTGGCTAACATGGCGAAACCCCATCTCTACTAAAAATATAAGAAGTTAGCCGGACGTGGTGGCGGGCGCCTGCAGTCTCAGCTACTCTGGAGGCTGAGGCAGAAGAAGGGCATGAACCCAGAAGGCGGAACTTGCAGTGAGCTGAGATCGTGCCACTGAAACTCCAGCCTGGGTGACAGAGTGAGACTCTGTCTCAAAGAAAAAAAAAAGAAGACTAACCAAACAATAGAAAATGGGCAAAAATCAAAAATAAGAAATTCACAGGAAAAACACACAAATAGGTACTAAACATATGAAAATATTCTCAACCTCATTCATAATTAAAAATGTAAGTAAGTTAGTAATGAAATATAATTTTAACCCTTCAGATTGGCAAATATTTAAAATGTTGGTGAGGAATTGATGAAACAGGGACTCTCATATATAAGAAAGTGTGAATTAGTAAATCATTTTTGAAGACTATTTGGCATCAACTATTAATATTCTAAATGCAAATCTCTTGACCTGGTAATTGGATTTGCAAGAATTTATCCAATAAATACACATGTATATAAATACTGCATATAAGAATGTTCACCAAGGCTTTATAATAGCAAAAACTAGAAACCATCTAAATAGGATGCTGGTTCAGTCTATTGTAATGTATTCATCTGGCTGTTAAAAATAATAGCTTGTAATATACCTCATGAGAAATTATCATCAGATATATCATTAAATAGAAATATCAAGTTGCAGAACAGTATTATGATCTCACTTAAGAAAAACATGATATCTTTATAAAAACAAGCTTTTGTATAAATGTATGAGATAAAAGTGCCATTTTGTTACATGCATAGATTGTACAGTGATCATCAAAGCTTTTAGGGTATCCATCCTTCAAATAATGTCCATTGTACCCATTAAGTAATTTCTCATCATCTATCCCCCGCTCACCCCCTCATCCTTTCCATTGTCTATCCTTCCATTTGCTATGTCTATGTGTACATATCTTTTAGTTCCCACTTATGAGTGATAAATGCAATATTCGTCTAACTGTGCCTGATTTACTCCACTTAGATAATGAGCTCTAGTTCCATTCATGCTGCTGCAAAAGACGTAATTTCATTCTTTTTTATGCCTGAATAGTATTCTATTGTGTTTGAACATTACATTTTCTTCATCCAGTCCTCCATTGACAGACACTTAGGTTAATTCCATATTTTTGCTATAGTGAATAGTGCTACAAGAAATGTATGAGTGCAGGTATCTTTTTGATATATTGATTTATTTTTCTTTGGGTAAATACCAAGTAGTGGGACTACAGGATTAAATGGTAGTTCTATGTTGAGTTCTTTAAGAAGTCTCCATGCTGTGCTTCATGCTTGTACTAATCTACATCCTTTGTATGCCAACGGTTTTTGCATAAGTCAGTTTCTGCTCCATATCAAACTACCCCAAAATTTAGTGACCTGAAACAGCAGTCACTTCTGTGGTTCGTAGTTCTGTGGCTTGACTAGGTTCTTCATCTGGTGTGGGCTGACTCAACTAATCTCAGCTGGTCAGTCTGTGGCCACTGGGTGATCTAGAATGGCCTCACTCACAGGTCTGGGTTGGCAGGCTGTTAGCTGAGGTGAGAGTGAGTGGGCCACATGGCTCTCATCAGCTTCTTTATTTAGGAGTCACTGGATCTCAACAGCACAAAAGCAGAAGCTAGCGAAGTCTCCTGAAGCTTAAGGCTCAGAATTCATACATCACTCCTGTTTCATTCTATTGGTTAAAGCAAGTCACAAAACCAGCCCAGAGTGAAGGCATGGGAAAGTAGATTCCTCCTCTTTGTGGGAAGCGCTGCCAAGTGCCATTCTGTATTAGCATGTTTTCACACTGCTATAAAGAACTACCCCAAACTGGGTAATTTATAAAGGAAAGAAGCTTAATTGACTTACAGCTCAACATGGCTGGGGAGGCCTCAGGAAATGTACAATTATGGCAGAAGGGGAAGGAGAAGCAAGGCACCTCCTTCACATGGCAGCAGGAAGGAGAAGTGCTGAATGAAGGGGAAGAGCCGCTTATAAAACCATGAGATCTCATGAGAATTCATTCACTATCATGAGAACAGCATGGGGGAAACGACCCATGATCCAATTACCTCCACCTGGTCTCTCCTTTTACACGTGGGGATTATGGGGATTATAATTCAAGATGAGATTTGGGTGGGGACACAAAGCCTAACCATATTACATGCCTTGTTTACCACCCACCATGACTCCCAATGCCTGTCTCATCCAGACCTCTTCCCTGAACTCTCCTGACAGCTACACTTGTATGTCTGTCAAATAGGCATTCAAGCTTAACATGTCTATGTACAAACTCTATGAACTACCCTCCCCAAACCTGCTTCTTCCTCGGCCTTCCCCCTCCCAGCAAATGGCAATGACTTTCTTCTAGTTGCTCAGGCTAAAATCCCAACAGCATCCTCAGTAACTTTCTTTTCTAATCAACTGGCAAACGCAGCATTCAACCCCACCTCCCTGACACCAGACACCAGTGTGTGTGCTCTAATGCCCACAGACACTCCCTAGTCTCTCTGCTCTCACCTTGCCCACTGGGCTCTATTCCTCACTCGGCAGCCCAAGAACTCTTGGTAAAATGTGAGTGAGATCACACCTCTCAGAACCCTAAGTTCTTTTATGTCTCAACAGAAATAAAGTCAAAGTCCTTCACACGGCCAGCTTGGAAGGCCCTGGGTCTCCTATCACTTATCCGGTGCTCTCTGCCCCAGTCATGCTGGCCCCTTGCCCACCTGCTGATCCAAGGCACAAATCATCCTGCCCCAAGGCTTCTTCACTTACCATTGACTCATTCTGCCTAAAGCATCCTTCTCTAGCTCTTTGCACAGCTCACTCCCTCACTTTCTCCTTGTCTTCCCTCAAATACCACCTACAGATCCACCCCCACACACTATCATTCTCTAGCCCTACATCCCACTTTATTGTTTTTATAACACGTATCCACACCTCACATGTTATACATTTATTTATTTACTTATTGTCTATCTCCCAACAGTAGAATGCTGGTTTATCTCAAGGAAGCAAAACAGGGCCTGGCACATCATAGGCACTCAATATTTGTTTTATGCACATGCAGCATGCACACACATGTGCATGTGTCTATTTGTGCATAGAAAATTTCTAGATGAATACACAAAAAAGCATGACAGCAATTACATCCAGAGAGCGAGCTGACGTATCACGCCATAGAGACAGAAATGTTTATTTTCACTGATGACCCTCAGTGTTTGAATTTTTGCTGTAAGTCTATAATTCTATAAATTAAAATGTCAATAAATAACAGAACAATTAATGGTGTTTCTCCTGTATTTCACATTTTACAATTTTACATTCTGCTACCAAAGAAACTGTTACTCTGCCTCTTCTGGTGCTGGAGGGGTCTCCCATGGGGACTGGGGGTCAGCCAATGAGCCATTCCTGCAAATAACAGGAGGGAGAAGTGAAGGGCTGGAAGGGGTTATCCAGAGGAGGGAGAGCAGGACTCAGGGGACAAGGAGAAGTTAACAGGGAACTCTGGGACCCAAAGCAAAAGGAGATCAGGTCCACTCACGGAGAAAAACGGCAGGCCTAGAATTAGAGAAAAGAAGCCCTCCTGCCCAAGAAACAGCTCTTACACATAAGATGGGTTTGTAAAGTAATATCAGGGGCATTAAGGCAGAAGATGAGCAGGTTAAAAAAAAAAAAAAAAGACACCTCCAGCCAGCCAGGCATGGTGACTCATGCCTGTAATTCCAGCACTGTGGGAGGCCGAGGCAGGTGGATTGCCTGACGTCGGGAGTTCAAGATCAGCCTGGCTTAGAACATGGTGAAACCCCGTCTCTACTAAAAATGTAAAAATTAGCCGGGCATGGTGGTAGGCGCCTCTAATCCCAGCTACTCCGGAAGCTGAGGCAGGAGAATTGCTTGAACCTGAGAGGCGGAGGTTCCGGTGAGCCAAGAAGGCACCATTGCACTCCAGCCTGGGCAGCAGAGCAAGACTGTGTCTCAAAATAAATAAATAAACAAACAAACAAACAAACAAACAAACCACCTCCTGTGGAGATTAGGCCAGGGAGCTGGTTCACGGCTTCTTGGACAGATACACATACAGAGGATGGCAATGCCTAAGCTGAGGCCTCTAATCAATATCTGAGCAAGATGTTACAGGGGAACCAAGGCAGTGGCAGGGTCGGGAGAGGATTAGGTTCTGGTGTCCTTTTTATAAGCAAGTCATCCGCAGAATTCAGCAAAACACAGGATTCACTTGACAAGGTTTTGAGCCCCTGCTCTGTGCTCAGAACTTTTATTTAAAGCTTTCTGGCAACCTCCCCCTTGTTTTTTTTTTTTTTTTTTTGAGACAGAGTCTTGCTGTCACCCAGGCTGGAGTGCAATGGCATGATCTTGGCTCACTGCAACCTCCGCCTCCCAGGTTCAAGCGATTCTCCTGCCTCAGCTTCCGGAGTAGCTGGGATTAGAGGCGCCCGCCACCACGCCCCACTAATTTTTGCATTTTTAGTAGAGACAGGGTTTCACCATGTTGGCCAGGCTGGTCTTGAACTCCCGACCTCAGGCAACCCACCCGCCTCGGCCTCCCAAAGTGCTGGGATTACAGGCATGAGCCACCGTGCCCGGCCCTATCTGGCCTCTCTTAATCACTGAGTCTAGACCCCTGAAATGAAAGAGACTCTTTTGGCCGGGCGCGGTGGCTCAAGCCTATAATCCCAGCACTTTGGGAGGCCGAGATGGGTGGATCACGAGGTCAGGAGATCGAGACCATCCTGGCTAACACGGTGAAACCCTGTCTCTACTAAAAAAATACAAAAAACTAGCCGGGCGAGGTGGCGGGCGCCTGTAGTCCCAGCTACTCGGGAGGCTGAGGCAGGAGAATGGCGTGAACCTGGGAGGCGGAGCTTGCAGTGAGCTGAGATCCGGCCACTGCACTCCAGCCTGGGCGACAGAGCGAGACTCTGTCTCAAAAAAAAAAAAAAAAGAAAGAGACTCTTATAGTTGTGACAAAAACTGGCTTAAGTTCGGACTTCAGCCAGACATTATAAGTTCAAGTAACTGAAAAGTCCAGTTAGGGCAGGGTCTGAGGCTCAGTCATGTCTCTAGGCTCAGTCCCCATCTCTCCACTCTGCTTTTCCTTCCACCAGCCAGCCGCTCAGGCTCACATCTTCCCAGCCTCATGCCGAAGGAAAGAGATTGTTTCCAAGGGTCACCACAAAGGTCCTGGATTGTGTGCCACTGGCCATCCCTGAGGTACACACCATCCCTCAATGTATCTATCCCTAAGACTGGGGAGGCAGGAGGGAGCTAAGTTCTGACTAAGGCCGGGTTGCAGATCCCTCCTGGGGTACAGCAAGAGGTAGAGTCAGCTCCACCAAAACCATGTGAATTGAGAGTGGAGAAATATGATCCCTGGGAAAACGATGATGCTGATATTGAAGACAGGGAAATGGATGCTGGGTTGATGAACAATAGGCTTTTATTACGGAACTAAAAATGTTACCTATTTGTACGACTTAGGAGTGCTTTCAGCTGTAGGAAACAGAAGACTAAACCAACAGTGGCTTACACAAATATAGCTTTAAATTTCTCAAATAACAAGGAACTAGAAGTAGGGTCAGCCTATCTATGATTCTCTTGGCCTGTCCCTCATGGTCACATAGTAATTGCTTCACCTCCAGCCATCACATCTGCATTCAAGTTAAGAAGAAGCAAGAAAGGGAGTGTAGCTACATCTGTCTCTTCTATCAGGAAGAACAAAGCTCTCCCAAAAATCCCCCAGCGGATTTCCACTTAGGACTCTTTATCCAGGACTTGGTCACAAAGCCACACCTAGATGCAAGGGAAGCTGAGAAAGCAAGTTCTTAGATTTTCCAAACCTCTGTAGTAGCTGCTGGCAATGGAGAAGGAGGTTGGGAATGGGTATCGGGTCATCCAAAACAACTGTGTCTGCCACACTTTCTGGGCCCTTTGATGACCTTACAGGTAGAGTGGCACAATGGAAAAGTCACTGGACTGGGAGTCAAAATTGCTGAGTTCTAATCTGAGCCAAATCACAAGGTGTTTGACTTTGGACAGTCACTTTACCTCTCTGGGCCTTGGATATCTAATGGACTCTTGGAGAACACTAGAAACAGATATTGCAAACTACCAATATTCATTCAATTCACATCTGTTAAGCACCCTGAATATCACCAGACGTGCTACTAAGGGCTGCCAGTGATAGAAAAGTAAGAGAAAAGATGTCCCTTCTTGCATGGATCCTATATGTCTTACGCTTTGAGATGTAGATAACAAAAAAACACAACTCAAGTTGGTTTAAATGGCAAGGGAAATCATTATTTCATTGAAGTCCAGATTTAGAGTAAACTGCAGGGTTGGTCGATTCAGAAGCTCCACAATATCACTAGAAACTCACGGCTTAGGGTTAGGTTCCTCTGCCAGCATAAGGGCTGGCCTCATTCTCAGCAGTTTTAGGCATGTCCAGGCATGGCAATGTCCAGACGGGGAGAGAGCAATAACTGATCTGAAAATGAAGAAACCTTCCCAAAAAGCCCCTTGGTGGACTTCCCCTCACATTATTGGTCAAAACAGTGTCACAACCCAATCCTAATCAATTACTAGCAAAGAGAAGAGGATGGCATGATTAACTTAGACACATTCTCACAGAGCGAATGAATGTTGGAAGACCAGCCATAATGTTCATTACATTAGCAATAATGACAATAACAGCAATAATGACAGCAAATGTTTGTTTATTTATTTATTTATTTATTTTGAGACAGAGTTTCACTCTTGTTGCCCAGGCTGGAGTGCAATGGCATGATCTCAGCTCACTGCAACTTCTGCCTCCTGAGTTCAAGCGATTCTCTTGCCTCAGCCTACCAAGTAGCTGGGATTACAGGTGCCCGCCACCACGCCTGGCAAATTTTTGTATTTTTGGTAGAGATGGAGTTTCATCATGTTGGCCAGCCTGGTATCGAACTCCTGACCTCAGGTGATCCACCTGCCTCAGCCTCCCAAAGTGCTGGGATAACAGGCATGAGCCACCATGCCCAGCCCAGCAAATGTTTATTGAGCACTTAATGCCAGGCACTTAACATGTATTATTTTGTTTACTGCTCCCAGCAACAGTTTTTTTGGACAGGGTCTCATTCTGTTGCCCTCACTGGAATGCAGTGGTGCAATCATGGCTCACTGCAGCTTTGAACTCCTGGGTTCAAGCCATCTTCCCACCTCAGCTTCCCAGTTAGCTGGGACTACAGGAATGTGCCACCACACCTGGCTAATTTTTTTATTTTTTGTAGAGGTAGAGTCTCACTATGTTGCCCAGGATCTAGCAACTTATCTCCATTTGAGATTCAAACTCAGCTCCGTGTGGCTCCAAACCCTAGACTCTTACCCCTAGGCCGTACACATAGTACTTTACACCACACCATGTTGAAATACACCAGGGCCCTCACCATCTGGCCCCTACGAGTGACTCTCCTGCCCTCTAGTCTTTGTTTCTGCTGTTCACACCAAGTCCATCTTATCTCCACCTACACAAATCAGAGCCCACCTCCCGTTCCAGCCCCATTTCCTGCTTCCTCTCTCCCAGGGCCCTGGTCAGACTTAACCTCTTCTACATGGGTCTTTAGGAACTCTTTCTTTGATTAGACATTCATGATATAATGCAAACTTCTGGCCTGGGATTTGGGAAGCCTGAGTTCTGGTCACATCCCCATCCCGCACAGCAGGCAGTAACCGATTTTGCCACCCACTCTAAGCAGCTCAGTTTCCTCATCTGTCCAATAAGACTGATCAATATGACTTCGGAGGTATCTTCCAGTTCTGATATTCTGGAACGCTCTCCAGTTTGCAGAAAGCCAGATTCTGAGCCCAGACTCCTTGCCTGAGTTCCCAGGGGATGAGTTACTTCCTCTCTATGTCCCAAGATCCCAGTCAGAAACTGGCTCAAATAGTAGTGACTCCTTTCTCCCAGAAAGGCAGAGGCCAGGACTAATGAGCATGGTTTGCCATGAGCCTCAGGGTCTGCAGAGAAAGGTTCCAAATGGAAGCCATTACTAATCTTTCTCTGAGGCCATGGCTAACAAAATGGTTCCCTGTGGGCTGAGTCACTCAAATTAATTGTTTGGTTTCTTTTTTTTACGATTGACACATAATAATGATACATAATAATGGGATGCAATATGATGTTTCCATACATGTATACATTGTATACTGATCAAATCAGGGTCATCAACATATCCATCACCTCAAACATCTATCTGGAGCTAAACACAAAGCAAGAGCTGAAGGGGCTGGAGTCATGGGGGAGGTCAGGGAAAACTGCGAACCACTGGCAAAATAGAAGATTGAGTGTCAGGACCAGCTGCAAGCTTCACAGGGCCCAGTGCAAATGAAATCAAGGGCCCCATTTTAAAAGAGGATTAGGACACAGAAAGGGGAACCTCACACACCGGGGCCTATTGTGGGGAGGGGGGAGTGGGGAGGGATAGCATTAGGAGATATACCTAATGTAAATGACGAGTTAATGGGTGCAGCACACCAATGTGGCACATGTATACATATGTAACAAACCTGCATGTTGTGCACATGTACCCTAGAACTTAAAGTATATTAAAAAAAAAAAAAAAAGAGGATTAAGAATTTCAAGACTGCAACAGCAGAGCATTAAACTAAGTGTGTGCTCCTCTTAAGAAGAGAGCCCTGGGTAACAACACAGGTCACATACTGAGGCTGGCCCTGTTGGATGTCCTTCCCATGGAGAGCTGGGCATTGCCTAGGGGCAAGCGGACTCTGGGCATTGCCCAGGGGCAAGCGGACTCTGCAGGGTCTGCACCTAGGGCTGTCTTGGCTGGACTCTTCTGCAGCTCTGTATAGATAGAAGTTAACTTGCAGAGGACTCCCAATGATCCAGATGTTTCCCATTCATAGTGCTGCATGGGGTTCCTGTCCATGGTAGCACAAATGAATTTTGTCCAATAGAGAATAGAGCTCTCCCTGAAGTCCAATTTTCATTGAACCACTTGTAACATCTTACTGGCTCCCTCATTAATTAATGACTTAAATGAAATCTCTGGCAGGTGTTCGTTTTATGTTTCTGAGAGAATTACAATTTTAATTTTGAAAATGATCCTTTAACGGGGAAACAAATTCGGATAGTCATAACCAGGATAGCCAGATAATTTAGCATCCCAACCAGGACACCTTTGAGAACGAAAACGAAAGGCTGTTAATAGTCCTAGTAGGACAACTAGGTATAAACCAGGACTGTACCAAACAAACTTGGACCTTGGTCACACTGACTACAACAGACAAATGCGTGTTGTCGAAGCATTTGACGAAGATTTTTACTTTCATGGAAAACTTGAAGCAATACTGGCTTGATGCAAGTCCAAGTGGACAAGTTAAAGAGACTAAAGGACATATACGAAAGGCACACTCCTGCCTCAGGGTCTTGGCACTGGCTGTTTCCACTGCTGGAACCCTCTTTCCCCACAATCCCACATGACCCCTCCTGCACCTTCCTTAAGCCTTTATTCCAACACCACATTCCCAGGGAGGCCTTCCTTGACCAGACGGCTTACCATGAAAACTCTCCCACTCCCACCCCCTCATAACCATAGCCCTTTCTCTGCTTTCTTGTCCTCTATAGTACCTGGTATACCGTATGATTTACTTTTCTTTTAGTTTGCTCCCTATCTCCCCTATAGCATGCAAGCTTCAGACTCCTGACTGCTTCGTGCACTGGTGGGTCCTAAGTGTCTAGAACAGTGCCTGGCACACAGTAAGGACTCAATAAATATTTGTGAAATGACGGCATTAATTACCAGATTGCTATCACCCTAAGAAATATTCAACACTTCCGCTAACTGCTTGGATAATGATACAGACGGTATGATTAGAACATTGGAGGAGAACCAGAATCTTAGCGAAAGACTAGATTCATTCATCCATACAACCAATAATATCAAGTTGCTATGTGCCAGGCCCTGTTTCAAGTGCTAGGATTCAGTGGTGAACAAGACAGACCAAAGTCCCGCCCTGGTAGAGATTACCCATATGTGTGTGCGTGTGTGTGTGTGTATATATATATGTGTGTGTGTGTGTGTGTGTTCAGCAGCCTCATAAGGGGCTTACCCTCTAGCAGAGAAAGACAGAACCAAAATAAACACAATAAAGAAGTAAACTGTATAGGATACCAAAACATAATAAGTGATATAGAATAAAAGCAAAGATGTGGCAGGGTTAACGGGAAGAGGAGCACTGCAGGTGGGCTGCAGGTTGCAGTAATGAAGGGAAGCCTCTACAAGAAGATTTGACTTGAGCAAAGGTTTAAAAGTGAATGCCCACCTTAAAGACGAATGGCCCAAGGAGACAGGCTGGCCCTATGGAGAGGGATTGGCACGCTGAGTCAGAAGTGGGTTCTTATCCCAGCTTCCATAGATAGCTCTGTTTCCATATCTATTACTGTATAACAAACCACCCCAAAAGCAGAAGCTTGACAGCCACAGTTGATCATTTCTTATGATTCTGTGGGTTGACCAGGCTCAGCTGACGGTTCTTCTGCTCACATAGCATAGGGTGAGGTCCCTCATGCTGCTGGGGCTAGAACATGCAGGCTGAGGCCTCTCACCCTCTAGGCCTCCTGACCATGTAGTCAGGTCTGATCTTTTTTACATTGAGGTGGCTGGCTTCCCAGAGCTAGCATTCCAAGGAGACAAGCCCCAGTGTGCAAGTGCTGATTGAGCTTTTGCTTACGTTGCTTGCTGATGTCACAAGGCCACACCCAGGGTCCATGTGGGAGGAGACTACACAAGCATGTGAAGATCTGGAAGTGTGATTCACTGGGGGGCCACCAGTCTAACAGTCTACCCCATGGTGCATGACCTTGAACAACTTAATTCAAAACAATCTCTCTGGACTCCATCTTCCTCATCTGTAAAGTGAAAGCATGAACATCAGTGCTCTCTGAGGTCCCTTCTCCTACCAGCCTTCTTACAATGGAAAAATCACAATGGAAAAAAACCTTGAAGAGTTGGCTGAAACAAGATGAAACTTCATGTTAATAAATATAAAGACCTGCCCTTGAGACCAGAAAACCAACCAGGAAAGTTCATGAAGAAAAAGAGGTGGCTTAGTAATCATCTACTAGAAAAAGGTTTAGGTAGTTTATTCCTAGGTGAGCTCAGTGGAAGTTAGCAACGTGTTACAGCCCCCCTAATGAGTTAATGGGACCTTCAGCTGCATAAATGGGAGCATTAGGTGAAGACTAAGAGAGGTAATACTCTTCTGTAATCCAGCCCTAACTGGAGTGATGCATTTCGTTCTCGGTGCTTCCTCGTGAGAAATGTAGACAAAGTGGACCAAGCACAAGAGAAATGACTTGCCGAGACATCAGGCTGGCACCATCTGAACCCACAATCAGTCTTAGTCTCACTAAGACTGGAATAGACCACATTGTGTGAATCCTGACCTAAGGCGATAGGGAGTAGACAGTGCCACCTGTGAGGCGTTCTCACCTAAACAATTGAACTTGACTCCAGTTCTTCTCTAGACTTAAGTACCTATTTATAGCAAGCATAGAGGATAGAAAAAAAAAAATTAAACACCATGCAGAAGTAGTGAGCCATGTTCAGAATATAGAACAGTCAGCAGGACAAATGCTTCCATTTCTCCAACAAATCTATGGCATGGACCGGGCATGGTGGCTCGCGCCTGTAATCCCAGCACTTGGGAGGCCGAGGCAGGAGGATCACTTGAGGTCAGGAGTTTAAGACTAACCTGGCCCACATGGTGAAACTCCGTCTCTACTAGCCAGGTGTGGTGGCACAAGCCTGTAATCCCAACTACTCAGGAGGCTGAGGCAGGAGAATTGCTTGAACCCAGGAGGTGGAGGTTTGCAGTTAGCCGAGATTGTGCCTCTGCACTGCAGCCTGGGCAACAGAGAGAGACTCTGTCTCAAAAAACAAACAAACAAACAAAAACAAATCTACAGCGTGGAAAAAATGGGAGAGGAACTATTCCAGATTAAAAGAAACTCAGGTACATAGCAAGCAAACACACTATGTAAATCTTTTCTAAACCCTGATTTTGAAAAAAAAAAAAAAAACACTAAGAAAAACCTTAGATACAATCAAGGTACTCTGAATATGGACTGAGTAATAGACGATATTAAAATTTTCTGTTAATTCTGTTGATTGTCCTAATAATGTGGCTTTTTTTTTACTTGTACAAATTTATGGGATACATGCGAATTGTGTTGCATGTATATAATGCATAGTGATCGAGTCAGGGTATTTAAGATATCCATCCCCCAAGTACAATTCTGCTATCAAATACTGAATATATTCCTTTTATATTACCGTATGGTTGCACCCTTTAACCAAGGGGTATTCAATATTTTGGCTTCTCTGGGCCACATTGGATGAAAGAATTGTCTTGAGCCACACATAAAATACACTAACAATAGCTGATGAGCTTTCAAAAAAATCGCAAAAAAAAATCATAATTTTTTTTGTTTGTTTGTTTGTTTGTTTTTGACATCCTCACTCTGTCGCCTAGGATGGTGTGCAGTGGCACAATCTCAGCTCACGGCAACCTCTGCCTCCCGGGTTCAAGTGATTCTCCTGCCTCAGCCTGCTGAGTAGCTGGGATTAGAGGCACACACCACCATGCCTAGCTAGTTTTTGTATCTTTAGTAGAGATGGGGTTTCACCATCTTGGTCAGGCTGGTCTTGGACTCCTGACCTCGTGATCCAACTGCCTCAGCCTCCCAAAGTGCTGAGATTACAGGCAAAAATCATAATGTTTTAAGAAAGTTTATGAATTTGTGTTTGGGGGCATTCAAAGCCATCCTGGGCCACATGTGGCCAGCGGGTCATGGATTGGACAAGCTTGCTTAACCCATAATTTGATCTTTTAATGTTCCTCTGATGCACGTGAAAATGTTATGAGTAAAAAGACATAATATTTGGGCCCTGCTTTAAAATACTCCAGAAAACACACACACACACACACAAAAGGGTTGGAGAGAGTTTAAAAAATGACTAGCAAAATGACACTAGATGTTGCAACTTGCTGGTAGGCATATGGGGTTTCATTAAGCTATCTTCTCTACCTTTGTATATGCTAGAAATTTTCCGTAATAACAAATTTTAATCCAGATATCATTTATTTATTTTTTTAATAAAAGGAAGAAAAGAACAGAAAAAAAATTATCTGGAAGGCACAGGTTCTCCAAATCAGGTCTCCTGAGGGTCACATGAAAGAACTAGGGTGCTTGGGAGGCAGCTGAGGGCCTCTGAGATACACCCCAATGGTCAAATATTTGAACAGCTTGTCTGGTGTAAGAGGGAAGACTTGCTCTGCAGTGCCCCACCAGGCAAAACCAGGACCAAAATGCAAAATCTAGAAAGGCAAGTTTAAGTTTAATATGAAAACTAGAAGAGGAAGTTTCCCGAACTCCCCTTTTCCCTCCACCTCTGCAACCCCTCCTCCACCACAGCCCTGCAGGAGCCCTGTGAATCATCTGAGGCTCCAGGAACATTCCGAGCTCTCAGGTACATTCCTAGCGCACACTCTTCCCCTGCGCTGTCCTTGGTCAGGAATATCCTCTCCTCTCTTCAGCTATTGTAACTCTACTCAAACTTCAAGGCCCTATTCAAACAGCTGCCCTCCTCCCACCCCTCACGGTCCTCACTCCCTCCTTTAAAATAAGAACACCCTTTGTATAACACAACTGCTTAGAATGTGCTGGGAGTTATTACAGGCATATGACTTTGCAGCTTAGAAAAAGCATATTATCTTTATAGATAGATATCATAGATCAGTTATATATTATCTTTTATAGTGATTCTTCCTTGTCACTCCCACAACATTATATACCTTTATGGAGATTATAGAGGCCCCATATACTGAGGTCCTACCATGTGCCAAATGCTTTAATTCTCATACCAATCCCATGACACAGGCATCATAAGCGTCAGAGAGGGGAGGCAACTTACTCAGTGTTACACAGCAGGGGTCTTATTTGAATTCAGGCTTGCATAATATCAAAGCCTCTATAAATGTGCACATGATGTGTGCATGTACATATGCCTAGCTCGTGCGTGTATACATTGTGTATATACACACAGCCTCCCCTTCTGCACTGTGTCTGCTCTCTTTTCTAGCAGTGTCTAGCATACGGTAAATGCTCAATAAATATTAGATGAATGAATAAATCCTGCATTCTGACTACTTAGCTTTGTGCCTCTCCCTACAATAACCCCCACTACTATAAACTTGTGAATGCTGGAATAAATAAATGGATTTAGGCTCCAGGATTCCATCTGGGATAGAGAAGCAGTCCGGAAGATGAGTATCAAGACTCAGACAGAGAGTGGCAGGGGTCTGCCAAGGTCACCAGGAGGTCGATGGAGGGCTGGAGGAAGGAGAGGGGCTGAGGGGGCCTCCACTGTGGTCACTTTCACCAGCCCGGGCTGCTCCCAGGCACTCTCAGGGTTTGGGAAAAAGAAGGCCTCCCACCTCTTCCCCAGCAGCCTGGGCCCTGACCGCTGTGTGACCCCTGGGAATGGGGACCTGTACTCCCCAGGGAGGAAGGCTACAGCCAGGAGGCAATAAAGTCATTTCGTGGTAATTAGAATCCTAACCAATTTAAGTCATTTACAGCTCTCAAACAATTACAGGGTGGTTCTTATCGCCCCAAGAATCCCAAGATGTTATTTGAAGGGGGCCATAAACTGGGAACCTGGTTGGGGGTGGGAGTAGACAGGGAAGAGGAGAGAAGGAAAGATGGCTGCTCATGGCAATGGGAAAAGAGGAGGCTTTTTAAAGCTCTATGGCGGGCTGCTCTCTATCTACGGCAGATGCGGGTGGGACATGCCCCTTGCTGTGGATTTAGTAGGAGAAACATGTCCCATCCCTGTAAGTTTCCTCTCCAGAACCACAAAATATCAGAGCTAGAAAGCCTCAAGAAACATCTAGTCCAGCATTTCCCAAATAGAAACCCTGGATATCTTGTGGTTCCTGAAATGTTTGTAGGTATTTGATTAAAAGTTTCCTAGGACAAACAGATTTGGGAAATTTGTAAAATGTGGCTCCCTCGTACAGAATATCAGAGCTCATTGCGTGTCCAAGGTTCTGGGAAGATCTACAGGAAAGAAACCAGGTTCCACAGGAAAGCGTAACTGTGTGGAACCCAGTGTGTCTCAGACTTTGACCACCAAGCTTTTTAGCCCCCACCGAAATCTGTTAATAACACAACAAAGCTCAGGAAATCTGCACCTGCATCTCTCGTTTCCTTCCCACTCTGGGGCTGAAGCTAGACTGAGTGGCTTTCTGTTCAATGATAACACACGCCCTTGGTTGGGGCAGGTATTTGCACCCAAAACAGTGGGCAGTCAGCCTTTTCGGGGTACTTTTGGAACATAAGGGGGATGGTAGAAATAACATACAGAGATCTCAAATATCCTTTACCCAGTTTTATCCAACGGTAAGATCTGGCAAAACACCATCACAGCTAGGATATTGACATGGACACAGTTAAGATACATAACATTTCCAAAAACACAAGATTCCTCATGTTGCCCTTTATAACAATACTCACACCCCTCCCACCTTCACTTTGTCTTTAATCCCTGGCAGACACTAATCCGTTCTGCATTTCTATTGTTTTGTCCTTTCAATCGTTTATACAAGTGGAATCATGCAGTTTGTAACCTTTAGTGATTAGCTTTGTTTACTCAGCATAACTCTCCCTAGATCCATTCAAGTTGCTTCGTGTGCCAATGTTCCATCGCTTTTTACCACTGAGCACTACGCCATGGTGTGGATGCACCACAGTTTGTTTTATCATTATTCATTCCCTGAAAAACACCTGAGTTCCTTCCAGTGTGGCTATTGTGAATAATGATGCCTTAAATATTTGAATACAGGTTTTCATGTGAACGCATCTTCATTTCTCTGACATGAATGACTGGGAATGCCATGGCCACATTGCATGTTTAGTTTTTAAAGAAACTGCCAAGCTGTTTGCCAGAGTAGCTGTACCATCTTAAATTCCCACCAGCAACCATGAGTGATCCAGTGTCTCTGCCTCCTCATCAACATTTAATGTTAACTTTACTTTTAAGTTTAGCCATGATGATAGATGTATAGTGATATCTCATTGTGGTTTTAATTTGCATTTCTCTAGTGGCTAATGACATCGAATATCATTTCATGTGCTTATTTGCCACCTGTTTATCTTCTTCAGTGAAATTTTTTCATATCTTTTGACTGTGTTCTCACTGAATGGTTTGCTTTTTAGTATTGAATTTTGACAGTCATTTAAATATTATAAGTATTATCATTTTACATGCAGATCAGAAGGATTTTCTCCTACACAACAGCTTGTCCTTTTATCCCCCTAACAGGGTTTTCACAGATAAATAGTTATTAATTTTGATAAAGCCCAATTTATTGTTGTTCCCTTGTAGATCTTGCTTTAAGTGGCAAGTCTAAGATTCTTTGCCTAGCGAGAGAGCCCAAAGATGTTCTATTTTTTTCTAGAAGTTTCATCATTTTGCTTTTTACATTTAAGTCTATGCTTCATTGGAAGTTAATTTTTATCTAAGGTGTGAAATGTAGGTTGGGGTTTCTATTTTGCCTATGGGTGCCCAATTGTTCTAGCACCACTCATTAAAAAGGCTATCTTTCATCAATTCAATTGCTTTTGCATCTTTATTGAAAACAGGTTGAACATATTTATGTTCCGTTCTTTCTGGGTTCTACATTCTCTTCCACCATAGGTGAAAGAGAATGTAAACCAGCAACACTACACAGTCTTCATTACTGTAGCTGTACAGTAAGTCTTGAAAGTAGGTAGACTGACTTATTATTCTTGTTTTTCAAAATGATTTTATTCTTGTGAAATGACATTCTTGTTTTTCAAAATGATTTTACCTTACCTTCTAGTTCCTTTGTCTTTGCACATAAAGTTTAGAATAATCTTGTCTGTATCTACAAAAACAATCTTGTTGGTATTTTGATAGGAATTGTGTTAAATATGTATATCCATTTGAGAAGGACAGATGTACTATGTTGAGTCTTCTGATCCATAACACAGCACGTCTCTCCATTTATCCAGCTCTTCTATTGCTTTCATCAACGTTGTGTAGTTTTTAGCACACAAATCCTTTACAAGTTTTATTAGGTTGACACCTATGTGTTTCTCTTTTTTGTTGAGAAATGCACATGATATTGCACTTTTAATGTTGGTGACCATATATTTCTTGCTGGTACATATAAATACAACTGATTTTGGTAAGTTATTTTTGTGTCTTGTGAACTTACTAATTCACGTGTTAATTCTAGGAGTTTTTCATAGATACGTTGGATTTTGTTTTGTTTTGTTTTTTGAGACAGGGTCTCGCTCTGTCGCCCAGGTTAGACTGCAGTGGTGTGATCTTGGCTCACTGCCAGCTCCACCTCCCGGGTTCACGCCATACTCCTGCCTCAGCCTCCCGAGTAGCTGGGACTACAGGCGCCCGCCACCATGCCTGGCTAATTTTTTGTATTTTTAGTAGAGACAGGGTTTCACCATATTAGCCAGGATGATCTTGATCTCCTGACGTGGTGATCCACCCACCTCGGCCTCCCAAAGTTCTGGGATTACAGGCGTGAGCCACCATGCTCCGTCGGAATTTTTTACATAGATAATCATGTAATCCACAAATAGGGACAGTTTTATTTCTTCCTTTATAATGTATATGCCTTTTCTTTTTTTATTATTATTATACTTTAAGTTCTAGGGTACATGCGCATAATGTGCAGGTTTGTTACATATGTATACTTGTGCCATGTCGGTGTGCTGCACCCATCAACTCGTCAGCACCCATCAACTCGTCATTTACATCAGGTATAACTCCCAATGCCATCCCTCCCCCGTCCCCCTTCCCCATAATAGGCCCCGGTGTGTGATGTTCCCCTTCCCGAGTCCAGGTGATCTCACTGTTCAGTTCCCACCTATGACTGAGAACATGTGGTGTTTGGTTTTCTGTTCTTGCAATAGTTTGCTGAGAATGATGGTTTCCAGCTACATCCATGTCCCTACAGAGGACACAAACTCATCCTTTTTTATGGCTGCATAGTATTCCATGGTGTATATGTGCCACATTTTCTTAATCCAGTGCCTTTTCTTTTCTTGCCTTATTACATTGGTCAGAATTTCCAGCACAAGGTTGAATAAAAGTGGTAAGAACAGTAAGTGCAGATATTCTCACCTTATTCTTGATCTTAGGGGAAAAGCATTCATTCTTTCACCATGAAGTGTAATGTTAGCTTTAGATTTCTTTTTTTTTTTTAAGATGTTCTTTATCAAGCTGAGGAAGTTCTCCCCATTTCTATTTTTCTGAGAATTTTTGCACAAATGGGTACTGAATTTTTAAAATGCTTTTTCTGAATTAAAGGATATGATCACGTAATTTTTCTTTTTCAAGCTGTTAATATGGCAAATTACACTGATTGATTTTTTGAATGTTAAACCAACTTTGCGTGCCTGGAATAAACCCCATTTGATCATAGTGTATAATTATTTCTATATATTACTGCATTCTATTTGCTCATATTTTGTTAAAGACTTTTGCACCTGTATTCACAAGAAAAATTGGTTTGTAATTTACTTTTTTGTACTATCTTTTAAATCCACTCTACCTGTCTCTGTTTTTAATTGGTATGTTTTAATTAATGTAATTATTAATATGTTAAGGCTTGAGTCTATCATCTAATTTTTTTCTGTTTGTTCTCTGTGTTTTAGTTTCTCTGTTTTATTTTTTGTGGCATATTAGAACATATTTTCCATTTTTAATTATCTATAGTATTTCTGAGTGTATATCTTTTTATTGGTTGCTCTAAGTATTACATTATATACACCTATGACTTACCATAGTCCACTGGTGTCATCATTTTATCAGTTCAAGTAAAATATGGAAGCTTGCTTCCCTGTATGTTCCTTTACTCTCTCCCATTTATAATATGTCTTAAATATTTCCTCTATCTACATTTAGAACCACGTCAGGCAGTGTTATAATTTTTGCTTTAGCAATCAAGCAATTTATAAAGCTCACAAGGAGAAAGAAAGTGCTTTTTCAGTCCTATCTTTTCCCTCCTTTCCTTCTGGGACTCCAATGACATTTGAACTTTTGTTATAGTGCCCCAGGGAGGCTCTGTTCATTTTTTTTCCAATCTATTTTCTCTCTGTTGTTCAGAAATCTGTTATTCTATCTTCAGGTTCACCAAATCTTTCCTCTGTCTCCTCCATTCTGATGTTGAGCCTAACCATGGAGGTTTTATTTTTTTCAATTATTGTATTTCTCAGTTCCAAAATTTTCATTTGTTTTTTTTTATCTCTTATATTTCTTTCCTGAGATTTTCTATGTTTTCATTTGTTTCAAGTGTATTCTTTATTGCTTGTTGAAGCATTTTTATTGCAACTTCTTTAAAATATTTGAGATAATCCTGACATCTCTGTCATCTTAGCACTGACATCTATTAACAATCTTTTTCATTCACTTTGACAGCCTCTTGGTTCTTATGAGGGGTGATTTTCTAGTGAAACACGAACATTTTTATATTATATTTTGAGATTAAATCCTATTTTGAACCTTCTCTTTTTGCCATATGTCTCAGACACCATTCCATTCTGGTCGAGGAAAGAAGGGTACCAGCTCATTACTGTCACATAGAGGTAGAAGTCCAGATTCCCCACACTGACATCCAAGGTAGGGGCAAGGGCTTCTCATTACCACTGGAGGGGGTGGGGTTAGCTCTCCATCTGATCTTCATTGGTATTGCAATGAGTAGGTGGCCTCATTAACTATGGGCAATAATTAAAGTCCTGACTCTCTACAAGGCCTCTTCTGATCACTCCAACAGGGAGAGAGAGAGGACTGTTGCCTGGCAGAGTGAAGTCCAGACTCTCCCCATGGTCTCCTCTGATGCCACAGGGTGGAGGCTTGTCTCTGGCCAGTGGGGATAAAATCCTTGGCTCCTTACTCACCCTCCTGAGACACCACCCCGGCAAGGGATTTGGAGAGCCTCGTTATAACCTCATTAGTGTGGAAATAGAGGCCAGTCCCCACTCAGCCTCTGCTAGCCTGGGTGGAGATTGGGCTATATTTTTTCCTACAGTGTTTGAATGGAATAGAGCAGTTATTAATCAAAAGATTTCTGTCTTGCTAGGATGCCACTTTTCTGGCCCTTTGGCTAAAGAAAGCAAGCTTTAGGGGGACAAAATGGTCCATTTCCAGGTTACCAGCTTCTTTAACTCCAATTCAGGGAAATGTAAGGAAAAACAAACAAAGAAACAGAAAAACAGGGAACTTACCACCATGCCATTCCTTGGATCCCACGTTCCCTAGCCAGTCTATGTCTTCTTTCCACCTCTTAGAGTCTTCTTGTGTTTATTTCCTAGCCGATGTCCATGGTTTTTAGTTGCACTTAGCGGAGGATTCTGGGAAAGTACATCTACTCTATCTTCCCAGAAGGAGACGTCTAGATTATGCTTTTCACATCTTTGCACCTTTGCGTATGCTGTTCTTTCTGTCAAGAATAATCCCTCCTCTCTACCAGGAAGCTGTCGCCAGCCCCATAGACTGGTTAGGTGACCCACAGCATCTGCTGTGCGTGGACCACAGTAGTGATCAGACAGGGGCATCTTCTTTTTGCCTGTCTTATGCTCTAAACCATCAGCTTCTTGAAAGAAGGATGAAGTCCTGGTTGACTTTGCCTCCAGCTCACAGCACAGTGTCTGATGCATGGTAGGTACTTGATGAATGTTTGCTGAATGAATGAATGATATTCACCGCAGGATTCCCTTCTGCCCTCGGGCAGTGCACAGCATACAAATGAGGAAAACTGCACTGTATGCCAAATCTTTCTAGACTTTCTTGGTGACCTTGGAAAAATAACCTGAACTGACATCAGTTTCTTCCATGTTGACTAATGAGCAAGAAAATGGGAAAAACTATTATTACCAAAACTAAATATTTTCAGCAATTAGTATGTGCCAGGCACTGTGCAAATTGCTTTATCTTCATTATCTTATTTAATTCTGAAAATACCCCAATGCGATGAGTTCTGTTATCTCCATGGCACAAATAAACAGACCAAGGTTCCATGAGGTTGTATAAATCACTCATGGTTGCAGTCGATGTAAGGTGAACGTAGGGCAAAAGTCAAATGCAGATATCTCTGCCTCTATCACCCCGTGCCACGTGAAATTCCACAAGACACTCCTCCTGGGCCTAACTTGGATCAATTCACAAAAATTATAGGACATCCACCATATTCTGGGAGTTGAAGATTTTTTTTTAATCCCAACATATATAAAGGTTACAATCAAAATCAGATAAAGATTTTAGAGGAGCTTAAAGCATCAAATGGGGAATGGGAAGGAGAACAACATGTATTAGACATTCTTGGGCAGCCAGGGACTACGGGCACCGCCTCACATGTAACATCCCCCCCTAGTCCTCTCAATGGTCCTAGAGGGTTGCTACTGTCAGTTGCACTCAAGGTCAAAGGACAGTAAACTTCGAAGCCATGCCTAGAACCAGGACCATCTGTCTCCAAGGCTCTCACTCTTTCCAATATATACATTCCCATACAAGGCCTTAGTTCAAGAAATGAATAAACCAATGGCGCGGGTGGGGTGGGGGGGGGCTCATCTCACCAGTCCCTATAGGGTTTGAGCCCACTGAGTGTGATGAGTTGAGTGTCCAGGCTCTGGAAGTCCTGGGCTTGTGTTCCAACTCTGCCACCACTGCCCAGCTATGCAAGCTTGAGCTATCAACCCCAATGTTTCCATCTGTAAAATGGGATTGACAAGAGCACAGTATACCTACAGCCCAAAGAATGAGATGTTCATCCTTTAAGCAACTTATCATAGCACTGGCACATGGCAAATGTTCAATTAATGGTACTGAGAGTCATTGTGCTAAGTTCCAGCATGTCCAATCCTATGCCACATGCTGAGATTGGAAGATGTGGCACATGGCCTTTAGAAAATGTGGCATCTGGCTGGGGAAATCAGCAATTAAATGGTTAAACCTCAGGGGAAGAGCCCAAAGATGTGGCAAAAGTAATTGCTTTGAAGGGTCTGAAAAAGTGTCACGAAAATGTGGTAGATTTCTAACCCCTAAAAAAGTAAGAAAGAACAACAGACAGGCTGAGTGCAGTGGCTCACTCCTGTAATCCCAGCAATTTGAGAGGCCAAAGTGGGCAGATCACTTAAGGTCAGGAGTTTGAGCCCAGTCTGGTCAACATGGTGAACCCCATCTCTACTAAAAATACAAATAAATTAGCCAGGCATGGTGGTGTATGCCTGTAATCCCAGTTACGCAGGAGGCTGAGACAGGAGAACTGCTTGAACTTGGGAGGCAGAGGTGGCAGTGAGCCAAGATCATGCCACTGCACTCCAGTCCAACCTTGGTGACAGAGTGAGACTTCGTTGAAGGGAAGGGAAGGGAAGGGAAGGGAAGGAAGGGAAGGGAAGGGAAGGAAAGGAAAGGAAAGGAAAGGGAAGGGAGAGACAGAGAGAAGTGGAGGGCTGGTTTTTCAGTACAGGAACAGCACGAGCAAAAACCCCAGAGACAGGAAGAGAAGGCTGGTGGGAAGGGAGCAATGGGTCTTAACTGGAACAGAGTCAGGGAGGACCGGGGTGTAAGAGCCCGAGAAACCTGATTCTCCATCCTGGGATCCTTCCTCGAGTTTTTCATAATGATGCAATCAAGCCCAGGACAAAGTTGTTTTCTTATCCAGCTTGTGATCTCTGAAATCGCATTAATGGCCCTAAAGCAAAGTTCAGTTTCTACTTTCAAATGACCCTCAGGACTGAGTGTTGATCCTTTTGGCAGCATTCACTGAGAACCTACTGTGTGCCAGGCACTGCCCTGGTGCTAAGAATTCACCAGCAAACATGACAGACACACCTGCTGTGATCTCCAAGCTTGCTTCCGAGGAGGGGAGTTGGAGAGTAAGCAACTTCTTACAAGATTCTGTTAATTCCTCAGCTGTCATGGTGCTGTGTGCACAAAAGTTAGTATGTGATGAGGTGACTGATATGTCCTAGGCTCAGGGAAATAGGATGGAGTGTGAAGCCTCTGGCAAAACAAGGGCAGAAGTCACAGCCAGGAACCCACTTACATCCGAAGTTGCCGAATGCCTGGCACACCAACATTTTTAAGGGGCAAAGAGAAGCCTATAAGACAGTCTTAAGGCCGGGCGCGGTGGCTCAAGCCTGTAATCCCAGCACTTTGGGAGGCCGAGACGGGCGGATCACAAGGTCAGGAGATCGAGACCATCCTGGCTAACACGGTGAAACCCCGTCTCTACTAAAAAAAAAATATAAAAAACTAGCCGGGCGAGGTGGCGGGTGCCTGTAGTCCCAGCTACTCGGGAGGCTGAGGCAGGAGAATGGTGTAAACCCGGGAGGCGGAGCTTGCAGTGAGCTGAGATCCGGCCACTGCACTCCAGCCTGGGCGACAGAGCGAGACTCCGTCTCAAAAAAAAAAGAAAAAGAAAAAAAAAAAAAAAAAAAGACAGTCTTCATATATCTGTGGGCCATCATCTGTCATAGAAACCAGTGACAAAAGGCAGGGACTGGGATGACTGTACAGTTTACAAATTCAGGCTCCCTTGGCAATGACAGGATACTGGAGAGGAAAGCTCACTGCTCCAGAAGTCTCTGAGAGGGTCTAGGTTTCAGGGTGAGGTGGGTCATCACGTTAAGCAAGTTCCAAGAGGTGGGATCTTTTGTAGATACATGTTTCTAGAGTATGTTCTGTTGAACACAGAACTGCCTTCCAATATCTGAATAGGGGTTCCATTTAAAAACAAAACAAATTTCTTCAGATTTTTTTTTTTTTTTTTGCAGGACTTCTCAGAGCCTTAAATGTGCTGATATGCATTGTGGCTTCCTGAGATGGACCAACACTTTCCAATCTTATTTGACCTAGGACATTTTTTTCTAGGGATTCATATTAATATTTTTCCCTATACAGATAGAAAATCACCTCCTTAGGGTTAATATCCTGGCTGGACAAGCCAATGAGCCCTGAGAAAGAGGCCTTTTATTTTATTTTATTTTTTTCTTGAGACGGAGTCTCACTCTGTCACCTAGCCTGGAGTGCAGTAGCAAGATCTCAGCTCACTGCAACATCCGCTCCCCAGGTTCAAGTGATTCACCTGCCTCAGCCTCCCAAGCACTTGGAATTACAGTCACCTGCCACCATGCCTAGATAACTTTTGTATTTTTAGTAGAGATGGGGTTTCACCATTCTGGCCAGGTTGGTCTCGAAATCCTGACCTCGGGTGATTCACCCACCTCGGCCTCCCAAGTGCTGGGATTACAGGCATCCACCACCATGCCTGGCTAATTTTTCTAATTTTAGTAGAGACAGGGTTTCGCCATGTTGGTCAGGCTGGTCTCGAACTCCTGACCTCAGGTGATCCACACACCTCGCCCTCCCAAAGTACTGGGATTACAGGCATGAGCCACTGCACCTGGCCCCTATTTTCAAACTGGAAGGTACGCTGAATGTAAATAATGCAGCTTTGCATCAGTAATGGATTTCCTCCATTCCATCGCTGGGAAGCAATCCCTGGGTCCCTGCTTGAATGCCGCCAGCCACAAGACACTCATGACCTGTCAAGGAAGCTCACTCCCACTGTTGAAGTGAGATTCCTTCTGGAGCCCTTCCTTGGGCTGAGCTGAAATTCACCTCCCTGATTCTTTCATCATCAATAACAGTAACGTTTATCCTACTACCATTTATTTAACATCTTTTATAGGCCACATACTGTGCTGAGTATTTTTCATGTATGATCTCAGTGAAACTCTTTTTTTTTTTTTTTTTTGAGGCGGAGTCTCACTCTGTCGCCCAGGCTGGAGTGCAGTGGCCGGATCTCAGCTCACTGCAAGCTCCGCCTCCCGGGTTCACGCCATTCTCCTGCCTCAGCCTCCTGAGTAGCTGGGACTACAGGCGCCCGCCACCTCGCCCGGCTAGTTTTTTTTTTGTATTTTTTAGTAGAGACGGGGTTTCACTGTATTAGCCAGGAGGGTCTCGATCTCCTGACCTCATGATCCGCCCGTCTCGGCCTCCCAAAGTGCTGGGATTACAGTGAAACTCTTTAAGTACTCTATGAGGTCAGAGTGTGCCTCTCCTACAGCTGAGGAATCGGAGGTTTGGAGAAGTTCCATTACTCTCCTTGCTCACCCAGCTAACAAGAAGTAGATGGATGACTCAAGTCTGACCCAAAGGCCAAGGACTTGGATGTACCTAACCACACCATTCTCCTGCCCTTCCTCACAAAGTTCCTCCCTCTGGAGCCCTGTAGAATGAAAACACCCACGTCTGTGGCCCTCCCGGCATGCCAGACTTCATTCTCACGAACACATCTGAGTCTCACAGCAGCCTGTGAGGTGGGGTCGGTGATTATTCCCAGTACCCAGGGGAGACACTGACCAATGACCTGCCCTGAATCCCAGGTGGCAGATCCTTGGTGCCCAAGCCATCTGGCTCCAGAGCCACCACTCTGCCTGCCCCCTCACCGTGTCTACAGCCTTGTCCGTGTGCCCACCCATGCTCTGGCTGAAGGGACTGTGTCCCCTGTGAGCCTCATCTTTCCCAGCTCCATGTTCCCTGGTCCTTCTGTGCTTCCTCGTAAGCCAGGGTCTCTAGCCCCTCTCTATCCTTGCCTCTGTCCTGTGGGCCCATCCCAGGATTCTGTGCAAATAGCCAGGCCATTTCTATGGCCCCAGGGAGGAAAAAAGTCAGCAACCCAGAACTGAGGACAAGAACATGGAGAGGAATCAAAGTGTCTCTCCAGTGGGGACTTGCTGAGCCCAGACTCTTTGGGGGAATTATCTCATTTAACTCATATGGCAGCTGCTGACATCTGGAAGGAGCCCCAGGACACATTCGTGGAATGAAATCAGGCAGTCCTCACTTTCTTCATTTTACAGATAAGGAAAGAGATGTCCTGAAGATCTTAGAAGATCTTAGAACAGGCTCAACATCACAAAGCTATGACAAATTCAGGATTCAAAGCCAGCTCCTCCTGGCTCCCTCATTTTTGCTCTTTCTTCCACCCCCATATTACAATGCTTGGTCCACATTTGGAGTCCAAAGAAACGGATCCTCACTCCAGCTGTGTCTTGGACTTCTTTGTTGACCTTGAGCCAGGCTCTCTGGAAAAGGTATCCAGAGGTCTCCAAGGAACCGTTAGGAAGAGGAACTTCCTGGGTTTGGCGACCATGAATGGAGGAAAGAAAGAATCCACCAGCTGGAACTCCACATGCAGGCAGCCAGCTCTCACTGCGCAACATCTTTGACAACAGGAAGACACACGCTCTCAAGTGGCTCACTCAAGTGTCTTTAAAGAGTTCTCTAAAACTCTGCATTTCAGTGCACGACCAGTGAGTGGAGAAAGCGAATGTGGTGTGCTGGGCATACAGAACACATGGAAGAATCACAGGCAGAGAGTCCCACGTGAGGAATTAGACAGAGACAGGCTGGGATCCAGAGCTCTGCCCTCCTCCACCCAAGATGTGCTCAGCGGCACCACAGGGATGGCTGGTGCTCAGCGGCACCACAGGGAAGGCTCTGAGCCCGATGGAGAAGCCATGGGACTTTCAACAATTCCTCTAAAATACACAACTGGGATTCCCTTTTGTGTTATCCATTCAGCGTTTATTGACAAATATGTGCCTAGGACGGTTGCTGAGAGAATTGAGGAAACACGAAGGGGATTGGAAGACGCTTCAACTGCAGAGCATTTCATACGTGGGAGGGAGAGCTGTGGGGACCCATGGAACATTCCCACCACCATTGCCTCCCCTCTCTGGTGCAACCCTGGGTGGGTGAGGACAGTACAAATGAGCCATGCTGTAACCTGATGCTAGAAGCTATCCGGGTGTCCTGCGGGTGTGGCAGAGGTCACTCTCTGCCACACAATGAGGCAGTGGGCAGGCAGCTGTCCCTCGGCTTCTAGAAAAGGAAGGTGGTGGCCGGGCACGGTGGCTCACACCTGTAATCCTAGCACTTTGGGAGGCTGAGGCGGGCGTATCACGAGGTCAGGGGATCAAGACCATCCTGGCCAGCACGATAAAACCCCCTTTCTACTAAACAAAATACAAAAAAATAGCCGGACATGGTGGCAGGTGCCTGTAGCCCTAGTTACTCATGAGGCTGAGGCAGGAGAATGGCGTGAACCTGGGAGGCGGAGCTTGCAGGGAGCCGAGATGGCACCACTGCACTCCAGCCTGGGCGACAGAGCGAGACTCTGTCCCCAAAAATAAAAAAAAAAAAGAAAGAAAGAAAGAAAGAAAAGTAAGGTGGACTGTGGATTCGAGCACAGATCCCAGCCCCAGATCCCATAGCTGCTAGGGAAGGGTGCAGATGTTTTCTACGAACAGCCAGATAGTAAATAGTTTAGGCTTTATGGGCCTTAAGATCCCTGTCGCAATTACTTAACTCTGGAGTTGTAGCTCAAACGTAGCCAGAGACAACACATCGGTGAACGGCCATGGCTGTGTTCTAATAAAACTTTATTTACAAAATCAGTCTGTGGATTGGATTTGTCCCACAGGCCATCATTGGCCCTTGGTAATCCCAAAATATTGCTGGCCTCCGGTGGTGTTAAAGAGGATTTGAATACAAAGTTGCTGTGACTGGCCATTTTTCACACCACCCCATAAAATCTGCCTTGCCAGTGACACTCACCACTCCACAAAATCTGCCTTGCCAGTGACACTCAACTGGATTCTGAGAAATCCCACTTAGAAGATGCAACAGCGCCTTCCTTCTTCAGACCAAGCTCCTAGCTGGGTGGCGTTGGGAAAGTCCTCCCACCTCTCTAGGCCTCATTCTCCCCTCGGTAAATGCACTTATTGAAAGCCTCCCCTAGGACCAGGCACAGTGGCCAGGTACAGCAGGCTATCCAGAGAACAGTCCCAGAACATTGGCACCAAAATCTGCCTTCTATGGAGGTAGAAACTGGGACTCAGAGAGGTTAAGCAACTTGCCTGAGATTACAGAGCTAAGAAGTGTTCGTAAGGGAACTAGAACCTAGTACTTTGGGCTCCAGAGGCCAGAGCTCCTACCTCTGCCCCTCTCAGGCTAGGATGACTCCAAGGCCCCAGCGGGTCCACGTCTCTGAGTGCTAGGAAGGTGCAAAGTCCAGCAGGAGAGAGCACGGGGATGGTAGAGGAAGACCAGGGAGGCGCCTTTGTTATCCACCAACTGTGTGCCAGGATGTAAGCTCAGTTATGGGAGGTATTATCCTCCCCCAAGAAAAGGTGTGGAAACAGGCCCAGAGAGGAAGAGGGCCTTGCCCAAGGCCACAGAGCCAGTAAGTGGTGAGTCAGGACATGAACTCAGGCCAAGGAACCCCACATGGCCAAGCTCAGCTGACTTCCCTGGCCACACTCCACCCCTCCCTTTATGTGCCCAGAATGAGACAGGAGCCTGGGGAAACTTCCTCCCCAGGTGGCATAGAAGTGAGAGCCCAAAAAGGTGCACCCCACCCCCAGTGCCCTGACTTGGGAACACCACTCAAGCCTACAGGTGTTCATCAGTCCAAGCTGAGAACCATCAACAATGGCCCCCTTCATTCAGACGCTGAGAAGCCCCAGGACTGGGGCGCAGCCGGGTTCAGCACCAGGAGGATTATCGGTCACCCAGGAAATGCCTGGAGGTCTTGAACTTCTGAACTCCTGTCTCACCTCCACCTGAACCCAGCAAAATGTCCTCTTTCCTGTTATTACTTTATGGCCTTGATTGTAAATTCTTTCCTGATCCCACATTACGGCTGCAGGATAAAAACATGTGCCCCGGGCACAGCTTTCAAGGAGAGCGCCTGGTTTATAAAGTGGTGCTGTCATAGCGCAGAGAAGGGGTGCAGCTCAGCCAACCAAGGCAGTGCATCCCGGGGCTCACTCCTGGCATCCAGGAAGGGCAGGCTGACCAGACTCTGCCAGGGCACCGAGCCAGGTACGCTGCAGAGCCCTGGAAGCCGGGCAGCAGTTCCTACCCTTATCCCAGCATGCCTTTGTTCACTGCATCCTCATGGCAACCCTGAGAAACAGGCCAGGTGCTATGGCTACCTTCACTCTACAAATGAGGGGGCTGAGGCTGGGATAGGTGGCGTGTATAGGACCACACAGCCAGGACGAGAACTCAGACCCAGAGCTCCTTCATCACCTGCTCTCTCAGAATAAACCCTCGAGTGTCTACAAGACAACTCATCTCAACAGAATTGCTCCAGCCTCATTGAATCCTCAGCCGTCCTGGGAGCATGAGTATCACCCTGCCCACTTTGCAGACCCTCTTACTACACAGGTGTTTACGAAGCATCCTCTGCCTGCCCTCAGCACCTCACTCCTGGCCCTGCTGCCCTCGTACCTGTGGACTGATGGGGAAGAGAAGAGGGACCTCTGCAACGATGCCCGTTTTTCTTCCCTCTGTCTTAGGAGCCAGATGCTCAGATAGAGGACCTAAACCCTTGGTCCTCTATAGGGATCCCTGTCCATAGATAGATTCAGGGAAGAGCGGGGGGCTGTGCCCACCCAGCCAGTACCCCGGGTGGGCTATGAAACCCTGGCGTCCGGATTTAAGCCCCATTCACCATGCCAGGCACTATTGGTAATGAAGGTGCTATTTGGGCTGCCTTTCTCCATCATCTTACTTCAAAATGCAGGCCGAAGCTGAAAGGTGGCAAGTGCTAGTGTGTCTAGGTGATGGTCAGATCCAACAGAAGCGAAGACCCTCTCTCTCACCACGATGGTCCCTCTCCGTACTCCTTCTGCTGTAACTTCCACAATTCCTTGGTCCTGGGGTGTTTGGAGGCCCTGACTTGTGATATCATCAAGGCTGGCCAGAAGAAAGTGGCCCGTGGGAGGACAAAGCCATAAGAGTGGGGACCAGGGAGAAACCAGAGCTGCCTAGGAAAGGGATGGCAAGGCTCACATTCGAGGCCATGGCTGCAGAGCTGAGTGGTACGAGAAAAAGCCCCACACCAGAGCCAGGAGATCCGCTTCTAGGCCCCACCCATGCTCAACACACCCTTCACGCACCACCTCAGCTTCCTGGGCCTCAGGTTCTTGACTCACCTGTGAAATGGGCGAAGACAGGGCACGGAACCAGAAGATCTCAGGAGATTGTTCTAGAGCTAGGATTCTGCACCTTTTCCTCCAGCTGTGACTCTCAGTCCAGGCCACACACTAGAACCTCGTGGGGAAGCTTTCATAAACACCGATGCCCAGGTCTTCTGACTACCGTGCTATAATGATGCTCAACCTCAAACTGGGATATGTTGACTTTAAAGCCAAGAACAGAAGCTGGAAGGACTATGAAGAGGTGATACCAGGAGATGTCCAAGCGTAAGAAACAAAGATGAAATAAATATCAGCATAGTAGGTGAGAGTTGGGTTTTGGAGTCAGACAGACTTTAGTACCAAGTCCTGCTTCCTTACCACCAAGAAAGGCCACCCAGGAAAGCTACACCTTCATTACTGATAGCACCTGGCATAGAGAGTGGGACTTAAATCTGAAGGCCAGACTCTGACAGCTCACCCGGGGTATTGGCTGAGGGGGCACAGCCTCCCGCCCTTCCCTGAATCCATCCATGGACAGAGATCCCTATAGAGGGCTAAGAGCCTTCAGTGTCAGGTGGCCTAAGCTCAGTAGTGAGTCTGCCCCGTGACTGGGCCTGGGCATTTGACTCATTTTCCAGTCCTGCCTGCTGAACAGCATTGAGAAAAGGGATACAAAAGCACTTTGTAGATATGGAATACTTTGCAGAGGCACAGACCAAGGCTGGAAAGAGACCAGAGTGGCTGGAGAATCTAATCTGTGGCTCTGATTCCCACCACCAGTGTGCTGAGCAAAGGTCACAAACTCTCAGCAGCAGGTTTGACATCAGAAACTTCCTCTTCAAGGTAGAGCCTGGAGAGCCCCTCTTTCCATCTGTCTCAGAATCCAGGAGGAGAAAGAGAAGTGATCTTGGAGTCAGATAGCCCTGGGCTTGTGTGTCCTGGTCCCACCACGGATAAGGGATGCCCTTCTCATGGGCCTCATTTTCCCCACCTGTAAGAAGAGAACATGTTCCTAGCCCCAGGAGTTCATTTTAAAGATCAACTGAGAGGATGTCTGTTCTAAACCTTCAAGAAATCCTGAGATAAGGCTCGTTCTTACTAGCTATGGGACCTTAGGAAAATTACTTCATCTCCCACAACCTCAGTTTCTCAATCTGTAAGACAGGGATAATGGTATTCACTTCATAGGGCTGTTATTCAAATTAAATATGATAATGGGAGTCAACACTTAGGTCACTGGCACATAGTAAGTGCTCAATTCACAGCAGCTAGTATTACTGTCACTGTAGCTTATCCCACGGCACCTTCTTACCCCAGACCCAGCCCCTGGAGGGCAAGCATATCTGTCTCCTCTCTGCAGTTGAAAAAAGTTTTTGGTCCAGAAGATCCAAGGCCTTTGGTGGGGGTCCAGCCTCCCAGAAGCCCCCCACAGGCATTACCCCTTGCACCTGAGAATGAAGCCATTCTCAGGTCTTATGCTCACTCATTGTTCAGCCTGACTGGACATAAGCAGCTCTACGTGGAGTTATTTTAATCTTTCCTCACAAATCAGTAACTGCTTACCTTGAAGCAGTTTTAATTAGTTAAGACCTGCTGAGTGCTCTACTGATAAACTAGCCTGCTATTAATGCTAAGTATCTGCCATGTGGTTGCTATTTTTATTATTGTTGTTCTTATGAAATCCTCATTTCCTGAGCCACACAGCTGGGAATATTATTTAAAAATCACCTTAGGCTTGAGGCTCCTTCCCTGAAACCTGGGGAAAGGGCCCTTTCCGGACAGCTCAGCTCACCCCTTCCCATGCCTGCCACATGCAATACCCTTATCACAAAATTATATTAATAGAAAGATGCTTCCTTCAATAACAGAAAACAATAACAATAAAACATATACATTAATAACAGAAAAACCTCCACGACTTTTGATCTGACTTCTGTAGCAACAGAGCCCCCTAAGCTCTGTGAGCCCCAAGGTGAGGATCACCTCACCTGCTTAAATCAGCTACCAGTGAGGAGGGAATATTTATTAAGTGCTTACTGTGTACCAATGGTACACATTGCAATGGTGCAATGTGCTTACTACTGGGACCTCATCTAGTCTTCAGAGCATCCAGAGATGCTAACATGAGCCCTGTTTTCTCAGTGAAGTAACTGGGGGTCAGAGAGGTTAGGACATTTGCTCAGGGTCATTGCATCAGCAAGTAGGGAAATGTGGAGCTAAACTTTTGTCTGTCGTTCTGGTTTCCACTGGGGTAGGTCCCTGGGGGACCTTTCCTGGTCTTGGCTTTCTCCCACTCTTTTTTTCATTATTATTATTATTATTATTGAGACAGGGTCTCACTCTGTTGCCCAGGCTGGAGTGCAGTGGCACAATCTCGACTCACTACAACCTCCACCACCCGGGTTCAAGCGATTCTCCCATGTCAGACTCCTGAGTAGCTGGGACTACAGGTGCACCCCACCACGCCCAGCTAATTTTAGCATTTTGAGTTAGAGATGGGGTTTCACCATGTGGCCAGGCTGGTCTCAAACTCCTGACCTCAAGTGATCTGCCTGCCTCGGCCTCCCAAAGTGTTGGGATTACACACGTGAGCCACCAGTGCCTGGCCCTCTCCCACTCTTTATACCTCTTTGTCGTAGGCTCTAGGACCCCAGCCTGCCTATTTGTGTTGCTCTCTTTCACACTGCCTCCTTCTACGCCATCTCTTGGTTTTATGGCTGGTAGGGGAGGATTGGGGCATGGTCTTTCTAAGTCAAAGACCAGCTTCAGAAACCTTTGTAATCATCGTTCCGGTAAAGAGACAAAGGACACAAATAAAAACAACAACAACCAAAATCCATCTTGGAAGAAGAACCAATATCTGGGCAATGTGACAAAGTGGTTTTGAACCTGGGCAGGGAGAGCAGGAAAGCCTGGGTTCAAATCCTGCGGGTGCCTCTTATTAGCTATGTGACCTTCCTTGTAAAGCTTGCTGAAGCTCCCGTTTTCTCATCTGAAAATGGCCTTTCTGGTAGCATCTTCCTCCCAGGGCTATTATAAGGATTAAGTGAGAGAAGTTATGTTAAGGGTTTGATGTGCAAACCCTTATGCAAAGTAGTACTTTTTTTTTTTTTTTTTGAGATGGAGTCTTGCTCTGTCACCCAGAGCACAGTGGAGTACAGTGGCGCCATCTCGGCTCACTGCAACCTCCGCCTCCCAGGTTCAAACAATTCTCCTGCCTCAGTCTCCCAAGTAGCTGGGACTACAGATGCCTGCCACCACGTCCAGCTAATGTTTTGTATTTTTGTAGTGACAGGGTTTCACTGTGTTAGCCAGGATGGTCGCGATCTCCTGACCTCGTGATCCTCCTGCCTCGGCCTCCCAAAGCACTGGGAGTACAGTTCTTTTTATTGTTAGTTTACAGTTTTTATCATTGCTAACATATAACAAATGGTTACCATGTGTCAGATGCTGTTCTGAGTAACTGTCTTGTTTCATTTATTTACAGCAACACTCTGTGGCATTTCCATTTTACATTTGGGAATCTTTGTATCATCTCCATTTCACAGATGGTAAAATCTAAGGCTGAAAGATGTGAGTAACTTGCCTGAAGTCATGCATTTTTTAACTAAACTTTTTATTTCGAGATAATCAGAGCTTTATATGCAGCTACAAGAAATAATACAGAGAAATCCCCCAGTGGTAACATCTTACAGAACTACCACAGCCAGGATATTGACTGATACAGTCAACATACAGAACATTTCCATCACCACAAAGATCCCTCTGGTTGCATGTTGCCCTTTTATACCAATCCACTTCCCTCTAATCCCTACTGCACCTTAAACATTGTTTAGAGAATTTCTCCTGTCCATTCTTTTTTTTTTTGAGATGGAGCCTTGCTTTGTCGCCCAGGATGGAGTGCAATGGCACAATCTAGGCTCACTACAACCTCTGTCTCCCAGGTTCAAGTGATTCTCCTGCCCCAGCCTCCCGAGTAGCTGCAATTACAGGTGCCTACCACCATGTCTGGACAATTTTTGTATTTTTAGTGGAGATGGGGTTTCACCATGTTGGCCAGGCCAATCTGGAACTCCTGACCTCAGGGGATCCACCCGCCCCGACCTCCCAAAGTCCTGGGATTACAAGTGTGAGCCACCACGCCCGGCCCTTCCATTCATTCTTTTAGGATAGGTCCGTTGGTGGCAAATTCTTATTTTCCTTTATCTGAGAATGGCTTGATTTCCCCTTCATTCCTGAAGGATATTTTCACTGGATATAGGAATCTGGATTGACATTTCCTAGGAACTCATCACCCGATTTTTCCTCAGATCCCAAAGTCCCTAGCCAGTCTGCCTTCCTCTTCGCCGTTTAGAGTCTTATGTTTGTTTTGTATTTCACGTCCAGGGTTTTTAGTGGCATGTAGCAAGAGAAATAAGGAAAAGTATGTCTGTCCTACCTTCCCAGAAGCAGACATCGCCCACACACATTTTATTTTATTTCATTTTTTTGAGACAGAGTCTCGCTCTGTCACCCAGGCTGGAGTGCAGTGGCGCCATCTCAGCTCACTGCAAGCTCCACCTTCCGGGTTCACGCCATTCTTCTGCCTCAGCCTCCTGAGTAGCTGGGACTACAGGTGCCCGCCACCACGCCTGGCTAATTTTTTCTATTTTTAGTAGAGACCGGGTTTCACTGTGTTAGCCAGGATGGTCTCGATCTCCTGACTTTGTGATCCGCCCGCCTCGCCCTCCCAAAGTGCTGGGATTACAGGCGTGAGCCACCGCACCCGGCCGCCCACACACATTTTAATAAGTGATTGAGTCTGGATTCATCCCTGAGCAGCCGCAGAGCCCATGATTGTAACCTGGGCTATACTACCCCAGACCTGGCCAGGCCACCTGAGTTTATTCAGGTGTGCTCCTCTGGAGACACATGCCAAAATCTCTTCTCAAGAATAACAGTGGAAAGTCCTATTGGTTCAGCACAGACATCTTTGTAGAATGTGGACAGACACCCCTCAGAGGTCCCATGCTCACATTTCATTAGCATGTGAGCTAAGCCATTTAAATATACATGTGAGACCCTCTTATGAAAGGCCAGGGACTTACTCTTTTCTTTCCTTCATCCATTATTTATTGAAGGCATGTAACCAGGGATACAAAATCATAACTGCCTTTTAAATTGTTCTCTTATTTTGTACCAGAAACTTTGCAAAACACTTTACATATTGGCCACTCCTTGGACATCACGTCAAATCTTATCAGCTTCATCTCTTATTCCAGCCACTGTTGTGAAGAGCAGAATTGTGCAGGCTTAGATCAATTTCATGAGTGTTAAACCTGACCTGTGCCTTATCTCAGGCCCCTACTATGCATTTCTTACCTCCGGACCCCAGGTGTCTGGGAAAAATCCACTCAGCACTCACTAACATGCAAACTGGAAGTGGAAGGCAGCTGAGCCCCTTCAGACAACTCTTGACCAGTTGGGGACAGATACCCCCTTTCTTTCCTCCAGTAGATGGTTCTGAAACCTAACCCAGAAGGCTTTTAGAAGGAACTCTGGGCTGGGCACAGTGGCTCACGCCTGTAATTCCAGCACTTTGGGAGGCCGAAATGGGCAGATCACCTGAGGTCAGGAGTTTGAGACCAGCCTGGCCAACATGGTAAAATCCCATCTCTACTTAAAATACAAAAAGTAGCTGGGTGTGGTGGCACATACCTGTAGTCCCAGCTGAGGGACTTTGGAGGCTGAGGCAGGAGAATCGCTTGAACCTGGGAGGTGGAGGTTGCAGTGAGCCGAGATTTTGCCACTTCACTCCAGCCTAGGTGACAGAGTGAGACTCCATCTCAAAAAAAAAAAAAAACAAAAAAACAAGGAACTCTGAAATGTAATAAGTAGTCTTCCTTAGGGTTGGCCAAACTCATCGGAAGGAGAGCAGGTCTTTGTGCTGGATTTACTTCTTCCCTGTTGTTACTCCCCTCTATCCTCACTCCTCCTTCCTGGGATCACATTTCCAAATAAACTGTCTTCACATAAACCTTTGGGGAAACCCAGGCTAAGACACTGAGTACTGGGAGTGGCCCTGGAAAGCAATCCTGAAAGTTAACATTCTGCAGCTATTAATTACCCCTGAAATTCCATAGTATCACAACCACTCAGGCCTCCATCTGTGGTTGAACAGAATAAGGTACAGCTGGATAGTGAAATTCTGAATTGTGTAGTGACTGTGGCACTTGACCAGCCTAAGGGGAAGAGTAAGTATGAAGATTATGCAGTGAGCCAGCTTTTCTTCACTGCTTGAGAAACATTAAAAACAACAAATGACAGGCTCAGATAAGCCAACTGTCAATTCAAGGCAGAGCTGTGCTGCATCTATGGCACTATTTAAAGATACCCTCATCTCCTGAAGCTGCCTGGCAAACCATGCTGAGAATCAGGCCCGGATCTGACTATAAGAGTGGAAGAATTACAGAGGAACCTGAATGCACAGCCACAAGACTCCTGTGATCATCAGAGATCTCAGGGGAAATGAATGGGACTCTGAAATCCAGAATGAGGATAGTTAGGTAAACCAGACTGAGAATATTGGACCCCACATGCTGTGAACATATCAGGCCGATAGAAACATCCTTTTCCGGCCGGGCACGGTGGCTCATGCCTGCAATCCCAGCACTTTGGGAGGCTGAGGTGGGTGGATCACCTGAGGTCAGGAGTTCAAGACCAGCTTGGCCAACATGGTGAAACCCTGTCTCTACTAAAAATACAAAAATTAGCTGGGCATGATGGCACATGGCTGTAATCCCAGCTACTCAGTAGGCTGAGGAAGGAGAATCGCTTGAACCAGGAGGCAGAGGTTGCAGTGAGCTGAGATTGCACCACTGCACTCCAGCCTGGGCAACAGAGCAAGGCTCTGTCTCAAAATAAAGAAGGAAAAGAAAAGAAAGATACATCCTCTTCCCCTCTACAGAGCAGTGCTCTATTTCCTTCCTAGAGACCCTTCAGAGACTGAGGCTGGTATCTCACAAATTGATGCTTGTCCTCCTCAAGATCTACTCCTATAGCCTCTCATTACCTTCAGGATTATAAACAGAATAAAGTCTAGGCACAGCCCAAGCAGTAACATACAAGTGCGGCTCTAGGTTGGGGCAGTTTTCACACTGAAGGAGTTGCAAGACCCAGCTAAAAAGACTCACGGGTTAAGGAAGAATCTATTGACACAAGAATACTTGATTGTGACCTGTTTTAACAACGATACTGGGGCTCATCCTAAACACTCTGTTGGGACAGCTCCTTGTAGCTGGAACACAGTGATTTATTTGTTGGGGTTTTTTTTGTTTGTTTTGTTGTTTTGTTTTGTTTTTTGAGACAGAGTCTCACTCTGTCACCCAGGCTGGAGTGCAGTGTTGTGATCTCGGCTCACCTCAACCTCCGCCTCCCAGATTCAAGCAATTCTGCCTCAGCCTCCCAAGCAGCTGGGATTACAGGTGCACGCCACTACCACCTGGCTGATTTTTGTATTTTTAGTAGAGTCGGGGTTTCACCATGTTGGCCAGGTTGGTCTTGAACTCCTGACCTCAAATGATCCACCTGCTTCAGCCTCCCAAAGTATAGATGAAGTGAAGATGCTAGAACTGCTCTGGCACAATATTGAGAAAGGGACCATAAGGCTTAGGGAGGCAGGGCAGCTAGCTAGATTTATTATGTGAGATGGGTAAACCCATCCTCCACTGAGGCAATAAGCCACACGCTATTGGGAGGGAGGCAGGCAAGGGTGTAGGGAGAGTAAACCAGTATCTCTGAGAAGCCTGGGGCAGCCACCTCTGCAGGCGTCAGTTCCAAAATGAAATGTCCTCTGGAGGATTGCTTTCAAGGGACACTTTCAGTTCCCAATGTTTATCCTGGATTCCCCCAAAAGTTTATGTGGATAGTTTATTTGGGAATGTGATCCCAGAATGAAGGCATGAGGATCAGGGGGAATAAAAGTAGTTAAGAAGGGGAGCTAATACGATGACCTCTTATCCTTTCGATAAGAGTGGGAGATGTTGCCACGAAACTGGTATGTCCAGTGTTGGTGGACACAGTGAATTCCAGTCAAATGGCAGCTGCTCATCTTCAGAGGCCAAGTGGATGAATTCACTGAGATAGCAAGGTTGAGTGGCAATGAAGGGATTCACTCATTATTCTTGGACCCAGGCTTTCCTTTGGGGGAAACCCAGATTTATCTGGCTGGGGACATTATCTAATTTTAGTATCACTGAATCCCACTAAGCTGAAATCGCCCCAGTCCTTTTTACAGGTGAGAAAACTGAAACTCCGAGAGTTTGCCGAAGGGAGGGATGAAAACGAGTGCTCTGACCACATCCTGGCCTTCATCACCACGGGATTCCGAGGAACAAGCCCAGGGGAGTTGCAGCATCCTCTGTCTACCTTATCTATGTGACCTCCCTTTGTGGTTTTAAATCCCACTGCTTGCTGACAGATTTGTCACCTGTTGTAAGGGCAGAATCCATTATTATTATCAATAGTATTAATGGATAATTAAACAATAAATGCACTAGTCTCATTAAGCCACTTATTTAATTAATTTATTTTAATTCATGTAATTAGTTAATATGATAATACTTCCTTTCATCCAAAGACAGCCTGCAGGCTCTCCAAGCATGCTGTATTATGATTAATGGATTTTCACATGTTGAGAAGGAAGGAGTTTGGGGAAATCTCAAAGTCAGAGTTGCCTGGTGGGGGTCGCTTAGCCCATGGAGAAGCCCAGTGCTCTCTATCTGATGACTGTTCTCCCACTCACCGGTGCTAAGCTCTCACTGGCTTTCTTGACTTTGCACTAACCTGGAAAGTCCTCTCCTTTTCTCCCTGAGTAGCAATACCACCCATCCTTCAAGACTCAGCTTAGGGGTCACCTCCAGCAGGAAGCCACCTGACCTTTCCCAGCTGGATGAGACAGCTATCCTGAGATACCCTGTGTAGCGCATGTCACAACTATGTGAGAAGGGGCTGGGCTATGACTACAGCATCAACAACCACAAATGCAGCAACCACCGTTATTCACTGAGCATCTATTCTGCACCATGCATCTTCCCAAGCACATTGCAAAGATAGTCCCTTTCCATCTTTGCTCAACATCAAACAGTGGGAATTGTTTCCTTGTTTCTTTTGGAATAAGGAAACAGAAACTTCAAGCAGTTAGATAACTTGCCCAGAGCCACCCACCAGAACCAGGATTCGAACTCAGGTTCAGATGGTCCCAAAGCCTGAATCCTTAAGTACCGTGCCAGACCTCTTACTTGTCTTCGCAGCCTTCACCCCCAGCACAGGGCCTGCTTACTCAAAACTTGTATAATGAATGAATGCCCCAAATGCTTTCTTAACAAATTTGGATCTCATAGTGAGAGAAACGAGAAGACCTTGCAGCTGAAAGAGAAGTGATCATCAAAGTATTAGAGGAATTCTGTTATTACGTTGATCTTTCATGGTAATGTTTAAGGACATTAAAATTTTCAATACCGTTGATGGAATTACATTTTACTCTAAGGCCTAAAACCACAAACAAACAGAAATAGTAATTCCATTAGTGGTTGAAAATGGTAATAATCCTGGTGAGTATGAATTTTATTGCTATAGCAACTGGAAAGCCCAGAAATGATAAATAAAAACTTCTTGCATGCTGTGAGGAGTACATTTTCGTTGCCAATACTCCATCAAACATTATAATTCCATTAGTAGTTAAAAATTGTAATAATACCCTTGACAATAATTTTTATTGCCATACCTGTAAAACACAAAGATAAGAAATAATTTTGTCAACTGGAACATGGTGATCATAACTCAATGGTATTAGTGAGAAGCCTGTGGTTCAGTTTCAGTGTGACTAGCATCTTGATTTGGAGCCTTAGCACCTGAAACCGTGACTCAAAAGCCATTTCAAACTTAAGCCATTTCCCTCTTTCATTTCTAGTGTTCTCGTGGCAAAGAAAGACCGCACTCAGAAGTAGGCTGATGGTGGCTCTGACACTATCTTGTAACCTACCCTGGCTCTCAGTCTTCTAATCTGTTAAATGGGACTATATAGGCTCTATTTTAGTTTAGTCTAATACCTGGGGATACAGTCAATGTATTATGTAGATGGTGACCCTGACCACATGGAGCTTATGGTTTTGGGGGAAGATGGATATTATTTATTATCAGCAGCATTGAAGACAGTGATTTTCAGGAGCTCACCCAGAGGCCACCAAGAAGCTCCTCCACCTGCGACCCGGATGTAGGTGCTTCTCAAGAAGCTCCCCTGGAAGCTGCTTCCAGGCTCAAGCTTGTACACCTCCCTGGCTGCTATGCCGCTGGAGAGCAAAACCTTCTTCCTCTTCCATGGCTCATACTTAATATGAGCACTTCCATTGGCTGACTCTACCCCAGAACCATCTTGGGAAGGGCATTCTACGAAGGCTTCTCAGAGGAAGTAACATTTAACTTAAAAACCAAAGGATGAGGGGAGGCCGAGGCAGGCGGATTGCGAGGTCAGGAGATCGAGACCATCCTCGCTAACATGGTGAAACTCCATCTCTACTAAAATTACAAAACAAAATTAGCCAGGCGTGGTGGCGGGCACCTGTAGTCCCAGCTACTCGGGAGGCTGAGGCAGGGGAATGGCGTGAACCTGGGAGGCGGAGCTTGCAGTGAGCCGAGATTGCCCCACCGCACTCCAGCCTGGGCGACAGAGCAAGACTCCGTCTCAACAACAACAACAACAACAAAAAAAGGATGAGTAACACTTGGTCAGGGGAAAAGACTAGAGAGGAGCTGGGGAGGGAGAGGAGAAGGAAAACTAATCCCAGGTAGTGGGAACAGCCTGTGCAAAGTAGAGCTTTGCTGTCATCCGCCACCTCTAGGGATCTCCTGCTGCTCAGTGCAACTCCCCACTGGTAGGCTGGGAGTAGGGTAGGGGATGGCACAGCGATTTCTGAAATGTGGTGATGGAGTTTTCTCCATCAATTCCATCAAGTGCTATCATCAGTAGATTTCACCATGATGATTATATATATATATATATATATTTTTTTTTTTTTTTTTTTTTTTTTTCTTTGAGACAGAGTCTTGCTGTCACCCAGGCTGGAGTGCAGTGGCATGATCTCGGCTCACTGCAACCTCCACCTCCCAGGTTCAAGCAATTCTCATGCCTCAGCCTCCCAAGTAGCTATGATTACAGACGTGAGCCACCACACCCAGCTAATTTTTGTATTTTTAGTAGTATATTTTTATCTAGTATAGTATATATTTTATAATATATTTTTAGTAGTATATTTTAGTAGGAATTTTTGTATTTTTCGCCATGTTGGCCAGGCTGGTCTCGAACTCCTGACCTCAGGTGATCCACCTGCCTCGGCCTCTCAAAGTGCTGGGATTATAAGCGTGAGCCACCGCACCCGGCCACTTATCATTTTTTATGAAAAGTTCGCCAAGAATATTGCATCTCAGAGTGAACAGAATGGTGACTTATGTTTCACAACTTATGTTTCTCATCTAATTTATTTTTGACAGTCCCGTCATATTTTTGACAACTAAATAACTTTTCCCTCTCCTTGGGATTTAAGGTCATGTAGCCTCCATGACTCCTCCCACCTACATTGCCTCAACATTCTCCCACATCAGCTGGCTCAGGATTACAAAAATATTTAGAAGAAAGACTAAACAGAACCAGGTCTTTAGGGGTGGTGTGGAGATGGGGAACAAGGAGATCATGGGTTCAGTTTTGAATATGTGGATTTTGTGATACACTGGAGACATCCAAGTAGGGATGACAAGGGACAATTTATATGTTGGTCTGGAACCCAGCAGAGGGAGCAGATATAAATGCTGAAGACATGGGATGCAGGTGGCAACTGAAAGCATGGCAGCAGATGAGAATGTAGTGAGAAAGAGCAGAGGAGGCAGGATGGAGCTTTGAAGAACATCAACATTCAGTGCCTGGTAAAGGATGCTCAATCATAATGGAGAAGACAGAGGACAAGCGTCCAGAGAATGAGGAGGTGAGCCAGGACATTCTTGTCTCAAGTAAGCCAAGGGGGAGCTGTTTCAAGGAGATAGGTCTGAAAGTGTCCAGGACTTTAGCAACGTGGAGAATGTCCATGATGCCCTCCATGAGAGCTGTTTGTTGGAGACAATGGGGAAGAATCCAAATAGGGGTGGGCTGAGGAGGGAGAGGATGGGGAGAAGGAACAGGGATCAAGAGTACAGGCAACCTTTGAAGAAGTGTGGCAGCCAAGAGGAGGAGACAGGCGAAGGAAGCCACAAGGGAGTGTGGGGCCAAGGTTGTTGTGATGATGGTTGTGTTTCAAAACACAGGTGGAATTTAAGCATATTTTAAAGATCCAAGACAGTAAAATGCAGGGTGAGGGGAAAGGCAACTAAAGCAAGGCTAAGCTCAGGCAAGAGAGATCCATGGCGAGTAGCGGGTTGGGGTGGTGGCAAAACTTAAGGAGACACTCATTCCTTAAAGGGCAGGGCCAGCGTTTGCCCAATGCTGAGAGCATGTGCCTCCTTAATTTTGCATCCTAGAAGCCTGACTGGCTTCATCCTGGCCAGAGCCCAGAACGGAGATTTTGGAGTCCTTGAAGTGACAGCTCCAGAGCACAAGGGTGACTCTCAGAGTGTTACCCTTTTCCAAAAAAAAAAAAAAAAAAAAAAAAAAAAAAGCTTGACAAGGAAAGTTATAACCAAACTTGTAAGACTTGAAAGAATTCTAGAGGCCACTTCCTCCTGTGGCTTTTCAGGATGTCTTTAGCTGTGAAACACTTCCTTTAATCTCATGTGGAGGCCCAGTAAGTAAAACAGGAAACGCAGATGGCTCTAGCGGAAGCTGGGAGCCAGGAGCCTTGAGCTCTGGTCGCTGCAACACCCGGGTCCACAGAAAGCTTAAGCTACACGGATCACAGTTTGCAAACCTCTGGGCTGGTTCAAGATTTCCATATATTCATTTGTGAGTTCATTCCAGCTTTCAGTGCAGCCTCTGAGGCTGTGGGGGAGGCTCAGCAAAGGGAAGCCCGACAATAGCCTTGCATCTGCAGAATTGTCTCGGTTTCATAGGTGGACTTTGCTTCTACTAACCTGACACATTTAAATTAAATTTATTTATCTCTGCCCTGCCTTGTTCCCCAAAGGATTTGAGGTAGTGTACCAAGATATACATGAGACACAAGATAAAGCACCTAATAACATAAACAAGGAGATAGTAAAATAAGGAAAGGGAAGTTAAAGGAAGAGAGGCTTAGATCTGGGATTTGCTCAGAGTCCCAGCCACTTGCTGCAAAGTGGTCACAGATTTGACTCTAAGTTTTCTAACAATTAAAGCAAACAATGCCTCTAGCGGACAAAGGCCAGATAATTGAGGATTCATTTGCCCATTTAAAAACAACACCATCAAGAAGATTAGAGTTAGAGCCATGAAAATAGAATTTGATTTGCAAAATTTTAATTTACTCCTGACGTTCTAAGGATGTTCCCAAGGTATAAAGCAAGGTAATCTGTCATGGAGGAGGTCTGACCAGATGTTGACGGGTCAGAAGCTACCCTGTGTTAAAAGAGCTAGTGCCTACTAACTCCTCTCTTCCAGAATGTTCTGGGTCCTTGAGATACAAGTGTGGAGGCCATGACAAGAAGAGAAAGTGCAGTTCAAGATTGTTGTCCCTGGGGTGCTGAGAGACTGGGGGTCTGTGTGTGACAGGAGCACCTTGCCAACTCTAAAGTCTCAGTTAACCTTTTTTGACTCCAGGAATTCACCCAGGAGCGTTGGCTCTTGATAAGTCTCCTATATCCACTTTCTCCTATGAAGCAATATTTTCCACTATCTTTATTCATGAATTATTTTATTCATCAAACATTTATTAATGTCTACCATATGCCATTTATTTTCACATCCGCTATCTCACTCAATCCTCAGACAACCTTACCCACATGAATCTTCCCATTTTATAGACGGGAAAGTTGAGGCTTAAAGAAGTTAAAGTAACTAATTCAGTATTTCACAGCTAGTAAGTGGTAGAGCTTAGCTTTCAGCCAAATCTCTTCACCCCCAGCCTGGTGCCTTTTGCGTTGTATCATAGGACCACCTGAGCTGAACACATCAAGTCTGAGGATCAGAGATTGCTAGTGGCTCCCAACCCAGCTGATATCTGAGAACCAGGAAAACCAAACCAAAGGACCAAGAGGCTTGTTGGAGTGAAAGGGAAGTCTGCTGTCTTGAGATGGTAGGATTAGAATCGGTATCCTTGTGTGCCAAATTCAAGCAATAATCTCTCCTTTGCAGGTTTGCTATTGTTTAGAGCCACCATGTGCATGTGTGCAGGTCGTTCACTGCACAACTCTAGAGGGTACCATTCATAGCAGCAGCAGCGTGGATTTGTATTTTATTATTATGGTCTTCAAGTAGGTAGCAAGAAAATGTACCAAAGAGTAGGCATATTTTCCTAATTTGTACATAGATGCCCAGTATCAGCAGGAGTGCTGGTGTGTGTCTCACAGGTGTATGTTTAGTGACTGGCACAGAGAAAGCCCTTGATAAATGTTAGTTTCCCATATCTCCTTCTGTAACATGAGAACCATCAAACTTGCCCAACCTGCCTTACCACGCAGTTTTGAAGATCAAATAAAATAATAGAATTGAAAGTGTTTTCATAGACACACTGGGCCACTGTTGAGTACAAGTATAGGGAATTAATGGTTTGGCTAAGGAAGTTGAGGGGAGGCTCTGGCACCAAGGCACTGAGACACCAAGTCTAGGTCCCAGTCCACTCAGGGAAGAGGTTATGTTCTTCCCACGGAGTCCACTGCCAGCTTGGGCTTCTGCAGTGGAGTTGGGAGCAGGGCCCCTGTGCCAAGCAGAGGGAGCTCTGACGCTCACTGAGGAGACAGGCAGAAGCAGAGGCTCCCTGGCCCCTCACGTAAAAGCGGTTCGCAGGGAGGGAGGAAGAGAAGGGGAAGCATAATATCCACAGAGCAGCGGGAGATGCAGAAAGCAGACAGAGATGGAAAGATAAATGAGAGCGAGAGAGGTAAGGAAAGAGAGCAAGGGAGAGGCTGAGAGGGATGGAGCAGGGTGGCCAGAAAACAGAGAGCAAGAGCAGGATGAGATGGAGATAACGGCAGAAGAAAGGAGAGAGAGGTGACCTGAGGAAGACCCAGGAAAGAGGTGAGCGAGTGTGCCTGTGTGCATGTATGTATGCATGTGTGTGTGTGCACGTGTGTGCAGGTGAGAAAGGGGGGGGAGGAAAGGAGAGGAAAGAGGAGGGGAAAGGAGGGTCCTGAAGGAAAGGGGACGGAAAATGAAAGACTGGAGTTCCAGTTCCAGCTCTTCTCTCTACTGTCTCTGGAAGGTCCCTTAACATTCCTAGTCTCAGTTTCCTCAACCATGAAGTGTGGATAGTAATCTTTACTTCTCCCTGCCCTTCCTCCACCCTCCTCAGTCCCACCCACTCCTTGGACTGCTGCAGGCGCCAGGAGATGACAGATGTCAGTCTTTGGAGTTTGGCTGATGTGGGGAATGCCGCTATGTTCCTGAGAAATGTGAGTTTTTCTACTCAGCCTGGCGGGCTTTGTGCAGCCCCTTGATTTGGCTGGGCTCAGGGAAGCCCCAGTGCCTGTTACAGGGCCTGGCAAGAGGACCATTAAGATGGGGGCTTTGTCTGGATCTAGGGGAGCTAGATTCCTTTCACTGCTTCCTTTCACCAAATGGAAAAGCCAGTTCTGGGATGTTTTCTCGCAACTACCCTGAAACTCTCAGACAGCCCTCAGGTGCCTTCCCTACGTGGGCTCCACCACACCTGGGTTTTGGGACTGAAGAGTGGTTGACAAGGAGGTAACTGTAGAATAGAAGCCTCAGAAATCAGATGGAGGGGCTGGCATTTCTCCTCTCTTTTCTGAGTGTGAAGAGGCCATAAAACAATTAGAGCTCCATGTTGTTCTCCCAACAGAGGAGGGCGGGTGTCTCTGCCTTGTTGAGTGTAATCAGCACCAAGATAAGGGTTCCCCTGCAACTGTAGGAGAAGATAGGCTGCCCCATAAACCTGGGTCACCAGCAGGGCACGGGGGTGAAAAGGTAAAGGGAGGAGCCGTGGCACCTCGTGCTGTCCCAGGGAAAGCCTCCAGCTGGAATTCTGACCTGACGGGGAGGGCCGCAGGCCCCTCAGCCTGAGTACCTTCTTCCACCATGGGGCTTGTCCCAGATCTGGGGAAGATGCCTGTCGGGTGGGCATCAGAGGTTAACCCACTTCTCACCAACAGCCAGGGTTGACTGTAAGTCTGGAGGCACAGGGACAGGCAGACCATTTGTCATGGAACCATTTCTGTTCTAAGTCTGAGCCTCTGCCACCCTGCCCCTCCCCCAGGGCCAACTACACCATCACTACCTTCCCCCGCCCCCTCTTCATTCAGCCTCAGGAGCCACAGGGGGTCCCTAGGACTCTGCTCTAGCTACCGTCTACATCAGCCCTGCTTGGACAGTGCCCGGGTCCTGCTGGTGGTTAAATATTCTGAATGCCTCCCCTGCCAACAACCCTGATTTCCTGAGCGTGAAGATCTTAGAGAAGAATGGCTCCATCTGTATCTGAAAGCAGGAGGCCAGGCAGAGGATAGAAGAAGGAACAGCCCTTTCACCTGCCCCTGGGGAGTGACTGTGCCTCTCATCAAATGCTTTCTTTCATTGAATCCTAACCGCAGGGAAGTGGCACTGCTCTTTGAGAATAACAAGAAAGAGAAAGGAATTTACCAAATCTCCTTCCGTGTGTCTTAAGAAGAGACTTTGGCAAACTGAAGGTGAAGGGTGAAAGCCCACACTCTCAGCTATCCTGATCTGGAAAAGAATTCCAGATCGAACATCAGGGCCTGGTCGCAGCCTAGATGTTGTTGCCATTTGGATAGGGTTCCAGAGACCGGTGGGCAAGCACTGAGACCAAACCCCTTTGAGGGTGAGACGCAAACAGGGTCGGGAGGCCAGTGAGCTGACAGTTTCTCTTCACGACTCAAGATGTGTCCCCAGCTGTAACTTCCACCCCATGGTTGTCAATTTTCTCATCTATAAAATGAGAGGCTTGGATTTGTTGATTCCAATTCTGTCTCCTGCGTCTCTGATTCTATGATTCTCATCCAACCACTTATCCACGGGATGGAAGGAATATCCGTGAAGGAGGCAAAAGAGGAGGTGATTCTATCTGGCTGCAAGATGGCCCGGTGTGTCTTGAAGAGCACAGGATGAGGAGACAGATCTGGACAGGGCTGTCATGTACGTTTGTTGAAGTTCCACACTGCACAACAGTGCTCAGCTGAGGGGACCAAGAGGGTTGCAATATAGCCTGGGCTCTGCTCACCAAGCTGTGCATGCTGGTATGGGATTTCATCCACCTGAGGCAATGCACCTTCTTCTAATGTGTGCAAATGTGCCACATAGGCTGGTGGTAACTCTGACCTTAGGAAAAGACGCAAAAACCACCAGGGAGAGGGAGCTCATTAAATCCAAGTTTTGAGACTTCCTAGCTCTATGACCTCAGCCGATTTAAAGAATCTGAACTTCATTGGGCGCAGTGGCTCACGCCTGTATTCCCGAGACCAGACTGACCAACATGGTGAAACCCCATCTCTACTAAAAATACAAAATTAGTCGGGCATGGTGGTGGATGCCTGTAATCTCAGCTACTAGGGAGGCTGAGGCAGGAGAATCACTTGAACCCAGGAGGCGACGGTTGCAGTGAGCCAAGATTGCACCATTGCACTCCAGCCTGGACAAAAAGAGCGAAATTCCATCTCAAAAAAAAAAAAAAAGAACCTGAACTTCAGTGTTGTGATTAAAAACTGGGCTTGTTGTCATTTCCTGGCAGAAATCATGTGAGGCTGAACCCAGAAAATAAATCTCCAGCATGAAGCACAGAACCTGAACCATAACAGGTACTCAGTTGAAAGAGTTTTCTTCCCGCCTCCTCCCTACCTGGGTTTCTCTTGGGAAAATGTTCATCAGTGTTCTGGTGTTGGAAATGACTTCCTTTGCCTGGAAATTCTGCCCTGAGAGTCCATCTGCTGGTGGGAGCCTCCCCTTACCACCTGCCCTCACCTCCCAATGTTATTGCCCTAGCATTCCATTTCCATCTTAGAATGCTCACCAGGGTAAGACATGAAGCCTCCCTACGACAAGAAAGTCAAGACCAGGAGGAAATCTGGTGAAGGTGTCACACACAATAATTGTAGAATGGGATTTTCATTTTTGCATGTAAACCCAAGCGCTTTCAACAGGTAGCTCCCTCTCTCTAGTGGTTTCTGCATCTTCTCTCCCCTCTCCCCACTTGAGAAACAAAGAAACTATGCATGGATCATGAATGTTCAAGCTGGAAGGCCTCAGAGAGGTCATCTGGTTCCATCTATCCACCAAGGATGCTTTAAAGGATCATCAGGCATTATCCAATTATCACACTCTCTTGAACTCACCCGCTGACTGTTTCCCACTGTGCTGAGCACAAGTTGCTAACAGCTTTCTCCGTGGGCGTAATTACCCAATTTTAGGGCTGGAGAGGCACTGAAAGGTGCCAATGGGGATGCACTTAGCGGTACTGTCCCTGGTTACACTCTCCCGCTGTGTTCCGGGTTACTCGTTCTTGATCAAGTCTTGCCTTCAAGACTTCACCACCAAAGGACTTTCATCTCTTAGAATTTAAAGGACAGGAATACTTCTAGAAAAATCTGAAACAGTGCTTTGTGTACACTGGGCCCTGCTCCCAAGCCTTCAGTGGCTCTCTATTGCCTACAGGATTAATCCCGGTTCATTTAATTGGCCTTTTGTTCTGTATTACGGAAAAATAGAAACAAATGGCACTCAGTTTATCCTCTTAAGGAGTCCAAGTTCTACTGAGAGCAATGGGTACAAAGAAGGTCAATAAGTAAGTCAGGAATGAATAAGACAGCAACCACAATAATTGCTGCCAGTGGACAGGGAGGATGGAGGAATGGCATGTGTGTGGGGACTTGTGGGCCTTTGACGGTGGAAAGTATTTATTCAAATGTCATTTTATAGGCAGAGTATGAGACCCAGAGAGGAAAAATGAGTTATCTCAGATTCCACAGCAAGACAGAGGCAGAGCCAGAACTAGAACCCAGGACTCCTGAGTCCATGTTTGGGTTCTCTTTGTTCTGTGTCAGTGTTTCTTTTACATAGTTCTTAATTATTGAGTCCCCTCCTTTCTAGAGCACAGCTACAGCCTGGCACTGTGAAAAGAGCACCAGGAGACTGGGTAAGGGGTCTGGAGTCTCAAGTGTGAGTCCTGGCTGGCTCTGCCCTGTGACACTTGAGAGAGACACTTAAGCTCTCTGAATCTTCTTTTTCTGATCTGTTGTTCATCTACCAGAATTCAGCTCCATTAGGGCAAGAAAAACATCTCGTTCATCTTCCCCAAGATAGGTCTGGGGTCTTTGAGAAAGACAATAACAGATCACAAACAGGAATATTCAGCAGTCTGGGGCTTGGGAGACAAAACTGTGGGGGAAAATAAAGGTTTGGAAGGGGCCAGCATATTGAAGACTTGGCAATGGACGAATGGAAGACAGGGAGAGGAGAATGTGAACGGGGAAGAAGGGTCTCTCACACTGTTGACTCCCCCTCCAACACCGAGTAAATATTGAGAAAACACCTATTAAAACATGAAGGTTTGCCAAGGATATAGGCAGCTCACTGCTCAGGCCTCTCCCAATTACAGAACCAGAGAGATGCTGGGACCTTTGTTCTAAGCACCTGAGAAGCAAAAGCTTAGGGGATTCCACTCCGTCTCTGTCTTTGCTGACAGCATCACCACGGACAAGCCCCCACACTGCTACAAGCCTCAGTTTGCTCACCTGTAAAATGGGGGTGGTACTGACTCAGAGGCTATGGGAAGGGTTCCATGTATAGACAATCTGGGACAGAAAGGGGTGGCTGGCATTGCTCCGGGCACACTGCAGTTATCAACCCATCCTAGTCCAGGCCCCCGAATCATCTGATGAGCTGTGATCAACAATGCTGGAGCTGACTACAACGAGTGCACTGCCACAGCAATTGGCCCTTGTAAGGCCATTTGTCTCATTCTCTTCCCATCTCCCAACAGGTGGCGAGGTTGAATGCACCACATTCAGAATGCACAGAAAACCCAGAATGCGATTGCTTAGGAGTCAGGCTGTGCTGCCTAATTAAAACAGGAGCATTTGTAGACAGGAATGTGGCTCTCTTGAAAGTCCAGGAATTCTGGGTAATCAACACTCAACCATCAACAAACACTCTCTATTTCAGGCACTGGTAATGCCAAAAATAAATAAATAAATAAGTCAAAATGTTGCCTCCAGAGGCCCCATGAGGCCCTCTTCTATTGGGGAAGAAGACAGGCAAGTAAATGGAACATCACAGCCCACAGCAATATGTGTCAGAAGACCAGGAATGCCAGGATCACGAGAGTGCAGGGGAAGCATGCTAAGATGTAGAGGAGGTGACACCTGGACTGAGTGTTGAAAGTTGAATAGGAGTGTGCCACCCAGGGAAACTGCATTCCACAGGGAGGAGATGGCCCAGATCAGGTCTAAGAGAGGGAGGCCAGGAGAGAGAAAATAAGTCCCCCCCTCAGTCCTGCCATAAGGAGAGCCAAGGGGGCTCACCATCAATGATATCATGCGACAGCCAGGCCACCAAGCCAACTCAGGCCCCTTCCTGGAAGAGCAGCCCAGTGGCCAACTGGATCATCCAGTTGGCTCCAGATATTTTATACTAGACCTCAGGCACCTCCCAGCCCAACTGCCTCATACCCCAACCTGCCAAACACCTGCCCTCCCTTCAAGGCAAGTCCAAGGGACACCTCCTCCCGAAAGTTTTTCCTGATTCTGCCAGAAGACCTCTGTTACAGAACTCGGGGGTATTAGAGTCAACCATCTGCACTCAGCTGTGAGCTCCTTGAGGGCAGGGGCTGTGCTTCATTATAATAGCACAGTGTGTAGAACCCAGAAGGTACACAATTAATATGAATAGCAGTCATGCCGACTGTAATGACTAACAGTAATTGAGCACTAGTGCCAGACATCAGGCTTAGGGATAGGCTCTAGGTATCATCATCATCCTCATTAGCTTATTGAATCCTCACAAAAACCATTTGAGATAGTGCTATTGCTATCCCCATTCTACAGATGAAAAAACTGAGGCTCAGAGAGGATGTGGCTTGCCCAAGGTCAGACAGCTAGTCCATTTCAGGGTCAGAATTCAAATCCCAAAGGCTGGGTCTTATCCACTGAGTATCATGCTTTGTTATGTGATAAATTTGATTGAACTGAATTGATACCATGATAAAAGGGGGGAACCAGCCAAGCACAGTGACTCACACCTATAATCCTAGTGCTCTGGGAGGCCATTGCAGGAGGATGGCTTGAGGCCAGGAGTTCGAGACCAGCCTGAGCAACATAGCAAGATCTCATCTCTACTTTAAAAAAAAAGTTTTAAGTGGGGAGCAAAGTTATTCAAATGAGAAGAAAAAAACTGAGCTGGGAGCATACCCACCAACAGTGGGGTCCACCTAGAACTGGGTGAGGAGCATTGCCAGGAAGGTCATTCCAAGAAGAGGAAATAACAGGAGCCCAAGGTTAGAAACCGCTGCTTGAGGAGTGTGTTCGGCATGTGTTCGACAGTAACTCATTATATGTGTTTTAAAATTCAAATTGAGGCCAGGGGTGGTGGCTCACACCTGTAATCCCAGCACTTTGGGAGGCCGAGGTGGGTGGATCACCTAAGGTCATGAGTTCGAAACCAGCCTGACCAACATGGTGAAACCCCGTCTCTACTAAAAATATAAAAATTAGCCAGGTGTGGTGGTGGGTGCCTGTAATCCCAGCTACTCAGGAGGCTGAGGCAGGAGAATCGCTTGAACCCGGGAGGTGGAGGTTGCAGTGAGCCAAGATGGCACCATCGCACTCCAGCCTGGGCAATAAGAACGAAACTCCGTCTCAAAAAAAAAATCAAATTGAATTGGAATCTGTGAATCATCATGAGTAATAGCGTGTAAATTGCTCGGAAGAGAGTAGCAGGAGGAAGGTCTGGAAAGACACAAGGGGCCAGCTCAGGAAAGGCCGGGAATGCCAGGCTAAGGGCTTGGCTCTGACCTGGGGCTTTGAAGAAAAGATCTTCACTGGGAAAGAAGACTTTGGGTTTCAGGGCTGGCTCGCAGGGAACGGAAATTTCACTCCTAATGAGAGGGATTATGGGGAGACAGCGCCCCCACATGGGAGAGCCGGCTGCTCCCCTGAGTAATTCAAGCCTGCGATGTCTTGGGCCACATGGCACAAGCGGGTGGATCAGCTCCATGCCTGACATTTGTGGGGTCTAGAGTGAGAGTTTACATAGAGTTTAAATAGAGCCCATAGTTTAAATCCCCAGTACTGCCCCTAGACCACTGCATGTTCCAGGGGCCCCTCACTGTACCTGCCTTCTGCAAACACTCTATATCCTCCACCAGGGCCTGTGACCACCCAGGGCCAGTAGTGCAAACCTAGGGGTGCAATCCAGGCCCAGGCTGGGTCCCACGTGGGCTGCAGTCCCCATTTCTCCCCTGTGGGGCACTCTCTGACCCTCTCCCTTCCCCCCAGCCTCCGTCCTCTGGCCCAAGGCCAGACTCCTACTCCAGAAAGGAGCCAACAAGCAGATGGCTCCCACTGGGCGGTGTTTCTTGCATGAGATGACCTGTGATGGTACCAGTAGACTGGTGCTGACACTTATTTGGGGTGACAAATTGTTTATATAAACAGGGACATTAAAATATTTGCCCCAGGCCAGGTGCAGTGGCTCATGCCTGTAATCCTAGCACTTTGCCAGGCCAAGGCGGGCAGATCACTTGAAGTCAGTAGTTCAAGACCAGCCTGGCCAATATGACGAAACCCCGTCTCTACTAAAAATACAAAAATTAGCCGGGAATAGTGGTGGGTGCCTGTAATCTCAGCTACTCTGGAGGCTGAGGCAGAAGAATTGCTTGAACTTGGGAGGCAGAGGTTGCATTGAGCCAAGATCGTCCCACTGCATTCCAGCCTGGGCAACAGAGCGAGACTCTGTCTCAAAAAAAAAAAAAACATTGCCCCCACTCCTACACACCTTAGAAAAATTTGCCCTAGCTCCTATACACCCAAGAAGCAGCCCTGACCATACATTTAAATATTTAAAAGCTATCATTCAAACTAAGTTCATAAAATACATTCTATCCACCTATCATGACAAATAGACCTTCATAGCAACCAAGAAGTCTGGGTCCAAATTTAGGCTACTCCAACTCCTTGGTGTTCCATGCTAGAACATGGTGGGGAGAGGGTTTGAGGCGTGAGCCCCCAGCGTGCAGCCCCTCATGTCTCTGTCCTGAATCCTGTGTTCCCTGGTCCTTACCTGCACACCTTCTGGCTGCACATCCAAGCTCCACACTTCTCCCCACCAACTTCCCCTTGGTACCCTCTGGGCTGGGAGCATACCCACCAACAGTGGGGTCCACCTTGTAAAGAATAAGGACAGGAAAGAGGCCTCCAGGTACCGGAAGTTGCCTTGAGGCCCTTTGGCCAGAAAATTCCAGGGTTCTGAGTACCCAGAGCGTGATCTAGAAGGGAAGAGGGCACAGCCTCCAGCTATCCATGTTCCCTGAGAGAAGGGACACAGCTGGAGGAGAGCAAATAAGACCTTTTAAAACACAGGACCCCTCTTTCCCAGGCCTAAGTCACTACCAGACAGAGCAACTGTGCCTTAAAGTCAGGTCCCAAGAATTAGTCTTCTGTCATTACCTGGGCCCATGCAAAGGAGGATCTCCTCCTTCTCATTATGCCTTCTAGAAAAGTTCCCATCTCTCAACATCACTACCACCAAAGCAGGCTCTAGGGCCTTCCATACACAGCTGATTCAGTGACAGGATGGAAGACTGCTTAAGCTGCAGAGGAGAGAAATGGGACCTGAACCTCTCCTCCCACATGGCTTACCAGAAAATCCTACATATAGGATGGAAGTTTGAGGCTCATCTGTCAGGTATTTGCCTAGCCATTAAAAGTTCTATACATTTCCCATCTGGCTATTATTTCGCTACAGGGCCTACCACAGGTGGAAGACATTTAAATTAATCAATTGCAGTACCAAAACTCCAGCCCCGACCATCCTATCTAAAAGGTTTGTGTGAGATTGAAGTCCACTTAGAAAGACATGTAGAATTTGTTATCACTCCTCCGTATTTTATGTGGGAATACCCCTATATTTTCCAGTCATCCTTGTAGCTGGCTAACCATGTGATTGATTCAGGGCAATGCAATGGAGTGGGAAGTATGCAAGTCACCTCCAAGGAAAGGCAGTAAGGTACATGGTGTGCCTTCCCCTCACGCACACAATTGGAAGAGAAGGACTCCAAGATGGTCTAGTGATGGATGAAACGGGCTTGGATCCCTGAGTCACCACTTGGAGGAGGGAAGCCTAAGAGAGCTGCCCAACCCTCACCAACTTGTTACACGAGTGAGAAATTAACTTTTACTGTGTTAAGCCACTGAGGTTGGTGATTGTCACCACAGCTAATGAGTGTTATTCTGTGTAATATGGAACCTGTCGGAGTAGTCAAGGTGAGACATGGTAATGTTAAGGTAATACAGGATGGGGTGGATATGAGAAATATGAGGGGAAGAGATGCTCAGAAGTGAGGGAGAGGGCAAACCGTGTTCCTGCATGAGTCTAATCCAAGGTGGACGATGACAAGAGCCAAATGGGAGGTCCACACACGGGGCTGTGGGCTGTAGGAAGGACAAGCAGATGACACAGAGAGATCAGAGAGGCGATCGGTGGAAGAGAAACAGAAGAAAATAAAGAAAATTCCTCAGTCTGACAACTCCCCAGCCGCAATGCGCTGGTCGCTTCCTCCAGAGTGGTGCACCCTGCTGGGACACGGACGAGTGGCCATTCCAGCACCCCCCAGGAAAGGGCTCCTCTTGTCCATGGACACACACACAGCCAGCCAGCCTGGTTGATTCAATGAGCAGATGTCCTTGGGGTCTAGCCCCAGGTCTGGCTGTGAATCATGGGCCAGTCAGCCCCCTTCTCTGGGCCTCAGTTTCCTCTATGTCAAATGAGGAGGTGGGTTTGATCTAAGTACCTAATAATGACATTGACGGTGAAGGAAACTAAGCAGAAACAAAGGTGGGGGGATTTATGGCTCTTCCAATGGAATCATGATGATAGAGGAAGGGGTGAAGGGGCATCCCCTCAAGAGAGGCCAACTCAGGGGCTGAAACATATCTTTGTCTGTGTCTCTTTGCCATCGCCTTTACCTTCTCTTGCTGCAGATGAGCTTTCTCCGTGTGACGAGCATGCGGCCCCAGGATGCTCCAGGTCCCCTAACATACCTGTCTGAGGACAAAGCATTCTGACAGGTCCAGGCTGGATCTCATGCCCCCGCTGTGGAGGGGGGGTGTTACCAGGAGAAACAGTCACAGAACAGGTTTATGTCTGCTGTCCTCCCCAGATGCCTCCTGCCCCGATCCTAGGTGATGCGACCTTCTCGGCCCAGCAGACTCTCCCACCTGCACTCGCCTGGTGGTCACTCCCGGGTAGTGCCTGGCAAAAGCTTTTCCAGCTCTTCTCAGAGGTGACCTCCCCTTCCAAGAAGGTGGACATGGTTTTCTCACTGATTTGCAGATGGAGCCATCAGACCTGAGGAGGTTAAATAACTCAGCTGTGAGAGGTCACCAGGAACACTGGAGACACCTGGGGTACGTGCACGCCTTCTTTGCTGGCAGTTTGTTCAGGGCTTGGCCCACTGTGCTAGTTCAATGGACTTGAGGAGGCCTTTTGCTTCCTTGGAACTTCCTGAGGAAAATGATGTCCAGCCAGCATGATGCTCAAACAGGCAGATGAGTGGTGGGAGCCATGCAGACCCCCACATCCATCTCAGCTCCACCTGCCCTTCCTACGCACTCACCTGGCAGAAGGGAAGATGGAGGAGGAAGAACGCACTGACCTCGAGCTCCTGCTGGGTGCCACATTCCTACACCCTTCATCTCACACTTTAAATGTTTTTAAGGTGGCATTAAATTACACCAAGAATACAACAGCCTTCTAGTAAAAAATGTAAAACATTATGAATAAGTCTGTAAATGACTTTGATCACTGTAACCTCCCCGCAAACTCTCCCCCAGGAACCACTGCGACCATTAGCCAACATCATCCTGTCTTTTCTCATGCATTTACTTTTAAGCATATATGTTAAATTTTGGGGGGTTCCTAACATAAATAGTATCAATTGTACCAATTTTGCATGCAGATCATAATACCGAATATATTTTTCCTTTTTTCTTTTTTTTTGAGATGGAGTCTTGCTCTGTCACCCAGGCTAGAGTGCAGTGGCATGTTCTCGGCTCACTGCAACCTCTGTCTCCCAGGTTCAAGCCATTCTCCCGCCTCAGCCTCCCATGGAGCCGGGATTATAGGCATGCACCACCAAACCCAGCTAATTTTTGTAGAGATGGGGTTTCACCATGTTGGCCAGGCTGGACTTGAACTCCTGACCTCAAGTGATCTGCCTGCCTTGGCCTCCCAAAGTGCTGGGATTACAGGCGTGAGCCACTGCGCCCTGCCCTGGACATGTTTTACATAAGTGGCGGCCTAAGCTTTAGCAGGCTACTTGACCTCTGTGTGTCTCAGTATCCTCTCCTAGAAAGTGGGGATAATAATAGCACCCTACTCCTGGGGTTGTTGTGGGACCCACACAATCAGGGACATTGCCTGGCATGCACACATACACACACACACACACACACACACATATATGCATGTACACAGAGCAATAAAAGAGCTACGTAAGCATCAGCCATTCAGGTTGCTTTTCCGTCATTAGTATTGTGCAAATAGGTTTCTTCACTCACTTAGATGCCTTGGAAATCTTTCCAGGTTAGTACTATAGGGTTGCCTCAGCCTTTTACCTGCTGTATACTGTTCCATAGCATGGATTTCTATCCTTTATTTAGTCACGCCCCTTTTGATGGACATTTAGGTTATTTCTTGTGTGAATAATGCTGCAATAAACATCCCAGCATGGATATGCCATTAGTTCATTAAATACTCATAACAACTTGTGAGGCTGGTTATTAGGTGCCAACTTTTGAAGAAAGGAAACTGAAGTGGGCACAGTCAAGGGGCTGAGCCGGATAATGGCCCAAGCTGGTGTGGAGCTCATGCTTTTTCCCCAACACCAGGCTGCTGCCCTGCCCTACAAACAGCCTCCACCTCTGAGCACCCCTTAAGTCACAACAAATGCCCTTTCTTCCACGTCACTTAAGTATAAATAGATCCTTGTCCTCAAAAGGTTGTGGGGCTACTTACCCACCCCCTAGCTACTGGGGTCCTCTTTTCAAAGAAAGAAAAGGGAGAGGCAGATTTTGGAAAACACAAAATCATTTGAAAACCACACTGGATTGTGTGTTTCCAGCTCAGCATCCCCCACTCTCTCTCCAGTTAGGAACCTACAGATCACATTTTCCAGCATCTCTTTGCCCATGTGGTTCTGGGTTTGAGTCTGTCACTGAGAGGAACTGGCACAAGATTGAAAAGGTGGAAGTGAAGGAGAAGCCATCTTTCTCAGAGTAGCTGCTTGGGAACCACTGGTTTTGCTGCTTCCAACCAAAGCAGTTGGAAGGAGCTTCTAGAGATCATCGAGCATTGCAGCAGCTTCCTGCAGGCTTGTGAGAACCACCAGCTTCAATACTTCCGGCTCAGGTTCCCGGCCATGTCAGTGTCCCTGGATTTTGGCAGCAACTCCTCTAACCTCTGACACCCCAGATCTTCCAGCTATTCTGTCAGTTCCTGCTTCCGGCAATCCCATAAGCCCCTGCAACCTTCTTGCCTGGAACGCAGAGAGGTTCCTGTTTTTCTGACCAAACTCTGACCAATATAAAAGTTAATGCCAAAAAAGAACATTGACTTTTGACTAGACTATTGATTTATGGAAAGTGTTGAAACTTTAGAAAGAGGTTTCTTTATGTTCTATTAATTCCCCAGAAAGGCCATGATCCAGAAATGAGCTGAATTCATAACGCGTGTCAAAAAGGGAGCTGAGCTTTGGGGACAGACTTGCAAGTGACCGTGACTGGCAGGTGAATGGTGACCCAGACTGGCCCTCTCCCTACCAGAACTGTCTCCGGACCATTTTGTCTTTGGAATCCCATTTTAGGAAAATTGAGGGATGCACAACATACCTTTTTCAGAGGGTGCAGGAGAAGCAGGGAGAGGGATGAAGGCAGGGAAGGAAGACAAGACCCACTCTGACCACACAGCTGACCTCCACCCAGCCTGCCCCTGGCTGTCATGCTGGATTGGCCTGGGAAGCCCTGACGGTAGACCATGTCCCCCGCCAGCAGCTTGGCCTCCCAAGAATGACTCACTCCATCCCTATTAGGTGTGGCAGGCTGAAAAATGGTCCCCAGAAGATACCAAATCCCTGGAATTTGTAGATGCACCTTATTTGAAAACGGGGGTTTTGCAGATGTTATTAAGTAGAGGATCTTGAGGAGCTTAACGTGGATTATCCTGGTGGGCCCTAAATATAAAGATTTCAGACAGACACACAGAAGAGAAGACAATGTGAAGATGGAGGCGGAGATTGAAATATTGCGGCCACAAGCTCAGAAGCATCAAAGACTGCCAGCAGCCACCAGAAACTAAGAGAGAGGCACAGAATCCTGTCTCTCCAGAGCCTCTGGAGGGAGCACAACCCTGCTGGCACCTTGATTTCAGACTCTGGCCTGCAAAGCTATGAGAAAATAAATTTCTGTTGTTTTAAACCACCAAGTTGTGAGGGTCATAGGAAGCTAACACAGGAGGATATACTGGAGGGACTTGGAGACCCTCTCGTCAATAATCTTTTAGTTTGTTTTTGAGACAGAGTTTCACTCTTTCACCCAGGTTGGAGTGAAGTGGCACAATCTCGGCTCACTGCAGCCTCCCCACGGCACCCCACGGGTTCAAGCGATTCTCCTGCCTCAGCCTGGAGAATCGCCCAGCTAATGTTTGCATTTTTAGTAGAGACAGGGTTTCGCCATGTTGGCCAGGCTGGTCTCGAACTCCTGACCTCAGATGATCCACCCGCCTTGGCCTCCCAAAGTGCTAGGAATACAGGCATGAGCCACTGCACCCCGCCTGGTCAATAATCTTTAAACCTTGCTCCTCAGAGGGCCTTTTGGGGTATCTTCAGGCAGGAGTGCAGGAGTGCATGGGACAAGTAGGTCAGATTCCGTGCCAGCCATCCCTCATGGAGCAGAGCAGCTCCCCCACCATCTCCTCTACACACTGGGCAATGAAGTAAGATTAAGTAAGAACAAGCGATGGGGAACTGGGGGGAAGCAATTGTGGAGGGGGTGCGGGCGAGTTTTCAAGCCAAATATCCAACTGGTCCCTTCGGTTTTCCATTTTCTCAGACAGACGGAGTGACTTACCACTGGTGATACAAGTTAGTAACAGAGCAGCAATCAGAACCTGGGTCTCCAGCCTTTGCACTGCAGTGCACAACCCCACACTGCACAATTTCACAGCGCCAAGGACTAGGATTGGAAGGGACTGCAGGAGGATACGTTATTTGTCTCCTGTCCTCTGATTAGATGGTGGGAAGGTTGCAACTTAGGTAACTTTGCTGAAAAGGAGCTGCAGCATCTGCTGACCAACCGTCGTGGCTTCTCCTAAGCAAGGTCTCTTCCCTTGGCTGGCTGTGCAGCCAGTTCATCAGCTTCTCTCATAGGTCTGTGAACAAGAAGGCTGGAAACCCAGGTGACCCAGGTCATTGACAGGCAAGAATCAGCTTGCTTCTCGGATTGGGCTCACTAGAAACTGACCCTGAGGTGGAGAAGTGCGTGTAGGCAGTTCCTTGGGGAACCCTTTCAGGAATACCATTTATAAGAGAGTGAAAGATACAGGACTGGAGAAAGGGAAAGGGCAGAGATGAGCTGAGATGCAATTAATGATGTAATAAACAGAAACTCGGTTCTACCAAGGGAAGAGACTTTGCTTATGGGAAGCTATGACAGCTGGTCAATACATGCCACTGTTCCTTCTCGCCTGTTACATAAGTCACCACCTTCCCACCATCGAATCAGAGGGCAGGGGACAGATGACATAACCTCCTGCAGTCCCTTCCAGCCCTAGTCTTTGCTGCTGTGAAATTGTGCAGCGTGGAATTTCTAGTTGCTATAGAGCTGGGACAGACTTAACCGTCCAAACTTGGGAGAAAGTTTTCCTACATTGTATTCCTAAATAGACCAGTCACTGGATACAGATATCCCCTTGGGGAAGGGGGCAAGCAAGACCTAAGACAAAGCCACTCCCTTCAACCCAGTGCAATTCCAGGAAAGGGATCATGAGCCATCAGCAGCCCCCAATCCTGGCAGCTGGGGGAAAGAAGACAGAACCCCAATCCTAAAGGGGAGAGCTGAGTAGCACACAAGAGAGTCCACTACATACGTTCACCACCTTTGATGGGAAAAGATGATTTGAAGGACTTGGCAAGAAGCCACAGTAAGGAGACTATTATGGCTGTTTTGATCATAGGATGAATATCTGTAAGATTTAATAAGATAGCAGTGTTGGGATGAGCCTTAGCGTTCATACAGTCCAGAGAGGTCGAGTGGCATGTTCATGGCCACCTTCCCAGGCTCGGCCATGGCAGACATCCCCAATTGAGCATAGCCATTCTTTGAAGAGTCCCATGTAGCCTCCAAACCCTTCTCAGCATGACCTTCAGGCAGCCAGTCAAACAACATTGACCTGCAGGAGAAAACCTACTCCCCTCATTTTCCAGAGGAGGCTCTGCTTAGTAGGAGTGCCTTACTCCCCAGCACACGGTCAGTTCTGGAATGGGACTGAACTGGGATGGGACCCAGAGCTGGAAAGGGACACCCAGTACTCTGACAGTGCCTGTCTCACTGGGTACATGAGTGAGCAGCAGGAACTCAGCTCCCTTCTCTTTTTGAACATCTGCCTCACCATACCAGGCCATAGGAGCAGGCCTGCTGGCTCTGCTGGCTGCTGGAACAAGTCCTCACACCCCCTGCTCTGACGGCCCTGCACGAAGAGGGGTTGGGTTTGTACCTGTGCTGATTTCTATCATCCTTTCAGCGGGTTAGCAAGAGCTTAAAGTAATCTGTGGCCGAGGCGCCAGGAGGCCCTTCATTAAGCATTATCAGATAATCCTGATTGTATCAAGGAATCTTTCCCTAACTTGGGAGAAAAGAAATTGGCATGCACAAAAAAGACAGGGGATGCATCCAAACAAGTTGTCATCGTCTGACATGCTGCTATTTTTATTCCTCTATGACAGCCGGAGATTACGTCCAGATGTGCTAGCTTAGCAGCCCCCTTGCCGAATGCTAACTGGAAGGAAGTTAGGGAGCAGGGGGCAGAGCCTCTCCGTTCCACAGATGGGGAGTGCCCAGAGCTGACAAGTGACAAGCCCCAGGACACCCGCTGCACCCACTGAGTCCCCTCCAACCCAGGACTCTAGACATTCAGGACAGGGCTGCTTGTGCCACTCTGCTGCCTCTGAACTGGGGTCCTGGGTTTGTGCCAGTGACTGGGTGGTAAGTCCCTGGCTTGCCCCAGCAGGTCTGGCATCCTGCATTGGGGCCAGTGCTATGAGCTCTGGCTCCCCCTGCTGGCAAGATTAGAAACGAGCTCAGGGTGACTGTCCAGTGTCAAAGACTGCAGGAGGAAGCAGAGGAGGAAGCAGATACCACCACCACTGCCCCCAGCCATGCAGCCTAAAAGTCAACATCCCTTCCTCTCAGAGTTTTTTGGTCCAGTTTCCACCCCCATCATAGTAACAGAAGGGGCCTTGGCCCAGTCACAGCTAAATTTTGTCCCCGTCAAAGTTCGTATGTTGAAGCCCTAAACCCCAGTACCTCAAAATGTGACTGTATTTGAAGATAGCGCCTTCAAAGGGATAATTAAGATAGAGTGAGGTAATGAGAGTGGGCCCTAACCAATGTGCCTGGTATCCTTATTAGAAGACATTAAAACACAGACACGCACAGGAGGGAGACCACGTGGGGACCCGGGGAGAAGACAGCCTTCTACAGCCAAGAAAGCTGTCCTGATGATCTTCTAGAACTGTGAGAAGTGAATGTGTATTATTTAAGCCGCCTAATGTGTGGTACTCTGCTTTGGCAGCTCCAGCCGACTCGTCCACCCCTAGTCCTTTTCCTTCCTGGCCTCCCGGCCTGCTTCTCCCCTTCCTCTCCCCTGCCCTACTCTCTTTTTCGCTCCATATCTGAAGATCCTTCTTTGCTCATTTATTCTCCAGATATTTACTGAGCCTGATGATGGACTCGTTCCCAGAGATAGAGAAATGAGTAAGAACTTTTATTCACCAGTAAATATTTACTGAGCACCTACTAAGTATCAGGCTGTGTTGTAGGCACTGGGTTATGACGACACACAAGGCATGGTCCTCAAGGTGCAGTCGGTATGGGTGGGGTTGGGGGGTGTCCAGCCTGTCTTCCACTGAGCACTGGGTGCAAATCCCATACGGAATAAAGCAGAACCCAACTCCCACAGAGTGGGGAAAAAAGAACCCAGGAAGCCAGTAAATAGAGGTGAAGTTTGTGCTAAGCTTTGAAGTATAAAGAGGAGTTCTCTCTCTCCCTCTTGTTCTCCATAAAACTATATCACTAAGCAGTGTTCAGTGAATATATGGTGACCACATGAGCTGAGAAACAGGATTAGTGATAGGGCTCTGATGAGTGGATGAACACCAAGGCTCTTCGTCTTGAGTCAAATTAGATAAAATGACACAGACACACATGGAGTGGTTTTAAGGAGCGGAGAGTTTGATAGAAAAGAAAGAAAGGAGGAGACAGAAAGAAGAAGCTCCCCTGTACAGAGATGGCAGGGGGGCTCCAAAGCCGAGAGAGAAGATCCCAAGTGTAGCAGAAATCAGCCAGGTATATGAGGAGGCTGGAGGAGATGGTGTCTGATTTGCATAGGCCTCAGGGGATTGGTTTGACCAGGCATGTCATTCATGTAGCCCTCAAAAAAACTGGCCCTCCCACCTTGGCCTTTTAATATGCAAATACAGGGCGCCATGATGTTCTACACACACGAGGATATGTAGTGGCGGCCATGTTGCCAGGCACATGTAGGGGCAAAGGCAAGAGGACAACAGTGGGAATCGGAATGTTGGGTGGACCCACTTTCTTTTTTTTTTTTTTTTTTTGAGACGGAGTCTCACTCTGTCACCCAGGCTGGAGTGCAGTGGCCGGATCTCAGCTCACTGCAAGCTCGCCTCCCGGGTTTACGCCATTCTCCTGCCTCAGCCTCCCGAGTAGCTGGGACCACAGGCGCCCGCCACCTCGCCCGGCTAGTTTTTTTGTATTTTTTAGTAGAGACGGGGTTTCACCATGTTAGCCAGGATGGTCTCGATCTCCTGACCTCGTGATCCGCCCATCTCGGCCTCCCAAAGTGCTGGGATTACAGGCTTGAGCCACCGTGCTGGCCTGGACCCACTTTCTAATGGCCTGCACTTGCATATCAAAGGTTGCCAGTGGGCCAGAGCCGTGTCTCTAATCCTATTTCTCTGTTGATGTGGTCAACATATAATTCACTGAGCATTGCTTAGTGGTAGACTTTCATGCAGAACAAGAGGGAGAGAGAACTCCTCCCCATACTTCAAAGCTTAACACAAACTTCACACACATGGGGATATGTGGCGGCCGGGGCTTTCCTGCTAGACAAGAAATGTTTCTGGAGCTGCTTTAAAAGACAGGAAAACTTTCCAAGGACCCCTTTTCCTCTCTATCTGGCTAAAATAATTTCTTAATAACTCCTACCACATTAGGATGCACGTCTAGTTGATGGGGTAGGGGAGACACAGGTGAGGGACAGGCAGGCGGCTGCAGGAAGAAGAAAAAGAGACTTGCCCCAGAGGTGTGAGTCCTCCCCAAGTTGACATTTGTTCTGATCTGAAAGTTAATTATGATATTTGGATGTTTTATTTTCGATCCTGCTTAATAATTACAACAGAACCCAAAGTGTGAGATAACACTGAATCATTAAATGGGATTTAATTCTTCTCCCAACTCTCAGGACTTAAGGAGCTTCGGAGGAAACGCATGCTTTCACATAACAAAGCACGTGTTTCCCTCTTAATTCCTCCAGTCTCTCAAGGCAGAAGGCAAAGGGCCAAGATGGCAGCACGTGTAGCATAGTAGCTACAGGTATCCTGTCTGTGCAAATGGTCTAGGTGTTCCACTGGGCTTGCAGTATTCCCTCCAGTCAGGGCAGTAGATATGCTCCTTCAGCCATTCGTTCACTCAACAGAAATTCATGGAGTGCCTACTACTACATGCCAGGCATTGCTCATTCTAGGCCTTAGGGAGACAAGGTGGGCAAGGCAGACAAAATCCCCCCTCAAACCCTGATTACACTCTAGTCATGGAGTCTAGACTAATAAACAAGTGGAATATTGGACAATGAGAAGTGCTGCGCAGAGAATTTCAATAAGGTGTTGTGCCAAGAGGGGCTGGCTAGATGGCTACTTCAGACCACAGGTCACTGGGGAGGTGACAGGTAAATGGAGGTCTGAATGAAAAGAGCCAGCACTCCTAAAGCAAGCTCAGGGACAGCAAATGCAAAGATCCTAAGGTGGGAATGAGGGACAGAGAGTAAGAGGGGGTGGGATGAGTGAGAGGTGAGCAGGACCCCCTGCATAGGACCAGGCAGGAGAGCCTTGCAGCTCAGATAAGGAATTGAGTTTAATTTTAAGGGAAAAGAGAAACTGCTGAAGAGATTTCAGGGGTGGGGAGGGTCATACACTGATTTTTTACTTTAAAATATCACTCTGGGTCAGGTGTGGTGGCTCACACCTGTAATCCCCACACTTTGGGAGGCCGAGGCAGGCAGATCACGGGGTCAAGAGATCGAGACCATCCTGGTCAACATGATGACAGCCCGTCTCTACTAAAAATACAAAAATTAGCTGGAGTGCAGTGGCACACGCCTGTAGTCCCAGCTACTCAGGAGGCTGAGGCAGGAGAATCGCCTGAACCCAGGTGGCAGAAGTTGCAGTGAGCCAAGATCGTGCCACTGCACTCCAGCCTGGCAGCAGAGCAAGACTCTGTCTCAAAAAAAAAAAAAAAAAAAAATCACTCTGGCTGCAGTGTCGAGAGTGGGACAGGAGCTGGAGCTGGGAAAACAGAGAGGAGACCTCTGCAGCTGAGACAATGTTGTTGTCAACAGCTATCTATACCCTACTGCAAAAAAAATTACCCTTCATCTCCTCATAATGGCCAAATCCCCAGTCACCCCTCATTTTTTACAGCACTCTACAGCTTAGAAGGTGCTTTTGCTTTATAATGACATTTGATTTTGATGCTTATAATAAACCCAAGAGACAGATACTGTCATCCCCGTCTCAAGGGCTCAGAGAGATTGAGTGACCTGCCTCAAGAAATGCAGCCAGTGAGTGGCAGAGCCAGAGACTGGAAGAGTATCAGTCCCTGATCAGAGAGACAGCTAAAAAAGAAAAAAAAAAAAAAAAAAAGCTTTGGGAGAGAGTGTGATGTCTAGACCTGCACTGCCAGTAGCAAGTTTTTTCTGGACAAAAGGAGAGAACTTCTACAGCCTCAGACCTTTGTGCCTGCACTTTTTAAAGAAGTCCCCAGTACAAACTAAACACTGACTCTAACAAGGTGCTCCATGCTCAGGACATTTCTGGAGCCAAGGTGCAGGGGCAGAAGGGACACAGGCTTTGTAGTCGAAGATCCTCAGAGGATTCCAAGTCAGTCACCTCCCACCTGGACCCTCTGTCTCCTCAATGACAAGGTGAGTTAACCTGGCTTTGAGGATATCTCCAGGGCCTGAGGCACCTTCTTTGAATCCTCTCTGTGGGGGACATCTTTATCCTGAAGGTTACTTTGATTTTTTTTAAACATTCCAGAGCCGCTGGGAGTAGGGGCACACATGGGTGCAGACGGAGGGGATGCTACTTGAAATCCAAAACATTTGTGCCATCTGGCTGAGCCGCTCCTCCCTCTTCTTCGCAGGCATCCCACTGCTCCAGCCATTTTGTCCTCGGCCCAGGCAACACCCCCACCTAGTGGCTACTGTCTCCTCTCTCTCCAGCACTCCTGAAGAGTCAGGTTGACAATGAGGCTTCTCACCGTGCAAACAAATCACCTGGGGATGTTGCTAAAAAGCGGATGGGGATGGGGCCTGAGATTCTGCATTTCCAAGGAGCTCCCAGCAAATCCTGCTACTGTGTATCCTCAGACCCCACTTTAAAGGGTGAGGAAAATGGAATTTCTGAGCTGTGCTGACCAGTTGCCAAATTGCAAGGGCTCATCTACGCTGCTTTTGTGTGGTCAGTGGTTCCAGTGTGCCCAGCTTCCCCTTGATCTGACCCAAAGAAATAGAGTCAGATTGAGTAACACATGAGGAAAAGCTTTCAGTATCACCAAAACATTGCACATAGGAACAGCATCTGCACAAGCTACCAGACACAGGGCCAGGTGCTCAGGATACAAAGGACAAGGTGCTCCAGGTGGTTGGTGGTCGTGGAGAACCGTGAAAGTTGATTCCTGCATATGCTTAAGAACAGCGACTATTTCCAGAAAAGCCAGTAGGAGGCAGTAGAGGGATGGTGGGGCAGAAAAAGCTCCGGAGATAGCATTCAAAGACAAAAAATCTCATCCTAATTGTGCCGTTACTAGGTTGCATGACCTCAAGTAAATGAATCCCCCTCTCTGGTCCTCAATTGTTAAAAAATAAATAAACATGGAGGAGGGGTTGGGGTGCTGGCTGAGATCATCTCCAAGGCATTTTCCAGTAATAAGATTTCAAAATTCTCAAGAGACAGGCTGTAGATATAGTGGTTAGGCACACAGACAGCTGGACTGCCTGGGTTTGCAGCTTGCCGCTACCACTGGCTAGCTCTGTGACCTTGGCCAAGTTACTTAACCTCTCTGTGCCTCAGTTTCCTGAAAAAGAAGAAGAGTCCCTACTTCATAAGGCTCTTAGAAAGAATACGTGAATTGATGTGTAAACTATGTAAAACACGACCTGGTCCTCCTAAGTACCCATGAGTATTCACAATGCTATAAGGTGAGGTGTTCTTACGTCCTTATCAGTCCTTTAAAAACCTCATTAAGCCACGCCGACTGAGAGGAATTCTAAAATGGTGATGTCACGGTTCTAGATTTTGGAATACTTTGAAAGCGAGGTAGTTCTAAAGTGTCAAGCACACACACTTTCCTTGCCCCATTTTTCCGACAACAAAGCAGATTTTGAGGAAAATCCCATTCATCCATCCATGCCAGCCTCAACAATACCCTAAACTCTAAACACACACACACACACACACACACACACACACACACACCCCTTCAAGGAATAGCTATGTGACCAAGGCTTGGCCAATCAGAGCTCTCCGTCCCCCTGGCTCAGTGATTGGCTCAGGAATGGGCACATGACCCAGCCCAGGCCAATCAAAGGAATCTCTGGGGCTTTTGCTAAAAACCCTAGAAAAGGGAGATACTCTTTTCTCTGGGATCAGTAACTAGGAAAAAATATCATTATGGAGCTACCTGGTCATCCTAGCTGCTACAGGAAGAGTGCCTGCCTGAGAATGGGATCAATACAGAAGAAAGATTAGCCAAAGGGTGGAAAGAGATGGAGTTCCGAGGGCATGATTTGACTTCCTGGATCCAGGCACACCTGGCTCCAGACACCCAAACTTCTGAGTTATACAGCCCAGTCATTTCTTTTTTATTTATTGAGCTGGGTTTCTCTCACCTGAAACTTGACTAAAGAGTCCAAAGATACCTATTATGGAATGTCTGATCCAAACAAGGTTACACAGGTGGCAGAACTTCATTGAACCAGTGTAGGCAGCTTTAAAGGTCATACTTCTACATTAATCCACTTTGCCTTCTGTGAACCACCTACTCCCCTCCCCCAGGAGGAATTACTCACTTGAAAACAATGACGTTGGATGTTGACTGGTGGTCCACAAAGGGTGGTTCCTGGTTCTGCAGTAGCAGCATTGCCCGGAAACTTGTTAGAAATGCAAATACCAGGCCCCAGCCCAGATCTATGGGGTCAGAAGCACTGAGGGTGGGTCCCATGAGTCTTTTTAACAAGCACTCCAGGGCATTCTGATGTACACTCAAGAATGAGCACCTCTGCCAGAAATGAGCAAATCAACTTCATTTTGGTTTAATCATTTTCTGGGCACTGTTTGCCAGAGCTGGGGGAGTACAGATAAGCCAGATGAGGTTCTTGACCTCGAGGACTCCGAGTCTGGTGGTGATAGCCACATCAGCACTCCACATCCAGCCAGCCATCTCTGAGTTGGAGGCATTTGCAACCAGCATCCATGTTTTCCTGGTTCATGGCAAACTTTCAAACCTCCAGCCCTTCATACTCATCTCCCCTGCCTCTACTCTCTCATCTGAAAGGCTCCTCTTCATGCTTTAATACCCAGCTTCAATATCCCCTCCCCAAGGCCTCCCAACAGAATTAATTGCCCCTCACCTGAGAAGGATCCTGTAGCAGGGCCTTCCGTCCTTGCTCAGGATGTAATCACATTGCATTAGCAGTGCTTGTTGGACAGTAGTGTCTCCAGCCCAGCTGTAAGTAATTTGAGGGTGAGCACTCTATTCCCTTCATCTTCTATCCAGAGCCCAGCACAGGGCCTGGCACATAGTAGAAACTAATAAATGCTTGATGAATGAATTAATACACAAATTAAAGGCAGCTCTGAAGGACAGCAAAGGCTCACATGCACAGCCTGAGATAGTACAGAGTTGACCTGAGTGGGAACCCAGAGCCTGCAGCATCACCACCCACACACCCAGGAGCTTGTCAGCAAGGCACAGTTCAGGACCCACCCCAGACTTACTGAATCAGAGGCAGCTTTCACACAAGATGCCCAGGGGACCTCTGTGCCTTTTAAAGTTTGAGAAATTCTGCAAAGGGCAACCTTACCCTTCTGCATTCATAATTCAAGGGATTATAACCAAAGTTGATGTCATCCACACAGAACACCTACAGAGGCTCTGTCAGTTGAAGCCACTTTCTCCTTCCCTTGGGAAAACTCCCAACTTGACATGTTCTGGAAAACTGAGGGGCCCAGGGAGAGCCCTTTATTGTCTCTTACCCAGGACATAGCTGGTGGGTAGCATTCTGAGAAGAGGGAAGACACCACTTCCTCCCTTGGCCGAACCCTTGGCATTGCAAAGGCTTCCAAGAAAGATACATAGAGCTTAGTTCTGGTCGAAAAGTCGCCACTTATCTAAGAATGCAATCAATAACGGCAAGGGGAAATCAATGGGGCCAGGTGATCTATCTCTCTGTGTATTTATGGAGCGTGGATCCCTTGTTGGCAGGAGGCTTCGGCGGACCGGATGGAGCCTGTGCCTGCTTCCCAGAGATCCTGATTCCCTTTCCAAGAATTATGGGGTGTCCTTTGTCTCTGCTCAATAACACCCTGGAGTTACAGAGCCATTTAGAAATGAATTGGCTCATTTTTCTCCCTCCCCCTTGCTTATAGTGACAGGTCATCCTGGCCAAGGAGTTATTAAAGGGACAGATAGAACACTTTGTACGTTCCATCTGGCCCGTGTCTGGCTCCACCAGCCTTCCTGTCAGTGGCAGGCCCCAAAGCTCTAACTCCTTGTCAGAGATATAACATTCCAGGAAAAAAAAAAAAAAAACAGGTAAAAAACTTGAGGCGAGGGTATTTTATTTTATTCCCAGTATTTTTTCCATAAAATTTCCAATTGTCCTTCACCTCTAAATACGCATTTCCTAAAAGTCTCATGAGCAAACTGAATGACAATGCATGGTTTATTTTTCCCAAAGTTAGCAAAACCAATTCCTAAAATTAAATTTACCACCAGAGGAGAATTTACACAAGTCACTTAACCTCTCTGGTTTCAGTTTCCCCATCTATGACGATGACAATCCCAGCTGCTAAAGTCACTCAAAGAAAGTGCTTCATACGGTACGTGGAGCCTAGGAGATACTCAACAGTTATTCATTCATCTTTATCTACAAAGTATTATTATTAGAATATTAATCGCCATTTCCTGAGCTCTTACATCTCAGGCTCTGTATGAAGTTGTCATAACTTTTCACCGGCAGTGGCTTGAGCAGAGGTGGAAGCTCTGGCCCTGCCACTTACTAGCTGGGGATGGGGTGTTGGGCCATCACGGGGAAATCAACATCCCTCTAGGCTTGGACCCAGGACGCCTGCAGGGTAGGGGTGGAGATCCTGCATGAAGCTGCGCTGAGATGAGGGTGTCTAATGTAGACTCAGCTCCACTCTCTGCAACAACAATTCTATTATGCCCTCCAGAGGGATCTGAGCTCCTCCTGGAAGCCTCTGGTAAGGATTCTGAGGTGATGTTGTGTATCTCAGTCCCTGGGGCTGGAGCTTTTGGGGTAGTTGGTAATACTAATAAATTCAGAGCTATATTTAAGTTCTGGTCCTTAATGTTCTCTACAGCTCTCTACAGCTCACGTGACTGTCTCCCTGTCCAGGGCTGTGTTATGGCTCACTAGAAGGCAGCTTTTCCAAACTTATCAAATGGGTCCTGTCCAGCTCATCTCTGTAAGAATGGAAAGCCTCCTGAGAATGTGCTCTATGACCTTCCACTCACCCCTAGATTAGGATATGTGGGATGCCCATAAGCCCCCAAATCCAAAATACTCTACTCTTGCAGAGTTAAAAACAAAAAAAAAAAAAAAAAAACACCGCCAGACGCAGTGGCTCACGCCTATAATCCCAGCACTTTGGGAGGCCAACGTGGGTGGATCATGAGGTCAGGAGGTCGAGACCAGCCTGGCCAATATGGTGAAACGCCGTCTCTAATAAGGATACAAAAAATTAGCTGGGCATGGTGGCGCACACCTGTAGTCCCAGCTACTCGGGAGGCTGAAGCAGGAGAATTGCTTTCACCCTGGAGGCAGAGGTTGCAGTGAGCTGAGATCACACCATTGCACTCCAGCCTGAGCGATAGGGGGAGACTCCGTCTCAAAAAAAATAAAATAAAATAACACCTATATTCTGTAGCAGACTGGCTGACAAACTGATTCTGTAACAGAACAATTCTTCCTCCTCCCAAGTATCCATACCCTTTGCCAGGTAACTGCCCCACACCCTTGACTCTGGGCTTAGTGATGGGGCCTTGTCCAGAGATATGAGAATGCACCTGCTCATTTTGTTCTCACTCTTCCATTTGCTGTCATGAGAAGGACATGCCTGAGACAGCCCACCATTCATGACAGCATAGATTTTTCTATTTATTACAACCACTTCCTGGCAGATGGCAACAAAGTTTCTAATTTTCTCAAAGGCGGGCTAGTAGAGGTTCCAACACCCTTCTTCCCCACACCTCAGTATTGACTTCACTTCCTGTGTATTTCTCAAAGCAGTCCCCCTTGTCTACTTTCATGGTTTGTCTTTTTAATCCCCATCTAGCAGCAAGTTTTGTGCTTTTTTTTTTTTTTTTTTTTTTTGAGATGGAGTCTCACTCTGTCGCCCAGGCTGGAGTGCAATGGCACGATCTCAGCTCCCTGCAATCTCTGCTTCCCAGGTTCAAGCGATTCTCCTGCCTCAGCCTACTGAGTAGCTGGGATTACAGGCACGTGCCGCCACTCTTGGCTGTTTTTCATATTTTTAGTTGAGACAGGGTTTCACCATGTTGGCCAGGCTGGTCTCGAACTTCTGACCTCAAGTGATCCGCTTGCCTCAGCCTCCCAAAGTGCTGGGATTACCGGCGTGAAAAACTGCGCCCGGTGCTTTATAAATATGTTCTGAATGAATGAAGAATCAGCAATAGAGACATTAGCAGAGAGTAGTAAGATAAGAATATGAGAAAATATTAGTTGTTGCTGTTGTTGTGTTAGACAGTGTCTCGCTCTGTCACCCAGGCTGGAATGCAGTGGCACGATCTCTGTTCACTGCAACCTCCACCTCCTGGGTTCAAGCGATTCTCATGCCTCATCCTCCCAAGTAGCTGCGATTACAAGCATGTGCCACGACACCAGGGTAATTTTTTGTTTGTTTTTGAGATGGAGTTTCACTGTGTTGCCCAGGCTGGAGTGCAGTGGCACGATCTCAGCTCACTACAACCTCCGCCTCCCGGATTTAAGCGATTCTCCTGCCTCAGCTTCCTGAGTAGCTGGGACTACAGGCACGTGCCACCATGCCCAACTAATTTTTTGTATTTTTAGTAGACATAGGGTTTCACCACGTTGGCCAGGCTGGTCTCAAACTCCTGACCTCAAGTGATCCGCCCACCTTGCCTTCCCGAAGTGCTGGGATTACAGGCATGAGCCACCACACCTGGCCTAAATATGTTTTTAATCTGGGACTGCCTGCCCATGAGAAAGGTAGGGAGAAGGGAATTCACATGGCCTCCCAAGGCAGTAGCAAGGGGAGAGGAGGGAGAACTAGGGCCTCCCAAGGCAGTAGCAAGGGGAGAGGAGGGAGAACTAGGGCGTCCCAAGGCAGTAGCAAGGGGAGAAGAGGGAGAACTAGGGCCTCCCAAGGCAGTAGCAAGAGGAGAGGAGGGAGAACTAGAAAGAGAACTTACACCTTTGGATAAGGAGCTATTAGTGGGAGAGTTAAGGAGAGCTTCCAGGGGAAGTGCTGCAAAGAGTTCTTTGCTGTGCAGGGACCTGCAGGAGGGCCTTGGATCGGGGTCCTGTGGGGCAAGGGTGGGCTGGGTGGAAAGGTGGGTAAGCAGGCCTGACCCTGCGGCCAGGGCAGGTAAAGCACAGTTGCTGCTCCTCTGCCTGCATTGCTAGAGAGCTGCATGGTTAAGATGCAACACACAGCACCCTTGGGAAGCTGGGCTCCAAAGACTCCCGGAGCCCTTTCCTTCCCCTACACCTTCCACTCCCACAGGGGTAAAGAGCAGGCCACTCTCCGTCCTAAGCCTCCATGGTTAGGGGACTAAGTGGGGTTGTTTAGGCCCTGACTTTCCTGAAACAAGAGCATCATAAAGTTTCTACAGCCACCCCTGCCTCCTCCGACTGCCCATAGCCCTCGTCCTGGGCCATCTCCAGTCCCATTCTGTGGCCACGTTGTGCTCATCTCCTGACTCTCCCAGGTCCGGGGAGGACAGTGCTCTCTCCATTTCTGCTTTGGTGGAGCTGTAACCACAACATGCCATCCTGCTAAGAACATGCTTCTACTGAGCTGTTTCCATGTGTGATATCTCCTTAGTCTACTGCCTTCTTCAGGGTAGAACTCTCTATTTCCTCAGTCCTCACTTAGTGAAGTGTGGCTGCATCACCAAACATCTGTGAGATCTTACGTGACTCTGGCCTTTTTTCCCCTACATTGAAATTACCAGATCTGGAGCGGTTGATGGATAATGTCCAGGATCTGTTTCCCTTCCAAGAGCTGTCAGTCCATTAGAAAGATTCCTACAGCTCAGAATTTTCAAAGGGGGTGGGAGAAGGAAGGAAAGATTCTCCTTTCTCTGCTGAACCACTAAAGGATCATTAAGTACTCAAAAGTCTAAGGCAACACAAAAATGCTTAATAATTGCCAGGGATTATCTATGAGGAATGGAAGAGAGGAAAGAAATGGGGAAATGAATGATCTCAAGCTGGCAAAGTGGTTTTGCTCCCAGAGGATCAACAAAGATGCTTAAAATTCAACTCCTTTTGAAGACAAAATGAAGGATTCAGGGAGCCAGGGGTTGCAGGTCAGGGGCTAACTCTACGGAGAAGGATGTGGGCCAGTGCCATTCTCAAAGGAAACTGGCAGGGTTGAGGGTTAACCTGAATGACACCAGTTCCCTGCCCCTATTTGAAAAGAAGCTTTGAACAAAGAGAACAGGTTTGCCACAAGTATTACAGAACCAGGATTAATACCATTACATGCAAATATATCATACAAATAGATAAGAAGAAAAAACCATTAACCCCAGTAGATAAATGAGCAAAGAACGCAGACAGTTCATAAAGGAAAAAAAGTCACTTTTGGCTGGGCGCGGTGGCTCAAGCCTGTAATCCCAGCACTCTGGGAGGCCGAGACGGGCGGATCACGAGGTCAGGAGATCGAGACCATCCTGGCTAACACGGTGAAACCCCGTCTCTACTAAAAACTATAAAAAACTAGCCGGGCGACGTGGCGGCGCCTGTAGTCCCAGCTACTCGGGAGGCTGAGGCAGGAGAATGGCGTGAACCCGGGAGGCGGAGCTTGCAGTGAGCTGAGATCCGCCACAGCACTCCAGCCTGGGTGACACAGCGAGACTCCGTCTCAAAAAAAAAAAAGTCACTTTTCTGTTAATAAACAAAATACTGCAAACCCTCACTAACAAAGACATGTACGTTAAAATGACAATTAGACACAAAACTTTACCCATAACATAAACAGAGTTGTTTTCTATCAAGGAGTGTTCATTATTAGAACATGTCAAAAGCTGAGATAATATTGTCTTAGTTTCCTTGGGCTGCTATAGCAAAATACCATAAACTGGGTGGTTTGTAAATAACAGAAATGTATTTGTTACGGTTCTAGAGGCTGAAAGTCCAAGATGGAGTACTAGAAGACGCAGTGATGCTGAGGACCCATTTCCCCACAGACGGTGACTTCTCACCGTGTCTTCACACAGTGGAAAAGGCAAGAGGTCCTCGTGTTTCTTTTATAGAGGCACCAATCTTTGTACAAGATTCCCACCTTCATGACCTAGGGGTCACGAGGCCCCACCTCCTAATACCATCACCTTGAGGGTTATGATTTCAACATATAAATTTTGGGAGGACACAAATATTCAGACCACAGCAGATTCACTTGCTAATAAGTGGGTAAATGTGTCCAGTCTTCTTTGAAATATGTAACAACAGTCATAAAAAGTTCATATCCTTTGACCCTGTAATTCTATCCCTAGAAATTTAACCCAAGAAAATAATTAAAGATATGAACACAGTACCTATATAGGAATAGTCATCGCAGAATTAATTACAGTAGAGAAATATTGAAGCAACCGGGTTGTCAAACAAGGAAATGGCTAAGTGAAGTAAGGTACGTTCACATAAAGAAATACATGTGGGCATTAGAAGTCATGTTTTCAAAAAACACTTCAATGGCATGAAGAATTTCTCCTAACGTTGAGTGAAAACTAATGTTTCTGGCTTACAAGCCAGAAAACTGAATATGTCATAATATCCATAGGTAAAAATGTGTACTTTTGGAATATATAAGCATGGGCATAGAAAAGAAGGTGGAAGAGGCCAGGGGCGGTGGCTCACGCCTTTAATCCCAGCACTTTGGGAAGCCGAGGCGGGTGGATCACGAGGTCAGGAGATCGAGACCATTCTGGCTAACACGGTGAAACTCCATCTCCACTAAAAATACAAAAAAGTAGCCAGGCATGGTGGCAGGCACCTGTAGTCCCAGCTACTCAGAAGGCTGAGACAGGAGAATCACTGGAACCTGGGAGGCAGAGGTTGCAGTGAGCCGAGATCATGCCACTGCACTCCAGCCTGGCGACAGAGCAAGACTCCGTCTCAAAAAAAAAAAGGGTGGGGGGGGTGGAAGGAAATACATCAACATGCTAATAGTCATCAGGACTGGGGAAAGCAGAGCAGAAAAATCTCACAGTGGCCAACATCCACCAGGAAAACAAAGAAACAGCGAAGCCTATTCAGAATGGAGAGGAAGACCACTCTTGGGAGGAGGAAAAGGCCACCAGCCTACAAGAAAGAACAAACAGAAACAGGCTCGCCAACTTGCCCCTAATTTTCTTTTTTTCTTTAACTTCTGGGATACATGCGTAGAACGTGCAGGTTTGTTACATAGGTATACCTGTGCCATGGTGGTTTGCTGCACCTTTCAACCTGTCATTTAGGGTTTTTTTGTTGGTGGTGGGTTTTTTTTGTTGTGTTGTTTTTGTTTTTGTTTTTGAGACGGAGTCTCGCTCTGTCGCCCAGGCTGCAGTGCAGTGGTGCCATCTCGGCTCACTACAAGCTCCACCTCCCGGGTTCACACCATTCTCCCACCTCAGCCTCCCGAGTAGCTGAGCCTACGGGCACCCACCACCATGCCCGGCTAATTTTGTTTTTGTATTTTTAGTAGAGAGGGAGTTTCACTGTGTTAGCCAGGATGGTCTCGATCTCCTGACCTCATGATCTGCCCACCTTGGCCTCCCAAAGTGCTGGGATTACAGGCGTGAGCCACCGCTCCTGGCCCATCTAGGTTTTAAGCTCTGCGTGCATTAGGTATTTCTCCTAATGCTATCCCTCCCCTTTCCCTCCACTCCCCCAACAGTCCCCAGTGTGTGACGTTCCCCTCCCTGTGTCCATGTGTTCTTGTTGTTCAAACTCCCACTTATGGCTGAGAACACAGTGTTTGGTTTTCTGTTCCCATGTTAGTTTGCTGAGAATGATGGCGCCGACCTTCATCCACATCCCTGCAAAGGACATGAACTCATTCTTTTTTACTGGCCCCTAATTTTCAATGGGCCATACCCAATAGGCAGGTCAATGATGGGATGGATAGAGGTGGAGATGACATGGGAATGTTCATGGAGGAGATGAGAGGAATCAGGAGAGAAGAGGGAGCTACAATTGAGGAATTGTCTGTGTATCCTTATGGGAAGCTCTCTAATCCCCATGACCATCATGATGAATTTTGCCTATGCCTGGACTCCTGCCATTTTCCATGAGGTTAATATTGTGAGTCCCATTGTGTTATCTTTCCTTGCATTTTCCTAATGTCTTTACTCATTTGCTATGAGTGTTATGTTTTTTCCATGTGTCAGGTGAGTCTTGTGCTTCCAGCTTCTAACTTGATGTTTGTAGATGATTGATAAATATCAATAAATAAAGCCTTTGTACCCAGTCTAAGTTTCTGTCATCAGTAGAGTTTTGCTCATTTGCATGGAAAAATATAAAGTTAATAGAGCAATTAAAAAGCAATCTATGCATTTATTATTGTCTCATTTTTAAGAATGTATACTTACATGTAACATACAAACCAAAAAAAAATCTGAGATTAAATACACCAGAGTGTTAGGACACATTTCTGCATGGTAAGATGATATGTGACCTTTTTTTCCTTTTATTATCTGGAGTTCGAGAAAAATGAAAATAATTTTTCAGTGACATCCTATGAATGTAGTATAGATACATAATAATTACTGGCTCAGCAAACTTAAAAACCTTAAGTATCTTCCAGTCTTTTTTTTTTTTTTTTTTTTTTTTTTTTTTTTTTTTGAGACGGAGTCTCGCTCTGCCGCCCAGGCTGGAGTGCAGTGGCCGGATCTCAGCTCACTGCAAGCTCCGCCTCCCGGGTTCACGCCATTCTCCTGCCTCAGCCTCCCGAGTAGCTGGGACTACAGGCGCCCGCCACGTCGCCGGCTAGTTTTTTGGTATTTTTAGTAGAGACGGGGTTTCACCATGTTAGCCAGGATGGTCTCGATCTTCTGACCTCGTGATCCGCCCGTCTCGGCCTCCCAAAGTGCTGGGATTACAGGCTTGAGCCACCGCGCCCGGCCAATATCTTCCAGTCTTAACTGGAATCATAAAAATATTTTTATTTATACTTTATAAAAATAATTTTTATTAAAAAATTTTAAAATATTAAATATTTTAATATAAAATTGGTCAAATGTATTTATTAAATAATTAAAATATTCCAGTTATTTAATATAAATATAAAATATGTTATATTTATATATCTTTATATAAATGTTTTAAAATACTAACAGTGAGTTATAAATAAGAAATAAAATTTTCAGATATAAAAGGCCTTCAGGCCAGGGACGGTGGCTCACATCTGTAATCCCAGTACTTTGGGAGGCCAAGGCGGGCAGATCACTTGAGGTCAGGAAATTTGAGAGCAGTTTGGCCAACATGGCAAAACCCCGTCTCTACTAAAAATACAAAAACTACCCGGGCATGGTGGCGCACACCTGTAATTCCAGCTACTTGGGAAGCTGAGGCAGGAGAATCACTTGAACCTGGGAGGCAGAGGTTGCAGTGAGCCAAGATCATGCCACTGCACACCAGCCTGAGCAACACAGCAAGACTCCATATCAAAAAAAAAAAAAAACAAAAAAAGCCTTCAGATGAAAGTTGAGATTCTACAGGAACAATTAGGCTCAGATGATATTTCCTTTTAAATTATATAATATAAGCCTTCCACCCTCTCTAAATAGAACACTGTAAATATATATATAATATTACATATTATATATATATTAGCCATTTATTCCACAAACACAGAGCACATCTGTGTCCAACATTACGGTAGATTTTAAAGATATGGAGATAACGAAGTCAGAGACCCTGACCCCAAAGACTTTGCAATGGAGGTTGGGGGAAGTACACGAATAATTACGGTAGAATACAAATGGCACAAAAGAAACATGTTGATGGCGAGACTAACTCCCCAGCCAGTGATGGGAAAGTTTCTCAGTGGGAAATGGGGAAAGTTATTTGAATGGGTCTTCAAAGACGCATAGAGGTTAGTCAGATAGACAAAGAGAAGACAGGAAACTTCAGGTAGAAGGAATTGCGTGTGTGTGGTAGGTAGAATGCCCCCTGCCAACCCATCAAAAACATTCATGTCTTAATCCCCAGAACCTGTGAATATGCCACTTTAAGGTAGTGAGCTTCTCTGATGTGATTAAGGTTAAGGCAATTAGCCTGGATTACCCAAGTGGGCCCAATCTAATCACGTGGGTCCTTAAAATCAGAGACTCCCCTGGCTGTGGTCATCGGGAGATGTGGCTACATGAGAATGCCAGAGAGCTGGGATATTGCTGGCCTTGTAGACGGAGGGAGGGCTGAGGCACATGGCAGCCCCCTGGAGCTGGTGATGATAAGGAAACAGATTCTTCCCTAGAGCCTCCAAGAAGGAAAACAGCCCCCACCAACGCTTTGATTTTCAGCTCAGTGAGACATGCTCCAGACTTCTAACTTATAGAAAAGTAAGACCATTTGTGTTGTTTCAAGCCACTAACCTTGTGGAGATTTGTTAGCAGCAAGGTACACTAATGCATCTGCAAAGGCATGAAGACGCAGACTGAAATCACATTCCTTGGCCCTCTTGGCCCTTATCTCTGGCTTTTTCTGCAGACCAGGTTCAGCAGCACCTCCTCCAGGAAGCCTTCCAAAACTTGCCCGGACTAAGCAAACTCTTCTCTCTCATGTGCCCCCACTGTGCCTTCGCACACCTCTCCTACTGAATGGCTCACCTATGGAACACAGACGACTATGGGGGTCTGCATCAGAGACTGGTCACATGCTAACAAACTCACCTCTTCTTCAGCTCACAGCTCATTGGTGTCTCGGTGGGACCCTGTGCCTCGTTCTCACTGATGGAATCTGAGCAGAAGTGAGGGATCACTTCCAGGTCAGGGCAGTCAAGGGCAAAAGGGGCTCCTCCAGGCTCTTCTTCTTCCCCCTCCTCCTCAGATGCTATGTATGAGCTCCAGATGGAAGGAACCAAAGCCCTGAGTCAGCACTGGGAAGAGACCTGCCTAATAGGAGCCTCCACAGAGGTCCGCACATAAACAAGAAATTGGCATTTATTGTCTTAATTCTTTGCATCTGGGCAAATTTAAAGCACGAGAACGCTAAGCAACAGGCCAGGCACGGTGGCTCACATCTGTAATCTTAGCACTTTGGGAGGCTGAGGTGGGTGGCTCACTTGAGGTCAGGAGTTCGAGACCAGTCTGGCTAACACGGTGAAACCCCATCTCTACTAAAAACACAAAAAATTAGCCAGGCGTGGTGGTGGTAGGTGCCTGTAATTCCAGCTACTCAGGAGGCTGAGGCAGGAGAATTGCTTGAACCTGGGAGGCAGATGGTTGCAGTGAGCCGAGATCGTGCCACTGCACTCCAGCCTGGGCAACAAGAGCGAAACTCCATCTCAAAACAAAGACCCTCACCTCACCCAAGATGTCTGCTGTTCCTGAGCTGATGCTCTCTGATCTCCAACGCCTGTGGGCTCCCTGCTTCTTTGTAGATGCCTTGCTCTGCCTACCACCGACCAGAACGTGAGATTTTGCCCCCACTTCAGTTTACACACACTTACATAAAATGCTGCTCAGAGAAACACATTGTGAAGATTGGCAGGGGATCAGAGGGGTTCCCACTGCAGCAAGGCAAACAACCACAGGCAAGCAGCAGGGCCCCCTCCCACGGGAAATCCTCTGGCCCTTGTCCTCACCTGGTTCCAGCTTTCTTCCCTGTTTCTGGTTCCTCTCTCTCCATCCTCCATTCTATCTCAATTCCTATTCAGCAGGAAAATCAGTATCTCATCCAGGTGGCTACGCCTCTGAAATCCTGCACCTGCAAGATATCAAAGCCACCTTAAGCAGGCATTAAGCAGACCAGACTCCTGAACCTACTAAATGACACTTACCTGTGGGATGTGGTGCACACCTGGCGTCTTAGAGACTGGCCAGGTGAAGCCACGTGCTTCTCAGCTGACCACCCATTCTAATCCCCTGGGGAGCTTTCAAACGGCAGCTGTCCCTGAAATTGATTTAATTGGTGAGAGGCGGGGCCCATCTCATGAGATTGCTATAATGTGAAGCCCAGCACGAGAGCCCCGGCAGAACCTCCACTTTGGGATGTGGGAGCTCAACACTGTGATCTCAGCACTGAAGCTCAAGCCCTACCAAGGCACTTTCCCAAATGAAGACCCTCCCTCCCTTCGGGGAGCCCCCATGCTGGCTGCTAAGACTTCTTTGTTTACCTTATTACATCCGATTCTGTGCCATTCTCCCTCGTGCTGTCTGCTCCTGGCTGGGGGCTGGGTCTTATCCTTCTGGATGAAGCAGGTGCTCAGCCAATGTTTGGAGAGGGATGGAGTGGGCAGGAGTGGGGCAGTGGGAAAGGGATGGAACGGCAGGACAGGAAACCCAGCCCAGAGGATGGAACCAAGGCATCACCAGCCTGCTTCCAGAGACACTTCCTATTGCAGAAAGGGTCTGGGTCATAACCCAGTTAGACTAGCATTTTGCACCGCAGCTGAGATGGAAATTATGATCCCCTGGCTTTACTGCCAGCCTGCTTCTCCTAGAGCACCATTTCTCAAATGCAGTTCTACTGACATTTTAGGTCAAATAATTCTTCATCAGCCTAGGAGAGATATCCTGTACATTGTAGGATGTTTGCAGCATTCCTGACCCCTACACACTAGGTAACCCAACTGAAACAACTAAAAATGACTTCAGACACTGCCAAATGCCCCATCGGCAGCAGAATCACCCCAAATGAGAACCACTGTCCTGGAGGTTTAAGGCTTCTCAACTACAGCCCCTGCCCCAGCCACATCCAGGCTCCCATGAGCCGCTCCCAGCAGTTTTGAGAATAGAATGAGCTTTATCTGGTAATGTACTTAGCATAGCACTGGCTAACTACTGTGAAGGACTTAATACATGTCAGTTACTAGTAGTACACACTCGGAGAGACAGACTAGTCGCATGCATGGGAAAGGAAACCGAGGTTCAGAGTCACGAGTGACATGCCCAGGGTCACACAGCTGGCATCCAAGTTTAGACCTGTTTGACTTCAAAACTTTTGTCCTATTCATGTGAGACACTGTCTCTCTTCATCAGGCAATGGAAAGAGAGCATCTGCTCCCACACCTGTGAGCTGAATCCATCATGCCATCCTCAGCAAGGTCTGCACACAGGATGGCCCAGCCAAGGGCTGAAATCTATAAATCCAAGGCCCCAGCCCTGAGGTCAGAGTGGGAGTGACAAGGAAGGACTCCCATGACCTGGAGGAGAACCAGGTCTCTTGCCATCTCTGGACCTCTCTGTCTCTGCATTTCCACACATGGGATGTGTACCTCCCCTTCCATGGAGAGCCCCAAAGGGCAAGGACTGTGTCTGCTGGTTTCTCAGAGCCACGTAGAAATGCAGTCTGAGAAAGAAGAAAGAAGCCTATCATTAAGACACAAAATCAGAGTAACTCTAATAGCAGAAACGAAATAAAAATGCAGTTTTGTTCTTATAAACTCATGCTACATCAATCCCTCTCATCTGAGGGAAAGATTGGCCCAGAAGCCTAGGGCAGGCCTGAACCTTCAGGTCAAGGAGCTGCAGCTGTGGGAGCCAGGAGCCGGTGGAGGCCAGGAAGCAGGGCACGTTATGGCCCCCAAAAAGTCTTGTTACTGCCCAAGACCAGGCTCCCAGGTCTCCGATGTCTCCAGAGTTCAGGCAGAGTCAGTGGCTGTAGCCACCACCTGGACTCCCCCTGTAATGCCCCTGAATACTGTGGTGAAAGGTGACTTCCTTTTCCTTCCTTTTAAGCCCAGGAGGCTAATAATAAAATACTCTGTTTCCGAGTCTATAGGAGAAAATGCCTTCTAAATCCATTAAGTTGCTAATGCGTGCATTTGCAGACAAGAAAGTAAGGTGCAGGACTGATGGATGTACTTGTCATATTTATGGTTTGTAGCCATGTGATTAATGGGCTTTGTGGTTTATAATGCAATGCTCATTTCACTCTCCTCTTTAAGCTCTGGGTGATTTATAGAACATTTATAGGGCATTGCTGTTGCATTTCAATGGAATAACAGTGATAACATTGTATCACCCTGGATTATCAATTAGTCTCCTTTGAGAAAAGGATGTCCCGGACTTAGTATGGGAACAGGGTGAGGAGAGGGGATGCTTCTCGGGAACATTCTGCATGGTCACCTGGAGTTCACGGCCTTTCTCCCTGAGAGCTGCCTCCTCATTCCTCTCTAGGATGAGTGGGCTACACGTGTTCAAAGACAGGACAGGAGCTGGGAGCCTTCTACTCCCAAAGCCTCCTGTCATCCCTCACCATGCTGTACAGCAGCTACTCATGGGTTTCTCTACCCACCCTGAGCCAGATTCTGCATGCAGCCTCCAGAGAAAACCCCTTCTCACATCACACCCTTTCCTGACCCTCCACAACCCTCACTGCTTTCTCGATGTGTGACCTTGGCCACACTGGATGGCCCCTCTGAATCTCAGTCTCTTCATCTGTAAAATGGAAAATGGGAAACGTTTTTGGAAAAAGTAAAAATGAAAAAAAAAATGGCAGAGTGGTCGAGAGCATCAAATTGTTTTTTTTTTTTTTTTTTTGAGACGGAGTCTCGCTGTGTCACCCAGGCTGGAGTACAGTGGCCGGATCTCAGCTCACTGCAAGCTCCGCCTCCCAGGTTTACGCCATTCTCCTGCCTCAGCCTCCCGAGTAGCTGGGACTACAGGCGCCTGCCACCTCGCCCGGCTAGTTTTTTTTTTTTTGTATTTTTTAGTAGAGACGGGGTTTCACCGTGTTAGCCAGGATGGTCTCGATCTCCTGACCTCGTGATCCGCCCGTCTCGGCCTCCCAAAGTGCTGGGATTACAGGCTTGAGCCACCGCGCCCGGCCGAGCATCAAATTGTTTAGCACAGTACCTGAGATGCACACCTGATGCTGCAGACACACACACACACACACACACACACGCAAACACAAACACACACACATAAACACAAACACACTAACACACACACAAACACACACATGGAAATACACAAACACACACACACATGCAAACACACACAAACACATGCAAACACACACAAACACACACAGCTTGCTGTTCATCCACCTGCTGTTACCTCAGGCCAGAATTCCTTCCACTTCTTCATCCAGTGAAATCATATTCCTCCTTCAAGGCCCAACCAGAATGCCCCCTCCTCTCTGAAACCTGCCTGATTCTCCAATATGACATTATTCCTCTGCCCTTTCTCTGCACTCATCCCATTGAATTTTCCCGTTTCTCTTTGTTCCCAAGCCTTGTCTCCTCTGTGAGTCTGTGATGTCCTTGAGGGTGAGACTGGGCCCAAGACACCTCTGTCACCCACACCTAGTGCAGGGCCTGGTACCTAGTAGGTGATTAATACAAGGACTCAGAAGGGGCAAAGGCAAGCTGAGCAGGAACCTAGGGCATAGGCAGGAGCCCAGGTATATTCTGGTGAGCTCTTGAGAACCAGAATGCACACAGCACAGCCAATGAGGAAACCCAAACGTGGGTGTGACCTATCCACAGGCAGCCACCTGTCCCTTCCACTTCATTTTCATCCTTTCTTTATCCCCATCCTCTGTTCTGATTCTGTCCTCAGTCACTAATCCAACAGCTATGAATAGATTCCCACAAGATGCCAGATGTTAGACATGCACAGTGAATCAGAGACAGCCCCTGCCCTCATGGGCTTACAATCTAGTGGGGACTGTAATAAACAAAGAAGCACACAAATGAGTAATTACACATTTGAGAAGAGCTAAGAAGGCCAAAGAGGGAAGTGAGAACTGAAACAGCAGGGAAGACCTACTCCAGAGAGGATATTAGGGAGGCCTCTGCAAGTGTCTTAGTCTGTTTGCTGTTGCTGTAACAGAATACCTGAAACTGGGTGATTTACTTGAAAAGAGGTTTATTTAGCTCATGATTCTGGAGGCTGGGAAGTCCAAGGAGCATAGCGTTGGCATCTGCTCAGCTTCTGCTGAGGGTCTCGTGCTGCATCACAACATTACAGAGAAGTTGAAAGGAAAGCCAGAGTGTCAAAGGGCAAACACAAGAGGCAGCTATTCTCAAAGGTAACTATTCCAAACCCTTGAGAACAAACCCAGTCTTAAGAGAACTGCATTAATTCATTCATAAGAGCAGAGCCCACATGACCCAAAGGCCTCTTAAAGTCCTCACCACCTCTCAGTGCTGTAACACTGGCAATTAAATTTGAACATGAGTTTTGGTCTGGACAAACCACATCCAAACCACAGCATCCAGGAACTAGCATTCTAGCTGAATGGTGAAAGGAAGCAAGGGTTATTCATAGTCAGGATACCAGCCAGTCTATGTGGCTTTGTGTGAATCAGGGAAAAAAGGCACCCTTCTCCAGGCAGACACAGCCGTGAGCAAGCACTCATCATGGGAAGAACGCAGGCTGATTTCAGTCCCCACTTGCCCCCGTGGTAGGAGTGCCCTTGTACAGTGCACAAGCTACACAACTGAACACAGTGTATGAGTGTCCCATTTCTCCATTTCTAGATTTGATGACCCCATTGAATTTCCTGATTTTAACCTTTTGGGTTTCTGAGGGTCTAAGTTCACGTTTGGAATTGTCCCCTCCCATTCCTGGCTGCCCTGGATTACACCCCACCCCACAGATCCAGCTGTTGACTCTGGAAAGCAGATCTCAATTTGAACACCTGACTGGTGTTTCTAGGAACTCCTATCAGTCAGCAAAGAAGAGGATATAGATACCAAAGCAGATAATTAATCATCAGGTTATAAGTTAGCACATAGAGAAAGCAAAGAGCACTGACTAGAAGCCCCCTAAGGGCAGGGATCATAGTAGATCTCCAGCAGCCACACAGTACGTGGCACAGAGGAGGCATACTGTTGCATGAGTAGAAATAGACATCTGTCAGATAGATAGCAGTGTAAACACATCTGTAGTTCAAATTTTCCAGGCAGAGGATATAAAGTGGAAAGGAGTCAATGTGAAGAAGTCCAGGGGTAGGACAGCCTTTGGAAACTGGAGAAGAGGAAGAGTCAGATAAGGAGAGTGAGTGGAAATGAGCAATAAGGAGAGTGAGTGGAAATGAGCAACTCAAATGAGCAAGAAAACCAGGAAAATATGGTTTCCTGAAGCCAAAAGAAGGGAGTGCTTCTAGAATGATAGAAAGCTGCCGAGAGGTCAGTTAAGACAATAACACAAATATCTACCAGATGTGACCATCTGGGAGTAATGTTTGTGGGAGAGTAGAAAAATGCCTGATTAGTGTGGATTCAAGAGCAAATGGGAGACAAGGAATTGGTGACAGTGAGCATAGTAAACTCTTTCAAAGAGTTTAGCTGTAAAAGGGAGTAAAGAAAAGTGGGAGCAACAGGAAAGGATGTGGGGTCAAGGAAGAGTTTGGTTGAAGTTGGGAGACATTACAGCCTGTTTGCATTGTGTGCTCTTGGGAAGGATCCAGAGCTTAGAAGGAAACCTGATGAAGCAGGAGAGAGAGAAGAGAGTGGCTACAGCGATGTCCTTGAGAAGGAAGGGGTATCTAGTGCACAGGTGGAGAAGGTGGCCTTGGATAGGAGCAGGGATAGCCCATCCATTCTGTTACCAGGAAGGGAACAGAATAAATGGACAGAGACACAAGCCTCACACACATAAGATGCTCAGTATACATGAAAATTACACTATCCCACCCACCTGATCCCACATGGCTCAGTTGCTTGCCACCTGTCTCCCTGGCCCAGACCCACAGACCTGTGGCTTCCTGGCCTGATTCCTCTGCCTCCCAGGCCTGCTTTTTCGCACTGCCCCGCTCCTGGCTTTTCAAGAGCTGGCCTCCATTTTTAGCATGCCAGCAAGCAGCCTCCTGGACATGCACTGACAGGCAGGAGAACGCGGCCAGGCCCTTGGCAGCCACCGTGGAGCTCCAAGAAGCTGGCAGCCTGGGCACTGGGCTGCCTGCACAGCCGCACAGAGTCAGGGACCTTTTGCCAAATGTTGGTGAAATGTCTCAATGGCAACTTTAATTGTGCCTGAGTCTCCGTTCTCTGCTTCCTCTCCTCTCTGCAACAAGCCCCTCCACTGCCATGTCTCCCAGAAATTAGAGAAGTGAGGCTGGGCAAGCATGTCGCAGCCTTGATTGAAAAGGGAAATTGCAGGGCACTGAACATCTCAGGAATACTAGGAAGATGAGGCCAACATCCCCTGTGGAGTCTCAGGGTTGGGTCATCCACACAGGCACATCTAAGTGTCCCGCACTGCACAATGGTAGAATGGCTGGCAGAGTGGTATAGCACATTCGGGGAAGCTCCCGGTGGTTCTAAAGGGCAGGAGTTGATTCCCTGTCTTCCTCATAGGGAGCTGCCATAAACAACACACAGCTGGCAGGGGAGCCCAGATGGAGCAAGAGTTACAGGCAAGCACCACATCTCCCCACCCACCCAGGGCACCACTGACTCTGGGACCAGCTCTGGGAGGACCATTCCCCGGCCCGGCGCAGGACTCTGCTGAGGTCAACCTTGCAAGAGCCATGGTTAATTTGTCTGTAGATATTTCAAAATAGGGAATGATGGTACTGAAATCCCTGTCTTTAGTGAGTCTGAAAGAGCATGGTTCCTGACTTATCTCTCATCAAAGTTCAAATGTATCTGTCTCTTTCTCTCCTCTTCTGCTCTCTCCCTAGGTGTCTTTCATTCTTGTTCTCTCTTTAACTTACCTTTCTTCTTTTTTTTTTTTTTTTTTTTTGAGACGGAGTCTCGCTCTGTCGCCCAGGCTGGAGTGCAGTGGCCGGACCTCAGCTCACTGCAAGCTCCGCCTCCTGGGTTTACATCATTCTCCTGCCTCAGCCTCCCGAGTGGCTGGGACTACAGGCGCCGCCACCTCGCCCGGCTAGTTTTTTGTATTTTTTTTAGTAGAGACGGGGTTTCACCGTGTTAGCCAGGATGGTCTCGATCTCCTGACCTCGTGATCCGCCCGTCTCGGCCTCCCAAAGTGCTGGGATTACAGGCTTGAGCCACCGCGCCCGGCCAACTTACCTCTCTTCTGCCTCATCAACATTCCTCCTTTGACGATTTCTCTTCACTATCATGCTTGTGCTCCTAAAATAATCAAGATAGGACAGTATATTCCTTAATATTTACTAATGACCCTCTATTCCATGGCGTAACTGTAAGTATCCATCATTGAACTAAAATCATTAGATAATAGTACATATAGAAAATAATACTATATACATTTATATATACAGTCACACACTGCTTAATGACTGCGATATGTTCTGAGAAATGTATCGTTAGGCGATTTCCTTGTGCAAACATCATAGACTGCACTTACACAAACCTAGATGTTATAGCCTACTACACACCTAGGCTATATGGTATGACCTATTGCTCCTGGCTACAAACCTATATAGCATGTTACTGTACTTTACTAGTCCATTCTCACATTGCTATAAAGAAATAACTGAGACTACATAATTTACAAAGAAAAGAGGTTGAATTGGCTCATGGTCTACAAGCCGTACAGGAAGCATGGCAGCCTCTGCTTCTGGGGAGGCCTCAGGGAACATACAGTCATGGCGGAAGGCAAAGCGGGAACAGACATGTCTCACATGGTAGGAGCAGGAGAAAGGGTTGGGGGAGGTGACACCCACTTTTAACCAGATCTCACGAGAACTCTATTACAAGAACAGCAACAAGAGATGATCCTAAACCATTCATAAAGGATCCACCCCTACGATCCAATAACCTCCCACCAGGCCCCACCCTCAACACTAGGGATTACAATTGATTATGAGATTTGGGTGGGGACACAGATCCAAACTGTATTATGTACTGAATACTGGAGGCAACTGTAACATAATGGTGTTTGTGCATCTAAATATATCTAAACATAGAAAAGGTATAGTAAAAATACAATATTATAATCTTATGGGACCACTGTCATATATGCAGTCTGTCATCAACCAAAATGTCATTATGGGGTTCAGGACTGCCTATAAAATCTGCATCATAACCCCACAAGGCAAAATAGCATTATTAATCATTATAATAATAACCTACATATTTACTGTGTTTCAGAAACTTTTCAAGGCCCTGTCACAAGTAATAATATGTTTAATCCTCTCAATAACCCTAAATCCAGGTACTATTACCCCATTTCACAAAATAAAAATATTGAGGCACAAGTAATTTGCCCAAAGTCACACCATTATGTATTCTGCAGACACAGAATTCAAATTCAAGTAGTCTAGATTCAAAGCCTGTGCCATTGAAACTCAAACTGAGTGACTTGTGTAAAGTCACACAGCCAAAAATGTGTAGGAACAGGATGCAAGCTCAGGAATGTCTGATCCCGAATCCCAATTTTTCCCTCCCATCAGAACATATCGTCCCCACTTCTAACTTGGAAGGCAAGAGATGGACATTTTACACATTATTTTCTAATTCCTTGTCAAACTTTTAATGTTTCTTTTATAAATGATGCTTGATGAATTATTTTCTCCCTGTGGATCCCTGATTGCCACTACAATTAAAAATTCCCCACTCCTTAGCCTACTTGAATTACCTCTCTTCAAAGGACCCATACAACGAAGTACACTTCCTACTCAAGTTACCATGAACAGGCACTAATCTTTTTTTCCCCTCTGAAGATTTATAAGTCCCAGTGGTTCACATGAATTAAATCACTTAACCAACATATTTTGAGTATTCACGATGTGTCAGAAGATGAAGTGTTTCCCAGCCCTCAAAAAGCTCACAGTCGGCCGGGCGCAGTGGCTCACGCCTGTAATCCCAGCACTTTGGGAGGCCGAGGCGGGTGGATCACGAGGTCAGGAGATCGAGACCATCCTGGCTATCATGGTGAAACCCCATGTCTACTAAAAATATAAAAAATTAGCCGGGTGTGGTGGCAGCGCCTGTAGTCCCAGCTACTCGGGAGGCTGAGGCAGGAGAATGGCGTGAACCCGGGAGGCGGAGCTTGCAGTGAGCGGAGATCGCGCCACTGCACTCCAGCCCGGGCGACCGAGCGAGACTCCGTCTCAAAAAAACAAAACAAAACAAAAACAAACAAACAAACAAAAAAAGAAAGCTCATAGTCTGGTAGGACAGAGAAGGCAAGTCCATTAACTCAAAGTCAAGGTAAGAAAGTGATGAGCCCTAAAAGTAGAACAGATAAATATTACAATGGGAGCTGGGGGAGCTAAAAGGGTCTTGGAAGACTTTCTAAGGGAGGAAGCAAGATAGCTGGGAAATCTATAAGAATACACTGACTGGATTTGGAAGGTAAGAGTCTTGCAGCGTCTCAACACCACCACTGGAAGCCCTGCAGATACAAGGACATAGAAGGTTGTAAAGATCGGACATACTTTACATCATGCTCTGAGAGTTGGATTTTTATTACTGTTACCCCTCTATGACCATCTGACCCACATCACTTTATATAAGCTAATTCATCTCTTTTTTTCTGAAAAGAAAAGCAAAAAAAAAAACTCTACATTTTGTTGTTGTTCCTCTTTGTGTGTTTGGGTTTTTTTTTTTTTTTTTAATTTATTTTTTTTTTTGAGACGGAGCCTCGCTCTGTCGCCCAAGCTGGAGTGCAGTGGCCGGATCTCAGCTCACTGCAAGCTCCGCCCCCCGGGTTTACACCATTCTCCTGCCTCAGCCTCCCGAGTAGCTGGGACTACAGGCGCCCGCCACCTCGCCTGGCTAGTTTTTTGTATTTTTTAGTAGAGACGGGGTTTCACCGTGTTAGCCAGGATGGTCTCGATCTCCTGACCTTGTGATCCACCTGCCTCGGCCTCCCAAAGTGCTGGGATTACAGGCTTGAGCCACCGCGCCCAGCGTGTTTGGGTTTTTTTTAAAGCTTCCTGGTTGTCTCAATATCAGAAAAACAAAACTAGTCTTCTTCAAACACCATTTTTATCAAGCCTCTTCTAGGCTTAAAACTCTCAGTGCCTCCTCACCCCACATGCCTGCAGGATCTTGTCCAAACACGTCAGCTTGGCATTGAGGTCTTCCATGATCCAGTTCCAAATGACTGCTCTGGCCTTATCTCCTGCACATGCATTTCCTCTAGGTATACTGTGGAAGTAACCTACTCGCTGAAAAAGAATACAGACTGTGCTGAAGTTTGATTAAGAAGGAGAGTTTAAAAGTGTTACTGGATCTAAAACCAGAAATACCATTTGATGCAGTAATTCCATTACTGGGTATACACCCAAAGGATTATATATCATTCTACTACACATGCACATGTATGTTTATTGTGGCACTATTCACAATAGCAAAGACTTGGAACCAACCCAAATCCTCATCAATGATAGCCTGGATAAATAAAATGTGGCACATATATACCACAGAATACTATGCAGCCATAAAAAAGGACGAGTTCACGTCTTTTGCACAGACATGGATGAAGCTGGAAACCATCATTCTCAGCAAACTAACACAGGAACAGAAAACCAAACGCTGCATGTTCTCACTCATAAGTGGGAGTTGAACAATGAGAGCACATGGACACAGAGAGGGGAACATCACACAATGAGGCCTGTCAAGGGGTGGGGGACTAGGGGAGGGATAGCATTAGGAGAAATACCTAATGTAGATGACAGGTTCATGGGTGCAGCAAACCACCATGGCACGTGTATAACTATGTAACAAACTTGCACATTCTGCACATGTATCCCAGAACTTAAAGTATAATTTTTAAAAAGTGTTCCTGGTAGTAAGGGGCAACACTAAAGACCTATAATATTCCCAATGAGCTTCCCCTTCCCCATTGAATTTTCCCAACTGGCTCCTCCCTAAATTACAAGTAGTGGCCTAAAAACATCAACCAAGCACTGAAACAGAACATGAATGAGGCATCACAAGACACAAACCAGTGCAACTTTTTTGGCCCAATAGGTCAAAAATGTCAACCATGTGTTTCCACCATTATGAAACCTCTAATAAATCACAGGAACAACATAATGTAATACAATAGATAAAGAGACTTAAGAGACTTGCTTAAAAATCGGACAGACAAGGAGGACTGGAAGATACAAGGTAAAGGGCATGATATCCTAATAATAATAATACATAAAAATCCTAGAAGAAAACCTAGGCAATACCATTCAGGACATAGGCATGGGCAAAGACTTCATGTCTAAAACACCAAAAGCAATGGCAACAAAAGTCAAAATTGACAAATGGGATCTAATTAAACTAAAGAGCTTCTGCACAGCAAAAGAAACTACCATCAGAGTGAACAGGCAACCTAGAGAATGGGAGAAAATTTTTGCAATCTACCCATCTGACAACGGGCTAATATCCAGAATCTACAACTAACTTAAACAAATTTACCAGAAAAATAAAAAACATCAAAAAGTGGGCAAAGGATATGAACAGACACTTCTCAAAAGAAGACATTTATGCAGCCAACAGACACATGAAAAAATGCTCATCATCCCTAACCATCAGAGAAATGCAAATCAAAACCACAATAAGATACCATCTCATGCCAGTTAGAATGGTGATCATTAAAAAGTCAGGAAACAACAGATGCTGGAGAGGATGTGGAGAAATAGGAATGCTTTTACACTGTCAGTGGGAGTGTAAATTAGTTCAACCATTGTGGAAGACAGTGTGGCAATTCCTCAAGGATCTAGGACTAGAAATACCATTTGACCCAGCCATCCCATTACTGGGTATATACCCAAAGGATTATAAATCATTCTACTGTAAAGACACATGCACACATATGTTTACTGCAGCACTATTCACAATAGCAAAGACTTGGAACCAGCCCAAATGCCCATCAATGACAGATCGGATAAAGAAAATGTGTCACATATACACCATGGAATACCATGCAGCCACAAAAAAGGATGAGTTCATGTCCTTTGCAGGGACATGGATGAAGCTAGAAACCATCATTCTCAGCAAACTATCACAAGAACAGAAAACCAAACTCCGCAAGTTCTCACTCATAAGTGGGAGTTGAACAATGAGAACACATGGACACAAGGAGGGGAACATCACATACCAGGGCCTGTAGGGGGGGTAGGGTACTAGGGGAGGGATAGCATTAGGAAAAATACCTCATGTAGATGACAGGTTGATGGGTGCAGAAGACCACCATGGCACATGTATACCTAGGTAACAAAACTGCATGCTCTGCACATGTATCCCCAAACTTAAAGTATAATAAAATTTTTTAAATAATAGTAACAGTAATAATAGTCATCATTACAGATGAAATCACAACCCAAAAACTCAGGGATATAATAAACAAAACTTTTATTTTGTCATCACTTTATTTACTTATTTTATTTATTTATTTATTTATTTATTTATTGAGATAGAGTCTCACTCTGTTGCCCAGGCTGGAGTGCAGTGGTGCAATCTTGGCTCACTGCAACTTCCACCTCCCAGGTTCAAGCGATTCTCCTGCCTCAGCCTCCCGAGTAGCTGGGATTACAAGTGTGTGCCACCACACCCAGCTAATTTTTGTATTTTTAGTAGAGATGGGGTTTCACCATATTGGCCAGGCTGATCTCAAACTCCTGACCTTGTGATCTGCCCGCCTCGGCCTCCCAAAGTGCAGGATTACAGGTTTGGGCCACCACACCCAGGCTTATTTTATTTTTTTGAGATAGAGTCTCGCTCTGTCACCCAGGCTTGAGTGCAGTGGCACGATCATGGCTCACTGCAAACTCCACCTTCCAGGCTCAGACGATTCTCCCACCTCAGCCTCTTGAGTAGCTGGGATTACAGGCACATGCAGCCACACCCAGCTAACTGGTTTTGTATTTTTAGTAGAGACAGTGTTTCATCATGTTTGCCATGCTGGTCTTGAACTCCTGACCTCAGGTGATCCACCTTCCTTGGCCTCCTAAAGTGCTGGAATTACAGGCATGAGCCACTGCGCCCGGCCCACCATCACTGAATTTAACTACTTTCTTAAACTTCATTTTGCTTGGTGGCAAAAACTGAACGTCACTCAGTTTCTGATCTACTTTCCTGCTAAGGATTATCTAAATTCTAAAAAATTTAGTAATGTCAAAGTAGAGTACAGAGAGCAGAATCTGATCCTCAGTCATTACCTTCTAGGCACTTGACATCTTCAAAGAGTCTGTAGTACTATGTGTCTTTGTCCCAACAGTAAAGCCTCCAAGCTTTCTCACAGCTAACTTCTACTCAGGTCCTTCATCAAGCTCTCTGAGGATGCCTAAGGCTTTTCTTGACATCAGTGCTACAACTGGGTTCCAAAAAAAAAACTCATTGCTCCGCTTTCCAAGAATTCTCTGAGGCTCACCCAATAATCTCTGTCTGGACACCTGAAATCAGTTCTATTTAATTCTTCAGACCAAAATAGGGCAGAGGAGAATCATGGGTCTTGCCATGTACCAAAGTCTTATGCAGGAAAAGGGACACACGTTTCCTCTACTATGTGGCACAAAAACTAATTGGGAAATTCTATCGCCACCATTATTTCCCTTTTATTCTTCCCTAGAAAGAAAGTCTTTCTACGGACTAGACATCTAAACCCCAATCTTCACTGACTATTCTCTCTTTCTTAATTCCAGAAGATTTGTATCCCTGCCATAGTGGGAAAAGTTTTAAATCATAATGCATTTTTTTCAATATAGTGAGAAGAGTGGAAACTTTATGTGATGATTGGTGAGCTGATCAAAGTTTAATTTTTTTTAATTTTGTTTTAAACTTTATCTCCATATGAAATTCAAAAGTTTATTATAGGCCCAGAGATCCAAGAACAGTGAATTCTAATCAGAATAAATATAAACAAATCCTCAGTGGAGCACATTATGGTCAAACTGCTGAAAGGACAAAGACAATATGTTTAAAATTTGATAGAGTATAAAAATATGAGTATCTTAAAAAGAGAAAAATGTCACATCATATGTAGACAATTCATAAGAATGACAGCTAATGTCACAGTAGAAACCAAGGTGGCCAGAACACAGTGGAACTGCATTTTTGTAGTGCTGGAAGAAAAAAAAAAAAATCCTGTCAACCAAGTTAATCAAGATTTCTATATCTACTGAAAATACTCTTCAAAAACAAAAGTGAAATGAAAACATTTTTAGACAAGCAAAAAGCTAAGAGAATTTGTCTCCAGCAGACTTGCACTATAAGAAATGCTAAAACAAGTTCTTCAGGCTGAAAGGCAGAGGAAATCAGACGTGGAAAGGAATAGAGACATAAGAATAATAAACATCAAGGTAAATATTTATATGTTAATTATATTTCTTTTATATATTATGTATTTTAAATTATTTTAAAAGACTGTTTAAGGCACAAATAATAACTATTGTGGGATTCAGAATATACAGAGAGGAAAAATATGCGACAACAAGAGCACAAAAGGCAAGAAGCAGATAGAAAGAATTGCCTTAAGGCTCTTACATTATTTGTCAAACAGTATAATATCCTTTGCGGGTACAGTGATGAGTTAAAGATACATATTGTAATCTCTAGAACAATCCCCTCCAACAAAACACAATTACAGGTAAAAAGTTAATAAAGGAAATTAAATTGAGTAACAAAAATTACTCATTTCATCCAATAAAACTCAGAAGAAACAGAGAAAGAAAGAACAGATAACTCACCAGGCAGGTCCTCCATGCCTCGGCCTCCAGCCACTCCCTACCAGAGCTATCAAACCAGTAGCACCTCAACAACTTCCTGGACAGAGCCTCCAGGGGCACGTGAAAGCCTCTCTGCCACTGCCTCTGCGGTGGAACTGCCCTTGCCACCCTTGGACTAATGAAGGGGCAAACACCCTAAGTTCTTTATCCACACCTCCAACCAGCTGCAATGGACCAAAGAAGAGGAGGCCAGTCTATTTTCCGTGAGTCCCACACATCCCCAACTGCTCATCACCACATAGGGAACTCCTGGCTTGGGTCCACAGCACAGACCCTCCATCCTGGGTTGACTGCACTGAATGATTACTGACCTGAATCTCTCTGAGGAGGAGCCCCCAGGAGACAAGCAAATGACCCTTGGCCATAACCACTACTAAGATCCCTTCCTCTGCTGCCTCCAAGTTGGGGAAGAAACATAAACACTGAGATCATCCCAGAGCTGCAGCAGGCAGCCCAGGAGTGCCAAGTCACGACCTACAGCCAGCACTCAAGGGAGAGAGAAACCCACACCTTCAGAGCACTGGGAGGGAAAATGGCTGCAACTGTGAGGAAACACAGGGGAGTCACATAATTGAGCAAGAGTTTACCGACTGACAAATAAGCCTAAGTGTCACCTGCTGAACCACACCCCAAAGCTTCCGCACCAAAAATACCTCACCAACAGACCCCCTCTGAAACCAGAGGAAAGAAGACAGCTTCAAATGAAGACCCTGCACAAAACCTCAGCCCAGTGAAAACATCCAGAAAAGAAGTCTATTGACTGTACTCAATCTACACTGCAGTTAAAGGAACACCCACACGCAGAGGTGTAAATGAACCCATGCAAGAACTCCAGTAATTCAAATGACCACAGTGTCGTATGTCCTCTGAACAGCTGCACCAATTCTCCAACAAGAGTTTTGTTTTTTGTTTTTTTTTTTTTTCTTTGTGACAGAGTCTTGCTCTTTCGCCCAGACTGGAGTGCTATGGTGTGATCTTGGCTCACTGCAAGCTCCACCTCCCAGGTTCACACCCTTCTCCTGCCTCAGCCTCCCAAGTAGCTGGGACTACAGGTGCCCACTACCACGCCCAGCTAATTTTTTGTATTTTTAGTAGAGATGGGGTTTCACCATGTTAGCCAGGATGGTCTTGATCTCCTGACCTCATGATCCACCTGCCTCGGCCTCCCAAAGTGCTGGGATTACAGGCGTGAACCACTGCACCCAGCCCCAACAAGAGTTCTTAACCAGACCGAACTGACTAGAATTACAGATGAATTCAGAATATGGACAGGAACAAAGATCATCAAGATTCAGGACGGCAAAACCCAATCCAAGGAAGAATCACAATAAAGTGAAACAGGAGCTGAAGGACGAAATAGTCAGTATAAAAAAGGACCTACCAGGTCCTTTTTTGAATAACATAATATGTATGAATAACATAATACAAAAATTTCACAATGCAATCACAAGTATTAACAGCAGAATAAACCAAGCTGAGGAAAGAACCTCAGAACTCAAGACTGGTTCTCTGAAATAAGACAGTCAGACAAAAATAAAGAAAAATAAAGAAAATGGAATAAAAAGAAATGAACAAAACCTCTGAGAAGTAGGGGACTGTGTAAAGAGGCCAAATCTATAAATCATAAACAACACTGAAAGGGTGGAGGAGAAAGCAAACAACTTGGAAAACATATTTCAGGGTATCTTCCATGAAAACGTTCCCAACCTTGCTAGAGAGGCTAACAGTCAAATTCAGGAAATATAGACAGCTACTGCAAGAGTCTACACAAGAAAATCATGTCCAAGACACATAATTGTCAGATTTTTCAAGGCCAAAAAGAAAGAATGTTAAAGGCAGCTAGACAGAAAGGAGGCAGGTCACCCGCAAAGGGAACACCATCAGCTAACAGCAGACCTCTCAGCTGAAGCCTTACAAGCCAGAAGAGATTAAGGACCTATATTCAACATTCTTAAAGAAAAAAAAAAAAAAAAGGCCAGGTGCGGTGGCTCAAGCCTGTAATCCCAGCACTTTGGGAGGCCGAGACGGGCGGATCACGAGGTCAGGAGATCGAGACCATCCTGGCTAATACGGTGAAACCCCGTCTCTACTAAAAAATACAAAAAACTAGCCGGGCGACGAGGCGGGCGCCTGTAGTCCCAGCTACTCGGGAGGCTGAGGCAGGAGAATGGCGTGAACCCGGGAGGCGGAGCTTGCAGTGAGCTGAGAGCCGGCCACTGCACTCCAGCCCGGGCGGCAGAGCAAGACTCCGTCTCAAAAAAAAAAAAAAAAAAAAAAAAAAAAAAAGAAAAAAAAATCTTCAACCAAGAATTTCATATTTAGCCAAACTAAGCTTCTTCCTAAGTGAAGGATAGATAAGATCCTTTTCAGATAAGCAAATGTTGAGAGAATTCCTTAATACAAGACCTGCCTTACAGGAAATCTTGAAAGGAGCATTAAATACAGAGGAAAGACTGCTACCAACTAACACAACACTCTTAAACACACAGACTAGTGTCACTTTAAAGCAACCACACAAACAAGCCAACATAATAATGACAACTAACAGCACAATGACAGGATCAAGTCCACAAATATCAATATTAACCTTGAATATAAACAAGCTAAATGCCCTGCTTAAAAGGCATAGTGTGAAGCTGTATAAAACAGCAAGACCCAATGGTATGCTGTCTTCAAAAGACCCAGCTCACATGTAATGACAAATGTGTTCAAAATAAAGCTTAAAATGAGCTCGAAATAAAGGGATGGAGGAAAATCTACCAAACAAATGGAAAACAGAAAAAAGCAGGGGTTGCAATCCTAATTTCAGACAAAACAGATTTTAACCAAGAAAGATCAAAAAAGACCAAGGAGGGCATTACATAATGCCAAAGGGTTCAATTCAACAAGCAGATCCAACTATTCTAAATATATATGCATCCAACACAGGACCACCCAGATCCATAAAGCAAGTTCTTAGAGAACTACAAAGAGACATGGATTCTCACACATTAATAGTGAGAGACTTCAGCACTCCACTGACAGTATTAGACAGATCATCAATCAAGGCAGAAAATTAACAAAGATATTAAGGACCTAACAGCAATGTATACATTCTTCTCATCACCACATGCCACATACTCTAAAATTTACCAAAGAATTTGACATAAAACAATCTTTACCAACTGTAAAAGAACAAAAATCATACCAAACAAACTCTTGGAGCACAGCACAGTAAAAACAGAGGTCAAAACTAAGAAAATCGCTCAAAACCATGCAATTACATGGAAATTAAACAGCATACTCCTGAATGACTTTTGGGTAAATATTGAAATTAAGGCAAAATCAAAAAGTTCTTTGAAAATAATGAGAACAAAGATACAACATGCTAGAATCTCTGGGACACAGTTAAGGTAATGTTAAGAGGGAAATTCACAGCACTAAATGCCCACTTAACATGCTTGGAAAATCGTGGGTCTAAGTCCCTGCATAAAAATAACACTTACAAGGGGTGTATGAAATTATGCTCTAAAACCAATTTACCACATAATAAATAGGTCTCATAAACAAACATATGACCTGGCCCCTACAACTTCTCTGATCTCATCTTCTATCACCCTTTCATCTTCTCATTTCCCTCCAACTCATTGCACTCCTTTCAGTTCATTGACCCTGCCAAAAATTCATGCATCTCGGGTTCTTTGCATGTGCTATTTCCTCTCCTTGGAATGTTCTTCCAGATGGCCTCATGGTTCACTCCATTCCTTCAAGCCTTTGCCCAGTGTCTCCTCATCAGCAAGGCCTTCCCTGATAGCCCTGAATAAAATAGCAACCCTATCCATGCCATTTGCATCCTGACCTTTTCCATTCCTTTCTCCTGTTGTATGTTTCTTTACAACACCTACCACCATCTACAGGACTGCTAAATAGGGGAGTGTGGATTGGGCCTGGGGTAGGGGAAGAGTGACAGGATGAAGTTTTCTTTTACAGTCACCAAGTGCCTACTAAACTGTGAACCAGCCATGTTTGCCATCAGGGAGGCCACTGTTTGGATGAACGGAGGCAAGATGGTGCACTTCCGGGTTCTTCATCCCCCCCCCAACGTTTCCCGCACGCGCGAAAATGCAGCCGGCGACCCAGGAAGGTGCAGACCAACTGGGCGTGCGCCAGGGGATGTCAATCCGAAGAGACCAACATTTACCTGGTCGCACCTGCGGAACGCCCCCTGACAGGCCCGTGCCCCGCCTATTGCCCTCCCACTCCTAGAAGAGCCGCTCAGAGGGACGTCACGCGCAGCCTTCTCACAGCCCCACTCCTGTCGGGATGTCGGGACTGTGGGAACTCCGTCCGAGAGCCCCACCGGGGGACTCTGTCGGCCTTCTTTGCCGGAGGCCGACAGACCTCTTCCCCACACCTTAGGTGACCAAAATAAACTTGCAGTTTTGCTCCTACACTTGCCTACTCGCTGGTTCTTTTGTGCCCGCTCTGGTGGTCTTAGAAAAACAAATCAGCCACCACTCTAATTTACACAAAAACAACAAATGGGCTGTCAGATACCCTGACCATCTACTACATTGTATGTATCCTTGTCTATTTGTTTTTATCTGTCTCCCTGTACAGAAAACAAAAAAAAGTTAACCTAGCACTCATAACTGCCATCCTTCAAAAGCCCTGTTTATAAGGTTGGCCCTTGGCTGGCATCAGAGAATTTGGAAAGCGGAGTCTGAGGCAAAAGCACATGTGCTATAACTATTAGGGAGTGTCACCTAGGGTCACTGGCATGGCTGCTGCTTGTTATCAAATGCAATGGATTGCTCGGTCGCATGGGGCTGTCACTGGAGAAGTAGGAAAGATGTGACTGAAAAAAGTCCATTTGAGAGACAACAGAGGAAGCCCTTATGGCTGTTTCCCATCTCCTGTTGGTCAAAGGCTTGCACCAAGCGCAACTTTCCTGTACTTCTGGGCAGTGTGGGCACCAAGAGGGTCCCACAGAGTCTGCTGTCACACAGGTGTGGCTGTCAGAGGAGCACTGCTGGATTGTGCCACTTGGAGCCAGGCAGAAGCCATACATAGCTAGTTGCTACAGCAAGTGAAGCAGACCAAGTCTAAATGCATACCCTCTCTGATGTCTGGCTTGATCCAGGGACAAAATTGCTAAGAAATAGGTAATGATTCTTTACTTCTTAGGAGTTGTGGGCCACTCTGAGAATTCAGTTATAGAGGTGTGTTTAAAACATGTCCTGAAAGAGATAACACATTTTCTGAGTCCCAGTTCCAGTTCCCAGGAAGTCCTGCTGTATTGATATATTATCCTGGGATTCCATTAGAGCAGAATAATAATAATAACAACAATGACATTCATAATAAATGATAATAATAAGAACAGCAAGAACAAACACTTATATAGTGCTATGTAACAGGTTTGTTTTTAAGCACCTGGATGAATTTTGTAAACTCTTCCCCCAGGCACATACTCATTTTTCTTGAGCAAGCTTGTGCAGATTTTCTTTCCTTAGGCAAGGTGTAGGCATATCTTTTTTTTTTTTTTTTGAGACAGTCTCGCTCTGTCGCCCAGGCTGGAGTGCAATGGCGCAATCTCGCCTCACTACAAGCTCCACCTCCCAGCTATATATATTATATATACATTACATTTATATATTATATATAATATGTATATATTGTACATATTATATAAATATGAATGTATATAAATATAACATAATTATGTATTTATATTTAGAATTATAATATATAAGATGTAGCTACTCGGGAGGCGGAGGCAGGAGAATGGCGTGAACCTGGGAGGCGGAGCTTGCAGTGAGCTGAGATCCGGCCACCGCACTCCAGCCTGGGCGACAGAGCTAGACTCCGTCTCAAAAAAAAAAAAAAAAAAAAAAAGAACGGCTGTTAATTTGATGAAGGGAGTTGTTGAGAGGGAAGTTAAATTTAAGTGTCCTTGCATACGTTGCTTTCTTCTGGGCTTCAGTCTCCCCATTTGTAATACAAAGGACTCAAACAGTCTCTGATTCTCTAATAATATGAGCTAGCACTTGGGAGCAGAGGCAGTGCAATAGTGGGTGATGTTATTATGTGTTGATTGATTTAAATTGCTGGCCTTGAGGTGCTACAAGAGCCTTCTGAACACAGTGGAAAGATTAAATTACAGTCACTCCAGCTTTGTGGCTGAGTGTCTTTTCTTTTTTTTTTTTTTTTGCTGAAACGGAGTTTCGCTCTGTTGCCCAGGCTGGAGTGCAGTGGCGCAATCTCAGCTCACTGCAAGCTCTGCCTCCCAGGTTCACACCATTCTCCTGCCTCAGCCTCCCGAATAGCTGGGACTATAGGCACCCGCCACCATGCCGGGCTAATTTTATTTTTTTTTTTGTATTTTTAGTAGAGATGGGGTTTCACTGTGTTAGCCAAGATGGTCTCGATCTCCCAACCTCGTGATCTGCCCTCCTTGGCCTCCCAAAGTGCTGGGATTACAGGGGTGAGCCACCACGCCTGGCTCTTGTCTTTATTCATCAAGAAGTTTTAGAAAGGCTATCACGTGCAGTACCCTGAGCTGGGGACTCAGATAAAGACGTAGTCCCGGCCGGGCGCGGTGGCTCAAGCCTGTAATCCCAGCACTTTGGGAGGCCGAGACGGGCGGATCACGAGGTCAGGAGACCATCCTGGCTAAAACGGTGAAACCCCGTCTCTACTCAAAAAAAAAAAAAAAAAAAACATTAGCCGGGCGAGATGGCGGGCGCCTGTAGTCCCAGCTCCTCGGGAGGCTGAGGCGAGAGAATGGCCTAAACCCGGGAGGCGGAGCTTGCAGTGAGCTGAGATCCGGCCACTGCACTCCAGCCTGGGCGACAGAGCAAGACTCCGTCTCAAAAAAAAAAAAAAAAAAAAAGACGTAGTCCCCGGCCTGGAAGAGCATCAAGGCTGCAGCCCCTACCTGTGGGGGAAGAGCAACATCCTCCAGGTGCTCAGAGCCTAGCCTAGGAGACAAACATACAAAGAACCAGTGGAGACCAGACATGGGTGAGCTGCCTGAGCTTGTACCTGGGCTCTGGGGACTCAGAACAGGGTCTGATGGATTCTAATGCTGCTGCTTAGAAACAGGCTGTTGTTCATTGGAAAACAGGAAAAGCCGTGAAGATGATTTCATTCTCCTGCAAACAAGTTAAATCTTGAAACCTTATTACACGGGGAGAAATGTCACAGGGATTTGAACGCCATTAAAAAATAATCAGGGCTCTTAAGCACATTTGGCTTTTTTATTGCCTATGTTCCAGCAACCACAAACTTCTGTCAAAAAAGAAATAAGGCCGGGCGCGGTGGCTCAAGCCTGTAATCCCAGCACTTTGGGAGGCCGAGACGGGCGGATCACGAGGTCAGGAGATCGAGACCATCCTGGCTAACATGGTGAAACCCCGTCTCTACTAAAAAATACAAAAAACTAGCCGGGCGACATGGCGGGCGCCTGTAGTCCCAGCTGCTTGGGAGGCTGAGGCAGGAGAATGGCGTAAACCCAGGAGGCGGAGCTTGCAGTGAGCTGAGACCCGGCCACTGCACTCCAGCCTGGGCGGCAGAGCCAGACTCCGTCTCAAAAAAAAAAAAAAAAAAAAAGAAATAAATAGCCAAATGCCAATGTCAACTTTAAGAGATGGCCTGGTGGCGCAGGAAGAAAAAAGGACAGAGACTTCGTCTAGTCTGTCCTAGGCAAGTTATGACAGCTCCTTGGATTTTAATTTCCTTGAGCATAAAATATCTGTAACTATTTCTGCCCCACTTCTCTCATAAGCTTCACAACTACCATTTACTGAACACATATGATGAGGCAGACACCGTACTACGAAGTATGCGTGTATTTATCATCTTGATTCATCTCCACAGTGTCCGAGCAAAGGCAGATGGTCATTATTCTGCTGTGGCCAAGGCCACAGAGGGTTGATGTAACTTTCTGAACTTCAAAAGCTGTATGGGGTAGAGCTATGTTCTGAAGCAGGGCTGTCTTGCTTCAAAATCTGTGCAACTGAAACCATCTTTGGGAGTCTGGAACTCCAAGAAAATAAACCTGGTGGATCCACCCTAATTGTAAAGCACCTTGACCACAGGGCTGAGGAACATGCCTGAAGCATGTCCTCTCCTGACCTAGACAACTCTGAAGATGATACTAAGGATTCAAGTGTCCAAAGAAAGACATAGGTTCTGGCCAGGTGCAGTGGTTCACAACTGTAATCCCAGCACTTTGGGAGGCTGAAGCAGAAGGATAGTTTGAAACCAGGAGTCAAGACCAGCTTGGATTCCACCTCTACAAAAAGTGAAAGAAAAAAAAATTAGCCAGGCATGGTGGCACATGCCTGTAGTCCCAGCTATTTGGGAAGCTGAGGCAAGAGGATCCCTTGAGCCCGGAAGGTGAAGGCTGAAGTGAGCTATGATCATGCCACAGCACTCAAGCCCAGATGACAGAACAAGACCCTGTCTCAAAGGGAAAAAAAAAAGACATAGGTTCTTAGCACTTGCAACCAAGTCAGCAGGTGCCTGTGAAGTCACAAGTGGATGGAGTTGGATGAAATATTACCTCCTACCTCCACTGCCCTCCCTCCTGCCTCAGCCCCGTCTAATGGGAAGGGGCTGCGCTTTCCAGTCCAGCCCCCACCTCCACGGAATCAAGCATGCAGGCAGACCCACACAGGAATCCTGAATTAGCTCAACCTGCCTCCCAGCTGCTGGATGAGCCTAATTAGACCAAATTAATAATTTATTCAAGCAAAATGAGACATGCCAAGACACTCCAGGGAGGCTGTAAAATGATAATGCCTTCTTATTAGGGAAATATGTCAACACCCCATGCAAACTCTGGGTCTGGGATAGAAGCAGGAGGCTTAACTTGATTCACCTTCCGAGGACAGTTCCTGGGTCCTTCCACCCGCATCTCCCCATGTGTGGCATCTCCTGTCTCACTACACACTCCTCCTCCTTCTTCATCCCCCCTCCTCCTCCTCCTCTTCCTCCCCTTGGTAATTCTCCCCCTCCTTCTGCTCCTCCGCCTCTCTTCCTCCTCCTTCTCCTCCCTCTCCTCCTTCTTCACCCTGACACCTCATTAACCTAAACCTTCAAATCATTCTCCCCCACCAGAAAGGAAAGCCGGATGACAAGCTAATATTTCCATGTCACACACTGAGTGATTCTTACATAAAAATCAACAGGCACTTGACAAAGTCATAATTACTAACTAATGATGCATTATGCAATTTCCATAATTAGTGGTGTTATTGATATATCCTCCCAACCACAGAGATGGGGGGGCCACCTTTATTTATAGCTAGAGAAATGGCTAATCTGTGTGCAGGTTGTTGAGAGATAATCTATAGAAAACAGTTCCCTTCTCACCCATGCCCAGACCCAGCACCTGCCCCTCCAGTCCCCTCTGGAGCTGGTTTCTGTCTTCAGAGCAATAGGAACAAACTGATTAATCGTGAGGAAGGATTAATTGAGGATATTGAGATGTAGCACTGGGGCAAAGTTTTCAAGTACCCCAGCCACACGAGGCATACCACAAAAGCAGATGTGGAGACAGAAAACTTTCATAGAACTTTGCAAACAGCCTCCTTCACCCCTCAGGTCACAACAATCCTCCTGGAGGCTGCATCTATTAATCCATTTTTCAGGTGAGAAAACTAAGGCTTGCAGAGGTGAAACAATGTGCAGTGGGCATGTGCAAAGCTGGGATACTAATGCTTACCTTCCAATTAAAAGCTTGGGAGGCAGAGCTCTACGGTGGATTCAGATAGCAAGTTCAAACACTGCCTCCCAGTAGCTCTGATGGCTTAGGCAAGTTACTAACTTCTCTCAGCCCTGGTTTCCTCCCTTTAAAATGAAGGGAAAAAAAAAGCCAAAACAAAAACCATATTACAGAGTGTTGTTAAGATTAAATAAATCCCTCACCATCACACATTGGTATTACATGTGACATTATATGACCCTATATAACATTATATCTGTAATCCCAGCACTTTGGGAGGCCGAGACGGGCGGATCACGAGGTCAGGAGATCGAGACCATCCTGGCTAACACGGTGAAACCCCGTCTCTACTAAAAATACAAAAACTAGCTGGGCGAGGTGGCGGGCGCCTGTAGTCCCAGCTACTCGGGAGGCTGAGGCAGGAGAATGGCCTAAACCCGGGAGGCGGAGCTTGCAGTGAGCTGAGATCTGGCCACTGCACTCCAGTCCGGGCGACAGAGCGAGACTCCGCCTCAAAAAAAAAACAAAAAACAAAAAAACAAAAAAAAACATTATATCATGGGATGTTTGTTATACATCTTTTTCATTGTTCATTGCTTGTCTTCCTCCCTAGAGTGTAATCCTGTGGGCAAGTACTTGGGTTGTTTGCTGTTATATTTCCCTGTCTAGAACAGTGTCTGGCATGTATTAGGTGCTCCAAGAATGAAAGAATAAATGAAATGCTTAGTACGTTGCCTGGGCCATCATTGACACTCAGTAAAATAAGTCCTCTTCTTTCCCTGTTGCCACAGTCAGAAACTTTGCCTGGCCATGGTCAAGCTGGACAGGGCTTTGATTTCCCTAACATAAACTGGCCTAATTTGAGATGAGGAATCTCCCAGGGACAAGACCAAGCCTCCAATCCAATCATTCACTGTTTGTTTGATGACCATCAGCACGGAGATTGCTCTCTGGATGATCACACAAGCAGATGCTGCAGGCCCCTTGTCTTTGCTGCTTACCCACGAGGGGAGAGACTGCAGGTGAAGATCAAAAATAGCAACTACCAGGCAGGGTGCAGTGGTTCACACCTGTAATCTCAGCACTTTGGGAGGCCAAGGCAGGCAGATGACCTTGAGCTCAGGAATCCGAGACCAGCCTGGGCAACATGGCAAAACCCCATCTCTCCAGAAAAAAAAATTTAAAACTTAGCGGGGCATGATTGTGCACACCTGTGGTCCCAGCTACTTGAGAGGCTGAGGCTGGAGAATCGCTGGAACCTGGGAGGTGGAGGTTGCAGTGAGCTGAAATCGCACAACTGCACTCCAGCCTGGGTGATAGAGCAAGACTCTGTCTCAGAAAAAAAATATATATATATATAGATAGATAGATAGATAGATAGATAGATAGATAGATAGATAGATATAGATATAGCAACCACCATGACAGGTGTACAAAGGGCTAAGTGAATAATAGAGATAGTGAGTGACCTGAGATGCTGGGAGGGAGAGACAGGGACAGTTTGGTTTGATCTAGAAAGGTTTTATGCCACGCAGAGACAGCAGATTGGAGTTCCCAGAATGCGCCATATTTCTATATCTCCACACGTTTGCACATGTTGCTCCTTCTACCTGGGATGCCCTTGTCCTTGTCCTCTTGTCCACCTGCTGAACAACTACTCAACCTTCAAGACTCAGCTCTCATGGAGCCTCCTTTAGAAAGAGCTCCTTGAGCCCTCTAAACACAGATAAGCACCTCCTATTGATGTAAAGTCAGATCACTCTATAGGAAGATGAATTATCAAAATATACACATGCGGCCGGGCGCGGTGGCTCAAGCCTGTAAGCCCAGCACTTTGGGAGGCCGAGACGGGCGGATCACGAGGTCAGGAGATCGAGACCATCCTGGCTAACACGGTGAAACCCCGTCTCTACTAAAAAATACAAAAAACTAGCCGGGCGTGGTGGTGGGCGCCTGTAGTCCCAGCTGCTCGGGAGGCTGAGGCAGGAGAATGGCGTGAACCTGGGAGGCAGAGCTTGCAGTGAGCTGAGATCCGGCCACTGCACTCCAGCCTGGGCGACAGAGCAAGACTCCGTCTCAAAAAATATATATATATACACATGCAAGCACCTACTGTAAGCAGAGCAGTCTGCTAAGCTTGGTGAAGAATATAATGACTGCCCTCAAAGAACTTACCAGAGTACTCTAGTTATGGGGTGGGGCAAGGGATACAAAACCTTCTTTTAGGTGGAAAAATATTAGATTAAATCATACGAAATTGCCATTTTAGTAGGTGATATGGTTTGGCATGTCCCCACCCAATTCTCATCTTGAATTGTACTTCCACAATTCCCACATGTTGTGGGAGGGACCTAGTGGGAGATCATTGAATCATGGGGCAGTTTCCCCCATACTCTTCTCTTGGTAGTGAATAAGTCTCACGAGATCTGATGGTTTTATCAGGGGTTTTCACTTTTGTGTCTTCCTCCTTCTCGCTTTGCCTGCTGCCATCCATGTAAGATGTGACTTGCTCCTCCTTGCCTTCTGCCATGATTGTGAGGCTTCCCCAGCCACGTGGAACTGTAAATCCAATTAATCCTCTTTCTTTGTAAATTGCCCAGTCTTGGGTATGTCTTTATCATCAGCATGAAAACAGACTAATACAGCTGGTCAAAATGGCTGAATATTGGTAATTCCATATGGTGAAGCCTAATAATTAACAATGCAAGCTTACCTATAAGCAACCTCATTTTCTAATATCTGCACAGCATTTTCACTTTGCAGGATGCTTTCATGCCCATGATCTCACAGGAGCCTCACACTCTGTGCTTTACACACTTTCATTTATTTAGAGGTGGGGTCTCACTCTTGCCCAGGCCAGAATGTAGTGGCACAATCATAGCTCACTACAGCCTCAACCTCCTGGGCTCAAGCGATCCTCTTGCCTCAGGCTCTTGAGTAGCTGGGATTACAGGCATGTATCACCATACCTGGCTAAGCTTTAGACACTTTTGTTGTCCCCATTTTACAAATGAGAAAACTGACGCACAGGGTCAGTGACTTCCCCAAGTTTCCTGCAGTTAGTAAAAGGCCAAGACAAAACTTGATCCTATATCATCTGAATCGTAATATGATGCTCATGTGTATTGCTCAAGGTTAAACAGACTACTCATGTTGAAGGGGCTGGAGAAAGTATACAAGGAGGAAATCAGAAAAATACAGGAAATATCATAGAATTGAGAATTCTGCAGGGATGAGAACTCATCAATCATTCATTTGGCCAATACTTATTACGCAGCTACTAGGTGATAGGCCCTAAGCTAGACACCAGAGAAACAGAAGTGATCTTGGAAAATAAGGTTTCTACTCCCACGGCGGGTGGGGAAGACAACTGTACGCAGGTAAATAAATGATAAGACACTCTCAGAAAATCATTAAGTGCTATGAAGAAAATAAAACAGAGTATGTAATAGAGAGTAAGGGATGAGTAAGGGATGGGTGAGTGAAGGAAGCCTGAGAGAGGTGAGCAGGGAAGGCCTCCTAGGCATGTTCCCTGTGTGCCAAAAAGAATAGAACCAAGAAGAGTTCTAAGGGAAGAGCATTTCAGGAAGGGTAATTGATATGGTTTGGCTGTGTCTGGGTAATTGATATGGTTTGGCTGTGTCCCCACCCAAATCTCATATTGAATTGTAGCTCTCACAATTCCCATATGTCATGGGGGGGGACCTGGTGGGAGGTCCCTGAATCATGAGGGCAGATCTGCTGTTCTCGTGATAGGGAATAAATCTCATAAGATCTGATGGTTTTTTAAAGGGGAGTTCCCCTGCACAAGCTCTCTCTTGCCTGCCACCACGTAAGACATCCTTTCCTATTCTGCCATGAATGTAAGGCCTCCCTAGCCATGTGGAACTTTGAGACAATTAAACCTCTTTCCTTTATAAATTACCCAGTCTCTGGTATGTCTTTATCAGCAGTGTGAGAACAGACTAATACAGTAGTCAATGCAAAAACCTTGAGGTTAGAATGAGTTTGGTGTCCAAGGTCAGAGTCAAGGGCAGTGTGACTGGAGCAAGGGACAAAGAGGGAGTGGTATGAGATGAGGTCTCGGCTTGCATGAGTCAAGTCAGAGAATACTTCCTGGGGAAAGTAAGCTGTAACCCACACTGCAAAGATGGAGTAGGATTTGGAGAGGGAGCAGGCAAAGAGGGAGAGAGTTCTGCCACGAGCATCGTCTCTGATCCCTGGCTAGTCCACTGACTCAGCAGGGGCAGTGATCATCACCATCCACAGTTTCTTGATGAAGAAATTTCATCAGGATGAAGTGGTTGGATTTAGTCTGCAGAGCAGACACTTCTAGGAGATTCAGTCCTTATCTTCATCTTCAGACAATTAACTCACTGCTCATAGAAGAAGAATAAAGTTTGTGGCACTCCAAAGTGTTGAATCTGGAGCCTTGACCAATGGGTGAAAGCTTCAGAATAGCAAATTTGGATGCAACAGATGGAGAAATAAGCAGAGCTGAACTCCAAGACAGTGGGCTTATGCAGAAAGCAATGAGAGTTCTGGTCTTGGAGGCATGCCAGCCAAAGCCCAAGCAGCATCTAACAAGGATCTGAGAGAGAGCTGAGTGTCAGAGGAGGTTCAAAAAGGATGACTTTAAGTAGAGTGATCCTACATTGCAGTTCACCCAACAGGCCCTGTTATGCTTGTTGTCCCCATGTGGTTGTCATTACTGCTACCTTCCTTCCTGGAAGTGTCCCAGAATGGGAAATAAATGATATGGACCCCTAACTGTAAGGCCTCTCTCAACTCTGACACTCTGTGATTCTCCTCGCTACCATGTCACCTCTCTAGCCTCTTCAACTGTCATCCTACAAGACTTGCTTAAATGTTCCTTCCACCAGGGGCCCTGTCCTCGGTCCTCTGAGCTTGCAGGGAACACCTGCTGGTTCCATCTGCCTAGCAGTCCTTCTGCTGTAATGCCAGCCTGAATTTCCTTTGGGAAACCTACTCTTCATTCTCTGGGAGTGGGCACAGGACTCCACCTGGCCAATCAGAGCATGCTGACCATCCTCCTGACCAGGTCATCAGTGTGGGGTTGATGATGCCACTTTGACAGTCTGCTGAGAACAAAGCTCACACAAGGGCAAACTGAGCAGAGGCATCGTGCTAAAACCAATTTGAACAACAGGATGCAGCCATGCCTCAAGCCAACCCCAACCCCAGCTTGTCACTTACCTGAGCCAGTAACAACCCCTTTTGGTTAATCCAGTTGAGTGGGGTTTCTGTCATTTGCAGAGGAAAGACAATCTGGCCCTTACCCATTTCAGGAAGGGTAATTGATATGGTTTGGCTGTGTCCGGGTAATTGATATGGTTTGGCTGTGTCCCCACCCTTCCTGAAATTTCCTTGTCCTAACACATTAAGTACCGCCTGCTGTGTGTCCTCAGAGCACCCTGCACTTTTCCTCTGAATATTTATGTCATCCTTCATTCTAAATCCAGGCTGCACATCTGACTCCTACAAAAGCAGAAGCCCCATGAGAGCAGGAACATCTGCCTAAACCCTCCCAGTCCAGTTGGGAGCACGGTTCACTTCTTCCCATCATGGAGAACTCCACTCAAAACTGATCTCCTTGGAGAAGCTGCCTCTGACCACCCCGTCTAAAATAGCTCCTCCAGTGATGCTTTTCTTCCCAGGCCACCAGCTTCTCTTCAGAGTCCCTTTCCTGTCACTTTGCAACATGTCACTCTAGATTACCTCTCTGTTAACCTATCATCTTTCTCCCCACGAGAACGTAACTGAAGTCACCGGCTCATAGCAGGGACCTCGTTGTTTGATTTTCCACTGTCTGCACAACGCCTGGCGTAGCCAGAGCTTCAGGGACCTTGTTGTTTGATTTCCCACTGTCTGCACAACGCCTGGCGTAGCCAGAGCTTCTGATAACCATGGTGAATGAATGAGTAGGAGTGAATGAAGGAATGAAGTGTCAGCTTGGGAATTAGTTGAAACCCTGGGTGGAAGAAGCATAACAAAGTGCCTTGGTAAAGGTGAGGGCTCAATAATTGTTAGCTGTTCTTTCTACTACGTCTACTGTAGTCATTCTTCCTGGGCATTAACCATACCCCAGCTCTGTGCCGGGCACGGCACAAGAGCCCTGCTCCTTGCTCTGGAATTGGCAGCCCAGTTCATTGGTACCAAGGTAGGCTGGAGACTCTAGAGCCTAGTTTGAGAGGAAGGGAGTTAACACCATAAGAGAGACCAGGGGATCAAGATTCCTGGGTTCTCTTTCCTTGTCCTAACACATTAAGTACTACAGCTAAGAGCTTTACATACATCATTTCACTTAAGCTTCCTAACAACCTCAGGAGGTAAGCATTATTATTATTCCTGGTTTACAGATGAGGAAACTAAGGCACAGAGAGGCAAATTAACTTGCCCTGAGTCACACAGCTAAATGCTGTGTGAGCCAGGGCTGGGATACAGGACACCTGGTACACCATCTGTCACTTAATCACTAACTAAATGGCCTTTGCATCATGGAGGTTACAAAAAAAAAAAAAAGGCAGAGCCACTGCTCTCCGAGTAGCCCAGATACATGAAATAGTGTGAGTGCCCTGCACATAAGTGCTTAATAAATTAATGCATCATTCATTGAATTGAGGGGAGGGAGAGAGAGCCAGTCTGACCACAGAATGCAAACCTACTTTGTCTCCTCTCTGGTCAGCATACATTTATTTACCCTCATTCAAGCTAAGAGGTAATTTACGCTGTAATTTCAGCTTCCTGCAACTTCAGAAGAATCGATGGAAAAGCAGCCTTCCCTAAGATCTTTTCCTCTGAAAAGAGATGTGGGAAGAGGTGGGTGTGCAGAGAGGAGGCAGAAAGGAACTGTTGATTATATTCAAGATTATATTTGAAATAATTTATAAAGTGTCACATGGTAAATGGGCCTTTAAATGGAGCCTGATACTCCTTCAAACTGCCATTTCTCTCCTTTCCATTCATGAGAAGTGTTCTAGCCTCACTCTCTCCACCCCCAACATCTGAGCAGTGTATAGGCACATTTCAGAGGAGCCAAGAATTAAATCAAAATTACATTTCTCTCACCATCTCTTGGACAAGTGAAACGGTTCACTCTTATTGGCTCCTGGAGGCTCAGGGGGCCAGGGGAGGGTTAATAATAATGCTGTGTATTCATAGCCCACTGTTCAGCAAGGAGGGCCTGCAAGCATTATCTTGCAGCAGCCTGTGTTATTAACTGATAACTGAGCTTTCAGCCCTAAGTCACAGGCTGGAATGAGGCCCCTGAGGTAAGTGAGAACCGAAAGCTGCTTCTAAAAATGGCTAGATCAGGCCAGGCACAGTGGCTTATACCTGTAATTCCACCACTTCGGGAGACCAAGGTGGGAAGATTCCTTCAGGCCAGGTGTTTGAGACCAGCCTGGGCAACAAGGCAAGACCCCATCTCAATTAAAAAAAAAAAAAAAGAGAGAGAGAGAGAAATTAGCCAGGCATGGTGGTGCATGCCTGTAGTCCCAGCTATACCGGAGGATGACTTGAGCTCAGGAGTGTGAGGCCGCAGTGAGCTATGATCTTGCCACTGCACTCCAGCCTGGGCAACAGAGCAAGAGCTTGACTCTAAAAAGAATAAGAAAAGAACACGGCAGGCTCCCTCTCCCGTCTGAAGTTTCTCCTGGAAGATGGAGCTCACAAAGGGAAAGGCAGAGAGGCTCTAGCAGTTAGGAATGCTTTCTGCTGCCAGTAACAGCACGTCTGACTAATACAAACAAGGAGCTCACAGGTGGATTCAGCAGCTCAGTGATGTCAGGGCAGCGTCCCGCCAATCCTCTCGGCCTTTCCCGCATGGTTATTAGATGGTCACTATAGCTCCAGATATCACACGGAGGCAGAATGAAAGGGAGCGAAGAGCTAAGACAAATCCACCCATCCCTTTTACCAGTAAAGCAAAATCTTTCTCAGAAGCCCTACCCTCACCTCCCAGCAGACTTCCACTCACATCCCACTGGCCAAAATGGGGTCACGTTAACATACCAAGCTGCACTCTAAATTAGTTATCAAATGAGAAAAAGTGGGGAGAGGCTGCTGGATTAGCCAGCTAACAGTGCAGGGGAGTGAAAAGAGCACTGATCCAGGAGGCAGACAGTTTGGCTCTTCTACCATCTAGGTCCACAATCCTGGTCTGAGTCTCAGTTGCCTCTCCTGTCAAATGGGAAGCACTGAACCAGATGAACTATCTCTCTGACACTGAGTCAGTTTATGACTTCTACAGAAATGACCGTGCTGACCTCATGGGGGCCTCCATTCAAGAGTGACCTCCTTGGAGAAGCTGCCTCTGGCCACCCTGTCTAAAATAGCTCCTCCCCTGCTCCTTGCTCTGGAATTGGCAGCCCAGTTCATTGGTACCACCTAGTTTGAGAGGAAGGGAGTTAAGTCCATAAGAGAGACTGAGGGATCAAGATTCCTGGGTTATCTTTCCTTGGCCTAAGATTTTGAGCAGGTCCAGAATACAGTCTTCCAATCAAAAGTCATGTAACCTGAAATAATAGTAATAACAATAATGATGCAAACTTTGAATGAAACTTTGCTATGCACCAGACGCTATGCAAGAGCTTCACCAGCATAATCTTCTCAGATTCCAACAATCCCACAATGTAGGTGTTATTAATACACCCATCCGATAGATGGGTAAACTGAGGCTCCACATCATGCCCTCGCCTGACCTCACACAGCTAGGAAGTGGAGGAGCTGGGGTTCAGCTCAGGTTCTTACCAACAGCCCAGGTTCTTAACAGAACATTTTATCCTCTACCCATTCCAGAAACTCTACCGTTATCCTGCTTATCCTTCTTCCCATCGTAACCCTAGAAGGTTGTTTTAGTCCTTTCAGGGTGCTCTAATAAAATATCTTAAACTGGGTAATTTATAAACAACAGAAATGTATTTCTCATAGTTCTGTAGGCTGGGAAGTCCAAGATCAAGGGACCAGCATATTCCATGTCTAGTGAGGGCCCATTCTTGGATGGCATCTCCTATATCCTCAAATGACAGAACGGCAAAGAGGGGCAAACAAGCTTTCTTGAGCCTCTTTAATAAGGACACTAATCCCATTCACAAGGACCCGACCCTCATGATTCATTCACCTCTGAAAGGCCCCACCTCTTAATACCACCATATTGGGGTTCAGGTTTCAATATATGAATTCTGGAGAGACGCAAACATCAGGCCATTGCATTCCACCCCGGCCCCCAAAATTATGTCCTTCTCACATGCTAAATATATTTCATCTCAATAGCCCCAAAAGTCTTACTTCTTTCCAGCATCGACTTTGAACTTGAAGTCCAAAGTGTCATCTAATTATCATCTAAATCAGATCTGTGTGAGACTCAAGGTATAATTCATCCTACGGCAAGTATCTCTCCAGCTATGCGCTCACTAAATCAAACAAGTTGTGTGCTTCCAAAACACAAGGGCGGGACAAGCATAGGACAGACATGCCCATTCCAAATAGGAGAAATAGCAAGGCAAAAAGGCGTAATTTGTCGAATGTAAGTCCAAACCCCAACAGGACCAACAACATTAAGTCTTAGGGCTGGAGAAGAATCTTTGACTCCATGCCTTTGGAACATATCGGGGCAGGGGTTGAGCTCCCAAGGTTCCAAGTGGTCCTGCCCCATGACTTTGCCGGGTACAGCTCATGCAGCAGCTCAGATTGGAGTTGCATGCCTATGGCTCTCCCAGACTGGAATCACTGGCCAGTGACTCTATTGGTCTTTTTCTTTTTTAGGGGGGCGGGGGGAGGTCTGGGGTCTCAGCCCCACCCCCATGGTTCTGCTAGGCTTTTCCCTAGTGGGGATTCTCACAGGTATTGTTCTGCAGCAGTTCTCTGCTTTGGCCCTGAGTCTCTCTAGGGAATCCCTTGAAATCTAGGAGGAGGTAGCCATGCTGCCAGTTTGTGCACTCTGTGTGGCAGCAGACGTGGCACTATGTGGACATTTATAAGGTTTACCACCTGAGCCCTTTGTAGAGAGGGAACAAGGCACACCTAAGGCTTCCAAGGAGTGCTGCACCAGAATGCAGGGAGCAGAGTCCTGAAATCATTCTGCCCCGAAGGCCCTAGCACTCTGGGCCTGAGATAGGTAGTGTAGCCCCGGAGATCTCCAAAATATCTTCAGGGTCATTTTTTCCACAGTCTTGATGAATAGCACCTGGATTCTTCTGAATCATACTAATCTCCTATCAAAGGGCAGCCCTGGCCACACACTCCATGTGCTCTCCTGAACATGCTTTTTCATTCTTTACAATATGGTAAGGATAAGAATTTTCCAAATCTTTAAGTTCAGCTTCCCTTTTGATGATAAATTCCATCTTTAATATGTGTCTCTCTTCTTGCATTTTACTATTAGCAGTCAAGAGAAGCCATGCCACATCCTCAACACTTTGCTTAAAGATTGATTCTACTAAGTATCCATTTTCACATTGCTATAAAAAAATACCTAGTCCGGGAGCGGTAGCTCATGCCTATAATCCCAGCACTCTGGGGGCCGAGGTGGGCAGATCACGAGGTCAAGAGATGGAAGCCATCCTGGCCAACAGAGTGAAATCTAGTCTCTATTAAAGATACAAACATTAGCTGGGCATGATGGCACATACCTGTAGTCCCAGCTACTTGAGAGGCTGAGGCAGGAAGATCGCTTGAACCCGGGAGGCGGAGGTTGCAGTGAGCCAAGATCGCACCACTGTACTTCAGCCTGGCAAGAGAGCAAGACTCTGTCTCAAAAAAAAAAAAAAAAGAGAGAAAGAAAAAGATATACCTGAGACTGGGTAATTTATAAAGGAAAGAGGTTTAATTGACTCCCAGTTCAGCATGGCTAGGGAGGCCTCAGGAAACGTACAATCATGGTGGAAGGCAAAGGAGAAGCAAGGTACCTCTTACATGACAGCAGGCGACAGAGAGAGTATGCAGGAAAAAGCACCAGACACTTATCAAACAACCAGATCTCATGAGAACTCCCTCACTATCATGAGAACAGCATGGGGAAAACCACCCCCATGATCCAATCACCTCCCACCGGCTCCCTCCCTCGGCATATGGGAATTATAATTCAAGATGAGATTTGGGTGGAGACACAGAGCCAAACCATATCAATCACTCAGATGTTCTACCTGCCACAAAGCACTAGGACACACGCACAATTCAGTTTCATGCTTTGCCAGTGTATAACAAGGATGGCCTTTCCTCCAGTTCTGATAGTATGTTCCTCATTTCCATCTGAGACCTCATCATAATGCCCTTAACCATTCATGTTTCTACCAGCATTCTGTCACTACCTCTTCGGTAATCTCTAAAAAGAAGGCTTTCCCCACAGCTGTCCTTTTCTGAGCCCTCCCGAGAATCGCCCTTAATGTTCAATTCACAGTAATCTAGGCTTTTTCTAGCTTGCTCCTCCACCTTCTTCTATTCTCTACCCATTACGCAGTTCCAAAGCCACTTGCACATTTTTAGGTATTCGTTAAAGTAGCACTCCACTTCTCAATAACAATTTTGGTCTTAGTCTGTTTCTGCTGCTATAACAAACTACCATAGACTGGGTGGTTTATAAACAATAGAAAGTTATTGCTCATAGTTCTGAATGCCAAGAAGTTCAGGATTAAGGCACCAGCAGATTCAGGGTCCAGTGAGGACCCGTTCCTCACAGATGGTGCCTTCTGTGTCATTATATAAAAGAAGGGCAAAAAGGGACAAACAAGATCACTTGAGCCTCTTTTATAAGAGCACTAATACCATTCACGAGAGCTCCGCCCTCACGACCTAGTCACCTCTGAAAGGCCTCAGCTCTTCATATCACCACATTGGGGTTTCGGTTTCAACCTATGAATTCTCTAAGGAACACATGCAGGCCACAGCAGGGGTATGTATCATCCTCATCTTTTACAGAAAAGCAAGTCTCAGAGACATCATGTGATTCATCTGAAGTTACTGCTGCTAAGTGCTAGAGGCACTCAGCTAGAGGCCAAATTTGAATGGAGCATTCAGTCAGAGCCATGCTCTTCCACAATACCATGCCATGCAGGAGTCTACCCAGGCAAGGGCCTCTGGGAGGCTCCTCATCTTTGGAGTTGCTCTATATAAACCCTTGCCAGCATGGCAGGTTCCAGAAAGCCAATCAATGCTGACCCTACTTGTCTTTCCTGCTAATTCTGGAATTTGTGTTGTCAAGAAGAGCCTGGGAGGGGCATACTGAGTGGGCTTTGCTCCTGTGGGGACTCCTGGGGGTGGGGGAATGGTCTTTGAAGCGCTGCATCATGACCAGAGGTTGACTAACACCATGATTCAACCTCTGCGGCAACCAGTTGTTCCAGGGCTCAAGACAGCTGGTAATGGGGTATAAGAAGGGAGACTCAGCCCCACAGTCTCCTCTGCTTCTCTCAATCTACAGAAGCAGAAGGAAAATGGGATGATGGCCATAGGTTCCCAGATGACAAAACACCAACACACTGACTTGAGGACTTCTGGAAGCCTAATCCTTTGGGGCCATACTCAGTTCCAAGGTGGAAGGGACAGGAACATTTCTTATGCGGACGTAGTATCACTCAGATGCCTTTGGGAGTCAAGAGGAAGCTTTGGAGATCTGCTGTGCTCCATCGCCCCTCTAGGCTACACATTCCCATGAAGCAAAGAGGGGGCCCTGCAACAATGCAGGCTCCTGACAAGACCCCTACTTTTTTCTCCCTTGGCCCAACACCACCTCAGACTACCAATTGTCTGGAGATCCCCAGGAACAGTCCTGGGGGGACTGTTCCCATCAAGCCCTCGATCCCTGTTTGTGTCAGCCCTGGTGAGCAGCCCAGGACTTCCAGGGTAGCCTCCTCCTCTGGACTCATCCTCATTCAGTTTTACAGAGAGGAGAGGTCACCCCCAGGATCCCCTTCTTGACATTATTTTTCTCCACAGCACCCATCCCCATCTGAAATTCTCTATGCCTTACTGATTTGTCCCTTTCTGCCTCCCATGTCATGAAAGTAGGCTCCAGGAGGGAGAGACATCGCTACCTTATCCCAAACCCTTGTAAGGTCCTGATACATAGTGGGACTTTGACAAGTATTTCCCACATAAATGAACTACTGAATGAATGATGAATGGCAAGCTAATAGATGCCAAAATAAAAGTGGCTTTCTATTTGGATCAAATAGCAGCTCCATGCTGTGAGGTTTCTCTGTGGTTCTCCTGGCTTTCCCATCATGCTTGTGAGATGGCTGCCCCAACCCAAAGCATTGCACCTTCATGTGACAATGCCCTAGGACAGGAAGGACAAGTCTCTGCCGTCTGCCCCTTTAGAGGGATGAAGAAAACCTGCCCAGTAGCCCCCAGCAGCCTCACTGGGCAGTTTGTGTCACATGCCTGTGCCTCAACCCATCATTGGCCAAGAGAATGGAATTCTGTGTTCTGTTTATACCAATCAGCATTTCCTGCCCCTCCTCCAGTAAAGGAAGGGACCTGAAGCACCTGGGCTTGAGGTCCCTTGAGCAAAGCCTGGATGCTCTAAGAAGAGAAGAGGTGGGAAGACACTGACTGTGAGGAGGCAGTGCTCCAAGTCTGCCATGAATGCCTTCATTTTAAGTGCAATCTTTTCCTTAAGAGGATGTTTGTGTCCCTCCAAAATCTATTCCTTAAGAGCTTTATTTTTCTGTGCTTCTTTCTCTTCCCAGCACAAACAGGTCCAGCCAGCCTCAGCAGCTTTCTTTCCTTCCCCCAACTCATTATCGCAGCCCTGCACAAGGGCCGAGGAATCCACCTGACAAAGACAAAATGCCCTCAGCAGCTGGAAGGCAACAAGGCTGTACAGTTTCACATGGTCAGCCATGAGTCAGAAGTTCCGAGAGCGTCTCCTGCCAAAGTTGTTTCTAGGAACACCTGGTGAGGAACTGCTGGCTCCGAGGAGAAGGATCTGGAGGGCGTGGTGAATGAGAAAACATATGTAATCTTCCCCCACATTCCTGGTAGCTTCTTATAGTCTAAAAAGCAGTTTGCCTTAGATTTCATCTAACCCTTAGAAGAAGCCCAAGAGGTGACCATTATGTTCACCCCCATTTAACAGATGCGGAAATGAAGAATCAGAAAAATAAGAGTGGGTTGTCCAAGGCTAGAGCCAGAGACCTAGAAGGACCCTGCCACATCACCACTGCACACATGAAGGCCTGCTTGAGTACGCATGTGCACACCTGCATCCATGAACATATGCCTCCAACACATACACATTTTTCAACATTTCACGCTGCCCCCAAGGCAAATACTACTTCTGAAAGCATCCACAAAGGACCCTTCTCTGAATTTCCTTCTCACGTCCCCCAGCTGAGATGGCTGAACTGGATTGGAGGTGATTCCCTGACCAGGAATTCCAGAAACCATTTTCGATGGTGGCATGAGATTAGTCCTGGGGCTCCACCAAAAGACCAGGTCTTGGTTTCTTGCTGGGGTCCCAATCCATAGGGCTCTCCTCTTTCCACAATTCTGCCCCTGCTGTGAGTTCAGCCCCCATCAAAACAGACACGGAGTAAGAACAGAGCTTCAGCAGGGAGGACGTAAGCGCTTGAAACTCAGTGTAGTCCCTAGACTGGCCGCATCAGAATCACCTGGGAGCTTGTTAGAACTACAGAATCCCTGACCTTCTGAACCAGAGTCTGCACTCTTATGAGATGCCCAGGGAATGCCCAAGAGACAGCAGCCTCCAGCCTTATTTTAGGATGCAACCTCCAGTTGCCCACACGCCTTGCCTGAACCTTCCCCGCTGCTGACTTGTGTAACTAGAGTATTGCCTACTTTCCAAGATAAATTCCTACCAGCATTCTACTTATGGTAACTATATACCTGCAAAGTCCCCTGTGACTAAATGCTTTTGCAGGGTTTGGGAGGGCTGCCTACCAGCCTAGGTTCTCTGTGACCAGGAGCCTCAGTCTAAAATCCTACAATCTCATCAGAAAAGAAAGGATACTGCTGTGGTGTATAGATCATGGAGAGACTTTGAGATTTAAAAGACTTGAGTTTGAATTTGCTTGAAGTAAACTGCAAACTTCCTGTGTCCTACTTATGAAATGGAAACAACAAGCCTCCGTTGCAGGACTTTATGAGATCACATAAGAAAAAGGTGTTGGCCCAAGGTAGGTGTTCAATATATCTTAGTTCTTCTTCACTGACCCACCCATAGATGGTTGTGCCAAACCTTCAGACAAACCTCTATAATCTTGACATCACAAACCAGTGATTATTCCCCAAATCTGTTAGAATGCTATGGGCTACAGGTAACAGAAGACCCAACTAAAAGTGGCTTAGATAATGATATGGTCTGGTTCTGTGTCCCCACCCAAATTTCATCTTGAATTGTAATTCCCACGTGTTGGAGGAGGGAACTCATGGGAGGTGATTGAATCATGGGAACTGTTCTCATAATAGTGAGATCTCACAAGATCTGATGGTTTGGGAGGGGGCTTTCACCCCCACTTCACTCTACACTTCTCTCATTCTTCCCCTTCCTGCCGCCAAGTGAAGGACATGTCTGTTTCCCTTTCCACCATGATTGTAAGTTTCCTGAGGCCTCCCCAGCCATGCAGAACTGTGAATCAATTAAACCTCTTTTCTTCATAAATTACCCAGTCTCAAATATTTCTTCACAGCAGTGTGAAAACAAACTAATACAGATGATAAGAAATTCATCATCTCACAAAACAAGCTGTCCAAGGAAGTCCAGGGTTGGTTAACTCAGTGGTCTGACACCAGCTAAAGGACTCAGGTATTTGCTTTCTTTCTGCTCTGTGAGCTTCAGGAGGCCTCATGGGCATAAAAAGAGTACAGCTCTTCTAGGCATCACACATTGCATCCAGCAAAAACAAGGGAGTTCCCTACAGCAGACTTCCTCTCAGTTCCTTGGGCCAGGATTGGTTCGTACATCCTTGCCTAAACCATTCACTAGCCTGGCCAATCTTGATCTCCTCCCTGAGGCTGAGAAAGGACCCAGCATCTACTAAAGCACATGGTTTCTCTGAGAAGGAAAGTAAGATAGAAGCTGTTGGCTCCTCAGCCAACAGCGTCTGCCACAGGCCTGCTACCCAGGGTGTGCCTTTCCGACATTGCCTGCTGCACTAAAGCAGCTTCTAGGGCTGCGGGACCACACTCTTGATAAACCCATTCTTCCCACAGCACTGGTTCTCAAACTCACCTGTACCTTGGAATTGCTTGGATAATTTTTTTAATGCTGATGCCTAGGTCTGTATCACAGAGATTGTGATTATTGGTCCAAGGTGAGGCCTACCCTGGGGATTATTTAAATCTCCTCAAATGAGTTAATGTTTGAGAACCACTTGTCTAGATTAGTGGTTCTCAACGTTTAAGGCACCTCAGAGTCATCCAGAGTTTCTGATTCAGCAGGTCTGATGTAGAGCCTGAGGGCTGCATTTCTAAAAAGCTCCCAGGTGATGTGATGGTACTGACTTAGGGACCACACTCTGAGAACTGCTGGTCTGGATTAGTGCTTTATAAACTTCAATGTGCATAGAAATCAGTTTGTAGTATCTCATTAAAATGAAGATGTTGGTCCCATAGGTCTGAATGGAGTCCAAGACTCTGCACTTCCAACAAGCTCCCAGGTGATGCTTATAACCCAAACTGTGTAGCAGGGTCTAGAACAGACAGAGGTCAGCAAACTAGATTCCACAGGCCAAACCCAGCCCATTTTGTAAATAAAGTTTTATTAGAACACAACCTCAGTCGCACATGGTGGCTCATGCCTGTAATCCTAGCACTCTGGGAGGCCAAGATGGGAGAATCTTTTGAGCCTAGAAGTTCGAGATCAGCCTGAGCAATATAGTGAAACCCTGTCCCTACAAAAAATTAAAAAATTAACCAGGCATGGTGCCACTTACCTGTGGTCCCAGCTACTTGGGAGGCTGAGGTGGGAGGATTGCTTGAGCCTGGGAAGTCAAGGCTGCAATAAGCCACTGTACTCCAGCCTGGGCAACAGAGCAAGATCCTTGTCTCAAAAACACACACACACACACACACAACCGCACTCATTTATTTACACATTGTCTGTGACTGTTTTCACAACAACGGCAGAGTTAAGTGATTACAACAGAGATTTCATGGCCTAAGCTGAAAATATCTACTATCTGGCCCTTCACCAAGAAGATATTTGCTGACTTCTGTCTAGAATGATCACAGGTTCTCAAATGTGTCTGTACATTGGAATCACCTATGGAGTTTTAATGTCTAGATCCCACCTCTAGAGATGTCTGGTATCTGATGTCTCATGTCTGATGTCTGGACCTTAATTCCTAGAGACTCTGGTGTAGCTGGTATGGGATTCAGCTGGGGCATTGGGATTTTCATAAACTTCTCAAATGATCCTAATGTGCATTTGAGACTCATTGGTCTGTAGACATCACCCTAGCCCCTGCACCCACACCTGTCCTTACATCCAGTGAAGACTTCACTTTAGCAGAGGCTGTGCTTCCAGATGTCTGCCTTTATCAGCTGCTCTAGGAAAACAAGACAGGCCCAGCTGGGACCTCAGACATGTCCCTTTCCACAGGGGCATTTTGGAGATGTATCTTAGTCTATTCAGGCTGCTATAACAAACAGCCATAGACCAGGTTGTTTATAAATGACAGAAATGTATTTCTCACAGTTCTGGAGGCTGGAAAGTCCTAGATCAAACTGTGGGCAGATTTGGTGTTTGCTGAGGACCCACTTCCCAGTTCCTAGACGGCTGTCTTCTCGCTGTTATCTTCACATGGCAGAGGAGACTTGAGAGTTCTCTGGCATCTCTTTGATAAGAACACTAATTCCAGTTGGCAGGGGTCATGCGGGGGTGTGGGACACAAACACTCAGTTGACAGCAGTAAGTTCATGTGGATGTGTAAAGTTCGGCATGCCCATTTACAATAGCTCAGTGTGCATTCTTGTCCCTTCCCAGCTAAACCTCACCAGGTTTGACTTTGCTAACAAGTCCATCTGGCTCCCAACCCTACTGAGAGAGTCTGAACCATTCACTGGACTGAACCATAGCATGAAGCCACACACCAGATATCATCTAGAAAGAAAATGTGAGTTGTCCTTTCTGGAAAAAAGGAAAAGAGAGAATTGTCAGTAGTAGAAAGTGGGTTTTCAGGCCTCAGTTTCCAAGTGCAGTGTACAGGTCCTTGGCAGCAAGTCCCAACTGAAGTACCCAGGAGTCCCCTGGTTAAAACACTTGCATAGTCCTGGCGGGGTACAGTGGCTCACACCTGTAATCGCAGCTCTTTGGGAGGCCAAGGCAGGTGAGTCACCTGAGGTCAGGAGTTTGAGACCAGCCTGACCAACATGGAGAAACCCTGTCTCTAGTAAAAGAAAAAAAAAAATTAGTTGGGCATGGTGGTGCATGCCTGTAATCCCAACTATTCACGAAGCAACTGAGGAGAAGAATTGCTTGAACCTGGGAGGCAGAGGTTGCAACAAGCCGAGATCATGCCATTGCACTCCAGCCTGGGCAACAAGAGCGAAAACTCCGTCAAACACACACACACACACACACCACACACACACACACACACACACACACTTGCATAGTCCTTTAGAAAACCTCAAACATTAGCTTTAGAAGAAGAAACTTTTTTTAAAAAAATCAAATGGGTATTGCCAACAAGTCAAAGATAACAATGGTCCTCCCACTTCTCAATGCACTCTTAAGCTTGAGGGTTTCAGGAGATAGTAGGTAGGGACACATTACTTTGTCTGAAATCACAGCTACATCCTGGAGGATGTTTCCATACCACCCAACCATGGGAGCTGCCACTTGCTCAGCCTTTCTGCTCCTGCCATAACTCAAGGTGGGCCAGGTGTAGGAGTCCATTGCCCTGGCCTCAGTCAGGGACTGGCCCAGAGTTGGCCTCTGACTCACACCAAGCCAATCAGAACCCTTCCCTTGGATTCTGGGCAGAGAAAACAAATCTCAGCCCATCTGGTGGTGAAATTAAGCAACGACGGTTCCTACGATGGGGATGAAGCCAGCCTGAGGAATGAAAGTGACAAAAAAATGCAGCAAAGATGGGATGGGGAGAGACTCCTTGCAGCATTCAAAACCCCCATTCCTATTGCTCCTGAAGTACAACCGAATCCCTATGCTCCTTATGGTCATCTGAGTCAAATATTCCTTTTTCGCCCAAACTAGTTCGAACTGAATTTCTGTCTCATGTGACTGGCTACTGTAAAAAATGCAGAGTGGTGAAGTGTGTCTAGGAGGGGTGGCTGTGAACCAGGGATCCCTCCGCTGGGGTCAAGTGTCACACTGTTGAGCGGGGCTTAGGGGAAGAAAATGAGGAGTACATATTTTTCTGCTTTAATGTTACAGGAAGGAGGAAAAAGCATGTATTAGTCATGTGTCTGCAGCAATAAAGCTGCACAATTAACTGCAAAACTCAGAGCCTTTATTAAGCATTTATTTTTTGCACACAAGGGACAATAGTGTTATTCCACTGAGATGGATTAGATTATTGTTCACAATTCTTCATGCTCTCCCTGTAATAAAAGTGCAAGCCCTTTATCGTGTGATTCCTCAGGGCCTCCCTATAGAGTATATTTTCCCACCCCATTGATGTTCAGTCTCATTGTGTGACTTGCCTTGGCCAATGGAATATGAGCAGCCATGAAATGGACAGACTTTCAACATACTTGCATGGCTTGGCTTGGCTTCTCGGGTTCCATTAGTGCCTTGAGAAGAGCATGTCCTTGGTGCTGCTAGTCCCAGAACAGACATGTGCAACAGGCCTGAACCTGGAGCCAAGCCCAGCTAACACCAGAAGAGCCCAGCAAAACCACAGCTGACCCACAGGACCATGCAAGAAAAGTAAATGCTTGTGGCTGTACGCCAGCAAGTTTGGGGGAATGTTCATCACTCAGCATTATTTCAGCAGATGCCTGACTACTGTGGGAAGTACTCGCTACACAGTAGGCACTGTGCTAGATGCTTAGCATGTGGTTTCTTATTCAGTCTTCACAATAACCATATGAGGTAGATGTTATTATCCCCATTTTACAGATAAGGCGATTGAAGCTCACAGAGTTCAGTTCTCTTCCCAGTGTAATGCTGCAGATAATGACAGGCCAGATTTTGACATCGACTGACTCATTATTTTGAGGTCCACTATCCTTTTATAACACATAGGCATTCTTTTCATTTGAGTTAGGGGGAAAAGACATTGTTCAAAGGGGTCCCAGCCCTGAGAATTGGGTATCTGTTATCGTCAGAGGCACTGCACTGCATTCCACAATGCAGTGGGAATCAATGGTGATGACAGCTGTCAGCCAGAGGGAGAAAAAGTTCCTTCTAGCTCCTGCCAGGCTGAAGTAAGAGGCCTGATGTGCAGGCTTAATGTGTGGAAAAGGTCATACGTAACCCCCTGTCGACACGCAGTCTTGACCTGGCAGATACTGACGGTGACCATTCTAGTTGTCATTTCTCCCTTCTTTCTTGTTAAGAAAATATCAGTTTTATTCCAGTAGCAAGCCTCAGGATATGAATTGTGATATAGCCCAAAAGAGTCATGCAATCTTCTCTCTCTTTCCCAGATACTAGGTCCAGGTATGGGCATTTGACCCAGTTCCGGAAAATGAGATGCTCAGAGAAGTCTGCTCGGTGCTTCTGGGAAAGCTATTTCTCGCTAGTAAGAGGGAGACACCCTCTTCCTTACTGCTGGGTCATTGTGGTGAGGACCTGATGCCTCACTTAGAAGAAATCACCTGCGTGCTGAGAATAATGGAGCAGACAGATCAAGATCTGGGTCTAGGACAACATCACTGAGTGGTTGAAACAGTTCTGGAAGTATCTACTTTCCTGTTCACTAACAATCAACCTCCCTACTGTTTAAGCCACTGCTAGCAGGTTCTCTGTTACTTGCAGCCAAGCCTATCTGTATTAGTTATCTACTGCTACATAAAATGACCACAAATATTTCAGCCAAGAAGAAGAAAAAAATGAATAGAATAAATGTGGTAATTATTTAATATGAGTGATGGATATATAAATGCATTGTACTATCTCAACTGTTAATTATATTCACATTTTTTATGATTTTTTAAAAATATCTGGCTACACTTTTCTGATCTGCATAGAGCAGATAACTCCACATTAAACATAGAGAGTTAAGGGAAAGTATGTTGCGAACATCAAGAGTGGCTCTGAGCTAAGGAGGGGGTTGCCCTCTGAGGTCTGCCGTTGCCTCCCCTCCACTGTGGCTCTGCGACACATAGGCTCCAACCCTACCATCCCAATACACACCCAGTTTCCCAAACAAACCAGGCTCCTTCACGCCCTACCCACATGCTTTTGCATTTTCTCTTCCCTTACCTGGGAATGTCTTCCAACACCTTCTTTGATGCCATCTACCAGTTCCACCTCCAAAATTCAGCTCAGCAAGTATCAGTTCTTCAGTAAAGACTCCCCCGATGCCATCCGCTAAGCAGAATGGACCCTGCCCCACCCCCACCCGGAACACCCATTGTTCCTTATGAAGATGATTATTATAGGACATAATCACATTATGTTGCAACTATTCATCTTCTTGTCTGTTTCCCCCCACTAGGCTAAGAGCTTCTTGAGAAAGGGGTTCCCCATTCATCTCAGTATCACGTTGTTAACATAGAATTTGGCACGTGGTAAATGCTAGTTAAATGCTTGTTGAATAAATCAGTGGTTGAATGACTAATTCATTAAATAAATAAATAAATGAAAAAATCTAGCAGCTAGCAACAACATTTATACATCCAGTTTAAATCTGTAGCTTGGACAGTGATGAGCCCTGAGAGATAGTCAGCTTACCATATGATTTCTGCAGCCCCACTATGCCCTCCCTAGACCTCTGAGTTTCCCTTGGTCTAACTAAATACGAGATCACTACAAATCCCGACACTGAGAAAAGTCTCCAAGACACTAAATTAAGAAAAAACACCAAGCTAGATTCCTTGGTGTGACTCAGAAATAAACACCAAAAAGCAATTCCTAAAAGGAACTACAGCAATTGTCTTAGAATCCGACCTGGAGAGGACAGCTTTGTTGGGAGCTGCCATTCTGTGCCGGTAGGGCTCAGAACGATGGAGCTATGTTATAGGAAGGCAGATTTGGGCTCAATGTCATGGATTTTCTTTAAAAGTTACAGTTGTCCAATCATGGCACAGGCTGCCTCCTAGAATCAAGAGTTCCTCATTCATCCAAAAGTCAACAATTGTTCACTGAGCACCTCATGGTCCAGATGTGGGGGTTACTACAGTGAACAGTGTGGGAAAGGCCACTGTCCCTGCAGATGATAGGCTGGATAAGCCAAGGCAAAGCCTAGGTGATTCCAGGAAGACTGCAGAGGGGGGTCCTGTCAGTCTAGACCCCTGGATACTGGGCCAGATGACCTCCAAAGCTCCTTTCAAATGTAAGATCAGGCCGGGTGTGGTGGCTCACTCCTGCAATCTCACCACTTTGGGAAGCCAAGGAAGGCAGATCACCTGAGATCAGTAGTTCAAGTCCAGCATGGCCAACATGGAGAAACCCCATCTCTACTAAAAATACAAAAATTAGCTGGGCATGGTGGTGGGCACCTGTAATCCCAGCTACTCGGGAGGCTGAGACAGGAGAATCGCTTGAACCTGGGAGGCAGAGGTTGCAGCGAGCCAAGATGGCACCATTGCACTCCAGCCTGGGCAACAGGAGCAAAACCCCATCTCAAAATAAAATAAAATATAAACAAATATAAGATCTGTTTTTCTTGTCCTGATGATCCTTTCCAACTTATCAATTTCATGTAAGACCAGTGGCTTTTAGTAATCTTTCAGGGGAGGGTGGAAAAGATACTAGATACCCACAACTTCAAAGGACATAAACTTGAGGAAGCAAGAACCATAACTCTGTTACGTCATCATGTTCATCACACATCTTGGCACTTAGGAGAGACACAATACAAATTTAAATGAATGAGTAGTTTACACAGAAGGGGGAAGCAAGAGTAATGACAGCTAGGAGGATGGAGTTAAGAAGGCTTTGTATGGGGGAGATATTAAAACTATGAGAAAGAAGGATAAAGGAGTTTAAAGTTTTTCTTTGACTTTTTATGTAAATTCCCCATACCATTTTTTTTTTTTTTTTTTTTTGAGACAGAATCTCACTCTGTCACCCAGGCTGGAGTGCAATGGCACAACCTTAGCTCACTGCAACCTCCGCCTACGGGGTTCAAGCAATTCTCTCGCCTCAGCCTCCTGAGTAGCTGGGATTACAAGCATGCACCACCACGCCTGGCTACTTTTTGTATTTTTAGTAGAGACAGGATTTTGCCACGTTGGTCAGGCTGGGCTCGAACTCCTGACCTCATGATCCGCCTGCCTTGGCATCCCAAAGTGCTGGAATTACAGGTGCAAGCCACCACGCCTGGCCTCCTGCACCATTCTTAAAAGGACTATACTAAAAAATTAAATTGCCTTTTCAGTTGCTTTCTAGACTGAGGTTTCTTTGCAGTATGAGATTTGTGTTGAGCCTGGACACAAGGTGACCTACAATTCATATGAGTTATACATTTTTTAACATTGTCAATAGTCAGTTGGAAGCAACAGATTTGAGATGCCAGTCTTGTGCAAGATGGGACTGTTCCATACACGACTACTGCCATGCTGTAAACCCGAGCCACTAAAGACCATTCCTGAGGTTCATGGATCTACGGTCGGCTTGTTGTCCAGCCTTGTTGGCTCATCCAATTTTCCTTTCCATGTTGCATTCATACTCTTGCTAAGGAAGGAGTCAGAATGTACTCAACTGAGAAAGGACTGATGAGATTAGTCATGTCTCATTTCGATTGGCTGGTGGCACATATAACATCTTTTGATACAAAAGGCTCCCATAGCTCTTGCAGCATGGGTTGTCCACAGCAACAGAAGTGGAAGTCTTGGACGGGTTCAGTTAAAATTTCTGTACACACCTGAGTACTGACTGCTCCAGAGACTCTGTGGGTCACTGGGACAAACACCCTCTTCACTCGTGGGTGCCAACAATGCTCCTGCACCCCCACTGCTCTCCTCCTGCTGCTGTGAGCCGTGTCCTGCTCTATCATTTTCCTAAACAACCCCAGGCTTCAACATTTCCTGTCACTCCAACACAACATATTCCCTGGATTAATCCACACAAAAGTCCCAAGAGTCAGCCACTATTGACCTAATTTTACAGATCCTAAGGTCACACAGCTACTAAGTAGGGAAACATGCCATAGATTGAGTATTCCAGTGATTCTGTCATAGACTGAATGTTCGTGTCCCCCCCACAAAAAAAAATTCATATGTTGATGCCCTAACCCCTAATGTGACTATATTTGGAGATGGGATCTTTAGGGAGGTGATTAGGGTCATAAGGGCAGGGCCTAATCTGATAGGATTGGTTTCCTTATAAGAAGAGAGGCTGGGCACCATGGTGCATGCCTGTAATCCCAGCACTTTTGGGAGACTGAAGCAGGAGGATCACTTAAGCCAGGAGTTCAAGACCAGCCTGGGAAACACAGTGAGACATTATCTTTATACAAAATTTAAAAATTAGCCAGGTGTCACAGCATTCACCTGTAGTCCTAGTTACACAGGAGACGAAGGTGGGAGGACTGTTTGAGTCCAGGAATTTGAGGCTGCAGTGAGCTGTGGTTGCACCACTGTACTCCAGTCTGGGAAACAGAGTGAGACCTGTCTTTAAAAAAAGATAAAGAAGAGGCTGGGTGTGGTGGCTCACGCCTGTAATCCCAGCACTTTGGAAGGCAAAACAGGTGGATCACCTGAGGTCAGGAGTTCGAGACCAGCCCAGCCAACATGGTGAAACCCTGTCTCTACTAAAAATACAAAAATCAGCCAGGTGTGGTGGTACATGCCTGTAGTCCCAGCTACTTGGGAGGCTGAGGCAGGAGAGTCAACGGAACCTGGGAGGCGGAGGTTGCAGTGAGCCAAGACGGCACCACTGCACTCCAGCCTAGGTGACAGAGTGAGACCCCGTCTCAAAAAACAACAAAAGAAAAGAAGAGGAGAGACACAGAGATCTCAATTTCTGTTTGCACATGCACAGAGGAAAGGCCATGCAAGAACACAGCAAGAGGCAGCTGTCTGCAAGCCAGGAAGAGAGCCCTCACCAAAACGGAATTGGCTTGAACCCTGACCATGGACTTCTAACCCTGAGAACCATGAGAAAATAAATGTCTGTTGTTTAAGCTTCTGCCCACTCTGAGCCTTTGCTCATCCTTCCTCCTCTGCACTTCAGTCCCCTTCCTGACTCAGGTGCACCAACACTGCTCAAATCTCTAAATGAGCATCACCTCCTCCTCTGTCAAAATGTAACCCAGGGTCCCTGGATTTGGGGATACTCACTGTAAAAAAGTACCCACTTGTAACTGTTGCACTTTGAGTTTCTGTTGTTTCAAAAGTTTCAAAAAGAAGCCTAACCCTGGCAAAACAAAAACTGGTTGGCTCCAGCGATGCCTGAATTCGAATGAACTTTGAGGAATTCTCCTCATCGCCACAGTAAAAAACCCCACCCAGGGAGGAGCTTATTGGCCATTTTCTATGGATGCAATGTCCCTAGAAGCATGCTCGGCAACTGCACCTATACATATAATGACTCAGCTAATCAGCCTAATAAATGCCCTGTTTTCACCTTTGTTTGGGGAGGCACTGCTTTGGACACTGTCTCCAATGTCCTCCTTCCTTGTCGCAAGCAATGAAATTCCCATGTTAAATCTTCCTTTGTTGTGGTCATTGGACTGTCACCCACCTGATGTATGTATAACAAAAACATTCCTTACTCCTTACATTGAGCTCTGTATGGATATCAGTAACAGTGGTAGCAACAACTAATATTTATTGAGCACTTACTATAATTGGGCTCTCGGCTATGCTTTTTTTTTTTTTTTTTGAGACAGGGTCTCACTCTGTCACCCAGGTCAGAGTGCAGTGATGTGATCTTGGCTCACTGTAACCTCCGCCTCGGGGTTCAAGCCCGTCTCAGCCTCCCGAGCAGTTGGACTACAGGTGCATGCCACCACACCCAGATAATTTTTGTATTTTTTACTAGGGACAGGGTTTCGCCATGTTGGCCATGCTGGTCTCGAGCTCCTGACCTGAAGTGATCTGCCCGCCTCGGCCTCCCAAAGTGCTGAGATTACAGGCGTGAGCCACCACGCCTGGCCTCTGCTATGCATTTTATCCTCACTATGTCACCTCACATCCACCCTTAGGCAGACAGTATTTCTAGCCCCATTTCATAAATGAGGAAACCCAGGTAAAGCATCTCCCCCTCCAAGTAAGTGGCAGGGCCCAGATTCCAACGCTGCTGGTCTGGCTGCAGAGCCTGCAACCTTGCCTGCTTTTGCAGCATGTGAACATTCACCACCTGACCTGTCTGCTGCTCTTGTCCCCACCACCAGACTTTGAGTCCACAGGGCAGGGACCTTGTCTGATTCATCTCTGCATCTCTGCACCTTCAACGCCCCGCACAATGCTTGGTACATCTGGGGCCTCACAAAGCCTTGAAGAATGAATGAATGAATAAAGGAATGAATGAATGCCTCCCCTCACACTCTTAGCCACCTATCACAGTGATCAGGAAATATCCAGTTCCTTTGACTGTGGCTATTCACAAAGAATCTCAGTGTGGGATATGGAAGTTAGAAGCATGTGCTGTCTGTCCACACAGGCTCCAGTCTCCACGCGTGCATGTCTGAGCGAACAGATAACTCATGCTGAGATTTACTTAGAAGGCATTTAACTCAGCTCACACGTCTGCCGACCAAGCCTATTACTTGCAGAAATCTATTCCATGCATTACCATTTTGATTTCCATGGCTGAGACAGTGGTGGTTTGGTAGGATCCTTTTTTTTATTTTTTCTCCTCTCACCAGTTGAGTTACTGTCTGCGTTTGTGGAATAAATTGCTATAAATTGAGTTACCAGCACTCTAGAATGGGGAAATATATTCTTGATGCTCTATGGGCAGTTGACAACATTATGGAAATACACAAAGTGTGTGTCAAAGTTTATGTGAATGGTGATGAGTTGTGATGGATGTCGGAAGAACGGGGGGCAGAATGGGGGGTGAATAGCGGTGGCCTCAGAAAGAGTGACACTCTCTGTATACCCTTTTCTTCCCACTGCAGCTGGCCTTAGCCTCTCAGACAGGAGTTTTAGAGGTAGAAAGCTACCTGCTGTGAAACGCTAGGAGCCAGTGAGGAACCTGACTCTCAGAGTCATCCCACCAGGGGCAAGGGACCTGGGCATTTATTAATACACGCCAACACTCACCGGTCAACATGGAGGGCTGCTGCTGCGGTGTTAATTTCCTGGTACTTAGATTAACTGCTCTGGCTGGGGGCCTGGCCATTGTAGAAAGCCCTCAGGCAAAGAGATACAGGAGCTGCCCTGGAGGTTAGCCAGTGAGCACTTTAGCAGAGACAAGGAACGTAGGTGGGAGACATCGCCCATGGCCCAGCATCTGCTAGGGGCTGCCTGAAAGAAAAGGACCCTAGATCTGTGTTTCTGTAGTAGACTCTCTGATCTGCCCCTTAAGTCTAACAGAACAGGGGAGAAAAGACCTGGAGCGAGGCACAGGGTAGCAGGTGGAGGTGCAGTGGCAGGCGCTCCCACTATAGCATGGCAAACATGTATGAGTCTCCCACAGGCAGAGAGAACACCAGAAGGACCAAGGCTTGAGCAGTTTCCATGTCCAAAGATCTTAAACATCAAGATCAGGACTTCAAGACCAGGCTGGGCAACATAGCAAGACCCTGGGTCTACAAAAAATAATTTTTAAAATGAGCCGAGCATGGTGGTGTGCACCTATAGTCCCAGCCCCTCCAGAGACTGAGGCAGGAGGATCACTTGAGCCCAGAAGGTCAAGGTTACAGTGAGTTATGATCATGCCACTGTGTTCCAGCCTGGACAACAGAGTGAAACCCCCATTGAAAAAGAAATGTTCTATGTCATGATCATGGTGGTGGTTACACTACAGTATGCATTTGTCAAAACTTAAAATGACTGATTTTATATAAATTTTTGCCTACATAGAGTTGATAAAACTGTTGGATGCCTTGTGTTGGAGGTCTCAGGGGAATATGACGGCAGAGATGGGCGTGGAGCTCAGAGAAGGCATGTGGGCTGCAGAGATGCGAAAGTCCTAGGGATGTCTATGAGAGACACCTGGGAAGTGAATGAGGTTACTAGAGTTCAAAGGTCAAGAAGGGCAGAGGAGAGGAGGGTGCAACCTTGTGGAGCCCAAACATTTATGGGGCAAACTCAGGAAGGAGACTGCAAAAAAAAACCATCAGAGCAGTGGAAGGAAAATCAGAAGTAGTGTCCAAGAAGTGAGCTGGGGGCTGTTATCTAAGTTTTTGGCTTTTCCCAGGCGGATGTGGCCTGCAAAGCCTGGTTGCAGGGTAGGAAGACGGGTGGAACTAATGGAAGCAGCAGAGATGGATCAGGGAGGAAGGAAGCAGATCCCTTTCCAGTGCTGAGGAAAGACAGACTGAGCTAGCTCCCTCTCCCCTGCCCACTGCATTCACATGGTGCTATCCTTGGTTCCTCAAACACAAAAATCCAGAAAACCACTCCCCACCGAGAGCTCAAGACCTCCCTCTAAAGAAAAAGCTACAGTTTGCTCAGGATCATACAGGCAATGCATAGCAGAGTCTAAATTCAAACTCGGGCCATTTTCATTTTGGTGCCTCGTTCATCAACTGGAAGGTAAATTATGGTATACCTGTGCAATAGAATACTAGTCAGTAACAAGAAGAAATGAATGACAGGTGCATGACAGAACCTGGATGAATCACAAAAACATTAAGCTGAATGAAAGGAGGCAGACACAAAAGACTACTTTCTGTAGGACTCCACGTATATGAAATTCTAGAAAAGGCAAAGCACAGTGCCAGGGACCAGATCAGTAGTTGCCAGAAGCCAGAGACTGGAGAAGCAATGGGGCATGGGGAAGATTTTTGGGGTGGTAAAAATGTTCTATATCATGGCCAGATTCTGTGGCTTATGCATGTAATCCCAGCACCTACAGGAGTTAGCAGAGCCAAGGAGGCTCTAGCCGTGTGAAGGCATGGGCTGCAGAAAAGGACAGAACTAGAGAAATAAAATGAAATGACGGGTGGTAGAGTTGAGAAAGGGATGGACAGGGAACAAATCCTAGAGTAAACATCTGACTGGAAAGAGACTTAGAGATGAACTCTAATCCAATGCCCACCCACACCTTTAAAGTTGGGGAACTGAGACCCAAAGAGAAGATTGAAGCAGTGGCTGTTTACCTCTGTATTAGTCCATTTCACAGACTATAAAGAACTGCCTGAGACTGGGTAATTTATAAAGAAAAGAGATTTAATTGACTCACAGTTCCACGTGGCTGGGGAGGCCTCACTAAACTTACGATCATGGTGGAACGGCAAGCAAACACGTCTTACACGGCAGCAGGAGAGGACGCTTGTGAAGGAAGTGAAGGGGGAGGAGCCTCTTATAAAACCATCAGATCTCGTGAGAACTCACTATCACGAGAACAGCATGGGGGAAATCGCCCTCATGATCCAATCACCTCCCACCTGGTTCCTCCCTCAACACCTGGGGAGTACAGGTCACTATGATATGGGTGGGGACACAGAGCCTAACCATCTCAACCTCCTTTGTTTCATTCATTCAACAAACATTTACAAACAGCTTGTTCTACATAGCAGACAGTCCAGGTCAAACAGGGCAGAGACCCTGCTCTCCGGGAGTCCACAGCCGGAAGAGGGACAGCCAGATGCCCTGGAAATCTACACTTCATGATGCTCAAGACGGTCAGTGTCCCAGTCCTCCAGGCTGAGTTACCTAAGTATTGACATAAGCAGGGGGGACTACAGATTTGAGAAGGCTGCAGCTCCTTCAGGAAGCTCTCTTATGGGGAAATTATACAAAATTATAAATGCAAAGTTGGGTACAAAAGTAGAAGGGGTCTGTACAGGTGAGAAGTCCTGAAGCTTAAGCTTCTTTAGTTTTTACAGCAGTTCCTTCCCTGACCACACCTGAATTCAAGCACAAAAACGTACTTCTGGACTGGGCCAACAGCGCCCTCTAGTGGATCCACAGAGGAAGGCCTCAAGCAGCTCCGAGCTTCGGACAAACCCACGCAGGCAGCGCAAAGCTAAGCAGGTAAATTCGGCCATCGGCTTCCTAGACACTTTCTTTTTTTTTTTTTTTGAGGCGGAGTCTCGCTCTGTCGCCCGGACTGGAGTGCCGTAGCCGGATCTCAGCTCACTGCAAGCTCCGCCTCCCGGGTTTACGCCATTCTCCTGCCTCAGCCTCCGGAGTAGCTGGGACTACAGGCGCCCGCCACCTCGCCCGGCTAGTTTTTGTATTTTTTTAGTAGAGACGGGGTTTCACCGTGTTAGCCAGGAAGGTCTCGATCGATCTCCTGACCTTGTGATCCGCCCGTCTCGGCCTCCCAAAGTGCTGGGATTACAGGCTTGAGCCACCGCGCCCGGCCGACACTTTCTCATCAGCCCATAGACCTGCCCTTCCTAACCCTAGAGGTATGCAATTATTATTAGAAGCTCAGAGCTCAGCGTCCAGATGGACAGTTCCTTGTAGTTCCTTGATTTGGGGCACGTAACTTTACCCTTCCACGCTTGTTTCCTCTCCTGCAAATAAGTTGCGCCTTAATAAGATTAAATAAGTACCTACTTCAGAGGATGGTTGTAAAAATTAAATTAGATGACTCACTTTCATGCTGTCTCTAAAATAAATTTTAAAAAGACTCACTTCTAAGTGATTTATACAAAGGGCACTTTGATATGTCATTTTTTTTTTCTTATTACTATTATTATTGAGACGGAGCCTCGCTGTGTTGCCCAGGGTGGAGCGCAGTGGCGCGATCTCGGCTCACTGCAACCTCCGTCTCCCAGGTGCAAGCGATTCTCCTGCCTCCGCCTCCTGAGTAGCTGGACTACAGGTGCATGCCACCACGCTTGGATTATTCTTGTATTTTTAGTACAGACGGGGTTTCACCATGTAAGTTATTTTTTAAGGAAAATGTATTCACCTGGCCATATTTTTCTGCTTCTGCATGAACTCTTCTGAAGAAATTACCGTTACTACACGCTCACAAAGGACCACACAAGGCCCAGTTACACAGTGCAGGGTAGAGACAAGGTGTGTATCTGTCTCATCCATCACCCACAGACCCCCAAAGAGTGAGGTGGGAGTTTATTCACCTCCCCATTCCCCCCAGCACATCCCTGGCTCATGGTCCATCACAGGAAAAGTCACTTCATGGATGAATGTCTGGAGAGGATACAATGTTGATGTGAGATGAATGAATACTAAGTGAGTGCTCTTGATGTTTTCTTCTAACTTTATATTTTGACATAATTTCAGATTTAGAGGAAAGTTGCAAGAATAATAAATTTTGAATTCTCAGGGGCTCTTCCTCCAAATTCCCCAAAACATACACATTAAACTCAGAGCCTTCTGTGTCCTCTGCCCCTTTCTCTCTCGATATGCTTGAGTGTGTATGCATCATCTTCTGAACCATCTTCAGTTAGTTGCAGATGTGGTCCTCTTTTGCCCCCAAATCTTCAGTACATAGTTCCTAAAAAGAAAGACATTCCCTTATATAACCACAATTCAATTATCAAAATCAGGAATTTGGCATAAATTCAATACCATTATCTACCCCACAAACCCTATTTAGATTTTACCAGCTGATCCCAATAATGTCATCTATCCAAAAGAAAAATCCAAGATCATGCAATGCATTCCACTATTACCTCTTTTCAGTTCGACCAGATTCCTCCCTCAACCCCTGGGGGATACAGGTGAAGATGAGATTTGGGTGGGGACACAGCCTAATCATCTTAACCTCCTTTATTTCATTCATTCAATGAACATTTACAAACAGCTGACCCTAAGCAAGCAGCTAGAATTGAGAGACCAGCAGAAAAGTAATGGGATACCAACCCTGCCTCATCACACCATTTGCTTTTTACTTACTTATTTGCAACCATAGTTTTACATATGATAAGTTCCTCCAAAGAGAAGAGGGAAGAGAACTCTGATCTCTCCCCTCTGAAGTTTAAAATCATTAAAATACACCTTATGGTCTGGGGTAGCCTCAACTGGAGCCCAATTGCTGGAAAGGACAAGACAGACCCTGGGAGGAAGTTTGCCCTGAAATGGATAGCTGGGAATTAAGGGGCGTGATGATAGGAGCCTGGACAAGTAACCAGGAATCAGCCCTGATAATTCTGTCCTCAGAGAATCCTGATCCATCATAACCTATTCATGGTCCAGCCACCTGGCACTGTGGTCATGCCTTGGAAAGAAGATATGGTGTCCATCCTCCTCAAGGAGCTCATCACTGAAGAGCTCCTGGGACACTTGGGGACCATGTTTGTCATGTGATCATGTGCTTGCCAGGTGACTCCCCTAACTAAGCAGAAGCAAAGGGCTGAGGAAGGTGAAGCTGCGCTCACAGGAGGTGGGCAGCTCTGTTGGAGCCATATCAGTGCAGATGTTCTGAAGATCACAAGGTCATCAGGGAAGGGTGCTTCGGGCAAAGAGGCAGATTGAAAGCCAAATCCTGAGACTGTGCAAGAACCTCTGGGCACCTGGGAAAATTTGGGCAACTAGAGAAAGCTGGACCCCTTCTGAGTAAATTAAGTGAGGGCTCAGAGCTATTGCCATTGGAACAGGCTTCTGTAGGAGACTGTGCTTGAGTCCAGGGAATGGAGAACTTCAGGTACCTTCCCTGAATCCCTGGTCATTGCAATTGAGTTATCAGCCTTCAGACAGAAGGAAAGGGGGAAACAAAATTTGTCTCTCAGAATCCGAGTTCCCAGACACCAGCCGAGGACCAAACCTACAAGTAGCCTTTTCTAAGGACAGCAGTCTTTACTTTTTTCTACACATAGATCTTTTTACTCTGGCTGTTTTTTGAGATTTTCTCTTCATCATTGGTTTTAAGCAATTAGATTATGATATACCTTAATGCAGTTTTCTTTACATTTGTAGGTTTGGAAATTTTTGACCCATTATTTCTGCAAATTTTTTTTAGTATTCATTCTCTATTTTTTCTTCCAACTTTTAATTTAGGTTTGGGGTACATGTGCGTGATTGTTACATGGGAAAATTGCTTATCACGGGTTTGGTGTACAGATTACTTCATCACCCAGGTAATAAGCATACCCACTAGGTAGTTATTTGATCCTCACCCTCCTCCCACCCTACACCTTCAAATAGGCCCCAGTGTCTACTGTTCCCTACTTTGAGTCCATGTGTACTCATTGTTTAGCTCCCACTTGTAAGCGAGCACATGCGGCATTTGGTTTTCTGTTCCTGCATTGATTTTCTCAGGATAATGACCACTTGCTCCATACATGCTGCAAAAAAAAAAAAAAAAAAAAGATGATTTTGTTATTTTTGTGGCTGTGTAGTATTCCATGGTGTAAATGTACCACATTTTCTTTATCCCATTTACCATTGATGGGCACCTAGGTTGATTCCATGTCTTTGCTATTGTGAATAATGCTGTAATGAACATATACATACATGTACCTTTATGGTAGAATGATTTATACTCCTACGGGTATATACCCATTAATGAGATTTCTGCATCAAATGGTAGTTCTGTTTTAAGTTCTTTGAGAAATCTCCAAATTGCTTTCCACAGTGGTTGAACTAATTTACGTTCCCACCAGCAGTGTATAAGCATTTCCTTTTCTCTGCAACATCGCCAGCATCTGTTATTTTTTGACTTTTTAATATTAGTCATTTTGACTGGTGTGATATAGTATCTCACTGTGGTTTTGATGTGCATTTCTGTAATGATTAGTGATATTGAGCATTTTTTCGTATGCTTGTTGGCTGTGTGTTACATCTTCTTTTGAAAAGTGTTTGTTCATGTCCTTTGCCCATTTTCTAATGGGGTTGTTTGTTTTTTGCTTGTTAATTTGTTTAAGTTCCTTATAGATTCTGGTTATTAGACCTTTATTGGATGCATAGTTTGCAAATATTTTCTCCCATTCTGTAGGTTATGCAGAAGCTCTTTAGTTTAATTAGGTTCCATTTGTCCATTTTTGGTTTTATTGCAATTGCTTTAGGTGTCTTTGTCATGGAATCTTTGCCAGGGCTTATGTCTAGAATGGTATTTCCTAGGTTACCATCAGACCTGCCTTACAAGAGATCCTTAGGAAGTGCTAAATATGGAAATGAAAAACTATTACCAGCCACCACAAAAGCACACTTAAGTACACCATTGACACCATGAAGCAACTACACACCCAAGTCTCTCTCCTCATTCAGGTACTCAAATAACACTTACATTAAACTTAAAATTGTCCCACAGCTCACTAAAACTCTTCATTTAGGGGTCTTTCTTCTATGTTTGATTTTGGATGGTTTCTATTACTGTATCTTAAAAAAAATGCTTTTCTTCTTCAGTGTCTACATGGCTATTAATTCCATTTAGTGCATTTTTCATGTCAGGCATTCCATTTAGTGCATTTTTCATGTCAGGTATTGTAGCTTTCATCTCCAGAAATTTAATTTGAGTCCCTTTTTGACATTTTGACACCTTTATTGAAGTATATTTGACATATATTTAAAGTGTGATATTTGATGGATTTGTAAACATCAATAAAACAATGATCACAAACAAGATAATAGACATATTTAATCACACCCAAAAGGTTTTTCTTTCCTTACCATTTTGCCATATTTGCTGTTATCTCCCTTTCTTTCTCCATATATATTCATTTTTCTGAACCATTTGAGAGTAAAATACATACATCACGTCCCTTTACCCCAAAATAGTTCAGTATTTCTTTTCTGGAAACAAGGACATTCTCTTACATAATCACAGTGCAGTTATCAAATTCAGGAAAAATAATACCGACACTGTTACTATATCTATACACCATGTGCCGATTTTGCCAATTGTTACCATCATGTCCCTTATAGCAATGGATAGACTTTTTAATTAAACTTTTATCTTGAGATTATTGTAGATTCACGTGTGGTTGTAAGACATAATATAGAGAGCTCCATGCACTCTTTACCCAGTTTCTTCCATTGGTATCCTCTTGCAAACTGAGAGTACAATATAATAACCAGAATATTGACATTGATACAGACAGGATTCAGAATATTTCCATCTTCACAAAGATCCCTCATATTGTCCTTTTATAGCCATACCGACTTCCCTCCTGACACCCTTCCCTCTTTAATCCCTGACAACTTCTAACTTTTTATTCTATTCTTAATTTTTGAGGAGCCTCCACACTGTTTTCCATAATGGTTGTACCAATTTACATTCCCACCAACAGTATAAGAGGGTCCCCTTTTCTCCACATCCTCACCAATATGTGTTAGCTCTTCTGTTTTTGATAATGGCAATTCTAATGGGTTTGAGGTGATAACTACTTGTGGTTTGGATTTGCATTTATCTTAATGAGTAGTGATGCTATGCACCTTTTTGTATATCTGTTGACCATTTTTATATTGGAAAAATATCTATTTAGGTTCTTTGCCCATATTTTAATCAGGTTACTTGGGTTGTTTATTTGCTATTAAGTTGTGTGAGTTCTTTAAATATTTTGGATATTAACCCCTCATGCAATGTTGAGAAAGAAAAACAAAATTGGAGGCTTCACACTTCCTGATTGCAAATTATATTAAGCTATAGTAATCAAAACATATGGTACTGGCATAAACAAACACATAGACCAATGGAACAAGAATAGAAAGCCCAGAAATGAACCCAAGCATGCAGTCAACTAATTTTTGACAATAAGAAGACACAAAAGGAGAGTCTCTTCAATAAATGATGCTGGGGAAACAGGATCCACATGCAAAAGAATAACAATGGACTCTTATGTTTTACCATATACAAAAATTAACTCAAAATATATTAAAGACCTAAACATAAGACCTGAAACTGTAAAACTCCCAGAAGAAAACAGGGGGAAAGCTCCTTGATACTGGCCGTGGCAATGATTTTTTGAATATCACAACAAAAGTTCAGGCAACCAAAGCAAAAATAATTGAGTGGAATTACAAGCTAAAATGCTTCTGCACAGCAAAGGAGACAATCAACAAAATCAAAATGTAGCCTACAGACGAGAGAAAATATTTGCAAATCATATAGTGTTGAGAGTTCTTTATGTATTCTATATTCTAGTCCTTTTTCAGATATGTGCTTTGTTAATATTTTCTCCCACTGTGTAGGCTGAAGCATAGTGGCAGCATCTTGGCTCACATATATACACACACCATAGTTTCTTTGTCCACTCGTTGATTGATGAGCATTCAGGTTGGTTCCATGATTTTGCAATTGTGAATTGTGCCGCTATAAACATGCATGTGCAAGTATCTTTTTTGAATAATGACTTCTTTTCCTCTGGGTAGATACCCAGTAGTGGGATTGCTGGATCAAATGGTAGGTCTACTTTTCGTTCCTTAAGGAATCTCCACACTGTTTTCCATAGTGGCTGTACTAGTTTACATTCCCACCAGCAGTGTAGAAGTGTTGCCTGATCACCGCATCCATACCAACATCTACTGTTTTTTTATTATGGCCATTCTTGCAGGAGTAAGGTGGTATTGCATTGTGGTTTTGATTTGCATTTCCCTGATCCTTAGTGATGCTGAACATTATTTCATGTTTGCTGGCCACTTGTATATCTTCTTTTGAGAATTGTCTATTCATGTCCTTAGCCCATTTTTTGATGGGATTGTTTGTTTTTTTCTTACTGATTTGTTGGAGTTTGTTGGAGATTCTGGATATTAGTCCTTTGTCAGATGTATAGATTATGAAGATTTTCTCCCACTCCGTAGGTTATCTGTTTACTCTGCTGACTGTTCCTTTTGCTGTGCAAAAGCTCTTTAGTTTAATTAGGTCCCAGCTATTTATCTTTGTTTTTATTGCATTTGCTTTTGGGTTTTTTGTCATGAAATCCTTGCCTAAGCCAATGTCTAGAAGGGTTTTTCCAATGTTATCTTCCAGAATTTTTATAGTTTCAGGTCTTAGGCTTAAGTCCTTATTCCATCTTGAGTTGATTTCTGTATAAGGTGAGAGATGAGTATCCAGTTTCACTCTCCTACATGTGGCTTGCCAGTGATCCCAGCACTATTTGTTGAAAAGTCTGTCCTTTTCCCACTTTATATTTCTGTTTGCTTTGTCAAACATCAGTTGGCTGTAAGTATTTGGGTTTATTTCTGGGTTCTCTATTCTGTTCCATTGGTCTATGTGCCTATTTTTGCACAAGTACCACACTGTTTTGGTGACTATGGCCTTACAGTATAGTTTGAAATCAGGTAGTGTGATGCCTCCAGAATTGTTCTTATTGCTTAGTCTTGCTTTGGCTATCTGGGCTCTTTTTGGTTCCATGTGAATTTTAGAATTTTTTTTCTAATTCTGTGAAGAATGATGGTGGTATTTTGATGGGGATTGTGTTGACTTTTTAGATTGCTTTTGGCAGTATGATCATTTTCACAATATTGATTCTACCCATCCATGAGCATGGGATGTGTTTCCATTTGTTTGTGTCATCTATAATTTATTTCAGCAGTGTTTTGTAGTTTTCCTTGTAGAGGTCTTTCATTCCTAAGTATTTTATTCTTTTTTTTCAGCTATCTTAAAAGGGGTTGAGTTCTTGATTTGATTCTCTGCTTGGTCACTATTGGTGTATAGAAGAGCTACTGATTTGTGTACATTAATCTTGTATTGGAAACTTTGCTGAATTCTTTTATCGGTTCTAGGAGCTTTCTGGAGGATCCCTTAGGAATTTCAAGGTAAATGATCATATTGTTAGCAAACAGTGACAGTTTGACTTCCTCTTTATGGATTTGGATGACCTTTATTTCTTTCTCTTGTCTGATTGCTCTGGCCAGGACTTCCAGTACTATGTTGAAGAGGAGTGGTGAAGGCAGTCATCCTTGTCTTGTTCCTGTTCTCAGAGGGAACACTTTCAACTTTTCCCTATTCAGTATTATGTTGGCTGTGGGTTTGTCATAGATGGCGTTTATTACATTAAGCCCTTGCATGCTGGTTTTGCTGAGGGTTTTAATCACAAAGGGATGCTGGATTTTGTTGAATGCTTTTTCTGCATCTATTGAGATGATCATGTGATTTTTGTTTTTAATTCTATTTATGTGGTGTATCACATTTATTGACTTTCACATGTTAAACCATCCCTGCATCCCTGGTATGAAACCCACTTATCACAGTGGATTATCTTCTTGATATATTGTTGGATTCAATTAGCTAGTATTTTGTTAAGGATTTTAGCATCTATGTTAATCAAGGATGTCGGTCTGTAGTTTTCTTTTTTGGTTGTGTCTTTTCTTGGTTTTGGTATTAGGGTGACGCTGGCTTCATAGAATGAATTAGGGAGGGTTCCTTCTTTCTCTGTCTTGTGCAATAGTGTCAAAAGGACTGGCATCAATTCTTCTTTGAATATCTGGTAGAATTCTGCTGTGAATCCACCTGGTCCTGGACTTTTTTTGTTGGTAATTTTTTAATTATCATTTCAATCTTGCTGCTTGTTATTGGTCTGTTCAGGGTATCTAATTCTTCCTGATTTAAGCTAAGAGGGTTGTATTTTTCCAGGAATTTATCCATCCCTTCTAGATTTTCTAGTTTATGCACGTAAAGGTGTTCATAGTGGCCTTGAATGATCTTTTGTATTTCTGTGCTGTCAGTTGTAATATCTCCTGTTTCGTTTCTCAGTGAGGTTATTTAGATTTTCTCTCTTTTTCTCTTAGGTAATCTTGCTAATGGTCTATCAATTTTATTTATCTTTTCAAAGAATCAGCTTTTTGATTCATTTATCTTTTATATTTTTTGTTTCTTTCAATTTCATTTCGTTCTGCTCTGATCTTGGTAATTTCCTTTCTTCTGCTGTGTCTGGGTTTGGTTTTTTTCTTGTTTCTCTAGTTCCTTGAGGTGTGACCTTAGATTGTCTCTTTGTGCTCTTTTGGACTTTCTGATGTAGGTGTTTAGGGCTATGAACTTTCCTCTTAGCACTGCCTTAGCTATATCCCAGAGGTTTTGATAGGTTGTGTCATCATTGTCATTCAGTTCAAATAAGTTTTTAATTTCCATCTTGATATTGTTTTTGATCCAATGCTCATTCAGGAGCAGGTTATTTAATTTCCAGGTATTTGTGTGGCTTTGAAGGTTCCTTTTGGAGTTGATTTACAGTTTTATTCCACTGTGGTCTGAGAGAGTGCTTGATATAATTTCAATTTTCTTAAATGTATTGAGGCTTATTTTATGACCTATCATATGGCCTATCTTAAAGAAAGTTCCATGTGCTGTTGAATAGAATGTGTATTCTGCAGTTGTTGGATGAAATGTTCTGTATATATCTGTTACATCCATTTGTTCCAATGTATAGTTTAAATCCATTGTTTTTTGTTGATTTTCTATCTTGATGACCTATCTAGTGCTGTCAGTGGAGTACTGAAGTTCCCCACTTTTATTGTGTTGTTGTCTATCTCATTTCTTAGGTCTATTAGTAATTGTTTTATAAATTTGGGAGCTCTGGTGTTAGTTGCATATATGTATAGGATTGTGATATTTTCCTGTTGGACAAGGCCTTTTACCATTATATAATGTCCTCTGTGTCTCTTTTAACCACTGTTGCTTTAAAGTTTGGTTTTGTCTGATACAAGAATAGCTACCCCGGCTTGCTTTTGATGTCCATTCGCATGAAATGTCTTTTTCCACCCCTTTACTTTAAGTTTACATGAGTCCTTTTGTGTTAGGTGAATCTCCTGAAGGCAGCAGATAATTAGTTGGTGAGCTCTTATCCATTCTGTGGTTCTGTATCTTTTAAGTGGAGTATTTAGGCCATTTACATTCAATGTTAGCATTGAAATGTGAGGTACCATTGCATTCATCATGCTCTTTGTTGCCTGCATACTTTGGGTTTGTTTTTTGGTTTTGCTTTTTAAACTTGTATTTTTGTTTTATAGGTCCTGTGCGATTTATGCTTTAAAGAGGTTCTGTTTTGATGTGTTTTCAGGATTTGTTTCAAGATTTAGAGCTCCTTTTAGCAGTTCTTGTAGTGGTGGTTTGGTTATGGTGAATTCTCTCAGCATTTGTTTGTCTGAAAATGACTGTATCTTTCCTTCATATATGAGGGATGTTTCACTGGATACAAAATTCTTGGCTGATAACTGTTTTGTTTGAGAAGGCTGAAGATAGGACCCCAATCCCTTCTACCTTATAGGGTTTCTGCTGAGAAAGCTGCTGTTTATCTGATAGGTTTTCCTTTATAGGTTACCTGGTGCGTCTGTCTCATAGCTCTTAAGATTCTTTCCTTCGTCTTAACTTGGGATAACCTGATGACAATGTGCCTAGGCAAAGATCTTTTTGTGATGAATTTCCCAGGTGTTCTTTGTGCTTCTTGTATTTGCATGTCTAGGTCTCTAGCAAGGCCAGGGAAGTTTTCCTTGATTATTCCCCCAAATATGTTTTCCAAGCCTTTAGAATTGTCTTCTTCCTCAGGAACACTGATTATTCTTAGGTTTGGTCATTTAATACAATCCCAGACTTCTTGGAGGCTTTGTTCATATTTTCTTATTCTTTTTTCTTTGTTTTTGTTAGATTGGGTTAATTTGAAGACCTTGTCTTCAAGCTCTGAATTTCTTTCTTCTACTTGTTTAGTTCTATTGCTGAGACTTTCTAGAGCGTTTCACATTTCCAAAAGTGTGTCCAAAATTTCCTGATTTTTTTACTGGTTTTTCTTTAGGCTATTTCCTTTAATATTTCTCCCTTCACTTCTTGTATCGTTTTTTGAATTTCCTTGCATTGGGCTTTGCCTTTCTCTGGTCCCTCCCTGTTTAACTTAATAGCTAACTTCCTGAATTCTTTTTCAGATAAATCAAGGATTTCTTCTTGGTTTGGATCCATTGCTGGTGAACTAGTGTGATTTTAGTGGGGGGTGTTGATGAGCCTTGTTTTGTCATCTTACCAGGACTTGGTTTTCTGGTTCCTTCTCATTTGGGTAGGCTCTGTCAGAGGGAAGGTCTAGGACTGAAAGCTGTTATTCAGATTTTCTTGTCCCATGGGGTGTTCCCTTAAAGTAGTACTCTCCTACTTTTCCTGTGGATGTGTCTTCCTGTGAGCCAACTGCAGTGATTGTTGTCTCTCTTCTGGGTCTAGCCACCTAGTGAGTCTACCCAGCTCTGGGCTGGTACTGGGGGCTGTCTGCACAGAGTCCTGTGATGTGAACCATCTCTGGGTCTCTCAGCCATGGATACCAGCGCCTGTTCCAGTGGAGGTGGCGAAGGGTGCAGTGGACTCTGTGGGGGTCCTTAGCTTTGGTGGTTTAATGCTCTATTTTTGTGCTGGTTGGCCTCCTGCCAGGAGGTGGTACTTTCTAGAAAGCATCAGCTATAGTAGTGTGGAGAGGAACCGGCAGTGGGCAGGGCCCTAGAACTCCCAAGATTATATGTCCTTTTGAGAGGTGAAGCTGGCTGGGCTTCTGAGTCAGGTGGGGACTTGGAGAAATTTTCTGTCTAGCTAAAGGATTGTGAATGCACCAATCAGCGCTCTGTAAAAATGCACCAATCAGTGTTCTGTGTCTAGCTAAAGGTTTGTAAACACACCAATCAGCACGCTGTAAAAACGGACCAATCAGCACTTTGTAAAAATGGACCAATCAGCACTCTGTAAAATGGACCAATCAGCGCTCTGTAAAATGGACCAATCAGCAGGATGTGGGCGGGGCCAAATAAGAGAAATAAAAGCTGGCCACCTGAGGCGGCAGCAGCAACCCACTTGGGTGCCCTTCCAGGCTGTGGAAGCTTAGTTCTTCCACTCTTCACAATAAATCTTGCTGCTATTCGCTCTTTGGGTCCACACTAGCTTTATGAGCTGTAACACTCACTGCAAAGGTCTGCAACTTCACTCCTGAAGTCAGCGAGATCATGAACCCACCAGGAGGAACAAATAACTCCAGATGTGCCACCTTTAAGAGTTGTAACGCTCACTGCAGCTTCACTCCTGAAGTCAGTGAGACCACGAACCCACCGGAAGAAAGAAACTCTGGACACACCATCTTCAAGAACTGTAACATTCACCACGAGGGTCCGCGGCTTCATTCTTGAAGTCAGGGAGACCAAGAACCCACCAGAATTCTGGACACATTTTGGTGCCCAATGTGGGGCTATCACCAAGCGGTGAGTACCACCAGATCCCTTTTGCTTGCTATTCTGTCCTATTTTTCCTTAGAATCCAGGGGCTAAATACCGGGCATTTGTCAGCCAGTTAAAAGTGAATAGCGCAGCCACTGGACTAAAGACACAGGTGTCAGACTTTCTGGGAAAGGGCTCTCTAACAACCCCTGACTCTCCAGAGTTGGGAGTGTTGGTTTTCCTTGAACCAGCTTCCGCTTTTTCTGTACTTCTGGGCTGAGCTGAGGGTCGACAGAAAGGAAAGCCGTTCAGCTCTGGGGTCTCACAACAAGTTGGTTGACCCTGCAGCCATTAGCAGAACTCTCAAAGTCATGTCGTCCAAGAGAGACTCGCCCATCTGTCCTATCTATCCTGACCCCTGCCTCCTGGATCCTAATGCCTGCCAGACAAACTTCCTCTCACCTCTCTTCTCCGATTCTAGTCCCACTTCTAAAAACCACTCCCGGCCGGGCGCAGTGGCTCAAACCTGTAATCCCAGCACTTTGGGAGGCCAAGACAGGCAGATCACAAGCTCAGGAGATCGAGACCATCCTGGCTAACCCGGTGAAACCCTGTCTCTACTAAAAAATACAAAAAACTAGCCAGGTGAGGTAGCGGGTGCCTGTAGTCCCAGCTACTCAGGACGCTGAGGCAGGAGAATGGCGTAAACCTGGGAGGCGGAGCTTGCAGTGAGCTGAGATCCAGCCACTGCACTCCAGCCTGGGTGACAGAGGGAGACTCTGTCTCAAAAAAAAAAAAAAACAAAAAAACACTCCCTGTCTCTGGTGCTTTTCTAGTTTCTCCTATAAGAATTATTTCTAGTATAAACTTCAGGACTCTGTCACCTTCTTTAGGCACCCAGGCTCACCAATCAGAAAGACATAATTTTTGCCCAAAGCCCCATCGTAAAGGGGGGGACTATCTGGAAGTCTAGGATCCCTCCTCAGGCAAGCAGGCCTAACAAAAGCTATTCCTGAAGCTAGGATATGGGGAGCCTCAAAAATTGTATCCTTCCTAGTCATACAAGTGAGGACAAAAGGCATCACTCTTCCAACTCTCTCGAATGGTTCCTAGTAAATACAAAATGGTTTTTTCTCCAATGGGAAAATAGAACACAGGGAGCCATTCAGTTTGCTCCCAACACCCCTTTCCAGTCACTCACCAAAGCTACCTTGGCAAGTACTCTAGGAGTATGGGAAAATGAAAACAACAAACTCACACACCTTTTTAACATACACAACCAGTTCTATCTACCCAGCCAAGGTATATTCTTCTTATGTGGAACGTCACCCTATATTTGCCTCCCCACTAACTGGACAGGCATCTGCACCTTAGTCTTTCAAGTCCCAACATTAACATTGCCCCAGGAAATCAGACCCTATTAGTACCCCTCAAAGCTCAAGTCTGTCAGCACAGAGCCATACAGCTAATACCCCTACATAATAGGGTTAGGAATGGCTACTGCTACAGGAACCAGAATAGCCAGTTTATCTATTTCATTATCCTAGTACCACACACTCTCAAAGGATTTCTCAGACGGTATGCAAGAAATAACGAAATCTATCCTTACTCTACAATCCCAAATAGACTCTTTGGCAGCAGTGACTCTCCAAAACCACCGAGGCCTAGACCTCCTCACTGCTGAGAAAGGAGGACTCTGCACCTTAGGAGAAGAGTGTTGTTTTTACACTAACCAGTCAGGGATAGTACAAGATGCCACCTGGCCTTTATAGGAAAAGGCTTCTGAAATCAGACAACGCCTTTCAAACTCTTATATCAACCTCTGGAATTGGGCAACATGGCTTCTTTCTGGGTCCCGTGGCAGCCATCTTGCTATTACTTGCCTTCGGTCCCTGTATTTTTAACCTCCTTGTCAAATTTGTTTCCTCTAGAATCGGGGCCATCAAGCTACAGATGGCCTTACAAATGGAACGCCAAATGTTAGTTAGCTCAACTAACAACTTCTACTGAGGACCCCTGAACCGACCCGCTGGCCCTTTCACTGCCCTAAAGAGTTCCCCCCGGAGGACACTACAACTGTAGGGCCACTTCTTTGCCCCTATTGAGCAGGAAGTAGCTAGAGCAGTCATCACCCAATTCCCAATAGCAGTTGGGGTGTCCTGTTTAGAGGGGGGATTGAGAGGTGAAGCCAACTGGGCTTCTGGATTGGGTGGGGACTTGGAGAACTCTTCTCTCTAGCTAAAGAATTGTAAATGCGGCCGGGCGCAGTGGCTCAAGCCTGTAATCCCAGCACTTTGGGAGGCCAAGACGGGTGGATCGCGAGGTCAGGAGATCGAGACCATCCTGGCTAACACAGTGAAGCCCCGTCTCTACTGAAAAAATACAAAAAAACTAGCTGGGCGATGTGGCAGGCGCCTGTAATCCCAGTTGCTCAGGAGGCTGAGGCAGGAGAATGGTGTAAACTCACGAGGCAGAGCTTGCAGTGAGCTGAGATGCAGCCACTGCACTCCAGCCTAGGCGACAGAGCAAGACTCCGTCTCAAAAAAAAAAAGAAAAAAAGAATTGTAAATGCACCAATCAGCACTCTGTGTCTAGCTAAAGGTTTGTAAACGCACCAATCAGCACTCTGTAAAAACAGACCAATCAGCACTCTGTAAAATGGACCAATCAGCAGGACATGGGCGATGCCAAATAAGGGAATAAAAGCTGGCCACCCCAGCCAGCAGAAGCAACCTACTCGGGTGCCCTTCCACAGTATGGAAGCTTTGTTCTTTCACTCTTCAAAATAAATCTTACTGCTGCTCACTCTTTGGGTCTGTACTACCTTTATGAGCTGTAACACTCACTGCAAAGGTCTGCGGCTTCACTCCTGAAGTCAGCAAGACCACCAAACCCACCCAAAGGAAGAAACTCCGGACACATCTGAATATCTGAAGGAACAAACTCCAGACACACTATCTTTAAGAACTGTAACACTCACCACGAGGGTGCGCGGCTTCATTCTTGAAGTCAGCAAGACCAAGAACCCACTGGAAGGAATGAATTCTGGACACACTTTGTCTACAGCTACCAGGTTGGGTAGGGAAGGACCATCAGTTGGGGGCAAGGCTAGGCATGTATGAGCTCAGACTCACCTTGGGCAGGTCTTGCTCTGGCTGCTATGGGGGATGGGGGTGAGATTCCCAGGTCACTGGAGTCATGTACCTGGAAGGATTATGGCTGCCTCTGCTGAGTCATGCAGGTTGTCAGGGAAGAGGGGAAAAGCCAGTCACAGGGCTTATCCAACTCCCATGCAAACCCAAGGGCCAGTCTCACTCCCACCGTGCCCCCTGCAACAGCCCCAAATCTGTTTCCAGGCGGAGGGTAAGTTGAGCTTGAAAACTTGCCCAAGGCTTTCTGCCTCCCAATTGGGAAAGAAAAGGCCTTTCGTTCTTCCCCTGCCTGTGAAGTCTGCAAGCCAGATTTGTGCCCTCCCCCGAGTTCTGGCCGAGAGGCGTCTTGCCTGGTTCAAATTGTTACAAAGTTTAGCTAGAAAAGTCCTTGCTCCTGTGGAGTTTCACTCCCTACTCTTCTGGCCACCCTCCTGAGGGATCCCGGTGGTGCCAGGCAGGAATGGGCTGCTTGGGGATCCATTGAGCTCCCAGGGCCTTCCTGCTGCTTCCTCTACCCCTGTATTTCGCTCGGTTCAGCTCTCTAACTTGACTCAGCTTCAGGTAAAGTCAAGAACTTCCTCAAACAGACCTTCAGTTTCTCCCTTGGGGGTGTGTGTTCAGGGGAGGAGAGTCTCCCTTTCCCACTTCTGCAATGGGGGCACTCAACAGTATTTGGGGTGTCTCCCAGGTCCCGCAGGAGCAGTCCACTTCCTTCAGAGGGTCTGTGGGACGGTCCTCTCAGGATTGCTGGTTTGTTCTTGCAGTCGATCTGGGGCTAAAATTCACAATGCAAGCCTCCACATGCTGCTCTATCCAGAGCTGCAATCTAGTCCTGCTTCCTGTCCGCCATGATCCCTTGTATTGCTAAGTTACTAAGAATGTTTTTGCCTATATTCACAAGGGATATTAATCCGTAGATTCCTTTTTTATACTGTCTCCTCTGGTCTTGCTCTCAGGGTAATACTACTAACTTCATAAAATAGACTTGAAAGTGTTCTCTTCTGTTTTCTGGAATATATTTTATAGATTTTTTTAAATTCTTCTTTAAACATTTAGGAGAATTCTCTAGCAAAATCATCTGGGCATGGAGATTTAATTTTTGAGAAATTTCAAATTAAAATTTTTGGTTTCCTTAATAGTTTGTAGGGCTAGTACAAAATATCTATTTGTGATAGTGTGTGTTTTTTGAAGAATTGATCCATTTCATCTAGGTTGTTAAATTTATAATTTTGATTTCCTTAATAGTTATAGGGCTAGTAAAAAGATCTATCTGTGGTATTAAATGTTCGTGTTTTTTTGAAGAATTGATTTATTTCATCTAGATTGTCAAATTTATGTGTGTAGAGTTGTTCAAAATACTCCCTTATTATTATTTTGGTGTCTGCAGGTTCGGTAGTGGTATCTCCTGTTTCATTACTGATAATAGTAATCTTTTCTCTCATGCATTCTCTCTCTCTCTCTCTCTCTCTCTCTCTCTCTCTCTCTCTCTCTCTGGTCTTATCAAGGAACTAGCCCTTTGCTTCACTGATTTTCTCCATTGTTTTCCTGTTTCCAATTTCACTGATTTTGCCTCTTATTTGTATAATTTTTTTCTTCTGCCTTGGATTTAGTTTTCTCTTCTTTATCCAGGTTCTTGAGATGGGAGCTTCAATTATTGATTTAGACCTCTTTTCTAATGTACTCATTTAGTGCTATATATGTCCCTCTCAGCCCACCTTTAGTTGTGTCCCATAAATTTGGATATGTTGTGTTTTCATTTTCATTCAGTTTAAGGTACTTGTTCATCCTTTTCAGACTTCCTCTTTGACTCAAGGACTCTATAGAAGTGTGTTGCTTAGTTTTCAAGTGTATGGAGATTTTACTATTATCTTTCTATTATTAATTTCTAGTTTGATTCCATTTTTGTCTGTGAACAAAATTGTCTCTGTATGATTTCTTTTAAATTTGTTGAGATTTGTTTTATGGCCCAGAATGTAGTCCATCTTGGCATATATTCTGTTGGCACTTGAAAAGAATGTATAGGGCCAGGCGTGGTGGCTCACTCCTATAATTCCAGCACTTTAGGAGCACCCAAGGCAGGTGGATCACCTGAGGTCAGAAGTTTGAGACCAGCATGGCCAACGTGGTGAAACCCCATCTCTACTAAAAATACAAAATTAGCCAGGTGTGTTGGCTCACGCCAGTAATCCCAACTACTTGGGAGGCTGAGGTAGGAGAATTGCTTGAACCTAAGGGGTGGAGGTTGCAGTGAGCCGAGATTACGCCATTGCACTTCAGCCTGTGTGACAAGAGCGAAACTCCATCTAAAAGAAAATAAAAAAGAAACGCTGATCTTCTCCAGAAACACATCACGGACACACCCAGAAATAACACTTTACCAGCTATCTGGGGATCCCTTAACTCAGTCAAGTCGATAAGTAAATGAACTGTCACAGATATTTAACAGTTGTTGTTGTTGTTGTTGTTGACACAGGGTCTCACTCTGTGTCACTCCACCCAGGCTGGAGTGCAGTAGTGTGATCTCAGCTCACTGCAACCTCTGTCTCTAGGGTTCAAGCAATTCTTGTGGCTCAGTCTCTCAAGTGGCTGGGATTCCAGGCATGTGCCACCATACCTGGCTAATTTTTGTATTTTTAGTAGAGACAGGGTTTCACCATATTGTCCAGGCTGGTCTCAAAGTCCTGGCCTCAAGTGAACCACCCAGCTTGGCCTCCCAAAGTGCTGGGATTACAGGTGTAAGCCACCGTGCCTGGCCAACAGTTCTTTCCTTAATGCACCTGAAAAATTGCTCCATTTCCTTCTGGCCTCCATGATTTCTGATGAGAAACTTTTTTCTCATTCAGGTTGTTTCTCTTGTATAAGAAAAACATTTTTCCCTAGCTGCTTTCAAGGTTTTTTTTTTTTTTTTTTTGTATTTAGTTTTCAAAAGTTTAGTTATGATGTGTCTTGGAATGAATTTCTTTGGGTTTATCTATTTTGGGATGTGTTCACCTTCTTGAATATTTAGGCTTATGTCTTTTGCCAGATTTGGGAATTTTCAGCCATTATTTCTTCATATACTTTTCAAGTCCTGCCCTTTTATTTCCTCTCTCTAAGACCCATGATAGGAATGTTGGATCTTTTGTTGTAGTCCCATGAATTCCTGAGACCCTGCTCCTTTTATTTTCAGTCTATTTTTTTTCTATTGTTCATATTGGTTAATTTCCTTTTTTTTTTTTTTGACAACGTCTTGCTCTGTCACCCAAGCTGGAAGTACAATGGCGTGATCTTGGCTCACTGCAACCTCTGCCTCCTGGGTTCAAGCTGTAAGAAGTAACATAGAGGTTCCTCTTCAAAAACGGTCCTCCCCATCTAATTAAGAATAAATAGTAACTTCTCTTAAAAACAAAAAGTATTCAAAGACCTGTGCTAACATTCTTAAATATCTACTAGCCGTAATAAAGAAATCAATGTACTTTATGTTCTTAACTCCCACAATTTAGCCTAAATACTTGCCCTGGCATACTTATAACTGGTCCAAGCAAGCATTAGGTCACAGCCTGTTCCTCTTCCTTACTTAAAGGTGTTTTTACCTTTCTCAGCATTCCACAAGTTACCTCCTCCTTCCTTTGTTCTCCTCTGCCTTTGCCTCTTTTAGAAAGTTCTAAGTTGCTAGCCAATCGGGACAAATACAAAATACGAGGTACCGTTCCAGCCAATGGAAACTGGACATAGCAGTATGGTAAACACGTCAGGCGTCAGGTTATAAATGACCCTGTCTCCTTTGTTCAGCATACTCTTGTAACAAAACTGGTGGCAACTGTACCCTTTCTACAAAAAGTATAAAAATGACCTTACTGAGAACATTAAATTTATGTTCAAGTACTATTTCTTTACAGCACCAGGGAAGAAACATTTCAAACAAAGCGATTCTCCTGCCTCAGCCTCCCGAGTAGCTGGGATTACAGGTGCCTGCCACCACGCCCAGCTAACTTTTTCTATTTTTAGTATAGATGGAGTTTCACCATGTAGGCCAGGCTGGTCTCAAACTTCTGACCTCATGATCCACCCACTTTGGCCTCCCAAAGTGCTGGGACTACAGGTGTGAGCCACCACGCCCGGCCCATATTCGTTATTTTATAATATTCTGTCTTTGAGTTCACTTGTCCCTCTACTTCCTCTGCTCAGCCTCCATTCTGCTGTTGAGCTCATCTATTAGGTTTTTCGTTAGCTCTTCTATATATTCTTTATTTCTTTTCATCTTTTATTTTATTTTATGAAACTTACTTTTTTTTTTGCTGAGACTATCTTTTTTCTCTCTTTATAATATTTTGTATTTATATTCTAGTTTTTTATTTTACTGCCTACAGCCCTCTTAAGAATTTTTTTCTTTTTTTAAATCATGTTCATAATTGCTCACTGAAGTATCTTTATGATGGCTGCTTTAACATCTTTAACAGTTGAATGTAACGTCTGTGTCATCTTGCTGTTGGTATCTATCAATTGTCTTCTTTCATTCTGCTGGAGATCTTCCTGGTTCTTGGTAGGATGAGTGCTTTTTGATTGAAATCTGCACATTTGGGGTATTATGTTAGGAGACTCTGGATCTTACTTAACCCTTCAGTTTAGTTACCTTTTCCTGATACCACTCCAGCAGGGGGAAGAGAGGGCTGCTGCCTCATTACTGCTGGCTGGGGGTAGAAGTCCAGGTTGCCACCATTGACACCAGAAGGGGGTTCCTCATGACTGCTGCTCAAGAGTGGGAGCTTCAGCCCTCTGCTAGGCTTCTGCTGCTCTCTCCTGGGTGGGAGGGGCCGGAGTGCCTCATTATTGATCCCCACAGGGTCCCACTGACACCAGGTCCAGGGTGACCTCATTACTGCCAGGCAGTGGTGGCAGTCCTGACTCTCTCTTTGGCCTCCTCTGACACTACCCCAGCCAGCTTCCTCCTAACCTTCCCTGACACCACCTGGGATGGGAAGGGGGTGAAGGAGGGCAGGGTTGAGGTGCTCGAAGAGGGTGGAAGTCTGGGCTCCCCACTCAGCCTTTGCTGGCACAGGTGGTGTGGGTCCACCACCTATTCTGTGGTGTTTGACTGGAGTGGAGCAATTATTTTCTCAAAGTTCTTTGTCTTGCTAGGCTGCCACTTTTCTGGTGGCTGGCTAGAAAGAGCGCGTTTCTGTTGGGCCTTGTGTGCCCCTGTTGGCTCTTATACATTGCCCACTCCTCCAGCACCCCATCTGGTATATATCAGGCAAAAAGAAACCCCAAGGAACTTCTTCAGGTCCTGAGGTCCCCAGTTGTTCTGCCTTCTCCCCACCTTGAAGTATCATCTTGCATTTGTTTTGTATGTAAGGTTCAAGGTGTTTAGTTATACTTAGCAAGGACAGAAAGAAGCACACCCATGTCATCTTCCTGGAACTAGATGACTTCTTGAGTCCCATTTACATCTTTTGTGTCCCTGCTCGGCACACTTAATCTTCCCTCCCCCTTCTTGAACATATGGAATATAGTTAAAATGACTGTGTTTATTATCCTTGTCTTCTAATTCTGTCATCTGTGTCTTTTCTGGGTCTGTCTATGTGGATTGATTTTCCTCCCCATTGTGGGTCACATTTTCCTGCTTTTTTTCATTGCCTGGAGATTTTCTTATTGAATGCCAGGTATTGTGAATTTTACCTTGTTTGGGCACTGGATATTTGTATTCCCACAGACTATCTTGAGCTTTGTTCTGTGATGCAGCGAAGATACTTAAAAACAGTTTGATCCTTCAGGGTTTGTTTTTAAGCCTTGTTGGATGGATCAGAGAGGCCTTTACTCTAGGGCTAGTTTCCCCTACTCCCAAGTGCACCACCAGATGTCCGTCCTGGCTGATGGGAACCCAAATGATTCCAGCACGCCACGAGCTATGGAGATTGTTCCCTCCAGTCCTTCAGGTGGCCTTCTCCAGCCTTGAGTGCTATCTTTGCATGCATTAGCTGATCAGTATTTGCTGAAGATGCAAGAGGGACTCTCACAAGAGCTGAAACTGTCTCTCTCCAGTTAGCGCTCTCCTCTTCCATGTTCTGCATGTGAATGCCAGCCACTTTGGCCTCGGCAAACTCCCCACTCCATCTCCTCAACTCAGAGACACGATGGGGCTCCAAAGAGGTCACTCCTCAATAAACTTTTCTGGAAACTCTCCAGGCAGTAAGCCAAGGCAGCCGAAGGGCTCACCTTGTTTGTCTCCCTGTCTCGGAGGTCACTCTCTTGTACTGCCCGATGTGTCATGTCTGAAAACCACTTTTAGACTTTTTTTGGCTGTTTTTATTATTATTATTATTATTATTATTATTATCATCATCATCTCAGGCAGCAGGGGAAATCTGGTCCCTGTTACTCCAACTTAGCTAGAAGCAAAGTCTCCCAAAGACATAATTTTAAGTGAGCAAAACAAATTGTTAACAAAATCACGTGTCACTTAACAACAGGGACACAGTCCGAGAAATGCATCATTAGGTGATTTTATTGTTGTGCAATCACCGGAGACTGCACTTACACAAACCTAGATGGGATAGCCTATCACACAGCAGACTACATGGTATGGCCTATTGCTCCTAAGCTACAAATGTCTATAGCATGTAACTGCCCTGAATACAGTAGGCAACTGCAACACAAATACCATTGTATCTAAAAGTAACACAAACCGTAACACAAATTTGTAACACAAATACCATGGTATCTAAAAGTATCTAGACATAGAAAAAGTACAATAAGAATACAGTAGAAAAGGTTGCAAAATGGTACACCTGTATAGGGCACTGTGTTAGTCAGTTCTTTCATTGCTACAAAGAAATACCTGAGGTTGGGTAATGTGTAAAGAAAGGAGGTTTAATGGGCTCATGGTTCTGCAGGCTTTACAGGAAGCATGGTGCTGGCATCTGCTTCTGGTGAGGCCTCAGGAAGTGAACAATCAATCATGGCAGAAGGCAATGGGGAGCCAACATGTCACATGGCGAGAGCAGGAGCAATGGGCAGGGGAGGTCCCAGACTTTTTTTTTTTTTTTTTTTTTTTGGAGATGGAGTCTCACTCTGTCACCCAGGCTGGAGTGCAGTGGCGCAATCAAGGCTCACTGCAGTCTACACCTCCTGGGTTCAAGCGATTCTCCTGCCAGCTTCCCGAGTAGCTGGGACTAGAGGTGCCCGCCACCATGTCTGGCTACTTTTTCATATTTTAGTAGAGACAGGGTTTCACCATGTTGCCCAGGCTGGTCTCAAACTCCTGAGCTCAGGCAATCTGCCCTCCTTGGCCTACCGAAGTGCTAGGATTACAGGCATGAGCCACCTTGCCTGGCTGGTCCCAGACTTTTAAACAATCAGATCTCTAGTGAGCCAGCTGAACGAGAACTCACTTATCATCAAGGGGATATCAAGGGTATGGTGCTAAGATCCTCCCATGATCCAATCACTTCCCACCAGGCCCCATCCAACACTGGGGATTACACTGCAACATGAGATTTGGAGGTGACAAACATCCAAACCATATCAGGCACTTCCCATGAATGGAGCCTGCAGGACTAGAAGTTGCTCTGGGTGAGTGCGCGAATGAGTGGTAAATGAATGTGAAGGCCTAGGACATTACCATACACTAATGTAGACTTTATAAACACTATACCCTTAGGCTATGCTAAATTTATTTTTTTATTCTTTTTTATTTTATTTTATTTTATTTTTTGAGGCAGAGTCTTGTTCTATCGCCCGGACTGGAGGGCAGTGGCATGATCTAGGCTCACTGCAACCTCCACCTCCCAGGTTCAAGCAAATCTGCCTCGGCCTCCTGAGTAGCTGGGATTACAGGCATGCACCACCACACCTGGGCTAATTTTTGTATTTTTAATAGAAATGGGATTTCACCATGTTGGCCAGGCTGGTCTCGAACTCCTGACCTCAGGTAATCCACCCACCTCAGCCTCCCCCAAGTACTGCGATTACAAGCGTGAGCCACTGCACCTGGCCTTTAATTTTCTTTCTTCAATAATAAATTAACCTTACTACTGTAACTTTTTTACTTTATAAACTTTTTAATTTTTTTAACTTCTTGACTTTTACCAATATTTTATACTGCATGTAATTAAATATGGGCTACACTGCTTCTCCTGCAAATAGGTGATCAGAACATGGACAGGAAGGACACACCAATTTCTATTCCTCTGAGAAGGGTGCTGGGGATAGGGCTGGGGTCTAAACTGTGTTCATGTGTTTTCTTAACTAAAACATTTGAAAAAAAAAAAAAGAATCTGAAGCCATTATAGTAGAACAATGTTAATATTTATTCAGTCTGGGAGGTGGGTACGTGGATGTTTGAACTTTGAAATATCTTAGAATTTTTAAATATTGTTCTGTGAAAAGAAGGGAAAGAAAAAATGGAGAATGTTACTTCTATTTTATAATTTGTCTAGCAGGTTTTCTGGTCTTCACCAGAAAACCCCTAAAAAGAAAAAGAAAAGAAAAAATTATTTTAATGGAGAGCGTCACCATGAGATACAAATGTACCCATGGGAGGGAGAGGCAGCAGTTCTGGAGGAGAAGGTAGGGGCTGGTGCAGGTCCTTCTAGGTTAAGTATACACCCTCAACATTGTCCCAACCTTCCCTGAGAACTCTCAGGAACTGACACCACAGACCAGAAAATGCCACAGCTTGTCATTCCAAAGACACAAGGCAGTACTGACCCTCCTTCCCTCCTTCCACCCAGTTTCTCCCATCAGGAGTGTCCTCCCATCCTACCCCACCACACTCCAACCCACAGACAAGGACCAGCTCAAAGGCCCCCTCTTCCCTGAAGCTGCATGTCCTAGTTCATTTGCATTGCTATAAAGGAATATTTGAGACTGAGTAATTTACAATTAAGAGGAGTTTATTTGGCTCACAGTGCTGCAGGCTGTACACGAAGCATAGTGCCGGCATCTGCTTCTGGTGATGGCCTAGGAAACTTACAATCATGGCAGAAGGGGAGTCAGCGTGTCACATGGAGAGAGCAGGAGCAAGAGAGAGAGGAGGGAGTTCCGGGCTCTTTTAAACAGGCAGATCTTACATGAACTCATAGAACAAGAACTCATTCATTATGCATATTTAGAGTGAGAACTCACTCATTACACGAGCACAGCACCAAGCCATTCATGAGGGATCTGCCCCATGACGCAAACACTTCCCATTAGGCCCACCTCCAACCTTGAAGGTCACATTTCAACATGAGATTTGGAGGGAACAAGCCATCCAAACCATATCACCTTATCAACTGGGAGGTCCTCTTGGTCCCAAATGACAGAGGAGCAAACCTGCCAGCTTACACAAAGGGGAGAGGGGGGAGATGCTTGGCTCACATGACATAACACGGAAGGGGCAGGGGCAGGGACCTCAGGGATGACTTGAGACAGGTACCGAGCATCTCTGAGCCTCTCTCTGTGTCTTTCTCATTTTCACAGTCTCTCCCCACATGGCTTGGGGCAGCCTCAATTTTCCTCGTAATCCTTACCACTTGATGAGAGCTACAAAGGGCCTTTTGCCTCCTTCTGAAGTTTTCAAACACCTGAAGGAAAGCTCAAGTGGATGTATTGTGATTACCTTGGCTGGAGTTATCTGCTCACTCCTGTAGCCTGGGCAGTGGCCTTTTCTGCTACAGACAATGGGGGATGGACTGGGCAAACCAAACCAATTGCCAATACAACTCCTGTCACTTTCTTTTTTTTTTTTTTCTTTTCCTTGAGACAGAGTCTTGCTCTGTCACTCAGGTTAGAGTGCAATGGTGCAATCTCGGCTCACTGCAAGCTCCACCTCCTGGGTTCATGCCATTCTCCTGCCTCAGCCTCCCAGGTAGCTGGGACTACAGGCACCAGCCACCAAGCCACCACATCCAGCTAAATTTTTGTATTTTTAGTAGAGACAGGGTTTCACCGTGTTAGCCAGGATGGTCTCGATCTCCTGACCTCATGATCTGCCCGCCTCGGCCTCCCAAAGTGCTGGGATTACAGGCATGAGCCACCACGCCCGGCCTAAAACTCCTGTAACTTTCCAAAACAATTCTCTTCTCTCTCCTCTGAGTCCCAAGAAAAGTTTTTTGTCCCACTCTTCATTCAGTGACATCTAATCAAAAGGATTCATTGAATACTGTGCTTACCATGTGCCCAGAGGGACAAAGATGACTAGAAACAGGCCATGTCCTTGAGGAACAGGGGAACAAGGTGTGTAAAAGGATTGTTGCAATGCAATATGGGAAGTGTAGTAATAGATACATGTTACTAGGTGTGTGGGAAAATAAGATGACTTGGAGAGGGGGCATTCAAATTAGATTCTTTTTGTGGCTTTATCTAATCTTTTTTAAACAGTTTTATTGAGGTATAATTGATATGCAAAGAAGTGCACATATTTAATGTGTAAAATTTGATGACTGGGACATATGCAAACACCCATGATACCATCATCAAAATCAAGGTAATAGACATGTCCGCCACCTCCCAAAGTTTCCCTGGGTCCCTTTGTTTTTGTTTTTGGTGTTTTGGTTTGGCTTGGTTTTGGTGGTTAAAAAACCACTTAATATGGTAGTTTTGGCCAGGTGCGGTGGCTCATTCCTGTAATCCCAGCACTTTGGTAAGCCAAGGAGGGTGGATCACCTGAGGTCAGGAGTTAGAGACCAGCCTGGCCAACATGGTGAAACCCCGACTCTATTAAAAATACAAAAAATTAGCCAGGCATGGTGGTACATGCCTGTAATCCCAGCTACTTGGGAAGCTAAGGCAGGACAATCACTTGAGCCCAGGAGGTGGAGGCTGCAGTAAGGCGAGATCGTGTCACTGCACTCCAACCTAGGCAGCCGAGAGAGACTCTGCCTCAAAAACAAACAAACAAACAAAAAACACTTAACATGAGATCTACCGTCTTATATTTTGAAGTTCACAAGCTGTATTGCTAACTGTGCGCACTATGTTGTATAGCTGGTCTCTAGAACGAAGGCATCTTGCATAACTGAAACCTTATACCCACTGGACAACAACTTTCCATTTCCCCCATGCTCCAGCTCCTGGCAACTATTGAATTCTCTGTTTCTATGAGCTTGACTATTACAGAGACCTCATAGAAGTAGGATCATGCAGTATTTGTCCTTCTGTGATGGGCTTGTTTCACTTCGAATAATGTCCTTCCATGTTGTCGCAGATGGCAGGATTTCCCTCTTTTTAAGACTGAGTAATATCCCACTGTATGTATATGCCACATTTGTCAGTATCAAGTATTTATCTGTCAATATCAAGTTAGATCTTGAAGAATAAATAGGCGCTTTCTAGGTGCATGGTGCTAGCTAGATGCATGAGCTGGCAAAAGTGGTGGAGTGTGGGGGACCCATTAGAGACAAGAAAATGTGGCCAGGCAGGGTGGTTCATGCCTGTAATCCCAGCACTTTGGGAGGCCGAGGCAGGTGGATCATGAGGTCAAGAGTTCGAGACCAGCCTGACCAACATGGAGAAACCCCATCTCTACTAAAAATACAAAAATTAGCTGGCATGGTGGCACTTGCCTGTAATCCCGGCTCGGGAGGCTGAACCAGGCAGATCACCTGAGCTCAGGAGTTCGAGACCAGCTGGCCAACATGGTGAAACCCCGTCTCTACTAAAAACACAAAAATTAGTTGGGTGTGGTGGCACATACCTGTGATCCCAGCTACTCGGGAGGCTGAGGCAGGAGAATCGCTTGAACCCAGGAGGCGGAGGTTGCAGTGAGCCGAGATCACGCCACTGCACTCCTGCCTGGGTGACAAGAGCAAAATTCCATCTCAAAAAAAAAAGAGAGAAAGAAAAAAGTCATTAGCTGGAGTATAAGCTCATGTTAGCAGTGCTTTATCCTGATGGCAATGGCAGATGGACTTGGAAGTGGGGAGGGGCCCTGAAGATAAAAATCAATTAGGAAGCTATTGTAATAGCCCAATGAGAGATGGTCCATCTACTGGGGCACATCCTGCTTTTACATTTGTACTATGGTAATTACGGACTTGGACTTGTTTTACATTGCCCACAGAACACATACACAGAAGATAGTAAGTTGCTCAAAAGCAGGAAAACAAGTATCATTGTTTCACCATAGGGGACATTTATTATTTGTCTTCCCAGAATAGATCCCCTTTCCTTTGTGGAAGGACTAATGCCCTATTGCAACTTTGTGGTGTGCCAGGAACTGTCTATCACAATACTAAGTGATCACATGACCCTATCCCAGCCAATTGGAGTTCTTCTCCTGGATTTAGTGCATGCACGTGTGTGTGTGTGTGTGTGTGTGTGTGTGTGTGTGTGTGTGTGTGTGTTGCTGAAGTGGGATCACGCTCTTTCCTCTCTGGTCAGGAGACTATAAAGATGTAAACCTGAGCTACCTGTGGCCATGATTCCAGGCCCCTAAGAACTGCCAGCCTGAGCGAACAGAGGTAAGAGGGAAGGATTTGAATCCCCGGACCCAGCTGTCCAGAGGGCCTGCTTCTCTCTGGCTCTGAGTGGGTTTTTGTTTTGTTTTGCTTTGTTTTGTTTTTTACACGAGTTACATATTTTCTACTGGTCTCTTTATTTTTTTATTTTGCAATTTAGGGCACACACACAGACTAAGTATCTGTGGTATGTCCCTCTGCCTGTCTCTTAAGGTAGTTTTAATTAGGTCCTGTCACTTCTGGCAAAAGGCCCTGGCCTAATGTATGTACCCAGGATGGCATCCTCCCATCAGACCTAACACAAAGCAGCTGCTCAAAATACATCTGGAAAGAGAAGAGCACAGAAAAACCGTCTGAAGGAGATGCTCAAACGAAGCACAATTTGATAGGCCCCACCTGTTGCTGCCATGCACCGGGCAGTTTTCCTTAGGTCAGGTGGACCAGAGAACAGCCCCACACTTAGGGAGTGCCCCCTCTTCATATATCCTAGATGCCATCCTCACTTGCCATGGGAAAAGGCATTCTTATTCACAAACCCCACCATGACTAGGCCTGCCCAGGGGATCCTCCTTTCTCTCTTTCCAAGTTTCAAAAATGCAAGAGAACTGTGAAAAGATATTCAACAAGGAATACTTTTCTATCAAGGTACAGAGGAAGCACTTGAATCCATTCAAGGAACTATGACCTCCTGGCTCCCACCACCAACCCACTTCTGGCTGAGCTAGCTCCGGTGTGCACCTTAACAGAGAAGCCTCCCTCATTACTATTTTAAAGAACAAGTTGTTCCTACCCTCATCCCCTGCTGGTACTCTCTTAGCCAACCTGGCATTATTTTCTCCACCTCTGATTATCACTGAATGTAGTATTCATATCTTAATTTTGTGTCCCCCAACCCAACCGGAATGTAAGCTCCCGGGGGCCAGGGGCTCTCAATTCTCTTCACTGTTCTATTCCCAACACCTAGGACAGTGCCCGCTACATGCTGTGTTTTCGACAAATATCTGTTTAATAAATGGAGGTGCAATTATCTAAGACTGGGAACAAGTGAATAGCATTTTGTGATTGAGAGAGTAGGCTGAGGAGAGATCTGACTTCAGGTCTCCAGGAGCTTAAAATGAGCAAGAACTTGATATGCTCCATCTTCAGGTGGACTAAAAGAAGAAATGGGACCAATAGGACTCATCACACTTTTAGGTCCAAGCTAGTGGTACACTGCGTGGACAGCTACTGTTTTTGCCTACTTAACATGCACTTACTCTTCTGACAGCAACTCCTGATTTTCCTGGTGTCTACCCCGACCTACTTTTGGAGGTAAGCAGGTGACCTAATTTGGCCAATCAGCAGACCCTGCACCTTTGCTCACAGCGATTGCTTTTTGTCTGGACACATGATCCAATTCAGGCAAAAAGAATCAATCCCATGACTTTTGCCAAAGCAAAAGGGAAAACGAAACTCCTTCCAGGGCCAGGCATGGTGGCTCACACCTGTAATCCCAGCACTCTGGGAGGCCAAGGCAGGTGGATTGCTTGCGACCAGGAGCTTGAGACCAGCCTGGGCAACATGGTAAAAAAACCATCTCTACAAAAAATACAAAAATTATCTGGGCATGGTGGCATGCACCTGTGGTCCCAGCTACTTGCGGGGGCTGAGGTGGGAGGATTGCTTGAACCCAGGAGGTCGAGGCTGCAGTGAGCTGTGATCGTGCCACTGCACTCCAGCCTGGGTGACAGAGCAAGACCCTGTCTCAAAACAAACAAACAAACAAAACCTCCCTCCACAGGGACACTGCTAGCAGGAAAGATGATGAAGCTTGGAGCTGCTGGAGTCATCACCTGAATCTGAGAATAAAGCTAACTCAGAGGAGAGCACCACAGAGATGTCAAGGGACCAGCTTGAGTTATCTCCCTGGATGTGACCATGTCTGCAGGTACTGGAAATTTCAATCATGTGAGCCAATACATTCCCCTCTTCTGGGGAACCACATGGAAATGGGTTTCTGTCACAACTGAAATCATCCTGACGAATGGATTTAGGGCTCTGAAGAACAAAAAGGAAATACATCATTAGGGCTCTTAAATGCCTCAGAGGAAAGCCTAACATCAGGGAAGGTGTCCCAGAAATGCAATCTAACACCTTTTGATGAAACTCATCGCCAGTCTTTTTGGTGAGTAGGATAGGAGCTGCGGAGAAAAAGGCCGTTCTACTTTTATGAAGTATTTGCAGTTACATTTTGCAAATGATTTCAACAACTTTATCTCAGGTATTTTAACATCTCAGCATCTCACAGTTGTAAGGAACAGAATCAATCTTCTACTCAGTGCACAGGGGGAGAGAGCATGATAGAGCAAAAAGAGCAGTGAACCAACAGCCCAACAATCTGGCTTTTCATCTTTATCTGATCACTGATTAGCAGTGTGGTCTTAGAAAAATCACCTTGCTTCTATTGGTCTCATGACTACCTCGTCTTCAAGCACTCACCCAACTCTGCAATGGAAAATCTGCTAGGACAGGGGTTCTTAATTTTTGATGGGGCCTGAGCCCCAGGAAAACACACATTGTGCACATGATTTTACGTTGCATGGGGTTCACAACTCTGGAAGCCAATCTACATCTCTAACGTGTCTGCTTTACAGTAACACCAGCTTCTGCTTGAGCGCTCCTCCAGTGAGAGGGAGCTCACTACTCATAAGGAAGCCTATTGTACTATTGAACTGTACAAGAAAAATAAGTTCTTCTTCATATATATATGTATTTTTTGAGATGGAGTCTCGCTGTGTCCCCCAGGCTGGAGTGCAGTGGTGCGATCTCGGCTCACGGCAACCTCCGCCTCCCAGGTTCAAGCGATTCTCCTGCCTCAGCCTCCCGAGTAGCTGGGATTACAGGTGCGTGCCACCACGGCCCGGCTAATTTTTTGTATTTTTAGTAGAGACAGGGTTTCACCATATTGGCCAGGCTGGTCTCGAACTCCTGATCTCAGGTGATCCACCCACCTCAGCCTCCCAAAGTGCTGGGATTACAGGCGTGAGCCACCGCCCCTGGCGTTCTTCTTCATATTAAACCAATTTCTATACACTGTAATTTCTACTCATTGGTCCAAGTTCTCCAAGGCAAATCAGAAAACTTGTTTCTTGCCTGTAAATGACATCTCTTCCTCTCTCTCTGAAGACTTTCTAACTAAAAAATGTAGATGATTCGCCATGAAAATTATTTTACTGTACATTGTTACAAAGATAAGTTCTTCTTCCACCTCACCCCTAATATACCAAATGTTCAAATGTAGATGCTGAAGTCTAAATAATCATGCTGCTATTAATCTGCGTAGATCTAGGTTTTGCAAAGAGGAGAATTGCTGTATAAAAATATCTTCAAAGAAACCGCATAGTATTTTGGGGAAAGCACTGCATTCAGAGTCAGAAGACTTGGAGTAATACTGGGTCTCATATTCCAACTACCTGTGTATCCTTGGGCACGTCACTTCTCTCAGTCTGGTTCTCTTCTGCAAAATGCGACAGGAATGCAGTGAGGATCAAGTGAAATAATGTTTGTAAGCTTCTAGCGCAAGGCTGGGAACATAGCAAATTCTCAATAAATAAATGCCAGCTCCCGCGCTCAGCAAGCTCGGAGTTTCATTCGATGCGCTCGGCGCTCTTGGTCGAGCGGGATTCCCCCTGCGGAGCCCGAGTCTGCGCTCTGGGTTCGACTGAGGCTTCCTGGCCTCTCGCGCTTTTCTCTCCTTCTCCAAGATGGCGGCGATCGGCGGCGCTGAGGCGGGATCCGGGCGAGCCGAGTGAAGGTAGCGGCGAGCGGAGACCCCAGGAGACCGGGCTGGGCCCCCACCCTGAGGCGGCAGCAGCCCCGCCCCGCCGCCACCTGCCGCCCTGGGCCCGCGACACCACCTCTGGGGTGCCCCAGGCCCGTCGCGGCCTACCCCAGGGGCCGAGCCGGGGACTGGAGTAGCGGCCGCAGCCGCCCCCAGGAAGGGGCTGGAGCGGGCAGAAGGAGGAGGGCGGGCGGGAGCTGTTCAAACGGGGAAGGCGGGAAAGCTGCGGGGCCGGGAGGGGGCGTGCGGCCGCCCCGGGGGCCTGCGGACCCGGGCCGCCCCTCCCCCTGCCCGGGCCGTCTCCGCCCTCGGGGGCGCCGTAAGGCCGCCGGGGAAGCGGGAACCCGGGTCCAGGTCGAGCTGTGCGGCTCGGAACCCGCGATGTGGGGGTCCCTCGGGCTGTCAGGGGGAGAGCGCTCGTGGCCGCGGCCACGGGAGGGCTGGGGCCGCGGCTGGCAGGAGAAGGTACGAGGAGCTTTCTTCTTTTCCTCTTCACAGAGCTTTGTTGAACTAGCTGTTGCCGCAAAACTGCCGGGAGAATCCCACTCGTTTGCCGTGGAGACCACAAAAATGGTGGTCCTGGGGGCTGTTTGTGTAAATCACCGGGTATTGTGTGTATTCTTTGCGTGCAACCCGGCTTGGCCATGCCTTCGTGGTGGGAGCCTTCTCCATGCAGGCCCATTTTCCCTCCACTAACTACTACTTGTAGATTCACTTCATAGCGTGCAAAAGCGGAGAAACATCTCTGTCCCCTCTTGCTGAGGGCTACGCTGGTGGCTGATTATATTTCCTCCTAATAGAACAAATTAAAAAACTGAATCCCAAATAAAGCCTGTTGATTGGACAAGGCTTGTCAAAATTTCTATTGCTGGTCTTAGGGAATGTGTGTTGTCAGCCAATCTGTGCGGTGGTCGTGGTTCCGCTTAATTGCACTGCAATGAGAGGATTCAATCCCCATCCCAGACTGTCGGGATCTCTGCAGCTTCCAGAGCTGGCAGGGGCTGGGAGTGCTGCCTAGGTAGGTCCCTGGAGAAGGGAGTGGCAAGAGGATTCGGAGTCACTGTGTTCGGAGATTGGAGGAAACCTGGACGAAGATGAGAAGGCATCACTTGCCTGTGTCCTAGAAGTAACAAGAAAATTTCCAAAATTGGCAACCGGCGGATGTGCCTCTTCCTTTACCTGCACTGACTGGCATTTTGAGTTATTGAAAGGAGTGTTGGAAGAAGAGAACGCAGAATCTTGGACCTGGCTGTCATCCTGGAACAGACCTGGATTTCAGAATTTCTCTTACTGCCCGTTTGCGGGACTCACTTTGTTGCCTTTTTTTCAATGCTCATTTACATTATGGGGTGAAGAAGCTTGCTGATTGCGGGAGCTAAAGTTACCTCAAAAAAACAAACATCTGAAACCTTTTTTTTAGTATAATTTGAAGTTGCGAAATACTATATGTGAGGATATTTTTCCTCCTAATTACTTTGGTCATCCCAAAGGCCTATGCCTGAACATAACTTGTATACTTGTCTGCAAGGGAAAAAGCAACTCTGCCGCCTCCTTTTCATATCCTAAAGAAAAGTCCCCGAAGAGCTATTTAACAATTTGTGCATTTCATAAGTATACATTTTTATGGTACCAGTTTTTTACTTGTATCAACAGTATGGAATAATGAACTTATGTTGTCATATCTTGGCACACTGAGACAAACAAAATTATTCCTGCCTCGTGGAGTTGACAACATTGAATTTTATAAACTCCCAAATTATTGACTTGAGAATGGGTTAGCACCTGTTTCACATTTGCCAACATTTCATGTAATTGTGACCTCCCTTTTCTAATGTGAAAATCAAACCTAATATTTTTCATTTTCTTTAATCCTCACAATCTACTCTCTACCCCTGAACTCTGAATTTTCACAGATCGTATTCAAGACCTGGAAGGAATACCAGGGGTTCGTCTGATCTTATATAAATGTTGCCTGAACTCTGCCTTTCTTTCACACTGTTGCTTGAGATTTATCTGGTATCTTTCTTCTATGAGTCAGCAACCAAAACTAAACCCTGAGCTGCAATAATATCCTGATTTTAAAGAATGTAGAAATTCAAGGCCCATGATCTGCCCAAGCTGTGAGTGATAACAGTCCGTTGTGTTTAATTTTAGTTTTCCAACCTCTTGGCTGCCCCAGTTCTTTAGTGAATTGGACTTGTCTTCAGGCCTCATTCCTTTTTTTTCTTCAGGTTATTTAATCCAGTAAATTATAAAATGCTCTTCAGTGTTTTTAAGAAAATGTAAACAGTGGCAGACCTAATCTAATATGTAATGCTAACACATTTTCTGTGTTGGCCTGTGCCTCTGAGAAGCAGTTCCTAATTTTCTATTCCCTTTCACACAACTTTTTAATCCACAAGTTTTTTTAAAGCAGCCAGTAATGAGACCACGATACAGTCATCTTTCTTTCTGTTTTCAGAGGTACTTATTTCTGTTCTGTTAAGTTGCCTAACTCTGTTTTATGTTGATTTTGATGTTACCAAAGGGAAGGCCTGTTTGTAAGTCTCAGGACCAGCCTTTGCTTACATTTACAAGTGCATTTTGTTGTTGACAAAACATTGATGACTGTATTTATGACATTGAATATTTAAGTTTTTTGCCATTATTTCTCAAATATTCTTTGCCAGAATTCATGCATGAAAATTCATGCACGGAAAGTGTTTAATTTGAGGTCTCCAGTGGTTCTTGGCGTTATCAGCCTATGAAAACCAATATAATCTGTATATTTTTCTTATACACTCAGTATTTTAGTGCCATTGAGAGGATATGCTGTTTTCAAATAAATGGATATAATTCCCTATATTTCCCTTCTCCTACCTGCACCCCTTTTGGAGTCAGCACCACTTGGGTGGAAAGGGGAGGACAGTAGTTTCCACTGAGAAACTTTCATCCTTAAATGCTGGAACATGAAAAACTGGCTGCATTATGTATCTTGCCTCCTCACATTTTTATCTGAGGCCTGACCTTATGTCCCCTTCGTTTCCTGTGAAAAGGCCCTTCGAACAGGCAGTTCTCCAGTTTATCTTTAAAACAATCCAGTTAATGTAGTTGCATTACTCTAGCTTCTCTTTCTTTGACCAAATCCATTCTTTATTTCACTTCTCAGAGAAGTGAAGAAATGCTTTTTTATGTTTCTTTTCTTATAAATCATTCTTCGTAATGCTTCATTTTCCTATTTAGGCCTACCTGTACATTGTATTTTATCTGATTTGTGCAAATAAGTCTTTTTAATGTAACTTATGAAAGCTCCCCTTGTTAATCAAATTCATCTTTTCTTTCACAAAAGTTCCATGCTTCAGTATTGTCCACAGCTACCTGGAGGAATTAGTAATGTGTCATTTCAGTGTCCTTCAGTATTTCTAAATCCCCTTATAATAATGAAGGTAAAATTAAATTTAAATAAATGATCAATTAGATTAACTTTGTAAGCATCTGACTTAATTGGATGAGAACATTGCCAAAATATTTGATATGTAATTTTAAATTTCCTGAAGGACTTGTGACATTACTTGTTCTTAAGACTTTTAAAGAACTTTACCTTGGCTGGGTGCGATGGCTCACACCTGTAAGCCCAGAACTTTGGGAGGCTGAGGCGGGTGGATCATGAGGTCAAGAGTTCAAGACCAGCCTGGCCAAGATCGTGAAACCCCCATCTCTACTAAAAATACATAAATTAGCCGGGCGTGGTGGCAGGTGCTTGTAATCCCAGCTACTGGAAAGGCTGAGGCAGGACAATCACTTGAACCTGGGAGGCAGAAGTTGCAGTGTGCCGAAACTGCCACTGCACTCCAGCCTGGGCGACAGAGCAAGAGTCTGTCTCGAAAAAAAAAAAAAACTTACAGTGCATTTTATAGTATTATCTTCAAAATGGACATATAAACTCAAATGCCAAAAAAGATTGTAAAAATTCAATAAAACTCAATACAATATCTAGAACATTTAAATTATAGCAATTCTTATTAGTGAAGATCTTATTAATCATAAAAGTTTTATGACCAGTGGACAAATGATAAATATCTCCCTATTTTCACCTAGCCTTTAAGAAAGTCTTGGTGCGGCCGGGCGCGGTGGCTCAAGCCTGTAATCCCAGCACTTTGGGAGGTCGAGACGGGCGGATCACGAGGTCAGGAGATCGAGACCATCCTGGCTAACATGGTGAAACCCCGTCTCTACTAAAAAATACAAAAAAAAAACTAGCCGGGCGAGATGGCGGGCGCCTGTAGTCCCAGCTACTCGGGAGGCTGAGGCAGGAGAACGGCGTAAACCCGGCAGGCGGAGCTTGCAGTGAGCTGAGATCCGGCCACTGCACTCCAGCCCGGGCGACAGAGCGAGACTCCGTCTCAAAAAAAAAAAAGAAAGCCTTGGTGGTGGTGACAGCTGTCCCATGGTCAACTGATGTAAGGAGTGTACCTGCTTTTACAATTACATAAATTTGAACAAATTCATGTAACCCTCCCAAAAATGCAAAAGAGATTATGCTCTGAAGATATTTAATGTTCCTATACAGTTAATCGTTTCTGTTTAAATTACAATGCAATAGATGTTACTAGTTCACCAATCCAGTTGGTAGGATTTTATGGTCTTCAAATGTTTGGTGTGATCTGTCTTCTCTGCATCTTGCTTTACCTGTGTATTTTATAACCATGATTGAACCTGTCCCTCTAACTTAATGTCGGTTTCTACCCTGTCTCAGTGTTGTCAGTCCTGTTGGCATTTCAGAAATTCTCATTAACTTTGAAAATATTTTTTGTATTGGAGGTATTTTATATACTTCCCCAAATGACAACTTTAATTCGTGACTGAAATCTAATTAAGCCTAGTGTACTTCCTGCAGTATCAACCCCACTATATTTACAAAGAGAATGAGGAGGTGACAAGACACTCCTTTATTTCTTGCTGCCCTTCCAGTCGGCCCTTGGATCACTACACATTTCCATCTGGAAGGTTGCGTCTCCTCTGATTTCGCATTACAGGAGGGTTTTCCTTCTTTGTTTCTCAGACCTGGTCCTGTAGACGGGAAGGAGCCTGGACACAGTGACACATTCTCAAAGGCCCTGCAGGACCACCATGGCTTATGATGACTCCGTGAAGAAAGAAGGTATGACCCCATAATCTGAGAAGCATTCCAAAGGGGGTATCCTCTTCAATCCTTGCAGCCCATGGATATAGAGACCAGGACTGGGCACCACAGCCTGGACTCCCAAGTGATGGTCCAGAGCACTGTTATGACACTCAGCCTCCACGCCATCCCCAGACTGGGCCCATGGAAACGAAAACCAGGACAGGGGTTCCAACACGAGAGTCTGAAATATGAGTCTCTTAGTTTATTGGGGTGATCCCCTGCAGCACTCTTGGTCCTTGCCAGCTCCAGTGTGCAGGAGTCTGGGGATAGGAATCACATCCTGGACTCCCACAGAGAGCAGCACAGCACATGAATCATGAATCCTTATTCTTTTCAGCCTTTCGTCTGCAAGTCTGTGTCCACCTACCAAATCACAACTAAGAAATCATATCTGAGGTTGCACATGGGGCCTTTGCATAGCGTGGAAACATTGTTTCTTCAGGTTTGATTCTTGTATTTGCAGCCAGGTCATCAAGAAATACTCTGTTCCCCTGGGTCTAGCCCTGTATTGCAGTGGACTTGATTGAAACATTATTTTAATTTGGAAATAGAGGAACTGTTGCATTACCTGCATGGTGATTTGGTCATTACTTACTTGACTTTCTCATTTCCTTTCCCAAATAAACCTGTGCTTCTCAGATTGTTTTGATGGTGATCATACCTTTGAGGACATAGGACTTGCAGCTGGCCGAAGCCAACGAGAGAAAAAACGTTCTTACAAAGATTTTTTAAGGGAAGAGGAAGAAATTGCTGCTCAGGTCAGGAATTCTTCCAAGAAGAAGTTGAAGGTAAGTCCTGAAAATTTAAATTAGGAAAGTCTTAAACTACTCTTTTTTTTTTTTTTTTTGTCTGATACAGAGTTTTTTTTGCTCTTGTGGCCCAGGCTGGAGTGCAGTGGCATGATCTCTGCTCACTGCAACCTCCACCTTCCGGGTTCAAGCTATTCTCTTGCCTCAGCCTCCCGAGTCACTGGAATTATAGGTTCCTGCCACCATGCCCGGCCAATTTTTGTATTTTATTAGAGACAGGTTTTCACCATGTTGGCCAGGCAGGTCTCAAACTCCTGACCTCAAATGATCCACCTGCCTCGGCCTCCCAAAGTGCTAGGATTACAGGCCTGAGCCACTGCACCAGGAAAGTCTTAAACTACTTCTTACCATATTTCCTAATATTTGAAGAAGGAAGTGTTTTTTAATAACTTTAGAAAAGAAAAATAAAGGCCGGGCGCGGTGGCTCAAGCCTGTAATCCCAGCACTTTGGGAGGCCGAGACGGGCAGATCACAAGGTCAGGAGATCGAGACCATCCTGGCTAATACGGTGAAACCCCGTCTCTACTAAAAAATACAAAAAACGAGCCGGGCGACGAGGCGGGCGCCTGTAGTCCCAGCTACTCGGGAGGCTGAGACAGGAGAATGGCGTGAACCCGGGAGGCGGAGCTTGCAGTGAGCTGAGAGCCGGCCACTGCACTCCAGCCTGGGCGGCAGAGCAAGACTCCGTCTCAAAAAAAAAAAAAAAAAAAGAAGAAAAATAAAATGTGCGCATCTGTTTTTATTATTTCTTGTGCTTTGTTTCCCAAAGTCAGAAATCATCAAAGACAAGAGTGGTTCCAAACTGCATTTGCCTCATCATCTTATTATTGGTCAATTCTTCTTCTTTAATTATAGGATAGTGAACTTTACTTCTTGGGGACGGACACACACAAGAAGAAGAGGAAGCACTCCTCTGATGATTACTACTATGGAGGTGAGGATGGGAATGGGCAACAGGTGGGATAAACACATCGCTGGTTCTTGGAGTCGGGGTAGGGGAAAGGGATCCAGATGTTGCTGACTCAGTGGCCTATTTAACAGGACAGTGGTTCTTGTTCTGAGTGCCGATAAACCAGTGTGAAGGAGGAGAGAGGTGGAGGGCTGGTATTTTGGAGGATTCAGCATAGAAGAACAGTCTGCATTTGTGATACACCAGGTACCAGGTTCCTTCTCCCCCCAATCATCCACTTATCTTGTGCCCATTGTTATCTAGCATCCCTTTTGCCATATGTAGTCCTCTGGCCTGCACCTGTGGGTCACTTCTCAACCAGTGTATATCCACTCACAGAACCAGTTTTCTTAGCTGTGTTATGCACATAGCTGATGAGACTCAACTTTTCCCAGTATGGGTTTGTCCTGAACACAGAAACAAATGATATTCTGTCTGCACTCTGAATTGTTAACTTCCCATAATCCCACAGCTATAGTCAGTTCTTCTGAATTGTTAACTTCCCATAATCCCACAGCTATAGTCAGTTCTTCTGAATTGTTAACTTCCCATAATCCCACAGCTATAGTCAGTTCTTCTGGGTATGTGCTCTTTGATTGCTTCTGAAGACTCAGTGAAGAGAAACAACTTTAGTGGCAATAACTGTGTCCAGGGTCAGAGGCAGAATCTACCAAGCCAAGAAGCACAAGGGCATCATTTCTTAATGTTAGGAATCAGTTAAAGGGTCTCCCTTCAGATCATTCCTGTTAGCCTCTTTGTCATGTTAGCTAGGTGCTTTTGATGAGAGAGGAAGCTTGTTAGAAGTTGCTTCCCATCATATTGACAGTACTTCTCCTGATTATTTCTAGACATTTCGTCTTTGGAATCGTCACAGAAGAAAAAGAAAAAGTCCAGCCCACAGTCTACCGATACAGCTATGGACCTGTTGAAAGCTATCACTTCCCCACTGGCAGCAAGCTCCAAGCCCTCCAAAAAGACTGGGGAGAAATCCTCTGGCTCTTCAAGCCATTCGGAGAGTAAAAAGGAGCACCACAGGAAGAAAGTCAGTGGAAGCAGTGGGGAACTACCCCTGGAGGATGGTGCCTCCCACAAATCCAAAAAAATGAAGCCTCTGTATGTGAACACAGAGACATTGACCCTTCGGGAGCCTGATGGTTTAAAAATGAAACTTATTCTCTCACCAAAGGAGAAGGGAAGCAGCTCTGTTGATGAGGAGTCTTTTCAGTATCCCTCTCAACAAGCAACTGTGAAAAAATCCTCAAAGAAATCAGCTCGGGATGAGCAGGGTGCTTTACTCCTAGGACATGAGTTACAGAGCTTTCTGAAAACAGCCCGGAAAAAGCACAAGTCATCCTCAGACCCACATTCATCTCCTGGCCCTGAAGGCTGTGGGTCTGATGCCTCCCAGTTCCCAGAGTCCCACAGTGGTAACCTTGATCTTTCAGGGCTTGAACCTATTCTGGTAGAATCAGACTCATCCTCTGGTGGGGAACTAGAGGCTGGGGAGTTAGTGATAGATGATTCTTACCGGGAAATCAAGAAGAAAAAGAAGTCAAAGAAGAGCAAAAAGAAGAAAGACAAGGAGAAGCATAAAGAGAAGCGACACTCCAAATCCAAGAGAAGTTCAGGACTTTCTGCTCTGCCAGTGGGAGAGGTCACAGTGACATCTGGCCCTCCTCCCAGCATCCCATACGCTGGAGCAGCAGCACCTCCCCCGCCACTTCCTGGCCTCCACACAGATGGGCATAGTGAGAAAAAAAAGAAAAAAGAAGAGAAGGACAGAGAGAGAGAGAGAGGAGAAAAGGTAAAGCATCTTTTAAGTGTGGTGGGGATAAGAGATGAAGCAGGTTCTTCCTGGATAGTCAATGGACTTTTAAGTTAAGCAGTTGAGGTAAACCATTGGGAATTAAGCACATTTGGGGGATATGTTGGAATGATATAAAGTATAAAATATTACCAGTGCCCCAGTCTGTCTGATACAAAAATAGGAGCAATCTTTTTTTTCTTTTATTTATCTGGTTTTTTTTGAGATGGAATCTCACTCTGTTGCCCAGGCTGGAGTGCAGTGGTGCAATCTGGGCTCACTGCAACCTCCTCCTCCCAGGTTCATGCCTCACCCTCCCAAGTAGCTGAAATTACAGGCTCCCACCACCACACCCGACTAATTTTTTTTTTTTTTTCGTATTTTTAGTAGAGACGAGGTTTCACCATGTCGGCCAGGCTGGTCTCAAACTCCTGACCTCAAGTGATCCCCCCACCTCTGCCTCCCAAAGTGCTAGGATTATAGGCATGAGCCACCATGCCCGGCCTAGGGTTTCTTAATAGAGTTTTTCTCCCATTGTGCCAGGAATCGGTTTAGTTACACTGTGGCTTATTCCAACTAGTTCTTAGAATTCATAGAAGGAACTAAACCCAGTTTCTTTCACTTAGCATCACTGTCTGCTTAGGGCAGTTGGGAGATGTCAAAAGGTGTTCTTTGAGTTCATTTTGAAAAATAGACTATCAAAATTGGTAGAACACTGAGCAATCAAGTTAACAGAATAGCTAATGACTTTCCACCAGCTGGTGTTGGCTACTTTCTGGTATTCTTTTCAGTGTCGAATGTATGTTATTTTACTGAGTGCTTACTGTATGCCAAGCTCAATGGTGTAGATAGTACCAGGAAGTAAAAAAACAAGCAGGACATAGTTGTTGACTTTAGGGAGCTCACTGCTGATTAGAGAGAGAGGAATGATAAATCAGTCACCTTGGTTTGATTTCTTTCCTCACAATTCAACAATTTCTAGCAGTGAACTTTAGGGTCTCATAACTATGTCATTAAAGGTTTCTTTTTTTATTTGTAGTTCTGCAAAATGCAATGTGAAAATCTGGAAGAAAAGCTACTAAGAACGAGAAAATCAAATATGTTAAGAATCTGGGGCTGGGTGTGGTGGCTCACACCTGTAATCCCAGCACTTTGGGAGGCTGAGGCAGGTGGATCACTTGAGCCCAAGAGTTTGGGACTAGCCTGGGCAACATAGCGAAACCCAGTCTCTACAAAAAAAACACAAAAATTAGCCTGGTGTGGGGGTGCACATGTATAGTCCCAGCTACTCAGGAGATTGAGGTGAGAGGATTGTTTAAGCCCAGAGGTGGAGGCTACAGTGAGCTATAATGTTGCCACTGCAACTCCAGCCTGGACAGCTGAGTGAGACTCCCTGTCTCAAAAAAAAAGAATCTGGGAATGGGAATTCTCTGCTGTAAAGGGTGCCTTTTAAGAAAGTCTGTTTATATCTATCTGTTTATGTCTCTCTATAGATCTATATCTGTTTATATCTATTGGTATGTATATACATATATATATACACATATCTGTTTATATCTGTCTCAGAAAAAACAGGACTCTACCTCAGAGCCAGGAATCTGTGTGAACATAAAGACCTGGATATTCCAATACTAAGTCAGGTTTTATTCAGTTGTTTATTTGAAAATTGCTTTATGAAATAAACACTATGTGTTCTTTATAAGATTCTGTTTATCCTAAGAATTTCCAGTCTAGTGACGTGATAATGCCATGAACTCATCATCCAATGCTGAATGTCCAAGCACAGGGTAGTCAGGGAAAGCTTGAAGAAGGGAAAGTTTTCAGTGGATGTGGACACATGGAGGCAGAGAGATGTTCAGGAAGCAGCAGAGTAAAATAACTCTACCTGTGCAATTCCAGCTGCCTGGTAAATATTTCTACTCGAATGCCTTGGGTACCTCAAACCCTTATGTCACTAATGGACATAACCTACCTACATCTTCCGTATTGCCAGTATCCCACCAGTCAACCCAAACTCAAAACTGAATGCTTATCGCTTTTCTCAACATTTTATTATGAAATTTTTCAAACAAAAAGGATTGAAAGAATTGTATAATGAAAACTGCATATTCTCCACCAGGAGTTTACAGTTAATATTTTCTTTTTGCTTTATCATATATCTGCCCATCTTTTAATCCACCAGTCCATGTTATCTTTCTTAATGTATTTCAAAGTAAATTGCAGGTAACATACACTTCACCCCTAAACACTTCAGCCTACATATCATTAACTTGAGTTTAATATTTGTTTTCAGGAATTTGTAAATATGAAATGTACATATAGGGAGGCTGAGGCAGGAGAATAGCTTGAACCCGGGAGGCAGGTGCTGCAGTGAGCCAAGATCATGCCACTGCACTCCAGCCTGGGCGACAGCGCGAGACTCGGTCTCAAAAACATAAAGATAAAATTTACATATGGTGAAATGCATAGATATTGAGTATATGATGAGTTTTGATAGATGCACTCACCTGTGTGGTGAAGCCTCTGTCAAGATACAGACATAACCATCATCCCAGAGAACTCTCTCATACCCCTCTCCAATCCATCCCCAATCCCCGAGCCAACAACTGTTCGGATTCTTTTCCAGTCTCATGGTTCACTTTTACATTTCCCCCTTCCCTGCTCCCTTCCAACTATTTCTGCACAAATATTAAGCTTGATGGTCTTCCTCCTTAATATCTTTCAAGCCTTTACCTCCTCCATTACCACTGCCACTGTCTTAGGCCTCATTCCTTTCTAAACTTACTGTAATAAGTGGCCTTGTTTTGTTTTTTTATTCTTCTACCGTGCAGTTAATCTCACACATTGATGCCAGAGTAATCTTAATCTTAAGTAGCACCTTGATGATGGCACTCCTGTGTTCTGCATCTTCAGTGGATTCTTACTGCTTTTATGGTAGACTCTAAGCTCCAAGAGGACCAGGACCACGTCTGTCTTGCTATCCCTAGTGTTTAACCTGCCATCTGGCCTATTGTAGACAGTCGGTAAATACTTGTCAAAGGAGTAAATATCAGGTAAGTTCAAACCTTGGCCAAGCATTCATTAAGTGTCTGGATTTAGCCTAATCCTCCCTTTTCAGCTTTACCTCTTATTAGTCTATTGTGCATACACTGTGTGGAAATCAGACTTGTTTCCCATACATTCTTATCTCTATTCCTTTGCTCATTTTTTACAGTGACCTTCCTCTTCTTACATATTGAAGCTCTGCCCTCTTTGCAAGACCTAATCAAATGCCACCTCTTCTAAGACATCCTGAACACCCCCCATTAGAGTTAACATCTAAACTCTCATATTACCTTGCTGTCTTATTGCACTTATTTTCTTCCTTGTATTGATTGGCATTATCTTTGTACATATTCTGTTTCCTTTACTAAAGACTATAAGGGAAGACTGGTTCTTAGAATTCATACAAGGAGCTGGTGCAGTGGCTCACACCTGTAATCCCAGCAGTTTGGGAAGCGGAGGCAGGTAGATCATTTGAGGTCAGGAGTTTGAGACCAGCCTGGCCAACATGGTGAAACCCCATTTCTACTAAAAATACAAAAATTAGCTGGGTGTGGTGGCATGCGCCTGTAATTTCAGCTGCTGTGGAGGCAGAGGCAGGAGAATTGCTTGAACTTGGGAGGCGGAGGCTGCAGTGAGCCAAGATTGTGCCACTATACTCCAGCCTGGGCGACAGAGTGAGACTCCGTCTCAAACAAAATAGAATTCATAGAAGGGGCTACACCCAATTTCTTTAACTTTGCAGTGCTGTCTGCTTGGGGCAGAACATAAGCTCCTTTACCACCTTATAGTATCTTCAACTCCTCAATGTCCTTAGTAAGCACTTTGTAAGTATATGTCAAATGAGTGAATGTGTGGATGAAAACATAGTACTGAAAAGGTAGGTCGGGAGCAAATTGTAGAGAATCTTAAATGCCAAAATAAAGGACTTGGCAGCGGGCAGTATGGGGTTTATAAGCAAGGTTTAGTTATGATCTAAATGATAAGAATAAAATGATAAGAGTTGTACAAGGTGGATTAGACTAGGGAGAGACTTTAACCAAGAGAGTTATTATAGTCCAGAAGGTTAGTAATAAAAACCTAAGAGACAGGAGGATTGCTTGAGTCCGAGAGTTCAATACTGGCCTGGGCAATCTAGCAAGATCCAGGTGTGGTGACGTATGACTGGAGTCCCAGCTACTCCTGAGGTGGAAGTGGGAGGATCACTTGAACCCAGAAGTTCCAAGCTTCTGTGAGTTTTGATTGTGCCACTGCACTCTAATCTGGTTGACAGAGCAAGACCCTGTCTCTTTAAAAAAGAATTTAAAAAAAAAAAGCTTGAGAGAAATAAAATTGAGATCGATTCAGGAGAGGCTCTGAAGGAAAAATTGACAAGATCTACCTAGAGCAGGGGTCCCCAATCCCCAGACCACAGACCAGTAGCCGTACATAACCTGTTAGGAACCAGGCCACCTAGCAGGAGGTGAGCAGCGGACAAGCCATAGAGGCTTCATCTGTATTTAGAGCCACTCCCATCGCTCATATTACTGCCTGAACTCCACCTCCTGTCAGATCAGCAGGAGCATTCAATTCTCATAGGAGCACAAACCCTGTCACGCTCTACCCTGTCACAAACCCCAAAAGGCTCCTTATGAGAATCTAATGCCTGATGATCTGTCACTGTCTCCCATCACCCCCAGATGGGACCATCTATTTGGAGGAAAACAAGCTTAGGGCTCCCACTGATTCTATATGATGGTAAGTTGTATAATTATTTCATTATATGTTACAATGTTATAATAATAGAAATAAAGTGCATAATGTAGTGCACTTGAATCATCCTAAACTCCACCCCTGCCCCTGCCCCAGGTCCATGGAAAAATTGTTTTCCATGAAACTGGTCCCTGGTGCCAAAAAGGCTGGGGACTGCTGACCTAGTGGGCTTGTATCTGGGAAGCCAGAAATATAAATGAGTCTAAGAAATATCTCTTCAGCTTTGAACCTAGATACGTTGGAAAAATAATAAGCTCTTCAAAGTTAAGGACTTACTTATCTATAATTTGCCCATGTGGCTAGCAGTTGCTAGTGAAAAATGAATTTTAATTTATAGCAAAAACCTTATTAAGAGTTAATATTTGATTGTGGCTGTCCAAAAAATCTGGAGTAGTCATAATCTGAATTTAATCATTTATTTGTCCAACAAATATTTATAGTGTATATACTGCAGTTTTTAAACCTCATTTGTGCATAAAAATTCCTGTAAAGTTGTTTAAAAATATATTTTCCTGGGTTGTGTTTCAGTGTAGAAAAGAACTGTATAAAAGTCAGGGACAAGCAGGCGCAATGGCATGCACCTGTAATCCCAGCTACTTGGAAGGCTGAGGTGGGAGGATCACCTGAGTCCACGAGTTTGAGACCAACCTAGGTGATACAGCAAGACTCTAGCTCTTAATTTTTTTTTTTTTTTAATTAACCAGGCATGGTGGCAAACACCTGAGTTTCAGCTACTTAGGAGAGGGAGGCAGGGGGATTACTTGAACCCAGGAGTTCACAGCTAGCTGGGCAATACGACAAGACTCTGTCTCAAAAAAATAAATAAAAAGTCAGGGACGAAGTTCACCCAGAGATAGAAAAGAATGATTTAGGAGCAGTGTTTCTTCAACCTACAGTGAACAGAGACTGGAGAAACAACTGGTAGAAATGCCACAGGCCTCTGCGGGCCCCTTCTACCTTCGATTCTAGGATCAGGACTCTAATAAAAATAGAGAAGGTGAGAAGAATAGCTGGTTTTGGGAGAGGATAAGTTAGATTTAGATCAGGAGATTCAGCATAGCTAAGTGGTTGAGAGCATAGGCGTGGAGCCCACCTGAGTCCAATTCCTGGCTCTATTTGACCACTTAGAAACAGTGTGATGTTGGATAAGTTACAGAACAATTCTAAGTTGAGGATAAAACAGACTTACCTCCTAGGGTTGTGAGGATTAAATGAGGCAATACATGCAAAAATGTTTAGGACCTCGGTGTACCAAGGTGCTCTGGGATGCGACATCAGACTCACCAGGATAATGCTTGATATTTTAAATACATTTTGAGACAAACAGCAATACTTGACATCTCTCAGATACCTTATGAACTACTAGTTCAAAGTAATTCCCCCCAGTTTCAACGATGTATGTTACATTCTTTTCAGTAGTGCCGTATCTTTTCAAAGCCAAATGTGTGCGCTCTAGAGCTAAAAAGCAACTACCACATTGAAAACCCATATAAGCACTGTGAACCAATAACATTGGAGAACTTTGTCTTTGCACAATGCTCAGCACATTAGTGAGCATTCAGTAAATACTCTAATCATCTCAGTGGCAATGGAAGTTCAAGACCTAGAATTTGGCTGGAACTTGGGTGAGAAATTGGGTTGTTCATGTGTGATCAATGGAATAGGTAAATGGATAAGAGGAAACTGAGCTCAGAGCAGAATGTTATAGAACAGCTATGTTGGAGGAGAAACACCGAAGGCAGGAGAAAGACAGTTTCAAGAGTAGACTGATCTCATGCTAGAGAGGCCAAGGAGTTCCAGTGCAGCAGGTAGGAATGGAACTGGATTGGGGTTGAGGAAAGAGTGAGCAGTGGAAGTGAACGTAGCAGCGGCGGGCTCTTACTGGAGAATTTGTACCGGCACAAAGAAGGGAAATTGCACTATTTCCTGGGTGAAAGTAGCCTTTCAGTTGTTTCGGAGGTGGTTTTTGTTGTTTGGTTGGTTGGTTGGTTTTACTGGTTTTGAGTCCTGCTTTCTAAGGAAGAGTAGAGAAATCGTGTGGTAATATCTTGATAATTTCCCACTAAAAATCATCTCATTGGATTGGAAGCCTTTTGTTGGAACAGCAAGCCTGTAATCCGAGCACTTTGGGAGGCTGAGACGGGTGGATCACGAGGTCAGGAGATGGAGACCATCCTGGCTAACACAGTGAAACCCCGTCTCTACTAAAAAATACAAAAAAACTAGCCAGGCGAGGTGGCGGGCGCCTGTAGTCCCAGCTACTCGGGAGGCTGAGGCAGGAGAATGGCGTGAACCCGGGAGGCGGAGCTTGCACTGAGCCGAGATCCGGCCACTGCACTCCAGCCTGGGCGACAGAGAGAGACTCCATCTCAAAATAAATAAATAAATAAATAGGAGGAGCAGGATACAGTTACATTTTAAATATACCTTACTTTTGGTTTTACCCCAAATAAAAGCCCATTTTTTGTCACTTAATAGCCAGGTGCGGTGGCTAACACCTATACTCCAGCACTTCGGGAGGCCAAGGTGGGTGGGATCATGACGTCAGGAGTTCATGACTAGCCTGACCAACATGGTGAAACCCCGTGTCTACCAAAAATACAAAAATTAGCCAAGCGTGGTGGCACGCGCCTGTAATCCCAGCTACTCAGGAGTCTGAGGCAGGAGAATCGCTTGAACCCAGGAGGCGGAGGTTGCAGTGAGCTGAGATCATGCCACTGCACTCCAGCCTGGGTGACAGAGCGAGACTCCGTCTCAAAATAAATTAATTAATTAATTAATTAAAATCCCATAATGTTGCCATTTCAGAGACACACCTTTAGTTATCTGTATGTTTCCAAAATATGCACATTTTCTCTAAACCTAAGACTGGGCCAGGTAGCCTAATGTCTGATACACCCAGACATTGTTGATCTACTAATAAACAAAAGTTTGAAACATAACTAGACTTGTGATGCTATTACATTAGTTCTCTCTCTGGCAAACCTGAGGCTAAGTAACAGCAACAATAAATGGTAGAAAGTAGTCACTACCATTTACTGAGTGGCCACTAGGTGCCAGGCTCTCCTAGGCATTTTCTGAATGTTACCACTCTTGATTAATAAGTAGTATCATTTGCCCCACTGACAGGGGAAGAAGCTGTAATCTCTCCACTATGCCACATGCCTTTCCACAACTTTAAGACATGGTTACTTGGTGCCATGATACATCTTTGACTCAGATTCAGCAGACTTGGATTCTTACTCTGGTCTGCTACTTACTAGGTCTGTTCTCCTGAGATTGCTTTCTCACTTCTGCTCATTTGTAAATTGGGGTTAGATTAAATTAGGTGGTACATGCAACATGCTTAGCACAGGGCGTGGCTTAGTAAATGTCAGCTGTCACAGTTACTTTCGCTTACATCTTAAGTTCTTCAAAAGCACAAAATATATTTGAAAACATTTCAGCCACTCATTTCACATATTAGACTAAGCAAAGAGACTATGTTTTATGCATATAATACCCTACCTTAATACAGCCTCCCACCTTTAGGAACCAAACTCTGTGGTTACATCACATATTTGGAAAATAGTTAAGAACCAGAAAGAAAACAGGGCCTCTAAGGGGCAAAAGCAGATGTTACAAAACCTGCAGCTCATTGGAGAGCTTCATCATCACTGGAGAAGGACCAGTGAGGTGAGTCCTGTGACCTCTGTGCCTCTGTTCCTTTATGCTTAAAATGGGGAGCTAGCACCCAGCCTACTTCACTTACAAGGATGTTGTGGAAATCAGATGAGGTCCTACACATGAATACACACTTGGCCTCTTCACGCACAGTTCTGAAACTTTGCTATTCAATAGTACATATTTACTCTGCTCTTACATCCTGCCAGGTGGTAAGGACACAAAGATGAAGATACAGTGTCTGCTCTCAAAGAGCTTTCAGTCTAGTAAAAGAGGTTGCGAAGGACTTGGTGTGTTAAACCTCAACAGAGGCATGGGCGGAGTACTGAGAGAGTGCAAGGAAAGCCCGGAATGGCTGGCTTCCTGGGAGAGCTGTCATAGGAACCAAATCTTAAGGCCAAGTAGGAATTATCAGGTGGAAAATAGGAGTAGGCACCTCAGTTACGGAATGGAAAATATTTGTGAAGGCCCTGAGATACCAGAGGGCACAGGATGTTTAGAGAAACCCAGGAAGTTGATATGACTGAAGCGAAGCCAGCAAAAGGTATGTAGAAGGCAGGAAGAATTGCCAGACTGGCCTTCTAGGAAGGGGCAGGAGAACTGAGTAGGAATTGGCAAAGCACAATCCTAACAGCTGTACATGTAGAGTTCCCGTATGTTCTAGGCACTGCACTAGTTTTTTTATCTACTGCATATCACTGAATTTTCACAAGAACCCAATGAGGTGTAGGTATTGTCATCTCAGTTTCACAGAAATCAGCTTAAATAAATGAAATAGCATGCCCCAGGACATACCTGTTAGTGGCAGAACAGGAATTAGAACCCAGGTTTTTCTGACTACAAGAGCCATGCTCATTTCAATATACAGAAAGTGGTTAAATTATATTCATTGATGTGGTATGAGAGATAGTGGAAGTATAGAGTACATGTGGAAAGATTTTCATTCAATGTAGTTAAAATAAAAACTTTGGCATGGAAACCTTACTTACCTGCTAGTTTTCCTTTTAGCCAGATCAGATTTGGGTATGTCAGTCAAGTTAGTTCAGAAGAGCATCAGATGGTAAAATGGTTACAAGTCCAGGCTCCGAAGCCAGGCTGTCTGTGTTTAGTTGCCCTACCACTCCATGGAGTTGTGAGTCTGGATCTCACTTTCTTCATTTTTACACTGGCAGGAATGATGGAACTTACTTCATAGGGTTGTTATGAGGTTTAAGGGAATTTCTATGGGTAAATGTCTTGTAACAGTGGCTCCTACGTAGTATTAACATCACCAAATTTCTTTCTTTCTTTCCTTCTTTCTTTCTTTCCTTTTTTTTCTTTCTTTTCTTTTCTTTTCTTTTTTTTTTCTTTTTTGAGACGCAGTTTTGTTCTTGTCACCCACGCTGTAGTGCAGTGGTGCGATCTCAGCTCACTACAACCTCCGCCTCCTGGGTTTAAGTGATTCTCCTGCCTCACCCTCCCAGGTAGCTGGAATTACAGGTGCTGGCCACCACACCCAGCTAATTTTTGTCTTTTTAGTGGAAACGGTTTCAACACCTTGGCCAAGGCTGGTCTTGAACTCCTAACCTCAGGTGATCTGCCCTCCTCGGCCTCCCAAAGTGCCAGGATTACAGGCATGAGCTACCGCACCCAGCCACCAAATTTCACCTTTAAGGATCATAAGCAGGGCCAGGCGCGGTGGCTCAAGCCTGTAATCCCAGCACTTTGGGAGGCCGAGGCGGGCGGATCATGAGGTCAGGAGATTGAAACCATCCTGGCTAACACGGTGAAACCCCGTCTCTACCAAAAAATACAAAAAAACTAGCTGGGCGAGGTGGCGGGCGCCTGTAGTCCCAGCTACTCGGGAGGCTGAGGCAGGAGAATGGCATAAACCCGGGAGGCGGAGCTTGCAGTGAGCTGAGATCCGGCCACTGCACTCCAGCCTGGGCAACAGAGCAAGACTCCGTCTCAAAAAAAAAAAAAAGAGGCCAGGCGCGGTGGCTCAAGCCTGTAATCCCAGCACTTTGGGAGGCCGAGATGGGCGGATCACAAGGTCAGGAGATCGAGACCATCCTGGCTAATACGGTGAAACCCCGTCTCTACTAAAGAATACAAAAAACTAGCTGGGCGACGAGGCGGGCGCCTGTAGTCCCAGCTACTTGGGAGGCGGAGGCAGGAGAATGGCCTGAACCTGGGAGGCGGAGCTTGCAGTGAGCTGAGATCCGGCCACCGCACTCCAGCCTGGGCGACAGAGCCAGACTCTGTCTCAAAAAAATAAATAAATAAATAAAAAATAAAATAGGATCTTAAACTAGAATTATGAGGAAAGATTTTTCATCAGGTTCTTGGAGTTCTATGACCCAAAAGAGTTAAGCAGGACACTTTATGAAGAGTATTAAGAAGTTGCATTTTGGGCCAGGAGCAGTGGCACACAACTGTAATCCCAGAGTTTTGGGAGGCCAAGGCAGGAAGATCACTTAAACCCATTCAAGGCTGCAGTGAGCTATAATGAGCCACTGCACTCCATCCTGGGTGACATAGCGAGACCCCGTTACTTAAAAAGAAGTTGCTTTTTTAATATTCTTGATACTGTGACATACCTCATCAAATATTTAAAAGGAGATCCTGGCAGTAAAACGGTAACTTCATGAGTCACATGTATTTATAAAGTGGACTTGTTGCAAGTAATTTGCTACTAATAATAAAGTATCCAGGATTTTAAAATACTAACATTTTATTCATTAAAGAAGCTTTTGTGTATCCCAGCTGTAATCTACTTGCCATCCTGTATGTTTTCTTTCATGAGAAAATTTAGAGTGGAATTACTGATCTTGCATTTGGAATCTCATGGAAATGTTTTGTATTTATAGAGATCATTCTTTATTTGTATATTTTTAATTCATAAAAATGTACCATGGAAAATTTTTAACCCTTAAGTTTGAAATCTGAACTTTAGGTCCACAAACTAGAGTTGCATCTTACACAGTGGTTAGGTTTTAAGTCAGCTTGTAAAGCGAACAGTGTAAGTAGTCAGAGTTTCCCTTGAAAATCCTTTAGGAAGGCTCCACATTGAAGGCTGACAGAGTCTCAGTTCAACAGAACGTCATTCCAGTGCAGCTAGATTTTTCTCTCCACCACCAGATGAAGTCATTGGCCTTGTTCAGGAACCACGATTTTACTCCATTTTTTAAATTACCTTAGCTACAAACATCAGAATCACACTTGTGTAGTGAGTTGCCCACACTGAGAGAGACACAGAAACTATCTGGGGAGAATAGATTTATATCTCCTGTCCCACTCACTTCAGGTATAGGTTCTTAGAGTGGAATGAGTGGCAGGTGGAACACCCAGACTAATTAACCCACACCCCGCCAAATGGCCACGAGTACCCCTTACATGAACTCATGTGCGAGCGTGTGTCCGTGTTTGGGTGTGCAGGTGGTGCCTCTCCATTGTATCTTAGGCCCAATAAAGGAGGATTTGAAAGAGAGGATCCTTAAAACACTTAAGACATTAGGAGATAAAAAGCTGATACTAAATTAATAAATGAGATCCAGTACCCACAATATACTGCTTTATCATCTCTAAACAGAACTGGCTTCACCAGAAGAATACTAAAATTTAGTATTTTTAGTTTGGTTTGCTGTTTCAGTGAAAAATTTTAAAATAAAGGACTTGATGCTATTTGTCTGATAAAGGTCAAATGATTTCACCCTATCCTCCTTCACCACAATTTTTATTTTTTAAAAAGCTTGTGTTGGCTTTTTGGGTGCCACAACGGCCATTTTGGAAAATGCACAGGGAATAGAAAAGAATTCATATTAGTTTTCTCTTGTGGCATAACAAGTTATCACAAGCTTAACAGTTTAAAACAATATCCATTTACTATCTCACAGTTGTGTAGATCAAAGTCCTCCTGGAGGACTCAACTGGGTTCTCTGCTCAGGGTCTCACAAGACTGAAATCAAGGTGTCCACTAGAGCTGGGTTCTCTTCCAAGGTTCAAGCTCATTCAAGTTGTTGGCCACTTTCAGTCCCTTATAGTTGTAGGACTCAAGGCAATTTGTTTTCTAAAAATTCGAGACCAGTCAGAGACTGTCATGCCTTCTTGTCTCATTTTGTTTCTGTGTTTCTTAATGTTGGTTTGATGTGGGGGGGGGGGTTGTTTTGTTTTTGTTTTTGTTTTGAGACACTTTTACTTATGTTGCCCAGACTGGAGTGCAATGGCACCATCTCAGCTCACTGCAACCTCCGCCTCCCAGGTTCAAGTGATTCTCATGCCTCAGCCTCCCGAGTAGCTGGGACTACAGGCACGTGCCACCATGCCTGGCTAATTTTTCTGTTTTTAGAAGAGATGGGGTTTCACCATGTTGGCCAGGCTGGTCTTGAACTGCTGACCTCAGGTGATCCACCCACCTTGGCCTCCCAAAGTGCTGGGATTACAGGTGTGAGCCACCGCGCCCAGCCAGTGTGGTTTCTATTCATGTGAAATTTGTTCAGGAAACTCTTTCAAGATTTTATTTTTTTGCAGCAGCAGCAGCTTTAGGTTAACAACAAAATTGAGAGGAAAGTACAGAGGTAACCCATATATCCCCCATCCCACACGTGCACAGCCTTCCACACTATCAGCATCCCCCACCAGACTAGTACATTTGTTACAACTGATGAACCTACACTGACACATTATTATCACCCAGAGTCCATAGTTTACACTGGGGCTCCCTCCTGGTGTTGTCCATTCTTTGGGTTTGGACAAATGTATCATGACATGTATCTGCCATTACAGTCTCAGGCAGAGTATTTTCACTGCTCTAAAAATCCTGTGGTCCACCTATTCATTACCTCCCTGGCAGCCACTGAACTTTGTACTGTCTCCATAGTTTTGCCTTTTCCAGAATGCCACATAGTTGGAATCATACAGTATCTGGCCTTTTCAGATTGGCTTCTTGCACTTAGTAATATGTACTTAAATTCCCTCCATGTCTTTCCATGGCTCAACACCTTTCTTTTTTTCCTTTTAGCACTGAATAATATTCCATTGTCTAGATATAGTACTACAGTTTATTCATTCACTGATTGTAGGGTGTCTTGGTTGCTGTCAAGTTTTGGCAATTATGAATGAAGCTGCTATAAACTTCCAAGTGCAGGTTTTTGTGTGGACATCAGTTTTCACCTCCCTTTGGGTGAATACCAAGGAGCACAGCTGATAGATTATATGTTAAGAACATTTAGTTTTCTGAGAACCACCAAACTGTTTTCCAAAGTGGCTGTACCATGGGATCTCAGCCCCATTCGGACAAGGATCTGGGTCTGTCTCATTTGCCATTGAGTCCCCAATACCTTCAATATTTCTTGCCTCAAAGAATGAGTGACTGAATATTCTTAGGAATGAGTCTACCCAAGAAATGTCATTAAGCCCCTTCCAAACTACCACCTGGGGTCTGGGGCTTTTAAATTTTATGTATTTTTTTAATATTATTATTATTATTTTTTTTAATCCAATGTCAAGTTTTATATTAAAATTTTTCCCAAGAATCTCTGCCAGGGCATTTTGTTGATGTCTTAGTGCAAGATTACCAAAAACTTACTCAAATTGAACAGGATATTCATTTTCTTCTCCAACTACCAAAACACAGTCTTCATTATAAGGTGATTGGGGTGCAGTTGAAAAAACTGTGGTGAAACGAGAATCAGAATGTTTTTTGTACAGGAACCAAATGATTGCTCCCAAAACTGTCAAAATTACTGTGTTAGCAATCACCAAAGCTGATATTAAAATATGGTTATCTGATAAATATTTCCTTTTGTATGGAATAGCTGTTTTGCATAGTGTTCCTTCCACAAAAAAAACTTCACAATTTCCTTTTTCCCATTCACCTGTCTTGATGTGCAGAAAAGCACAGGTGTCAATTAAATCCTCCCCATCATCTTGGTCTGTCCACTTATCAAATGTCATATTTGAATTATCAAACCACTTGAAACTCGCATCATCTGTGTCATAAAACATGCCTAGTAGGGTATCATCTGAGCCTTTCCATTGCTTTTTCAAAGTATCCAATATAAAAGCATTTTCTTCTTCATTATGTATGCTTATCATGTCTGCTCCATGGTCAGTACACTGATTTCTGACATCCTCTATGCTTTCTACTTTGATGGCTTCTTGGAGAAAAATGTAGCAACTGTCTTGGAACTGAATCCAAGTAGATGAAGGACAGTCCGCGACGGCAGCAGCGGCGAGCCCCAGCAGCGGCAGCAGGAGCGCGGGCGGTGCGGCCAGGGGCATGACGGCGGGTCAATGTTATTTTTTTTAAGATGGGGTCTCACTCTGTCACCCAGGCTGGAGTGCAGAGGTGCAATCCTAGCTCACTACAGCCTCGAACTCCTGAGCTCAATCGATTATCCCACCTCGGCCTCCTGAGTGGCTGGAGCTACAAGCACACACCACCACACCCAGCTAATTTTTTAATTTTTTGTGGAGTTGGAGTCTCACTGTGGCAACATAGCAAGACTGCATCTCTACAAAAAAAAAAAAAAAAAAAAAGTCAGGCATGGTGGCACGCACTCGTAGTCTTAACCACTCAGGAGGCTGAAGCCGGGGAATCAGTTGAATCCAGGAATTCAAGACTGTAGTGGGCTATGATCACACCACGCACTCCAGCCTGCAAGACAGAGTGAGATCTTGTCTTAAAAAAAAAGAGATTTTTGGATAATAGTTATTTATCAGCTATGCCCCTTGTAAATATTTTCTCACAGTCTGTGGATTGTCTTTTCATTTTCTTAAGTGTCTTTTGCAGAGCAGAAGTTTTTATTTTTTTTTTTTTTTTTTTTTTTGAGACGGAGTCTCGCTCTGCTACCCAGGCTGGAGTGCAGTGGCAGGATCTCCGCTCACTGCAAGCTCCGCCTCCCGGGTTCCCGCCATTCTCCTGCCTCAGCCTCCCAAGTAGCTGCGACTACAGGCGCCGCCACCTCGCCCGGCTAATTTTTTGTATTTTTAGTAGAGACGGGGTTTCACTGTGTTCGCCAGGATGGTCTTGATCTCCTGACCTCGTGATCCTCCCGCCTTGGCCTCCCAAAGTGCTGGGATTACAGGCGTGAGCCACCGCGCCCGGCAGAAGTTTTTAATTTTAATGAATCCCAGTTTATCAGTACCTTCTTTCATGGATTATGTCTTTGGTTTCTGTTTCTGGAAGGTAATTGCCAAGCTCAAGATCATCTGTGTTACCATCTGGGAGTTTTATAGTTTTGTACTTTACATTTAGGTCTGAGACTTATTTTGAGTTAATTTGTGAAGGGGGTAAGGTCTGTGTCTAGATTCCTTTTTTTTTTTTTTTTTTTTGGCACGTGGATATCCAATTGTCCCAGCATCTTTTGTTGAAAATACTGTCTTTTCTTCATTATATTGTCCTTGCTCCTTTGTCAAAGATTCATTGACTTTATTTAGGTAGGTTTGTTTCTAGGCCCTCTATTTTGTTCCATTGATGTATTTGTGTATTCTTTCGCCAGTGCCACACTGTCTTGGTTATTGTAGCTTCGTAGTAATATTGAAGTAGGGTAGTGTCAGTCCTCCAACTTTGTTCTTCAATACTGTGTTGTCCATTCTGGGTCTGTGGCCTCTTCATATAAACTTTAGAATCAGTTGATGTCTTCAGAACAGTTCGCTGGGCTTCTTATCTCTTTTATGTGCTCACCTGCTACGGTCAGGCCCAGTCAGGATAATCTCCCTTTTGACTAACTCAGAGTCAACTCACTAGAGACCTTAAGTGCATCTGCACAATCCCCTTGCCATATAACATGACATGACCATGTCCTGCCCACCCTTATGGGAATGCAAACCCAGGAGAAGGGGTCTTGGGGGCCATCTTATAATTCTGCTTACCACAGAAATAACATTGAGTACCTATTGAAGTGCCGCACACCAATGGAGTAATTCCCACCTTTGAGTTAAATGGTGTTATCCAAGTTTTACTTGTAGGGAAACGAAATGTCACGAAAATGAAGCAATTCACGTAACTAGTAAATAGCATGGTCAGGATTCTAACGCAGATTTGCTGATCTTCAAAGCCATTTTTGCCACACTATCTCTAATAAATCCTGTCACATCTTCCTCCTTCCCAGTTTATTTGCTTTTCTCCCAACCCACGTCTTGACTGTGGGTCGTGATCATTCATCCCTTCCCCGCACTCCTGCAGCAGCCTCCTGATTGGTCTTCCTGCCTTTGCTCTTGTTCTTCTCCAGTTTGTTCTCCATAGTCCTTAAGTGTAACCCTGACTGTATAACTTCCTGCTTAAAATACTTGAATGGCTTCTTCCAGACAGAATTCATACATTTTAATATGGGTTACATGGCCTCGGTTGATGGGCTCTGCCTGCTTCTCTAACATCGTCTCTTACCTCTCTCTTCTTTGATAAATGTGCCCCCGTGCTGTTTCCTCTGCCTAGAACACTCTTAACCACCCTTCATCTGCCTACTTCTACCCATCTCTCTGGTTTAGATTAAATGTCACTTCCTCCAGAAGGCTTTCTTTGACTCCCTAACTTGGGAACGCACTCCTACTACATGTTCCCATAGCACCAAATGCTTTCCCTGTAATAGCACTGTGTTTTATTACAATGACATATTTAACTGCCTCATTTGTTAGATTCTACATCTGATCTTTATCTGTATTCCCAGTGTCTGGCACATATGGATACTAAGTAAATATTATTAATACATGAATAGTAGAATACTTTAATGGGTTACTTTTTTTCTACTACCTTTGAAATCTTAGTCTCTGCTTTTCCTTCATTGCCATTGAAATACTTTTAATATCACTTATTAGAAAAGCTGTCCACTTCCCATGTGTTTTATTCAGGATCAAATAATTAGTATATGGCGAAAATGAGACAAGATTGTGGGTCTTTAAACTGTAAATTTCATGTGTTTTCCACTATTTTATGCAGCTTAACTTCCTTATAATTAGATCTAGTCTGGCCGGGCGCGGTGGCTCAAGCCTGTAATCCCAGCACTTTGGGAGGCCGAGACGGGCGGATCACGAGGTCAGGAGATCGAGACCATCCTGGCTAACACGGTGAAACCCCGTCTCTACTAAAAATACAAAAACTAGCTGGGCGAGGTGGCGGGCGCCTGTAGTCCCAGCTACTCGGGAGGCTGAGGCAGGAGAATGGCGTAAACCCGGGGGGCGGAGCTTGCAGTGAGCTGAGATCTGGCCACTGCACTCCAGTCCGGGCGACAGAGCGAGACTCCGCCTCAAAATAAAAAAAAATAAAAAATAAAAAAAAATTAGATCTAGTCTTCAAAAGCTTATCCTCCTAACTACTTGCTATACCACCACCAAGCACAGGTACTCAATAAACGCTAATCTGTTTTCTACATAATTGAATAAAGTCCTTTATAAGAGTTATGAAGGAAACCTTTTTCTTCAGTATGTGAATTTGAATCTATAGTATATTAGCCAAGAATTGTGATTAGTGTGACAGCTATGGATAGCCTTATAGGATAGGAACATTAACCTTTTACGGTATTATATTGTGTTTGAGAAAACGTTGTTAAATGCCTTCCTTGTAAGTTTTATAATATGGCCAAACAAGCTATGAAATCTCTCAAGCATATGTATTTTCTAATGTTCTCAGTATTTAGCAGTGAGATTGATTGTACAGTTGGGAAAGATTTGGCAGCGTATAGACTTCCACAAATTATTCTTTCATCATGTATTCTAGTAAATGTCAGGCATATAGATAAGCCATGATTAAAAGATTAGTATGAAATTTAACAAACATACCACAAATTTTATCTCAAATAAGTGCAATCTTATTCAAAGCAGTTACCTTAGAAAGTGTTCTAGAAATATTTCCATTCATCAAATGATTTCAGAATTGCTTTTGGAATTAAAGTCAGAGTCATCACATGAGCTTTTTACTGCCATCAGCCTCAGTCAGTCTTTGTCCCTTGAGGGTCGTTATTTTGTGGGAACAACATGAAGAACTAAGGGGGCTAGGCAGAGTGCACGATCGAGCTTTGTTTAAAGCAAGATACAACTCTGAGGTTATGAGACAGGACTGTGTGACTGGTTTAGTTTTCGTCCCAAAATCTCACTCTTAAGGCAAACAAAAGCTCCCAAGGGCGTTTAAAGCACCAAACACTCACGTCATTTTTTTTTCCAAGCGGAGTCTCACTCTGTCGCCCAGGCTGGAGTGCAGTGGCACAATCTTGACTCCCTGTAAGCTCCACCTGCTCAGTTCACACCATTCTCCTGCCTCAGCCTCCCGAGTAGCTGGGACTACAGGTGCCTGCCAGCGCGCCGGCTAATTTTTTGTATTTTTAGTAGAGACGAGGTTTCACCATGTTAGCCAGGATGGTCTTGATCTCCTGACCTCGTGATCCGCCCGCCTCGGCCTCCCAAAATGTTGGGATTACAGGCATGAACCACCGTGCCTGGCCACATTCATGTCATTTTAATAACTGTAGGGCCAGAAAGGACTAGGAATAGATGAAAGACTGAGAATCACATTTTGATGCTTCCAGATGAGTTTTTGCGGAAAGCCATACTGAAAATATTTGTTTGTTAGATTAAGATTATTAAGTGATAACCCTTTCTTTACCTTAAATAGCTAACTTTTTCTGTAGGGGAGCAACATATGTTCTTTCTTGGGCCCATAATGCATGGCCCTGAAAGTCAGGGCTACCTGGGTTGTGGTTATAACTGCCAGGGTCTAGTGTTACTACTAGCTTAGTGATGGTACCCTCAGCAAGTTACAGTTTCTCTGACTTTATTTTTCCCCATCCTTACAATGAGAAATTTGGATAGATGAATCTAATTGTATGTCTCTTTCTAGATAGAAAAAACTTGGGAGGGGGGAGGGATTGCATTGGGAGTTATACCTGATATAAATGATGAATTGATGGGTGCTGACGAGTTGATGGGTGCAGCACACCAACATGGCACAAGTATACATATGTAACAAACCTGCACGTTATGCACATGTACCCTAGAACTTTAATAAAAAAAAAAATTTTTTTTTAACTTTTTCCCCTTAGACCATGTATAATTGTAAAATGGAATGCATAGAAATATAATCTTCTGTTTTATATGTCTCTTGTTGAACTGATTTTAAAAATAATTTGATTTTGTTTCTCAAAAACCATATATTCCTTTTGGCATTAGGTCAGAATATAGTGAAGAACAAACATGCCTCAGGTAGTACAGAGCAGTTTGTTGAAGTGAAGACATTTCATCTGACAGTGACTACCAAAGAATTGTCTTCAGTTATTTATTCACTTCTTACCTTGAACCCAAAGAATGTGAACAGTCCAATAATGAGAAGCTACAAATGACAATAAAAGCAGGATGATGGAAATTACAAGATATGAAATCAAAACCAGAGAAGCAAAAAGAACATAGATTTGGCTCTTGCATTTCTGGCTCCAGAGTTTAAAAGGAAATTATACGGTTCAGATTTTCAAAGATGAGAGAAATAGATACCCCAGGAGTGATAAAGATTTTCTTAACACTGAATTATGAAAGAAATATGTAACATGGGATTGTATATAGGGAGAAGGAAGGTCTTTACAAATAATTTAGCATGTGGTTTTTACCTACTAAAATTAAAACTGGTGTTCATCTCTGAATTGTAAGTAACATGGATTAAAAATGTATTTTCATGGCCAGGCACGGTGGCTCACGCCTGTAATCCCAGCACTTTGGGAGGCCGAGGTGGGCGCATCACCTGAGGTCAGGAGTTCGAGAACAGCCTGGCCAACCTGGTGAAACCCCATCTCTAGTAAAAATATAAAAATTAGCCAGGCGTGGTGGTGGGCACCTGTAATCTCAGCACCTGTAATCTCAGCTACTTGGAAGGCTGAGGCAGAAGAATCGCTTGAACCCAGGAGGGGAGGTTACAGTGAGCCAAGATTGCGCCACTGCACTCCAGCCTAGGCGACAGAGCGAGACTCCATCTCAAAAAAAAAAAAAAAATTATTATCCTGTTTAGGAAAGCTGGTTAGTAGTTTGGAACTCTTCCCTTGATGAAAAAGTTTAGGTAACCTATTTTATTACTGTGGATTCAGGGTTACTAAACTTGGGTTCTAATCAAGTCTTACCCTGTTGTATCTTCTATGTGGCACTAGCCAAAAAAGAAGAACATGTCGGCCTACCAGGTGTTCTGTAAAGAGTATCGCGTGACCATTGTAGCTGACCATCCAGGTATAGGTAAGAACTTTGCTGATCTGTAGCGCTTTTGCTTTCCATTTATATTTTGAAGCAGTGCAGTTAATTTCTTCTTCCTGTAGCATTAGAGCATAGATAATCTTGTTTCTTTCCTCAGCTCTGCAAATCACTTTAGATTTTACCTTAGTTTACCTGATCTGTAAAAGAGATGAACTTTCTATACATATCTCTTAAACTGATAAGGTGGGAACCTACGTAAAAATAAATATTATAAAGCACATACATAAATGCACAAAAAATATACAATTGTTTATTTCCAAGATTCTACAATTGGCCTTTTCTTTAAACTGCCCTTGGATATAAAGTTGTAATGAGATGTCTTGTATTATATTGTTGTAAAGATGCTCTTCAACTTACGATAGTGTTACATCCCGATAAACCCATTGAAAGTTGAAAATACTGTAAGTCAAAAATGCATTTAATACACCTAGCCTACAGAACACATTTAAGGTGGGCCTTAAATGTGCTCAGGACACTTACATTTGCCTACACTTGAGCAAAGTCATTTAACACAAAGCCTGTTTTATAATAAAGTGTTGAATATCTTGTGTAATGTATTGAATACTGTACTGAAAGTGAAAAACAGAATGGTTGTATGGGTACTAGAAGTACAGTTTTTACTGAGTACATATTGCTTTTGCATTCTCATAAAATTGAAAAATCAAAAGTCAAACCATCATAGGCCTGGGACCGTCTGTATTTGTCTCTGTATTAGAAGTTAATGAGTTGGGAGGCCGAGACGGGCGGATCACGAGGTCAGGAGATCGAGACCATACTGGCTAACACGGTGAAACCCCATCTCTACTAAAAATACAAAAACTAGCCGGGCGAAGTGGCGGGCGCCTGTAGTCCCAGCTACTCGGGAGGCTGAGGCAGGAGAATGGCGTGAACCCGGGAGGCGGAGCTTGCAGTGAGCTGAGATCCGGCCACTGCACTCCAGTCCGGGCGACAGAGCGAGACTCCGCCTCAAAAAAAAAAAAAAAAAAAAAAAAAAAAAAAAAAAAAAAAAAAAGAAGTTAATGAGGTGAGACACACGTCACTTAACCGCTACAGATTTCATTTGCCTAATGTGTAAAATCGCTGCCCTATCAACTCCAAAAGGCTGCAGTGAGGCACACATGAATATGCTTTATAAAGCATAAAACTGTTACATAGTGGAAGGGTAAGATTACACATCTAGAGGATTGCTTCTGAGCTGCTCTAGGGAAATCCTTCTTTGGTTCTAATTGTTCAGAAATTTGGTAAAAACCTAGCATCTTTTTTCAAATTCTACACATATTTTTTAACCTAAGTTGATAGGCCTTGTATTGTGGGATCAAATTAAAGAAACCAGAGGGAGGATGCAGTGGCTCATGCCTATAATCTCAGCACTTTGGGAGGCTGAAGTAGGAGAATTGCTGGAGCCCAGGAGTTTGAGACCAACTTGGGCAACATAATGAGACCTCATCTCTACAAATAATAATTTAAAAAAATAGCCGGTCGCGGTGGCTCATGCCTGTAATCCCAACACTTTGGGAGGCCGAGGTGGGTGGATTACATGAGATCATGAGTTCAAGAGCAGCCTGGCCAACATGGTGAAACCCTGTCTCTACTAAAAATACAAAAATTAGCCGAGCATTTTGGTGCACACCTGTAATCCCAGATACTCTGGAGGCTGAGGCAGAAGAATCGCTTGAACGCAGGAGGCAGAGGTTGCAGTGAGTCAAGATCACTCTCCACTTCACTCCAGCCTAGGCGACAGAGCGAGACTCCATCTCAAAAAAAAATAAATAAATAAATAAATAATTAGCTAGGTGTGGTAGCCTGTGCTTGTGGTCCCAGCTACTTGGGGGGTAGAGGTGAGAGGGTGGTTTGAGCCCAGGTGGTTGAGGGTGCTGTGAACCATTATCACATCACTGCACTCCAGCCTGAGCAACAGAGCCAGACTCAGTCTCAAAAAAAGACACTAGAAAGATGCTTAAGGAGTAAATCCCTAGGGAGTAGATGGGTTAGGCGTTGAAACTGTCTTGTGACCATCAAAACATCCCCTTCCCTATAGAAAAAAATCAAAGAAAACCGATGGGATTGGGGTTGGTTTTCTCAGAAAATCTTGCAATATTTAAATCTGACCTTCAAAACCCTTTTCACAGTTTTCGCTCTCACCAATCTTCTGTTTTGTTAATAGCTAACCCTTTACTGTATTGAGTGTTTTACTCTTTTATGCCAGATTTTGGGGAACTTAGTAAAAAACTGGCTGAGGTGTGGAAGCAATTGCCAGAAAAAGACAAACTGGTAAGTACACTTTCTTATAAACATATTTTTCAGTGCTTCTTGCCTTCCAAAATACCTAATTCTTCCATAGACCAGCCAGCCACACAGCACTGAAAATAGCAAAGAAAATTACAAATCAATAGAAAATGGTTTAGCAGGCCGGGCGCGGTGGCTCAAGCCTGTAATCCCAGCACTTTGGGAGGCCGAGGCGGGTGGATCACGAGGTCAGGAGATCGAGACCCTCCTGGCTAACACGGTGAACCCCGTCTCTACTAAAAAATACAAAAAACTAGCCTGGCGAGGTGGCAGGCACCTGTAGTCCCAGCTACTCGGAGGCTGAGGCGGGAGAATGGCGGGAACCCGGGAGGCGGAGCTTGCAGTGAGCCGAGATTGCGCCACTGCACTCCAGCCTGGGCGACAGAGCGAGACTCCGTCTCAAAAAAAAAAAAAAGAAAAAAAAAAAAAAAGAAAATGGTTTAGCAGAGGACATTAACACTGTTAGTGCCAGTTCACTGTACATGAGGATTTAGCTATAGCAAGGCTGTCTTTTCTAACCTGGTCTAGTTTTTTCCAACAGTGTTACATTTGAGCCAAAAGATGATCTAAGTTAAGGCATAACTAAAGTGTTAAATTATAAAATCAGAGCCGTTGACTGAAAACACCTAGTAATCAGTCATGGTCTGAGAACTGAGGAAAGTTATCCACTTAGCAGTCACTGCAGACAATAAAAACATGAGAATGTGCTTACTAGGTAACCAGGTTCAAGGTCATTATCCTCATCAACTATTACCAAATAATGTACCCTACTATCAAGAAGCTAGTAAGACACTGATAAACAGTCATATCTGGACTGGGCACGGTGGTTCACGCCTGTAATTCCAGCACTTTGGGAGGCTGAGGCGGGTGGATCACCTGAGGTCAGGAGTTCAAGACCAACCTGGCCAACATGGCGAAACCCTGTTTCTACTAAAAATACAAAAAATTAGCCAGGCTTGGTGGCGCATGCCTGTAATCCCAGCTACTCGCGAGGCTGAGGCAGGAGAATCGCTTGAACCCCGGAGGCAGAGGTTGCAGTGAGCCAAGATCTCGCCATTGTACTCCAGCTTGGGCAACAAGAGCAAACCTCCATCTCAAAAAAAAACAAAAACCAGTCATATCTGAATCATTGAGACTTATGATATGAAGGTCATATAGGAGCACTATGTCATCTAGATGAACAACTATTTTTCACCCAGATAGATTATCCTTAGTTTTTGTTTTCCATGTTGTTGTTATCCTGCTGTTGTGTTGGTATTGCCAACCAGCAGGTTGGAAGAACCACAGAGACATTATATTGAGCCAGATGTTTAATCTGTGATTTTACATTTCAACTTACAGTGATCTAAAAATCAGTGCCGAGATTTGACCATTAGCATTGAGGAATGTTTATAGTTCTCTACTAAGATATGAATGTAGCTAGCTGTCTGAAGTCAGTTCAGTGACCCCCAGCTTAAAAGTTAGCATTAACCCTCTGTCTGCCTGCCTCCTACTATCGCCTTTCTTTTCTCCATTTTGTTCTTTCATAACTTCTTTTCCTTTTACTTTTTCGTCCTTTTAAATTTATTTTAATGTTCACTGATGTGATTGCAGATTTGGAAGCAAAAAGCTCAGTATCTGCAGCACAAACAGAACAAAGCAGAAGCCACAACTGTGAAAAGGAAAGCATCCAGCTCAGAAGGTTCCATGAAAGTCAAAGGTAGTAACCACATCCCCCTCCTGCTTTTCTCTAAAGCATGTGAATTTTGCTTCCTTGCTAAGAAACTGGGAAAAAAGCTTGCAATATTAGAAGTGGACCTTGATTCCCAGGTATTATTACTGAATGTTACAGGCTACCAAAAGAGATGTTCAAATTTAGAAAATGTAAAGCAGAAGTCAGCAAACTTTTGCTTTAAAGGTCCAGAGACTAGGCCGGGCGTGGTGGCTCAAGCCTGTAATCCCAGCACTTTTGGGAGGCCGAGACGGGCGGATCACGAGGTCAGGAGATCGCGACCATCCTGGCTAACATGGTGAAACTCCGTCTCTACTAAAAAATACAAATAATTAGCCGGGCGAGGTGGCGAGCGACTATAGTCCCAGCTACTCGGGAGGCTGAGGCAGGAGGATGGCGTGAACCCGGGAGGCGGACCTTGCAGTGAGCTGAGATCCGGTCACTGCACTCCAGCCTGGGCGGCAGAGCGAGACTCCGTCTCAAAAAAAAAAAAAAAAGGTCCAGAGAGTAGACCAGGCACAGTGGCTCATGCCTGTAATCCCAGCACTTTGGGAGGCCAAGGTGGGCGGATCACCTGAGGTCGGGAGTTCGAGACCAGCCTAACCAACATGGAGAAATCCTGTCTCTACTGAAAATACAAAATTAGCCAGGCATGGTGGCGCATACCTGTAATCCCAGCTACCGGTGAGGCCAAAGCAGGAGAATTGCTTGAACCCGGGAGGTGGAGGTTGTGGTGAGCTGAGATCATGCCATTGCACTCCAGCCTGGGCAACAAGAGCAAAACTTCATCTCAAAAAAAAAAAAAATAGGTCCAGAGAGTAAATATTACAGGCCTTGTGTGCTATATGCATTCTCACATTCTCTGTCACATATTCTTGTTTTTCTATAACCCTTTAAGAATGTAAAACTAGGCTGGGCGTGGTGGCTCAAGCCTGTAATCCCAGCACTTTGGGAGGCCGAGACGGGCAGATCACAAGGTCAGGAGATCGAGACCATCCTGGCTAACATGGTGAAACCCCGTCTCTACTAAAAAATACAAAAAACTAGCCGGGCGAGGTGGCGGGCGCCTGTAGTCCCAGCTACTCGGGAGGCAGAGGCAGGAGAATGGCGTGAATCCGGGAGGCGGAGCTTGCAGTGAGCTGAGATCCGGCCACTGCACTCCAGCCCGGGCGACAGAGCGAGACTCCGTCTCAAAAAAAAAAAAAAAAAAAAAGAATGTAAAACTATTCTTAGCTCACAGACCGTAAAAAAAAAAGGAGACCATGGACTGAATTTAGCCCACAGGCCACAATTTTGCTAATGCCTGGTATAGTTCATAAAAAGGGAAAATCAGGAAGAACAATTTTGTGTTGTTCAAGGCTGTAGGCAAGTTTTACCTGTCTGCCTCATTGCTCTGTTCTCAGCCTCTTCTGTAGGAGTACTGTCACCCCAGAAGAAATCCCCACCCACCACCATGCTCTTACCAGCCTCACCAGCCAAAGCCCCTGAGACAGAGCCCATTGATGTTGCTGCTCATCTTCAGCTGTTGGGAGAGTCCCTAAGCCTCATTGGACACCGTCTGCAGGAAACTGAGGTGAATACAACTATCAGCAGCATGACTACAGTTTCCCATATAATTTGGATGCATTCACTCATTTTACATACATGTATTGAGCATCTACTTTATGCTAAATTATGCCAGGTACTCAGGATGCAGTGATATAGAAGATATGATGATAACAGAAATATCTATAGAGATATTCAGTCTACCTATTAGCTCTCAAAGTTTCACTAATGATATCCTATTGAAACAATGGCACAAAAAGAAATTGGAATACCCTGTAACTTATTTTTATTTTTTTAAAATGCAGTGGAGACTGGGCGCAGTGGCTCACGCCTGTAATCCTCATTTGGGAGGCCTAGCTGGGAGAATCGCTTAAGGCCAGGAGTTCGAGACTGGCCTGGCAAGCATAGTGAGACTCCATCTCAAAAAATACATATATTCAAAAAATTTAAAAGGAATAAAAATGAGGCCAGGCGTGGTGGCTCATGCCTGTAATCCCAGCACTTTGGGAGGCTGAGGCCAGCGGATCACAAGGTCAGGAGTTCGAGACCAGCCTGGCCAATATGGTGAAACCCTGTCTCTACTAAAAATACAAAAATTAGCCAGGCGTGGTGGTGCGCGCCTGTGTTCCCAGCTACTCGGGAGGCTGAGGCAGAAGAATCGCTTGAACCTGGGAGGCGGAGGTTGCAGTGAGTCAAGATCGCTCTACTGTATTCCAGCCTAGGCGACAGAGTGAGACTCCATCACAAAGAAAAAAAGAAGAAATGCAATGGCGGCTGGGCACGGTGGCCCATGTATGTAATCCTAGCAATTTGGGAGACTGAGGCAGGAGGATTGCTTGAGGCCAGGAGTTGGAGAGCAGCCTGGGCAACATAGTGAGACCCCATTTCTACAAAAAATTTAAAAATTAGCCAGGTATGGTGGTGCACACCTGTAGACCCAGCTACTTGGAAGGCTAAGGCAGATAGATTGCTTGAGCCCAGGAGCTCAAAGGCTGCAGTAAGCTATTATTGGTGCACTGCATTCCAGCTTGAGTGACAGAGCAAGACCCTATCTCTTTTAAAAAAACAAAAACAAAAAGGCAAGAAAAACGATGAGTACAAATTCCATAGCAGTTCTGATTACTTCTATCTACTTCTAAGAGACTTTGCATTTTTCTGTGCATTTCCAGCAAAGTCTTGAATAGATTCAATTGTGTAGGGGATTAAGAGTTCCTCTATTTTGAAAATAGGTAGCAAATGGAGAAGTTAAGGTTCCCAGCTCTCCAGTACTCTGCACTTAAATTATACAGTGCTATGTGCCCTAAGGAGATTTTTGTCCTTTTAAGCTTCGATTTCAAAAAATCACTTAACCTGCACAGCTGTCGTGTTTTGTTTCTATCACCATATTCAGTTTCTAACTATATTGTCCCCTTAGCTAACTCAGTAGTATAGTAATTCCGCTTTCTACCAAGTTCTAGTAAGACATTTCAGCAAAGAAGCCAGTCTAAGCTACTAAAGCCATTTTTAAGCTAAGAAATTAGTGTAGGAATGTAAAACTAATCACTTGCTTCAGTGTGGAAATTGAATTATTCAACAAATAAAATGCCAAAAGCCACAAGAGCTGAAGCTGTATCTCAATTATTTGGCTAGTTTCTAAAAAATTTAGCAGGAGTCAAAAGAACTTCAGCACTTTCATATAGGCTCGATAGCTGAATGGATATAGGTATTTCCAGAAGAAATATTCTGTGACCTTACTTATTTTTCATATTTAATCATTCTTAATTTCATAAGAAGTTAGAAGTAAAAACGATTTGTTTTAAGCATATTCTGAATTTTCCCAGATATTTCCATTTAGTTTAGTAAGCACAAAGTTCACCCCTTTAAAGTGCAGAATTTAGTGATTTTTAGTATATTCACAGAATTGGTGAATCACTACTATTTCATTCCAAAACATATTACTACCCCTAAAAGAAACCCTGTACCCATTAGCAGTTTTTCCCCATTCTCCCTCTAATCCACTTTTGGCCTGAATTTAATCATTTGCATAGATCCCCGTAATTTTACAATTTCCACATACCACTTACACTATTATTTACTTTACAGTTTTATTTAAATAAACTTGTCTATGCTTTTATATGACATTCATGACATCTCAAGGGTTATATTCTATTTTTTTAATGTACATCATAATGGACATATAATTATCAAAATAATATGTTCAACAGTAAATTAATGTTCATCATTTTAGCAGTAAAACTAGAACATACAATGCATAAGTTAGATAATTAAGGCTAGAGGCTGAGCACTCTGGCTCATGTCTGTAATCCCAGCACTTTAGGAGCCAAAATGAGAGGATCACTTGAGGCCAACAGTTTTGAGACCCGCCTGGCCAACATGGCATAACCCTGTCTGTACTAAAAATACAAAAATTCGCCAGTCATGATGGTGCACACCTGTAATCCTAGCTACTTGTGAGGCTGAGGGAGGAGAATTGCTTCCACCGGGAGGTGGAGGTTGCAGTGAGCCGAGATCACACCACTGCACTCCATTCACCATCCAGCCTGGGCAACAGAGTGAGACCCTGTCTCAAAAAAATAAAAATAAAAAAATACATATATATATATATGTATCTTAAGAAAGTTAAGGCTAGAACCCAGATTGCAGAGGGACTTCATTCTGAAGTGTGTATACTTTACTGTTGGGGAACTACAGGGGTTTTTAGAGTGGAAAGGGATGAGATCAGAGCTCTCATTTACTTTTCTCTGAGAATATCTTTTGTTTTAGATTGGAAGTGAAAAGAGACCAGAAGTGGGGAGAAGTTATAACAATAATCCTAGTCTAGATGTGACAAAGATAAATTAGCTATAAATAACTACAGGGCAAAAGTAATGGAATAATATTGCTAATTACTTATATTTTGGGGGTTTTAGCTATTATCTTCCCTATATAGTAACATTTTATTGAATGCTTACCCAACTTTGGTTCAGAGTGCTCAATATGAATTACATCATTTAATTCACACTGCAGCTTTGTAAGACAGAATTTGTGTTCCCCCTATTTTACAGAAGAATAAACAGACTTGAAGAGGTGAAGTCACTTTCTCTAGAGTTCAGCCCCTAAGTGGTAAAGCAGAGACTTGAATTTGGAATGTGACCTCAAGGTCCGGATTCTTAACCTCTTACTGTACTGCTGCCCTCAGAAAGTATAGAGGGAAGATGTTGACAAGGAGGATGAGGGAAAGGAAGAGTCAGTGATGGCTAGGCCTTGAAACTGGGCAGTTATGTGAATGATGGTGACTTGCAGAGAAATGGATGCTAAAAGGAGGGCTAGATTTGGATGGGAAGGTTATTCTTCCTTACAGCATATTGAGATGGAGAAATATCCAAAAGGAGAGACCCAAAAGACAGCCAGAAATGCAAGATGTTGGTAATAATAGTCATAATTACTGATATTTTTTGAGTACTTAACCATGCATTAAGCACCATCCCAAGTAGATTATATCTATTATCTCAATCCCATCTGCTGCAGATGCTGTTAGTGTTTTACAAGCACAGCATAGTAAGCAACTTGCCCAGGTACAAAACAGTGAATAGTGGAGCCAGGATCTGGACCCAGGCAGTCTTGAATCCAGAGCTCATTTTCGTAAGGACTCTGCTGTGCTGCTTCCCAACATGACGTATCCTCACAGTGCTTCTAGTTAAAGCAAATTATACAAGAACTGGGCAGTAGCAACAGTCTTTCTTATCTCTTTGAGTCACAAATATCTAGACAATATGAATTACATAAAATGTTAAAATTTGAACCAAATTCACCTCTCTTTGAGAGTGAACAACTCAACCTAGAAAAATTATATCATCAGCTATCAAAAGCTACATACATGTAGGGTTATAGGATTCTCATAGTAATGACATCTGAGCTATATTTGTGGAGTTTATAACAGATATACTTTGCATACATAATCACAAATCTTACCAACAGCTCTCCAGAGTAAGTAAAGCATTTTTTACTATTCCTGTTAAAGAGACAGAAGTTAAGTATTTGACCTCCCCAAGGTCACATAGAAGGTAAGATGAGCTAGGATTATAGAAAGGTAACCTGGGAATGTGTTGTAAAAGTTTTCTTTCTAAACAACTTGCAGAGTTATCAGAGTAAACTTTCCATTTCTGCTATAAAGTTTCGAATTGTAAGATTAGAACTGCCTAGGATTTAAAGTGCTGTGTGAGGAAGTCAGCCCGAACACAGAAAGAGCATCAGGAGTGTGACTCAAGCGACAACCTCCTCTCCTTTTCAGGGTATGGTGGCTGTGTCTGGCAGTCTGTCAGTGCTTCTGGATTCCATTATCTGTGCCCTTGGCCCCTTGGCATGTCTCACCACACAGCTACCTGAATTGAACGGCTGTCCCAAACAGGTCTTGGTGAGTTTTCCCTGGGTTTTTCGGGTCAGACCCATTGGGCATCAGAGATGCCCTGCCTTAATGAACACTGTCAGACACAGGCTCATAAGGCTTTGTGACACACAGTGCTTCCTTCATCTGTTAGCTCACGGAACATGATGCTATATTATCAAATGCATGCTGTGCTTTCACTGAAACTAGAAAACAAGCCATTTACCAAAATAGTGCTTAAGAAAGAAGCATTCTAGTCCTTGAGGTACTGCAATTCCTGTGTTTCCTGTTTGCTATTCTACACCCAAAGACGGTACAGGAATTGTCTCCCTCTTTTTTACTAGGATTAATGGGAGAAGTCAGCAGAAAAGTTCCTAGCATAACAAACAACAGGATGCCGTCTTCATTCTCACCTGTTTTTCTAACTACATTTGATTTTTTTTCTCTCTCTCCTTGAACAAAGAAACATGTCAGGAAACCAAGGTAAAGTACTCTTCAGTTGAACATTTTTCCTTTTTTTGCAGTCAAACACACTAGACAACATTGCTTACATCATGCCTGGACTGTGACAGCAAAGAATCCTGGGACAGAAACCTTATCCTACACCATTGCTGGTTTGTGTATATATGACTGTTCCAGATTCCTTCACTGGCCTCTGGGTGTAGGTTTTAAATTTTTATATCTATACATACATATATACATATATATATAATGTACAATATATACATAAGACTGTAACTACTTTGCTTTTAATAATTTTATGAAATGGCAAAGGTTTAGCCAAGAGGAAATTTTGGCATGAATACAGGCTTGGGATTCTTTTTTCTCCTGTGGTGGATAAATCTGCCTTAAAAATCAATGTAACTTGGGGGCTGGGGGCTTGTTCTGGGTGCCAAGCGCATCTCTTTATGGACAGCTAAAATGTGATTATTTTCCAAACTCAGTTGGACCTCCAGACCCATCACTGACCATTTGCCTTACCTGTCTTAGTCTGAAATATGTAATAGGAAAGATAACAGGAAGATGCCAGTTGATTGAAAATTCAAAGCCTTTCAATTTGAAGTGACCCAGGTGGGAGGTGATAAAATTTGTTCCCATTATAGTTATGAAGGTGGCTTAGGTGAATTGAGTATGGGTTCATTCCAGTTCCTACTGTATAGGTGTCCATGTCTCAAAATTTATTGTAATCATTGGTACCATTGGCGGCCTCAACAGAGGCTAAGGAGTTCTGTGAGCCCTGGCAGCAAAAAACACCTTGGAGGGTGAAGCTGTCAGTGCCACCAGTTGGACCTCCATACATTCTGAGCTAACCCAGAATATTTAGTCTGCAGAACTAAGAGCTAGTGTCTTTCACTGGCGGCATGAAGTTAACCACCAAGTCCTCACAAGCCGTGCTGCTTAGTTACTTGGTGGTTATGGATAAACTTTGCCCAGCATGATTTTTGGATTCATCTTATCGGTTCCCCTGGTGGGCAGATACACAGTGTTCTGCATTCCACATGTAAATGAATTGCAAAAACAAAACAAAACTCACTCTCTTGTAGGTTTATTTATGTGTGTGAATGTGTATTTTAATTATGTGTATTTAACTCTTTAAAATCTCTTAGATTTTAATTTATCCTGTAAATTTCTGTATATATAATTTAATAACAAAAGCCTCCACCAGCAACAGCATGTGGAAGATACAGATTTGTCATTTCTCCTTCCTTCCCTCCCTTCTTTCCTTCTTTCCTTCTTTCTTTCTTTCCTTCCTTCCTTCCCTCTGTCCTTCCTTCCTCCTGATCTGTTCCAAAAACTCTGAATCATTTACATTTTAAGGTATTTTACCTCAAAAATGAATCGTGTTAGGATTCTAATTCTTTACAAAGAACTTCATGGGCTTCAATAATGTCTAGAAAGTAAAATAAAGAGGAATGTTACCATCCCCAGCTGCCCTTATTTCCAGAGAACCAGACTTTTGCTTCCCAGTTGGAAAGAAGACAGTTGAGCACTTCAGGATGGTTTTTAAATCTGGTGTGAGATTCTCTGCCAGCACCAAGCTCTGAGCTAACTGTGCTTGCTTCTCCTGGCCTAGATAGCACTGCAGCATCAAAGTAGATCTTCGGGGACAGTGTAGCCCGTCTGCATCCTATTTAATTTCTTCCCTTCTCCCCACCAGTGTTGTCACAGGGCTATGTTGCTTAAAGGTATTCTGGCTGCTGAATCCCTTTCTCAGCTCAGAGCAGTTTTGAGATTTAATTGGGAATACAGAGAAAGAAACAGGATTGTTTGGGAACCAAAATCAAGAGGAACAGAAATCTTAAGTTGATTTCATGTATTAGAACATTGGGCCGGGCGCGGTGGCTCAAGCCTGTAATCCCAGCACTTTGGGAGGCCAAGACGGGTGGATCACGAGGTCAGGAGATCGAGACTATCCTGGCTAACACGGTGAAACCCCGTCTCTACTAAAAAATACAAAAAAAAAAACTAGCCGGGTGAGGTGGCAGGCGCCTGTAGTCCCAGCTACTCAGGAGGCTGAGGCAGGAGAATGGCGTGAACCCGGGAGGCAGAGCTTGCAGTGAGCTGAGATCCAGCCACTGCACTCCAGCCTGCGCGACAGAGCGAGACTCAGTCTCAAAAAAAAAAAAAAAAAAAAGAATATTGTACCATGCCTCTTCTGCATCTGGAAGTTTCCTGTTTGACACAGGGTATCTAGGAGGGGCGGAGAAGACATGGATAGTACAGGAAAACATTAATCCTAGCATTGTCATTTGTATACATTAATGAAATCCTGATGAGGACCTGCTTTTTGTCTGTTTTCCTTTGAAACCCAGCCCTGTTGTATTTGTATTTAAAATTTGTACACATTTGTATAATAATCTGTACCTTGTGGTATTTGGTACTATTAGAGGAAAAACTTTGGATTCAGACCTTCTTGCAGTTTTTATATCATTGTTTTATTTTGTTTTTTAAATAAATTCTAGTGGTTTCATCCAAATCCCATTACAGTTGTATAAAGAAATAAAATTTTGTACTTATATTATTAAAAATCACATTTTTAATATTTGTAGTCCAGTCTCAGCTGTCTTTTCCCTAATCATGATAATCACAGTTGCTATGAAATTATGAAACCTGTTTTTCACTCTATTCTACCATTATTTTCTTAAGAAAAGAATCAACCCACAATGGAGATTAAATTTCTAATCTTAGCCATTTTCCTAATATACTCCTTACTCTGCTTCTATTAATTTTAACATTGTAGAGGCTTTCATTTTCTCTTTTGCAGACTGTAAATTTAGTGAATCTGATAACTGCACCTCCATTTATTGGCAAACAAAACTATGTGCATTATGGTGTTGGCCTAAATCAAGAAAATGTTTGTTAATCTTATATAAGGGTTGCATCTGAATCATGTGCTAAATGATACGTTTCAGTACTGTCCTGGCTTAGTCAGTAATGCTGTTGATAAGTTACTTAATCTTGATAGGCTTCCAAAGTCCCATCTATAGAATAGTGTTAAAGTCACTTCCCTGTCTCTAGACCTGCAGCCAGCCAGCCTGACATGAATGTTTTAATAATATGAACATTGGATATATGGAGATAAGACCTTTCAAGGTAAAAATTTCAGTGCAAACACAAGGTGTTAAAAGTCATAAATAGTGAAATAATATGATCAATTAAAAGGTTAATGTCTTATGGAAAGGCAGCAAGGAAGAGACTACCATATCACTGAGTGACTGTTAGAGTGATTTGCACACTTTGTCTCACTCATCCCCCCACAAAGCCTTATGAATGTTATCTCCCTTTATAGATGCGAAAATGTACTTTTCCCAAGTTTATACTGCTAGTAAATGGCAAAGACAGAATAAGAACAGTGGAACAGGTGATCTCAAACCTTAGGCTCTTTTCTACCCCAAGCTACTTTCAGATTTAAATCATGTATATAATTCATCAGTATGCTTTCCATTATCTCAAGTCCCGAGCAAATGTGATTGTAGGAATGCCATCTGAAATCTTTGCATTGTTCAGCTATCTAGCTGGCTTTCACTCTTGTCATACTATTGTCTTTAAATTTTGAAGGCAAGGTTATCTTGATTTTTGTCTGTAAGCGCTTAAAGGATTTAATAGATTACATTTATGCAGACTGTCAGTCTTAAGAAATTTGAACATTTTAACCCTCAGTAAGGCATGATATTAATATTACTAAAACTCTTGAAAAAGTAAATTGAAACACTTTTTACTAAATGAGTTTGTTCCTTATTAGCACACTTCTTTTTTAAGACAGTTTTAATCAGTTTTGTACTAACTTAATGTTTGCCATTTACATCCCTATCTACTGTGTTGATAAAATCCATATACTGGCCAGAGGCAGAGGCTCATGTCTGTAATCCCAGCACTTCGGGAGACTAAGTCAGAAGGGTCGTTTGTGGCCAGGAGTTCGAGACCAGTCTGGGGAATATAGCAAAACCCCATCTCTACAAAAACTAAAAGATATTAGCCAGGCATGGTGGCATGCATCTGTAGTCCCACCTACTCGAGAGGCTGAAGTGGGAGAACACTTGAGCCCAGGAGATGGGGGCTACAGTTGCACCGCTGTACTCCAGCCTGGGTGACAGTATGTCTTTAAAAATAAATAAATACATAAATCCATATAGTTCCATTTCTGTTTGAATAGCTATATAGTAATCATTTTGCATGGAGTTGTTTTTGTTTTTTGGTTTTTTTTTTTTTGAGACGGAGTCTTACTGTGTGGCCCAGGCTGGAGTGCAGTGGCCGGATCTCAGCTCACTGCAAGCTCCGCCTCCTGGGTTCACGCCATTCTCCTGCCTCAGCCTCCCGAGTAGCTGGGACTACAGGCGCCCGCCACCACACCTGGCTAATTTTTTCTATTTTTTAGTAGAGACAGGGTTTCACCGTGTTAGCCAGGATAGTCTCAATCTCCTGACCTCGTGATCTGCCCGCCTCAGCCTCCCAGAGTACTGGGATTACAGGCGTGAGCCACCGCGCCTCGCTTAATTTAGGTTTTCTATCATCCAGAATTTGTGCAGTCAATTTACTAGTCTTTCAGATTTAAAAACCACAAACATTACAATAAATACTAAAGCACCCACAGTAGCCAGACTACTAAGGCCATGGTTATTGTATTTTTGGAGTACATGTCAGAAGAAAAGGTCATAACCCATAGATAGGTATCTAGTGTGTGGGGTCAGCAGACACACCACACACAGCCAGGAAGGCTGAAGAGATTAGAATCTCAAAGCTGGAAAAAGCCTTTGAGATTCTTAGCTTGGGGTCCACGGTTGTACTTCAGGGACCCCAGAAACTCCCTGAGGTTATAAGCAAAATTCTATCGCTGCCTTTTTTCTTCAGAAAGGCTCATGGCTTTTGCCAAATTCTCAAAGGAGACTGTGACCTAAATAAAATATTTTTTTAAAATGCTTACGAGTCCTTGATCTAATTCCAGTATCTAGAGAAAATAGGAGCTGTGTTTGGCTCACACAGTAAATGTATGGCAGAGACGGGTATCAAAGCCCCACTCGTGACTACATCTTTAAGGTAAGATAATTTGGGCTGCAAGCAGGGTGCATCTTGGAGCAGGGAGACCTTGACATCAAACAGGAAGAGTCCTATCGGGGCAAGGAGACAGCAGCCCAGAGAGGCTGTCACCCAGGGTAGGTGTGCAGTCACAGTGAGATCCCAAGGATTAAGGGCTGTGACACTAAGAGTCTCGGCTTCTGTGTAATCTCACCCAAGTCACTTCCCTGGTCTACGACCCAGTTTCCCAAATACGTGAAAGGTCCTTTACACCTCGCCCTAAAAGGTCAGGGGCGTGGCTTAAAGGGGACCGCGCTTCCCGGGCCCCGCCCCCAGGCTCTACGTCGTGCGTGACGCCCGCTGCCGCCTAGGAAGCGACGATGAGGTCATCGCCCTCCGCCTCGGGGGCGGGACCCTTGCGCGTCAGGGCGGGGCCTGTGGTCCAGCTCCGCTCTGCCACCGCTCCGCCCACGCCTCCTCGCCGGCCTTCGGGTGCGTCACGTGACGGTTGGCGGCGCTGGCGGTTGCTGTCAGCTGATTCCCGGGGTTGGTGGCAGCGGCGGTAGCAGCGATGGACTTTCTCCTGGGGAACCCGTTCAGTTCTCCAGTGGGACAGCGCATCGGTGAGTCCCTGGAGCCCCCCCACACCTCCGCCCTGCTGCTCCGCACCCAGCTTCGGTCCCCTGGGAAGCCTCCGGGTGCCTAGTCACTGAGGCAGGGAGGGCAATGAGGCTGGCGTGTAGCTCTCCGACTTGGCCCCGCCCAGCTTTCCTCCCACTCTTGATTGACAAGAACTTGGGCCATTAGGAAGCCTTGGCTTGTGATCGATGTATACGACAGCCAGTAGATAAGGAGAGAGGGCGGGTCCGGATGCCCACCGCGCAGCCAATGTGTGTCTGCTGGGGTCCCGAATCCAGGGAGAAAGTTTTCGGGGTTAAAGGGACTGCGTGGTTGGCAGTGGGCGGGCAGCTGTGCTGGGTCCCGCCGCCTGGGCTTTGGCCAGCTCCTTTCTGGCTCACCGGGCTCTCCGGACACGGACACCTGAGAAAGGCTAGAAGTCCCTTCTCCCAGGACCGCGAAGCCCGGGACTTGGCGTCTTGGGGGCGACTGGCCAGTGGGGACCCAGCGCCAGACAGCCCGCCGCCAGGCCTCACAGACCCGAATCTCAGGACGTGTCCGCCTGGGCTCTTATCTCGACTCAAATGGACCCGCACAGACTCTGAGAACCTGAGCAGAAAGTGGTCGGAGAAACCCTCCCGGTCAGCCCACCTCGGTGCTCCGTAGGTAGGGCAGCCTGGCGCTCAAGCCAAGCCGAGCCCAGGGCACCTGGCGCCTGGGTGCTGGTCCGTGGTTCTTTGCACCCTGGTGACAGGATACTTATAGTTCTATGACGCAGCCTCCCTGGGCGGAGGTTTCCTCACCTGTAATGGGCGGGTAATAATGGTCCTTACCTCCGTAGGCTTGTTGTGAAGATTAAATTCCTTAATAAATGTGAAATACTTAGAACAATGCATGGTACGTGGCTAGTGCCATATAAAAAAAAACAGTTGTAGTATTTATTAGCATTGGGCTGGGCGCAGTGGCTCCCGACTGTAATCCCAGAGCTTGGGAAGCCAAGGCGGGCAGATCGCTTGAGCCCAGGAGTTCGAGACCAGCCTGGGCAACATGGCGAGACCCCCGTCTCTACAAAAAAAAAAAAGCAAAAAATACAGAAATTAGCCGGGCGTGTGCCTGTGCTCCCAGTCACTCGGTAGGCAGAGCTGGGAGGATTGGTTGCACCTGGGAGGTCAGGGCTGCGTGAGCCCTGATGGCGCCACTGTACTCCATCCTGGACGATAGAGGGAGATCCCATCTCTTGAAATACATACATACACACACCCACATACATATATAGATATACACATACATACATGTACATATACATACACATACATACATGTATATATTTACACACCCACATTGTTCCTGAGATACCACCAAGTGGAGGTTAGGAATCCCTGGAAATCGCTGGGCAGTAGGTCTCATAGGTGCTCGTTCTTGGACACCAACACCGTGAGAGCCAACATGCCTTGACCCAAACGGCCACACTTCTCCAGAGGATGGTCTGGGTGTTCCCCATTCTTGCATGAAGAAACCATCACATTTCCATGAAATCACTCTTTATCTTTTTTGATGATGACTTTTCGTCTTAAGTCCATACTGGGAAAACTTTAAGACGAGACATTCTTTCCATTCTTACTGTCTTGCCAAACCTCACGAAAGCTTGTCGACCCGGCTCTGTGTTGTAATCGCCACCGTGGCTGTTGGTGGCTCTTCCGAGGTTTTGTCATCAGTGCTCTCCAAGGGGGAGGTGGCAGTCCAGGATTTACACACCAGGAAGCTCCTGAACCAGGGAGAGGAACTGCCCTCTCAAAGGACCCCTGACCTCCCCTAGACACACCCACCCCACAGTGAGTCATGGGTTTTTGGAGCTGAGAAAAGCAAGCAGCTCTCCTCTCATCTTTATTTCTCTGACTACGGAAACCCCGCTTTTATCACATGCCAAGTTTAAGACTTACTACTTAAAAATAAACAAGTAAATAAAAGACCCGGCTTCAAAGTCAGCCGCATACTCTTAAGGCTTTCTGGAATAGCTCACCTGGGTTCTGGATTTCAGCTAGTCAAAGCAAGCTTCTCTTCTTACCCTGAAGGGTTGCCTTTCTTGGGCAAGAAATACTTCCATGCAAAGAGAATGCTACTAAATGATCATACCTTAGAGCACAAATAGAATTTTACAGCTGTAAGAGCTTTACCTTTGGAATTTTCTAACCCAGTGGTTCTCAGCAGCATTCCTAGGATGGCATGTTAAAGCAAATGATATCTGGGCCTCAACTCCAGAGTTTCTGACCCTCTAGGTCTGCAGTGGGACTCTAGCATGTGAAAATCTTTTTCTTTTTTTTTGAGACGGCATTTGGCTCTGGTTGCCCAGGCTGGAGTGCAATGGTACAGTCTTGGCTCACTGCAACCTCCGCCTCCCGGGTTCAAGCGATTCTCCGGCCTCAGCTTCCTAAGTAGCTGGGATTACAGGCACGCACCGCACACCCAGCTAATTTTGTATTTTTAATAGAGACGGGGTTTCTCCGTGTTGGCCAGGCTGGTCTCAAAACTCCTGACCTCAGGTGATCCACCCACCTCGGCCTCCCAAAGTGCTGGGATTACAGGTATGAGCCACCGCGTCCGGCTTAGAATGTGAATTTCTGGCGAGTTCCCAGGTAATGCTAATGCTGTTCCAGCCCATCCCCTTCATTTTACACTGGCAGAGACTGGGGTCCAGAGAGGGGAAAGTGAAGGCTGTGACTCACCCAAGACCCCAGTGAATTGACAGCGAAACTGAGCCATTGAAATTTAAACCAAAGCTGAAGAGGCTCCAAAAGTAGAATTAAGAGTTTGAGTTAATCCCCTCAGTATCCCATATTCTTTTAGATAAAGAGGCGGAGGAAGTACTGCTCACTGGCTGTGATTACTGATGACATAGCATAGCTGCTTATAATTCTGTAAACCAGGCCCCTCCTTGCCGCAGGAGTACCATCTCTTCGCAAGCCTGCCGACTCCCATGCCCTTGTTGAAAGGAGAGCTGTAGAGCCATATGGAATTGACATCCCTCAGCTGGCGGGTTCTAATGAGGCTAATCAGGAATGAGTATCAGGCACTTGAATCACAAAGTTCTCATTCACCTCCCCTCCCATATGGAATTGACATCCCTCAGCTGGCGGGTTCTAATGATGCTAATCAGGAATGAGTATCAGGCACTTGAATCACAACGTTCTCATTCACCTCCCCTCCCAACACACACACACACACACACACACCCCTTTGTGCTTGCTGGTCCCTCTGCCTGGGTTGCTTCCTCGTGTGCCCCAACTGAGGAGCTCCAGATCACCTTTCAAAGTACAGGGTATCATCACCTCCTCCCTGAGGCCTGCCCCAAGCCCAACATTGCTCTTTTACTCCCGTTATCCCAGGTCCTCGGACCCCCTTACCGTATGACTCTGGGCTCTGACTCTCAGCTTCCTCCTTGGTACAGTGTTGCCAACAGCATCTGCCTCACAGGGTGGTTGCTAGAATGAAACAAGATAGTCCTCTGAGAGTGCCTGGCACAGTGTGAGTGTATGGAAACGTTAGCTCTTCCCGTCATCATCACCACCATCATCATTTTTATTATTTCTTCCTTTTTTTTTTTTGAGACAGAGTCTTAAAAAAGGCTGGAGTGCAGTGGCACAGCTTCAGCTCACTGCAACCCCTACCCCCCGGGTTCAAGCAATTCTTCTGCCTCAGCCTCCCGAGCAACTGGGGTTAGAGTTGCACACCACCATGCCCGGGTAATTTTTGTATTTTTAGTAGAGACGGGGTTTCACCATGTTAGCCAAGCTGGTCTTGAACTCCTGACCTCAAGTGATCTGCCCACCTCAGTCTCCCGAAGTGCTGGGATTACAGGTGTGAGCCACCACGCCCAGCCTGTTTTTATTATCTCTACCCTCATCATACTAATATGCCACCATCCCACTCTCTTAGTGGTTGTGCATGTCTGTCTCCACAGCTAGGCTGAACTTCTTGAGAGCAGGAACTGTGCCTTATTTCTCCAGACCCTCAGCACCTAGCACGGTGCCTGGCACATAGCAGGAAGGAAGAAGGGAGAAAAGGAAAGTAACATTTTGTGAGCAAACTGTGTCATAATAACTCTGCCAGGTATTCTGCTAGCGTCCTGGGTATTAATCTCATGGTGACCCTATGCAGTTTTGCTATTTTTTTCCCATTTCACCAAAAGTCAGTGTAAGGGAAAGCATCGCTTTCCAGAGTTCCACAGCTACTCAAGGTCAGTATCCAGACCCAGGCCTTCTTTTTTATTTTTAATAGAGATGGGGTTTCTCCATGTTGGCCAGGCTGGTCTCAGACTCCTGACCTCAGGTGATCCACCTACCTCGGCCTCCCAAAGTGCTGGGATTACAGGCGTGAGCCACCGCGTCCGGCCTAGAATGTGAATTTCTGGCGAGTTCCCAGGTAATGCTAATGCTGTTCCAGCCCATCCCCTTCATTTTACACTGGCAGAGACTAAGGTCCAGAGAGGACCTCACCACACTGCCTCGAGCTGCCCAGTGCCTCTTTTGAATTGATGTCCATCCAGCCTTCCAGGATCCACAACTCTTGTTCTACCCCCAGATAAGGACATGCACATGGATCCCACACTTGCAGGTCCCTCTCCCTTACTGATGAGTAGGGGGGCTTCCCAAGGGCAGCACTCATAGCTGAGAGGATTCCAGATCCTTTGTACCAGCTGGTGTTGTCACAGCCCTCTTCTTTCAAGGATTTCAAACCCTTTCCAGGTGTTCTCTGCGGACACATCTTACTGGCTCTGTTTTATAGACAGATGTCAAGAATCCCAGTTTCCAAGAATCCCAATTGCTGGCTATCAGCCTACCCCCTAAGCACTTGGAGTCCAAATCCTAGCTGATTGCCGAGAGCAAGTTGCAAAAACAGAGATGGTAAATGTGAGCAGTCCCTGGGGATGAGCCTCAGTGGTTAGGGTGGTGGGAGCTGTGTGTGAGGGGAGAAGAGCCCAGAGCCTGAAGACTGAGCCCTGGAGGGGAAAAGGGAAAAAGTCAAAGAGAGCTGTCTTTGAATCCACAAAAGCCAAGCCAGGGGAGCCACAGGAAGGAATCACAGAAGTGAGGGACCACTTCAGACCCCTGGGGGGCCAGCTGGGGAATGATGGGCTGAAAAGTGGACACTTAAGCGATGTCAAGGAGACACCAGGCTGGGAGGTGGGACACCTGGTTCCAGCTCTGGTTCTGCTCCTCACTATGTCACGGTCCCTTTCCATTGCCTGTCTCCCCTATTGGCAACACAGAGGTGCTGTCATTCTCCCTCTGCTTCCCAGAGGATTGGTAATGAACAACAGAGGGCATATATTGGGACAGGGAAGGGTTGATGCCAGAGGGAAGAAAGAAACGGATGGCGGGCCAGGTGCGGTGGCTCACGCCTGTAATCCCAGCACTTTAGGAGGCCGAAGCGGGTGGATCACGAGGTCAAGAGATCAAGACCATCCTGGCCAACATGGTGAAACCCCGTCTCTACTAAAAATACAAAAGTTAGCTGGACGTGGTGGCACGCGCCCGTAGTCCCAGCAACTTGGGAGGCTGAGGCAGAAAAATTGCTTGAACCCAGGAGGTGAAGGTTGCAGTGAGCCAAGATCATGCCAGTGCACGCTAGCCTGGTGACACAGCGGTACTCAATCTCAAAAACAAAACAAAGCAAAACTGATGGCTCCTGGGGAGGACTGATAGAACTGATTGTGCAAGGCCCCAAGGGCAGCGTGTATGGTTACAGGAATAAGCAGTTCGGTTTCAGTATAAATAGCTATCCCTAGAGCCTTGCAAAGATGGAACTGGCTGCCTCATTCGGTAGTGAGCTCCCCACCACTGGAGCTGTGAAGGCAGAAGCCGGGGTGGGGAGGGAGAACTAGAAAGAGGATTCCTGCATCAGTTAGCAGAGTGGACTAGACCAGGGTCAGTGAGCTTTTTCTATAAAGGGCCATTAAGTAAATACCTGTGGCTTCTTGAACCAGATGGTCTCTGCTGCAACTACCCGGCTCTGCCATTATAGCACAAAAGCAGCCATAGGCCATAGGTAAATGAATGAGAGTGACTGTGCTCCAGTACAACTATTTATGGGCAATGGAATTTGAATTTCATGTAATTTTCACATATCATGAAATATTATTATTCAGCTTTTTTTTTCCAACTATATAAAAATATAAAGACCACCTGTAGCTCAAGGACCATACAGGTGGGTCTGAATTTGGCATGTGGGTTCATAGTTTGCTGACTCCTGAATCGGAGCAGCTGGCCAGAGGCAGAATGATGAAGCACACTGTTCCTCAAAGTGGGGTACCAGAGCACCCACACTGGGGATGCTTGAGGGTACTTATCCCCACAGCGTGCCTGCGGGAGCCCTAATACCTTGAAGCTTCTGGTTCCTCATCCGTAAGTACAGGACCCACATTAGAGCCCGAAGTTTTTGTCTTAAGGATGACAGAGCTTTGTCTAGAAAGGGCTTTGTATCAGCTGCACACATATGAGTAGAGTCCAGGGTGAGCTTGAGTCAGACTGAATGGTCTGAGTCCTGGTTCAGTCCTCACCAGCTTTGTTACCTGAAGCAAGTTACTTAACATCTCTGTTCTTCAATTTCCTCATCTGTACAATGAGGATCATAATAGCACCTATCAGATAGGGCTGTTGTGTTGTGTTGTAAAGCACTTCCTGCCAGACAGGGAATGTCTGTAATTATTAGCTGTTGTGATTTTTCACTGATGTTATCATTCCTGGGACACAGTCTAAGTTAGTAGCCAAGCTAAGTGCCAGCCCAGGATTCTGGCTCCAGTGCAGCCTTTGTGATGGTCTTTGTGTCCCTGGCAAATGAGCAGTCACTGGCTGGGTGGCCGCCACATTCACAGACAGGTCAGGTTTCAGGCTGTGGGGAGGAGCGGATTCTTACTTGGAAATTAAGGGCTTTGCGTGCCTCTATGGATAGAACTGGCAAATAGGTTTTATTCTTAACCTTAGTGAGCTCAAAGAAATAAGAGTAAGGTCCCAGACTTCCACTCTTCTGGTTTTAGAAAAAAACAAAACAAAAAAAAACTTGGCCGGGCGCGGTGGCTCAAGCCTGTAATCCCAGCACTTTGGGAGGCCGAGAAGGGCGGATCACGAGGTCAGGAGATCGAGACCATCCTGGCTAACCCGGTGAAACCCCGTCTCTACTAAAAATACAAAAAACTAGCCGGCGAGGTGGCGGGCGCCTGTAGTCCCAGCTACTCGGGAGGCTGAGGCAGGAGAATGGCGGGAACCCGGGAGGCGGAGCTTGCAGTGAGCTGAGATCCGGCCACTGCACTCCAGTCCGGGCGACAGAGCAAGACTCCATCTCAAAAAAAAAACAAAAAACAAAAAAACCCAAACCCTCAGTGTCTCCTAATTAGCTTGAGGCCATCACCCCGTGAGAAGCAGGGGGAGTCAGGACAGGTTAACTCTTTACTCCCTTACTAAGGAGGTCTTGATCTAGGCCGGTGCCCTCCAAACTTCTGTCTTTCATGTAGCTCCTTTATGATTTGTGTCTACCCCCACACCACCTTCATTATTATTTTCATAGGGTTTTCTTTTCATTAGCTTATCTGTTAAAATTTGACCTCATCCTATGTAATTATATCTGTGAAATCATGGCTTTGATGTTCGTGTTTTTTTCCTATCCTGCATTAAAGTAAATACGTCCCTCTAAAAATGTCTTTAAGTTTGCCCATGAGCCCACCTGGCATGATCCCAGGTAGCGCATTTTAATCGCTGGGACGTAAGCAGCCTGAAATGGGGTCACAGCTTAGTCTCCGCATCAGAAGAGCTGGGTTCAGGTGCCAGCTCCGCCCCTTCCTGGCTGTGTCCCCCAGGTCTCCACCTCAAGGGACATGGGCAACTTAGAAGCTGATCGAGCATTGCAAAGTGCAGTGGAGAAGCACGGTGCAAGACCTGGGGAGGGGAACTAGGCCTCGCTCCTGCTGTGGAAGGTAGAGAAGGGAAGGACGGAGCCAGGGGAGGAGGGAGGAGGAGAACCAGCCAGACCGCAGGTGCTGAGACAGACAGAGAATTTAGGGACAGACAGAGGGGTCTGCTGTTTGAACTTGTTTGTGTTGGTGCAGTATAAACCCTGTAGTGGTTAACTTTATGTGTCAACTTGGCTAGGCCAGGGGAGACAAATATTTGGTCAAACATTATTTTAGATGTTTCTGTGAACGTATGTCTTAGATGAGATTAACACTTAAATCACTAGACTCACATAAAGCGTATTGCCCTCCGTAACGTGGGCGGGCTTCGTCCAATCAGTTGAAGGTCTGAATAGAAAAAGACTGACCTCCCCAGAACAAAAGGAAATTTGGCCAGCAGGCTCCCCTTGCCCTTGCACTCGGACAGTGTCTGTTCCCTGGATCTCCAGCCTGTCAGCTCACCCTACAGATTTTCAACTTGCTAAAAGCCTTCACAACTGCATAAGCCAGTTCCTTAAGTGCTCACTCGCTCTCTCTTTCTCGTGTGTGTGTGTGTGTCTGTCTTGTCTGTCTGTCTGTCTCTTTTTCTTTCTGTTAGTTCGTTTTCTCTTATGTATTTATTTGAGACGGAGTCTCACTCTATTCCCAGGCTAGAGTGCAGTGGGGCAGTCTTGGCTCACTGCAACCTGCACCTCCCAAGTTCAAGCAATTCTCCTGCCTCAGCCTCCCAAGTAGCTGGAAGTACAGGCATGTGCCACCACACCTGACTAATTGTTATATTTTTTGTAGAGATGGGGTTTCACCGTGTTGGCCAGGCTGGTCTTGAACTCCTGACCTCGTGATCCGCCTGCTTTGGCCTCCCAAAGTGCTGGGATTACAGGCATGAGCCACCACGCCCGGCCTAGTTCCTTTTTTCTGGAGAACCCTGACTAATACAAACCCCACTCCACCCCTGACCATCCAGATTGTCAGCAACACCTTTTACGCTCGCAAGTGGGGAGTGAAAACAATTGCGATCTATACTTCAGCCAGCCACTTCAAGCCTCTGCCTTCACAGCCTCACTTCTTACCTGGGAAGTTTTAGAAAACCTTTCTTTATCTCACTGACATTTCCTTTTGTTAGGTACTATAGTTAGTTACATCGACTTAAAGATTGTAGGTTGCCGAAGCAATACCCTCTGTAAGGTATTTTAGGGTTTCTCCTGTGGTTTGTGGTTAAAAAAAATAACAGGGGAGAGGCAGCCAGAGTTTTGAGGAAGGGCGGCTCAGCAAATTAGGAGGTGGATGGAACTTTCCACGCTGGGTCTGGAAAGAGTTATTCCTTTGGAAAATAGTTTTCAAGACAAGTTTCTGGCTGAAAAAAAAAATGGCTTCTGCATATTGGCGATTTAAAAATCTCTTATGGGAGTGCTTGAAATTCTCAATCATGTTGTGATTGATATGTTTGTAGAGGATAGCGTTTATTTTGGTGCTTGAAATGTATACTGTCCTCCTCACACATCCCTGGAAGGTGAGTGCTTTGGTCATCTTTATTCTGTGGAGGAGGAACTGAGGCACAGAGAGGCCGAGGAGGAGTCACCCAGGGTCACACAGCTCGTAGGTGCTTGAGTCTGGGCAGGATTTGTCTGTGTCTGCATCCCATCCTCCCAACTCTTCCATCTCACTGATTCTCCCTTGGAACTGAGAGAGGCAAGGCACGGTGGCTCACGCCTGTAATCCCAGCACTTTAGGAGGCCGAGGCAGATAGATCGCCTGAGGTCAGGAGTTTGAGACCAGCCTGGCCAACATGGTGAAACCCCATCTTTACTAAAAATACAAAAATTAGCTGGACGTGATGGTGAGTGTCTGTAATCCCAGCTACTCTGGAGGCTGAGGCAGGAGAATCGCTTGAACCGGTGAGGCAGAGGTTGCAGTGAGCCGAGATCGCACCATAGCACTCCATCCTGGGCGACGGAGACTCCATCTCAAAAAAACAAACAAAAAAAAGAACTAAAAGAGACGTGCTGGGTTTCCCTTTGAGTGAAAACATCTGTGTCCATCTAGAATGAATTCGTTCAGTAATGACTCCTTCTGTATTTTTGCCTAACCTTCTTGACCACATTGGTTTCATCCTCGTGCTTGCATTCTCATGGTAGGAAGCACAGGTGAAGGTACCAACTGTCTGTGTCTCTGTTACCAAGAAAGCAAAGCTTTCCCCAGGAGCCACGCAAGAGACATCCGCTTCCGTCTCAGTGGCCATAAGTCCCACGGCCACTTCTAGCTGCAAGAGTGTCTAGAAAAGCTAAATGCTGTGGGTCCAGGGGGATCATCTTTCACAACTATTGGAGTCAGCTCCATATGGTGGGGTTAATAAAAATTTCACATAGTCACTGGATGCAGTAATAGAAATACAGTATCTAACAAGGACAGATAAGTGTGCGTGTGGGTTCCCACACTGCATTTCCAGATGGACAGCACAGCTGGCCTATATCCAGAGGGGTCGGTCAGAATAGTGAAGGCTCTGGACATCATTACCAGAGTAGAGTGATCACAGGTCCTGAGGATGTTAGGTTGGAGGACAGATTAAGGAGGGATGCGGTACTTTTTAAAACTATTCAAAGGGGCGCGGTGGCTCACGCCTGTAATCCCAGCACTTTGGGAGGCTGAGGCGGATGGATCACGAGGTCAGGAGATCGAGACCATCCTAGCCAACATGGTGAAACCCCGTCTCTACTAAAAAATACAAAAAAAAAAAATTAGCCGGGTGTGGTAGTAGGTGCCTGTAGTCCCAGCTACTCAGGAGGCTGAGGCAGGAGAATGGTGTGAACCCAGGAGGCAGAGCTTGCAGTGAGCCAAGATCAAGCCACTGCACTCCAGCTTGGGCGATAGAGCAAGACTCTGTCTCAAAAAAAAAAAAAAATTAGCCGGGTGTGGTAGTAGGTGCCTGTAGTCCCAGCTACTCAGGAGGCTGAGGCAGGAGAATGGTGTGAACCCAGGAGGCAGAGCTTGCAGTGAGCCAAGATCAAGCCACTGCACTCCAGCTTGGGCGATAGAGCAAGACTCTGTCTCAAAAAAAAAAAAAAGTATTCAAAGGGGCACGGTGGCTCACGCCTGTAATCCCAGCACTTTGAGAGGCCAAGGCGGGCGGATCAAGAGATCGAGACCATCCTGGCCAATGTGGTGAAACCCTGTCTCTACTAAAAATACAAAAATTAGCTGGGCGTGGTGGTGCATGCCTGTAGTCCCAGCTACTTGGGAGGCTGAGGCAGGAGGATCGCTTGAACCCAGGAGGCAGAGGTTGCAGTGAGCCAAGATGGTGCCACTGCACTCCAACCTGGGCAACAGAGTGAGACACCGCCAAAAAAAAAAAAGAAGTATTCAAAGGACTGCAAGTTGGAAGAAAGATTAGGATTTCCACACAATAGTTTCTAAAGGATCAATGAGTGCCAAAGTGTGGAGGTATTTTATTTCATTTACATTGTTATAAAGGTGTATTGTGCTGGTGAATATGGCCTCATACTTCATTCCGTCATTCAGCAAACAGGTACTGCAGGTTTATCATGGGCCAGATCCCTCTGGGGTAGACAATTGGACCATTCGTGAGCTATAACCTCCACCCTCCCACAGACTCCTGGGAAAGAGAGATGTAGAAATACATCTACATCTCTATCACCCAACAGAGTTACTTTATTTTTTTTTTTTTTTTTTTTTTTTTTTTTTGAGACGGAGTCTCGCTCTGTCGCCCAGGCTGGAGTGCAGTGGCCGGATCTCAGCTCACTGCAAGCTCCGCCTCCCAGGTTCACGCCATTCTCCTGCCTCGGCCTCCCGAGTAGCTAGGACTACAGGCGCCCACCACTTCGCCCGGCTAGTTTTTTGTATTTTTAGTAGAGACGGGGTTTCACCATGTTAGCCAGGATGGTCTCGATCTCCTGACCTCGTGATCCGCCCATCTCGGCCTCCCAAAGTGCTAGGATTACAGGCTTGAGCCACCGCGCCCGGCCAGAGTTACTTTAATCACTCCACTAAGCAGTGCTTAGAGTTGTGGTCTGTGGAAAATGCTATTGGCCGCTGGCTGGAATAGGCCCTGAGACGGGGGTGTCAGGGCAGACTCCACCAGGAGACCTGACCTTTGGTCTGGGCTTAGGAGCATGAGTTGAGGTGGTGAGGAGTACATTTCTTCCTGGAAGAAGGGCAGCATGTTCAGAAGCACAGAAGCCTGAGGAGGGTGATGGGGCGGGTGCAGGTGGTCAGCTGAGCTGGTGATGAGAAGGAGTGGGAGGAAGGGCTAGGCCAGGTCTCAGTGCCGGCTCCCGAGGGCTTCAGTGGAGCCCGGTGCCTTCAGGTCTGTGCCGTAGTTGTCCACTGCGGAGCAGTCCCATGGGAAGGCCAGGGCAGCTGGGCCTCACTCCTTAAAGAGGAAAATTAATCATGAATCCTCTGAGCTGCAGGTAACAGGAAACCCATCCAGCAGAGTATGAAGCCACCACAACAACGCACTTTGTTTACCTAGCAAGAAGCCTGCAGGTCTGCAGTTTCAGAGTGGGTTTGACAGCTGCACGATGTCTCAAAACACGCAGGCTGTTTCTTGTTCTGTCCTTAGCCTGGTGGCTAATCAGTGAAATACAGTAAATACTGTTCTGGGAAGGTGGGGTAGGCAGGGGCGGTCAGCTTCAAACAGCACCTGGGCAGTCTGGAGCCTCAGTCCGTCATTCCAGAAGTATGTAATGCCCCCCTCTGCTCTGTCCCACCAGAAGGTGAGCCCCAAAAGTGTCTGCCCCAGGCAGGCAGAGGCAGTCTTCACGGGGACAGAGCAGAGTGAAGGGCACACGAGTTTGGAGCACGCAGGCCTGGCTTTGCATCGAGCAAGTCACACATCTCTGCACATTGGCTGACCCCACGACAGTCAGGGGTGTAGGGAGGTGACACAAAAGGTGGGCCCCTGAGCATCCCGCACAGGCTGACACTTGTTCACTGAATGATGCTGTTTGTCATTGTTCTCCATGATGATATTGTCATGGTGCAGGATGAGGAGTGACATGGTCTGCCCAGAAGGAGGCACCACTGAGGAGCCAACCCTGGGTGGGGATTAGAAGATGAGGGGCGTTCGGCCGGGCGCGGTGGCTCACGCCTGTAATCCCAGCACTTTGGGAGGCCGAGGCGGGTGGATCACGAGGTCAGGAGTTCAAGACTAGCCTGGCCAAGGTGGTGAAACCTCGTCTCTACTAAAAATACAAAAAAGGTAGGCAGGCACCTGTAATCCCAGCTACTTGGGGGACCGAGGCAGAGAATTGCTTGAACCCAGGAGGCAGAGGTTGCAGTGAGCCGAGATCATGTACTGCACTCCAGCCTGGGCGACAGAGCAAGACACGGTCTCAAAAAAAAAAAAAAAGATGAGGGGAGTTCAGGAGTTCAGCTGACTCATGCTTCCTCTTCATCAGCACACCTGGCACTGTCTCAGCACCTGGTCTTTCCTGCCATGGAACCTTGACCTTTTGGAATTGTCAGTCGTGGCCTCCCACTGGACTGCAAACCATCGCTGAGGCAGGACCTTGCTGGATTTGCTTACTGACGCCTCCCTGTAGCCTGGAAGACAAGTGTGGAGAATGTCTGAGAAGCACATAGCATAGTAGTTACAAATATGGACTTGAGAACCACACTTCTCTGGCTTTGAATCTGCTCTGCGTCTCACAAACTGTGTGACTGCAGGCAAATTGCTGACTTCTCCATGCCCCTCAGTTCATCCTCTGTCTTAAAGGTTGTGGTGACGGGTAACTGAGAGTGTGATGTGCTTATTAAGTCCCATGCCTGATGCATGCTGAGTGCCAGATGAGCATGTGAACGGGATGAGCCTGACTGAATGAGGAGTGGCATTGCAGACAGGAGCTCAGAGGCGTGAGAGGACAAGCCACATAGAGGGAGGGGGTACAGCTGACTGTGTCTGACACCAGTCCCTGGAGAGTTCAGGCTTTCGATCGTCAGGCAGTGGGGGTGATGGACAATGTTTAAACAAAGGAAGTCGTGCTTGGAGTTATGTTTGAGTAGAGTGTGGAGGTGACAGTCCAGGCCTGGGGAGGTGGCAGCCTGAGCCAGCGCTGTCTCAGTGATCATGAGACTGTTGGAATGTGCAGGGTGGGAACAAGAGGGCTCCAGGCTGCTTCCCAGAAGGCTGGCGTGGAAAGGGGTGATAATGGCCAGACACAGTGGGCGGTGGCTCACACCTGTAATCCCAGCACTTTGGAAGGCCAAGGCGGGCAGATCACTTGAGGTCAAGAGTTCGAGACCAGCATGGCCAGCGTGGTGAAACGCCATCTCTACTAAAAATACAAAACTTAGCCAGCTGTGTTGGCAGGTACCTGTAATCCAGCTACTCGAGAGGCTGGGGCAGGAGAATCACTTAAACCCAGAAGGCAGAGGTTGCAGTGAGCCAAGATTGTGCCGCTGTTCTCCAACCTGGGTGACAGAACAAGACTGTCTCCCAAAAAGAAGAAAGAAAGAAAGGGGTGATACCATATCATGGCCCCCATCTCTGATGCTGCCCGTGGTGTGGCGTGTCTTTGGTCTGTTGGGCGATTTCTTTGTTTCCACCTCTCTCTCTCTCTCCCAGGAGTCTGTGAGCTCATTCTTTCTCTTGGCCCAAATCATAGTCATTGTAGCTCAGTTACTCATTGCTAGCCTTTCCTGATGTCATACTGACATTGTCTGGCTGCAAGGTCACAACATCCTGTGAGGCAGGCAGTCTTATCCTGATTTTACGGGCGCAAAAACAGACTCAGAGGGGCTGGTTCTTTGCCCATGGTCTCTGAGTTAGGTCAGGCCAAACTCGTCCCACTCCATCCTCATCTCCATGAGGGGCAGGTGGGTCTTGCCATCGTGCCAGGCAGATTATCTGGAGTCCTCCAGGGAGGTGGTATCTGCACCAGACCCAACAGGGAGAGGACAGACTGCCGTACAGATGCACAGGTGCCCAGTGATCCGAAGCCACAGACTTGCCAGCCATAGACAACCGCAAAGCCGCCTGATGAAAGGTAGAGGATTGCAGGCCCCGGCTCTGACAGGAGCTGGAAGACAAGAGCACGGCTGCTACCCAGAGGCCCTTGAAGTTTACTGGCAACAGCTCCGAGGTCGGGGAATCAGTTGTCATTCTCTTGGTAACTGGTAACCACTGTCAGTATTTTTATTCCCCCTTCTTAAAATAGCAAGCTGAATTACTTCTGTGGTTAAGAACAAAAACAAAGCAAATATTGCCAGGTTCCTGTGGGTTTAAAATTCTGCCCTGGGCCGGGCGCGGTGGCTCAAGCCTGTAATCCCAGCACTTTGGGAGGCCGAGATGGGCGGATCACGAGGTCAGGAGATCGAGACCACCCTGGCTAACACGGTGAAACCCCGTCTCTACTAAAAAATACAGAAAACTAGCCGGGCGAGGTGGCGGGCGCCTGTAGTCCCAGCTACTCGGGAGGCTGAGGCAGGAGAATGGCGTAAACCCGGGAGGCGGAGCTTGCAGTGAGCTGAGATCCGGCCACTGCACTCCAGCCTGGGCGACAGAGCGAAACTCCGTCTCAACAAAAAAAAAAAAAAAAAAAAAATTCTGCCCTGATGGAATATGCCTACCCTGTGGGCATCTGAAGGAAATCCATGATTCTCACCAGTTCTGTCGTCCACACCTGGACCTGGAGGAACCTGGAGGAACCTAGAAGGGGTTGGCAAGTGATGGTCTGGGCAGATGTGTCCCACAGCCTCCCAACAGCTGTACTGAGCACAGATCAGCCTTGTCCCAATTTTGTCTACTCCTCCTCCTCTTTCTCTCCCCTTTCTCTTTTAGGCCACATGTCCCCTCCCACCCCACAGAAAACCTCCATCTTCTGATTGGCTCTGCCCACTGCTGCCTGCTACCACTCAGGGCTAAGGAGCTTGCCTGCGCTGCTTGGGTCACATCAGACTCATGCACCAGGGCGGGGCCGGGGGTGGGCGCGGTCCTTCTGCACCCACCTCATTCCTGGGTATGGGATTTCTCTTATTTATCAATGTCCCCGCTTCCCTTTAAAAGCCACTTGCTTGCCTTTCCAAAACAACCACAGCCTCTCCTGAAACCCTGATGTTCTCTCCTCCAGGAGATGAGAGGTGCCCATCGTTTTCAGGGGGTACTAGGGACAGAAGGGGATCTGATGGAGGCGACCACTGAGAGGCCTGCCAGTGGAGCTCAGGGAGGAGAGGGCCAACTGCCTGCGTGGTCGGGAAGGACACTTCTGGGAAAGCAGAGCTCCCCACCCCCGCCGAGAGATGCGGATGGCACAGACGCCTCAGGCACCTGCGCCACAGCCTCAGCGGCCGCCCCGCCCTTACTCTTTGTGCCCTTTGCAAGTTGGTGACCTGTCTGTGCTTCAGTTTCCTCATGAGATGAGGGCAATAATGCACACCTTACAGCGTGTGAAAATTGAATCTCATTCTTCATGTGAACAGCTAATGCTGCTTGATATTCTGTGGCATATAACTTGGAAAGTTAAAATATTATTGTGGAAGGGCACGCAGGCCAGGCCAAAGACTAGGGAGACGCGGAAGGATTTGGGCAGGAAGGACACTGTCATTTTCAGGTTTCAGAAAGTTCCCTCTGGGCAGCGTGGAGAATGGGTGGGAGGAGGGAGGCAGGAGGAAGGAAGAAGCTGAGGCGGTGGTCTAGTGGGCGGATGGTGGCCGGGCTGGGGCAGGGACAGTGGCAGAGGGGTGGTGAGGAGGGGATGGTGTGATGGACAGAGATTTGGGAGCTGACTTGGCAGAACTGTCGTGGCCTTTAGATGTGGGCGGGGAGGGAGATGACACTAATCCTCTGGCCCATGTGACTGGGGCTCGCTGAGATGTGGCCTGTGGCAGAGGAGCAGGTTCTGTAGGTTAACGCTGACATGACTAACCCCTGCCCCCAAACCCTCCTAAGCAGGACATGGCCCTCTGCTCAGAGGGACACTTGTTCAGCCCGCTCTGTTCTTCCCATGTGGCTCTTTAAGTGTGGAACCCCCAAGGGCAGGGGTGTGGTATAAAGAAGCCACGCTCAGTAAACCTTCGCAGGATGGACGACTCTGTCTTTCAGCCCTGTCAGAGGAGCCTTCCTCATCCCCTCCTCCAGGCCTGATCTGGGGGTAAAGCAACCGCCCTCTGTCTCAGCCGCCTGGCATGTGTCCTGGGCCACCCTGGCATCCTTCTGGCTCAGGACCTAAGTGTGGAACTGAAGTTGGGCCAGTTGCAAAACCAAGGTCTCAGAGCCACAGTTTTAGAGTTGGTCGAGCCAGCCTGGCTAGAAGAGGGCCCTGTCCAGTACCACTGCCCTCCTCTGTCCTCCGGCAGACTGGGTTTGGCATGGACTGTAGCTTCTTTTGAGCACCCTAAGGCAGGGACCATACCCACCGTGTCCACCATGGTATCCCAGTGCCTGGAACCGGCCTGGCTTACAAATAGCTGTGTAGCAAGCGAGGAGTCACCCACCCTCTCTGAGCTGGGGCACAGCCGTGAGGAGAGAGCCTCCCTTGCAGGACAGCATGACACCACGTGGAATAACAAGTTCTACATGCCTACTCAGGCACACACTCCTGATAGATAATAGACAGCCAGCAGCACTGTGCCCAAGTGCCAGGCCCGCCAGCCAGCAGGTGTGCCAAGGCCGGCAGGATGGCTGCAAAGGACAGCAGGCGGATGAGTACTCTGCATGTGACCCTTGCCGGGGAGAGAGCCTTGGGTAGTCCCTGCGTCAGAACAGGGTCTCACCCTTAAAATGCTGAGCAAGGCCTGTCTCATCACACAGTCCTCCATGTAGTCACAATACATACCAGCTAGAGTGATGTGCGTAATAGAACGTTACCTGCAAGAAACGGCGCATTTCCTGTGTGCACGTGGTTGAACTGGTCTGCGTGAAGATGGCATCTAGGAAGGCGCAGAGAACAAAAAACAAGCCATGCGGCACCTCCCTTTCCTGAAGACTATTTACAAAGGTGCTGGCATTGCCAGTTCCCAAGTTCATCATTCATGTCATACCAATTGGTGCCTCCCGCACTAGAATTTACAAAAGGCTTCCAGGCCGGTACTTGCCACCATGCGTACCTGCAGCCGGTGGTCCAGGCCATAGCCCTGATGGGCTTCCAGAACCCTTCAGCCGACTCCCGGCCTGGAAATCTTACCCTCGGAACTGCCACAAAGTGAAAATTTTCTGGAACTGAATAGAGGTGGTGGTGGTTGTATTTAGTATTACAAATGTACCAAATGCCACTGACTTATACACGGGACAAATGGTTAGTTTTATTTTATGTGACTTTCGCCTCAACTTTTTTAAAAAAGAACTGCCACCACTTGCTGAGTGTTTATTTTGGGCCCATACCGTGCTGATACCTTGCATGAATCATCACCTCTCTTTGGGGCAGTTCTGCCGGGTGGCTTGGCATCGGTCCCTTCTGTGGGTGCCTCAGAAGGGTGGAGGAGGGCAGGGTGACCTGTTAGGAATGGAGCCTTTGCTTCCTAGGTAAAGAAGGTCTCTGTGAGATTCTAGAGGAAACTGGTTACAGGGGATGCCTCTAGGAAGAGGGTGCTGGGGCAGGGGCAGAGATAGATTTACCTAGCTACATTGTATACCACTTGAGAACTTTTAGATTTTGTGTCCTGTGAATGGTTACCAACTCAAAAAATAATTCTTTTTTTTGTTTGTTTGTTTTGGAGATGGAGTTTCGCTCTTGTTGCCTAGGCTGGAGTGCGATGGCTCAATCTCGGCTCATTGCAGCCTCCGCCTCCTGGGTTCAAATGATTCTCCTGCCTCAGCCTCCCAAGTAGCTAGAATTACAGGCATGTGCCACCGTGCCCGGCTAATTTTTTGTAGTTAGTAAAGACGGGGCTTCACCATGTTGGTCAGGCTGGTCTCAAATCCTTACCTCAGGTGATCCGCCTACTTCAGCCTCCCAAAGTGCTGGGATTACAGGCATGGGCCACCACGCCCAGCTCAAAAGATAATTCTGAAGTCAAGGGAGAACGTCTTATCTACAGAAATGAAGCAAAGCATTGTCACCCTATTATATCATGTCAGGAACAAGCACACGGAGACCCACCTAGATTCCCCTCTGGCGCATCCCTTTGGTACACGCAGAGCCATGGTTTCCTCATCTGTTGAAGGACAGAGGTACTCCCAGCCTCAGTGGCTACAAAAATCTAGTGAGGATGGGATGATGTGTGTAGAGCAGTCTCACACAGGGCCAGGCCCTGTGCCCAGGAAGCATCTGTCATCTTCCTCCTCCCCATCTCATCTGGCCCTGCACCCCGCTCCCCTCCCACCCACGGTTTGGGTTTACCCATTCAGGACCCCCACATTCCTTTATGACTCATGGTTTCTTCTCAGAGAAAGCCACAGATGGCTCCCTGCAGAGCGAGGACTGGGCCCTCAACATGGAGATCTGTGACATCATCAACGAGACGGAGGAAGGGTAAGGCCCCCCAAGGAGAGGGTGCGGGGCACAGGCAGAGACGGCCATCCACCACACAGCACACACCTGCACCCTGCCAGGGAGCCCCAGCCCCACTGCTGCCATAGCCACCAAGTCTGACCCACCCCGCTTGGCTGCAGAGGCCATCTGAGCCCCTAGTACCTGAGCGCCATCCAAGGTAGGCATTCACAGCAGTACAGCTGGCCCCCGAGGGCTGCCTCCCCACCCCGCCTCTCTTAGTGGCATTGCAGATTCCACACGGATCTGGAAGCCCAGCCTTGTGTGCAGCGTCTCCCTAGGACGAGGCAAGCTGGAGACTCTTACAATCAGGAGTTGACCCCAAGCGCCATCTGCATTCCGCAGGTGGGAGTATGCGCTAGAGAGACTCCGGCTTTTCTGCGAGCAAAAACAGACTTCCATTTCCTTAAGATTTGAAACCAGCTTTGAGTGTAGGGGAGATCACAAGGATGGCAGGGAAAGTGAAGCTGAACCATGAGCCTGAACAGCACTGGCATTTGCCAGGCATTTCTGGTGTTGGGGTCATGGTATCCTCTTGCTCAGTGCCAAGGAGCCCTGCCAAGGCACGTGGTGTGGGGGAGGGATTGGGGTCTTGGCCTCTGATGGCTGACTTGTTGTCACTGACCTGACATGTGAACTTCGGAAGTCACTTTACCTCTCTCTCTAGGTCTTTGTCCTCAAAAGGTGCTCTGTTGGATCCTTCCAGCAATAAGCCCGAGTCCCTGGAGGGAACAGAAAGAGGATGCGAGGGTCCCTGTCCTCTCAGGAAAACCCAGCGAAGGATGGGGAGAGGTGTGGGGGCCATGGGCAGCAGGAAGTGCTGCCAGGCGAGGCCTCCATCCTGAGAAATCGGTGTGGACCCTCCTTTCCCTCTCCAGTTCTCACTGGGATCATCCAGCTGTCCCGTGGCCAGTGCAGGGTTCCTCAGCCCAGGAGGGCTTTGCGTGGCGAGGGGCAGGCCGGATGCAGGTGAAGGGCAGGGAATGCTCAGCTCTGAGCTGGAAGGAGGCTGTGGGCATCTGAGTCACACAGTCAAGGCCCAGTCAGGAGAGGGCATTGGCTGCCAGGAACCTGCCGGTGTCTTCCTCAGCCTGGCTCCCTGGTCTTACCAAGGACTCATGAGAGTGAGGGTGAGGGAAGGAGTGGTGGGCAGAGGTCAGGAGAAAGAAAGCAGGAGGCAGAAAACTTCACCAAGCTTCTAGACAGGCCTGGCAGCTTCATGGGCGTTGCAGCTGCAAGTCACTGCAGTATCCTTGGGGACAGCAAGTCCCCATGTCCCTTGTAAACATGGGAGGAATGGGCTCAGCGTCGTTCAGGTGCATTGCTGTTTATTTGAGCACCTTGTGCGTTCCAGGCATCACAGGAGGCACTAGGGACCCAGCAGTGATCAAAGGCAGGCGTGACTCTTGACCTCACCAAGCATGGCACCTAAACTTAGCCTCATTACTAAAGTGTCTCCCCCGTTGGGTTGTGGCCTCCTTGTCATACGTGCTCCTAGCAGAGTACTGGACATCACGGGCCCACAGCAGTGGCAAGGCCAGAACTTCTGATTCCCAGTGCTTCCCTCTAGGGAGGGAAGGCGTCCAACAAGGATGCTGTCCCTGCGCTCTAGGAGGCTTCTTCTCTCCCAGGGCGGGCCCCCAGGTCAGTGGCACATGGCAGAACACGCCAGGGAACGATTCTGATTCCCTTGTCTCTAGGCCACCCTAGAAGAGGTGGAAGCAAGTCCCTATAAAGCACTGAAGTAGTCCATGGGTCAGTGGTCAGGCCAAGACCAGGAGCCAGGGACGGGTGAGGGGCTGCCCAGGGAGGCAAGGATTGGAAACTGCTCTCAGGCTTCTGGGCCAGGACCCCCCTTGGAGGGCCACCATCCCTTTCCCCACCATGCCCCTTCCACCCCAGGCCTGGCCGTCTCCACAGCTCCAGTCCCTAGGCAGCCTCCGTCCCTAGGAAGCCTTGCCTCTGCCTTCCCTCCTGCTGAGAACCAGTGCCAGGGTTCCAGGCTCTCCTGCCTTAGTCCTGGATGGGGTCAGCACTGCCAGCCAGGCAGACAGCAGGATGGGCCCCAGTGGCCACTGGCTAGGCTGGGAAATGTTACTTATGCTTCAGCAGCGTGCTGGGCTCTAGGAAGGGAAGCTGTCCAAAGAGAACACCATCCTTGCCCTCTAGCAGGCTTCTTCTCTACCCAGGGCAGGCCCCCAGTTCAGTGTGGCAGGGCAGAGCAGGCCAGGGAGACTGGAGGACCTGGGAAAGTGTCGTGGATGGGGTGGGTTTTAGCTGAGACTTCACCTCATGGATGTGGAGGTCAGGAGCCTTCAGGGTGCAAGTGGGGGCCCACAAAGGCTTTTAGACAAGAGCAGTCAGTGCAGCACTGAGTATACCTGTGTAGGGCCAAGAGTGGAGGGTGGTGGGAATCACAGAGGGGACAGGGAGAGCAGACTGGCACCCCAGCTTCCAGGGGCCTCCCACCACCGTGACCCCTAGGCTTCTTCAGCCCTCCCCGACATCCCCTACACTCATGTGGGCTCCTCTTAGTTCCTCCAAGGCAGCAAGCTCCTCTGCACCCAAGACCTTGGTCCAGGCACTGACCTTGACCCAAACTGCTCTGCCCTCACTCCCCACGGCTGGTCCTTCCCATCTTTCTAGGCCCAACTCAGAGCTGACCACCCCCATCCTCACCTCTGCTCTTTTTCCAGGACCAGCTTATTCCCTGCTCTTCTTTGGGTCTCCCCGCAAGGTGGGGAGGAGGCAGGGCCATATGGTCTCGTTTACCACTGTCTCCCCAGCACCCAGCATGGTGCCACGCACATATTGGTGCTTAATAAGACTTGTATGGGCCAGACATTGTGGCTCACACTGGTAGTCTCAGCATTTTGGAAAGCTGAGGCAAGAGGATCACTTGAGCCCAGGAGTTCCAGGCTGCAGTGAGCTGTGATTGCGCCACTGCACTCCAGCCTGGGCAACGGAGTGAGACTCTTGTCTCAGAAGAAAAAAAATAAAAGACCTGAGTGGAAGGATAAATGGGCAGATAGAGCAGCTGGCCAGGACAGGGCATCAGAACACTATGCTGGCTGGGCTCAGCGACTCATGCCTGTAATCACAACACATTGGGAGGCCGAGGTGGGTGGATCATTTGAGCCCAGGAGTTCGAGACCAGCCTGGGCAACATAGCAAGACCCCATCTCTGTTTTTGTAATGAAAACACTATGCCTCCAGGTTATTTGTTCTTAAACTTGAGCATGCATAAGAAATCCCTGGGGAGCATGAGAGCATTCAGATTCAGGGGCCCCACTTCCTGAGAATTTGGTTCAGGTGGTATATAGTGTGGGGACCTGGGGTTCTGCTTTCTTTTTTTTTTTTTTAATGTCTTTTGTTTTTTTGAGACAGGGTCTCACTCTGTCGCCCAGGCTGGAGTACAGTGGTGTAATCTCGGCTCTCACTCTGTCGCCCAGGCTGGAGTACAGTGGTGCGATCTCGGCTCTCACTCTGTCGCCCAGGCTGGAGTACAGTGGTGTAATGGCTCTCACTCTGTCGCCCAGGCTGGAGTACAGTGACGCAATCTTGGCTCACTGCAACCTCTGCCTCCTGGGTTCAAGCGATTCTCCCGCCTCAGCCTCCCAAGTAGCTGGGATTACAGGCTCATACCACCACGCCCAGCTAATTTTTGTATTTTTAGTAGGGACAGTGTTTCACCATGTTGGTCAGGCTGGTCTTGAACTCCTGGCCTCAAGTGATCCACCTGCCTCAGCCTCCCAAAGTCCTGGGATTATAGGCATGAGCCACTGCACCCGGCCAGGTTCTGCCCTTTAAAAAAACACTTACCTTTTCTCAAAGTGACTCTGCTGCAGGAGGTCCAGGGGCCACTGGTTGTGAGTCCCTGCTGAGCAATGGGCTAGGAAGATTCTGATGTGATCAGAACCTGACTGGATACACAAAACAGGTGGGGCACAGGGAGGATGGGCCAACAAGAGCTGTTCCAACTCTCCAGGGCCTCTGGTGTTGGGTAAGAGGGCTCTATTCCTAAGCCCACCCTTTTTCTTGTCCTTCTTCTTAGTCCCAAAGATGCCCTCCGAGCAGTAAAGAAGAGAATCGTGGGAAATAAGAACTTCCACGAGGTGATGCTGGCTCTCACAGTGAGTGCCCCATCTGTCCGTCCTGTGGCAGGACTGCAGTCCGCTGAAAGTCACCTCCCCTCAGACCCAGCAGGACTCCCAGCCTCCCCTGAGCTCCTCATTTGAGTGCTGGAAAGGAAAGGTCTGTGGGCAACACACTGTCCTGTCTACACCGCAGGCGGATGCAGAAAGCCATTTGGAAAGGTTGTCCCCGATCCCCCAGCATGAGAACAGATGCTTATATCACTCCAGAACCACTGGCAGGGAGAGCCTGGGCCAAAGGACCTGCGGGTGACATTGAAGCTCAGTAAACCCAGGCCTCCGTGGGGGCAGGGAGGCTGGCAGACTGAGTTGGGTGCTGCCCAGCACTTTGGTGCTCTGGAAAATGAATGTAAAATAAATACCAGTGGCTGAAAACAGTCTTGCCCACACCACTGAACCAGCCCAGATCTCAGGACGGCCAGACACACGTGGGCCTCTTAGCTGTCAGCATGGGTTTGGCTGGGGAAGATATAAACGCTGTCCCACCCTCCTCCACAAGGAGCATTTATACCCAGGTGAATTGGCTTAAGCAAAAAGCAAAGGCAATTCCTGCAGTGGGAAGTGGAGAGTGGGGAGGGAAGTTCAGTGCCTTTTCCCTGGGCCACAGGCTGACCAGTCAATTGACACCTCAGATTCTTGATTTCCTCTTGGAGAGCCCCTTCTGTCTGGACCATGTTCAGCTCAGAGACGGCATTGGGATTCTGTGTGCACTGACACCAGTCAGGGAGGGAAGTCCAGCCCACACACCACACCTCTGCCCACGCTAGGCCATGCCCTCCAGCAAACAGGTCCCCCAGTCCTGGCATTTTCCCAGTCCTCCACATTCAAGGGTCTCACTCCAGGAAGTCCCATCTCCTCTTCCGGACCTCCCCTCTGGGACACAGGAGGAGCCACAAGGGTGGCGGTCCTGGGCACCCCCTCTCCTCTGACCAAGGTGCTTAACAGCACCTCTCGGCCCTCCAGGTCTTAGAAACCTGTGTCAAGAACTGCGGGCACCGCTTCCACGTGCTGGTGGCCAGCCAGGACTTCGTGGAGAGTGTGCTGGTGAGGACCATCCTGCCCAAGAACAACCCACCCACCATCGTGCATGACAAGGTGCTCAACCTCATCCAGGTGAGTGCCAGGACAGGGCAGGGCCAGGAAAAGCTGTCAGCGCAGGAGCGTCCTGCCCAGTGGAGAGCTCGAGGCCATCGTGTTTGTCCCAGGCTCCACTTCTCATTTCGGGGTGTCTCGGTTGTCTGCTGGTGGGATGTTCTGTGGGGAGGGAGGCTTGCCAACTGTGTGCTTTGCTGTGGAGTGGGCAGGGCAGATGTAGTTAAAAAAAAAAAAAAAAAAAAAAAGGAAAAAATCAGGGAAAGAATGTCTGTTCTCTGGGAGCCAGGTGGGAAGGCTCACGGTGAGCTGTGGTTACCGGCTGTGTCCCCTTGTCCCCTCTCAGTCCTGGGCTGACGCGTTCCGCAGCTCGCCCGATCTGACAGGTGTGGTCACCATCTATGAGGACCTGCGGAGGAAAGGCCTGGAGTTCCCCATGACTGACCTGGACATGCTGTCGCCCATCCACACACCCCAGAGGGTGAGAGAATTGCCGCACCGGGAACCAAGGGAAGGGAGGCAGGACTCATCCCCGGGGACGTCACCAGGCTGGCCCCTGACTTCCTGGGCTCTTGGCGTTCCCAGGACCCCTCACTGATCTTGTTTTCCTCCCACTAGACTGTGTTCAACTCAGAGACACAATCAGGACAGGATTCTGTGGGCTCTGATGCCAGCCAGCAAGAGGACTCTGGCCAGCACACTGCGCCTCTGCCCACCCCGCCCATGCTCTCCGGTGACACACCCATAGCACCAACCCCGGAGCAGGTATGCAAGCCTGGGGTCAGAACCGTCAAGGCCAGGAAGGTGGGCCACACACGTCAGGGAGAGGCCCCTGTCAGAATTTACCGTCCACGGAGCCTCCGCTTCTTCCTCACAGCAGCCCACAGGCTATGTGTGATTCTTGTTTGAGCGGTGAGGCTCGGAGAGGTCCATTCACTTGCCCAGAGCACACAGTCATCGGAGACCGTTGGGATTCAAGCTCACGTCTGTCTGACTCCTGGCAGGCACTGCCCTGTACCTTGGCATTTTTCCAACCTGTGTTTTCTGCGGGGCCCTCTGACAGCATGGAGAGGAGGTGTCCTGTAGGTGGCCCCTTCAACCAGGCCAGCTCCACCTGTGTGGTTTCTTACACACGCACAGCTTTCATTTGAGCTGGGCAGAGTCACATACGTCTGTGATCTCAGCTCTCAAAGGTTCAGACAGGAGGATGGCTTGAGCCCAGGAGTTCGGGACCAGGCTGGACAACATAGACCTGTTTAAAAAAAAAAAAAAAAGGCTTCATTTGAACAGAGGTTCTGCCTGAAAAGTTTTAAAACATCTGTGCAAAAAATAAAAAACACATGAACATTGTACCGTGCTGCTTCCCATGAAGTCTTAAGAAAGTTTGAGACTTTCTTGTTTGTTTTGAGACAGTCTTGTTCTGTCACCCAGGCTGGAGTTCAGTGGCACGATCTAGGCTCGCTGCAACCTCTGCCTCCCAAGTTCAAGCAATTCTGCCTCAGCCTCCTGAGTAGGTGGGACTACAGGCATGAACCATCATGGCCAGCTAATTTTCTGTATTTTTAGTAGAGATGGAGTTTCACCATATTGGCCAGGCTAGTCTCGAATTCCTGAGCTCAAGTGATCTACTCGTCTCAGCCTCCTAAAGTGCTGGGATTATAGGCATGAGCCACCACGCCCAGCCAAGAAGGTTTGAGGCTTAGTATGAGATTCTAGGGGGCAGATTCTCCCAGCCTTGTGGCTAGCTTCGAAGGATTACCCACCTCAGAGCAGGTGGCACCCTGACTGAGGCAGCCTGGGCATCTCCCTTCCTTCTGTGGCTTGAAGTGGGGCAATTTGCCCACTGGACCATGAGCTGCTTATGGAGTGCCATGGCTGCTGTATCTGCTGAGTGACTTCTACAGCCGTGACCAACTCGTAGAGCTGGGGGCTTGTCATTCTAGACTTTTGGCTGCTGGGGTGGGGGCAGAGTCCTGCACACTGTGGGAGCACCCACATTAGAGGTGTTGTACACACATCAGACCCATCACATCAGTGGAGCTTAAAGGCGGAGCTGCTGAGTGTGCTGGTGAGGAAGACACGGATATATGATGGGAAAAAAAAGGGAAGCTTAACTTTCCCAATAAGCATCCTCATGACCTGCTTTATGCATCATTTGAACTCATTGTAACCCTAACCGATTTGAAGAGAAACTTCCGTGACTTGTTTTCTCTTAGCAAGTTATGAAATCACCCCCCAGAGTTACAAATATTACTAGAAAATGTTGCTAACTGGACAAAATTATTAACGCATTACCTCTTTACCCCAAGGATACTCTTGTCTCTAATCCTAATGTAACATCGTATACATTTCTGTTACATTAGGATTGGAGACCAGATCTGTTTAGAAATAACTCCAAGAACAGATTTTATGTTTTATTTTCGTGTTGAAAATAGTCAGGTTTACTTCAGCCTCAAAGAACATGTTTATGTAAAATTAAATGAGTGCTGACAGCGAGCTGCACTTTTTTTTTCTGAATGGGTTAAAAGTGTGTAAAAAATTGCAAAAGCACCTTGTGATCCAAAAAATTGTCTCACTCGGTTACGATTTTAACCAGTTGCTTGAAGTCTAGCATCTGTGTGGATTAAGACGCTAATTACTCCTAATGCAAGAAGGTGCTTGGTAAACAAAACTAATCTTTGTTTAATTCAAGAGTCCCCTTTTGTCTCTTGGGACTTGTTAAGACATCAGGTGTGCAGTGATGTGACTCCCAGACCCGTTTGTAATTAAGTCTGATTTGGATGCAGGGGGGTTGTGATCCGTAGTTTTTCCACTCACTCATACCGAGAGTATTCATTACGTAAGCCAAATAGATCAAACATTTTGCAGGTTTTGGAAGGTGTCAGTGAACCATAGTGGATATACTGCTTGTCTCTACATTCCATTTCTTCATCTGTAAAAGCAGGGATATTGATGTCTACCTATGGCAAAAAATTAAGTTAGCAATATATGTTCAATGCTTGGCACTTACTAGGTAATCTATAAATGGTAGCTGCTATCACAATCATGCGTGTATATAGTGACACTCTGAAATCAACTATAACTCAGCCACATGATTTAGAATGTACCAGCATTTCCCAAAACGTAAAAAGGTTCTTCAGTCAAATAAATCTTGGAAGCTTTCATATCGATCTTTTCCCGGGCATGCCCAGTGTGCATGAGGGTATTAAACACACTACAAGGTCCCACAGCATAAGATCCTTATCCAATGGCCTTCCCCAACCTAACCTCCTTGAGGAGACTACAGCTTTATTGAAAATGTTTCCCCAAGCCCAACTCCTTGGAACCCTTTGACCATTGAAAACCTGCCCACATCCCTTGGAACAAGTGCTAAATCTGAGTTTCATATTCAAGGTGAGGGACACGGCAAGGACTATCCTTAGAAGAGCCTGAGACACCAAAACAGACAGAAACAAGACAAAATCCCAGTCCTGTAGGAGGAGAAAGAGGGCAGAAGCCCAGTCCTCCTAAGAGATGGAGAGAAGGCGGAATCCCAGTCCTCTGAGGAGGAGAGAGGGCAGAAGCCCAGTCCTCCTAAGAGATGGAGAGAAGGCGGAATCCCAGTCCTCTGAGGAGGAGAGAGGGCAGAATCCCAGTCCTCTAGGGGGAGAGAGAGAGAGGGCCTGCAGCCTCCCTCTTCCCCTTGTGGGGAGCCACCCTCCAGGGCCTCGTTAGCTGCCGTGTTAGACCCAGCAGATGCTGGAGTCTTCCAGCCACACTTGGTGGCTCATTCCCCCTCAGCTCATTTCCTTTCAGCTTCTCCCTGCACCAGGCTCCCCGGTGTGGAGATGGTCACGGTTGGTAGCGCCCCTGTGAGGGGTCTGTGGGAGGGGTGGGGCAGGCCTCTAGTGCAGGGCTGTCACTTTGGGAGCCAGGAGGGAGGCTGCCTAGAGAGGCTGCTAGGAGGTCAGCTCCCTGGTGCTGCACCCAGGATTGGTGGTACTGGGTTCTGTCCCTGTGAGTGACATGGGCTCCAGACCCCTGGCTTCTCTCATCACGACCAACCGTGTGTTTCAGATTGGGAAGCTGCGCAGTGAGCTGGAGATGGTGAGTGGGAACGTGAGGGTAATGTCGGAGATGCTGACGGAGCTGGTCCCCACCCAGGCCGAGCCTGCAGACCTGGAGCTGCTGCAGGTGAGCAGATGGCACCACTCCCTGGGGCTCAGATGACTCCCGCCCAGTTGCCCACATGCATTCTTCCCCAGTCCTCATGATGGTCTTCATATGGCTTACTCCATACTCCTTGGTCACAGTTGGGGCCATGTTACTACCAGGGACTTTGGACGCCATCAGATTGGAATCAGATCGCAGCTCTACCACTTTCCGGTTTGAACAAAGTAACCCCCCTTGCCTCAGTTTCCTCATCTGTAAGATTGCTCTAACAATAACCTTTATGGCACAAGTTTGATGTGAGAGTTAAATAAGGCATTGCGTGAAAAACACCCAGGCTTGTCCCTGGTACAGAGTAAAGGGGTCCTGAGAAAAAGCTGAAAGGTGAGATTTCCACCATTCAGAATCCGAGACTCAGCAGGCAGGTGTGAGAGGGTGGTGCCAGCCTTGAGATGCGCCAGCCACTGGTCTTGGGGAGCCGAGGCAGGTGGAGCTAGTGGTTCCTGCTCCCGTGTGTCACGTGGTATTCCCACGGCTCCAACCCAGATTGGGGGTCACTGGAGCAGAAGGGGCACTGTATTTGGCGAAAAGCACCCTCCGCATGGAGGTCAGTCATAGAGGCACCAAGCTAGGAATCCCCAAGGCCCAGGAGTCACCAGAATTCGTGAGGGGACAGAGGAGTTGCTTTGTGTAACTGTTAGAGTTCCTACTGCTCGCCCACCAGGCCTCAGACTCCTTCAGGGCAGTGCTGTGTCTTCCTAGCCACCGTGTCTGTGTGCCTGACCGAGCTGACTGTGCAGGGGTCCTCACTTGGTGGTGCAGGGTGGGGAGTCGAATGAATATGCAAACTGGAAACCCAGTAAGGGCTCCAGAAGAGAGAAGACTGCGCAGGCAGCTTCGTACACCCTAAGCCAAGGCCGTGAGATGTGAGCAGTTTGGGGACTCAGAAGGCTGAGCAAGGTGGACGCAGAGACAGCTCCCATGCCCCGAGCTGTATATAGACACTTGTTTCACATCACTCACGTAATCCTCACCACCCCCATTTTCCAGGTCAGGAAACAGGCATAGGGAGATCAGATAACACGTCAAGGGTTATATGGCTGGTAAATAGCAGAGCTGCGATTTGAACCTGGCTCCAAGGGCTGCTCTTCTGCTCTTGAGAGGAGCCAGCAGGGAAGCAGAAGCAAAGCCACCCTGTGCTTAGTCATGAGAGCAGGAGGGGAGCCCACAGGATGTTGAAAGGCACCCGCCCTGCCCCCGTGCTAAGGGCAATGAGGAAATCCCAGAGGCCTGACCTTGGAGGGGGCGGGGGACAGGGTCCACATGACAGCCAAAATCAACACTGGGCAGTGCCTAGCCTCAGCGTTGCCTCCAGGAGAAAGGCATGCTGGCGTGAGGCCACATTAGGCAATGCCGGGCAGCTCCCTGGACCTCAGGACCCAGGCACCTGCCCTGACCCAGACACCTTCACCTGGTGACAGGTACCTAAAGAAACAATTGAGCAATCTTAAAAATGAAAACCCATATGTTTATGGTTTTGTTTTGTTTTTTTTTTCTTTTTTTTTTTGAGACGAAGTCTCGCTCTGTCACCCAGGCTGGAGTGCAGTGGTGCGATCTTGGCTCACTGCAGCCTCTGCCTCTTGGTCAAGCTATTCTCCTGCCTCAGCCTCCTAAGCAGCTGGAATACAGGCATACATGGCCACGCCTGGCTGATTTTTGTATTATTAGTAGGCACAGGGTTTCACCTTGTTGGCCAGTCTGGTCTTGAACTCCTGACCTCAGGTGATCCACCTGCCTCGGCCTCCCAAAGTGCTGGGATTACAGGCACAAGCCACTGGGCCTGGCCAATATTTTTCTTTTTCATAAGTTTAAATATGATGGTTACTGGTTAAAAGTCAGTGACGTGATAACTGAATGCATTGTGGGATCCTAGAACAAACAAAGGACCTAGTGAAATCTGAATAAAGTCTGCAGTTTAGTGAATATTATTTTACCAGTTTTAATGTCTTAGTTTTGACAAACGCCAGACTAAGGGGAAGCCGGGGTCCAGGGTATATGGGAACTTGTGGTACTATCTTTGCATCTCTTCTGAAAATCTGAAATTATTCTGAAGTTAAAAGTTTATTTAAAAAGACAAAAAAATCAGCCAGTGAGAAAAGTGAGGGAAAAATTCGAAATCAAGGTTTGTGGCTAATGGTCACAGTCATCTAATTCATTTTGTATGCTTTGGTTGCAAAAATCACAGCATACTTCCAGAAGTTGCAGTTTGTTCAACCTCAGCCTTTGCAGACTCAGTTTTTTCCGACTAAGCAAAGAAGGTGGCACAACCTTTATTCTGGAATCTGCACAAAGCCAAGTTAAACTGGCAGCACAGTTGGACATGTTGATGGTTTCCTGTGGATTAAATTTTAGCATCTGACACTTGGAAGTGAAGTTCAGGTTCATGTGTGCCTAATCAAAAAGCTGTTCCGTGGAACCTTGAAGTCCAGTTTGGACACCTCTCCCTCCTCCAAGGCTTGTGCAGGGACTGGAGGCCGGTGCATGAGAGATGGCCTCACTCTGAGTCACGTGACTGTGGTTGCCTCACTTCCTTTCCTGGCAGGAGCTCAACCGCACGTGCCGAGCCATGCAGCAGCGGGTCCTGGAGCTCATCCCTCAGATCGCCAATGAGCAGCTGACAGAGGAGCTGCTCATCGTCAATGACAATCTCAACAACGTGTTCCTACGCCATGAACGGTAGCCCCAGCACCTCCCCTGGCCTCTGGCCAACTGCCCCAACCCTCTCCCTTCCGTTCTGCCTTGTTCTCCTGGTCTCATACCATCTGAGCCTTCTCTCGTCCTCCTCTCAAACACAAGGCCAGGTTCTAGCGGCGTGTGCCCTCAGCTGTCTTCTTCCAGGATGTTTTTGAGGGCCCGTCCTTACACCCACCCTGCATCCCCCCCAAGGGTTAGCCCTGCTGCCTGTGCCCAAGTCCAGCCCTGGGAGATGGTCACAGGTCACAGCTGAGAGCATGGCCCTGCAGCCAGACCAGCCTGGTGTGTCCTTGCTCACTCCACCACTTCCTGGGTCTGGGGCCTTAGACAAGTGACTTCACTGCTGCAAGCTACACAGAACATTTCTGGCTAACTTAGGCAGAAAAAGAATTTGTTAGGATAATAATCTTTATTAAATGGGTAACTTTCAGAATCCAGAGAAAAGTGAAACTGACATCTCCCAACACAGCAAGAAAGACAGATCCCAGAGCAGCTCAAATGTCTCAGGAGCAGAAACTTCTGGACCATGTCCCCAGGGTGCTGCCATCAATAAATGGATCAGCTCTAACACTTGTTCACAAACATCTGCCCACTTTTTTTTTTTTTTTTTTTGAGGCATGATCTTGCTCTGTCACCCAGGCTGGAGTGCAGTGGCATGATCACAGCTCACTGCAGCCTCAACCTCCTGGGCTCAAGCAGTCTTCCCACCTCAGTCTCCCAGGTAGCTGGGACTACAGGCATGCACCACCACACCCAGCTAAATTTTTTTTCTTCTTTTTTTTTTGTTGTTTTGCAGAGACAGAGGTCTCACTGTGTTGCCCACGCTGGTCTCCAACTCTTGGCCTTAAGCAATTCTCCCCACCTTGACCTCCCAAACATTGGTATTACAGGCATCAGCCACCACACCCACCTGCCCACCTTGTATCATTCTGTTCAAAAGTCACATCCCCAAGAGAGAGCTGGATTGGCTTAGCTTCGTTGTGCCTACCAGCTGGGGTGGGGGAGAGGGCCCTTTGATGGCAGCCGCACTGGGATGATGTGAAATGGGGGAGGAGCAGTTCCTCTAAAGAGCACTTGGGTGCTATTACAAAAGAAGGAGAAGGGCTGGGCACAGTGGCTCACACCTGTAATCCTAGCACTCTGGGAGGCCGAGGCGGGAGGATCGCTTGAGGTCAGGAGTTTGCAACCAGCCAGGCCAACGTGGTAAAACCCCATCCCTACTAAAAATACAAAAACATTAGCCGGGGGGGTGGTGGCGGGCGCCTGTAATCCCAGCTACTTGGGAGGCTGAGGCAGGAGAATTGCTTGAACCCAGGAGGCTGAGGTTGCAGTGACCCGAGATCACACCACTGCACTCCAGCCTAGGTGACAGAGCAAGACTCCGTCTCAAAAAAAAAAGGAAAGGAAAGAGAAGAAGGACTGCTGGGTCTGCAGAAACTGCGTGCCCATCACACCTCCTCTGTATCTATAAAATGAGGCTTGTGGCATAACTGAGAGTCCATGAAACAGTGCTTATAAAGCACTTAGCAGTCCAGGGTGTCTAATAAATGACATGAGTTATTCCAGCCTCCACCAGCCCCTTGTTCATTTTTTGTGTCGTTCTCCATCAAAAGACACTCACTGATTGATTCTAAATCAGTGGAGAGTAGGGGGTGCCCTGCAGGTCACATCTGCCTAGCTTCTTCTGCTCATTGGCCCAGTGGAATGAAAGTCCTCTTCCCTGCCATTTTGGGGTTTGGGCTGTGAGGTAACTGAGGGGCCCCATCTGGTTTTGGTTTTGTTTTTGTTTTTTTTTTTGTTTTTGTTTTTGTTTTGAGACGGAGTCTCGCTCTGTCGCCCAGACTGGAGTGCAGTGGCTGGATCTCAGCTCACTGCAAGCTCCGCCTCCCGGGTTTACACCATTCTCCTGCCTCACCTCCTGAGTAGCTGGGACTACAGGCACCCGCCACCTCGTCTGGCTAGTTTTTTCTATTTTTTTTTAGTAGAGACGGGGTTTCACCGTGTTAGCCAGGATGGTCTCGATCTCCTGACCTCGTGATCTGCCCGTCTCGGCCTCCCAAAGTGCTGGGATTACAGGCTTGAGCCACCGCGCCTGGCTGAGGGGCCCCATCTGGTAGCAGCTGGTACTCTCGGATACCCACAGTCATTAGGCTTAATGTCTGCCAGTGCTTTCAAGTTCACAGTCACTTATACCCGTGTCCTAATTTGGGCCTCACCACTTCTGGGAGGCAGGTGCCTGCAGATACTAGGCAAGGAGACTAAAGTTCAGAAGGAACATAATTTACCCAGGGTCATGTGATAAGTGACAAGGCCACAACTCGAACAGACCCCAGACTAAAGTCTTCTTGATCTACCTCACCGACCCCTAAGTAGCTCCATAAAGCAAGGTTAGAGATACATATATCTTTCTTACACCCCTGAAGAGAGCCACTAACCACACACACACACACACACACACACACACAAATATGTAATTGAAACAAGTTTCTTTTTTTTTTTTTTTTGAGACGGAGTCTCACTCTGTGGCCCAGGCTGGAGTGCAGTGGCCGGATCTAAGCTCACTGCAAGCTCCGCCTCCTGGGTTCACGCCATTCTCCTGCCTCAGCCTCCCGAGTAGCTGGGATTACAGGCATGTGCCACCATGCCCAGCTAATTTTGTATTTTTAGTAGAGACAGGGTTTCTCCATGTTGGTCAGGCTGGTCTTGAACTCCCGACCTCAGGTGATCCGCCCGCCTCGGCCTCCCAAAGTGCTGGGTGGGATTACAGGCATGAGCCACCATGCCCGGTGCATTCCTGTTTTCTTTGCTGTTCTATTTGCTTTCTTTGCTGTCCCTATTCCTATTTGTTTCATGCTACTCGTGACTAAGGTTGCCTTATAATTGGTCATCCAGGCCAGGCGCGGTGGCTCAAGCCTGTAATCCCAGCACTTTGGGAGGCCGAGACGGGCGGATCATGAGGTCAGGAGATCGAGACCATCCTGGCTAACACGGTGAAACCCCGTCTCTACTAAAATAATACAAAAATCTAGCCGGGCGAGGTGGCGGGCGCCTGTAGTCCCAGCTACTCGGGAGGCTGAGGCAGGAGAATGGCGTAAACCCGGGAGGCGCAGCTTGCAGTGAGCTGAGATCCGGCCACTGCACTCCAGCCCGGAGAGCGAGACTCCGTCTCAAAAAAAAAAAAAAAAAAAAAAAAATAATTGGTCATCCAAATTGGGACACTTTTGCAAGTGAAAGAGGAGCACCGCTAGTTATCCAGAGATAGCAGGCATAAACTGGATCTGTCCAGGGCACACCAGATGTATCATCACCCTGATCATAACCCACTGTGTTGATGCTGAGACCCACAGTTTGAAAAGCTCTTCCTGGCCATGCGGCAGCGGCCTGTCTCAGTCTGTCTCCATAACTGGTGTCTTTTCTATCTTGTAGGTTTGAACGGTTCCGAACAGGCCAGACCACCAAGGTAAAAGGCTTCTTTTCTGTGACTAGATCAAGCCATGTTCATGGGAAGAAGGAATGCCGTTCTCAACTCCCTCCCCCAGTAAACCAGACAGGGTGGTGCTGTTTTATCCAGGCCTAGAGAGAAATCCCCTTCTAACTTTTTATGCCCCTGTCCCTTTAAGGAAAATAAGGCTCCGCCACCACCTGATGCCCATAATGGGTCTCCCCAACCTCCCAGGGAGTCCAGTTAAGCTGGAGCCAGAGGGGAGGAAGGAAATCCCCTGACGCCCAGTCCTAGCTACTGGAGCCATGGTGACAGATCCTTGGGCAAAGCCTGCAGGCCCCAGTGCTTGGGACAGAAAGGAACGAAGCCGTAGACAGAGGGCATGATCAGGGCATCTCCCTTCCCACCAGGCCCCAAGTGAGGCTGAGCCGGCAGCTGACCTGATCGACATGGGCCCTGAGCCAGCAGCCACCGGCAACCTCTCATCCCAGCTGGCAGGAATGAGTAAGTGTGGTTTGGAGGGCTCCAGCTGAGGGTACATTATGGTACTGTTGGCACCCCTGCAGTTTTGGGGGGTGCCCTTGTTATACACCCACAGCAGAATGTCAATCTAGACCACCTTGCTGGGGTCCCAGGCTGAATCTTGCTGCAAGATGGGGCACTCAGGGTAACTGCCCCTGGCAGCCCCACAAGTCCTGAGCCACCTTGGATCTCAGAAATCCCACCATCCTAGGATTGGCCCTAGACACTGAATGCTCCATGGCTTCCATCATCCGGGTGAGCCTGGGCAGGTTCCTTAAACCTCCTGAGCCTCCCTTTCCTCCTCTGAAGCAGGAGTAGGGAGCTCGTGTATGAGAAGTGCTTAGACCATGCCAGGCCCAGGTTGCACTCTAGCTGAGTAGTTGGCCATTGTCACTGTTATCACTGTGATAGATTTTAATACAACTTATTGTCTGCTTCATGCCAAGCCCTAGGAAATCATTAGCATCCCATTTTGAATCACTCATGCTATACTTTTTGAACCATTCGACTACCCATCTGATTACTGTCCTCCTGCCCAGCCACTTCCCCTAGCAGAATCAGTGGATAGCATTTTGCCTGTTCTCTGATGCTCACAGCAGCCCCAGGAGGGGTGAGTAAACTCAAGCTGGAAAGAGGAAGCCGCTTGCCCAAAGCCGCACAGCCAGCAGGTGGCCTGCCTCGCACATTCCCCCACCCACATGCCGCTTCCCCAGCACCAAGCCCTGGGCCTGGCAGCAGGCAGCTCAGCAGCAGCTCAGCACACAAGGACGGCATGTGGATGGGTCCTTCAGGTGGCCTTTTTGTCCCTGCAGACCTGGGCTCCAGCAGTGTGAGAGCTGGCCTGCAGTCTCTGGAGGCCTCTGGCCGACTGGAAGATGAGTTTGACATGTTTGCGTTGACACGGGGCAGCTCACTGGCTGACCAACGGAAAGAGTGAGTGTCCCTGCCTTGGTCCCCTGCAGTTGGGGTGGCTGTCTGCTGGGGAAAGCCTCTCTCAGGGTCCTTGAACCCGGCTTGATGGTGGGCACACCATGAGGAAGAGTATACGGCCCCTACTGCACTCCCCTTAGGATCCCTTCAGTCAGTCCAGCGTGGCCTGGGAGCCCTGTGGTCAGTTGACAGACTGCATTCCTCACAGGCCGTACTGGGTCGGGGAGGGGTATCTAATGACCCACTGTATGCCAGAGTCTTACACAGTCTGATCAGAGGGGGAAACTGAGGCACAGAGAGGGGCAGGGTCGTTTGCCCCAGGTCAAGCACCCAGCCCCCTCTTCCCTGCACTGTGGACTGCATAGTAAGCCCTCCAGGAGCAGGGAAGTTTCCTGATAAATCCTCAGGGACTTTCAAGTCAAGTCTTTTTCTGTTGTTCCATAGCCACCGTTAATTTCCAGAGAAGATTAAGCAGGTTCTGTCGGCCTTGCCCCAGAGCTGGGGCTCTGCCCTTCCCTGTGCACCATGCGTTTTCAGGGGGTGCTTTCAGCAGCATAGGCACGTGGCCTGAGTGTGTCCACCAGGCTCCGGCCCCTTGCCAAGACCTGCAGGAGAGCTGGCCCCATACAGGCTTGTAAGAGGAACAGTCTGCTTGATGTTTTCTTCAGCCCTTTGCTTGTGACCCCCAGGGCTGAGCTCTGGGCAGCCAGGATTCTTTTTTTTTTTTTTTTTGAGACGGAGTCTCGCTCTGTCACCCAGGCTGGAGTACAGTGGCGCCATCTCCCCTCACTGCAGGCTTTGCCTCCCAGGTTCACACCCTTCTCCTGCCTCAGCCTCCCGAGTAGCTGGGACTACAGGCACCCGCCACCACGCCCAGCTAATTTTTTTTTTTTTTTTTTTTTTGTATATTTAGTAGACACACGGTTTCACCATGTTAGCCAGGATGGTCTCGATCTCCTGACCTCGTGATCTACCCACCTCGGCCTCCCAAAGTGCTGGGATTACAGGCGTGAGCCACTGCGCCCGGCTGCCAGGATTCTTTTAGCTAAGGAAAGGTCTAGATTACAGGATCCTCCCACTGACCCCACTCAGCTCCTGAGAGGTCATTCTGGTGTCTTTTGGAACTTTGTCAATGGGCCAAGCCCAGGGATAACCTCTCCAAACCCACAAATCCAGGTCAAATCTGACAGGCTGCAGCCTGCTGGGTCATTAGGGCTGCCCCAGCTGTTAGCTGTGTCGTCTTTAGTCTAGGCAGAGTCCGTGCTTTTAAGCCCAGGTACCTTGGGACCAGCAGCTCACGGTTGCCATGGAGTTAGGGTTGCTGCCAAGGCTACCCTGCAGAGGCAAGCTAATGAATGTGGTGTGACTTGCAGCCAGCCGGGTGGCCCGTCCACAGAGGCCCCAGCAGGCGACACTGCTGGCCACACTGGAGAGTCCTGGCGCCTGCCCTGGTCACCAGCCTGGCTGAGGTTTGCTGTTGCACCATCATTCCTCTGGGGAGCAGGCCCCAGGGGACAGGGAAAAGCACACGGGGAGCTTGTCCTCTAGGGCCTGCAGTCTCACGGGAGTGTGACGTGCACCGGGACCACCGCTGCGAAGGCAAAGGGCTGTCCTGGAGGGGGCGCCAGGCTCTGTGGACACAGAGGAGGGGGCATGCAACTCTGCAGAGGGCACTCAGGGCTGGACCAGGTGCTGAGTGATAGGAAGGCCATTTCAGGCACTAGGAACAGCATGTGCAAAGGCTCAGAGGCAGAGTGGGAGCGAGGTGCCCTGACTTCAGCACAGCAGCTGGGAAAGACGCCCATCACCCAGGGAAGGGGGCAGGATGCTGAGACGGTGAATGGGGCCCACTGGGCTACACAGAAGCAATTGATTTTATTGTAACATGAGCAGGGGGGAGCACGAGAAGGATTTTTTTCTTATCAGATTTTCATCTTTGAAACTGCCTTCAGTTATGCACAGCTGAAATGACATCATGCACCTTCTCAGGCCGTTGGTTCTCCCGCAGGCCCTCCCCAGGGTTTGGTTTCCACCCTGGCAGAAGACACCCCGCAGGCTCAGGCATGGACCTGAGCATCCATTTCCTCTTCCCTTTGTTCTCCTGCCTGGCTGACCCCTTTATGTTTCTGGTGGATCGTCCAGCTCTGGTCACCTGACTGGCCTTTTCTGCCTGCCTGGTGTCCAGCCTGATCCTCCCTGTACCTGCCTGGCTCCCCACTTCACACCAGCCTGCAATTGGCTCTGCCTTGGCTTGCAGGGAAACCGGCTCCGTATCAGCCGCTGTTTCTGCTCCAGCCTTGACCACAGCTGGCACCGTCAGCCTTTCCTGAAGCCAGTCCCATCCACTCAGTGCCAAGGAGCAGTAGGGCTTCCAGGCGAGCCACAGCAGGGATGCCTTGGCCAGGCCTTCACAGAGGCAGGGGTGTCCTTCCACCCTCTTCGTCAGTGCTGCTGTACACGGAGACCTTCTCTACAAGGAGCACCTAGACAAGTGTCACCCCAGTGGCCCAGGTCCAGCTCCTGCCCACAGCCTCACTGGGACCACCTAAGGAGTGACCCTTCGCCCTCCTGCGCTGGGCAGGGGGCAGCAGGCCCAGGCCCAGGGGCCACCACCCAGTGCAGGAAGTGCAGGCTTCCTCCAGGGGAGTGCTTGGCCCTCCACTGCCACAGGCGTGGCCCTCGGGGACAGCCAGGCTTCAGGGCCATATGTGGGCAGGAAAGAAAGGCAGAGCTGGCGAGGAGCGCTTGGGAAGGGCAGATCATTTTTTTGAGTGAAGGGAAAGCATCGGTTTCTGCGTGTTCTTGGGGCTAGGCGTGCCTTCTTCAGCCTTGCCCACAATGCGCCAAGCATGTCTTAGAGAACGTAACATGCCACCTCCAGACCCTCAGCAAGCCTTCTCTGGGTCAGAACTGAGCAACCTGATGCCCCACCTCCCCCACCACTGGCTTTAAGGTTGGCTCCAGCAGGGCCCTGCCATAGTCACTGGCCCACTTGCCATGGATGGGAGCCATTTAACCAGGGAATGCCCCAGCTAGTGGTCACACGCCGCCAGCAAACTGCCCCTGGTGGGACGAACAGACAGCAGCACTCTTCAAAATGACTGCGTGGGAACTGGGGGGTCATATTCAATAAGCCCCTTTCAGTGGCAGCCTACTCCCTTCCTGGAAAGCAAGTTGGTACTGCAAGAGTTAAATGTGATGCAGTCCCAGTTCCTGAAGCCTTCGGTTAGACCAGCCCCCGCTTCACTAGGCTTCACTAGCTTCACTAGCGTGTCAGGTGGCCTTGTTCATAACAAGAATTGCAGGCCTTCCCCTTTGTGACCAGAATTCTGTGGCTTCTTCGCCTCAAAGCTGGACTGAGCCAGTGCTGAAGTCCTCTGCCGGCAGTTCAAGGCGAGAATAATGGGGCTCTTTCCCTGCAACAGGGCTGGGTCCCCAACACCTGCCCTGGACACCCCCACTTCAGCAGCTGGGAAAAACACCCTAGCCGCCTCTCCTCCTTAGCCAGCTTCTCCTCTCACTTGGGCTATTCTCTTGCTCCCCAGAAGACTTAACCTCACACACAACATGCCCCTCCTTGCCTCAATCATCTGCCCAGCAGCTGCAGGGTCAGCCTCTGCGGCTCCCAGCCCATCAGCCTTGCGTGCCATCCCAGTTCCTGCCTCCCCACCCTGCCTGGCTGCCTGGCTGGCTGGCATCCCCCAGGGGACATTTAGAAGAGCTGTAACGAAGCCACCTCCCATGCTGCTGAGACGGGTGGGGGCGGAGTATGGGTGGTGGTCTTGGTGCTGGTGAGCCAGCGCCAGACAAGATGGCACCTCACCCAGCAGTCTACACGTGTTTCAGCAGCAGAATGGAATCCCCCGTTCAAATACAGCCTCGTACAGAACCGCAGTCTATCAAATAGGAAACAAGACGTGCTCAGGAAAGGGTCTGCAGGGATTCTCCATGAGCCGAGGGGCACTGGAGCCATTTCTCAGTTTCGTGAGTTTGGCCAATCCTGATCCTTGTCACTTGTCAGATCCTAATTTCCAGAGGCAGGAAATGAGACCCTTTCTACCATTTGCAGGGAGGCGTGGAGGCTGGGAGCCCTCAACCTGTACCCCCCAACCTGCTCCGTTCTTGCATCAGCCATCAGTAAGGGCAGTATCCAATGGCTGGGTGGTCTCTGTTTCAGGGTAAAATACGAAGCCCCCCAAGCAACAGACGGCCTGGCTGGAGCCCTGGACGCCCGGCAGCAGAGCACTGGCGCGGTAAGCAGAGGGGCCCTCCTGCCACCCTGGGGCCCTCCTGAAGGAGGTGAGGGAATGCTCACCCACTGGGTGCCGTTGTAGGCCAAGCACTGGCCCAGCACATCCGCAGGCCCTTCCTCGTTTGGCTCTCAAGTCGGCTCTTTCTGGCTAATGTAGTTATTCCCAGTTTACAGCTAAGGAAACCGCTAGAGAGGCCAGGCCATTTGCCCAGGCTCATAAGCAAGGATTCAGACCTGAGCCTGACTTGAAACTGGAGACCAGTGGCCCGGGCTTCACATTCCAGCTCTACCACTTACCAGCTATGTGTCCTTAAGCAAATGATTGGCCTTTCTGACCCTCAGTCTCTTAATCTGTACATTGGGGCTTATCCTAGCACCTATACTTGTTTATAATAGAAGTGTGAGGCCGGGCGCGGTGGCTCAAGCCTGTAATCCCAGCACTTTGGGAGGCCGAGACGGACGGATCACGAGGTCAGGAGATGGAGACCATCCTGGCTAACAGGGTGAAACCCCGTCTCTACTAAAAAATACAAAAAACTAGCCTGGCGACGTGGCAGGTGCCTGTAGTCCCAGCTACTCGGGAGGCTGAGGCAGGAGAATGGCGTAAACCCGGGAGGCGGAGCTTGCAGTGTGCTGAGATCCAGCCACTGCACTCCAGCCTGGGCGGCAGAGCGGGACTCCGTCTCAAAATAAAATAAAATAAAATAGAAGTGTGAGAGGATGCATGTAGGGAGCTTTACATGGAGTTAGAGCCCGTTCCATAGTATTCCTCTCTGCCTCTCAGGAGACTCTTGATTTGCAGGAGTGTGGGCAGAGAGGAATAAAAGAGCAGACCCTAAAGCGGCGGGAGAAATGCAAAGGTGCTGTTTGAATTCCGTTTAGTTCCTTGACTGTGTGTTGAGTGACAGCCACTTGTCCAGCACCAAGCACACTTTGTGGGTGACCCCCACACCCTTTGGCAAGACCTCCAAGAATCATTCTCTCATGCATTTCAACGTGTATCTGGATGCCTTTCAGGCCGTGTGAGAATTTCTGCTCCAGCAAGTGAGCAGACAGAGCAGGTCCTATGGGACACGGTTAGAAACAGCAGGACCTGGGAGTCCGGGAGAATGATGGTGGCGGACCCAGGGCCGAGGAGGCTCGAGGCAGCATGGGGACTTCTGAGGCCAATGTGGGGTTGTGGGTAGGAAATGAAGCTCTAGGGGTATATCAGGGACCAGGAGACCTCAGGGCAGCTAGGAGCGCTGTGGATAGCATCCTAAGTGAGATGGAGGCCGCAGGGAAGTCTTGAGCACAGGAGGAACTCTACTTGCAATCTAAAAGATCAGGATGGAAGCTCAGAAAGCAGGGAGGGCCGGGCGCAGTGGCTTACGCCTGGAATCCCAGCACTTTGGGAGGCCGAGGTGGGCAGATCACTTGAGGTCAGGAGTTCAAGACCAGCCTGAGCAACATGGTGAAACCCCATCTCTACAAAATATTTAAAAATTAGCCAGGCATGGTGGCACACACCTTTAGTCCCAGCTACTCAGGAGGCTGAGGTGGGAGGATCTCTTGAGCCCAGGAGGTGGAGGTTGCAGTGAGCTGAGATTGCACTACTGCACTCCAGCCTGGGCAGCAGAGTGAGACCCTGTATCAAGAAAAGAAGGAAAGCAGGGAGGGAGGAGTTGTGGAAACCGTCCCGGCCAGTCCACTGTGGGCAAAGTCCTCGTGACTCCCAAGGGCACTCTGTCTCCGCTCCTGGGTCTCCCAGCATCTCAGGAGCCATTCCCAAGTCAGAACAGGGCAAGGTAGGGGACACTGGGGTTAGCCACCTGTGTACAGAGGTTGACTCTACCACCCAGTGGGCAGCAAGAGAATCCGGTACCTTCCATGTGTGGTATGTGACCTGCCACCAAGCACAGCACGTTGCACACCCGTGTCACATCCACTGCACACACCAGTGAGAGCCTCCAGTCCTTTTTCGGGTGTGAGCCATCATTTGCTGAGCCTGTGCTGCGGGCCAGGCCTGCACTAAGCACTTTGCATCTCCTCTCTTAGCGAGTCAAACCCTTAGGGTATGTTATCCCATTTTACAGATGAGAAAACTGAGTTCCAGGGAGAGGTTAAGTGAAACCACAAGTGTGATGTCCTCAGCATGGTGCCTGGCACACAGTCCAGTATTACGGCACCTGAGCTTTACAGTACCGCCATGTCCTGATCCCTTTACAGATGAGAAAACTGAGGCTGAGGACTGGGAGATACCCTGCCCAGGGTACAGGTATTGTTCTGCCTGGCTTCTAAGCCACGCTGGTAACCGTAGAGCTGTGAAAAGCCCTAAGGTGCAAAGGAGAGTGAGTGGAGGTGTGTGTCTCCCTCCTCAGCCTCAGGCTTCCAGTGTGTCGGGATTCATCAGAAGTGACGTGCTGGGAGCCTGCCGTAGGAGCTCTCCTCTCAGGCCACCTGGCCTCCTGTGGTCAGAGGTTGACTTCACCGCCCAGTGGGCAGCAATCCCAGCCAGTCCGCCCCCACTGTAGCCCAGAGACAGGGTTCACTTCCCCAGGGGTGCACAGCAATTCAGGCATGACTAGAACTAGAGCCCAGGTGTCCTGGCTCCCACACCACCTTGCAACCTGCCCACAGGGAGAAGACACACCACACAACTCCATTGGCAGCAAAGAGAAGCTAAGACACTGGTTATCACTCATTTCTCTCTGATAACCTGGGAGATTTAAGCCATTTCTGCCAAATCAGGGTATGATTTCTTAAAACTGAGCAAATGCCTGCTCCTGGGGTGCTGGAGTCTGGCTGGTGGTAAGGCCTTCACCCACTAAACCGTGAGAACATGATTCCCAACAGCAAAGTACAAAACGGCATCAAAACCAGGCGTGGTGGCATGTACCTGTAGTCCCAGCTACTCAGGAGGCTGAAGCGGGAGGATCACTTAAGCCCAGGAGTTCAAGGTTATCGTGAGCTGTGATTGTACCACTGCACTCCAGCCTGGGCAACATAGTGAGACTCTATTTCAAAAAAAAAGAAACAGAATCAAGTGCCAACTGTGGGCAGCCCATGTTCGCACCCTGGGATTCTGAGCAGGACTCGCAAGTTGTGTGACGAGGTGGTGGTGCATGCTGTGTGCCAGGTTTTAGTTCCTTCATTCCCTGACATGCCTGCTGTGTGCCGTGTGCCATGTGCCAGGCCACATGCTGGTCTGAGTAGGGTGGACCAGCCAGGCACAGGGCGATGGACTGGGAGTAGGACTCTCGTCTCGCTCCACTCTGGGGCCCTAGGAAACTGCTTGTGTGCTGTGGATGAATGTGAGAAGATTGGATAAACTGATGTTTCTAAAACCTGAGTGCCCATCAGACCCCACTGGGAGCCTCCAGACCATCTGACAGCCGCCTGCCCTGCTGTCCTGGGGTCGCTGAGGCCCAGCCTCTGGGATCTTTGTGGAGAGAGTTGAGAAGCTTTGTTTAGTTTGCTGTCAGCTCTGCCCCAGCCTACCCAGGGCGCTGGCATCCCAGAGCTGTTGTGGTTCACCCCCCCGGTGGGTACCGCAATACCTGCCTCATCCCTCTCTGCACCGGCTGCCACATCCACCACACAGACCTCCACACACCACACCTCCACTCATACACCTACACACATACCTACACACCTACACACACACCTACACACATACACCTACACACACCTACATACCACACACATCTATACCCACCACACACATCTGTACCCACCACACACACACACATCACACACACATCTTTTTTTTTTTTTTTTTTTTTTTTTTTTTTTGAGGCGGAGTCTCGCTCTGTCGCCCAGACTGGAGTGCAGTGGCCAGATCTCAGCTCACTGCAAGCTCCGCCTCCCGGGTTTACGCCATTCTCCTGCCTCAGCCTCCCGAGTAGCTGGGACTACAGGTGCCCGCCACCTCGCCTGGCTAGTTTTTGTATTTTTAGTAGAGACGGGGTTTCACCGTGTTAGCCAGGATGGTCTCGATCTCCTGACCTCGTGATCCGCCCGTCTCGGCCTCCCAAAGTGCTGGGATTACAGGCTTGAGCCACCGCGCCCGGCCAACACACACACATCTATACCCACCACACACATCTATACCCACCGCACACACACACATCTATACCCACCACACACACCTGCACACACACCACACACATCTATACCCACCACACACATCTACACCTACACACATACCCCTGCACGTACACATAAACACATACACACCTACACACACCACACACATCTACACCTACACATACACACCTACATTCATACAACTATATACACACTCCTACACACACACACCTACACACTCATACACCTACGTCCCTACACACACACATCTATACCCACCACACACATCACACACATCTATACCCACCACAGACACCACACACACATCTATACCCACCACACACATCACACACATCTATACCCACCACACACATCTATACCCACCACACACACCTACACACACCACACACACATCTATACCCACCACACACACCTACACACACACCACACACATCTATACCCACCACACACACCTACACACACACCACACACATCTATACCCACCACACACACCACACACATCTATACCCACCACACACACCTACACACACACCACACATCTACACCTACACACGCACCTACTCCTACACATAAACACATACACACCTACACACACCACACACATCTACACCCACCACACACACCTACACATACGCACCTACATTCATACACCTACATACACACCCCTACACACACCACCCCTACACACACACCACACACATCTATACCCACCACACACACCTGCACACACACCACACACATCTACACTTAACACCTACACATACATACACACCTATACATACAGCTACACACACCATACACATCTACACACACCATACACATCTACACCTACACGACCTACACATACACACCTACACTCATACACCTACAGATACCACACACTCCTACTCCTACATACACACCCCTGCACCCCTACACACTCATAGACTGACACACCTACACACATTGATACACCGACACACCTACACACCCCCCCTACACACACCGACACACCTAAGCACACACCCCTACACACGTCTCCCAAAGTGGCAGCAGGCCTGACCCGAAAGGCACACCCCGTTAGAAGCTGCGCCCTCCAGTGGCCCTGGCACTGCCGGCCCTCCGCCATCAGCGTGACTCTCTCACCCAGATGGGAGGTGGCTGTGAGAAGAGCGTCAGTGACTGCATGGTGAGACAAGGCATGGTGAGCAGGGGTCAGGCCCGGCCGCCCGGAAAGCTGGGATTGCTCGCAGGGCTCCTGCCAGGCGTGGGCGTGGGGCACCATGCTGCTGTCCGAGGGAGTGGGACCCAGGAGAAGACCCAGAGGAGTGAGGAGGGGCAGCTGAGGGTCCTGCGGCGCCCCAGGGCTCAGGCTGTTCCCGGGTTGGCCCGGCCAGCCCAGCTTCCGCAGCTCCTCTGTGCCCAGTTCCCACTCTTGAGTCTCGGGCAAGGGCAAGGTGGCCCCTCTGGCAGCTAAGAGGTGATGGGGATACCGGGGAGGGAGAGGGAGCCGGTGTGGGCAGCTGGGCGCTGGCTGCTGCCACTGCTGCTGGGAAGTCGGCTCCTGCCTTCTCTCTGGGCTCTGCTCCTGCCTGGGGGGTCCTCAGGTGCTGGGTGACGGAGCTTGGAAACCAAACTGGCCTGGTTGGGGAAAGACTCTTTTCTAAAGTAGCTAACTAGTAACTAGTGCTATTAGTGCCATTACTGATTAATTGTAATAGGAACTGGCCTATTGGTTTCTTGAGCATCTCCTCCATGCCAGGCCCTGTGCTAAGCTTTTGACATCCCATTTCATCCTCACGGCCACCTGGACGGTAAGTACTGCTGCTAGCCTCACCCTAAGGACGAGGGAAATCAGGCGCAGAGAAGTTAAGTAACCCACCCACAGTCACACTGTGTTAAGGGGTGAGCCAGATCCAGCTTTTTCTGACTCTGAAGTCTGTGCCCATGACCTCCAACTGGAGTCTGCCACTGCAGAAGCCGTTAGAGAAGAGAGCCTCCAACTCCTGCCCCTGTGTGGGAGCCATCGTGGCACAGCCCATGTCTTTGTGGCCCAAAGTGAAATGTCCCCATCTGTAATGCCACCTCTCTGGGTCTACCCACCTGGCCTTGTTTGGTCAACTTGGCACCTCTGCTCTCAGGCCATGCTATGCCCCCTTCTATCGTTAAGTCTACGTCTACAGAGGCACCAGGGAATGGAACCTGGGGCCCCCTGGCCCACTAACCATGTCCCCACCCCAGCCTTCATGGCTGGAGAAAATGCCTGGGGTCCGTCCCTGGGCTTGGTGTGTCTTTTGTCAGATGCTCCTGAGAACCTGCGGCATAGCCCCTGCCCCAGGCCATTGCCCAAAGCCCCTCCTCCAGCCTAGAACCGTTACCCGCAGGGTGTGTCGGAACTGGGGTTCCTCTCCTCAAGGGGAAGGAGCTCCCTCTGACCCCTGGCCCTGCTCCAGCTGCTGGGAGCCCTGTCCCCTGCTTAGTCTCCTGGCTCTGCACCTCCCTCGCCCACAGCCTGGCACAAAGGGCCCAGTGGTGGGTCCGGGCAGCTAGGCAGCTGAGGCTGGGCTGAGAGGCTGCCCAGGGCCACCCAGCTGCCAGGTGCTGAGCTAGCACGTCTTCCACCTTGTCACCCAGGGCACTGCCCTCCCTGCCTCACCCTCTGCCCTTCCTTCCAGATCCCAGTCACCCAGGCCTGCCTCATGGAGGACATCGAGCAGTGGCTGTCCACTGACGTGGTACGTTGGGGCCCAGTCAGCTGGACGCAAAGGCTCAGGCCCACTCCTCACCCACAAAGCAGGAAGACCCATTGTTCTCACAAGAAATGAGCCACGGGGCCAGGGTATTCTTGTATAGCATATAGCACTCTGAGAGCAGAGGGGCACACTTAAAGTCCCCAACTCCTGCCACCTGCCCACCTTGTGTTTGGCACGCCCCCTCCCCCAGAGAAGGCCTGGGCACAGTAGCCTCTCAGCTGCTTCCCAGAGCCTGCTCCCAAGGTGAGGTGCCAGTGGGTGTCAGCCCACCTTAGGGATGTCGGGGCAGGCTAGAGAGGCTAACCGAGGAAGCATAACGGCACTAGGCTCTTACCTGCAGTAGCTCAGGAGACTCCAGCCACTTGCAGAGAGAACCCATCCCCACCCTGTTTACAGATCAGAAGACTGATAAGCACCTGTCCTCTAAAGGGAAGCACCCGGGAGGAGGAGGGCAGGTTCCAGTCATGGGGACCCCAAGCCCTGCCACCCTCTCAGGGAGCAGAAGAGGCAGGGCCAGAGCCAGCTTCTCCATCCAGGGCTCCTACCCCAGCATCTGCCATCCCCTCTCTGGGCACCAAGGCCCACATAGGCACCTGGGCATTTCAGGCCTAGAAGCCGCCTTCTGCAGGTGAAGAGACCGTTTCTGCCCAGGACTAAGCCACGGGGCACGGACTTAGGCTTTCTGTCTGGTGGCAGAAGCCTCACCCCTCCCTAGCTTGCAGTGTCAGCATGAATGGCCCTCAGCCTCTGGGTGTCAGCCTTTGCCCCCGGGGGTGAGGACCGTCCACCCCTTGTGACCCTCCCAAGGAAAGGAATCAGCACTCATCAAGGACCCGCTGGGCACCAGGTGCTAGGCTTGACATGCAACGTATTATCTCATTTCAGCTTACCAGCAACCCTCCAAGTTAGCTTCAGCCCCCACCCCGCCCCCATTTTACAGAAGGAAAAACAAGGCTCAGGAAGTCAGGTGCCACCCAAGGAAGGCCTACGGCTCAGGGAGGAGCCCAGGTCCAGGTCCTGGGACCTGGGTGGCGGGGGCGTGCAGACCCTGCTGGGACCCAGTGCTCAGGTTCCGCAGGGCCAGAGCTGTGGCCCCACTGCCCCAGGCTGACTGTGCTGGGGGCCCCGCTAACCTCTGCCTCCTTTCCTTCTACCTTCCCAGGGGAATGATGCGGAAGAGCCTAAGGGGGTCACCAGCGAAGGTAGTAGTCCCCGCCCCTGCCCGCCCTTTCCTTTCCCCAGGGCTCTGGCCTCAGAGCCCACCCTCACCCTCACCGTCACCCTCACCCCTTCCTCTAGAATTTGACAAATTCCTGGAAGAACGCGCCAAAGCCGCGGATCGATTGCCCAACCTCTCCAGCCCCTCAGCTGAGGGGCCCCCGGGTCCCCCACCTGGCCCAGCACCCCGGAAGAAGACCCAGGAGAAAGATGATGACATGCTGTTTGCCTTATGAGTGTGGGGTCTGGCACCCTGCAGCCCAGGTCCCCACTGCTCTCACACCCTTAGGCTGGGACCTCCCTCCCTCCTCTGGTGTCAAGGCTGCTTTGGGGGTGGCTCGTTACCCCCTTTTTCTCCTCTTTGAAGATGGAGCTGCTTCAGCTGCAGCTGGGGGTGTGGAGGCAGTGGGATGAACTGGGGACAGGTCTGCACTGCAGTGGGATCTGGCTGCTCTGCCTCCTTTCCCACCCCAGCTGACCATGAGACTTTGCTGAGAAGTGGAGGCCCCAAGACAGGCTGGCTGGCCCAGTGTGACTCTCCTTCACTGAGTGATACCCTGCTCTGGGCCCATGCCCTGTGGAGCCCTTCAGAGCCCACACTGCCAGTTGAGGCCTGGCTGGAAGCTGGCCACAGTGGAAATTGTGTCGAGCCTGTTGTTCATTCCCCGCTCTGCTGCGTGGGGCCCCATGGCTTTGGCTGGCCATCAAGGGCAGGGTGTGGAGGTGTGGAGGCCCTCTGAGGAGCTGCGGCGGCCCAGGTATGAAGCTGCAACTCTGCACGCAGTGGGCGAGATCTCACCAGCCCCAGGCTGCAGGTGAGGCTTCAGGGGACGCTGGGGCCCCACTGTCCCTCCACTGCCTTGTCCTCCATCCTGCCTCTGTTCCTTCTGGCCGGGCACCACAGCACTGGGGCTCAGCTCTTGGTTGATCCTCTTGTACTGGGAGAGGTGCCTTTTGTGTCCCCAATTAAAGGTAGAAAACCACCCTGCTAGCAGCATTGTCGAGTCTCCGGTGAGAAATGACTTCTTGGCCTCAGAGAGGCAGCGACTCCTTTGGGCAGGGCTGGGGGCCACCCGAGAGGTGAGCATCTGTAGATGGTGCAGGGGAGGGACAGGAGCAAGCACCCAGCTACTCTACGCAGATGCCGCACCTCCCACCTCACATGGCAGGCTCCAGCCACCGCCCCTGCCCGGAGGATGCATGCCCTCCCCAGCTGACATCCCTCCCTCAAGGCACTTCACGCTGCTGTCCCGTGAGGCCAGCTCCTGCCCTGCACAGAGCACACTAATCACAAGGGCTGGGGCCCGTGTGGACTGCGTGGGCATGTGGGGTACACAGGCCACAGGAGGATGCTGGCCTTCCTGGGAGCTACGCACTGGCTCGTAGCATCACAACAGCCTGGGAGAAGCAAAGTGAGCATCCTCGATGTATACACGTGACGTCTACGACTCCGTGAGCCACACAAGCTGCCCAGCTCAGAGGAGGAAGCTCATGCAGTTGTCATGTGCCAGCACTTCCTCGTGCAGAAACGCATCCTGCCCGTTTTCCAGGCACCGAGGCTAAGTTACCTCCATGGCAGCTCAGGAGCCCCAGGTCTTGGGGTGCCACCTTTTCAGGTGTGGGATATCTAGGCCAAACTCCCCGGGAGTCACTGCCCAGGTATGTTGGAGTCTCCTGGCCCAGGACACGGTCGGGGAATGGAGGGGGGCTGGTGTGGGGCCGAAGCAATTGAGTCCACAGTGTCCTGGGCTCCTGGGAGAGGGCCCGGGTCTGTGTGAGCAGCCATTGGTTCCCATGGGCAGTGGGCAGGCAGCACCTGCCATCTGAGGTATGGTCTGGAGCTGGGCATACAGGAGACCAGGCCCAGCCCAGCCTTCAAGATGGAGTTGGGGCAAGGAAAGCAGCTGAGGGCAGGCACAGTGGCACCAGGCAGGGAAACGGGAGGCCCTGCCGCCATGAGGATGCTCATGGTCCAGGCCAGGCGCTCTCTGCCATATCCAGGGCATATGTGAGCCCCTGCCAGGTGCCCTACCCTGGCCCAGCCTTTTTCATACCTCACAACAGCCCTATGGGGTCAATGATGTTGGCCACCAGTTACAGCTGGGGAAACTGAGGCTGGGGGAAGAAGGGAGTTGTCTGGTTATACACTAAGTAATGGAAGACTAGGACCCCCAACCTTCCTCACTGCTGCCTCACCTGCCTGCCCCACCCACACCCCACTGCCTGCTTCCCTCATTCTCTCCCTACTTAACTGGGGACCTCTTAGGGGGAGTTGTGATTTTACAAGGATCAAAGCCGAGGCCTCGTCTCCCCTGTGTTAGCTGGGAAACACAAGGAAAGTTCCACAGATGGCTCCCGGGGCTGGGCCGGGGGGGTCTCAGGGCCCTGCTAAGGGTGAAAACTGCCAGGTCGTTCATTCATCCCTGTGGGTGCATCCCCTGGGAGCCAGCTGCACACAGCATAGCGCTAGATGCCTGCCAGACAGAAGTGAGGTGGCCAGGTGTCAGCCCTGTGGGCTCACGTGGGAGGGAAAAGGACGAGAAAGACAGACATAAACTCAATCATTGTTCTGCACTGTGAAATGAAGAAGATGGGATGGGATGCCCAGGGCCAGGAGGCTCTCTGTGAGGACGGCCCAAGACTGCAGAGGTAAGATGGGGCGAGCCGAGCCATGGAGGGCCTTGAATGCCAGGCAGGAGGCGGCCCCTGGAGAGGTCTCAGCTTGTCTGGCTGGAACAGTCCTGGGCTGCCTGAGGGCCTCCTTCAGAGAGAAGGCTGCTGGGGCTGCGTGGGGGCTGGTGGGCGCTGGCGGAAATTCATCAGTGCAGTCAGGCTGGGTTTCCTGGCGGTAGGCTGGCTGAGGCCGCAGGCCTGGGCCGGATCACTTTACAGCTGCAGGAAGTCTTGGCCCCAAGAAAATGAGGGCCAGCTGCCTGGTGGGGGCCTTGGGCAGCAGCAGGGCCTCCACCTGGCACCACAGGGCAGGATCAATGAGGTGCCGCAGCTCCTGCCAGGCCGAGCTGCATCGGAAGGCACTGGGCCCGGGGCATCGGGGGAGGGGTTGAGTGGAGCTGAGAGGGGCCGGTGGGCAGGGGAGAGGGCGCCCCAGGCCTGCCTTTGAAGAAGCCTTTGGCAGAGCCTCCATCGAGCCCTCTCCCTCCTGGCTCCCCTGGGCCCCCACCATCCCACTCTGGGCCTGGACACTGACCCCTCCACCTCCTGCCCCCGTGTCAGTACCCACCCCCTGACCGGCCACTTCTGGGCTGCGTGACCTTAGGCAAATTACTTCACCTTTCTGTGCTTCCGTTTTCTCACTGGTAAAATGGGCAAATAACAGTCGCTCCCTCATACAGTTCTTAGGGTTGACTGAGCCAACAAGTAACCCAGCACCTCCCATGTAGAAAATGCTCTGTTGATGTTGTTATTGTCACGGATGGTCCCCTCTCCCTTCCAGAATGGCATCTGCTCCAGACACCTGGCCCAGAGCCCTGCCCCTCAGACTCCTCAGTAATTCTAGGGACCCCTGCTCTGCCTCTGGTATTGCCTTCCCAGCTCCGGAAAAACCTCTGTCCCTACTCCCCACTGGGGGAGCACCAAAGGATGGTGTCTGTCTTTCCTCCTGGTTCTGGGCTGCCACCCCTAAGAGGGTCAGGGCTGTCTTGATCCCGGCAACGCGGCAGGGTCCCTCTAGCGGTCCTGGATTGGGCTCTGCTGACTCTCAGTAGGCGCTTTAGGAAGCCTCTGACCTCTCCAAAGTGGCTGGAGGTAGGCCCAGTTCTGAGCCCTGAGCACGTGCTATCGCCCCGGCTCAGGGTCAGTGTTCCAGGGCGACCACGAGACGGCAGCAGCGCTGCATGTACAGGGCTTGCCGGGGCACCAGGGTGGAGTCCGCCGCGGCCAAGTCAGCCCCATACGGGGAGAGAGGGGCGATACACACACACACACACACACCCCCTCTGACAGGTGGGGCTGAGTAACAATGGTGATGGGGCTGGGAGCTGGAGTCCAAGGATCTGGCTTCACCGGCTGGGCTCTGGCCCAAGGGATTTCATCTCTGGAAGTCTCAGATTTTCTTAGAGCTCCCGACTCACAGGGTTGTGGGGAGGATTTGGTGAGACAAGCTGGGAGCTCAGCCACGGGAGCTTTGGGTGGGCAAAAGCGAACCCGGTCCCCTCCCTCTCTTAACAGAGCGCCGGGTGTGCCGTCCCTGGGGCCCCTGCTCCCGCGCCTTCTCGCCGACACACATCCGTGTGCATTGCCGTTTCTGTCTGCAGGTGTAGACAAACCAGGAACTCGCCCAGTAACTCCAGCTCCACCACAGATTCCTTCTTTTCCGCCCTTCGCCTGTGTGTAACTCCCTCCTCCAGCAGTGAGAAACCTGCTTCCCGCCGGCCTTCATTCCTTCTCTCCCTCCATCCCCGCAGTAGCCTATCTCTGTTGCCACCACTGCCCGGTCGTGCCCAGTGCCTCCCACCCTCTCCAGGTGGACTGCCACCACCATGTCCCACAGACAAGCCCCTAGACACAGAAACCTTCTTCCTCCCAGTTCTAGAGGCTGAAGTTCAACATCACGGACACGGAGTCCATCCGCTCAGTTGGTTCCTTCGGGCCCCTCCTTGGCTGTAGATGGCCATCTTCTCCCTGGGGCCTCACATCATCTTTCTGCATCTCTCTGTGTTCAAAAGTCCCATTTTTGTAAGGACACCATTCATCAAGGATTAGAGTCCACTTAATGATCTATTGTACCTTAATCACCTCTTTTTGGTTTTTCGTTTGTTTGTTTTGTTTTTTTGAGACGGAGTTTCGCTCTTGTTGCCCCGGCTGTAGTGCAATGGCGCAATCTCAGCTCACTGCAACCTCCGCCTCCCAGTTCAAGTGATTCTCCTGCCTCAGCTTCCCAAACAGCTGAGATTACAGGCATGCACCACCACACCCAGCTAATTTTGTATTTTTAGTACAGACGGGTTTTCTCCATGTTGGTCAGGCTGGTCTCAAACTCCCGACCTCAGGTGATCCACCCTCCTCAGCCTCCCAAAGTGTTGGGATTACAGGCGTGAGCCACTGCGCCCGGCACCTTAATCACCTCTTTAAAGCCCCTACCTCCAAATACAACCAAATACAATTGCATTCTGATATACTAGGGGTTAGAGATTCAACATATGAATTCAAAGGGACGAAGGAGCCCTGTATTGCCCTCTGTTGCCCTCTAGGCCCTGGGTCCATTCTCCCAGGCACACTGCTCTCTGGCAGGTGGTCACAGTGTCTTCAGAGGGGCTGCCACATGAAATACCCACCTCCACTCCCTACCCCCTGCCCTAGTGGGAGTTCGAGAGTGGCTAGATTGATCCTAGGGCAGCCTAGCCTTAGATCCAAGGGTTAGCCATGGGACCAGGAGCGAGCAGGAGTGCTGGCAGAGTGGAGGGAGATACAGGCGCTGGGAGCCGGGCTAGGGGCTGCTCCCCTGGTCCCCACGGCCGCTCGTTGTTTCAGAGCAGACCCAAGTGGGTGAGCTGGCAGGTTTCACTTCCACCAACCCTGGTACAGGGCGAGACTGGAGGAAGCAGCGTCGCCAGGCCGCATCCTCACCCCTTGCCTCTGACTCAGGACTCCTCTGATGTCTTCCTTCCCCTGCTGCAGGCTGGCCCTGCACCCTCTGTGCACTGTGGACCAGGCTGGCCAGCAGAGGGAAGGAACCCAAGCTGACCAGGGCCCCCAAATCCCCAGTGGGTGAGAGTCAGCTTGGCAGGGCACTTGGACCTCTTGAGGCCAGTAAGAAATATACAGACAGGGAACGGGAGGCCAGGGAGGGGAGGGACATGCCCTGGCCAGTGTGCTGCCTCCCTACCTGATGCAGGGGCCCAGGAGGCTCCGTGTGCCAGCCCAGCTGCCCGGGGAGGGAGCAGCCCACACCCACCCACGAGCACAGGGAAGTCAGTGCAGGACAGAGGGTGGGGTCTCCTGGGTCCCGTGTGTCAGGTCCAAACACTGCCCAGGAGTCAGCCAACCCGGCTTCCAGCCGTGCACAGCCACTGCCTTCCTGTTTGATTTGGAGCAAGCCTTTTCCTCTCTCTGGGCCTCAGTCTCCCCATCTGTTAATAGGCTTGAATTAAGAGAGCCTATCGCCCCTTTGCACTCTGCTTTTCTGCCCTAACAACCCCCAAATTCCATAATCCTCCTTCCAAAAAGGAAAGAAATAGGAGGACAGAAACTCAAATATCTACAAGAGGGGGAAGTAGGACCCCTGGGTTCATCTCCCCCTCCAGGACCAACAGGGGTAGGGTAACACCTGCCCAAGGTTCAGTGGGACCAATGGGACAGCACGGGAGGCGACCACCCACACACCCTGCTGAGTGCCTGAATGGGAGCTGGCCGCCTAGGGGCAGGAGGGAACCGAAACCCAAGCCAGGGACATCCTTGCACCTGCCCCAGGGTACCCCTGGGAAAGGGGAAGTAGCTGAACTGAGGAGTAGGGGTGCTGCCCATGCTCCCCACAGGACCCTGCCCTCACTGGAGACCTTGGAAGCCCTGTCAAAACTGAATCTTCGGCCGGGCGCGGTGGCTCACACCTGTAATCACAGCACTTTGGGAGGCAGAGGTGGGTGGATCACCTGAGGTCAGGAGTTTGAGACCAGCCTGGCTAACATGGCAAAATCCTGTCTCTACTAAAAATATAAAAATTAGCCAGGCGTGGTTGGGGGCACCTGTAAATCCCAGCCACCGGGGAGGCTGAGGCAGGAGAATCGCTTGAACCCGGGAGGCAGAAGCTGCAGTGAGCCAAAATCACGCCACTGTACTCCAGCCTGGGCAACAAGAGCGAGACTCCATCTCAAGAAATATATAAGTTAGGCTGGGCGCGGTGGCTCAAGCCTGTAATCCCAGCACTTTGGGAGGCCGAGACGGGCGGATCACAAGGTCAGGAGATCAAGACCATCCTGGCTAACACGGTGACACCCGCCTCTACTAAAAAATACAAAAAACTAGCCGGGCGAGGTGGCGGGCGCCTGTAGTCCCAACTATTCGGGAGGCTGAGGCAGGAGAATGGCGTAAACCTGGGAGGCGGAGCTTGCAGTGAGCTGAGATCCGGCCACTGTACTCCAGCCTGGGAGACAGAGCGAGACTCCGTCTCAAAAAAAAAAAAAAAAAGAAATATATAAGTTAAAACAAAACAACAACCACCACCACCAAAAAAAAAAAAAAAAGAATCTTCATTTTACAAAGGAGGGGGTGAGATCAGAAAAGTCAACTGACTAATCCAAGGCCACAGAGCTGGCAAGTGGAAACACTGAGTCCCCTTTTCTGGGGAGAAAAGGTCCCCAGGGAATCAGGGTAAAGTTCATTTTATTCTGGGCCTGGAGCTGCGCCTAGGGCTGCCTTGGGCTGGAAAAGTCACTGTGTACATTATCTGTGTGAGTGGCCCTGAGCCCTGCAGGCCGCTTAGGCTGCAGAGGCCGCTGGACCTCTGCAGGGAGAGGGCTGGCTGCTGAGGTCGGGCCCTCCCTCAGGATCCCTTCTCAGGCCCAGACTGGTGCAGAGACTTGCCCAAGGCCACACAGCAAATTTGTATCAGAACTGAGACTAGAAACCTGGTCCTCCACAGCACCTGCCCCGCAGGAGGGGGGCGAATGGAGGACACGGGGAAATCTGTCTTCAGAAGCCCCTCCCCAGCACCCTGCACCCTGCTGTGGGCTTCCACAGAACAGTCAGCCTCAGAGACCAACTAGGCCGGTGGGTTCTAAAACCTTCTGTCCCCAAGGTATTCTTCTATCATGGTCTCCCCAAGACTCTGGATTTAGAAGAGTTTTGTTTGTTTTAGTTTTTGGCCACAAAACATTCTGGAATGCATTAAGTTGTTAATGTTTTTCCCTTTTGGGCATCAGTAATCAGACTTTTTTTTTTTTTTTTTTTTTTTTTGAGACGGAGTCCCACTGTGTCCCCAGGCTGGAGTGCAGTGGTGTGTTCTCAGCTTACTGCAACCTCCACCTTCCTGGTTCAAGTGATTCTCCTGCCTCAGCCTCCCAAGTAGCTGGGATTACAGACACATGCCACCACACCCGGCTAATTTTTGTGTTTTTAGTAGAGACGGGGTCTCACCATGTTGGCTAGGCTGGTCTTGAGCTCCTGACCTCAAGTGATCCACTCATCTCGACCTCCCAAAGTGCTGGGATTACAGGCGTGAGGCACTGCGCCCAGCGGTAATCAGACTTTTAATACACCAACGCAGTATCTCATTCCATCCAAAAGTGCTCCAATTGCCTGGGCAGCCTCATCCCAGGGAACTAACAGCACAGCCTCTGTTTACCCAGCGCCTCTAGGCCCACCCACTGTTGGAAGCAGAACCCCAACCCAAAAGGGTAGGAGCTGAAGATGGCTGTGCTCACTTCCAGCCAGGGGCTCCACCATGGCTCCTGCCAGCCTTGGCCTTCACATGCATTGGACACCTCCATCGATGGCCACCCTGGGTTCTGCGCCGTCCCCACATAAACATGGCTCTGCCCTTCCATCCCCTCACCGTGACTCTGCAACACAGGGACCCAGGAGACAGAGACAAGGAAGGGGGAGCAAAGGAGCTGTCCATACCCTTCTGTAGTGCTAAGGGGAGGGAGAAGGCGATATTAAATTCGATGTGAGATTAAACTTCAAGACCGGACTTTTTTTTTTTTTTTGAGATGGGATCTCATTCTGTCGTCCAGGTTGGAGTGTAGTGGCACTATCTCGGCTCACTGCAGCCTCTGCCTCCTGGGTTCAAGTGATTCTCCTGCCTCAGCCACCCAGGTAGCTGGGATTACAGGTGTGCACCACTATGCCTGGCTAATTTTTGTTTGTAGCAGAGATAGGGTTTCACCATGTTGGCCAGGCTGGTCTCAAACTCCTGAGCTCAAGTGATCCACGCACCTCAGCCTCCCAAACTGCTGGGATTACATGCGTGAGCCGCTGCGCCCGTCCAAGATTGGACTTCTTCATACTTAAAAGTGACAAGAAAGTTAGCAAAACCACCCAAGATGTCACAAAGGACTCTGGTGGAGGCTGGGCATGGTTGAAGACAATGGTTGGAGTAAAGGAAGCTCTGTCATGTCCAGGTTTGTGCACAGTGACTTTGGATCTGCAGGCTTGGGGAGGGAGCTGGAGACAGCTGGACTGCTCTGCTCGTAAGAGGGAGGTGAATCATACCGGGCCATCTGGAAGAGGGCCTGAGAGCACAGAGACAAGAACCAGGAAGGGGAAGAGAGAGAAGGCAGGAGAGGGTGAGCCACCGGGCCCCAGGCAAAGAGTTGGGGAGGATCAGAGGTGAACTACTGGGGTGGAGGGAGGGAAGGGAGAAGAGCAGCCAAAAAAGATTCAGAAGAACAGATGCTGTGTTAAATTGTTCTCTAGGTTCTGTCTAATGTCACCCCTCTCTGTGGCCCTGAGATCTTTAGTAAATGCTCTGCTCACAAGTATTGGTCAAGAGCAGGATTTTGGGCCTGGCGCAGTGACTCACCCCTGTAATCCCAGCACTTTGGGCAGCCAAGGCAGATGGATCACCTGAGGTCAGGAGTTCAAGACCAGCCTGGCCAACATAGTGAAACCTCATCTCTACTAAAAATACAAAAAATTAGCCAGACGTGGAGGCGGGCACCTGTAATCCCAGCTATTTGGAAGGCTGAGGCAAGAGAATTGCCCAAACCCGGGAGGGGAGTTGCAGTGAGCAGAGATGGCGCCACTGCACTCCAGCCTGGGCAACAGAAAGAGACTCTGTCTCAAAAATAAATAAATAAATAAAAAAGGGGTTTTGGGGAACAGGGGAAGGGGCAAGTTTCATGTCTGAGTCAGCACAGTTCAGAGCAGAAATAGGAAGAAGCTGGGACAGCAGGGCGAGGGAAATGGTGAAAACGCAAGTACCAGGGATCGCTGGAATCTTCAGGAGGACTTTGGGCTTTTTTTTTTTTTTTGAGATGGAGTCTCGCTCTGTCGCCCGGGCTGGAGTGCAGTGGCCGCATCTCAGCTCACTGCAAGCTCTGCCTCCCGGGTTCACGCCATTCTCCTGCCTCAGCCTCCCGAGTAGCTGGGACTACAGGCGCCCGCCACCTCGCCCAGCTAGATTTTTGTATTTTTTAGTAGAGACGGGGTTTCACCGTGTTAGCCAGGATGGTCTCGATCTCCTGACCTCGTGATCCGCCCGTCTCGGGCTCCCAAAGTGCTGGGATTACAGGCTTGAGCCACCGCGCCCGGCCTGGACTTTGGGCTTCTACTGGACATGAAGTTAGGGGAGGACTCTGCCCTTCCCTCAGTGACTTCTTCACATGCTGCCAAATACATTTCATTGTTTGTTTTTTTAAGAAATGGGATCTTGCTCTGTTGCCCAGATCGGAATACAGTGGCATACGATTGCGCTCACTGCAACCTCGACTTCCCCTGTCCCCTCTTTCCCCCACCCCTTGCTTAGGCGATCCTCCCACCCAGCCTCCTGAGTAGCTAAGACTACAGGCGCATACCATCATGCCCAGCTAATTTTTATTTTTATTTATCTATTTTTTATTTTTTTAGAGGCAGTCTTGCTCTGTCACCCAGGCTGGAGTGCAGTGGCACGATCTCAGCTCACTGCAACCTCTGCTTCCCGGGTTCAAGCAATTCTTCTGTCTCAGCCTCCTGAGTAGCTGGGACTACAGGCATGCACCACCACACTCAGCTAATTTTTGTATTTTTAGTAGAGACAGGGTTTCACCGTATTGGGGTCAGGCTGGTCTCAAACTCCTTACTTCAGGTGATCCACTTGCCTCAGCCTCCCAAAGTGTTGGGATTACAGGTGTGATCCACCACGCCCAGCCGTCATTTTTTTTTTTAATTTTTTTTTAGAGATGGGGTCTCACTATGTTGTCCAGGCTGGTCTCCAACTCCTAGGTTCAGATGGTCCTCCCACCTCAGCCTCCCAAAGTGCTGGAATTACAGGCATGAGCCACTGCACCCAGCCGAAAATATATTTCAAAGGGCAAATCCCACCATGTTTTACAATACCCTCAGCCCAAAACCCAACACACACACCTAAAGCCTTTCACTTACTCTCAGGCTAAAGACCCGCCTCTTGGCCTGGCCTCCAGGGCCCCTGGAGTCTATCCCCTGCCACATTCTTCAGGTTCTCTGCATTCCAGACAGGCTGTCTTTCCCACCTCAAAAGTTTCATGCTGGGCCAGCACAGTGGCTCATGCCTGTAATTCCAGTATTTCGGGAGGCCGAGGCAGGTGATCATGAGGTCAGGAGATCGAGAGCAGCCTGGCCAACATGGTGAAATCTTGTCTCTACTAAAAATACAAAAATTAGTAGGGCATGATGGTGCATGCCTGTAATCCCAGTTACTCGGGAGGCTGAGGCAGGATAATCACTTGAACCTAGGAAGTGGAGGTTGCAGTGAGCCAAGATCGCACCACTGCACTCCAGCCTGGGCGACAGAGTGAGACTCCATCTCAAAAAATAAAAATAAAAATTTCATGCCCTGACCACAGGGCCTTTGTAAGTGCTATTTCCTCTAAAACAGACCCCCCCGACCTTCCTTAATTCATTCATCCTTCAGGGCTCAGCTACAACGTCACCTCCTCAGACAAGCTACTCTAACTTCCTGGCTGGTCATTCATCCATCATGGAATTCACCTGAACAATTACGCTGGCAAAGAGGAATGGGATGACCACAAGATGGCTTAGAATCTCTGCCTCAGAGTAACCATGACTCACCTCTGGCACTGGGCACACCCTCCCTAAATCTATTATTCCATCTGGATCCCAAACAAATTGGGGTTCTGTTACTGAGGGGAAAAGGAGATGGCTGGTGAGTAGACAGTCAACAGTGTCCACCACATTGCCATACGCTGCACTTCCCAACCCACCATCACTTGCAGAGGAGGAAGGGGGCTATTAGATGTTTCTGGAAGGTGATGGCAGGCGCAAGAGTGAGAAGGAAGTCGCCATGCCTGGGCACTGGTCCCAGACTGGCCTGACAAGATGGGAGTTTGTGTGATACATGATGAAGCCTCACTATTGGACAGCTTGTTTTTAATACAGGTAACTACAGGTCAAATCATGACCTCTGGGACACACACATATCAAAAAAATAAATAAATAAATACACAGGAAAACCTCCCAGCTTAGTTAACAATATGTAAGGCTTTTTGTCTCCCCCTCCAACAAAAACCTCATAAAGACTCACGTAGAGTCAGACTGATGGTGCTGTTTCAGCCAACCCATATCCCATGCTTGCATACCTCCAGTGACAGGGCACTCACCACCTTCAATAGGAGCCATCTCACCTGGCCAGCCCCCCCAGTACTGATCCATAAATTGAGCTATAAAATCTAGTTGGCATATTGTTTAATAGGTACAGAGGTTTAGTCTGGGATGACGGAAAAGTTCTGGAGATGGATGGTGGTGATGGTTGTACAACAGTGGGAATGTACTTAATGCCACTGAACTGTACACTTAGAAGTGGTCAAAATGGGCCGGGGGTGATAGCTTACTCCTGTAATCCCAGCACTTTGGGAGGCTGAGGCACGTGGATCACCTGAGGTCAGGAGTTCAAGACCAGCCTGGCCAACATGGCAAAACCCTGTCTCTACTAAAGATACAAAAATTTGCTGGTCATGGTGGTGCTCGCCTGTAATCCCAGTTACTCAGGAGGCTGAGTCAGGAGAATCACTTGAACCTAGGAGCTGGAAGTTGCAGTGAGCCGAGATCATGCCATTGCCTGGGTGACAAGACTGAAACTCCATCTCAAAAAAAAAAAAAAAAAGTGGTCAAAATGTTAAATGTTATGTATATTTTACTACAATTAAAACACACACACACACACACAAGCACCGTCTCTGAGGCTTCACAACTTACCAGGAACTTAAGGGTAATTTGGACCATGTTAGCCATGTAGGTCATGGTAACTTTTTTAAAAATCTGATTGGCAGTTAAGGCAAACACTTAGGCCCACTCTCCCCTTTGATCCTGGTTTGCTTTGGTTCAGCCTCATCTCCCAAGCTCAGGGCTCAAGCTGAGCTCATCTCCCAAGTCCCAGTCCCGAGTAGCTGGGACTACAAGCGCCCACCACCACGCCTGGCTAATTTTTTGTATTTTTAGTAGAGACGGAGTTTCACTGTGTTAGCCAGGATGGTCTTGACCCCCTGACCTCATGATCTGTCCGCCTCGGCCTCCCAAAGTGCTGGGATTACAGGCGTGAGCCACCGCGCCTGGCCTCATGGTGCTATTTTTTTCAGCTCATTGGTATGTCTGAAATTTTTTTCAAAATAAAAAGGGAGAAAGAGAGAAGAGAGGAAAGAAGAGTTGGAATGAGCCTCTGTATTCAAAGCCACTCCCAGTCTTAGAGTCTGGGACCCTGTGCTCTTTGGCTTGGGCCACCATAACACAGTACCACAGACTGGGGGCTTGGACAATGGAAATTTATTTCTCACACTTTTAGAGGTTGGAAGTCCAAGATCAAGGTGTTAGCAGGGTTGGTGATGAGAGCAAAAGATCAGCTGGTGGCCATCAAACAAACCATCCAGAGGCAAAAACTCCTTATCTGAGGAATGTAGAAGTAATTAGACTTTCCTATTATCTGAAGCCAGCATCTGGCACCAGCCTTCTTTCTCAAAAATTTGTAAGTAATTAGAATTTCTCTACATCTCCGGAATGCATGCATATAGAAACTCATCATGCAACCCTTGCTGACATCAAGGCACTGCAATGTTTACAAATGTAATCATGTACCATGACCTACATGGCTAACATGGTCCAAATTACCCTTAAGTTCCTGGTTTAAGGTCCATAAATGGTCCTAAGGAAAATCTACCCTGGCACGCCCCGTCCTCTCGCTGAAGCACCCCGCTGAGCTCTGCTGCAGCGTTCTTTCTGTCTAATACAACGTCCCTTTTCAAATCTATACTGTTGTTAGTAAATTCCCTTTATTAACCATGAGCCAACCATTCTCTGCTGCCAGCGCTCTGACACCTTGCCAAGCAGTTGGTTCCTTTGGAAGCCTCCCTCCTCAGTTTGCAGATGGCCACCTTCTCCCTGTGACTTCACAAGGCCTCCCTTCTGTACCTGTGTCCTAATCTTTTCTTATAAGGACACCAGTCATATTGGATTAGGGTTCACCCTAACAGCCCCATTTTAATTTAATTATCTCGGGCCGGGCGCGGTGGCTCGAGCCTGTAATCCCAGCACTTTGGGAGGCCAAGACGGGCGGATCACGAGGTCAGGAGATGGAGACCATCCTGGCTAACACGGTGAAACCCCGTCCCTACTAAAAAATACAAAAAACTAGCCGAGCGAGGTGGCGGGTGCCTGTAGTCCCAGCTACTCGGGAGGCTGAGGCAGGAGAATGGCGTAAACCCGGGAGGCGGAGCTTGCAGTGAGCTGAGATCTGGCCACTGCACTCCAGCCCAGGCGACAGAGCGAGACTCTGTCTCAAAAAAAAAAAAAAAAATTAATTATCTCTTTAAAGGCTCTAATACGGGCAGGGTGTGGTGGTTCATGCCTGTAATCCCAACACTTTGGGAGGTCGAGGCGGGTAGATCACCTGAGGTCAGGAGTTTGAGACCAGCCTGGTCAACATGGTGAAACCCCATCTCTCCTAAAAATACAAAAATCAGTGACGCATGGTGGCAGCCGCCTGTAATCCCAGCTACTCGGGAGGTTGAGGCAGGAGAATCATTTGAACCTGGGAGGCAGAGGTTGCAGTGAGCCAAGATCATACCACTGCACTCCAGCCTGGGTGACAGAATAAGACTCCATCTCCATCTCAAAAAAGAATAAAATAAATAAATAAATACCCTAATACAATCTCCAGATAGTCTGAGTTCCTCCAGGTTAGGTTTTCAACATGTGAATTTGAGGGGTTTCGGTTATTCCCATAACAGCCTCTAAAGCCACCTTGAGCTTCAGCCCTCCCCCATATTCCACAGAGCACAGAGAGAGCTTTCCCAGCCAATTCCATGTCTCTTTCCTGCACAGGTCTGAGGCTGAGCTCTGGGCAGGAGGGCCCTGCTGCAGGGAGCAGCATCTGCTGGGAGGGAGAGGAAGGGAGAGCCTTCCCCCAGCCTTCTCCTCATCCATTTCTAGCCAACTCCCCCGATCACGCCCAGCTGCCCAGGGGCCCCGTCCTGCCAACTCTCCTTAGAGGAGGCTTCTCCCTGCCCTGGGCTCCAAGGAACACGCCTCTTCCTGGAGCCCAGGGTCCTTCCTGCCTTCCTTGGCAGGTGGGTTCCTGACCTTCTGCATTGTAGTCACTCCCAGCCAAACACCTCCTGGGAGGCAGAAGTTGCAATGAGCCAAGATCACACACCATTGCACTCCAGCCTGGGCAACAAGAGTGAAGCTCTGTCTCAGAAAAATACAAAAAACAAAAAAGTTGCCCTTTCGAATCCAAGGGCTGCTGTTTTTGCAAGTGGATGAAGGTTTTCCATGAGTATTCCTCTTGCTTCCTCCCACCTCCTCCTGTAGCTGAGGGACTGTCCTGTCCTTAAGCATTTGTTCTTCATGTTACCCCAGCCGGACCAGGAACCCCAAATACAAATTTTCCTCCATTCCTCTAATCACTTCCATGTATCAAGACCCTCAAGGTCATATTCAAAGGTCCAGGCCCCTTGAGGCAGCTGGCTGAAAACCAGGTTTCTCATCTACTTAAAGAACGTGGGAAATGGGAATCAGAAATGGATAATCACTTTATTACTAGAATGCTCCAAGCCAGGGTCATTACAAGGTAATGGAGTCAAGGATATAGGCTGACCCAAGCCCATAGGCACAGGAGACAAAAAAGCCCACAGGACAGAGATGAAGGCTGATCCCAGGCTAACAGATGACCATTAGAACAGAGATAATGGCCAAGTTAAACTGGTTTATTCTGGAACCCCAAGGATGAAGAGGGTGCCCCGCCCCCCTGTTCACTTCAGTATCTCCTCTCTTCTCAGTGGGTAATTATGATGAGATGGGGCTAAGGTTAAAGGTACACAGTAAGACTAGTTCATTCCGAAACCCGAAGGACAAATGGGGGACGCCCTGTTCAGGAAAGGATAACAGGAAAATAACAGGATGCTTTCTTTTCTGATTTTTTCTGCTTTGTTCTCTCTTTGCAGTTGGGTAATCACGTCATCTTACGTCAGGACATGCCCCTGCATTCTCAAAAACTGAGAAGTTTGATCACCCAAATCTTAGAACAAAAAACTACTTTTCCTTTTTAATACTGTTTGGCCTAAAATGAACTGTGAGAAAATTACAAAAGTCAACCTTTCTTTCTCCAAAAGAATCCAGTGCCCCTTATGCAGGAAATCGTCAAATTAGCCTTCTCAGGTCTTTTATAATCAACAGCAGAATAAGAAGGACAGGGATAAAGAGAAGGAGAAATGCAGGGAACAGAGAGAGGCTCAACTATTGGCTGCTTTATAAGCCCTCGAGTTCCATACAGGTTGCCCTCAGAATACCCTCCAAGGTAACTGCCATCAGTGCCAGAAGCCAGGCCACTGGCAAAAAAACGGCCCCCATGGGATAAATGGGGAAAAGTCCCACATGGCTCGCTCCCTTTGCCTCAAGCTCAGCCACTGGAAATGGGACTGCCCTGAGGGCCAAAGGACCCCCAGGACAGAATCCCAACCCCCGATGGCCGTGAGCTGAAGGGGTTCTTTGCCCTGACTGGCTTCCAAATCAGACATTGTCATTAACAGGACAAAGCCAAGGGTAACTTTGGAGGTGGCAAGTAAAATTATAAATTTCCCTCTTGAGTTTAAGAGCTGCCTACTCTGTGCTAATCTCCTTATCTGAGCAACCCTCCTCCAAATCCTGTTGGGTAATGGGGGGAAATGGCACCTTCTTTCTCCAAAAGAAAAAATTATTGATATTACTTAAAGGACCAAGGAGTTTGAGACCAGCCTGGGCAACATAACGAGACCGTGTCTCCATCAGAAACACAAAAAAATTAGCCAGGTGGATGTGGTGGCACAGGCCTGTGGTCCTAGCTACCTGGGAGGTTAGGGTGGGAGGATCACTTGAGCCCGCATGATGGAGGCTGCAGTGAGCCGAGATCGTGCCACTGCACTCCAGCCTGAGTGACAGAGTGAGAACCCATCTCAAAAAAAAAAAAAAAAGTCAAGGATGATGATGATAATAGACTCAGGGAATATCATTAAGTGAATGAGAAATTATCTTTATTCTTCACTTTTAACATGGGGAAACTGAGGCCCCAGGAAGACAATCATTGTTGGCTGAATTGAGCTGAGGGAGATCTCCAGTCACTTGATAGGGACCACCACCTTCCCAGGCAGCTATCAAAGTTCCCATAATGGGCAGGTGGATCACCTGGGGTCAGGAATTCGAGACCAGCCTGGCCAACGTGATGAAACCCCGTCTCTACAAAAAAATACAAAAATTAGCCGGGTGTGGTGTAATCCCAGCTGTAATCCCAGCTACTAGGGAGTCTGAGGCAGGAAAATTGCTTGAACCTGGAAGGCAGAGGTTGCAGTGAGCCGAAATCGTGCCACTACACTCCAGCCTTTGCGACAGAGAAAGACTCCTAAAAAAAAAAAAAAAAGTTCCCACGGTGCTGCCAAGCCTGTGATTGGCAGAGGCATTGGTTATTCGTTCAAAGTTTTTTGTTAAGGGACCAGGTGGGTATCAACTACTAGGCAGTTCTCACTTCAGCTCACTTCTGGGCTCACTTAAGCCTCTTAGTAGCCCTGCAGGCTATTAACCACCCTTTAGAGGTCAGAGTCAAAGAGGCAGGGGCCAGGTCCTAAAGAAAGGCACGCTGTCCCCAGAGCCTGGGGCGCGATGCCACCACCCTGCCCCAGGCGCACCCCCTCTTTCCCCCCAGCTAGCCACGCGCAGCCCGTCTGGCGCCGCTCTGCCCCTGCTGACTAATCCTTTCCCGAGCCACGTGGCTGTGTTTTTCCTGCTGAGTCACGGTCCCGAGGTCTATTTTCGCTAAGTCACCGTCCCGAGATCTGTTTTCGCTGAGTCACGGTCCCAGTGTCTGTTTTCGCTGAGTCACGGTCTAGAGATCTGTTTTCGCAGAGTTTCAGCTGCTGGAGGTTTAATCCCTTGGGGCAAAGTCTGAAATGTCCGGGTGGAGTCTGGAGTCAGGACGTGCCTCAGCCGGCACGTCCTCGGCCTCGTCTTGGCCCTGAATCCTAGGGAAGCCACAGCAGCTCCTCCACCCTTCCTCTCACTCCTCTAGCCTCTTGCTACTTCCCGCAGCACTGTTTTAGGGAACTTCTATCTCCCGACGGCCTGCCACAGGCCAGGCAGGCACTGTGCTGGGGGCTTCACACTTTAAATCGCTGTTGAGCGGGGCGCGGGGGCGCTACAACCTAAAGGTGGGATCTACTCAAATGGAGGGGCATCTGTAAAACGGCCGTCCTGTCATTTTCAAAAACGTCAAAGGCTGAGGACCCCAAAGAGGCAGGACAAGTAAATGCAATGCATGCTCTTGGGCTGGAACCTGGACTGGTAAACGGCTAAAGAAGAGGTTATTGGGGCAGTAGGGGACATTTGAATATAGGCTTTATATTGAAGGAGTTCAGGATATGCCACCCAAAATGTGCCAGTTTGGATTAAGGATTATTATTATTATTATTATTATTTTGAGACAGGGTCTCACTCTGTCACCCAAGATGCAGTGCAGTGGCACGATCTCGGCTCACTGCAACCTCTGCCTCCTAGGTTCAAGTGATTCTCGTGCCTCAGCCTCCCAAGTAGCTGGGATTACAGGTGTGCACCACCACGCCCAGCTCATTGATTAAGGATTCTTTTGAGCTGGCCAGGCGTGGTGGCACATGCCTGTAATCCCAGCACTTTGGGAGGCCAATGTAGGGGGATCGCTTGAGCTCAGGAGTTCTAGACCAGCTTGAGCAACATGGTGAAACTTTGTCTCTACAAAAAATACAAAATATAAATATTTGCCAGGTATGGTGCTGCATGCCTATAGTCCCAGCTACTTGGGAGGCTCAGGTGGGAGGATTGCTTGAGCCCAGGAGGTTGAGGTTACAGACCACTGCACTCCAGCCTGGGAAACAGAGTGAGACTCTGTCTCAAAAAAAATAATAATAATAATACTAATAATAAAAGGATTATTTTGAGGTAAAGGCACTTAAAAAAAAAAAAACTGGTGTAAGAAGGTTGCTCTGGGCTGGGCACAGTTGCTCACACCTGTAATCCCAGCACTTTGGGAGGCGAAGGCCGACAGATCACCTGAGGTCAGGAGTTTGAGACCAGCCTGACCAACTTGGAGAAACCCCATCTCTACTAAAAATACAAAACTAGCCGGGCGTGGTGGCGCACGCCTGTCATCCCAGCTACTCGGGAGGCTGAGGCAGGGGAATCGCATGAACCTGGGAGGCAGAGGTTGCAGTGAGCAGAGATCATGCCACTGCACTTCAGCCTGGGCAACAAAAGCGAAACTCCATCTCAAAAAAAAAAAAAAAAAAAAAAAAAAGAAGGTTGCTCAGTTGCTCTGACCTTTTTTCCTTCCTGAAAGCAGGAGATGAAATTCCATATAGAAGACTTTTCTCTATAAGAGGAGAAAATTAGCATTCTTCTCATCCATGGCAGGAAGTTGAAGCCAAGATAAATCTGTACGAACGAACCTTGTTACAGCCAGCTCTTCCTAGTCTCTTCTCTACCCAGTCCGTTAACCGCCCTAACCCACGCGCATGCCACTTTGCCTTGTCACGTTTTCACAGTTGATTTCTCTGTGTCCAAATGAGCATGTAAGTGTTTGGTTCTGTTTCCTTTAGTCGTCTTTTCCTTAGGACGGCTCACGTGTTATGTAAATGCACGTTAAATAAATGTGTATGCTTTTCTCCTACTAATCTGTCTCATGTCAGTTTAATTCTCAGGCCCAGCAGAAAACTCTAAAAGGGTACAGGTAAAATTTTGCCTCCTCCACAATATAATGAATTTATATCGAAGTCAGATTTCCTGATTTTTATAACCATATGTCAGGGACTGCACTCCAGATATAATACATGCTAAATAATTTGGGGTTAGATGGGCATGGTGGCTCACACCTGTAATCTCAGCACTCTGAGAGACCAAGGCAGGAGGATCGCCCCTGACGTCAGGAGTTGGAGTCCAGCCTGGGCAAAATAGCAAGACCCTATCTCTACTAAAAATGAAAAAAAAAAACTATCCAGGTGTGGTGACATGAGCCTATAGTCCCCAATACTTGGGAGATGGAGGCAGGAGGATATATATATCTGTGTATATTCAAAAATATATATGCACATATATCAAGAGAGAATGAATATGATAAAGCAAATGTGACAAAATGCTAACAACTGGTGAATCTGGATGAAGGTATACAGAAATTCTCTGTACTTTGACAAAATTCAACAGCCCTTTATGCTAAAAACGCTCAATAAATTCGGTATTGATGGAACGTACCTCAAAATAATAAGAGCTATTTATGACAAACCCACAGCTAATATCATACTGAATGGGCAAAAACTGGAAAAATTCCCTTTGAAAACTGGCACAAGACAGGATGCCCTCTCTCACCACTCCTATTCAACATAGTGGTTGGAAGTCTGGCTAGGGCAATCAGGCAAGAGAAAGAAATCAAGGGTATCCAGTTAGGAAAAGAAGAAGTCAAATTGTCCCTGTTTGCAGATGACATGATTGTATATTTAGAAAACCCCATTGTCTCAGCCCAAAATCTCCTTAAGCTGATAAGCAACTTCAGCAAAGTCTCAGGATACAAAATTAATGTGCAAAAATCACAAGCATTCTTATACACCAGTAACAGACAAGCAGAGAGCCAATCAGGAATGAACTTCCATTCACAATTGCTTCAAAGAGAATAAAATACCTAGGAATCCAGCTTACAAGGGATGTAAAGGACCTCTTCAAGGAGAACTACAAACCACTGCTCAGTGAAATCAAGAGGACACAAACAAATGGAAGAACATACCATGCTCATGGATAGGAAGAATCAATATCGTGAAAATGGCCATACTGCCCAGGTTATTTATAGATTCAATGCCATCCCCATCAAGCTACCATGACTTTCTTCACAGAATTGGAAAAAACGCTTTAAAGTTCATATGGAACCAAAAAGAGCCCGCATTGCCAAGACAATCCTAAGTCAAAAGGACAAAGCTGGAGGCGTCACGCTACCTGACTTCAAACTATACTACAAGGCTACAGTAACCAAACAGCATGGTACTGGTACCACAACAGAGATATAGACCAATGGAACAGAACAGAGTCCTCAGAAATAATACCACACATCTACAGCCATCTGATCTTTGACAAACCTGAGAGAAACAAGAAATGGGGAAAGGATTTAATAAATGGGGCTGGGAAAATTGGCTAGCCATAAGTAGAAAGCTGAAACTGATCCTTTCCTTACCCCTTATATGAAAATTAATTCAAGATGGATTAGAGACTTAAATGTTAGACCTAATACCATAAAAACCCTAGAAGAAAATCTAGGTAGTACCATTCAGGACATAGGCATGGGCAAGGACTTCATGTCTAAACACCAAAAGCAACGGCAGCAAAAGCAAAAATTGACACATGGGATCTAATTAAACTAAAGAGCTTTTGCACAGCTAAAGAAACTACCATCAGAGTGAACAGACAACCTACAGAATGGGAGAAAATTTTTGCAACCGGCCGGGCGCGGTGGCTCAAGCCTGTAATCCCAGCACTTTGGGAGGCCGAGACGGGCGGATCACGAGGTCAGGAGATCAAGACCATCCTGGCTAACACGGTGAAACCCCGTCTCTACTAAAAATACAAAAACTAGCCGGGCGAGGTGCGGGCGCCTGTAGTCCCAGCTACTCGGGAGGCTGAGGCAGGAGAATGGCGGGAACCCGGAGGCGGAGCTTGCAGTGAGCTGAGATCCGGCCACTGCACTCCAGTCCGGGCGACAGAGCGAGACTCCGTCTCAAAAAAAAAAAAAAAAAGAAAATTTTTGCAACCTACTCATCTGACAAAGGCTAATATCCAGAATCTACAAATAACTCAACAATTATACAAGAAAAAAACAAACAACCCCATCAAAAAGTGGGGAAAGGATATGAACAGACATTTCTCAAAGAAGACATCCATACAGCCAACAGACACATGAAAAAATGCTCATCATCACTCGCCATCAGAGAAATGCAAATCAAAACCACAATGAGATACCATCTCACACCAGTTAGAATGGCAATCATTAAGAAGTCAGGAAACCCATCCTGGCTAATATGGTGAAACCCCGTCTCTACTAAAAAATACAAAAAGCTAGCTGGGCGAGGTGGCTGGCGCCTGTAGTCCCAGCTGCTCGGGAGGCTGAGGCAGGAGAATGGCGTAAACCCGGGAGGCGGAGCTTGCAGTGAGCTGAGATCCGGCCACTGCACTCCAGCCCAGGCGACAAAGCGAGACTCCGTCTCAAAAAAAAAAAAAGTCAGGAAACAACAGGTGTTGGAGAGGATGTGGAGAAATAGGAACACTTTTACACTGTTGTGGGATTGTAAACTAGTTCAACACCATTATGGAAAACAGTATGGCGATTCCTCAAGGATCTAGAACTAGATGTACCATATGACCCAGCCATCCCACTACTAAGTATATACCCAAAGGATTATAAATTACTCTACTACAAGACACATGCACACGTATGTTTATTGCGGCACTATTCACAATAGCAAAGACTTGGAATCAACCCAAATGTCCATCTGTGACAGACTGGATTAAGAAAAATGTGCACATATACACCATGGAATACTATGCAGCCATAAAAAAGGATGAGTTTGCATCCTTTGTAGGGACATGGATGCAGCTGGAAACCATCATTCTTAGCAAACTATCACAAGAAGAGAAAACCAAACACCGCATGTTCTCACTCACAGGTGGGAACTGAACAATGAGATCACTTGGACTCGGGAAGGGGAACATCACACACTGGGCCTATCATGGGGAGGGGGAGGAGGGAGGGATTGCTTTGGGGAGTTATACATGATATAAACGTCATGCACATGTACCCTAGAACTTAAAATATAATAAAAAAAAAAAAAAGAAATTCTCTGTACTATGTTTGCAACTTTTCTGGACAGTTGAAATTATTTCAGAGTTTACTTTTTGAGAAAAAGGTAAATATGGACCGAGCGCAGTGGCTCACACCTGTAATCTCAGCACTTTGGGAGGCCAAGGCAGGTGGATCACCTGAGGTCAGGAGTTCCAGACCAGCCTGGCCAACATGGTGAAACCCTGTCTCTACTAAAAATACACAAATTACCTGGGCATGGTGGTCCACACCTGTAATCCCAGCTACTCAGGAGGCTGAGGGAGGAGAATCGCTTGAACCCAGGAGGTAGAGGTTGCAGTGAGCCGAGATCGCACCACTGCACTCCAGCCTGGGCAACAAAAGCGAAACTCTATCCAAAAAAAAAAAAAAAGGTAAATAGGAAGAACCTGAGATTCAAAACTCCTGACTGAAATCAAGGTTTGTTGGATGTTAGTGACCCCCCGCCCTACTGCAGAATCATCCACAAATTTCTAGATAGGAAAAAGACTGGCTGAATCATGAAAGGGGAGCTGGATGCCTCTCTGACCAACATAATGGCTAACATTTGCCTTGTGCCTCCTCTGCCAAGGCTCACTGTGAGCTTCTCACATGTGTCAAACTGATTTAGTCCTCACCACATCCCCTTGAGTCAATGCTGTTATTATTCCTCATTTTGTCAGATGAGGACATAAAAGCTTAGGGGGTTCCAGTGTACACAAATGGGAAGTCATGGATCCTGGATTTGACTGCAGTCCTTTTGCCTAGAGTTTATTGCTTTAACTAGTCTGTACTATACTGAGGGTACCTTGATCAGGTTGAACCAGAGCATATCAGATCTTGGAGGTATGGTCAGGCTCCATTTTGGCAAGACTGGCCTGGTAGTCTGTACCCTTCAAAGGCTAGCATGCCTTCTTGTCTGGCTGTGAGTCTTTGGTCACTGGTTATGTGCTAATAGAGACTGCACGATGTTTGGAAAAGACGTTGCCATTCTATGCCCTTTGCTGCCTCAGGCCCAGGGTCTCCTAACGCAGCGATGTGGAATCGGAGTGAGCCAGACACACCTGGCCTCAAATCTCAGGTGAGCTGTGTGCTCTTAGGCAGGGAATTTCACCCCGCTTGCTAAGCCTCATTAATTAAATATGTAGTGAAAACCTAGCTTGTGCTAGGGGCATAGGAAGGTGAATCTGACATGGCCCTTGCTGACTTCAAGGAGCTCACGGTCAGGATGGAGGTGGGGGCAACTGGGGCCCCTGGAGTGGTCCATAAGGTGAGGAGAAGAGCTTCAGGAAAGCCTGGGCGGAATCTGTTTTACAGCTTCATGAAGATATCATTGACATGCAGTAAACTGCACATATTTAAAGTATACAATTTGATGAAAAGTGGTATGATCTCAGCTCACTGAAACCTCCTCCCAGGTTCAAGTGATTCTCCTGCCTCAGCCTCCCGAGCAGCTGGTATTACAGGCACCTCCCACCATGCCCAGCTAATTTTTGTATTTTTAGTAGGGATGGGGTTTCACCATGTTGGCCAGACTGGTCTCGAACTCCTAACCTCAGATGATCCACCCACCTCGGCCCCCAAAGTGCTAGGATTACAGGTGTGAGCCACTACATTTGGCCCAGTCTATGGATTTTTTTTTTTTGGTAAGACCGAGTCTCACTCTGTCACCAGGCTGGAGTGCAGTGGCACAGTCTCAGCTCACTGCAACTCCACTTCCTGGGTTCAAGTGATTCTCCTGCTTTAGACTCCCAAGTAGTTGGGACTACAGGCACACACCACCAGGCCCAGCTAATTTTTGTATTTTTAGTAGAGACGGGGTTTCACCATGTTGGCCAGGATGGTCTCGATCTCTTGACCTTGTGATCCACCTGCCTCAGCCTTCCAAAGTGCTGGGATTACAGGCGTGAGCCACCGCGCCCGGCCAAGTCTATGGATTTTTTAAAAATGACTTGGGCGGCCGGGCACGGTGGCTCAAGCCTGTAATCCCAGCACTTTGGGAGGCCGAGAGGGGCGGATCACGAGGTCAGGAGATCGAGACCATCCTGGCTAATACGGTGAAACCCTGTCTCTACTTAAAAAATACAAAAAACTAGCCGGGCGACGAGGCGGGCGCCTGTAGTCCCAGCTACTTGGGAGGCTGAGGCAGGAGAATGGCGTAAACCCGGGAGGCGGAGCTTGCAGTGAGCTGAGATCCGGCCACTGCACTCCAGCCTGGGTGGCAGAGCAAGACTCCGTCTCAAAAAAAAAAAAAAAAAAAAAAAAAAATGACTTGGGCTTGTCTTCCTTGCTGAAGAAGGCTGTTTTCCAGCCTGTCACACAGCAGTTAGCCTGCAGACCCCCACTGGAGCCTCTGCCCTGCAGAGTCAAGCACGTGTTCTTTCTCGGTCTGTGTGGGGTGTGGGTGTGGTCAGGACACCCTCTGTGACCTTATGTACTGGGGATATCCCCTGCTTGAGGAGGCTATCCAGGCAGGGTCTCCTCATTCTCCTTAGCCACCATTCAGCTTGGCCAAGAAATCTCCCCATGATTCCTCCCACGCCAGGGCCTCGCCTTTGTTTTTCACTGTTAGGGGCTGGCGAGCCACTGACCCGCCCCCTCCCTGCTGCCCAAACCACTTCTGTTTCCTGAGGGCGCCTTGGGAATGCTGAGTCGTGATTTCCTCATTCCCCTCGTGCAGCTGCATTTCTGCTGCGTCATGGTTGGGAGGGGGGACTCGCGGAAACAAAGACAAGGCAGATTTTGCTAGATTTTGCTGAGTCACCAGTGCCGCCTCAGCTTCTCTTTGGGTGGGAGGTGAAAGGGCAGCTTTAATGGTAGGCAGGAGGAAGTGAAACTTCTAGAAAAAGGCAGAAGCCTCTTGTTTGTCTTTTCTAAGTCTGTGCCTTTCCCGTGCTGGGTCCCCCAGCTCCCACCCTGTGAAGTCCACCTCAATCTGCCCCGATTTAAGGTTGCAATCCACCGAGGCCTTCTTGTTTCACATCTCTCTGACTTCTGCATCTGCCCCATCTCTTCTGCCTCCAGCAGGAGAAAGCTCTCTTTTTTTTTTTTTTTGAGACAGAGTCTTGCTCTGTCTTAGGCTGCTCTGTCACCTAGGCTGGAGTGCAATTGTCAGGCCTCTGAGTCCAAGCCAAGCCATCGCATCCTCTGTGACTTGCATGTATATGTCCAGACGGCCTGAAGTAACTGGAGAATCACAAAAGAAGTGCAAATGCCCTGCCCCGCCTTAACTGATGACATTCCAACACAAAAGAAGTGAAAATAGCCAGTCCTTACCTTAAGCGATGACATTATCTTGTGAAATTCCTTTTCCTGGCTCATCCTGGCTCAAAAAGCTCCCCCACTGAGCACCTTGTAACCCCCCACTCCTGCCCGCCAGAGAACAACCCCCCTTTGACTGTAATTTTCCTTTACCTACCCAAATCCTATAAAACGGCCCCACCCTTATCTCCCTTCGCTGACTCTCTTTTCGGACTCAGCCCACCTGCACCCAGGTGAAATAAACAGCCATGTTGCTCACACAAAGCCTGTTTGGTGGGCTCTTCACACGGACGCGCGTGACAGCAATGGCATGATCTCGGTTCACTGCAACTTCTGCCTCCCAGGTTCAAGCGATTCTCCTGCCTCAGCTTCCCAAGTAGCTGAGACTACAGATACCTGCCACTATGGCTGGCTAATTTTTGTATTTTTTTAGTAGAGATGGGGGGGTTTCACCATGCTGGTCTCGAACTCCTGACCTCACGTGATCCATCCACTTTGGCCTCCCAAAGTGCTGGGATTACAGGCATGAGGCACTGCACCTGGCTACTTTTTTATTCTTGAGACAGGGTCTTGCTGTTACCCAGGCTGGAGTGCAGTGGCATGATCATGGCTCACTGTAGCCTCCACCTCCTGGGCCCAAGCAATCCTCCCCACTAAGCCTCCCATGTAGCTAGGACCATAGGCATGTGCCACCACACCTGGCTAATGATTTTATTTTTGTAGAAGTTCTCTACTTGTAAAATCTCCTGTGATTAGACTGGTCTTACCCAGAGAAGCTAAGATAACCTCCCTATTTTAAGATCTGTAACCATAATTACATCTGCAAAGTATAATCAAGTATTCCAAAGCAATGTAATATATTCACAGGTTCAGGTACTAGGGCATGGGCATGGAGGGCCTATTCTGTCTACTGCGTCCTGAGTTTGGTAAGGATTACATGGCTGGCCGCAGTGGCTCACGCCTGTAATCCCAACACTTTGGGAGGCCGAGGCGGGTAGATCACAAGGTCAGGAGATGGAGACCATCCTAGCTAACATGGTGAAACCCCGTCTCTACTAAAATATTAAAAATTAGCCAGGCGTGGTGGTGCGTGCCTGTAGTTCCAGCTACTCGGGCGGCTGAGGCAGGAGAATGTCGTGAACCCAGGAGGCAGAGACTGCAGTGAGCTGAGATCACGCCACTGCACTCCAGCCTGGCAAAAGAGCGAGACTTCGTCTCAAAAAAAAAAAGATTACATGGGAGCGTGCTTGGCTCAGAACAGACCTCAAACAAGGTATCTTTCCGACTTCTACACCCGTTTTTATCTTCTGTGGCTCTGCTCCCTCTGTGGGTCACTTTCCCTATTTCGCAGGCTTCCTCCACTAGGAACCTGAGCGTGTGCGCATGCGCTGTTGAGTGGGCTCCCATCTCCTATCCTCTGCAGCCTTGTATCCCCAGCACGCACACAGAGCTGGGCTGTTCCAACTACCTAAGCATTCGGCTCTGAAAGGAAAGCCGGGAGAAGGAGGCGGTGGATTACTGACAGAATAAAGCTTTCATAGTGGACGGCAGACCGCACATTGAAAGATGCATCCTGGGAAAACAGGAGTAGTTGAGAACACCGCAGGGTCCCTAGGGTCGCTATCTGTCCTGCCTTGCTTCCTAAAGCTGAGGGTCTGCCCCAGGTATGAGCAAGGCAGGCTTTCCGTAGGGGAGAATTCATTTCCTGTTGCTGCCATAACAAGTCACAAACATCGTGCCTTAAAACAGCATGAATTTATTCCCTGGCATTCTGGTTTTTTTTTTGTTTTTTGTTTTTTTTGAGACGGAGTCTCGCTCTGTCACCCAGGCTGGAGTGCAGTGGCCAGATCTCAGCTCACTGCAAGCTCCGCCTCCCAGGTTCACGCCATTCTCCTGCCTCAGCCTCCCGAGTAGCTGGGACTACAGGCGCCGCAACCTCGCCCGGCTAGTTTTTTTTTGTATTTTTAGTAGAGACGGGGTTTCACCGTGTTAGCCAGGATGGTCTCGATCTCCTGACCTCGTGATCCGCCCATCTCGGCCTCCCAAAGTGCTGGGATTACAGGCTTGAGCCACCGCGCCGGCCATTCTGGAGGTCAGTAGTCCTAACATGAGTGGGCAGAGCTGCCTTCCTCTGGAGCTCCAGGAAATAATCCATTTCCTCACCTTTTCTAGCTGCTAGAAGCTCCCCACATTCCTTGGTTGGTTGCTTCATCTTCCATCTTCTTTTTTCTTTTTTTTTTCTGAGACAGGGTCTGGCTCTGTTGCCCAGGCTGGAGTGCAGAGGCATGATCTCGGCTCACTGCAACCTCTGCCTCTTGGGTTCAGGTGATTCTCCTGCCTCAGCCTCCGAGTAGCTGGGACTACAGGCGCCGCAACCTCGCCCGGCTAGTTTTTTTTTGTATTTTTAGTAGAGACGGGGTTTCACCGTGTTAGCCAGGATGGTCTCGATCTCCTGACCTCGTGATCCGCCCATCTCGGCCTCCCAAAGTGCTGGGATTACAGGCTTGAGCCACCGCGCCCGGCCATTCTGGAGGTCAGTAGTCCTAACATGAGTGGGCAGAGCTGCCTTCCTCTGGAGCTCCAGGAAATAATCCATTTCCTCACCTTTTCTAGCTGCTAGAAGCTCCCCACATTCCTTGGTTGGTTGCTTCATCTTCCATCTTCTTTTTTCTTTTTTTTTTCTGAGACAGGGTCTGGCTCTGTTGCCCAGGCTGGAGTGCAGAGGCATGATCTCGGCTCACTGCAACCTCTGCCTCTTGGGTTCAGGTGATTCTCCTGCCTCAGCCTCCCGAGTAGCTGGAATTATAAGCATGCTGCACACCCAGCTAATTTTTGCCTGGATAATTATTGTATTATTAGTAGACATGGGGTTTCACCATGTTGGTCAGGCTGGTCTTGAATTCCTGACCTCAGGTGATCTGCCCGCCTCAGCCTCCCAAAATGCTGGGATTATAGGTGTGAGCCACCGGGCCTGGCTTCATCCTCCATCTTCAAAGCTAGCAGCACGGCATCTCCCAGTCTCTATCCTCTGCTTTCCTTGTCACCTTCTGTATGTGCAACTGTCCAGCCTCCCTCTTAAAAGGCCCAGGAAGATAATCCAAGATAATTCGTCATCTCAACATCCTTGACTTAATCACGTCTGCAAGATCCTTTTACTATGTAAGGTAACAAAAAGGTAACCTATTCACAGGTTCTGGGGATTAGGATGTGGACATCTTTAAGGGGCTTTTTTTTTTTTTTGGCCCACCAGGAGGAGAGAGAATAGCATTTGGATCATTCTGTTGCTTGACTAAAAAGAAGGGGAAGTCGGGAGGCTGAATCAGCATGTGAAAGGGCAAGCTCAGCCCTGGGACAGCAGAGAGGACCAGAACAGCTCTGACCTGGCCTCTTGCACCCCAGCAACCTCTGTGTGGGGGGGTCTGTTCTAACCAAGTCTGGGGCTCCCAGAGAACAGTTAGAAAAGAGAGCAAGCCCGGACCGGGAGCCAGGAACCCTGGGTCACTGGTGGCTCTCTTTCCAATGGGGGGCATAGCCTGGCCAAGTCCCTCCTGCTCTTGGGGGTCTCTGCTTCCCTGTGTTAAATAAAAAGGGTTCAGATCTCACGAGTTTTACCCTCTAGGGTCACTGAATGGACTGACTCTGGATCTATACACGCAAACTCATCTCCCCTAAACTCCTGGACCGTCTGTGAGAGGGACTGGGGTGTGGTAGTCAGGACTGTGGGGACTGGCTTCAAAGGGCCGCAGTTTGAATCCTGGCTCTTCCATCATTAACTGTGTGACTTGGGAAAATGACTTATCCTCTTTGCTCAGTGCTTACGTGGGCAAAATAGAGACGAAAATGATGATTGGCCATAGCTTGCAAGGCTGTTGTCAGGATGGGCTGAGATCGTGTGTATAAAGTCTCCCTGCACATAGTAAATTCTCAATAAAGCCTGGTTAGAATGACAGTTTGGAATTGTAGCTTGGTTCCAGCCCATTCTATCAGCCCAGTAATATTACAGCCTAACAATATTATTTTTTCCCAGGAAGAGACTTTGAAGCATCTATTCGTTCAGGCATGCATTCAGTTATTAACTGTCTGTGACCTGCCAGGCACTATTCCAGAAACTGGAAATTTACAAAGCAAAGTAGGCAAGGTCTCCATCTTTGAGCTTTACACGCCACTGTTGGGGCTCAGAAAGTGACACCGGGACAACTGGTGATTTGACATGATGAGAGGCCTTAGGAGCTGCCTCAGGGTCAAGGTCCCTCTAAGCTTGTCTTGTTCCACCACAAGACCAGGGAGAGACTCTTTCTGGAATTTCCTTATCTGACCAAGAACACTTCTTTCCAAGAGAAATGCAATTGTATTAAGTCATTTTTCTTCTGAGATGGAGTCTTGCTCTGTTGCCCAGGTTGGAGTGCAGTGGTGCTATCTCGGCTCACTGCAACCTCCTCCTCTGGGGTTCAAGCGATTCTCCTTCCTCAGCCTCCCAAAATGCTGGGATTATAGGGGTGAGCCACCGCGCCCAGCCAATGTTAAGCCCTTTTTCTAGTCATCTCATCAAATATCCAGGAAAGATTCTGGAGAAAGAAAGAAACTGGGAGTCATCAGCAGACCCAGACAGATTTACCTGTTCTTCTGAGGGCAGTGCCCAGAGATAACCTGGGGACTTTATCTGCCTAGGACAACCTTTGTTCCGGTGCAGCTTCACCCCTGTCTTCCCTTAAAGTCGCCTTTCACCTCCAGGGCCATTCCTTCTTGCTAATGATTTACTGACTTTCAAAAGAATTGTCTGTATTCCCTATCTCCCTTCTCCCCTATAAAAAAGGCTAGATAGGGGCCGGGCGCGGTGGCTCAAGCCTGTAATCCCAGCACTTTTGGGAGGCCGAGACGGGCGGATCACGAGGTCAGGAGATCGAGACCATCCTGGCTAACATGGTGAAACCCCGTCTCTACTAAAAATACAAAAAACTAGCCGGGCGACGTGGCGGGCGCCTGTAGTCCCAGCTACTCGGGAGGCTGAGGCAGGAGAATGGCGTAAACCCAGGAGACGGAGCTTGCAGTGAGCTGAGATCCGGCCACTGCACTCCAGCCTGGGTGACAGAACGAGACTCCGTCTCAAAAAAAAAAAAAAAAAAAAGGCTAGATAGCCACTGTACTGCACTGGGTTACAGGTTACCATTCTTCCGTGATTACCCCATTACAATACATTTTTGTACGTCTTCTCCTCTTAACATGACTTTTGTCAGTTGATTTTCAGGGAACCTTCAGAGGAAGAAGGGAAATTTTTTTCAAGGCTGTTAGCTCACCTTTGGGAGAATGATCCTTTCCAATACAATCTCAGAAGTGCCTCTGGGCTGTAGTGGCCCTACCTTGAATTCCAGGACGTTGTTTTTTTTTTGTTTTTGTTTTTGTTTTTTTTTTTTTGAGGCAGAGTCTCGCTCTGTCGCCCAGGCTGGAGTGCAGTGGCCGGATCTCAGCTCACTGCAAGCTCCACCTCCCGGGTTTACGCTATTCTCCTGCCTCAGCCTCCCGAGTAGCTGGGACTACAGGCGCCCGCCACCTCGCCCGGCTAGTTTTTTGTATTTTTAGTAGAGACGGGGTTTCACCATGTTAGCCAGGATGGTCTCGATCTCCTGACCTCGTGATCCGCCCGTCTCGGCCTCCCAAAGTGCTGGGATTACAGGCTTGAGCCACCGCGCCCGGCCCTGTTTTTTGTTTTTTTTGAGAGACAGGGTCTTGTTCTGTTGCCCAGGTTAGAATACAGTACCGCGATCACAGCTCACTCCAGCCTCTACATCCCAGGTTCAAGCGAACCTCCAGCCTCAGCCTCTCAAGTAGCTAGGACCACAGGCATGTGCCACCATGCCTAGCTAATTTATTTTATATTTTATAGAGACAGGCTTCCCTATGTTGCCCAGGCCAGTCTCAAACTCAAAACAATCTTCCCACCTCAACTGAGCTCAAAGCAATCTTCCCACCTCAGCCTCCCAAAGTGCTGGGACTACAGGTGTGAGCTACCATGCCAGGCCTGAAAGCCATCTTATAAAAAAAAAAACAAAACATTAGAATGAGAATCATAGTACTGGGAAATGACTCTATGAATCATCTGGTCCATTTGTTTTGTCCTCTGGGTTCACCCAATGACCCTATTTCCCCTAAGTTCTAAGCAGTCCACCTCATGCAGAATTGATTCAATAGGCGATCAGCAAGGGCCAGCTCTGCTCTGGGCCCTGAGCAGGCACTGAGTATAAGTCAGACCTGAATGTGCCTGGAAGAGTGTCCCACGCATCCCAGCAGGGAAGCAGTTTGTATGACAGGTGTCCCAGTCCAGGCCGGCACCAGGTGCTGCCGGAGTGTGGAGGAGGCAGGTGGGGACTTAGTCTCCTCGCTGGGTTAGGACACTGGCTTCCTGCTTTATGTGTGACACCACTGCACCCCTCTGAGCCTCAGTTTCTCCATCTGTAAAATGGGAGCGATCTACCCCCCGCGCCCACAGGTCAGTTGTAGGGATGAACCATGAAAATACTAGAGTCTCTGTTTTTTGACAGGAACTAAAAAACCAGATCTTAAATGTACATTTAAAGGGGGTGTGAGGAGGCAAGCAGTCAGCACAGGACTCCAGAAGGTGGCATTTTCGGGAGCTGGAGACAGCAGGGTCTGGGGTTGCTAAGTTCCTGATGTTACCCACCAGCCTCTTGCTCTGAGCAGCGCTGCCTCCCAGCTTTCTGGAACCTTCTGGAACGCCTGGGGTGCATCAAGTCCCAAGGGCACAGGGAGCAGAAGGGGGGGCTCTGGAAGGAGCAAAATCACACCCAGAGGCTGTAGCTTCTCAGATTTCCTTAAGGGGTGTGTGTGTGTGTGTCTGTGTGTGTGTGTGTGTGTGTCTGTCTGTGTGTGTGTGTCTGTTTTCTCTAAAAGTCTATGGCCAGACTTTGTTTCCCCAGGGTCATATGACTGCTCCTCTCCAACCCACACTGGCCCGGGGCGGGCTGGGCGCGGGCCCCTGCGGGTGTTGCAACGCCCGGCCAGAAAGTGGGCCTCAGCTGTTCCGCCTGGCCCACGTGACCCGCCGAGCATAAATGTGACCGGTCGCGGCTCCGGCACAGTCAGCGCCTGCCTGTTCTCCAGCGTCCTCAGAGCAGCCGCCGCCCCCGCGGAGCCAGCACGAACGAGCCCAGCACCAGCCGGATGGAGCGTCCGCAACCCGACAGGCAAGCGCGGGGCGCGGGGCGCAGGACGGGCGCCTTTCCCTCCCCTCCCAGCTGGCGTCCCAGTTCCACCCGGGACACTGCCACGCAGCGACAGAGCCCGGGAGCCAGAAACTTGGGCTCTGGAGTCAGGAGGCGCGGGGTTCTGATCCTGCCTGTGCCCGTAGGGTAGTTGGAGGGAGGAACGGTGATTTACATGCCTGGCACCTTGGTATGCGGTTGGTGACCAAGATGGCAGTGTCCCTAGAGTATCCAGCCTTTGAGGTAGCCAATTTTTGTTAAATCCAACTTTCGAGGTGTGTTTGGAGTTGCTCTCTGCTGAATCTAGATCTCTGGGGCTTCCCTGTGAGGGAGTCAATTTTGTTTTAATCCAACTTTTGAGGTGTGCTTGGAGCTGCTGTCTGCTGAATCTAGATGCCTGGGGCTCCGCTAGCCTGGGGGAGCATGCTTGGTTCTCTTGGTGGCATCTGTCCCTCACTAGCTATGGAGGACCTGAGCCAGACATCACCCTGGCTACGGTGTTCCGCGTCTGACAGATAAGGATTGCCCAGTTCAGGGAGGCGACATGCCCTAGAGTATTCAGTCAGCAGGTGTTAGAACTGGGTCTTGAACCTTGGTCTGCCCACCTCCAGGTCTCGCTCGTTCCCTTCTTTCAAGAATTTGTTAGTATTTTTTGTTTGTTTGTTTTTTAACTCCTGGGCTCAAGCATCCTCCCACCCCAGCCTCCAGAGTTAGCTGGGACTTAACAGGTGTGAGCCGCTTCGCCCAAGAATTTGACCAGCTGTGTTGTAGAACAGGGGATGATGTTCCGGGAAGCAGGGCAGGAGAAAAGGGAAAAATGACAGTTCTATGGGGAGGCAGGGATATGGACCCATGACAGAAATACTCCCGGAGAGACTTTTTCTTTAACTAAAGCAGAATTTTTCAGGCTTTTTAACCCTGACGTCTTCATGATGAGCATAACATGATGGGGGTGGTGGCGGTCATGAGATTTGCATCTGAAACGTTAACACAATAACTGAATTAAATATTGGGTCTAAAAGCCAATCAAAGCAATTACAAACTTGGAGATGCACGTTCATGGAGCTTCTGCTTTTTCCTGGGTTATGCTGTACCTCCTCCTCCTCTCTACTGTGCTGGGATTACAGGCTTGAGCCACCGCGCCCGGCCTAATTAGTGTTTTAATGACTGAAGAGTGTTTATAAGGCTGCAAGAGTCACTATGCCCAGCCTGAATTTGTTTTTTTGTTGTTGTTGATTCTGGGTTTTTTTTTTTTTTTTTTTTTGCTTTTTTTTTTGAGATGGAGTCTTCCTCTGTTGCCCAGGCTGGAGTGCAGTGGCGCGATCTCGTCTCACTGCAACCTCCACCTCCTGGGTTCAAGCAATTCTCCTGCCTCAGCCTCCCAAGTAATTGGGATTACAGGCACCCACCACCACACCCGGCTAATTTTTTTTTTTTTTTTTGTATTTTTAGTAGAGATAGGGTTTCACCAATGTTGGCCAGGCTGGGCTCAAACTCCTGACCTCAGGTGATCTGCCCGCCTTGGCCTCCCAAAGTGCTAGGATTACAGGTGTGAGCCACCACGCTTGGCCCTTTTTTTTTTTCTTTTTCTTTTTTTTTGAGATGGAGTTTCTCTGTCACCAAGGCTGGAGTGCAGTGGTGTGATCTCAGCTCACTGCAACATTTGCCTCCGGGGTTCAAGCAGTTATAGGCATAATCGCTGGGATTACAGGCACCCGCCACCATGCCCGGCTAATTTTGTATTTTTAGTAGAGATGGGGTTTCACCATGTTTGCCAGGCTGGTCTCGAACTCCTGACCTCAGGTGATCCACCCACCTTGGCCTCCCAAAGTGCTGGGATTACAGGCGTGAGCCACTGCACCCAGCCACAAGGCTGCATCTTAAAGCGATTGGGGATGTGGCCTGAATAAGAATGGGAATCCTTGGAGGCCTGCTTATAGGTGGGTGGCTCCCCGAGCTCAGCAGTTGGGAAGGACCCCACCCCCAGCCAGCTTTGTGTTCACCCATCCCATTTCCTCCTCAGCATGCCCCAGGATTTGTCAGAGGCCCTGAAGGAGGCCACCAAGGAGGTGCACACTCAGGCAGAGAATGCTGAGTTCATGAGGAACTTTCAGAAGGGCCAGGTGACCCGAGAGGGCTTCAAGGTATGTGGCTTGGTGGGACTAGCCCTGGTGGAGGGTTTGGCAGGTGTGGGTGGGCCCAAGGCTCAGGCCAGTGGTTTAAGTGGGGATGCTGAGGGACCAGATGGGCATGTCCAGTGGAATCATCTTACAAATGATGACACTGAGGCTCACAGGAGGGAAGGTGAGTTACCCAAGGTCACACAGCAAATTCAGCCTGCTCTGTAGTGTTGTGGAGGGACTGGGGCAGCAGTGCCATTGACTGAGCACTGGTTCCATGTTGGGCATTTTGTACACTTGGTTTGTAATCTGTGTTTCAACCCTGACGAGAAAGATGAGGACTGGAAGGCTCAGAGAGGTTAAGTGACTAACAGGAAGTCACACAGCCAGTAAATGGAAAAGGCTGAAATCAACCACGACCGATGTTATTTCAGAGCTTATATTCCCGACCTAACTCTAATTTGCCTCTGAAGATGAGGAGTAATACAGGTTGGAGCCTTAACAGAACCCTTTTCTAACAGTGAGACTGAGGGTGCCTCATCTAATCTCCCTAAGCCACCTTTTCCCCATCTGTAAAAGAGGATTTCAACAGCAGGGTTTTCATAAGCACCCACTATATTGCCAGGTACTGATTTTGCTATTTCCCAGCACTGTTGTGAAATTCATGCAAATAGAAGGAAGCACTTGACAAAGAACCGGGAAGATACTAGGTGTTAAAACTTCAGTGTGGGGAACGGCTTGTTCAGGTTGAACAGAGGGTGTGGGAGTGGGGAGTGGGGAGCTATATCCCACCACCTTCACCCCAGTCCCTTTTGCAATCTGTACCCTCTGCCACCCCCTACTTCCAACATGAGACATGCTTTATATTTATTTTATTTTATTTTATTTGAGACAGAGTCTCACTCTGTTGCCCAGGCTGGAGTGCAATGGCAAGATCTCGGTGCCCTGAAACCTCCACCTCCTGGGTGCAAGCGATTCTCCTGCTTCAGCCTCCAGAGTAGCTGGGACAACAGGTGCCCGCCACCACGCCTGGCTAATTTTTGTATTTTTTTTAGTAGAGATGGGGTTTCACCATGTTGGCCAGGCTGGTCTTGTACTCCTGACCTCAGATGATCCATCCGCCCTGGCCTCCCAAAGTGCTGGGATTACAGGTGTGAACCACCGCCCGACTGAGACATACTTTAATTAGGAGAGATTTAACCTGTGGTTCCAGGCTGGGTGGGGCCCTTGGGCCTGTAATAGGTCTTCCTCATCCTCCTCCCCTCTGCCTTAAAAAGATGAGGTACACCCAGTTGCGGCAGTGTGGCTGGAGGCAGTGGGTGCAGGGAGGTGAATGCTGGAATATCCTATCCCCAGCCAGCTTAGACTTTGGATTTTGCCTCTAAGTCACAGGGTTCCAAGGAGGCACCAAGATCCGTGACAGAATCCAGTGCTCGCTTACATTAAGCTAGTGGACGTGGCAGTTTATCACAGCCTTTCTCATGGGAGCGCTAAGTGCCAGGCTGCCCTCTGTGCTGGCCCAGATCCTCTCACTTAATCTTCACACCAGCCCCATCTAGTATGTGGCAGGTGAGGGAGCGGACTAGCACAGTTGGCTAGCACAGTCACACAGACCTCAGACCATCTGCTTTAGGATAGGATAGGAAGCTGGGACCAGAGAGAGCAAGCGGGTCACCCATGGTCACACAGCTAAGGACTGGCAGAGTTGGGTGAGAACCAGGTTGGTCACACTTAAAAACCCAGTCTCTTTTGTACCAGGCTACCTCGCTTTCTGTCCCCTCATGGAATAGAGCTGCTTTGAATGTTTACAGAAATAACTTGGAAACTCCAACCTGAATGTCTTAACTTTGCCCTCCTTCAAATTCAAACGGGCGTATTAATGTGTAACGGGAGTTAGTGCCCCAATCCAAGGTACACTCAGGACCTGTTGCCCAAGCCCAGCATCCAGAGGTGGTGGGGTTCAGAACAGTCCTCTAGGAAGGAGAATTGTGCCCTGTAGTTGGTCACGCAGAGGTCAAAAGCCAGAAGCACATGGCCAATCTCCTTTAACCACTTCCATTTCAGCTATTCCCCTCTCCTGAGACATGGTGGGTCCATAGCAACGCCTGGTCTTCAATCCAGTTTCATTTCTTACTAGCTGTGCAACCTCCACGTGTCATACCCTCTCTGAACCTTAGTTTCCTTTTCTATAAAATGGGCATAGCAATTCCTTTGTTGGATTTTTTTTTTTTTTTTTTTTTGAGACAGGGTCTTACTCACTCTGTTCCCCAAGCTGACGTACAGTGATATGATCACAGCTCACTGCAACCTTGAAATCCTGGGCTCAAGTGATGCCCCTGCCTTGGCCTCTGGAGTAGCTGGGACTACAGGCGCCCGCCACCACACCTGGCTAAGTTTTTTTTTTTTTTTTTTTTTTGAGTCAGAGTCTCGCTCTGTCGCCCAGGCTGGAGTGCAATGGCACGATCTTGACTCACTGCAACCTCTGCCTCCTGGGTTCAAGCCATTCTCCTGACTCAGCCTCCCGAGTAGCTGGGATTATAGGCGTCCACCACCATGCCCGACTAATTTTTGTGTTTTTAGTAGAGATGGGGTTTCACCATATTGCCCAGGCTGGTCTCTTGGCTATGTTGGTCTTGAATTCCTGACCTCGTGATCCCCCAGCCTCAGCCTTCCAAAGTGCTGGGATTATAGGTGTGAGCCACCACACCCAGCTGGCTAGCTTTTTAAATTTTTATATATTTATTTATTTTTATTTTATTTATTTATTTATTTTTTCTGAGACGAGTCTCGCTCTGTCACCCAGGCTGGAGTGCAGTGGCGTGATCTCGGCTCACTGCAAGCTCCGCCTCCCGGGTTCACACCATTCTCCTGCCTCAGCCTCTCAAGTAGTAGCTGGGATTCTAGGCGCCAGCCATCAAGCCCAGCTAATTTTTTTTGTATTTTTAGTAGAGACAGGGCTTCACCGTGTTAGCCAGGATGGTCTCGATCTCCTGACCTCGTGATCCGCCCGCCTTGGCCTCCCAAAGTGCTGGGATTACAGGCGTGAGCCACTGTGCCCGGTTTATTTTTTTATTTTTTTGAGAGGAGTCTCGTTCTGTTGCCCAGGTTGGAATGCAGTAGTGCTATCTCGGCTCACTGCAACCTTCACCTCCCGAGTTCATGCCATTCTCCTGCCTCAGCCTCCCAAGTAGCCGGGACTACAGGCGCCCACCACCATGCCCGGCTAATTTTTTTGTACTTTTAGTGGAGACGTGGTGTCACCAAGTTAACCAGGATGGTCTTGATCTCCTGACCTTGTGATACGCCCGCCTCGGCCTCCCAAAGTGCTGGGATTACAGGCGTGAGCCACCGCGCCCGGCCCCAGCCAGCTAGTTTTTTAAAAGAATTTTTTGTAGAGGTGGGTTTTGGGCTATGTTGCCCAGGCTGGTCTCAGACTTCTGGCTTTAAGCAATCCTCCCACGTTAGCCTCCCAAAGTGCAGGGATTACAGGGGTTTGAGCCACCACGCCAGGCCAGTTTGTTGGATCTTTATATAAGGATTCAGTTAGGTTGCTTGTTTTGCCCAGTGGGGTAAAAGGGTTTTAGGCTGAGAAAGTACATGATCATCTTTTTCTCTTATAAAAATCCCTCTGGCTGCTGCGTGAAGAGGAGTGTAGTGAGGGGTGGCAGAAGGAGTCAGAGCCCAGCTGAGAAGTGATGAGGGCCTTTCCAAAGGCAGTAGTGGAGGGGACGGACAGAGGTGGGGGCCTTCCATGTGGCTGGCGGCCTGACCTGCTCACTCTGCTTTCAGCTGGTGATGGCCTCCCTGCACCACATCTATGTGGCCCTGGAGGAGGAGATTGAGCGCAACAAGGAGAGCCCAGTCTTCGCCCCTGTCTACTTCCCAGAAGAGCTGCACCGCAAGGCCGTCCTGGAGCAGGACCTGGCCTTCTGGTACGGGCCCCGCTGGCAGGAAGTCATCCCCTACACACCAGCAATGCAGCGCTATGTGAAGCGGCTCCACGAGGTGGGGCGCACAGAGCCCGAGCTGCTGGTGGCCCATGCCTACACCCGCTACCTGGGTGACCTGTCTGGGGGCCAGATGCTCAAGAAGATTGCTCAGAAAGCCCTGGACCTGCCCAGCTCTGGCGAGGGCCTGGCCTTCTTCACCTTCCCCAACATTGCCAGTGCCACCAAGTTCAAGCAGCTCTACCGCTCCCGCATGAACTCCCTGGAGATGACTCCCGCGGTCAGGCAGAGGGTGATAGAAGAGGCCAAGATCGCGTTCCTGCTCAACATCCAGGTGAGGGTTGGGCAGCCTGGGGCAGTCTCTGCTTCCCCCTGCTGTTCCTCCAAGGGATCCTTCTCATTGTAGGGAAGGGTGGTATGGGTCATGGTTAACACAGGGAACCAGGGTTCCAGCACTGCCACTTACTAGCTGGGTGATCTTGGGCAAATGCCTTAATCTCTCTGTACCTCAGTTTCCCTATCTGTAAAATAGGGATAATAATGGTACCTACATGTTAGACTTTTAAGGCTTGAGTGAGTTTACAGCAGTAAAGTCCCCACATCAGTGTCTGGCACAAGAGGAAGCCCTCACATTTTCACTACTGTCAAAATGGGACATGAGAATCAGTTGTAGCTCTGCGTGACAACGGTCTGTGGCAACGTATAAGTTGTGTGTGCACTAGTGTGTAGCCAGGTTGGCACTCCCAGGGTTACAGGTGGCCCCTGCCTTCCAGGGACTCTCAGCCTAGCCAAAGAGGTTTACCTCTTTCTACAAGTGTCTCAAATACAGGGGGAAGGTGGGGTCTGGGCAAAGCCTGGAAGGATGAATTCTTGGGCAGAGGTGGAGGGGATCCTTCTAACCAGATGTCATAGAGCCTTCTCTCTCTGCCAGCCCCTGGAGGTGCCATGGGGCCTGGGGCTAGGGCTCATGCCCTCCTGGCTCCCTAATCCCAGCCATGGATTGCAGAAGATTCTGGTCCTGGCCCCTGTTACGGAACAAGGCCTTTCCCGTCCCCCTCACCCCCTCAGAAAATCCAGTCAGTCTTAGAAGAAGAAAATCTGTGTCTTTCAGAGAAGTGTAGTTGAAAGAAAAGGGAGGCCAGGTGCAGTGGCTCACGCCTGTAATCCCAGCTCTTTGGGAAGCCAAGGTGGGTGGACTGCTTGAACTCAGGAGTTTCAGACCAGCCTGAGCAACATGGCAAAACCCTGTCTCTATCAAAAAAAAAAAAAAAATTAAAAAAAATTTTTTTAAAGAAAAGGGATTTGGGGTCAGAACTGGCTCTCAGGCTCGCACCTATAATACCAACATTTTGGGAGGCCAAAGCAGGAAAGTAGCTTGAGCCCAGGAGTTTGAGGCCAGCCCTGGTAACACAGTGAGACCCCATCTCTACACAAAAATGAAAAAAAAATAAAAAGCCAGACATAGTAGTGTGCACCTGTAGTCCCAGCTACTTGGGAGGCTGAGGTGGGAGGATTGCTTGAGCCCTGGAGGTCAAGGCTACAGTAAGCCATGATAGTGCTATTGCACTCCAGCTGGGTAACGGCAGCAAAGCAAGACTCTGTCTCAAAAATAAAAACAAACAAAAAAACGGCTCTTGGTGCCTGACCTCTGGGTCAGTCCTTGGGCAAAGCACTTAACCTGTAGGAGCTATAGTTTCCTCATCTGCAAGGCTAACAAATACCATTCAGCACACCTCACCAAGGCTGAATTTAGCAAATCTAAATTCAAGGGAAGAAAGCAGCCGCAGAAGAGTGCATGTACAAGGATACCACTTAATATTATTTCAAAACAAGCAACACAGCCTTTTGCACGGAGACACAGGCTAAGGACATGGGTGGCCACAGTGATCCAGGATCATTGTTATCAGTTGGGAGGGCAAGAGCAGGCAGGGGAGTCAATTTGGCTTGGAACATCTTATCTCTTAAGGTGGATAAAAGGGACATGAATATTATTTATTTATTTATTTATTTATTTGAGACAGAGTCTCACCTTGTCACCCAGGCTGGAGTACAATGGCGCAATCTCGGCTCACTGCAACCTCTGCCTACCAGGTTCAAGCAATTTTCCTGCCTCAGCCTCCCAAGTAACTGGGATTACAGGCATGCGCCACCACACCCAGCTAATTTTTTGTATCTTTAGTAGAGATGGGGTTTCACTACGTTGGCTAGGCTGGTCTCGAACTCCTGACCTCGTGATGTGCCCGCCTTGGCCTCCCAAAGTGCTGGGATTACAGGCATGAGCCACTGCGCCCGGCCAATATTTTTCTTACCATCTTGTTATTTCCAAAATATTTCCTAACACAACTTAAGGTCTTAAGGTCCTACCTTCAGCTGGGACCTGGCAGCAGCTCTCAGTGAGATAGGCATGTGTGTCTTTTGTCTTTTAGCTCTTTGAGGAGTTGCAGGAGCTGCTGACACATGACACCAAGGACCAGAGCCCCTCACAGGCACCAGGGCTTCGCCAGCGGGCCAGCAACAAATGGCAAGGTGAGAGCATCCAGGGAGGGGCATTTCCTCTGGGCTGCAGATGGAGAGGGACCTGACTGTCTGACTCTAGTATCTCTACTCTTTTTTTTTTTTAATTATTTTTTTATTTTTTTTTGAGATGGAGTCTCGCTCTGTCACCCAGGCTGGAGTGCAGTGGTGTGATCTCGGCTCACTGCAAGCTCCGCCTCCCAGGTTCACGCCATTCTCCTGCCTCAGCCTCCTGAGTAGCTGGCACTACAGGCGCCTGCCACCATACCCGGCTACTTTTTTTTTGTATTTTTAGTAGAGATGGGGTTTCACAGTGTTGCCAGGATGGTCTCCATCTCCTGACCTCGGGATCCACACACCTCGGCCTCCCAGTGTTGGGATTACAGGCGTGAGCCACTGCACCCGGCCTTAGTATACTCTACTCTTCTGTTTTCTGAATGTTTGCTGGTGGTGGCTGTTGTTTCCTGCTGCCTCACCCCACTGCCCCTGTAAGGACGGGTTCCCCCTATGCTGCCCAGGCCAGTCTTGAACACCTGACTTCAAGCGATCCTCCTGCCTCTGCCTCCCCAAGTGCTGCAATTACAGGCGAGAGCCACCATGCCAGCTGGAATGTTTTTTTGGGTGGTGGTGGTTGTTTTTTGAGATAGAGTCTCGCCCAGGCTGGAGTGCAGTGGTGCTATCTCAGCTCACTGCAACCTTCGCCTCCCGGGTTCAAGCAATTCTGCCTCAGCCTCCCGGGTAGCTGGGATTACAGGCACCCACTACCATGCCCAGCTAATTTTTTTCATATGTTTAGCAGAGATGGGGTTGCACCATGTTGGCCAGGCTGGTCTCAAACTCCTGACCTCAGGTGATCCGCCCACCTCGGCCTCCCAAAGTGCTGAGATTACAGACGTGAGCCACTGCGCCCGGCCGCCTGCATGTTTTTGTATGAGAAGTGGAGGGCAGGCAAAAGGACCTGGGGTCAACCTTCAGTGTGTGGCTCTGGGCAAGCCATGAGACTTCTCCCTGCCTTAGTTTCCCCACCTGGAAAATCCAGTGAGGTTCAGCTACTTCTCGTTCACTGGCTCAGAACTGCACAAGAACCCCTCAGAAACCATGGGAAACTCCCGCCCCCTTAATTTAGACTCCTTTTTAGGCCTTTGGTACCCTGATGTGGGCCAGGGAGGTGGGGACCTGTATCCAGCTGTGAACCCACCACAGGGAGATGTCCCTTCCGAGTCTTGTTGTGTGTGAGCCCCTCCCTCATGTGCCTAAGAACGATCGAGGCTGGCTACAGTGAGAACATCTTGGAAACTTCCAAAAAGACCAAAGTGCTCCACAAAATGTACCCTCACTAAGCCTAAAACACTGAGGCAGGGAGTGTGGCTTTGGGATGGGTAGCAATAAAGAGGTAAGGCTTAGCTACCTCCTGGCAGGTTATATTAGGCCTCCCCTCCTGTGCCACCCTCACCTGGCTTGTGGCTTTCTCACTTGTGCCAGACCACACGGACCCCTCTACTGGGGGATTATAACCCCAGAGGGCTTGGCTATCTGGTGGGGTAGGGAGATGTCACCCTAATGCAGCAGTTCTCAAAGTGTGGTGTCCTGCCTGTGGGGGGTGGTAGTCCTAGTATCCCCTCAAGGGGGTCTGTGAGGACAAAGCTATTTTTATAACACTACTATTTTTTTGCTTTTTTTTTTTTTTTAAGACAAGGTCTCGCTCTGTCACCCAGGCTGGAGTGTAGTGGCACAAACACAGCTCACTGCAGCTTCAACTCCCAGGTTCAAGCGATTCTCCCACCTCAGTCTCCTGAGTAACTGGGACTATAGGCACGTGCCACCACACCCAGATTTTTTTTTGTTTTTTTTTTTTTGGCTTTTTAAAAAAACTCTCATTTTCTCATGAGTATGTGTTGGCATTTTCCAAAGGTTATGAGACATGTGATGCTCTCTCATGGATTTGATGGCTCATGGAATGTGTGCCTGTTATGTTCTTTGTTGTTTTTTTTTTTTTTTTTTTGAGACGGAGTCTGGCTCTGTCACCCAGGCTGGAGTGCAGTGGCCGGATCTCAGCTCACTGCAAGCTCCGCCTCCTCGGTTTACACCATTCTCCTGCCTCAGCCTCCGGAGTAGCTGGGACTGCAGGCGCCCGCCACCTCGCCCGGCTAGTTTTTTGTATTTTTAGTAGAGACGGGGTTTCACCGTGTTAGCCAGGAGGGTCTCGATCTCCTGACCTCGTGATCCGCCCGTCTCGGCCTCCCAAAGTGCTGGAATTACAGGCTTGAGCCACCGCGCCCGGCCTGTTATGTTCTTATATGTTAAGATTTCGGCCGGGCGCGGTGGCTCAAGCCTGTAATCCCAGCACTTTGGGAGGCCGAGACGGGCGGATCACGAGGTCAGGAGATCGAGACCATCCTGGCTAACAGGGTGAACCCCGTCTCTACTAAAAATACAAAAACTAGCCGGGCGAGGTGGCGGGCGCCTGTAGTCCCAGCTACTCCGGAGGCTGAGGCAGGAGAATGGCGTAAAACCCGGGAGGCGGAGCTTGCAGTGAGCTGAGATCCGGCCACTGCACTCCAGCCCGGGCGAAAGAGCAAGACTCCGTCTCAAAAAAAAAAAAAAAAAAAAAAAAGAATTTCTCAGTTTTGGCCGGGCACAGTGGCTCATGCCTGTAATCCCAGCACTTTGGGAGACTGAGGCACGGGGATCACTTGAGGTCAGGAGTTTGAGACCAGCTTGGCCAATGTGGTGAGACCCCATCTCTACTAAAATATAAAAATCAGCTGGGCATGATGGTGCACACCTGTAATCCCAGCTACTCGGGAGGCTGAGGCAGGAGACTCTCTTGAGTCTGGGAGGCAGAGGTTGCAGTGAGCTGAGATTGCACCACTGTACTCTAGCTTGGGCAACAGAGCAAGACTCCATCTCAAAAAAAAAAAAAAGAAAAAAAGAAAAAAAATAATTTCTCAGTTTTAATTTCTAATTTTGTAAATAGTGATAGCTATACTCACACAAACAAAAGCTCTTCTGGATCCTTCGTTGCATTTGAGTATAAAGGGGTTTTAGAACCAAAACATTTGAGAACTATACCCCTAATACATCAGAAGGAGCAGGAGCCTTTAATATGAACAACACACATGTAAATGTCACAGTGTACCTGCTTGCTTGTACTTCTGTGACCGCAGCCCTGGGCCACCAGACCTACAGCCCTGTTTTCTCTGGGAAAGCCCCTCTCATAGCCCAGGGCGGGGCTAGGATTCAAACCCAGCTGTTCTGGCTCCAGAGACCTGCCCTGGACTCTGTCCTCCTTCTAAAGACCTAGGAGCACCCTCTCTGTGCCTGAGGAGGAGGCAGGTGGCACATCTACCCAGGTTGCATGGCTGGCTCTGGCCTATCATATTTTAATAACCAGGGATGGGACTGAACTTTGACCTCAGAGCTCCTGTTTTCTAGCTCCTGCTCCTTCATCACCATACTTAGCAAATGTGTGAATCTGAGAGGAAGATTTACAGCTCAGACCTAATCGCTGGCAAAGTTTAAGGAGAGGAAAGGGAGCAGGCAGAAGTCTGAAAACCATGCCTGGGCCCAAGAATGTTTTCACAATGTGGCCTGGCTGCACAGGGAATAACAGACAGCTTGGAAAAGTAGTGAGCTGCCTGTCTTTGAAGGTATCCAAGTAGTGGCTAGAGGGACACCTGTTTGTGGTCTTGCAGAATCCTGGCGCTGAGCAGGGACTGTACCACAGACCCTGAGGCCACTCTGCTTTGCTTTTCTATGACATCAGACACCCTCATGCATGCCCACCTGTTATTGACCTTGCCCCATTTTCTCTTTCAGACTCTGCCCCCGTGGAGACTCCCAGAGGGAAGCCCCTGCTCAACACCCGCTCCCAGGCTCCGCTTCTCCGATGGGTCCTTACGCTCAGCTTTCTGGTGGCGACAGTTGCCGTAGGGCTTTATGCCATGTGAATGCAGGCATGCTGGCTCCCAGGGCCATGAACTTTGTCCAGTGGAAGGCCTTCTTTCTAGAGAGGGAAATCTCTTAGCTGGCTTCCTTATCGTGGGCACTGGAGGCTTTCAGGGCCTCCATCCCTCTCACTGTGTCCCTCTCTCTGGAAAGGAGGAAGGAGCCTATGACATCTTCCCCAATGAAAAGCACATCCAGCCAATGCCTAAACTTCAGAGTGGCCCAAAGGATCCAGCCCTGCCCTTTAGCATCCTCAGTTCCTGCAGCAGAGCCTAGAAGACACCCTAGATGTGGCAGCTATCTCAAACCTCCAGAAGTCCTGAGTTTGAAGTATCCTTGTTGACACGGCCATGACCACTTTCCCCGTGGGCCATGGCAATTTTTACATAAAACTGAAAAGATGTTGTGTCTTGTGTTTTTGTCTTATTTTTGTTGGAGCCACTCTGTTCCTGGCTCAGCCTCAAATGCAGTATTTTTGTTGTGTTCTATTGTTTTTATAGCAGGGTTGGGGTGGTTTTTGAGCCATGCGTGGGTGGGGAGGGAGGTGTTTAACGGCACTGTGGCCTTGGTCTAACTTTTGTGTGAAATAATAAACAACATTGTCTGATAGTAACTTGAAGTATTGTTCATGGGTTTTGTTATTCTTGGGGAGCTGACCTTTTCCTCCCTGGCTTCTTGCGTGCTCGGTAGGAGAGGTAGTGATGGGGGGTTGGCAGGAGCTGGTCTGTTTGAGAATACAGAAGGTGAGCTTTTCTTTTTTTTTTTTTTTTTTTTTTTGAGACGGAGTCTCGCTCTGTCGCCCGGGCTGGAGTACAGTGGCCGGATCTCAGCTCACTGCAAGCTCCGCCTCCCGGGTTTACGCCATTCTCCTGCCTCAGCCTCCCGAGTAGCTGGGACTACAGGCGCCCACCACTTCGCCCGGCTAGTTTTTTGTATTTTTTAGTAGAGACGGGGTTTCACCGTGTTAGCCAGGATGGTCTCGATCTCCTGACCTCGTGATCCGCCCATCTCGGCCTCCCAAAGTGCTGGGATTACAGGCTTGAGCCACCGTGCCCGGCAAGCTTTTCTTTTTATCTTTTCTTTTTCTTTTTTTTTTTTTTTAGAGACGGAGTCTCGCTCTGTTGCCCAGGCTGGAGTACAATGGCGCAATCTTGGTCCACTGCAACCTCTGCCTCCCGGGTTCAATCGATTCTCCTGCCTCAGCCTCCTGAGTAGCTGGGATTACAGCTGTTCCTCACCATGCCCAGCTAATTTTTGTATTTTTAGTAGAGATGGGGTTTCACCATGTTGACCAGGCTAGTCTCGAACTCCCGACCTCAGGTAGTCCACCTGCCTCAGCCTCCCAAGGTGCTGAGATTACAGGCGTGAGCCACTGTGCCTGGCCCAGGACGTGAGCTTTGAGCAGCTGGTGGGCGAATATTTATGTTGAACTCTGCTTGATGCAAGATTTGCCTTCACAGGGGATGGGGTTGCCCGGTTTGGGTGAAATGAGCAGATTCTGGGGCAAAATTTGTATTTTCTGTCCAGTGACTATTAGGGACTGGAGTGAAATTCTTAGGTTCAAATTCCTGCTACACCACTTTGAGGTTAGTCACTTAGCCTCTCTGGGGCTCCATTTTATCAGTGGTGACATGAATACAGTGATACCTAACTCACCTATCTTGTCCTGAGAAGCAAATGAGATGCATGTGAAATGCCAATGCCATACACAGTTAGCTATTATTATGCAAAGAAGGAGACCAGTGTTTTATGATTCTTGTACTGCAGAGTCATCTCATCTATGGCATGCCTATGTTCAGGGGGTGTTACCACTGTCTGACGGTCAGGATGGATTTCACTGAGTTCTGTCCAGCTCTAAAACCTAAGCCCTTCCTATGGCCCTAAATCAAGAAAATACTGAATATGTGGCCTCCCAATCTGGGAAAGCGAAAAACCTTTTGCTGAAGGTGTTCTGGGCAGAGCATGGGACAATTTTTTTTTTTTTTTTTGAGACAGGGTCTGGCTTTGTCATCCACATTGGAGTGCAGTGGTGCGATCTCGGCTCACTGCAACCTCCGCCTCTTGGGCTTAAGCCATCCTCTGGTCTCAGCCTCCTGAGTAGCTGGGACTACAAGTGCACACCACCATGCCCAGCTAATTTTTGTATCTTTTTGTAGAGATGGGGTTTCGCTATGTTGCCCAGGCTGGTCTCAAACTCCTGAACTAAGGTGATCCTCCCACTTTGGCTTCACAAAATGCTGGGATTACAGGTGTGAGTCACTGTGCCTGGCCAAGGTGTTTTTTTCTTCTTTTTTGAGACGGAGTTTCATTCTGGTTTTTTTTTGAGACAGTCTCATTCTGTTGCCCAGGCTGGAGTGCAGTGGCGCGATCTCAGTTCACTGCAACCTCTACCGCCCAGGTTCAAGCAATTCTCCTGCCTCAGCCTCCCAAGTAGCTGGGATTACAGGCGCCTGCCACCGTGCCTGGCCAATTTTTTTAGTTTTAGTAGAGACAAGCTTTCACCATGTTGGCCATGCTGGTCTTGAACTCCCGACCACGTGATCCACCCGCCTCAGCCTCCCAAAGTGCTGGGATTACAGGTGTGAGCCACTGTGCCCAGCCAAGGTGTTTCTTTATAGGACTAGTACCTGAGGACTGGGAGTCAGGAGACCTTTGTCCCTAGTCTGACTATTCCACTTCAAGGCTCCTTTTGTTCACTGGTAAAATGAGAACAATACACATACCTTTCACAGCTGGTGGGAGGATCCTGTGGTGTCCAAACACCAGTCTGCATGGTGGCATCAGAATTACTTGGAGATACTTAACCATGGAATCCAGGGCTCCACACTGAGACATCCTAACTCTGGAGACCTGGGATGGGGCTCTAGAATTGTTTTTTTTTTTTTTTTGAGACAGAGTCTCGTTCTGTTGCCCAGGCTGGAGTGCAGTGGTGCGATCTCGGCTCACTGCAAGCTCCGCCTCCCGGGTTCACGTCATTCTCCTGCCTCAGCCTCCCGAATAGCTGGGACTACAGGCGCCTGCTACCACATCTGGCTAATTTTTTGTATATATGTATGTATGTATGTATGTATGTATTTATTTATTAAAAAAAACTTTTTTTTTGAGACGGAGTCTTGCTCTGTTGCCCAGGCTGGAGTGCAGTGGTGTGATCTTGGCTTACTGCAACCTCCACCTCCTGGGTTGAAGCAATTCTCCTGCCTCAGCCTCCTGAGTAGCTGGGATTACAGGCGCCCGCCACCAGGCCCAGCTGATTTTTGTATTTTTAGTAGAGACGGGGTTTCACCATGTTGTTCAGGCTGGTCTCAAACCCCTGACCTCGTGAACCACCCACATCTACCTCCCAAAGTGCTGGGAATACAGGCATGAGCCACTGCTCCCGGCCCAATTTTTTGTATTTTTAGTGGAGACGGGGTTTCACCGTGTTAGCCAGGATGGTTTCGATCTTCTGACCTCCTGATCTGCCTGCCTTGGCCTCCCAAAGTGCTGGGATTACAGGCATGAGCCACTGTGCCACTGTGCCCGGCCTAGAATCGGTATTTATGAAAAGTACCTTAGGAGATTCCAACGCACACCCAGGTCCAGGAGCACATATGGTCACGTATGCAAAGCATAGGCATTCAAATAGCAGCTGGAGTTGGATGCAGTGGCCCACAACTGTAATCCCAACAATTTTGGGAGGCTGAGACAGGTGGATTCCTTGAGGCCAGGAGTTCGAGACCAGCCTGGCTAACGTGAAAACCTGTCTCTACTAAAACCACAAAATTAGCTGGGAGTGGTGGCGCATGCCTGTAACCCCAGCTACTCGGGAGGCTGAGGCAGGAGAACCACTTGAATCTGGGAGGCTGAAGTTGCAGTGAGCCAAGATCGCAACATTGCACTCCAGCCTTGGCAAGAGAGCAAGACTCGTCTCAAAAAAACAAAACAAAAACCAAATAGCAGCTGTGACTCTCCTGCCCTGGGCCCAGTTTCCTCATCTGTGATAGCGACATAGATATTCATTGTACTGACAAAGAAAGGAAGGGAGAGGGGAGGGGGAGAGAGAGAAACTATCTTGAATTCTACCAATAGGAGAATGGCTGAATATTTTTTTCCTATCAATTGTCGAACAAAGCCAGACAACAGTTAAAGTGGTAAGCACAGATTTTAATCAGTAATGATCTTTTCCTTATTGCAATAGGGAAAAGAGTCCAGTATGAACTGAACTCAGCTTTAATTTGTACAGAGGTATTTTAAAGGGAGGTTGAGGCCGGGCGCAGTGGCTCAAGCCTGTAATCCCAGCACTTTGGGAGGCCGAGACGGGCGGATCACAAGGTCAGGAGATCGAGCCCATCCTGGCTAACACGGTGAAACCCCGTCTCTACTAAAAATACAAAAAACTAGCCAGGCGAGGTGGCGGTGTCTGTAGTCCCAGCTACTCGGGAGGCTGAGGCAGGAGAATGGCGTGAACCCGGGAGGCGGAGCTTGCAGTGAGCTGAGATCTGGCCACTGCACACCAGCCTGGGTGACACAGCGAGACTCTGTCTCAAAAAAAAAAAAAAAAAAAAAAAAGGGAGGTTGACCAGCCTGGGCAATATGGTAAAACCCCATCTCTACAAATGAATAAATAAATTCGCTGGGTGTGGTGGTGAGGTTGAGGTAGGAGGATCACATGAGCCTGGGAGGTCAAGGCTGCAGTGAGCTGTGATCGCACCACTGCACTCTAGCATTGGCAACAGAGACCCTGTCTCCAAAAAAAAAAAAAAAGGAAGATTGAGGGAGGAAGGGGTGGGCAAGTGATTAGCAGAGTCAGTGAAGTGAAAAATTACAAAAGGTTAAGTCAGTGTAAATGCATTGAGGCTAGCTGTGTCTGCCAGTTGGCAATGATTAAAGTTAGAATTTTTGCCTCCCACAGAGACTGGGAGACAGAGGTCACATTCTCAGTTGTTGCCTGGAATAAACGGTAAACATTTATCAGAAGCCCTGAGTTTTCTCAGGCAGGCAGAACTTAGCGGGGGCTGGCTAGAGTCATTTCAGAGGTGTTAGCAGCTGTTAGAAACTGTTAGTGTTTGGCCGGGCGTGGTGGCTCAAGCCTGTAATCCCAGGACTTTGGGAGGCCAAGACGGGCGGATCACGAGGTCAGGAGATTGTAGACCATCCTGGCTAACACGGTGAAACCCCGTCTCTACTAAAAACTACAAAAAAAAAAAAAACTAGCCGGGCGAGGTGGCGGGCGCCTGTAGTCCCAGCTACTCGGGAGGCTGAGGCAGGAGAATGGCATAAACCCGGGAGGCAGAGCTTGCAGTGAGCTGAGATCCGGCCACTGCACTCCAGCCTGGGTGACAGAGTGAGACTCCGTTTCCAAAAAAAAAAAAAAAAAAAAAAAAAAAAAAAAAAAAAAAGAAACTGTTAGTGTTTAAGTCTTTTTTCCTTTTCTTTTTTTTTGAGACTAAGTCTCACTCTTGTCACCCAGACTAGAGTGCAGTGGCATAATCTCGGCTCACTGCAACCTTCGCCTCCCAGATTTAAGCAATTCTCCTGCCTCGGCCTCCCAAGTAGCTGGGATTACAGGCGCCTGCCACCACGCCTGGCTGTTTCGTATTTTTAGTAGAGACGGGGTTTCACCATGTTGGCCAGGCTGGTCTCGAACTCCCACCTCAGCCTCCCAAAATGCTAGGATTACAGGCATGAGCCACCATGCCTGGCCTGTCTTTTTTTCTTTTTAGAGATGAGTCTTGCTCTGTCGCTCCGGCTGAAGTGCAGTGGTGCAATCAAAACTCACTGCGGTCTCAAACTCCTGGGCTCAAGCCATCTTCTCACCTTGGCCTCTTGAGTAGCTAGGACAATAGGTGTGCTCCACCATGCCCAGTTAATTAAAAAAAAATTTCAGGCTGAGCACGGTGGCTCATGCCTGTAATTCCAGCACCTTGGGAGGCCGAGGCGGGTGGATCACCTGAGGTCAGGAGTTTGAGGCTGGCCAACATGGTGAAACCCCGTCTCTACTAAAAATACAAAAAAAAAAAAATTAGCCAGGCGTGGTGGCACACACCTGTAAGCCCAGCTACTTGGGAAGCTGAGGCAGGAGAATTGCTTGAACCAGAGAGGCGGAGGTTGCTGTGAGCCGAGATCGTGCCATTGCACTCCAGTCTGGGCAACAGACTGAGACTCTGTCTCAAACAAAACAAAACAAAACAATAACAAAAAAAGGCCCGGTGTGGCGGCTCACACCTGTAATCCCAGCACTTTAGTATGCCAAGGTGGGTGGATCATGAGGTTAGGAGTTCGAGATCAGCCTGACCAACATGGTAGAACCCCGCATCTAATAAAAATACAAAAATTAGCCGGGCGCGGTAGCTCAAGCCTGTAATCCCAGCACTTTGGGAGGCCGAGATGGGCGGATCACGAGGTCAGGAGATCGAGACCATCCTGACTAATACGGTGAAACCCCGTCTCTACTAAAAAAAAAAAATACAAAAAACTAGCCGGGCGAGGTGGCGGGCGCCTGTAGTCCCAGCTACTCGGGAGGCTGAGGCAGGAGAATGGCGTAAACCCGGGAGGCGGAGCTTGCAGTGAGCTGAGATCCAGCCACTGCACTCCAGCCTGGGCGACAGAGCGAGACTCCGTCTCAAAAAAAAAAAAAAATTAGCCAGGCGTGCTGGTGCCCACCTGTAGTCCCAGCTGCTCCGGAGGCTGAGGCAGGAGAACTGCTTGAACCTGGGAGGTGGAGGTTGCAGTGAGCGGAGATCATGCCACACTGCACTACAGCCTGGGTGACAGAGTGAGGCTCTGTCTCAAAAAAAAAGAAAAAAAAAAAAAATCAACAAATTTCTAGAGAGGCAGGATCTTGCTATGTTGCCCAGGCTGGTCTCAACTCCTGGACTCAAGGGATCCTCTCATCTTGGCCTCCTGAAGTGTTAGGATTACAGGCACGAGCCACAGTGCCTGTAGATCAAGGTTCAGGCTTAGGAGTGAAGGGAGCCCAGAGGAACCTGGCTAGAGTTTGGTTAAGGAGAGTCTTTGTCACTATACTACAAAAAATTAAGCATCTGTTAAACAGAATGAGGTCGGGCTGGGCGCGGTGGCTCACGCCTGTAACTCCAGCACTTTGAGAGGTCAGGGGGAGTGGATCACTTGAGGTCAGGAGTTCGAGACCAGTGTGGACAACATGGTGAAACCCTGTCTCTACTAAAAATACCAAAATCAGCTGGCCGTGGTGCTGGCGTTCGCCTGTAGTCCCAGCTACTTAGGAGGCTGAGGCAGGAGAATCGCTTGAACCGGGGAGGTAGATGATGCAGTGAGCTGAGATTGTGCCACTGCACTCCATCCTGGGCGACAGAGCGAGACTCCGTCTCAATACATAAAGAAACAAATAAAAGCAGTGTGTCAGGCTGCGAGAATCCGGGTCAGGGACGCAGGTGAGTCGCGCGGTAATTGCCGTGTCCCACTACCAGCTAGAGGACAGGGGTTCCTCTGAGCCTCAGGCCCAGAGAACCGTCCTCAAGACGGGCAAGCGAATACTCCTCAGGGCACAGTCTCCCATCGCAAAATGGGCCCCTGTGATTTGTTTTATGCGACCACCAGAGCCGGCGCCAGAGAAAAAGGCAAGTAAGCAAGATACCCTGGACCCAATTATTTCTGAGCTTCTAGTTTATTCTCCCTATGGCTATGAAAGGGGTCATTTTTTTTTCCACAAGATTTTAAAAGAAGGCTTAAGAAAAGCACGCAAGCCCGGCCCGGTAGTTCAGGCCAGTAATCCCAGTGCTTTGGGACGCCAAGGCGGGCAGGTCACTTGAGAGCAGGTGTTCGAGACCTGGGCAAGATGGTGAGTCTCCGTCTTTATGAAATATTTTAAGAAAATCACGTGCGCCTGTGGTCCCAGCTACACAGGAGGCTGAGGCGGAAGAATCGCTTGAGCCCAAAGGTTCAGGCTACAGTGAGCCGTGATCGCGCCATCCTCGGCGATACTCCATCCTCGGCGACAGAGCGACACCATGCCTTAGGAAAAAAAGCTAAGAAAATAAAAAAGAAAGCACATAAAGTTACCCTCCGTGAGCCGGCCCCTCCGCCATCTTTGCGTCCGCCCAGTCCAGCGCCGCTGCTTCCTCCCAGCGAGAAGTTTCGCGCCAAATTGTTCCGCACACAAAATGGAGTCCGGAAGGAGGCGAGGTCAGGCACCTTGCAGCCAATCATCTTCGGCAGCCAGTCCGGGAGGCGGGGCTGGAGGGCTCAGAACCCTCCAATCGCTGGCCGCGGGCCTCCGGCGAACCAATGGGAGCGCAGCGGCTGTGGCTTCCGAACGTTAGCCGCCTCTAGTTTTTCCCGCGAAACTCGGCGGCTGAGCGTGGAGTTTCTTCTCTGCCCTGGTTTGTGAAGTGCAGAAAACCAGAGGTGAGGCCAGTGGGACTGGGACTGGGGGCCAGCAGGCATCAGGGTTTCGGGGCGTAATTGGAGTGGGACAGGGGTTTCTCGGGAACTGTGGTTGGAGTCCGGGAGCGCAGCCGGGGTCCCCCCGGCGCCGGACTCCGGGCAGGGACCCAGGCGTCGGAGGGGAGGAGGTGCCAGGCGTTGTCCCCAGCTTGTTCTGGCCGTTTGTTCCCACGCCAGGCGCAGTGATGTCGGGATTCGACGATCCTGGCATTTTCTACAGCGACAGTTTTGGGGGCGACGCCGCGGCCGACGAGGGGCAGGCCCGCAAATCGCAGCTGCAGAGGCGCTTCAAGGAGTTCCTGCGGCAGTACCGAGTGGGCACCGACCGCACGGGCTTCACCTTCAAATACAGGTGCGGCTCCTGCGGGGTCGGGGCTCGCAGTTGCAGTGTGGCCACACACACGCCTCCACCAGCCTGCTAGAGTCCTGGACAGTCCGAGCACAGATGGATGGGCCCAGACGGGGGGAAGAGCCGGTCCTGGGTCACAGGGCTCATCCCGGCAGCCTCACCCCTTGGTATAAGGCTTTGTGTATTTTACTTTATTATTTATTTATTTATTTACATTTATTTATTTATTTACTTAGAGACAGAGCCTGGTTTTTTCGCCAGGCTAGAGTGCAGTGGCGCGATACCGGCTCACTGCTCCCGGTTCACTGCAACCTCTGCTTCCCGGGTTCAAGCACTTCTCGTGTCTCAGCCTCCGGAGTAGCTGGGACTACAGGCGCCCGCCACCACCACGCTCGGATAATTTTTTGTAATTTTAGTAGAGACGGAGTTTAGCTATGTTGGCCATTCTGGTCTCGAACTCCTGACCTCAAGTGAGCCATCCGCCTTTGTCTCCCAAAGTGCTGGGATTACAGGCGTGAGCCAGCGTACCGGGCCTGCTTTGTGTATTTTTTTTTTTTTTTTTTGAGACGGAGTCTTGCTCTGCCGCCCAGGCTGGAGTGCAGTGGCCGGCTCTCAGCTCACTGCAAGCTCCGCCTCCTGGGTTCAGGCCATTCTCCTGTCTCAGCCTCCCGAGTAGCTGGGACTACAGGCGCCCGCCTCGTCGCCCGGCTAGTTTTTTGTATTTTTTAGTAGAGACGGGGTTTCACCGTATTAGCCAGGATGGTCTCGATCTCCTGACCTCGTGATCCGCCCGTCTCGGCCTCCCAAAGTGCTGGGATTACAGGCTTGAGCCACCGCGCCTGGCCTGCTTTGTGTATTTTATCTATACCTGGAGTTAACTTCTGGGTGAGTCGCCTGTTGAGTGGGCCACCAGCAACTAGCTAGTGCCACTTGGACCATGTGGTTCTTTATCCAGATCTTGTTCCTGTTCATCTGCTTCCTATCATCCTTCCATGTCACGTCTGAGACTTTACAAACTCAAGTTCCCTGTAGGTGTCAAAGGTAAAGATGGCAGTTAGGATTCACTTCACTTCACTCATTCATTTATTTATACCAGTCTTGCACCTTCATTGTTCGAGACCCTACTTCCTGCCAGATACTGTTCTGGGTGCTGGGCTGCAGCACTGAAACTGGACCTGGCTCCTGCTTCTAGTTGATTGTACGACCTGTGACATTATGAGAATCCTCACAGGCCCAACCTCTATCCCTGAGACATTAAAATGCAGAGAACATGCGGTTGCAGGCTCAGCATTGGGCCGTTATTAGCTGAGTGACTTCCAGGTGTCAGTGTCTCTAGGCCTTACCAGGCCAGAAATGGGCAAAGCCATTCCTGCCTTCACTTATTCATGCAGCAGCTGATACCGCCCACCTGTGTGTCAGGCACTGAAATACAAAGATGAAAAGACATGCTTCTTGTCCTAGAGAAGCTCGTAAGTCAGGGGAGTGAGTCGTGAAGACCATCAGATGAATTCCACGGTGGTCATTTCCTCCACAGAGGAAGGTGAAAGGACTTAGGGAAGTTTTCCGGGGGCGCTGAAGTTTGAGGTGACCTGTGAGCTAAGAGCAGAGTTGCAGGTGTAGAAAGCATTCTGTCTAGGTAGGAGCAATTGCTTATATAGAGGTCTGGGGTGTCCTCACAGCAAGCGGCTTTCAGTGCCAGTGTGGCTATTTTACTGGCTCCTGGACATAAGGGAGACGGGGCTCAGGCCTGTGATACTGCGAGGCTGGGGAGCAGCCTGTGCGTTGGTCGGTGGTCCCCAAATGTGTTCTTGCAACAGTAGTCTTATGGGATGCTCTGCTAAGCATCTGGGTCGGACACAGTGGCTCTTGCTTGTAATCACAACACTTTGGGAGGCCGAGGCCAGTGGATCATTTGAGCCCAGGAGTTCAAGATCTGGCTAGGTAACATAGTGAAACCCAGTCTCTGTTTAAAAAAAACCAAAAAACAGAGTCTGACTAGACGTTGATAAGGCAGATGTGTTTTCTGCTGAGTTGGCGCCTCCAGTTTTTTTTATTGTTTTGGGTTTTTTTTTTTGAGATAGAGTCCCGCTCTGTCACCCAGGCTTGAGTGCAGTGACATGATCTTGGCTCACTGCAACCTTTGCCCTCCTGGGTTCAAGTGATTCTCCTGCCTAAGTCCCTTGAGTAGCTGGGATTTCAGGCTCCCACCACCACACCCAGCTAGTTTTTTAAAAGTATTTTTACGGTGGCTCAAGCCCGTAATCTCAGCACTTTGGGAGGCTGATACGGGCGGATCACGAGGTCAGGAGATCGAGACCATCCTGGCTAACATGGTGAAACCCCGGCTCAACTAAAAAAAATACAAAAAAACTAGCCAGGTGAGGTGGCGGGCACCTGTAGTCCCAGCTACTTGGGAGGCTGAGGCAGGAGAATGGCATGAACCCGGGAGGCGGAGCCTGCAGTGAGCTGAGATCACACCACTGCACTCCAGCCTGGGCAACAAAGCGAGACTCCGTCTCAAAAAGAAAAAAAAAAAGTATTTTTAGTGGACTTGGGGTTTCTCCATGTTGGCGAGGCTGGCGCCTTTTTGATTTTTTTTTTTTTTTTTTTTTTTTTTTGAGTCAGAGTCTCAGTCTGTCACCCAGGCTGGAGTGCCCTGGCAAGATCTCTGGTCACTGCAGCCTCCACCTCGGGTTCAGGCGATTCTCATGTGTCAGTAACTGGGACTACAGGCTTACGCTACCATGCCCGGCTAATCTTTGTATTTTTAGTAGAGACTGGGTTTTGCCATGTTGCCCAGTCTGGTGTTGAATTCCTGGCCTCAAGTAATCCACCCTCCTCAGCCTCCCAAAGTGTTGGGATTACAGGCGTGAGCCACTGCCCCGGGCCTCAAGTTTGAGGTGTGTGCATTGTCAGTCTCCAAGAGTAAGTTAAAAGCTCCGCGGAGTCCTTCAGTGACAGAACTGGTTTGTTTTGTGCATGCTGGCCTGAGTGTTGAAACATCCTTTGACTATCTTGTGGACCCCTTCCATGGAGCTTTCTTTAGGGCATGCCTGTGCCAGCAGTCAGTAGCCTCTGCAGGGTTAAATAATGGATCTGGAATTAGATGTGTGTTTGGGAAGAGGAATGGTGAGGTCATGCTGGCTGTGGTGTGGGCAGATTCAGGAGTGCAGGCACACCTCAACCAGTGTTGGTTTCCTCTTCTTTGCACCCTTCCTGCCCCACCCTGCTACGTGCCCACTCCAGGGATGAACTCAAGCGGCATTACAATCTGGGGGAGTACTGGATTGAGGTGGAGATGGAGGATCTGGCCAGCTTTGATGAGGACCTGGCCGACTACTTGTACAAGCAGCCAGCCGAGCACCTGCAGCTGGTGAGTGGGAACCCATCCCTGAGCTCCCCAGGGCTGCTCTGCCCCAGTTACTAACAACCTGTGCTCTTCCCTTTCTCCAGCTTGAGGAAGCTGCCAAGGAGGTAGCTGATGAGGTGACCCGGCCCCGGCCTTCAGGGGAGGAGGTGCTCCAGGACATCCAGGTCATGCTCAAGTCGGATGCCAGCCCTTCCAGCATTCGTAGCCTGAAGGTGGGTCGGGGGGCAGTGGCTGCTGCGTGGTGCAGAGGGCTTTGGATGCAGGCAGACCAGAGTGCTAGCTGTGTGACCTTTTGCGAGGCACTTGACCTTTCTGAACCTGTCTCCTCCTGGAGACAAAAGGAACTTTTCTTGTTTTTTTTGTGTGTGTTTTTCATTATGAAAAATTACACACCCAAAAGCAGAGAGTAGTATAATGAACCCCATATAGCTTCACCTAGATTTAATAATTAATATTTTGCGTTGTTTCCTATTTTGTCCTTTTTATTTTTTGCTAAAGAATTTTAAAGTAAAGTCATGCACGGTGGCTCATGCCTCTAATCTTAGCACTTTGGGAGGCCGAGGGAGGAAGATTGCTTGATACCAGGAGTTTGAGACCCTGGCTCTCCAAAAAAAACCAAAAAGCAACAAAGCTAGGTATGGAGGCATATGCCTATAGTCCAAGCCACTTGGGAGGCTGAAGTGGGAGGATCAAGGGGCCCAGGAGTTTGAGGTTACAGTGAGCTCTGATTGTGCCTCTCGGCACTTCAGCCTGCGTGACAGAGCAAGACCCTGTCTCTAAAAATAAAAAATAAATTACAGACATGATGCTTTATCCTGAAAAAAAAAAAAGCTTTCATACTCTCAATACCATCATCAGCACCTCAGCTGAAACATCAAAGATCACTTAGTATCATTGAATATGCGGTCTAGGTTCAGATTGATCTAATTACCTCACATACCTCTTACAGCTCGTGTGTCTCAGCCAGGACCAGGCATTGTATTGGATTGTTGTTTAAGTCTCTTTTAATCCAGAACAGCTTCCTTTACTCTGGGTGTAAGTTCTTTCACAGATACATTATTGATTTGCTGAAGAAGCAGGGGCCATTATCCTGTAGAATGTGCTGCCTTTTGGATTTATCTGAAAGCCTCCTTGGGGTGGTTAAAACATGCCCCTTCCCCCTCTATGATTTTTGGAACCTGGAAGTTAGATGCAAAGGCCTAACTGTTTTGATTTCACATACTGGGCAAGAATGCTTGTGGGTGATACTGGATCCCTCATTGCATCCCACCATCCACTATGCTGAGACTGACAAGGTGCTAGGTTGAGGTGGTGATGGCCACTTCACTGTAATGATGCCTGGCACTGGGTGGATGCTCTGGGAGCAGTTTTTGAGCTGAACAGAAAAGCTGTGGCCCTCCCTGCAGCTCTGTGCCCACCTCCTTCAGGCCCCTGCCCAGGACATTTACCGGCATATCTCAGGTGTGTCCTGGCTCCCCTTAACCAACAAGCCTCCTGATGGCTTTGTTACAGTCGGACATGATGTCACACCTGGTGAAGATCCCCGGCATCGTCATCGCGGCGTCTGCAGTCCGTGCCAAGGCCACCCACATCTCTATCCAGTGCCGCAGCTGCCGCAACACCCTCACCAACATTGCCATGCGTCCTGGCCTGGAGGGCTATGCCCTGCCCAGGAAGTGCAACACGTGAGTGTGTGGCCGAAAAGGACTGTGGGAGGTGACCTGAGTGAAGATCAGAAAGGATGAGAACACATAGCAAGCACTACCTGTAGCTGCTTCTAGAGACCCACTGGGATGGGCTGGGCAGGGGTGTGCCCTTGGGATTGGCACAGATCTGATGCCCTGCAGCTCTGAGACACTCTGAACAGTGTCCCTCTACATTGATGAGTTCTGTCTCACCGGGATACCCAGACAGCCTTGTAGGGCGCCCAGGGTTGGGAGGGAAAAGCAGCCCAGGGGAATGAGTCTACTTGGAATCTTCTGAAGCAAACTATGGTTTGCTCACTAGGCCAGGTCTAGTCTGCTAGTCTCTGTTCCTATGGCCCAGGAACATGATCGTTCATTCAAGTATTGCCCACAGCTCTTCGCACTACAAAGGCAGAGTGTGTGGCCTCTTGGCTTGCAGAACCTGGAATACACACCTGCGTATTCCTGTCCACCTGCGGCAGAGCTGCCTCAATCCATGCTGTTGGCATCTCTCACCTGGAGTGGCACGGCACCTCCTCCCGGATTCCCTGCATCCACCCTCTGCCCCCTCAGTCTGTTTTCCACCCAGCAGCCAGGTATTCCTTAACACTGTGGGTGGTCCAGTCATGTACTTTTTTTTTTTTTTTGAGACGGAGTCTCGCTCTGTCACCCAGGCTGGAGTGCTGTGGCCAGATCTCAGCTCACTGCAAGCTCCGCCTCCCGGGTTCACGCCATTCTCCTGTCTCAGCCTCCCGGGTAGCTGGGACTACAGGCGCCGCCACGTCGCCCGGCTAGTTTTTTGTATTTTTTTTTTTAGTAGAGACGGGGTTTCACCGTGTTAGCCAGGATGGTCTCGATCTCCTGACCTTGTGATCCGCCCATCTCGGCCTCCCAAAGTGCTGGGATTACAGGCTTGAGCCACCGCGCCCGGCCTCAGTCATGTACTTTTTAGTCAAGTCCTCCATGGCCCCCCACGGTCTGCTCCCAGCTCCCCCAGGCCTCACTGCCCCCCTCTCTCCAGACCCGGCTGCACTGCCTCCTTCCTGTTCCCGGAATACACTGACCACCCCCAGTCTCACTGCCTTTGACCTTGCTGTTTCTTCCACTGGGACTGCTGTTCCCTCCACTGGGAGTGCTCTTCTTCAGGCCGCCATAGTCTGGGTCCTCACTTCTTCAGGCTCCTCTTCACATGTCCCCTCACCAGGGGCATCTTGCCCGACCCTTTGTTGTCAGTTTGGTGCACATGCACCTGGTCTCTCCCATACCTGCCTCCTTTTTTTTACTTTTCTTCACAGCATGTAGCTGTCACTCTGTTAGGTGGTTATTTGCTTGTATGTCTTTTCAGCCTCCCTTGATAGGAACTTAGGCTTCATAGGAGCAGGGACGTTTTGTTCACTGCTGTGCCCCCTGCACCTGGAATAGTGCCAGACACATAGTAGGTTTTGCTGTGATGTTTGCTTCTTTATATTGCTGTAATATTTATTGAATAATGACATAATTACCTAGGGATACATAGAGGCTTAAACCCTCAGAATGGTCTAGAAGTGCCTGGAATCTCACTGGAAAAGATCTTGGGATTTGAGTGGGGCTTTAGTAAGAAATTGATGAACTAGCTCTTCTTCACCCATGAGGACACCAAGACCCTGCAAGAAGACTGAGCATGACGTGTCTGCCTCCTCAGCAAGTTAATGGAAGAACCCTGCCTCAGGCAGTTCCCTTGACTCTTAGTCCAGTGCTGAGTCCGCCAGCGTTGCCTTCCTTTAGGGCTTTTCTCCAGCTTATCCTGGAGACCCCATAAATTGCTGCTGGCAACATCTGGCTGGCTCCTGGGATGAATGAGCCCTGCCTTTGGATTCTGTGGGTAGCTCTGATGACTCTTTTCCCTTCCCCTGTACAGAGATCAGGCTGGGCGCCCCAAGTGCCCACTGGACCCGTACTTCATCATGCCTGACAAATGCAAATGCGTGGACTTCCAGACCCTGAAGCTGCAGGAGCTGCCTGATGCAGTCCCCCACGGGGAGATGCCCAGACACATGCAGCTCTACTGCGACAGGTGAGGCAGACAGGGGCTGGGAGGTGGGCATCTACGAGGGTGGATATCCCAGCCGTGGCCCTAACCCGAGTGTTGGGAGTGGGTCATCTGGAGCAGGGTGAGTGGGGTGGAAGAAGGTGGCCAGTTGCAGAGCACGTGCTCTATGCCTAATGCTTCCATAAGTTCCTCTCATCTCGTCTTTCCATAATCTGCAGGGGCATGTCAACCCCATTTTGCAGATGAGGAAATGTAACTTGGAGAGGTTAAATGACTTCCTGTGTGGAGGAGAGCCAGGATTTCAGCCTGTGTCTATTGCTTTCCAAAGTCTGTGTTCTTCCTAGGATGACAGGCCCAGGATTCACAGCTAGATAACCAATAGCTGGGAAAGCCCCTTCCCAGCCTGACACCCCACCTCCTACCCCAGGCTTTCTGTTAAGATTCTGCTGAACAGCCATGGTGGCTCATGCCTGTAATCCCAGCACTTGGAGAGGTTGAGACAGGAGGATTGCTTGAAGCCAGGAGTTCAAGACCAGCCTGGGCAACATAGTGAGACCCTGTATCTTAAAAAAAAATGTTATTAGTTGGGTATTGGGGCAGACACCTATAATCCCAGCTCTTTGGGAGGCTGAGGTGGGAGAATCACTTGAGCCCAGGAGGTTGAGGTTGTGTGAGCTGTGATTACACCACTCCAGTCTAGCCTGGGCAACAGAATGAGACTCTGTCTCAAAAAGGAAACAAAAAAAGATTCTACTGAGGAGGAGAGGATGCTGAGCCTGGGCCCCCCATAGTAACCTGGGTGGAAGGTTTTGAGATCTTTGATTAGGGCTCTAACCTGGGCTTGCATATCCTGAAATTGCAGGCAGATGTTCTGAGGAGAGCGGAGCCATAGCTTCTATTAACTTCATTAGTGGCAACAGAGTGTGTAGGAGTCAGGCTCTTGCTCTCTTGGGCATTATGTGACTTTGTCAAGCTTCAGTTGCCTCATCAGTAAAATGGGGATAAGGACAGTCCTTAATCTCTCAGAGGGCTGCTTGAAAATGCATGTCGGCCGAGCGCGGTGGCTCAGGCCTGTAATCCCAGCACTTTGGGAGGCCGAGACGGGCGGATCACGAGGTCAGGAGATCGAGACCATCCTGGCTAACATGGTGAAACCCCATCTCTACTAAAAAATGCAAAAAACTAGCCGGGCGCGGTGGCGACGTCTGTAGTCCCAGCTACTCGGGAGGCTGAGGCAGGAGAATGGCGGGAACCCGGGAGGCGGAGCTTGCAGTGGGCTGAGATCCGGCCACTGCACTCCAGCCTGGGAGACAGAGCGAGACTCCGTCTCAAAAAAAAGAAAAAAAAAAAAGAAAATGCATGTCAAGTGTTTAGCACAATTCCTTCATGCAGATTACGTCCTCAGGATGTGTGATTTTCCAAGCAGTTCATGAATCCTGAAAACTTACGAAGTGGGTATGGGAAGAGGGGAGTTGAGGCTCATGGAATGACGGTGTCTTTTCTGGAGCTGTGACGCCTGATGATATAAAACACTTCTATGTCTGCTGCCTCACCTGACTCTACAACATCAGAGGCAGGTCACTTGATCACCCCCCTAGGCTCAGAGAGGTACAGTAACTTCTTTGAGGTCACACAGCTACTAAGGGTCCCTCCACACCACACTGGCTCTGACTAGGGGCCTTCGAGACTTCCCTGTTTCAACATCTCACTTTTGAAAGAGGAAATGAAAACCCAGAGGCAAAATGAGTTCACAGAGCCGTGAAGAGGCAAAAAGGGCAAGTGGCTCCTCAAGGAGGCTGGAGGGCATGAAGAGGAAGTCTTGCCCTGAGGCTAAAGGGCGCCACACAGCTAGCTGACAGCAGACACGTGGAGATAGGGCTTTTGGAGGGCCCTGTGGGCTGGCACTAAGCCTCCTAAACCAGCGTACAAATGAGTTAGCAAGTTCAGCGAGAGTCAGGCCACCACCTGCCTTTCTGTTTGACTGTCACCGTTGGCAACACCATCCTCCAAGCAGCTGAGCATGGGCTGGGGAGTGATGAGGGGAGAGAGGCCATTCTCTGGGCTCCGTGGGGATGGAGCCAGCTCAGCGTGTGCCTGTGGCGTAAACACTGAGGTGGACCCTGAGTGTCCTGGGGATGGGTGGAGTCAGAGACTTGCTCTCCAAGTCAGAATCTCACCTTTTCTCCTTTCTCCTCTCCCCTCCTCTCAGATACCTGTGTGACAAGGTCGTTCCTGGGAACAGGGTTACCATCATGGGCATCTACTCCATCAAGAAGTTTGGCCTGACCTCCAGCAGGGGCCGTGACAGGGTGGGTGTGGGTATCCGAAGCTCCTACATCCGTGTCCTGGGCATCCAGGTGGACACAGATGGCTCTGGTGAGTTGGCTTTGGGGTCCTGGCTTAGCCCTGCCAAAAGGCTGTGCTTGCATACTTCTGGTGACAGGCAGCCCGCTACTTCATGAGGTAGCCCAGGATATCCTTGTGTTGCTCATATTATTAGAACGTTCATTTTTATATTGAGTGATCCCCGGAACTTCCACATGTTGGTCCTACCTGTGGCTCCTGGGCTGAGGGTGTTTGCCTACTTGCAGGATTAAGGCAGAAGGACTCAGGTCAAATCACTGGGGAATTACTGAATGCCCCGTCTTCACTTCTGTGACAGGAGATGCAAGAGAAGTGAAATGTAGGGTTCCAGGCGGGCAGGCACTTAGCGTCTAGTTGGAGAAATAAGAAAACAGTGAGACCCCTGGGGACATGTGGGTAAAGTGGCAGCAGATGTGGATCATGCGGTTCCAAGGAGGTGCTAAAGGAGAAGGAGGAGGTGGGGGCTGAGCCTTGGGGAACGTTTTCTGGAAGGAGGTTAATCTGAGCTGGGCTTTGAAGAGTGGTGGGTGTGGAAGAACTTCCAGGCGGGAGGGGATGGCAGGAGCAGGTGAAGACCCCAGCCTGGGCAAGGTATTGAGTAGCTGGAGGGCGGAGTGGGAGTCCAGGGGATGAGGGGCCAGGCGGTATAAGAGGCCTTGAGTGCCCAGATAGGGACCTCCTGCTTACATCCAAGGGCAGCAGGGGCCACTTTGCGGGTTTTCAGGTTTGTTTCAGTCCTCTGGCTGCAGTGAGTTGATTTGGAGGAGTGGCTTCCCCAGGGCTCAGTCCATGGCCCACCCCACATTTACACAAACTACCTAGATTATTACCGCTTTAAAACCACTGATAGGCAAGTAGCTCTCACATTTCCATTTCTAGCCTGGCCTTCTCCCCATGTCCCAGACTAATAACCAACTGCTGATTTGACATGTTCACTTAGCTATCTGAAAGGCGTCTTGAACTTTCCGTGGCTGAAGCTAAGCTGCCCTTTCCCCACCCTCAGACTGGCTCCTCTCAGTCTTCCCATCTCCACCCTTTCAGTTGCTCAGACAAAAATCCCCAAGACAGCCTTGGTGCTCTTTTCTCTCATGCCCAACACACATCTAATCACTCAGGAACTCTGGCCGGCTCCACCTTTAAAACATGTCCAGGATCTGACCACTTCACCACCTGCTCTGAGCCTTTGTCAGTCCTCCCTGGATCACCGTTAATCCTCCCCAGTGTCCATCTCCACCTTGCCCCTACCTTCTGTGTTCTGCAGCAGCCAGTGAGCGATGCTGTCATGACCAAGACACTATATCACTCCTCAGCTGAAAGGGGAGACTTTCCAGTGGTTTCCAAGGTCCTATGCCATCTGGCCCTCTGTTTCCTCAGAACCCCCTGCCCACTTGCCCTCACCTTTTGGACCCTGGAACACACCAGGCCCACTCTTGAGGGCTTGAGAGCTGGGATCTCTATTTACTCAGACAGGTTGTGCTGTCCTGGCCCTAAGGGCTCTGCCCTCTGGGAGGTCCCTGAGCTGGTGCCAGGATGGGCAGGGGGCTGGAAGCTCCCTTGTACTCACTCAAGCGCCTGCTTTGCCTACCCAGGCCGCAGCTTTGCTGGGGCCGTGAGCCCACAGGAGGAGGAGGAGTTCCGTCGCCTGGCCGCCCTCCCCAATGTCTATGAGGTCATCTCCAAGAGCATCGCCCCCTCCATCTTTGGGGGCACGGACATGAAGAAGGCCATTGCCTGCCTGCTCTTCGGGGGCTCCCGAAAGAGGTAGGGGGCTTGAGTTCCCTTGGGTTTGGGGAGGCAGCTGGTGACGGGGCTCAGGGTAGGATCATTACTGGAAAATCAGGACTGGACACTCTTGTGTTTCCTGGGCCCCTCAGTCTGCCAGGCACCTTTGCCAGCCCCCAAGCTTGCCATCAGCTGGCTAGTGGTTGATCTGCGCACCTGTCTCTGCGATGCCCTGACCCTGGCAAGGGGGAGGACTGGGGACCTGGCAAATGTAGTGGGAGAGCACTGAGCTTGGGGTCATGCAGGTACCAGGTCTTAAATCTCACCACTGAGCTTGGGGTCATGCAGGTACCAGAACTTAAATCTCAGCACTGAACTTGAGGTCATGCAGGTACCAGGACTTAAATCTCAGCAGTGAGCTTGAGGTCATATAGGTACCAGGTCTTAAATCTCAACCCTGAGCTTGGGGTCATGCAGGTGCCAGGTCTTAAATCTCAACCCTGAACTTGGGGTCATGCAGGTACCAGGTCTTAAATCTCAACCCTGAGCTTGGGGTCGTGCAGGTACCAGGTCTTAAATCTCAGCATCAAGCTTGGGGTCATGCAGGTACCTGGAGTGAGAGTCACTTTTTTTTGAACCCAGGTTTCCAATGAATGGAACAGGTGAGAAAACTGACTCTTTTTTTTTTTTTTTTTTGAGACGGAGTCTCGTTCTGTCACCCAGGCTGGAGTGCAGTGGCCGGATCTCAGCTCACTGCAAGCTCCGCCTCCCGGGTTCCCGCCATTCTCCTGCCTCAGCCTCCCGAGTAGCTGGGACTACAGGCGCCCACCACCTCACCCGGCTCATTTTTTGTATTTTTAGTAGAGATGGGGTTTCACCGTGTTAGCCAGGATTGTCTCGATCTCCTGACCTCGTGATCCGCCCATCTCGGCCTCCCAAAGTGCTGGGATTACAGGCTTGAGCCACCGCGCCCGGCGAGAAAACTGACTCTTAAAGAACATTATGTATCCTTTGGAAACTATAAAATCAGAGTTATGGACAGTAGCAGGGATAGTATTAGCAGCTGCCATTTACTGTATTCCTCCTATGCACAGGCATTCTTCTACATGCTTTATGGGTCTGCAGCCCAGTCGGTCCTCACAGTAACCTGTTGAGAATGCAGCTGTTGTGCCCATTTTGTGGATGAGGGAACTGAGGCATAGAGAGCTAAAGGGACTTGCTTCTCAGCACATGCAGGGGAACCAGGAGCCTGCTGTCATGGTGCTTGTTCTGCCGTACCGTGCACAGCCCACACGCAGCTCCCTGTCCTTTTCTTTCCAGCTGGGAGGAACGTTACTCAGATGCTGGGTGTATCCAACCACAGCCTTAAGAGCCATTTCCTTTAACCCTCCTATTCTGGGAGGTAAGCTCTGTCCTCATTGCTAGGCAAGACCTAGCATGGTTTGGGAGCTACAGAGCTGGATAGGAACATGGATCTCAGGCCACAGCCCCTACCTTGCTGCCAACTCTGAGGCCCATGATAGTTGGGGTGACACTGCCAGCCCACCAGTCTGGTGACTGCATGTCACATGCGATGCCCTCATGGATTCTCACCTTGTCCATCTACCCTTCCTCCCCCAGGCTCCCTGATGGACTTACTCGCCGAGGAGACATCAACCTGCTGATGCTAGGGGACCCTGGGACAGCCAAGTCCCAGCTTCTGAAGTTTGTGGAGAAGTGTTCTCCCATTGGGGTGAGTGGTCTGGGATACCTTCTCCACCTTGGTTTGCAGGGAGGAAGGCTGCAGGGCAGGGCCTCTGGGCCCCCAGGACACCTATGGTGGGCTGCTTACCCAGAATCTCTTCCTCATTTCTCTTGGCTGTGGTCAGGATGGCTGAGGAGATGGGAGGAAGAAAGGAGCCAACAGGTGTGTGTAGGTTTGGGGCAGAGGGTGAGTACACTGGGCTGAGAGTCAGGATGGGGTTTGGGTCTCACCCTGGCCAGTGATTGGCTGTGGGCTTTGAGTAAGTCACCCAGTCTCCCTGAGCGCCAGTTCATCCATTTGCTAAATAATGATATTGTTACCAGTAATAGCTAAAATCTGGCTGCACATGGTGGTTCATGCCTGTAATACCAGCACTTTGGGAGGCTAAGGTAGGCAGATTGCTTGAGCTCAGGAGTTTGAAACCAGCCTGGACAACATGGTGAAACTCCGTTTCTTCCAAAAATACAAAATAACTAGCCAGGCATGGTATGCACCTGCGGTCCCAGCTGCTTGGGAGGCTGAGGTGGGAGGATCACTTAAGTCCAGGATGGGGAGATTGCAGTGAGCCAAGATTGTGCCACTGCACTCCAATCTGGGTGATAGAGTGAGACCATGTTTCAAAAATAATAATAATAATAGCTAAAATGAAGAGCCAGGCACTGCTAGCTAAAATGAAGGGCCAGGCACTGCTTGAAATACTTTGCATATATTTACTTAGTCTTCATGTCAGCTGTGGTAGGTACTATTACCCCTGTCTTATGGGTGAGAAAACTCAGGTGCAGAATGGGTAAGTGTCTTGCCCCAGGTCTCACTGCTGGTAGCACTAGCACAGGATGTGATTGAACCCGTGTCTGATGAGCTGGGTCCTCAGCTGTACTGTTGAATGGGACTGTGGGGATCAGAGCCAGAGAGGGTCTGACGGTCATGATCTGAGTGGCGGGGTTGTATAGGGCAAGATGGTGGTCTTTGGATAGAGAGGAAGTGTGCCAGATTGGCCACACTGGCACTGTCCAGTAGAAATACGTGAACTGCAAATGCGGCCCATGTATGTCTTCTCAAATTGTCTAGTAGCCACATTAAAAAGTAGCTGGGTGCAGTGGTGTGCATGCCTGCAGTTCCAGCTACTTGGGAGGCTGAGGTGGGAGGATCACTTGAGCCCAGGAGTTTGAGACTAGCTTGGGCAACATAGCAAGACCCCTTTTCAATTTAAAAGGAAGAAGGGGAAAGAGGAAAGGAAAAACAGGTGAAGTTACTCTGTTTAACTTGCTGTATCTAAAATCTCATTTCAACATGTTTGATATGTAGATTATTGAGATACTTTACATTCTTAAGAGCTCTGAGTCTTAAACCGTGAGTATTTTGCACTTAAGGACAACTCAGGACTTTCCCAATTTCAGGGGCTCTATGGCAGTATGTGGCATGTAGGTCTCTATAGAGACGACAAGGGACTCATGATGGGGGCAGCCTTTTCCTGGGAGTCAGGAGTCCTCATCCTAGCCCTGAGGCTAACCCCTCTTCTCTGGGCCTCAGTTTGCTCATCTGTGAGCCGGGCCCCACAAGACTGTGTCACAGGGCTGTGGTGAGGCTCAGGTGAACCATGGATGTGATGCCCTCAGCGGGGAGAACATCTGGGCACACCGAGGCCCAGGGCAGCCTCCCCTTCCAGAGGGAGACGCACTGAGTTGGAGCCTTGAGTCCTATTCTGTACTCTGCAGCCAGCTTTGATGTGTGACCTTAGGCAAATAACAACCTCAGTGGGTCTTTTTGACTTACTGGGGTCAAAGCATGGAGTTGTTATTGGGCCCTGACACCTCCCCCCTGCCCCAGGTATACACGTCTGGGAAAGGCAGCAGTGCAGCCGGACTGACAGCCTCAGTGATGAGGGACCCTTCGTCTCGGAATTTCATCATGGAGGGTGGAGCCATGGTCCTGGCTGATGGTGGGGTCGTCTGTATTGACGAGTTTGACAAGGTGAGTCTAATGAGATGGGTAGTAGCCAAATGGTGGGTGGCACAGGGTATGTGACCTCCTGTGCTCAGCCAGCAGAAATCACCTCTGACTTGAGAGACATGTTTTCAATCCCTGGGCCTCTCACTCTAGGGTAACTGTGGGAAGTTGCTTAACCTCTCCAAGCCTCAATTCCCATATCTGGAGAGTGGGGAGAAGAAAGGCAAGCCCATACAGTTGTTCCTGTGATCAGAGGTGACCTGGTTGCTGCCATTGGCCTTGCATGGAGCTGGCATTCAGGAGTAGGGGCTGCCTTTAGTTTTCCTGTTGCCACTGCTCCCTGCTCCCTCACTTGAGTAGGTCTGATGACATTTCTCTCTTCCACTTAGATGCGAGAAGATGACCGTGTGGCAATCCACGAAGCCATGGAGCAGCAGACCATCTCTATCGCCAAGGTAAGTGGCCCTCCATGGAGAGCCCAGCCTGCAGCAGCCCAGCCTGGCCCAACTGTCCTCAGGCTGCGCTGATTGGCTGGGACCAAGTTCTCTTTGCCCAGGCCTGGAATTGTGTGTGTGTGTGTGTGTGTGTGTGTGTGTGTGTGTGTAAGCATGTATGTAAGAAGGCATCTTTGCCATCTCCTCCCCCTTCTCGTCGTCTATTACCTCTCAGGCCGGGATCACCACCACCCTGAACTCGCGCTGCTCCGTCCTGGCTGCTGCCAACTCAGTGTTCGGCCGCTGGGATGAGACGAAGGGGGAGGACAACATTGACTTCATGCCCACCATCTTGTCGCGTTTCGATATGATCTTCATTGTCAAGGATGAGCACAATGAGGAGAGGGATGTGGTGCGTCCAGGGGCAGGGCTGGTGGCCATGGGGCCTGCCTCCAAGCAGGCTTGTGATTGTGTGGGAAGGAGAATGGAGAACAAGGGCCTTGGTTGGTGAAGTCCTGACTGTCAGGCTGTGAAATTGGGGAGCACATGAGAGGGCGGTTTTTGTGGACTGCAGAGGATTGAAGTAGGGGTCTGGAGTCCTGTGGCCTGGCTCTGCCTCTGTTGTGAGTGGTAAGCTGTGTGATTTGGGCTAAATCAGTTTCTCCCTGGGCCTCAGTCCCTTATATGTGAAACAGAGGAGTTGACATTGGGTTATGAGTAATAGAACCTCAGTTCTGGTTAGTAAATTTTTCAAAGAAAAGGACATAGTGGTTTATAGAATTGATAAGTCCAGCGGCTTAAGGCCCAGGTAGATCTGGATTCTCAAACAACTGTCTCTGCCTTTCTGCTCTGCTTCCCTTGGTGGAATCTTTGTACTTGGGCAGCTGTTCCTCTTGTGGTGGCAAAGACAAAATAAGATTTTGTCCTATTAGCTTATAACTTAACAGCCCCCAGGAAAGAGGAGGCCCCCTCTTTTCCAGTACTTCTAGCAAAAGTCCCAGGGTAGACTCCCATTGGTATGGGTAGATCAAGTATCCATCCTTGAAGCAGATACATGCCCCAGGTTGGAGTGGACAAGCTGTACCCACCCCTTTATGGACCAGGACACAGAAGGAAGGAGTATTAACTTCTCTCTAAAGGAGAATCCAGATGCGCCCATCAGAATTCTGGCTCCTTGATGCCAGGGCCCCATCAACTCTTTCTGGCTGTTCCACCTCAGTGTTGGGACTCAGGCTTGGGAGGGCCTGTGGGATGGTTCAGTATCCCCTTTGCTCCCCAGATGCTGGCCAAGCATGTCATCACTCTGCACGTGAGCGCACTGACACAGACACAGGCTGTGGAGGGCGAGATCGACCTGGCCAAGCTGAAGAAGTTTATTGCCTACTGCCGAGCGTGAGTCCTGGACGCGGGCCCACGGGGCTGAGGTTGCCCAGCTTCCCTGGGTGGGAGAACCCATTCCCCTGTCCAGCTCCTCCTCATGAACAGCCCAGATGTTGCTGTTCTGAGGTCCTCAGCTCTACTGAATCTGCTCTGCTCCCTTCTCACCTTGCACAGCTCACTGGCTCTTGGCTTCAGTTTTCCCATCTCCACACCAAGCAGGTGGGATGTAGATGGTCTCGAAGACCTCCTCGAGTCTGACCTGCAGGGAGGCAGTGAAGTGTAGACATGGTAGACATGGGCTCCGGGTCATACCCGCCTTCACTGTGTGACTTTGGGCAAGTTGGTTGGCCTCTCTGAGCCTTGATTTCCTCAGGCCGATGTTTGCTAATAAGTGCTTGGCATAGTCCTGCCCTGGGTAAATACTCAGTGAGTGGCAGCTGCAACTTGATTGTTCTCACAGATTTTCAATAATAATAATTATATACATAGTACCGGCCAGTTGCAGTGACTCATGCTGTACTCCCAGCACTTTGGGAGGCCAAGGCAGGTGGATCACTTGAGGTCAGGAGTGCGAGACCAGCCTGGCCAACATGGCGAAACCCCGTGTCTACTAAACATAGAAAAATTAGCCGGGTGTGGTGGTATACACCTATAGTCCTAACTACTCGGGAGGCTGAGGCAAGAGAACTGCTTGAACCCAGGAGGCAGAGGTTGCAGTGAGCTGAGATCATGCCATTGCGTTTCAGCCTGGGCACAGAGTGAGATTCTGTCTCAAAAATATATATATATATATGTGTGTGTGTACACACACACACACACACACACTACTTTCTTTGTGCCAGGCATTCTGAACTATTATTCATTACTTTCTATATGAATAAATTATAACCCTCCCCCAAAACCTACCTGGTTAGGTGTGCTATTATTCCCTTCCCTTTGTGGATGGGGAAGCTGAGGCAAAGGAAGTTAAGTAACTTGTCCAAGGTCACATGCCAGAGGTCGTGGAGCCAGGATGTGAACCCAGGATGTGAACCCAGCTGCTGGCCTCCAGAGGCTGTGCTCTTGACCACAGTGCTTAGATTCTTGGCGTACAGCGCTTTGGTGATCTTTTGAAGAAGCTAAAACCCAGGGGTCGAGGGCTCTTTGAGTGCACTGCCAGTGGGAGCCTGGTGGGTCCCTGATTCAGCACCTCTGACACAGTGAGTGGACAGTTCCTGGGTCTTCATCCAAGTCTGAGCTCTGTGTGGCCCAGTCTTGAGAGGCTTGTGCCCACAGCTGTGAGTCAGGGAGCCCTGGATGCTAATCTTCCCTCTGCACTAAGTCCCCAGGTAGCCTTGGGGAGTTCCCTGCTTCCCTCTGGGCCTCAAGTCTCCACGTCCTTAGGATGGTCAAGCTAAGGCTTTCCCTGTATCAGTGATTGTCATTTGGCCTGGGGGCTAGAGGGGAGGGGATGGGGTAGGGTAGAAGCTGATCAGACTTCCCCACACCTACCCTCCCAGGAAAGTCCGAGGTGCTCCCAGCCCCTGGACTGCAGTCACTGCCAAGCCTCCTGTGGGTGTCATCAGGTGTGGTCGTGTCTTCAGATGTGTTGGGTGGAGGAGTTTGAGACTGCTGCAAAGCCCACCACTTAGTGGGCCTCCATGCCGCTGTGATTGTGCCATTGTTAATTACATGTATGGGGGACCTTGTGGCAAGACACCACACAACGTCTAACAATGGGGAAGAGGTGGTTTTCACCCTGCACACGTGCCTGGCTTTTCTTCACCTGTTTTCTGAGAGAGGCACCCATATTTCTCCTCAGTGTTGATCTTTGTGGCAGCTGCCCACAGCCAGATTTCACTTAGATCTCTTCCAATTGTTGTCCCCCAGCCCATGTGAGTGGGCAGTTGTGGTGTGGTGGGAAGGTGCATGTCTGGAAGCCGGCAGAGGGCTGGGGGAAAGGGTAGGTGCCCTAAGAGTCCCTGCTGGCCTCAGAGCAGCCTCTCCCCTCCGTCCTGCAGGAGGTGTGGCCCCCGGCTGTCAGCAGAGGCTGCAGAGAAACTAAAGAACCGCTACATCGTCATGCGCAGTGGGGCCCGTCAGCATGAGAGGGACAGTGACCGCCGCTCCAGCATCCCCATCACTGTGCGGTGAGCAGGCGGGCAGGGCGGGGCCGGGGCAGATGGGGCTTGCTTTACACAGCAGGGTGTGCCTGGCAACCAGGGGCAGTGGTCCAGGCTTTTCACTTGGCATAGGCCCACAGTAGCTCTGGGCAGGAAGAGTCCCTTTGGAGCATAAGCTATGGCCTCCTTGATCTCATTGATGATCTTGATTTAAGGCTGGGCAAACCTGGATCCCTCTTGTCTGAATGTGGCCTGGCTTTTCTCCCATTGTAGGAGGCCTGAAGGGAGGGAAGGACCCAGGCCTAGGAGTCAAGAGTCTTGGGTCGCAGCCTCTAGCCCACTGTGTGACTGTAGGGAAATCACATTGCTTCTCTGACCCTCAGTGCTTTTAGCTCCTAACTCTGTTCATTCTTGTGACTTTGTAGACAGTACAGTGGGTAAGAGTTGGGATTTACCTGGTTTGAATCCTGTCTCCAGCACTGACTGGTTGGAAATGGATTTGGCTATAAGTAATGGTAAATCCAAATAAAGTAGCTTAAAGAAATAGGAAGGTGATTTCTCTCTTCTGTAGCACTGTCTGGAGGAAGATGGTATGGGACTAGTGTGAGGACTCCTCAAGTTCCCCCTTACTGTTAGTCCAAGTTGGCTGCTGGAACTTTAGCCATCACTTCCAGGCAGCAGGAGAGGAAGGAAAGAGAGGTTCCCTTTTTAAGGGCACTTCATGAATTCGCACACAATGCTTGGGCTTACAACTTATTGGCCATAGTATGGTCACACGAATACAACCTGGTACAAAAGATGTCTAGATGTGTCTTAGTGGATTTCTGTGTGCCAGTCTAAAAACTGGGTTCCAAGCTAGGTGCAATGGCCTACATTGTGATCCTAGCACTTTGGGAGGCTGAGGCAGGAGGATTGCTTGAGGCCAGGAGTTTGAGACCAGCCTGGGCAACATAGCAAGATTCCCGTTTCTACAACAAATAAAAAATTAGCCAGGCATTGTGGTGTGTGCCTGTAGACCCAGCTACTCAGGTGGCTGAGGCAGAAGGATCACTGGATCCTAGGAGTTCAAGGCTGCAGTGAGCTATGATCATGCCACTACACTCCAGCCTAGACAACAGAGCGAGACCCTGTCTCAAAAAAAAAATTGCAGTGCTATGACTAAGATCAAAAGGGAGATGGATTATAGGGACACCTACCAGTCTCCACCACAGTCTTAACACTTTGGGCAAGCACCTCCCTGGTAACAGGGTGGCTGGGGAGGAAGGGAATAGCGGACCAAGGCTACCCTGAACACACTGTTGCCCCCACAGGCAGCTGGAGGCCATTGTGCGCATCGCGGAATCCCTCAGCAAGATGAAGCTGCAGCCCTTCACCACGGAGGCAGATGTGGAGGAGGCCCTGCGTCTCTTCCAAGTGTCCACGTTGGATGCTGCCTTGTCCGGTACCCTGTCAGGTGAGCAGATGCAGGGGACATGGTCTCAGTTGATCTGGGTTCCCTGGCTCGGAGCTCTGTGGGCAGAGCTCTGGCATGCTGGAGGCCTCCAGTGTGTGTCTTGCTTCTCTGAGTTTCTTTTTGCGATAAGACCCCTCTCTTTTCTCCCCACTGCTGTTTCCCCCAAGATGGGAAGAAGCAGCTTCTCTCCAGATCCTTGAACACAATCCTCTTGACCCAGGTCGTTGATGATAATGACCCTTCTCCCTGGCTAAGAACAACAGTTGACGCTCTGCTTCCTTGGGCTTGTCAGCATTTTCAGTGCTTCCAGAGCTATTTCTTGCATTTTTCCTTACAGCTGCCTCCTGGAAGTGAGGTGAACAGTCAGTCCTTCCCATGTTAGAAATGAGACAGCTGACACTGAAAGGGGCCTTTACCTGGTGCCCAAGATCACAGTCGCTTGGCTAGAATGCAAGTCTCCTGACCCCTAGGCCAGCGCTTTCCACACCATAAGCCATACTGTCTGGTTTAGGTCAGCCTTTCCACAGACTGCCCCAGGCACCAATGATGAGCCAGGCCATGCTGGGGAAAATCTGTTCCTTCACCCAGCAGAGACTTCATTAGCGTTACTGTTTGCCAGACACTGTTGTAGGTGTTAGGAGTATAAGAGCAGTCAATCACAAGGTCCCCACCCTCCTGGGCTCTCATTCTCATTCTAGCTGGGGAGAGATAGTAGGGAAACCAGTGCCAGTGTAGGTAGTGAAAAGGGCAGTGAGGGAGATGATGGCAGGGCCAGGTGTGTTGGAAAAGGAGGGCGTCCTCTCCTTTCCCACGGAGTGAGTGGGCATGGCCTCTGCAAGGAGGTGATGCCAGGCAGGGAGCTGCATGAAGTGGACAGGGTGGCTCCTTGTGGGAAGAGCTGCTCAGGTGGAGGCAGCGCTAAGTGTCAGTTTCCTGAGGAGGGAGCAGGTTTGGTGCATTTGAGTGGGGAGGCACTGAGTGAAGAATGGGGTGGGTGGGGTCTGTTCCTCCTGTCCCCCTTGGTGAAGACTCAGCCTCTGCCCTGGAGACACTTCCTGTCACGAGACATTTGCTCATGGAGGCCTCTGGGATGCTGCAGGCACAGAGGGCAGGAGTGATATGGAGTGGTGATCATTTGAGTTGGGTCTTGCGGGCTATGTAGGAGTTTGCCTCACAGACTCCGCTGTCAATGACTTCTTGACCATGAGCCCACCATCTCCTTAGCTGAAATACCAAGGCCTCTGCAGCAGTAATTGGAAGTCACGAGCCTCCTGGTTGCTGAGGGCTCCTCAGAGCACCTCGTAGGTGTGTCCAGGGCAGCCTGGCTTCCCTCCTGGGTCACTGATGGGCCCCTTCCAACTCTCTCTCTAACCTGCTCCAGCAACAAAAGGAGTCCTGTTGTGACCTCCAAGGGCCCGCAAGACTTGGTCCCTAGTGACACTCTGGCCATGTCTCTGCTGCACTGGGCCCCAGGCTGCTTTTTTTTTTTTTTGAGACGGAGTCTGGCTCTGTCGCCCGGGCTGGAGTGCAGTGGTGCATCTCTGCTCACTGCAAGCTCCGCCTCCCGGGTTCACGCCATTCTCCTGCCTCAGCCTCCTGCGTAGCTGGGACTATAGGTGCCCGCCACCATGCCCAGCTAATTTTTTGTATTTTTTTAGTAGAGATGGGGTTTCACCGTGTTAGCCAGGATGGTCTTGATCTCCTGACCTCGTGATCCACCCGCCTTAGCCTCCCAAAGTGCTGGGATTACAGGTGTGAGCCACCGCGCCTGGCCACTGGGCTGTTTTTTGAATGAGACAGGTGTGTTCCTGCCTCTGTGCCTTTGTGCTCGGCAGGAGTGTCCCCACATGTGTGCCGTGTCCTGTCAGTCAGGCCTGCACCACCCTGGCACACTTGGTGCCCTTTTCTGATACATTCTTCGAGGCCTGGCTCAGGCTATTCTTCCTTGGGCTAGAGGTTGTCTCTCTCCAAGAACTCCCACTGTCCCAGCCCCTCTGACCCCGGCTGCTTCACTTCTCAACGCCTGCAGGGGTGGAGGGCTTCACCAGCCAGGAGGACCAGGAGATGCTGAGCCGCATCGAGAAGCAGCTCAAGCGCCGCTTTGCCATTGGCTCCCAGGTGTCTGAGCACAGCATCATCAAGGACTTCACCAAGCAGGTGAGCCTACCTTGGAGTGGGGGTGTAGGGCTTCTGCTGGTTCCCACCCACTCAGCACTGGTGTCTTACTCAGCATACAGGCCCTGAATGGGGGTAGGATGGACAACTGTCCCTTTCTCAGATCTTTTCTAGTCATCATTCCTTCCCTAGGAACATCTTCATCAGGAGCAGGAGTAGGGGTATTTTTTCTATCCCATGAAGGGGAGGGGAGAGGAGAGAGGGTTGGATTCTGGTGAAACCCCATACAAGTTCCCCGCAGCCCTTCCTGTCTGTTCCTTTCCCTGTTGGCTGGCGTTTCATGGAGTGGGAAGGGGCAGAGCCATGAGGGTGAGCTTTCTAGCCCACCGAGGAGGGTGCTGTTGGCCCCATAGAGAGAAGATGGGATTTTCCAGATGCTCTGGAGAAGCTGTCACCTTTAAAATCCCAGGAGCAATCCTAGTTTCCGGTCTCTGCTCCTTGACATCATCTGACTTTGATTGAGGGCAGTTACATGTAATGGGTGGTACTGGGCTTTTCTATAGGTGAGCAGACTGAGGCTTAGAGAAAGGCTTAGAGCTTCAGTTCTAGAGTCAGATGGACTTAAGTCCCAGCTCTACCACTTAATTGCTGTAACCTTGAGCAAGTAGCTTAGCGTCTGTGGGCCTCAGTGTCTGGTATACAGTAGGCACTCAGGAAGTGGGGGCCCTTCTTTAGTTCAAAGGAGCCTGAGTACAAAGTTCCCAGTGAGCCTGGGGATGTCTGGACTCTGATGGGGTCCCCTCGGGCAGCACGCGCCTTCAGCCAGCCATGTGCTCCCACAGAAATACCCGGAGCACGCCATCCACAAGGTGCTGCAGCTCATGCTGCGGCGCGGCGAGATCCAGCATCGCATGCAGCGCAAGGTTCTCTACCGCCTCAAGTGAGTCGTGCCGCCTCCCTGGACTCATGGACTCGCCCACGCCTCTCACCTCTCCTGCCGCTGCCTGCCATTGAGAATGTTGCTGGGACCTCTACCTCCCCACTGCAGTCCTCGAACTTCCCAGGCACCCTCCTTTCTGCCCCAGAGGAAGGAGCTGTAGTGTCCTGCTGCCTCTGGGCGACCACCTTTAGCGCAGTTCTGGCAAGTGTGCTTTTGGCATCTGTTAATAATAAAGCCACGGTGTGTTCGGGTATCTGTGGGTTTGTGCACTCGGTGACCTGTCACCTCCATCGGGCCCTCATGGCAGGGTAAATATGGGGGAACAGAGCCAGACAGACCTGGGTGTCTGACTTGGATCTGCCACTCAGACTTCCGGGCAAGTCACGTGACTTTAGTGCTCCGGTTTCTTCATCTGTTTAAGGGGGCTCCTAAAGCCACTCCCTTGATGCTGGGATTCCAGTGAGACCAGGGAGTGGGGATGTGCTTCTCAAAGCATGTGAGTCTGATCCGCCTTACCTGTTCCCTTTGCAACTTACTGGGGGACTGTGAGCCGTGGTGCTGCGGTCAGACTGCTTGGATTCATTGACTCTCTCCGTGCCTTAGTTTCCTCATCTGTAAGCAGGCTGACACTAGAACTGGCCTAGAGAAGGTGCAGAGCTTCAGTTCTAGAGTCAGATGGGCTTAAGTCTGTGTGCTGCCCAAAGGGACCCCAGCAGAGCCCAGACATCCCCAGGCTCACTGGGAACTTTGTACTCAGGGTTGTGCTTAGGGTCAGTGAGCAGCTGTTAGTGAGGGGAGTGTAGTGGCCCACCAGGCAGGAACTAGGACTCCAGCCAGTTCTTTCCTGGTGGGCCACGTGTAACTGTATGGCCTTGGGTGAGACATTTCACTTTTCTGTGCCTGAATTTCTCAGTGAACTGGAGATAGGGGGATTCCTCACCCTGAGTTGTGAGGATTGAATGACAGAAAGCACTAGTGACAGCGATGTTGGAGGAAGGAGTGTTGCCAAGTGCCTTGGTCGCTTTGCCTAATTTCAGAAAGTCACTCTGACTTAGTATGTTTTGTTTTTTTTAAAAAAGCTAGGATTCATAAAATTAAATAGAAATCAGTGAAGTAAAATATTTGATATTTAAAATACATTTAGAAATATAAAGTGTCAAGCAAAACATGAATTCGGAAATCTGTGAAACTTTCTAATTACTAGATAAGGTATTTAAAAGTAATTGGCATGTAAAAATGACACGAACTTGAAGAAAGATTATTTGATTTTTCTAAAAATACAAGAAAGCTTGGTGCATCCGCATGGTCATTGTTGAATCACAAGTGTATTTTTGTGCAGAAGATTCCTGCAGCTCAAAGCCCTTTCTGACTCCATAGTGTTCTGGGAAATGGAGAGATGAGAGCAACTAAATCAGCTTTCCTCTGACTCACTCGTGTTCAAAGCCCGTTTCTTTTTGGATAATGTTTAGAGTGTCTGGAACAGCTTTTGTTTTCTTGGCGGGGTGGCAACCTTACTGGATGCGCTGTAGGTTTTGCGTCCAAGGCTGCATCTCCGGTTCCTGCCAGCCTTTCATCTTGCTCAGGTGGGAACTTGTGTGCATCTCAGGCCCAAGGTCCTCCTGTCCTGGTTGTTCGTGGAGTGTGGGACTCGCATGAGATACACCCTGCAGCGGCAACTTTGCTGATGGCCTTTTCTCCCCCCCTGTGGTGGGTGGTGCTGCTGTGGTCACCTCTGTTTTACAGGTGGAGAAACTGAGGCTCAGAGAGGCAGGTGTCACAGTGAGGGAGTGTAGCGTCAGGCTTCACACCTGGTGGCTCTGAGCCCCACTCATGTCATCTTTTCTGCCACATTCTCTGGGCAGTCCCTGACCCCGGTCTGAGTGGGACGCTGGGCAGAGACAGTCCTGGCCTGGGGGAGGCAGGTGCCTGTTAGGTGGGGGAGGCTGACCCTGGGGTAGGTTCCCAGGGGTAGGTGGCCTGACTGGCAGGCACAGGACTGAGAGGCCAAAGGGGACCCGACTGGCTTTGCCGTGGTGGGTGGGGGGTTCCTAGGAGGAGCAGTTGTGCTCAGAACATGCCAGTCTCCTTCCAGATTGGGGCAGCAGCATGAAGAGAGGTCTGGGGCCAGGGAAAGTCCTGCTCATTCGGGGAAGCAAAGGCTGAGGGGAGAGCCTGAAGGGAGACCAGCAGAGCCAGCCTCTTGCAAGGGTTGGGAGGCCCGGAGAGGGGAGCACTCAGGCTGTGAGTAGTAGTGGGGGCTGGACTTAGTGGACTCTCCAGGCAGGCCTCAGTGACATCTCGGGAGGCGGGGAGTGCCAGGGGAACTGGATTCCCGAGCTGCTGCTGCCACTCAGGGTGGCTGAGCTCTTCCCTCGCCTGTGACCTGGCTCCCCTAGGCCTCTCTTCTCAGATCTGTCCCTACCCTCATCAGCTACAGGCTGCAGCCCAGCGGACATTTCTGTCTGCCGGGCACAGCACTTCACCCCTCAGCCTCCTGTCATCTGTAGAAAGGGCACAGCAGTACAGTAGCCCTTCCATCCTGAGGTGACTGAGAGGGTAGACATCAGAGCAGCCGGATCTGGCCCCCGAGAGGTGCTCCCAGGAAGGTCTGGGTGCCTGTGGTTTTCCCTGCCTCAGCCTCTGCCATCTCAGGTTTCACCTTTTCATGCCTTCGTGTGCGCAGAGGCAGAGCCTCCCCTGCCTTCCCTGCCCCACTCTGCTCCTGGCTGCCTGTCCTTAGTCACATATGACTTAATTTACACCCATTGTGGGCCCCTGGTGTCAGGCAGGAAGCCTAAGCAGCTATCACTGAGGAGGAAGCACATGCCAACCACATGATCTCCACCAGACCTGTGAGCTTCCAGCCACCAGATCTGAAGTCACAGAGCACAGGGACTTACAAACCCAGTGTTAGAGAACTTCGCAAAGATTCTATCCAATTTAGGTTTCTCTTTATTGGAAATAAAGATGGCCCACACTTCAATTATGTAATTTAGAGAATGCTTATAAAGAGCAGCCTAAAACCCCATTATCTTGCCTATAAGCGACAAAATCACAAAAATGTTGAATTTTAAAAATGCAGAAGTTAAGCATTCCAAACACCAGCTCATGGAAGAAGGTTTTATGTTTTTGGGTGTTGGACTTATTTTTCATACGTATTTAAACATGAATAAGTCTGTTTGGTGTTTAACAAATGTTTAATTAGGAGTGTCAAGTCTGGATTTTAACACATTATGGTATGACCGAAGAGTACATTAAGATGGTTTTCTTTTCTTTTTTTTTTTTTTTGAGGCGGAGTCTCGCTCTGTCGCCCAGGCTGGAGTGCAGTGGCCAGATCTCAGCTCACTGCAAGCTCCGCCTCCCGGGTTTACGCCATTCTCCTGCCTCAGCCTCCCGAGTAGCTGGGACTACAGGCGCCCGCCACGTCGCCCGGCTAGTTTTTGTATTTTTAGTAGAGACGGGGTTTCACCAATGTGACTCTGGTAATATGTAGATCAAAAACAAGCATTTTTTACTAAAAATATGAGGCAATAAAGCACAGCAGTTAAGAACATGGACTTGGGGCCAAGTGTGGTAGCTCATGCCTGTTATCCCAACACGTTAGGAGGCTGAGGCAGGAGAATCGCTTGAGGCCAGGAGTTCGAGACTAGCCTGGGCAACATAGTACGACCCCCATCTCTTTTTTTTTTTTTTTTTTTTTTGAGACAAAGTCTTACTCTGTCGCCCAGGCTGGAGTGCATTGGCGCGATCTCACTGCAACCTCCGCCTCCCAGGATCAAGCAATTCTGCCTAAGCATCCTGAGTAGCTGGGATTATAGGCATCCGCCACCACACCTGACTAATTTCTTTGTATTTTTAGTAGAGATGGGATTTCACCATGTTGGCTAGGCTGGTTTTGAACTCCTGACCTCAAGTGATCTGCCTGTTTCGGCCTCCCAAAGTGCTGGGATGACAGGCGTGAGCCACTGCTACCAGCTGAGACCCCTATTTCTACAAAAGGTAAAAAAAAAAAAATTAGCCAGGTGTGGTGGTGTGCCTGTAGTCCTAGCTACTCAGGAGGATGACGTGGGACGATCGCTTGAGCCCAGTAGTTTGAGGTTGCAATGAATTGTGATTGCACTACTGCACTCCAGCCTGGGTGACAGCGAGACCGTCTCTCAAAAAAGAACATGGACTTGGAGCCAGATGGTCTGAGTTTGAATCCCAGCCCTGCCACTTGAGCCTTAATTTCCTTACCTGTAAACTGAGGCAAATACTAGCGCCTATCTCCTGAAGAGGAGAAGAGAGCAGGGCCACTGGGTGTTGCAGGCTGTTCCTCAGACCAGTTGATCAGTTAGTTACCTCCACTGAGTAATTAAGACATCCTAGCACAATGTTGGTGAAGAAAGTTATTTGGAAACTGAATTCTTTGCAAGAGGCAGTTGATTTTTTTTGACCACCCCTTTTAGTGGATGGTCAGAGAATTGGCTGTGAGTAGTAGATTGATAACTAGCACCTTCTCCCAGAATTCTGCAAAAGGCCAATTTGGAGGAGTTTGTGCTATACCCTTTGGATTTAGAGGGTGCTAGTGATGGCAGGTGTGTATTAGTCTGCTAGGGCAGCCACAACAAAATACCACAAACCAGGCAGCTTCAACAACAGAAATTTTTTGTCTCGCTGTTCTGGAGGCTGGAAGTCCAAAATCAAGTAGCCAACAAAGTGGGTTTCTTCTAAGGCCTCTCCGTGGCTGTAGATGGCCGCCTTCTCCATATTCTCACTTAGTTGTCCCTCTGCGCATGTCTGTATCCTAATGTCGTCTTAGGACACCAGCCATTGGATGAGGGCCCACCCTTATGACCCCATTTTAATATACATTACCTCTTAAAAAGTCCTGTATTCAAATATTCACACATTCAGAGGTGCTGGGGGCTAGGGCTTCAAAATACTGATTTTGAGGGTCACAGCTCAGCCTCTAGCAGAGGGGTTAGGGCAGAACGGATTGGAGGGACCAGTGACAGTGAGGGAAAGCAAAGCAAGTCCCCTTTGCCCACAGAGTGAGTTTTCATGGATGCAAGGCAGGAAAATGCCAGCTAAGTATATCTTAGGTGGTCCCAGCCTTCATCTGTCATCAGGGGCGGAGGAAGAAGGAGAGGCATTTGAGACAGAGGGAACAGCAAAGGCTCAGAAGTCAGAAATGTGTGCCAGCTCAGTCAAGAGAACCAAGGCCCCTCGCTGTGGCATAGGGCACATGTAGGGGATTCGGGAGCGAGCCTGGAGGGGTTGCTGGGGATAGGTTTGATTTTGGAGGCCAGGGGTATCTGGGTCTTCCCTTTGCCCTGGGCCGCTCCCTGACAGCCCATGTGTAGGTTGTCGATTTCCCTAAAACAATGCTTGTCGAATGAATGAAGGAAGGAGTGAATGGTAACAATAGCTCATAGTTATTGACACTCCCTATGTGCCGAGCACTGTGCTGAGCACCCTGATTCCATCCTCCCCACGACCCTGTGAGTTAGTGGCTTATGACTCCTGTTACAGATGAGGAAACAGCCCAGAAGGGGTGGGATAACCCCCAAAGTCACACGGTGGGATCAAACCGAGGGCTCTGCCTCTCATCATGAGCAAATAAGCTGCCTGAAAGAGGTGTAGGTATAAATGGTATCACAGTGAAGAAAAGACTGCAGGACAAGGATCTGATGTGTCCACCCTGTGTTACGCCATCACTGGGACCTGAAGATCCCTGGAGCCTTTGCCGGGGTCTCTTCTCAAGCTCCTGCCACTCCCAGGGAGGACTTTGCAGATATCAAGTAGGAGTGTTCAGCCTTATCCTGACACACAGTTGGCCTGGGAGGCCTCTGGGCCTAGGAGGGGCCTCGGAAGGTGAAGGAATGTCTCCTGGTCAATGTGGGGAGTGTGGTGGGGGCTGGCGGGTAATGGTGGCGGATTCATCGCTGGAAGGGGTAGGGTACTCAGAACCTCCCTTCTCAGGGAGCCCTGGTGGCAGGTTGATCCTGCCAGTGGACTGGGCCGGGGGAGGGGCAGGGCTGGGAGCCAATGAAGTATTCCTTTGAGGAAGCACATCAGTAATTGAGAGGACCAGGCTCTCTCAAGGGTGGGTGAGCCTTGACTCAGGTAGGACAGGCAGAGGGAGAAAGGGAGGGTGCCTCATTATAAATCAGTCAGAAGTCTCTCCTGTGCTGGCACAGAAAACTCCAGTCCAACCCCCTGCCCACATGCTGAGGATTAAAGGAGTTATTTTTTTATAATAATATAAAACATACTATTTTTGGAGATGCAGTCTTGCTCTGTTGCCCGGTCTGGAGTACAGTGGTGCGATCTTGGCTCACCGCAACCTCTGTCTCTCAGGTTCAAACCATTCTGCTTCAGCCTAAACCTCCAGAGTAGCTGGGATTACAGGCTCAAACCATCACACCTGGCTAATTTTTGTATTTTTAGTAGAGACAGGGTTTCACCATGATGGCCAGGCTGGTCACGGACCTCTGACCTCAGGTGATCCGCCTGCCTTGGCCTCCCAAAGTGCTGGGATTACAGGCATGAGCCACCTCGCCTGGCCTATTTTATTATTTTTTTAGAGACAGGGGTCTCACTATGTTGCCCAGGCTGGTCTCAAAGTCCTGGGCTCAAGCTATCCTCCTGCCTCGGCCTCCCAAAGTTCTTAGATTACAGGGGTGAGCCACTGCACCAGCCAGGATTAAAGGAGTTAATAGCGCCAAAGCACTCAGAACACCGCCTGGCCCAAGGTAAAGGCTTTTTCAGTGTTCTGTATGTAAACTATCTACATATGTACATAGTGTTTTACATATGTTAAACAAATTTACATATATAAACCTGCATGCGTTGGCTTGCTCTCACGGAAAGGCTGTGTTGTGAGGTAGTAAGCTCCTGTTTCTGCGCGTAGTCAAGTAGAGGCAACCCAGCATCTGTTGGTGGACTTGGTCTTCCAGGTCAGGGGGTGGAGACGTCTCCCCGACTCCTACTCAGGGCTCACCACCACCTATTTCATACGTATGATCTTTTATTTTCTAGTTGTTTTAGAGACAGGGTCTCTCTGTATTGCCTGGACTGGAATCCTCCAGCTCTGGGTATTCAGAGTCATAGTGCACTACAGCCTTGAACTCCTGACCTCAAGCGATCCTACCGCCTCGACCTCCCAAGTAGCTGGGACTACAGGTGCATGCCTGTGTTCCCAGCTCTCTTCTTTGACTTTATTTTTTATTGTTTTGTTTTTTGAGACGGAGTTTTGCTCTGTTGCTGGGGCTGGAGTGTAGAATCATGATCTCAGCTCCTTGCAACCTCTGCATCCCAGGTTCAAGCAATTCTCCTGTCTCAGCCTCCCGAGTAGCTGGGATTTCAGGCATCTGCCACCACACCTGGCTAATTTTTATATTTTTAGTAGAGACAGGGTTTCACCACGTTGGCCAGGCTGGTCTCCATCTCCTGACCTCAGGTGATCCACCTGCCTCGGCCTCCCAAAGTTCTGGGATGACAGGCGTGAGCCACCGCGCCCGGCCAAGTCTTTTCTGTGAAATGCTGGGTCCTAAGGTTGTTATCTCCAAATTACAGATGAGAAATTGAGGCGACAAGACTTTAAGGAGATGACTCTGTCTCAGAGCCAGAAGTGAAGGATCTGGGGGAGCAACCAAGGGTGGTCTTCTCAGGAGATATTATTGCCTTCAAGATGTCAAGATTGATTGTTTCGGGCCCTGAGATTCTAGGATTCTCTCTTGCCATTCCTCCTCACCCCTCCCGCCCTTGTTTTTTATTCTTCCTTTTTTTGTTTGTTTGTTTTTTTGAGATGTAGTCTCGCTCTGTCACCCAGGCTGGAGTGCAGTGGCTTAGTGGCTTGCTCTCGGCTCACTGCAACCTCCACCTCCTGGTTCAACCAGTTCTCCTGCCTCAGCCTCCCAAGTAGCTGGGACTACGGGCGCGTGCCACTGCAGCCAGCTAATTTTTGTATTTTTAGTAGAAATGGGGTTTCACCATGTTGGCCAGGCTGGTGTCAAACTGGCCTCAGGTGATGCGCCCGCCTCAGCCTCAAAAAGTGCAGGCCTGTGCCACCGCACCCGGCCATTTTTTGTTCGTCGTTAGAGAACCAGCTCAGCCCAGTGCTTCTCAGCCAGTAGGTCTCATTCTGGAGCAAGATTTCTGGGCTCCATGCTTCATAGCTGTGGAATGTATTACCCTCTCCAAATCTTAGTTTCTATGTCTGTAAAATGGGTCGGGCTTTTCTGATGTTAACACTGAAAGTCTTGCATCCCAGGAACGCCCTCAGCCCTAGGCACACCCGTTGGTCACCCTAAACATGGGGGAAATGAAAGTCCATCTGGAAGAGTTGTGGTCAGGTTGAGATGAACAGTGTGCACTGGTACTGAACATGGTACCTTTCAGGGGCCTGCAGAGAATGGGAGAGAAAATTACTGCTCCTTACACAGAGTGATGGAGTCCATGGCCTGAGTGTGATGCCTAATGCCACCGCTGCCAGCTGTGTGCCCTGAGTTCAGTTTATCTTCCTGGGTCTGTTACCCCAGATGTTAAGAGGATGATAATAGTGTGGGCTGAGAGAATATAGGAAGGGTACAGTGAAATAACAGGTCAAGAGCTTCACCAGGAAGTGATCACCTGGTGCCTGCTGGGCAGGAGTGCCTGTGGTTAATCATTGTGTGGCTCGAAAGGTGTCAAAAGCTTCTGAACACTTAATGCTGTATTTTGGGCCTAGAGCCCCCAAACCAGCCAGTGGGGACTTTTTTTTTTTTTCTTTTTTGAGACGGAGTCTTGCTGTCACCCAGGCTGGAGTGCAGTGGTGCGATCTCGGCACACTGCAACCTCTGCCTGCCAGGTTCAAGCAGTTCTCCTGCCTCAGCCTCCCAAGTAGCTGGGACTACAGGCATGTGCCACCATGACTGGCTAAGTGTGTGTGTGTGTGTGTGTTTTTTTACTAGAGATGGGGTTTCACCATGCTGGCCAGGCTGGTCTCGAACTCCTGACCTCCTGATCTGCCCACCTCGACCTCCCAAAGTCCTGGGATTACAGGCCCTTTTTTTTTTTTTTTTAAGTCGTATTTCCATGCAGGACACAGAAGGACCAGTGGGGACTCTTGTCCTTTTAAAAAAAGTAACCCCGAATAATCAGGAGATTTTTTTGATGAAAGAGGGCACTCCTCTCCAACTCTCCCAGGGGTGTGAGGAGGACAGTGTCCATGAGGGGGCGCCAGAGCACCAGGCCCAGGCCCGCAGCCTCCCGCACCCGCCTGGCCTGGCCTGGCCTGCCCTGCAAGGCCAGCTCTCCAGGCGCTCCCAGGGACCTCCTGGCCTCTTACCCTGGGAATCTGGAAACTCCCTGGCTCAGATTCAGCAGCCCAGACACTGCGTGGAGGATCCTCTGGCTCTGGGCATTCACCACTGGCTTTGTTTGGACAAAGGCTCTGCTGCGTGCCAGACCCTGGGGGAGGCCTGAGTTATTGTTACCATGCTCCAGGGGAAGTGGATATCCTCATCCTGGGTTACACACCAGGAAACTGAGGCACAGAAATGGATGGAGCTGGGGTTCAAACCCAGGGGCGCCCAACCCCGAATCTTTGCCAGCAGTCTCTGAGAATCAGTCTGGATCTCAGAATGATTGTAATAATCTTGGAAGCCTAGAAGCCTAGACTCTTAGAAATATTCAGTTCAAATATACGTGTGTATTATTTTTTGCATGGGTAGCGCATGGGTGAAAAGACAAAAGTAAAACAGTCCCCCTTCTCTCTGACCATCCCTAGCCACTCTGGAGGTGACCACAGTGATAGTTTCTTGGGTCTCGTCTCCTCCTGATATAGGACTCATCAAATCTTAGAATTAGATGGGATTTCTGGGTGACTTGGTCTCTGGGATCCATCAGCTTCTAGCACCCAGCCCTCAGGTTCCCACTGACATCCCTGTCAAAGTCAAGCTCACTGGTGAGTTTGAGGATCTTGGCTCCTAGAGCCCCCCAGCTTCAGGCCCAGCTACTCTTTTAGAAGGGTTTGGTGGTGTTTAAGGGGCTCTTCTCTACAACGACCCAGACTTCAGTTCCCTCTGTGCCTCTCCTCCTGCAGGGGACCCTCTTCCAGAAACACCCCACCTGTTCCTGGTGGTATAATAGAGGACACTCAGCATGGCACCCTCTCACTTTATGCCTGGTGATGAGCCTGATCTCTCGGGTCAGTGCCTACAGAAAGAACATGGTGGCGTTTGTTCTTTCATCCATTTGTGTCATGGAGAGAATGACCATACCTACAATAAAGGGTGAGGTGAGCATTAAATGCGTGAATGTACATATAGCTCTTAGACTAGTGCCTGTTACATTCTCTATGGGTTTCTATTATTATTGATACTTTTAGTTCATTCAACTAAATTTACCAAACATTCACAGGTTTCCGGGACACCGGGAATACAGAGAGCAAAGCATGTTTCTTCCTGTTTGGGGGAGAAAGATCCAGAAAGAATGTCAGTGCCAGCATGGAGAGCCTTATGAGAAACAACAAGTGCTCTGTGATATTTCAAGAGACGGGATCCCATGGAGGCCTGGTGTGTGGGTACCGGGGTGGCCTTGTGCTTTGAGATGAAGTCAGAGGGGCTAGCTGGGATTGCAGGTGGCAGGCAGGCATCAGTCACATAAGCCCCTCAGCCTGGGAGCCCAAGGAGTGTGTGACGGTTCTGTTCACAGCCCGCACACAGAACGTGCTCCTTGTCAGTAGAGCAGAGCAAGGAGGAGAAGCACCAGAGAGCTGCTGCATGGAGTCTGGAAGTATCTCCTCCAACTTCCTTCGGGAGGAAGACAAGGGCCCAGACTCTAACACCAGCCCCTGGAGTGAGGTGAATAATTCCCAGTCGCTATCTAGTCCCTGGCCCTGGCCATCTGCTCAGCCCCTTCCACAAGTCCAGCCTGGTCCAGCCTCATCTGGCTCTGTGTCAGGGTGGGAGGCTGGAGGAGAGTGGAGGGGGCAGGGATTGGGGCCAGGCAGCACTGTGTGAGGCTAGAGATGGGAGGTCCTAGAGGGAGACCAGGAAATCAGGCACTCAGGAGAGCTGGGAGGGTGAGGGTTGCTGGGGCCAAGTGTCTCTGGGGGCAGATGATGGACCCCAGGTGAACCCCCTAGGTTGTCTCTATCCCATCATCCTTGATCCTCTTTGTTTTTTGAGACAGGGTCTCACAATGTTGCTCAGGCTGGAGTGTAGTAGTGTGATCATGGCCCACTGTACCCTCAACCCAATGGGCTCAAGGGATCCTCTCACCTCAGCTCCTAGAGTAGCTGGGACTACAGGCATGCACCACCATGCCTAGCTTATTTCTTAAATTTCTTGTAGAGACAGGGTCTTACTCTATTGCCCAGGATGGCCTCAAACTCGAGGGCTCAAAGAGATCTTCCTGCCTCCACCTCCCAAGTGTTGAGACTATAGGTGTGAGCCACTGGGCGTGGCCCCTTGATTCCCTTTGCATGATAGAACTTCAGCCCTTGGAGCCCGAGAGGATCCAGGCAGTATCAAGTCACCATCTGTATTATAGATGAGACCATGTATAACATCACCATCTATAACACCACCATCCAGCCTTCAGATGAGATCACAGCCCTGACTGCAACCTCTCTGACCACAGCCCAGAGAGGGCATGTGGCATGCTCACAAACAGCCTGTTAGGGGCTTCCCCTGGGTCAGAACCCAGACCCCTTGGCTCTTAGTCCAGTGCTCCTCTCCTAACCCAGGCTGCCTTTGGGGACCTTGGGGGTCTCTCATTTCATTGGGAATGCCTAATGGCATTGGTTGTTACGTGTTGCCATTGTTGGTGTATGTAAGTTGCTCTTCTGTCCTCATATCCCCACTCTGTCCTCTGCCCCTTCTTGGGGGTGGATCCTGCAGTAGAGGGGGAAGCAGCCAAGCAAGGCTTCATTTCTACTTTTCCATCTGCAGGACCCAGGACTGAGCACATTTGGTGCCACAGGCTGGGAATATTCTCCCCTACCCCACCCTCCCCATCCCTTTTCTTAGAGGCAGTGGGCCGGGGACTGGAGCCTGTGGTGAGGTCCTTCCCCTCAAGCCCTGTGGGCGGCAGCCACTAAATGGCCCCAAGGTCCCTTGGGCTCAAGGGATCCCATGTGGCATCCCTTCCTGTGCTGCAGAGGCTGGGAAACTTAACCACATTTCCAGACCGTCTTGCAGCTAGTGCTTCTGATGGCATGGAAATCCTGCCATTGAAGGCACACGCACAAGACTAGAATTTGGAACTGAGTTTCGTGGGGAGAGAGGCAGGGCACAGAGCATCCGAGCATCCATTTTGCTGTATGGTTGGTAGCAGAATGCTGGCATAATTCTGGAGCTGGCAGTTGTAATGGTGGCTTCCCAATTCCACAGCTTCCCAGTGAAGGCAGGAGCCCTGGCATCTTAGCCCAATTCTGCAGGGTTTTGGGTGGCTTTCCTGGATGCTCAGGCACTTAGTAATAATATGCTTTAAAAAAAAAATCTCCTTTTTTTTCCTACTAGCTGGAATGGATTCCGTTGTCTGTCACTGAACCCTGATGATACATCTTCTACATAGTATGTGGGTCAAGGCCCCATGGAAGTCCCAAGTCAGCAACTTGAACTCCCCACCCTCTCTGCCAAGAGAGCAAGAGCTTTTTTCTCTCAGTATCCGTTTATCGGTCCCAGGGGAGCTCTCTGATTGGCTGTGCTTGGGCCAGTCATTACCTCCTGGACCAATCACAGTTGCCAGAGAGATGAGATGCCAAGGTCAATTGGTGAGGTCCAGATCATCTCCTACTTTTGTGACCAGGCGGGACAGGGCCCGTCCCCAGAAGTGGGATGAGAAAGCTTGGGCATTCACTACCACAGCCTGTCTGACACCACCTATACCCCACAGGGAGGAACTGTTAGTGAATGCCATGCGGGACACTGCTGTAATGAAACCCTGAGGGCAGGAGAATATGACAAGAGTCCCACAGTTCCTGCTCATGGGTGATCATGCCTGTTCACCACTAATAGCCTGGGAAGGATGCACAACTGTCCCCATCCCTACCCTGACAATGCTTTGGGTGGGAGGGGGAAACTGAGTCCCAGAAGGAACGAGGAGGCAGGGCGCAGTGGCTCACACCTGTAATCCCAGCACTTTGAGAGGCCGAGGTGGGTGGATCGCTTGAGGTCAGGAGTTCGAGACCAGCCTGAGCAACATGGCAAAACCGTGTCTCTACTAAAATACAAAAATTCACTGGGCATGGTGGCAGGTGCCTGTAGTCCCAGTTACTCAGGAGGCTGAGGTAGGATAATTGCTTTGCTTGAACCCGGGAGGTGGAGGTTGCAGTGAGCTGGGATAGCACCATTACAGTCCAGCCTGGGCGACAGAGCAAGACTCCATCTCAAAAAAAAAAAAAAAAAAAAAAGGAATGAGGAAGAGGTTGGGAGGCAGGGAAGCTAGGAAACTGGGAGGCTGGGAGGCAGGGAGGCTGGCAGGCAGCGAGGCTGGGAGGCTGGGAGGCAGGGAGGCAGGGAGGCTGGCAGGCAGCGAGGCTGGGAAGCTGGGAGGCAGGGAAGCTGGGAGGCAGGGAGGCTGGGAGGCTGGGAGGCAGGGAGGCTGGCAGGCAGGGAGGCTGGGAGGCTGGCAGGCAGGGAGGCTGGGAGGCTGGCAGGCAGGGAGGCTGGCAGGCAGGGAGGCTGGGAAGCTGGGAGGCTGGCAGGCAGGGAGGCTGGGAGGCAGGGAGGCTGGCAGGCAGGGAGGCTGGGAGGCAGGGAGGCTGGCAGGCAGGGAGGCTGGGAGGCAGGGAGGCTGGCAGGCAGGGAGGGAGATGGGAGTTTGAATCCAGGCCTCCCAACTTGCTGTGCATTGCTGGACCTGGAGGCAGACAGACCTGAGCTGTGTGTGACCCTGGTGAGGACCCCTGTCTCAGAGACCCAGGGGTCCAGTGTGTAGAGTGACGATGACCATGGCTATCTCTCAGGGCCGCGGTGGGGCCGCGGTGGGACAGCATGTGCATGTGTGAAGACGCCCACCCTGGGGGCTGGCCCTGGTAGGAGGCTCCTCCTGGTGCTGGTGGGACTTGATTTCTCGGGGAGGGGAAGAAGAAGGCAGTGGCCATTGGGCCTTTCAGTGAGGACGCTTCTGCAGAACACCTTGCACGTTGCCATGGTGACCAGACTCTCGGGGAGTCAGGCTTATTTTTGAACTTGGTCCACCCAGCAGCAGCTTTGTTCCTGGGTCCTCCTGCTGCAGCCTTCGTCCTGTGGGCCTGTCCCCTGAAGCCTTGGAAGAGTGGGTCTGAGTGTGACACAACCCTGGCCAGGAGGGGCAGGCAGAGGGAGGAGGAGACCCAGTGGGCGGCCCCTGCCAGCCTCCCTAACTTGGCCTTGGAGGCGGAAGTCTGGGTTCTAGTCCTGCCTCTGCTGCAGGCCTGCTGGGTGACTTCTCGGGCTTGTCTGCTTGAGAGGGAAAAGGAGAGGGTATTTTTTGCTGTGCTTCCCACAGTTGAATGAAAATGGAAGGAAATGGCCGGGCACGGTGGCTCACTCCTGTAATCCCAGCACTTTGGGAGGCCGAGGGGGACGGATCACCTGAGGTCGGGAGTTCGAGACCAGTCTGACCAACATGGAGAAACTTCATCTCTACTAAAAATATAAAAATTAGCTGGGCATGGTGGCGCATGCCTGTAATCCCACCTATTTGGGAGACTGAGGCAGGAGAATCACTGGAATCTGGGAAGCGGAGGTTGCGGTGAGCCGAGGTTGCGCCACTGCACTCCAGCCTGGGCAACAAGAGCAAAACTCCATCTCAAAAAAAAAAAAAATTGGAGGGAAAATGACTAGCCCCTATGGGTCCCAGATGGTGTCTGGGACCCCTGCCCTCCCCGGCCTGGATCCAGCTCTTTTTTTTTTTTTTTGAGACGGAGTCTTGCTCTGTCGCCCAGGCTGGAGTGCAGTGGCACAATCTCAGCTCACTGCAAGCTCCGCCTCCTGGGTTCACACCATTCTCCCGCCTCAGCCTCCCAAGCAGCTGGGATTACAGGTGCCCACCACACGCCCGGCTAATTTTTTGTATTTTTAGTAGAGACGGGGTTTCACCGTGTTAGCCAGGATGGTCCCGATCTCCTGACCTCATGATCTGCCCGCCTCGGCCTCCCCAAAGTGCTGGGATTATAGGCGTGAGCCACCGCGCCCGGCGGATCCAGCTCTTAACAGCCTCCCCACCCGCAGACCACGTGGCCCCGAAGGCTTCAGGCTCCTGCTTCCCTGGCCTGCAGCTTCCAGGCCTTGCCACTACCTCCACACGCTGTCTGTCATATGTGACAGCATCCAGACTCGGAGTTCAGCCCCTTCCTCGGTTTCCACCAAAGCCCTCTCTTAACATGCAAGGCTTTATTGAAAGCTGGGCAGAAGGGGCACCTGGGGGCTTCACGTTTTCTATGAGGGGACCCTGCTGTTTCTACTCGTTTGCCAACGGCCACTGCACCCTGCACATCTCATGGGCTGGGGCTCCTGGCCTTTTTCCATCTCCCTGGCTTCGTGCCCCCTCCTCCTCAATTCTCCCCTTTACTCTTGTGCAGAGCTGCTCAGCTCTCCCCAGCCCTGGCTCTCTGTCCCTGCATCACCTTCCCATGTCCAAACCCAGTGGGGCAGGGCCACAGGCCATTCTGGGTCAGGACCCTGTCCTAGGAAGGCAGCCTGGCTGTAATCCCTACCCGAGTTTCCTCGCCTTTCCCAGCTTCCAGAGGCTGCCACAGTCCTTAGCTCAGGGCCTCTAAGCCCATCTTCAAAGCCAGCAGCCTATCCCATTCCACGCTCCTCCGATTCTCCCTCCCACCCTCTGGACCCGTCACCATCTCTCCTTTCTCTGGCTCTGCCTCCTGCCTCCTCCTTTAATGACTGTGATTGTATTGGGCTCATCCTGATAATCCCCAAATAATCTCGCCATCTTTTTTTTTTTTTTTTTTTTTTTTGAGACGGAGTCTCGCTCTGTCGCCCAGGCTGGAGTGCTGTGGCCGGATCTCGGCTCACTGCAAGCTCCGCCTCCCGGGTTCACGCCATTCTCCTGCCTCAGCCTCCCGAGCAGCTGGGACTACAGGTGCCCACCACCTCGCCCGGCTAGTTTTTTGTATTTTTTAGTAGAGACGGGGTTTCACCGTGTTAGCCAGGATGGTCTCGATCTCCTGACCTCGTGATCCACCCGACTCGGCCTCCCAAAGTGCTGGGATTACAGGCTTGAGCCACCGCGCCCGGCCAATCTCGCCGTCTTAATTGGATCTCATCTGCACCTCTGCCATGGAAGGCGCCATGTTCACAGGTTTCAGGGATTTGTCCAAGAACATCTTTCGGGGCCACTACTCTGCCCCCGACAGGAGGCATCAGTGGGCTCTGTTTGTTTTCCATTGGGTTTGCCATGGGAACATTGGAGATTGGACAGTGGCAGGAGGGTGAGGTGAGGGTACGTGTCCTTGGTCCCCCTTCTCACGGGGTCCTAGCTCCTGCCCTGGCCTTTGGGCCCCACTTTCACAGCTCTGGAAACTGCACCCTCCTCTGGGCAGCCATGGAGGTGGCTTTTGCTTTCCAGCCTGGGAACCACACCCTCCCTCTCAGCACTCCTCAGCCCAGCCCTGCACCTTCCTCGCCATGCCTCATTAAACTGCCACTCGTTCGATTGCCACATGAGGGTGAGGCGAGCAAGGCGCCCAAGGTGCAAAAAAAAAAATCTGTCACCCAGGCTGGAGTGCAGTGGCATGATCTCAGCTCACTGCAACTTCTGCCTCCCAGGTTCAAGCGATTCTCCTACCTCACCCTCCCCAGTAGCTGGGGTTACAGATGTGCACCACCACGCCTGGCTAATTTTTTAAAAATGTTTAGTAGAGACAGCGTTTTGCCATGTTGGCTAGACTGGTCTCAAACTCCTGGCCTCAAGCGATCCTCCCACCTCGGCCTCCTAAAGTGCTGGGATTACAGACATGAGCCACCGTGTCTGGCCCCAACGTGCAAAATTTGTGCTCAGGGCCACACCAATGCTGTGCCTACCTCACCCTGGTCTGGCCTGTGAATCTTTTCCTGCCCGAACCTGCTCACATCCTCGAGCTGTGCCTTCTGCCTGGACTTCTTCCTCACCTTTCCACCTCTCCAAATGCAGCCTGCTCGGACCACCTTCTGGTAACAGCTCCTCTGCTTCCAGCCCTGAGCCGCCTGCACAGTGGGGGCCCACAGGGGATGCTCTTGTCTGTCCAGTCTGCCAGGTCCTTGCACTTGTTCATGGCTCTGCCTCCCCTACTGCTTGTGAATTCCTCCTTCAGGATGGCGCCCCTTGAGCCCAGTGCAGGCCTTGGAGGAAGCCATGGGCCGTAGAGTTGGAGGGTAAGGAGCCAGAACACGTGGTTTGAACCCCTGCTCTGCCGTTACTGGGTCTGTGATCTTGGGCAATTTACTTAGCCTCTCTATGCCTCAGTTTCCTCATCTGTGAAATGGGAGCCGGGATAGTTCCTGCCTCTTGTCATGGCTTTGCTGATTAAATGAGATGATGCTACAAAGGAAGAGTCTGGTGCCTGGCAGACGGTAAAGCCTCAATCCATGTTAGCATCGGTGCTGTGGTCGAGAGAGAGAGAGAAAGAGAGAGAGAGAGAGGAGGAAACAGAGAAGGGAGAGAAGAGAAAACAGAAGAGAGAGAAGAAAGGGGAGGAGGGAGAGAGGCAATGGGGAGGAATTGATGAGTAGGAGAGGTGGGGAGAGGGGGCATGAGGCTGGGGAGTGAAGGCTGCCAGGTAACTCAAGGGGGAAGCAGAGAGAGAGAGAGAGAGAGCAGAGGGCATCGAGTGAGATCTGCTCTGTCACCAGGTGCTGTCTGCAGCCAACTGCTCTCAAAGCAGCTGCCCCTGCTGGAACTGGGGCTGATGGAGGGGCAGGGCTGGGAACCCCATCTGGGCCCATCCTGGATCCTTCCTGGGCTGTCGTGGCCCAGAGCTTAGCGAGGAGCCCCCATGGCCTGTGACTTGTGGTTGAGTTGGGGATTTGGGGATCCTTCCTGTGGGGTCTGTGTGCGTGGTGGGTAGGGGTAGGGGAAGCTGCCCTGCTGGCCCGGGTCTGGGAGTATGCTGGAGACAGGCAGGTAATGGCCATCATAATAATGATGATGTTTATGGCAGTGTTGAGCATCATCATCCAAAATGAGGCAGAGGCTGGGCACAGAGGCTCACGCCTATAATCCCAGCGCTTTGGGAGGAGGAAGTGGGAGGATTGCTTGAGGCCAGGCATTTGAGATCAGCCTGGACAATGTAGCAAGACCCTGTCTATACAAAAAAATTAGAAAATGAGGCAGATGCAGCAAAGTTGCCCACCCATGTCCCCCTTTCCTTCTTCCTGTCTAAATGAAGAGTGCCAGTTATGTCCATGCAGCCCAGTGAACACACTCACCTCCCAGACTCCTCTGCGGCCAGAGTGACCCCGTGACCTGCTTCTGGCCAATGAGATGGAGGTGGAAGCTTACCAGGTGGACATTCTATTTGGAAACCAAGAGCTGGGCTGTCTGGAAAGAGCATAGACTGTGGGGTCACACCAGCCTGGGTTTGCTCCCCAGCTCTGCCATTTCCTAGCCGTGGGAACTTCCTGAGTCTCAGTTGTCTCACCTGTGAAATTGGAATAAGTGTGACCTCACAGGTGGATACACCTGAGGGCAGCTGCACCTGACATGGACCCTGGCATGTTTCAGAGTCCTAGTGGGCTTTCTGGGCCATTAAGGGAAAGTATAACCTGTGTTAGATGCATTTGACTGTGGTTTTTTTTCTTTTACTTTTTTTTTGAGATGGAGTCTCATTCTGTTGCCCAGAATGGAGTGCAGTGGCTCGATCTCGGCTCACTACAACCTCTACCTCCCAGGTTCAAGTGATTCTCCTGTCTCAGCCTCCCGAGTAGCCGGAATTATAGGCATGCACCACCACACCCAGCTAATTTTTCTTTTTTTTTTTTGAGACAGAGTCTCACTTTGTCACCCAGGCTGCAGTGCAGTGGCGCGATCTCAGCTCACTGCAAGCTCTGCCTCCTGGGTTCACGCCATTCTCGTGCCTCAGCCTCCCAAGTAGCTGGGACTACAGGCACCCACCACCACGCCCAGCTAATTTTTTGTATTTTTAGTAGAGACAGGGTTTCGCCATGGTGGCCAGGATGGTCTTGATCTCCTGACCTCAGGTGATCGGCCCTCCTTGGCCTCCCAAAGTGTTGGGATTACAGGCGTGAGCCACCACATTCAGCCCTACATTTGACTATGCTTTGAGGATGTTTTAGCATTTGGTCCAATTCAGTTGAGTAGATAACTTTTACTGATACCCGATACTCAGAAAATTGGAGTGACCTCCCAGATGGCACTTCTCAGTCGGGTCATACTGCAACCTGTGCTCTTTGAGGTCAGCAATACTGCATCTGGTTTATCTCCACATCTTCCTGCTTAGCCCAGTGCTTGACAGATAGTGGGCATTTGCACCCGTATTTACAGAGTGAGTGGACTGGTCTGTATCTGTTTAGCAAATGCTTCTCTGTGCCAGGCTCTGTACTGAGCGCTGGAACAAATCATCCCGATAAAAAACTCAGCATCATGATGGATGAGGCTCTGTGCGTTCTCCTCTGGTGGGTATATCCGAATTTAACAGGAAGCAACGTCTTAAGCAAAAGGAACAGAGCAGCCCTAATAAGGGTATGTCAGGGTGCTGCCGGGAGAAGTGTCCCTGCCATGATCCCATGAAAGTGGGTCATTAGAACAAGGCCCCGGCTGGAACATTCTAGCACTGGGATTCCCCACAGAGAAAGCCAAGTGTCCAGGTGTAAATGAAAGGGAAGCCCTGTCTCTTGACTCTAGCAGTGTGTCTCACACCAGCCATACATAAGACTTTGTCTAGTACCCCTTTTGCTGTACCTCCAGCACCCAGAGCTGCTGGGCAGCCTGGAAGTGAGTGAGCGAGTGGATGAGCAGATGACTCAGAGGCCAGCTCACAGTCTTGTGGGTGAGGCAGACAAGAAACGAGCAAGCAGAATGCCTCCAGTGAGCACGACGGCATGTGGAGAGGAACGCCCAGGGCGCCTGCAGGAGGGAGTAGCTACCCATCTGCAGTGGGAGGGAGGAGTGAGGAATGGAAGCCTCCCTGAACTCTGGCCGCAGAATTTTCCAGATTGGCTTCTCCTCTAGTCCTGGCCTTACCGCAACCCCCTACCTTCATATTTCTCTCACCTCGGTTCCCTGAGCATCCTCATCACCCAAATCCTTTCTGAGAGTCTTTTCTGAAGGTGGGGTTTGTTCTAGAGATTCTAGTTCCTTCCGCAGAGACAAGTCCTCTGGTCACCAGTGTCCTGCCCCAACTCCCTAGGTGGGTCATGAGGCCCCTGCATGAGCCAAGCCCTCCGGGAGCCTCAGCACCACCCGTACCATAAGGCATCAGCCTGCTCTGCCCCCCAACTCAGGGCCGTGGTCCGCGCTTCACTAGGAGGACAGGACCAGCTCAGGGATGGCAGCTAGAAGACCAGGGGTTCAGCCCCAAGGCTGGTCCTTCCTGGCTGCGGGTGTGCAGCATCAGCCTTGCGCTTCCTGGCTCTGGGTGGGAAACCCGGGTCCCTCTCTGTGTTGCTGTGAGGATTCGACATGAAGTTGTGTGGGAAAGTGCTTTGTAAACTGCCAAGGGTGGAACAGATGGGAGTGTTACTCTCCGCACTCCTTCCCCGGCGGGTTTGGGGGTTCCCAGCCCGCATGAGTGTTTTGCTGCCTGCACAAGAGCCCCTTGTTGCTCCTGGGTTTGAGCGACACATGGCTTAGCGATGCCTGAGATTCTGTCTATAAGGAGCCCTGTCATTCCTGGGAGAAGGGTGTGGGCGGCTTCTACATGGGCTCGTGAACTCTTTTTTGGTTGTTGTTATTTTATTTATTTATTTATTTATTTATTTATTTATTTATTATTTATTTTTGAGATAGAGTCGTATTCTGCCCAGGCTGGAGTGCAGCGGCAAAGTCTTGGCTCACTGCGGCCTCTGCCTCCAGGGTGCAAGGGATTCTCCTGCCTCAGCCTCCCGAGTAGCTGGAACTACGCGCACACATCACCATGCCCATGCTCTATTTTTAGTAGAGACGGGGTGTCACCATGTTGGCCAGGTTGGTGTCGGACTCCTGACCTCAAGTGATCGGCCTGTCTCAGCCTCCCGAAGTGCTGCGATTACAGGTGTGAGCCACTGCACCCGGCCAGCTCATTAACCCTTAAGGAGGAAACGATGCACAGCCTTCAGGCTGGGGCAAGCAAGGAGAGGGACTGGGAGAGACCGGGTAGCACTGTGCTCTTGCGAAGCCCCCTTATACCCTTAGCCCCCTCAGTCTTCACAGATCCTGCCTCCCCCAGTCCACCCGGGGAAATGGGACCCCTGGGGCCTGGCATTGTGCACAAAAAAATCCAGGGGAATGACCCAGCAGGTTTGATCAAACTACAGGAAGCAACAGTGCCCTTTCCCCGGTTTCTCCCCGGTGGGGAACTGTCCCCTCCTCCCACACATGCAGTGTCTCATGTCTGCTGATGTTTACTCTGCAAATGAGACTGGAAACAAGGGCTTGGGGGAGGAGTCAGCTTGAGGACCCCAGGGCCAGACTCTCTATGCCTCAGTTTCCTCTTCTAGAAAATAAGAACGATCAAAGCGCCTGCTTCATACAGTGGTCGTGCGGATCAAATGAAGAGAGGCTATGCGGAGAGCCTGGCCTATGTGGCCCCTCTGTCCCAGCTGTGGCCTCTCTGCCCAGCCGTGGCTTCTCTGTCCCTATCATAGCCTCTCTGTCCCAACCGTGGCCTCTTTGTCCCAGCTGTGGCCCCTCTGTCCCAGCTGTGGCCTCTCTGCCCAGCCGTGGCTTCTCTGTCCCAACCGTGGCCTCTGTGCCCCTGCCCATGCTGACACGTAGCAGTTCTCCGGCACCTTGCTCTGTCCTGTTACTGGCTTTGGCTGTGCTCTATGCTCTGCCTGGAAAACCCTTCCTCTTTCTTGGGCCAAATCCTACTCATCCTAAGATTTGTATTTTTATTCTTATTTTTTTTTAGAGACAGGGTCTTACTCTCTCCCAGGCTGGAGTTCGGTGACACAATCACTGTTCACTGCAGCCTCAACCTCTTGGGCTCAAGTGATCCTCCTGCCTCAGCCTCCCACAGTACTGGGATGGTTGGGCCTTGGGCTGAGAAGGAGACAGGGAAGGGGCTGTAGGAGCTGTGTGATCCTAGGTGAGCTGTCTGACCTCTCAGATTTGTTCTTCTCATCAACAGAATGGAGATAATGGAATCCACCTCCTGGGACTGTCACGAGAATTAGATGAGGGATTCTGGAAAGAACATGGCCCACGGTTGAGTTCCGGAGAGGCTGCTTCCTCTCTGGGCAACCTTATTCCACCTCTCTGAACTTGAGTTTCCCAATCTGCAGAACAGGGGGAAGGAAAACTGTCTCCTGGGATTGCTGGGATTAAATGAGATCGTGCCTAGAAAGCCCTTGCAGGAAGACCCCTCCAGGGTCACACACCTCTCTCTTTCCCTCCCCTGTTCCTTTCCCTCTCCCCTCCTGGGACAGACTCCAGGGGAGGAAGCGCTGTCTCTAAGTGGGTGAAGACTTGCCCAGACTCTCCCGCCTGACTCCGCCTGGTTTCCACGTTGCCACCCTCTCGCCACCGAATGACCACCCTTGGGGTTGGCCCTTTCACCCCCACTGGAGAATCCAACCGGAGCCGCAGTCACTGACCAGGCACTTCTGAAGACAGGAGGAGCATCGAATGAGAAGATCCAGCCAACAACCCGGTCCCCACGGCAACATGTTGACACTGGTCCTCTCCACCCGAGGCCTCTTCTGGGGCTCCCCACATCTTCAGAAATGGTTCTACTTTTATGCCCCATTTGTCAATGAGGAAGGATTTAGGAATCCGGATAAAAACCCGGGTCAATCTGACTCCAAAACCAGGCTTTTCCATGTCAGAGGGCTGTGTGTGTTGAGGAGGGGTCTATCCACCCCTCCATCCCCTAAGCCTTCAGGAAATAGAGTCCAACACATAACAAGTGCTGAAGTGGTTGTAGATGAGCAAGGGAATGAATGATGGACAAGCAAGTGAATGAATGAATGCACTTGTGGAGGTCTGCTGTCCTCTCTTTCCTGGAAACTCCCTCTCCGTCTTTCCCCCTCCATGCTCTACCCACCATTGCCCCACCCCTCCTCCCCTCTCTGCAGCCACCTTGGGCCCACTTGCAACCTCAGGATGCTTTGATGGAGTTGCCTTGGCAACTGTCAGTTTCCAATTGAAGCAAAAAGTTCCTACCAGGGTTTTCGATGAAGAATGACAGGGGAGAACCAGCGGAGAAGGTTGCCCAGGCAACGGGAACATTTAAGTCAAACTTTGCGGGTCTCAGTGTGGGGAGATTATCCTCAGCAAGGTGCAGAGATTGGCCCCCTTGCCAGGCGGCTCTGCCAACGCAAACTGCATGTTCATGGAGACGGGGGAGGCCCCCGGCCTAACCCCAGCTGGCCAATTGTTTCTGACAATTCTTGATCTGCCATCCCCAGAGTTTTCTGACTCATGACAAGCCCCAGACAGGCCTCGAGCTTGGCAGCGTCTCCAGGTTGACCAGGTGACTCGAGAGGGCGCTTTGTGTCCTCGTTTATGTCTGTGCTGGACCCAGGGGTTGGATTTGCTCTCAGTTACTGCCTCATTTTGCCCCTGTCCTTGTGAACTCATCTGTCCTTTGTCCCCCTGCAGAAGCAGACGAGGGCCCTCAGCATATGATGTCGGTGGCTCTGGCACCGGCTTTGTCAGCAGCAGTTCCTGAGTGGGTAAAAAGGATGAGCCCCTCTCTCTAGAGAGAAGGAAGGCAGGATGAGAGGCGGGGAAGCCCTGAGGCCCGCGGGTGGTAAGGAGAGCAGATGGGATCTGACCTGTCCATAGACAAGGCCGCTTCCAGGGAATCCAGGCCCTTTGGCTTCCACAGGGGACTGAGACTCCCTGGGGCAAGATCCCCTTTCAGGTGCCTGATCCTGCAGGGTGATGGGGTGGGAGGGGCTTAGATGCACCTGGGCCCCCACCTGCCCTGTTCTGTCTCAGCCCCTGGCTTCTGCCCTTTTCTCTTCCCTGTCCTGCTCTCCTCATCCATGTGTAAAAACCAGGCACCCAGAAAACGAGCAGGGCTGAGCCTCAGAGTAGGGTTACACATGGTACCTGCCTTTACCTGCGGGGGGCTTGGGCTTTGCTTGACCTAGGCTTCCAAGACTCTGCCCTCCTCCCTGGCCCTCCAAGAGCCCTCAGCTTCTTCCAGGCCCCAGGCCTTTGCACCTGTGGAACCCCCCACCAGGATCACTCCACCCCTTCCCACCCCCACGCTGGCCTTGACCACACCTCTTTTCCCCACTCTCTTTATTACAGATGTCACACCCTGGAACTGTGTGGTATTTCTGTTGTCCGACCACAGTACGACGTAGGCTCCACGCCACAGGGACTCTGGCTTCCTGGTCGGCCACTTTGTGCCTAGAGCATGGAGCTGGGCGGGTGCCTGGTGGATGTGTGTTGAATAAACAGGTGGGTGGCCGCCTCGCGTTCTTCCATGGTAAAGTGACACTAAGGATCATAGTCACCTCTGGGCTACATGAAATACCATGTGGAAACGCCTGGCAGCGGGCAGGGCAGGGCAGAGCACTTCGCTTTCTGTACTAGCTGTAAAGTGAGAAAGAAGCCCTGGGCACTGGAAGCCTGGCTTTTTGTCGACTCTGCAGCTCCTGGGTGGCTCTGTGTGTGTGTGTGTGTGTGTGTGTGTTCAGTCATCAACTTGACTCCTCCGCTGGGGTCGTGGTGCCAGTGTGTCCAGTTCTTGTGCAAAGAGAACATTTTTAAGCTTGTTCTGCCACTTGCGGAATTTGTCCTCGTTCAGCAATTATTTACGTGCTGTAGAGTTCAGCCCTGAGAGAGAGGGACAGGACCCTGTGTGTCCCGTCTGCCTTGCATGTGGGTCTCACCCGCGGCTTCCTTCATGTCACTCTGGAGCACCTCACCCACTCTGAGAGGAAGGTGCTGCTATCCCCGCTTTGCAGATGAGGAAACTGAGGCTAGGAGGCGTGCAGAGAGCTGCTCAGGGTGAAGCTGAGGGCTGAGGTGCTATCTGTGCAGCTCAGGGGCAGGGGGAGGGTGATGGCCTCTTGCTCTCTGGGGAAGGGGCTCTCACTGGCCGCTTCCTGCGTGCTGGCTTCTGCCTCTCTGTTCCCCGAAGACCTTAGCCTGCCTGTCCATCCTGACATGACATGGGCCTGCCCTCCCTGCAGACACACAGCCTCCTTGGGTCCAGGCACAGACACTGGGCCTCACAGAGCCTGGACCTGAGTGCTGTCACCTGTTTAATGTCACAAGTCTGTGTTTCCAGACAGGACAGCAGAGAGACGGAGGGACAGAGATAGAGAGACAGAGACAACAGTGGGCTGAGCAAGCACGTCAGAGACAGAGAGGGAGATGGAGACAAAAGACAGAGAAGGAGACACTGACAGAGTGAATCAGAGAGAAACGCAGAGACAGAGAGAGACAGAGAGATGAGAGATAGAGACAGAGACAGAGAAAGACAGAGACAGAGGGACAGATACAGAAAGACAGAGATGGGGTAGAGCACCAGAGACAGAGAAGGACAGAGATAGAGACAAATAGAGGCAGAGAGATAAAGAGATGGAGGGATAGATATAGAGAAACAGAGACAGGGCAGAGCATTAGAGACAGAAAGAGACAGGGAGAGAGAGAGAGACAAAAGGCAGACAGAGAAGGAGAGAATGACACAGTAAATCTGAGACAGAGACAGAGACAGACAGAGACAGACAGGGACAAATACAGAGACACAAAAGACAGAGAGAAATAGAAATATATATATATATATAGAGAGAGAGAGAGAGAGCGCACGAGGGAGAGGGAGTGGGTCCTGGGAAAGAGGCAGAATCAGAGGTGGATGCAGAGACAGAGATACTTAGGAAGGGGTGTCTGGAGACTCTGGGGGACAAGTCTCCACCTGGCTGCCACCATTCCCCTCTCCTCTTCCCTCCTCAGCTCTCCCTCCTGTCAGGACAAGCAAAAGCATCAGAGACAGAGACAGAGATAGAGACAAAAGACAGACAGAGATGGAGACACTGACAGAGTGAATGAGAGAGAGACGGCAGCACACGTGAGGTTGGTGCTGGGGAAGGGGTTTCTCCCCTTCCTTCTGCCTCCCTCCTCCTCTCCCCAATGCCTCTCCCTTCACCACCTTCCTGGCTCCCTCTGCTCCCCTTCCAAGCCTGCACGTTCTCCAAGGTTTCACCTTGTCTCCAGGACAGGGTCCTCCTGGAGCTCCTGATGGGTAAATATTTACACCACAAGGGTGTCCTGGGGAATTTCGTCGCCCTCTATTAAACAAACACATGTCATTGAAGAAAAGAGCGTCCGCCGAGCACCTCCCTTCTCCCCTCCCCTCTCTTTTCCTTGGGATGGAGCAGGCGGGGATAGCAGGACCTTTCCAGGGGCTCTGATGGCATGGACAAGCCTGGGCATCAAGGTCTTCATCAGCAAGAGGTTCTTATGACACAGACATGGTACCCCACAATCTGCAGAAGGTGGACACAGTCAGGAGGGCGCCCCCTCCACCCGGCTTTGAGAACAGACAGCGGAGTCCCGTGAGGGAATTTTGGCTTAGCTTCTTCCCCACTGTGTGATTTTGGACACCTTCCTTGACCTCTCTGAGCCTCTGACCTTCTGCAGGACAATGCTGGCTTGCAGAGTTGTTGTAGGGTTTGGAGATCATGGATATACAAAATGTCTCCAACTAGCCTAGCACGTGGTGAACATCTGGCTTCTCGGCCTCTGCATTGAGGACATTTGGGCTGTTGTAGACTGTTCCCTGTGCATGCAAAATGAAGAGAAGCAGCACTGGCCTCTGCCCACTAGCGTCCCTCAGTTGTGACCACCAAACATGTCTCCAGACATTGACAAATGTCCCCGGAGACAAAATTGGCCCTGGTTGAGAACTACTAGAATAATCATAGTTGATAATAATAGATTTTTAATAATAATCTATTATTATCAATAGTAAGAATGATTTTTTTTTTTGAGATGGTCTTGCTCTGCCATCCAGGCTGGAGTGCAGTGGTGCAATCATGGCTCACTGCAGCCTTGACCTCCTGGGTTCAAGTGATCCTCCCACCTCAGTCTCCTGAGTAATTGGGACTACAGGTGTGCACCACCATGCCTGGCTAATTTTTTTTGTGTATATATATATTTTTTTGGTAGAGACAGTTTTACTGTGTTGCCCAGGCTGGTTTCAAACTCCTGGGCTCAAGTGATCCACCACCTTGGCCTCCCAAAGTTCTGGGACTACAGGCATGAGCTACCTATATACCCAGAATAATAATTTTTTTTAAGTCCTTAATGAAGACAGTCTGAGCCCTGGGATGCTGGCAACTTATTTATGAAAACAAGGCCTTTCCCATAAGTGATTAGAAACACAAGGAATGACACTAGGTGTGAATTGAGATTTTTAATCTGCAGAAGAGAGAATGTGGGAAGTCATTAATAATACCTGTCTTCAGAGTGATTGCACCACCTCAGCAGCAATGAGAACCATGGGGCTTACCTTGTCCTCAGCATTCCTCAGCCTTCCTGACAGGGCTGAGAGGTCACGTTGCCGTTTGGCTTTTACAGATGAGGAAATCAAGGCTAACAGTTTAAGTGGCTCATGAAAGGGCTCAGGCCCCAGGTTATTTTGGCAGCTGGTATGGTTTCCTCTGTGTGGGTGTATTAGCTCCTTATCACTGCTTCAACAGTTACACCTAATGGCTCAGACAAAACGAATTTATTATTTTACAATTCTGTAGATGAGAAATCTCACACAGATACAGTTGGGCTAGAATCAAGGTGTCTACAGGGGTGTGGTGCCTCCGGAGCTCTTGAGGAGAATCCATTTTCTTTATTTTATTTTTATGTTTTTTTCTTTTTTCTTTTTTTGTATTTTGAGACAGAGCCTCACTCTGTCATCCAGGCTGGAATATAGTGGCGCTGTCTTGGCTCACTGCAACCTCTGCCTCCTGGGTTCAAGCCATTCTCCTGCTTCAGCCTCCTGAGTAACTGGTTTTACAGGCACACACCACCAGACCTGGCAAACTTTTGTATTTTTTGTAGAGACTGGGTTTTATCATGTTGGTCAGGCTGGTCTCGAACTCCTGACTTCAAGTAATCTGTCTGCCTCAGCCTCCCAAAGTGCTGGGATTACAGGCGTGAGCCACCGCTCCCGGCTATTTTATTTTTTTTGAGACAGGGTCCTACTACATTGCCCAGGCTGGAGTGCAGTGGCATCAACACGGCTCACTGCAGGCTGGACCTCCCAGACTCAAGTGATCCTCTCACCTCAGCCTCTGAAGTAGCTGGGCCCACAGGCATGTGCCACCACGCCAGGCTAATTTTTGTACTTTTTGTAGAGATGGGGTCTCACTATGTTGCCCAGGCTGGTCTCAAACTTCTGAGCTCAAACGATCCTCCTACCTTGGCCTCCCAAAGTGCTGGGATTCTAGGCATGAGCCACCGTGCCCAGCTGAGAATCCATTTTCTTGTCTTTCCAGCTGCCTGCGCTCCTTGAGTTGTGGCCGCCTGCCATCTTCAGAGCCAGCAATGGCCTGTCAAATCCTTCTCACATCACATCACTCTGACCTCTCTGCCTCCCTCTTCCACTTTTAAAAGCCCTTGTGGTTCCACTGGGCCCAGGGGAATCCAGAATACCCTCCCTATTTTAAAGCCAGCTGAGGCCGGGTGCAGTGGCTCAAGCCTGTAATCTCAGCACTTTGGGAGGCTGAGGTGGGTGGATCACGAGGTCAGAGATCAAGACCAGCCTGGCCAACATGGTGAAACCCCGTCTCTACTAGAAATACAAAAAAATTAGCCGGGTGTGGTGGCGGGCACCTGTAGTCCCAGCTACTGGGGAGGCTGAGGCAGGAGAGTAGTGTGCACCCAGGAGGCGGAGCTTGCAGTGAGCCAAGATTGCACCACTGCACTCCAGCCTGGGCCACAGAGCTAGAGTCTGTCTGAAATAAAATAAAACGGAATAAAAATAAAGCCAGCTGATTAGCAACCTGAATTCCCTCTTTCCCTCTTTCCCAAATTTCTCTTTGCTGTGTAACCTAATATATCCAAAGGCTCCCGGGATTAGGACATGGACTTCTTGGGGAGCCAATGAAACAATTGTGGGCCTGTGCAGCTGGGGAGGCTTCTTAGAGGAGGGGCTGACAGATCAGCCCACTTGGAGAGGAGAGTCTGTGAGGGGGGCAAGGACAGATGGGACTATATAGGTGAGATGGAACCAGATGCTCAGGAAGCCTTTTGTGCCTGGCTAGGAATTTCAGGCTTTATTCTTAGAAGTAATAGGGAGTCATAGCAGGTTCTTGAGCAAAGTTAGGACAGAAACGCAAAGCAAGCTTTTTGTGGAAAAAGCACCTTACAGATGGGTCCAGGTTGGAGCGAAGTGGAGGGAGCCTGGAGGTAGGAAAGCCATTTAGGTGAGAGGACTGGGATTAGGGAGAGGTGGGGACAGAGGGAGGGGACAAATGGAGGACCTGGAGGCCTCCTGCTGTCATGGGACAAAGCCAGGACATGGTGGTGACTCAGGCTGGAATCGCCATTCTGCTGCTTCCAGGCTGTGTACATGGGGCTTGCTAAGCTTCAGTTTCTGAGCCTCAGTGTCTTTTTGGAAATAGAAGTAGCGAGGAAGAGAACCCCTTCTGGACAGAAGCAGCCACTCTGTTCTTTTTCCTGCCGCATAACAGCACCCCCTGCTCACGTGGGCACTTGGCATGTTCAGGCAGGTTGATGTCTCCACTCTGCTCCTTCCGCCCAGCATGTCACTGAGTGTGGGTGGGGTGCAGAGATGGGGGTGCAGATGCCGGCGGGGGCAGGCCACAGAAGATGCTCAGATTATTTTGCAGCATTCCAGGAGCCTGACGGGTGCCTGTCACTGTTGCTGTCTCCAGCCCCCAGGAAGGGAAAGGATCTTCCCCATGCATGGGTCTACTTCACTTTAAGCAAGGATGACTACCCCGACTTTCAGGAGTTTAAAAATCCGTGTGAATGAGCCTGGCACAGGGGTCCATTTGCATGCACACTGCAGTTTTCCAAGGACTTCCTTGTTCATTATGTCAGCAGGCCCTCACTGGGTTCCCATTGACTGTCGGCCTCCCAGGGTGCAGAAAATCGGATTCAGTTATACTCAGACTTTTTAGTGAAAGGTCCCCTTGGAGTCGCTCCCAGCCTCATGCAGACAGAGACGAGTATCCTTCCTCACTCAGTGGAGCCCCCAGAAGAGGAGAGGGAGTCCCAGTGGGGTCACACCACCAGGAAGGGACAGGGCAAAGCCCCATGCCCAGGTCTGCACCACACCTGAGGCTGAGCATCTCTCCACACTCCACATCACACCATCTGGGACCTCAGGCTGGGTAGGAGACAGGAGTCCCTGAGGGTCAAACATCTGGAGAGAAAGAAGAGACGGGAAGACCAAGAGGCTCCCCAGACAGAGCTCAGGCACCTGAGCACTGGCCACCCTGGGCAGGGAGTGGGTTCCTTCCCCAGGCCACTCATGCTTTTCTAGACTCAGCCTCAGCCTGCAGGCCCTGGGAGAATTTCCTTTCTGAGTCCCACAACCCATGGTATACGCCCCCCGGTGGGCGGGGAATACCAGTGCCGGTGCTCTGCTTTGGGGGTCTTAAATGTTTCAGTGGTTTGCACATTGCTTCTCCAATCAAACCCCCACCCTCTGAGGAGGGATTATTGCGACCCCAGTTCACAGATGGGGAAACTGAGGTTCAGAGGAAGGTTAAGTGAGGTATTCCATACAAAACTGTGCACAGAGCCACATGCCTCAAACTCCTCTCTCATTTTATCCTCACTGCACCGCCTGTGAGGGAGGAATAATTTATTCCTCATTTTATGGATGAGCAAAGAGGCTCTGAGAGGTTAAGGAAGGCGCCCAAGCTCCTGCAGCTGGTGGGCCGCAGACCTGGGCAGAGTGCTGTCTGACTGCGGGTCTGAGTTCTGTCCTGTGTTTATCTTCCTTTTCATCTCTGTGTTCCTGCAGCGGGCTCTGCCTGAGATCTCTGGCCACCGGGCTTTCTGCTCCTGCTCATTCTAAGGGAACTCCAGTGGGCTCTGCCCATCCTGTGTTGCCGGATCGTTCAGCCGCTACTTTCTTCCCGAGATCATGCCACTGCACTCCAGCCCGGGCGACAGAGAGACTCAGTCTCAAAAAATAATAATGAAATAAATATAAAATGAAATAAAATAGAATGAGGTGAGTTGCGCATTTTGGGAGGCTGAGGTGGGTGGATCACCTGAGGTCAAGAGTTCAAGATCAGCCTGGCCAACATGGTGAAACTCCATTTCTACTCTAAATACAAAAATTAGCTGGGTGTGGTGGTGCACACATGTAATCCTAGTTACTCCGGAGGCCAAGGCACAAGAATCACTTGAACTCGGGAGGCAGAGGTTACAGTGAGCCGAGATTGCACTACTGTACTACAGCCTGGGTGACAGGGTTGGACATGGTGGCACGTGCCTGTAGTCCCAGCTACTCGAGAGGCAGAGGCAGGAGAATCCCTTGCACCCTGGAGGCAGAGGCTGCAGCGAGCCGAGATTATGCCACTGCACTGCAGTCTGGACAACAGAGTATGACTCTGTTAATGAGCTTGCTGGAGATGGTGGCTCATGCTTGTAATCCCAGCATTGTGGGAGGCTCAGGTGGGAAGGTCACCTGAGGTCAGGAGATCGAGACCAGCCTGGCCAACATGGTGAAACCCCGTCTCTACTAAAAATACAAAAATTAGCTAGGTGTGGTGGCGCGCACCTGTCGTCCCAGCTACCTGGGAGGCTGAGGCAGGAGAATCGCTTGAACTCGGGAGGCGGAGGGTGCGGTAAGCTGAGAATGCACCACTGCACTCCAGCCTGGGCAACAGAGTGAGACTCTGTCTTGAAAAGCAACAACAACAACAAAAACAGAGTGAGACTCTATCTCAAAAAAAAAAAAACCAAAACAAAACAAAAATGAGGTTGGTTGCAACTGCGAGTCCTAAGGCTGCAGAAGGTTAGGAAGGAAGGAAGGGAGGATGGGAAGAAGGAGGAAGGAAAGACAAGAAGACTGAGAAACGTCCTTATATGGTGTCTAGCCTTACAGCTGCTCGGGGAAGGAAGGGCATTAGCCTAGACTTTGTATTTTGAAGAGCTGAAAAGGAGAAGTTGGCACACAGGGTGGGTGCTCTGAAGACGCTGTTGTCTGAAAGCCCAGGTGGATGCGGTGGCTTAGACAACAGGATTTCTTGTCTCACAATTCTGGAGTGTAGGAGTCTGAGATCAAGGTGTCGGCAAAGTTGGTTTCTTCTGAGGCCTCTGCTTTGTTTTTTTTTTTTTTTTTTTTTGTTTTTTTTTTTTGAGGCGGAGTCTCGCTCTGTTGCCCGGACTGGAGTGCAGTGGCCGGATCTCAGCTCACTGCAAGCTCCGCCTCCCGGGTTTCCGCCATTCTCCTGCCTCAGCCTCCCGAGTAGCTGGGACTACAGGCGCCCGCCACCTCGCCCGGCTAGTTTTTTTTTTTTTGTATTTTTAGTAGAGACGGGGTTTCACCGTATTAGCCAGGATGGTCTCGATCTCCTGACCTCGTGATCCGCCCGTCTCGGCCTCCCAAAGTGCTGGGATTACAGGCTTGAGCCACCGCGCCCGGCCTGCTTTGTCTTATAGATGTTAGTCTTGTCCCTGTGTCCTCACCTGGTTGTCCCTCTGTGTGTGTCTGTGTCCTAATCTCTTAGGAGGACACCAGGCTTATGGGATTAGGGCCCACCTTAAGGACCTCGTTTTACTTTAATTACCACTTTAAAGACCCCATTTCCCACATAAAGTCCTATTTTCAGGTACTGGGGCTTAGGTCTTCAACAGATGAAATTTTGCAGGACACAATTCAGCCCATAACAGCTGAGGCCAGTGTCACCTCCATTTCCCAGGGATCAGGGAACCCTGGGGTTCTTGTAAGACCCATGGACCCAAAAGGAAAGAACTAAAAAATGCTTCCCTCTCTGTCTTTCTTTTCCTTTTCTTTCTTTCTCCTTCCTTCCTTCCTTTCTTTCTTTTTTTTTTTTTTGAGACGGAGTCTTGCTCTGTCGCCCGGGCTGGAGTGCAGTGGCCAGATCTCAGCTCACTGCAAGCTCCGCCTCCCGGGTTCACACCATTCTCCTGCCTCAGCCTCTGGAGTAGCTGGGACTACAGGCACCCGCCACCTCGGCCGGCTAGTTTTTTGTATTTTTTTTAGTAGAGACGGGGTTTCACCGTGTTAGCCAGGATGGTCTCGATCTCCTGACCTCGTGATCTGCCCGTCTCGGCCTCCCAAAGTGCTGGGATTACAGGCTTGAGCCACCGCACCCGGCCCTTTCTTTCTTTTTCAGACAGGGTCTCTCTCTGTCACCCAGGGGAGAGTGGGTGGTGCCATCACAGCTCACTGCAGCCTCGGCCTCCTGGGCTCAGGTGATCCTCCCACTTCAGCCTCCCATGTAGCTGGGACCACAGGCGCGCACCACCACACCCAGCTAATTTTTGTATTTTTAGTAGAGGTGGGGTTTTGCTATGTTGCTCAGGCTTGTCTCAAACTCCTAGGCTCAAGAGATCCACCCGCCTTGGCCTCCCAAAGTGCTGGGATTACAGGCAAGAGCCAACCGTGCCTGACCTGAAAATGCTTCTATCAAGGACTTCCTGCCAATCTTGGGAGTGGGTTGAGCTGAATTTCATCCCATTTGCTTATTACTATTATTATTATTTTTTGAGATGGAGTCTCGCTGTCTCACCCAGGCTGGAGTGCATTGGTGAGATCTCGGCTCACTGCAGCTTCTACCTCCTGGATTCAAGTGATTCTCCTGCCTCGGCCTCCCAAGTAGCTGGGACTACAGGCATGTGCCACCACACTCGGCTAATTTTTATATTTTTTAGTAGAGATGGGGTTTTGCCATGTTGGCCAGGCTTGTCTCGAACTCTTGACCTCAAGTGATCCTCCGCCTCGGCCTCCCAAAGTGCTGGGATTAGAAGCATGAGCCACTGTACCCGGCCCCATTTGCTTCTGATTATAAACATTTAAATTTACTCTCTGGATAGATCATACATGCAGATGGAACAAAATTCACAAGGCCCAAGGGTATCCAGAGAAGCATCGTCCTCCTTCCCACACTGCCCACTTCGGGCCCTGACCACTGGCTGCTCTCCCCAGAGACCGTCCATGGGACTAGTTCCTTGGGTCTCTTGTAGAGTTCCTGTCTTACCCACATGTAGGTACTTAGATCAGAGTCTCCCAACTCTGGCTGCACGTGAGTGACTTGTTTTCCTAAGACCACCAGAGCGGGCACAAAAGAACCAGCGACTAGGCAAGTGTAGGAGCAAAACTGCAAGTTTATTTTGGTCACCTAAGGTGTGGGGAAGAGGTCTGTCGGCCTCCGGCAAAGAAGGCCAACAGAGTCCCCCGGTGGGGCTCTCGGACGGAGTTCCCACAGTCCCGACATCCCGACAGGAGTGGGGCTGTGAGAAGGCCGCGCGTGGCGTCCCTCCGGAGCGGCTTTTCTAGGAGTGGGAGGGCAATAGGCGGGGCACGGGCGTGTCAGGGGCGTTCCGCAGGTGCAACCAGGTAAATGTTGGTCTCTTCGGATTGACGTCACCTGGCGCATGCCCAGTTGGTCTGCACCTTCCCGGGTCGCCGGCTGCGTTTTCGCGCGCGCGGGAAAAGTTGATGAAGAAGAACCCGGAAGTGCACCATCTTGCCTCCGTTAGTCCAAACATTCCAACCTTTTATTGGTAATAGTGATAAGGGGCGAGTGGGGGAAAGTTGAACTGATGTCCACTGAGTGTTCCCGGTGGGGGCCCTTTTTAGCTGGGAATGAGGAACGAGTGCGCAGAGTAGTTGTTGGCCAGGCAGCAATTAAGGAGTGGAGTTTTTGTGGAGTGGATGGCTTTCCGCTTACTCCTACTACAGAGATATTGGATGGAAGGCTAGGTCCAGAGAAGGACGGCAAAACAGAATAGGTAGCCTCGCTGTTGATTAAAAAATTGATTATCTTACCCGCTACCAGGAGAGTTACCCGCGGCTCTGCGAGGGTGATGGGGGTCCCCGAGTCTCGGCACCTTCAGTTGTAGTTGTCGTCCAGATGTAGGAGCCGGAAGGAGCTCCCAGGATCCTGGGAAAGGGGGTCACGTGGAGACGCGGCACCTGTTCTCAGGGTGGGGCAATCAGACTTCCAGTGTCCTCCCTGCTGGCAAGCAGGGCAGGGGGTTGCTGGTGGACGAGGGTTAGGACATTCACTGGCCCAATGTCCTGATGCCTTGCACTTATAGCAAGGCTGCATTGGGGCTCGGGGACCTTGCGGACACCTGTTAGCATAGTGTCCTGCCTTGCCGCACTTATAGCAGGCTCCTTTCGTAGCCTTGGAGTCTGCGGAGTGTGTGCTCTCTGGCCTGGGGTTATGACTAGGCTGTAAAGCCGCTGCTAGGAGCTGGGCCTTCTGTTTGAGGCGTGCCTGTCGCACTGCCTCAAATCAGTGAGAATCTCCCGGGGAGTTTTAAAAAGTCCTGATATCCAGGCCCCACTCCACATCAATGGAACCAGAGTCTGTGGGGGCAGGCCCAGGCACTGGGCCACGCCAAAGCCTCCTGCCAATTTGGCTGCACCCGAGCTCAGTGAGGAAGAAGGGAGGACAGAGGATGGGCGACCCTACCTGGGTACCAGACTCTCTCCCACACTCTTGTTTGCTTCTCGTAACATCCCTGCCAGACAGCGTGATTGTCACCCCCCATTTCACAGGCAAGGAGGATGAGACTCAGGGGCCACACAGCTGCCAGGTTCCTCCAGCCAGGACTGGGGCACGGAATCTGAGCCCAGGCCAGCTGCTGCTGACGTCTTCCTTCCTCGGGGCCGTGCTGGTGGGAGGATAATAATAAAACCGACCCACAAAGATGTTGTGAGACTGAGATGTGCTAATGGGCTTTGAAAGTCAGCCAAGCGGAGCTCTTACCCACACACAGGCTCATTAAAGTCCTGAGAGGGACGCAGGAAGCAGGTGATTGCCCTATTTGCCTCTCCTTTGATCAAGTCCTCCGTCTGCCTTCAGCTTCTGTTTTGCCTCCCTCTCCTGCCCTCCTCCACTTCTACACCCACCACTTTCTCTGCCTTCCCAGCCCTTTGTTCTGGGCTGTCCTGCCCCCATGACCAACCCCTATTCCCAGTTTCTCCTTCCTTCTGTCTTTATCCTCTGTCAGATCTGGTTCTTTAGTTTGCCACTCTGACCCTGCCTGAGGGGCTCAGGGACTGGCCCATGGATCGTAAGGACCAAAGCCTCCAGCAGAGGATCTGTAGAGGTGATGCTACAAGTTCCCAGCTCTGAGTAGCAGGTGGAGAGAAGGCAAGTGGTCCCCCTGAGGCCCCAGACCCACCCTTTCCAGGGCATCATTTACCCCATCCATCCACCCACCCACCATCCATCCATCCGTCTACCCACCCATCCACCCACCATCCATCCATCCACCCACCCATCCATCTACCCACCCATCCACCCACTATCCATCCATCCATCCATCCATCCACCCACCCATCCACTCACCATCCATCCATCCACCCATCCATCCATCCATCCACCCACCCACCCATCCATCCATCCATCCATCCACCTACCCACCCATCTACCCATCCATCCATCCATCCTTCCATTTGACCACTCAACTATCTATCCACCCACCCATCCACCAGAGTCAGCTGCTCATCCATCCATCTACCTATTCATCCACTCATCCATTCATTCATCTGTCTACCCATTCATCCATCTATTCATCCATCCATCCATCTATCTACCCACTCATCCACCCACTATCCATCCATCCATCCATCCCTCCCTGCATTCACCTGCTCATCCACCCATCCATTCATCCACCTGTTTACCTACTTACCCATCCATCCATCCATTCATTCGTCTATCCTCACCTGTGCTGTGTGCCAGGCCCTGGAGACACAGGCATGAATAAGAGAAACACAGACCTTCTTCTCATCCATCTGGAAGACAACAATTAAATGATTGCTTTAAACAAAATGCTATAGGACAGTGTCCTGCTCTGTGAAGGTAGCCTTTTGTAATATTGCTCTAGGTCAAGAAGAAGACAGACTCTATTTTAGCACACCAAGTTACAAGTGGTAGAACAGCAAGTCTGGCTGTCTTTGGGGAAGTCCACCCTGGGACCAGATCTCGATGTTGGTCTCACCATCTCCCCTTCTCTACCTGCAGGGTCTGTAATCTTCCAGTGCTCTCCTCCCCCAAACCTTTCAACAGCAGAAGAAATAGAGGGACAGACAGAGGACCAAGAAGGGGCTCCAAGAAGAATGCTTGATCATCATTGCAGAAGGCAAGGCCCAGGGTCTAGCTGTGAGGCCCTGTCCATTGGTTGGGATCAAGTTGACAAGCCAAGAGCATCTGCCCCCTGTGTGTGGTGGGAAGCTGTTGCTGAGATCTGGAAGTTGAGTGATTATTATTTTGGATTCTGGCTGTAGGGAGACCATATTGTTTTGTATTTTGTTCCCACCCTCACACAGTAATGATGATGCCAGTCAGGACAACGCTGGTTAACATTTCTGCGGGGGAGGGTTTGCCCTGTTCCAGGTGCAGTTGTGTGTCCTGGATACCTATTACCAATTAGAGGCTTACAGCAGCCTGGTGGGATTGCTGCCAGCATCCCTTAAACAGGTGTGGCCCCTGGAGGCACAGGGCAGTGAAGTAACTTCCTAAACTCATTCAGCTGTGGCAAAACCAAGCAAGGTCCTTGTAGCTGGGGTTACACTGGAGGGTCACACTCTTCCATGGACTGCCTCAACTACTCCACTCTGCAACTCAACTATTAGCAGAATGGTGCCTAGGGTCACAGTGGACCACCAAGGACAGTAACAGGCTCTGAGCACGCTCTTTAGGGAGTGGCATGAGGTAGTGGCAGCCTTCCCTCTTCAGAGGGATAAGAAGATAGTGGCTGAGAGTGGTATCCTGGAGCCAGTCTCCTGGGTTTGAGTCCTAACTCTGCCTTTTACTAGCTCTGTGACTTTGCGCAAGTGACCTACCCTCTCTGTGTGTCATTTTTCTCATCTATAAAATAAGACCACTCATAGTGCCTCCCTCAAGGTTGATGTGAAGATTAATGGGATAATGGCAGTCAGGAGTCTGGCCTCGGTCTTATTTCTGTTATCAGCTGGGGGACTGTGGGCAGGTACTCAGCCTCTCTAGACCCCACTTTCCTCTTACCTGGGATGGAAAGAAGCCCAGCTGGGAGCTCACACGTGACAAAGGCTCAGTGAGGTGAAGAGACCCAAGCCGATGAGAGGGATGTTTGGTTGCAGGGCAAAGGGACCGGGTTCTAGGAGTATTTGGATGCGTGGCTGGGTTGGATGAGGCAATGGACAGTGCACAGGCTGTCCAGGGCAGCCCGCTCCCTGGCTGCCTGGGGTGAATGCCAGGGCCTGCAGCTTTCACAGGGGCCATGGCTGGGGCCAGCATCTGTGCGTTCTGGGGCATGGTCTTGCCGCCTCTTCGAACACCAGCTTCAGGTGTTCAAATTCCTGTGGTGCGGTGTCCTCCCTGTGGTCCTGAGTAGCACTGCAGGGCTGTGGCCGGGAGCCCAGGGCTGGTGTTTGGCCTTCTGGGTCTATGAGCGCCCAGGTAATCAGGGCTCCTCTCGGCCTCATCAGTGTATTAGGTCTTTCTCCTTTTATTTTTATTTATTTATTTATCTGAGACAAGGTCTTGCTCTGTTGCCCAGGCTAGAGTGCAGTGGGACCATCGTAGCTCACTGCAGCCTTGAACTCCTGGGCTCAGGTGATCCTAGGACTACAGGTTCGATTAGCTGGGACTACAGACATGTGCCACCACATCTGGCTAGTTTTTTTGTTTGTTTTTTTGAGACAGAGTCTCACTCTGATGTCCAGGCTGGAGTGTAGTGGCATGATCTCGGCTCACTGCAACCTCTGCCTCCTGGGTTCAAGTGATTCTTCTGCCTCAGCCTCCCAAGTAGCTGGGATTACAGGCACACACCACCATGCCAGGTAAATTTTTGTATTTTTTATAGAGATGAAGTTTCACCATGTTGGCCAGGCTGGTCTCAAACTCCCAACCTCAAGTGATCCACCCACCTCAGCCTCCCAAAGTCATGCCTGGCTAATTTTTAAAAAATCTTTTTTTAGGGGCAAATTCTTGCTATGTTTCCCAGGCTGGTCTCAAACTTCTGGGCTCGTGATCCTCCTGTCTCGGCTTCCGAAAGTGCTGGGATTATGGGCATGAGCCATCTGTTTGGCCGCTCGTTCTTTTAAAATTACTTACTGAAAAAAATTAAAAAATTTTTATGGGAACATAGTAGGTGTATATATTTACTGGGTAGATGAGATACTTTCATACAGGCATAAAACATGTAATAATCACATCAGGGTAAATGGAGTACCATTACCTCAAGCATTTATCCTTTGTGTTACAACCAACCAATTATACTCTTAGTTATTTTGAAATGTACAATTAAATTATTATTGACTATAATTAACCTGTTGTGCTATCAAATACTAGATCTTATTCATTCCTTTTTTTCTGAGACTGGGTCTTGCTCTGTCACCTAGGATGGAGTACAGTGCAGTGATCATGGCTCACTGCAGCCTTGACCTCCTGGGCTCAAGCAGTCCTCCCACCTCAGACCCCCAAGTAGCTGGGACTATAGGTGTGCGCCACCACGCTTGGCTAATTTTGTTTATTTTTTATAGAGACAGGGTCTCACTATGTTTCCCAAGCTGGTGTTGAACTCCTGGGTTCACCCATTCCTCCTGCCTCAGCCTCCCAAAGTGTTGCTATTATAGGTGTGAACCACCATGCCTGACCTTATCCAATATTCTTTCTACGATTTTTTTGTACCCATTAACCATCCCCACTTTCCCCTGCCCCCCAACTACCCTTCCCAGCCTCTGATAACCATCATTCTAGTTTCTATCTCCATGAACTCAATCGTTTTAATTTTTAGCTCCCACAAATAAGTAAGAACATGTGAACTTTGTCTTTCTGTGTCTGGCTTGCTTCACTTAACAGAATGACGTCCAGTTTCATCCATGTTGTTGCAAATGATCTCATTCCTTTTTTTTTTTTTGAGACAGAGTCTTGCTCTGTCACCAGGCTGGAGTGCAGTGGCACGATCTCGGCTCACTGCAACCTCCGACTCCCTGGTTCAAGCGATTCTCCTGCCTCAGCCTCCCGAGTAACTGGGACTACAGGCACGCGCCACCATGCCCAGCTAATTTTTGTATTTTTAGTAGAGATGGGGTTTCACCATGTTGGCCAGGATGGTCTCTATCTCCTGCCCTTGTGTTCCACCTGCCTCCTAAAGTGCTGGGATTACAGGCGTGAGCCACTGTGCCCAGTCTTTTGTCCATTTTAAAATTGGGTTATTAGGATTTTTTCCTATAGGTTGTTTGAGTTCCTTATCTATTCTGATTATTAATCCCTTGTCAGATGGATAGATTGGGAATATTTTCTCCCCTTCCGTGGGCTGTCGCCTTGCTGATTGTTTCCTTTGCCGCGCAGAAACTTTTTAACTTGATGGGATTCCCCGTTTGTCCATTTGTGCTTTGGTTGCCTGTGCTCGTGAGGCATTTTTCAAGAAATCCGCCCAGAACAAGGTCCTGGAGAGTTTCCCCCATCTCCTTCTTTTCAAGTCTTATGCTTATTTACTTATTTATATTTATAAATATGACTTTTAGGTTTTTTGGAGGTGTGATTTGCCTCTTTTCAGTGCACAGTTTTACAAGTTTTGACAAAGTCACTCAAACACTGCCACAATGAAGAGACAAAGCAGTTCCGTCACCCCCTGAAATTCTCTAATCTCAGCCCCTCAGCGTCCCTGGCTTAAGAAGTGAACTTTCACCAGGCGCGGTGGCTCGCGCCTGTAATCCTAGCACTTTGGGAGGCCAAGACGGGTGGATCACGAGGTCAGGAGATCAAGACCATCCTGGCTAACATGGTGAAACCCTGTCTCTACTAAAAATACAAAAAAAAAAATTAGCCGGGCGTGGTGGTGGGCGCCTGTAGTCCCAGCTACTCGCAAGGCTGAGGCAGGAGAATGGTGTGAACCCGGGAGGCGGAGCTTGCAGTGAGCTGAGATCGAGCCACTGCACTCCAGCCTGGGCGACAGAGCGAGACTCCGTCTCAAAAAAAAAAAAAAAAAGAAGTGGACTTTCCTCCCCCTGGCAGAAGGAGGACGGGGTCGGGCTCCATGTCTGGGGGCTGGAGGCAGGGCGGGACTGTGCCATCTGCCTGCTCCTTCCTCCTGGCTGAGAGCACTGGGAGAAGGAGCCTGTAGGCTGAGGACAGACTGTGCTGGGAGCAGGAAGCAAACATCCCAGGCCCTGGAGCAGCTTCTGACCTTTAGAGGCTGCCTTCCTCCTGAACAGCCAATTCTCCCGCTGCCTGCAGGGAATGCCGGGGCCTGCAGTTTTCACGGGAGCCATGGCTTAGGCCAGCATCCATGCAGACATCAGAATGAAACTGCAGAGCCAGGCATGGCCCTGGGGTGCTGGGCAACAATGCGAGCCTCAGGAAACCAGTGTCCTGCCCCACAATGGGCCCTGGAATGGGCCCAGAGAACTCAATTTTTTTTTTTTTTTCATGAGGAAGGCAGGAGATGATAAGACACCTCCTCGTCGCAGTGTGCTTTGATGAGCTCTCCTTGGTTGGTCTGAGACCTCTGTCAGGGGCCTGAACACTGCCAGAGTCATCTTCACGTCTTCAGGGGAAATGTGCTAGTGAATTGGTTGCACCTGCAACAAGCATGTGCTGGACTCTGGGGCCAGAACTCCTTGGGTTCAAATCCTGGGCTTACCACTGAGGCTCTGTGGCTTTGGGAAAATTATTTAGTGTGCCTCAGTTTTCTCATATATAAAATGGCTCTAATAAGACTAATACCTCTCTCAGAGAGTCGTAAGGATTAAATGAAAAAAAGCACTTAAAACATGTACAATGTCCCTTGGTAAGTGTTAGCTGCCAGTCATGTTATTTTGTTTTGTTTTATTTGTTTTGTTTTTGTTTGTGTGTGTGTGTGTGTGTGTGTGTGTGTTTGTTTTTTGAGACAGAGTCTCACTTTGTCGCCTAGGCTGGAGTGCAGTGGCACAATCTCGGCTCACTGCAACCTCTGCCTCCCAGGTTCAAGCGATTCTCTTGCCTCAGCCTCCCGAGTAGCTGGGATTATAGGTGCCTGCCACCACGCCCGGCTAATTTTTTGTATTTTCGGTAGAGATGGGGTTTCAGCATGTTAGCTAGGTTGGTCTCGATCTCCTGACCTCGGGATCCACCCACCTCGGCTTCCCAAAGTGCTGGGATTACAAGCGTGAGCCACTGCGTTCAGCATGTTTTGTTTTATTTTTGAGACAGAGTCTCGCTTTGTCACCCAGGCTGGAGTGCAGTGGCGCAATCTTGGCTCACTGCAACCTCTGCCTCCCAGACTCAAGTGATTCTCCAGCCTCAGCCTCCCGAGTAGCTGGGATTACAGGCGCCCGCCACCACACTGGGCTAATTTTTATATTTTTAGTAGAGATGGGATTTCACCATGTTGGCCAGGCTGGTCTCAAACTCCTGACCTCAGGCGATCCACCCACCTCAACCTCCCAAAGTGCTGGGATTACAGACGTGAGCCACCGTGTGTGGCCCCCATTAATATTATTTTTATTGTTATTATTATTAAGTGGGAAAAAACTCACGTTCTGATTCCAGCTCTGTCACCAACTGGCTGTATGATGCTGGGCAATTCATGTCCCCTCTCCGAGTCTTATGTTCTACGGATACCATTGCTAGACAATTTCAACAATAGAAATAAGAGTGATGTTTATAGAGTTCTCTGCTCTAGCACGGTGCTCTCTCTTTTATATTTTTGTCTTATTTGATTCTCACGAGAAGTCTATATGGTAAGGTTTCATTACCCACATTTTACAGATAAAGAAACTGAGGTTTAGAGAGAATAAGTAACCCCCCAGGGTCACCTATCTACAGCTGGGGGAGATGGAAGTTGAACCCAGATGGGCCTGAATCCAAGGCTCAGAGGTTCAACACCTGCTGTCCGCTGTTCAGGTGAAGTCAGGGGAAGGGACTCAGGGTAGCCAGGTTGGCTGTGTCATCTGCCCGAGGCATGGGTGATAGCACCAGAGGACAGAGCGGGGAGGTCAATGTAAAGGCAGAGGGATGGGCGGGGCCTCTGCCAGCCCTTGACCTCCTGGAGAAGTCAGTGAAGCTGACCTGGGGGCCTCCCCTGGGACGTGTCCCTCATCCTTCCTCTACTCGAGGAGCCCAACAAGATACACGCTTATGCCTGAGGGTCCAGTTGTTAGCGAGACTTCCTTGCATCAGCACCTGTTTTTTAAGCAAGAGAACTGGAGGGGGCCATGCTTAACCCAGAGAAATAAGTCACTAGTGCCATGTCAATCCACCCCCCTTTATTTTTTTTTCAGACAGAGTCTTGCCCAGGCTGGAGTGCAGTGGCATGATCTCGGCTCACTGCAACCTCCACCTCCCGGGTTCAAGCGATTCTTCTCCGTCAGCCTCCCGAGTAGCTGGGACTACAGGCACGTGCCACCACACCCAGCTAATTTTTGTATTTTTAGTAGAGACGGGGTTTTGCCATATTGGTCAGGCTGGTCTCAAACTCCTGACCTTGTGATCCACCTCCCTCGGCCTCCCAAAGTGCTGGTATTACAGGCATGAGCCACTGCGCCCAGCCATCAGTCCCTTCTTAAAAGCACCGTGGAGGCCGGGCACATTGGCTCACGCCTGTAATCCCAGAACTTTGGGAGGCTGAGGTGGGCGGATCACGAGGTCAGGAGTTCGAGACCAGTCTGGCCAACATAGTGAAACCGCGTCTCAACTAAAAATACAAAAAAAAAAAAAAAAGCCAGGTGTGGTGGTGTGCGCCTGTAATCCCAGCTACTTGGGAGGCTGAGGCAGGAGAATTGCATGAACCCGGGAGGCGGAAGTTGCAGTGAGCTGAGATCCGGCCACTGCGCTCCAGCCTGGGCAACAGAGCAAGACTCCACCCCCCCCCAAAAAAAAAAGAAAAAGAAAGAAAAAAAGCACTGTGGCAGCTCCTCATGGCCCCAGGAAGAAGAGCAGAGAGGAGGGGCAAGCGGTTTGCAAACCATCTGGACATTGGTGCCTGGGGAGGAGGCAACAACTCCTGTACTCAGCCCCTCGGCTGTGGAACTAGAAGGGGACACAGCCCCGAGGACAGAGACAAACTGTGGGAGCCTCAGCTTCAGAGTCAACGAAATCTGCGTTTCATCCTGTTGCTGCCACTTCCTGGGTGAGTGACTCTGGGCGAGGGCAGGGCATGTGAGCACTGGGAGAGGTGGTACCTGTGAAGTGTCTGAGCACATAGTAGGTGTTCAGTCTGTTTGAGCTCCCCGCTCTTCCTTCCTTCAGACCATGTCTCACATGCTGAGTTGGAAAAGGTCTGGTTGGACTCTTGGTTCCACTACGTATTATTTATGTGGTATTGCACAAATCCTTAAACTATGCCGTGTCTCTACTGATTTAAGTACACCCAGCACCTAATGATGATCATAAGATACATCATGATTTCAAAGATGTCAAATATCAAAAGATGGTGTATCTCAGCATTGCTAAGCTTTGCTGCCCCAAACTTCACTCCTTTGCTATCCTGAGTGTGTGCTTTTCAGCTTATGGTTTGTTGCCTCATGGTCTCAAAGTGGCTGCCAGGCATCCTGTTCTCTCACCCTCAGCCCCATAAGGAAGATAAAAGAGACTGCCTGGCAGTGGGTAGGTGATAGCCTCCCTTGTGTGGGGAGGACACAAGATCTCTAGAAGTTGCTCAACAGACATATCATTGGCCAGAACTGGGTCACATGACTGCTGCTGTTGCAGAGCAGGCTGGGAAAGGTCTGACAAAGAAGGACAGTCATAAAGGCTTAGAACAATCCTTTTCAGCCCCTGTAGTGGGCACCATGATGTTCTACCCTGAATGGGAGTTCTGCTAGCAGGGACAAAGTGAGTCACCTGTTGAGCAGGCACATCCCAGACTCAGCCACAGATGAGACTTGAAAAACTCAGCCAACTCCGCTTCCCACCAAGGCCTTTGATCTATTTATTTTTCCAGCATCCTTAATAGATGGCCATTCAGCCTCAGCTCAAACCCCTCTAATGGGGGACTCAGAACTTCACAGACAGCCCTCGACCTTTCTAACTGCTGGATTGTTGAAATGCTCTTGCTTAGAGATGGAGCCAAATAGGCCTCTTCCCACCAGTCCTGGCTTTGCCCCTTGGGGTCCCCCAGGTCCAGTCAATTTTCTCTTGCTGGTGGTGCCTGCAGGTTTTGAAGACAGAGCTCACCCACACACCCCCACCCCCACTGCCTTCTCAGTTCCTGAATATCCCAGGCATCATTTTTCTGACATTATTCTTAAAGGCACCAGTCATTTGTCGTGGAGCTTCCTGTATTAGTCTGCTTTCACACTGCTGACAAAAACATACCTGAGACTGGGCAATTTACAAAATAAAGAGAATCAATGGACTTACAGTTCCACAGGACTGGGGAGGCCTCACAATCATGCCAGAAGGCAAGGAGCAAGTCATGTCTTACATGGATGGTAGTAGGCAAAAAGGGAGAGTTTGTGCAGGGGAACTCCTGTTTTTAAAACCATCAGATAGGCCGGGCGCGGTGGCTCAAGCCTGTAATCCCAGCACTTTGGGAGGCCGAGACGGGCGGATCACAAGGTCAGGAGATCAAGACCATCCTGGCGAACACGGTGAAACCCTGTCTCTACTAAAAAAATACAAAAAACTAGCCGGGCGAGGTGGCGGGCGCCTGTACTCCCAGCTACTCGGGAGGCTGAGGCAGGAGAATGGCGTAAATCCGGGAGGCGGAGCTTGCAGTGAGCTGAGATCCGGCCACTGCACTCCAGCCTGGGTGACAGAGCGAGACTCCGTCTCAAAAAAAAATAAAAAATAAAAAAAAAATAAAACCATCAGATCTCATGAGACTTATTCACTATCAAGAGAACAGCATGGGAAAGACTCACCCCCATGATTCAATTACCTCCCACCAGGTTCCTCCCACAAGACGCAGGAATTGTGGGATTTACGATTCAAGATGAGATTTGGGTGGGGACATAGCCAAACTGTATCACTTCAAATTCAGCAAATCATTTCAGCTATTCTTTCCTGAGAGTTCACTTTTGTCAGGCGTTGTCCTCAGTCCTGGGTAGATTACAAGGAACAAAGTAGACCATCCTTGCTCTGAGCCCACTGAAGAACCATTTATACATGTATTTCCTCCTTCAGGAAGCTTTCCCTGATTTCTGGATTGGCCTAGGAACTCCTTTTCTGGCTCCCACAGTCCCCACCCCTCTGTTGTAACACTCGGTGCACTCCTGACTTGACTTTCTCTGTCTCCTATCCTGATTCCCGTGAAGGCAGGGATGCGTGTTGGTAATCAAGGTTGTGCTCAGCACAGAGCTGACAAATGGTGGGTGCTCGGTTCTTTCCTCTTTCCTCTATGAACGGGCAGTTACAGAGGTGGTTCTCAGAAGAACTAGGAGGAAGGGCATTTCTGGAGGTAAGGCTCATGCTCATGGCATTAGCCTCTGCTGGGACTGTCTCCATGCTCAAGCCGTCTCGCTCCCCAGCTCAGAGCTGCAGGATCAGGAGCCTGGTGAGCCTCTGGTCCCCAGAGTATCACAGCACAGGACAAGCAGCTGACTTTGCAGAAACAGGGAATGCTGGCTCAGCCACATACCGACTGGGTGTCCTTGAGCCAGTGACTTAACCTCTCTGAACCTGTTTCCTTATTTGTAAAATGGAAACATGAACAGTGACCTCACGGGGTGGTTGAAGGAGTTAATACCTGCCAACAACCTGGCGCATAGTGGGTGTGCCGCCACCTTTGGTTCTCATTTCACCTAGTGGGGCTGCGGGCGGGGCCCCGCCAGCCTCTGCTCAAGCTGGAGGATGGTGCTGGGTGATGGGGAGGGGCGAGCATCAGGCAGTGTGGAAGACCCGGTGGCTTTGAAGAAGTAGGGCTTGGCATTCCCATGCAGCGAATCCCAGGGGACAGGGAAAAATCTGGGAAGTGACGTGTGCCGAGACCTAGGACAACTGCCCCAGACCAGAAGGTAAGGTCTCCCAGGCCAGCTGGACATGTGCAGATGGATCAGCCTCTCCACTCCTCATAAACCACACACAGGACAGAGATGAAGCCAAGGTCCAGACAGGTCAGGTGACTTGTCTAAGCTCACACAGCAGCTGGTCCCAGACCTCCAGATTCATGGCCCAGTTTTGCATTCTCTCTCTCTCCCTCTGTGTGTGTGTGTGTGTGTGTGTGTGTGTGTGTGTGTGTGTGTGTGTTTTGCTTCCTTCTTACTCAAGAATATCTCCTTAACAGCCTCTCCTTGGAGATGATGAGGACTCGTGCCTCTTCTTTATGCTCCCAGTGACCCACAGCTGCCACCTCTGGTCCTTCCCCAGCTCGTCTAGCGGAAACCTGGAGAGGGTAAAGAGGCTTGTGGGGGCAGATGCTCCAGAAAGGTGCGTCTTTTATTATTCTTTCATTGTGCTACGTCCTCTGTCTTCCAGACCTTTGCTCATATGGTTCCTGCTAAGCCTGCCAAACAGGTTGGGGGCCCTTCCTCCCCACTGTCTCAGAGACTCCAGGAAAGCAGCTACTGGGCTACAGAGGGACAGGCCAGTTACTCATCTGTTGCCCTTGCTCAATTGTAAGCATCCTGAGGGCAAGGCCATTCCTGTCATTGGCACCATCTTAAGAAGGGCTACCCTGTGTTTAGTACCATTTGCAATAGCCCCCGTGTTCAGCACTATTTGCAATATGGTTACTGTGCGCATTTAGCAGCCGAGAGAACAGAGACTCAGGTCATGAGCTAGTTGAGCTGGGAATGAAAACTAAGCCAGCGCCTGGTGCCCAGTGATCACAACAGTTTGGTGTTCTGATGATGTGCCAAAACTGTGTCATCCCGTCTCCCACACAAGGAGCCAGAGGAAGAGAGAGGTCATGTTTCTTGCTTAAGGTCACACAGGTCATAGGTGACAAAGGCAGATTTCAGACCTGGGGCTCGCTGCAGAGTCCACGTCCTGATCCACGACATTCTCCAGCCCTCTCCCTGCTGCCATCCAACAGCGATGCTGAGGGGGCCGTGGACAGGCTGGTGGGGAGAGGGGAGTGGGGTTCTCAACCTTACGGGTCCGAGGCAAGGGAAGTGAGTGAAAGGCTGGGCGGGGCTGAGCCCCAGGGTGGGACAGACCCTCCATCCTGCCCTCGGAGCTCTGGGCAAGTATTTTCCCTCACTTGGTCTCAGCCTGGGCTCCATGAAAGCAAAGGTATTGGGTGAGAAGGGAGGGGAGGAATCTTCCTTTCCACCAGGCCCAGGTCTTATTCTGGACTTTCCTTCTCTTTGAGGTTTTCAAGAACCAGAGTGACAGGGGACTCTGCAAAGAGCACGGAAAGACCACCCCTGCCTGCTCCTGGAGAATCTCCTCTGGTCCTGTGGCCACCTGTGGCCACCATCTGACCTGCAGCCCACCTCTGCCCTGTGACACAGGGGAGTGAAGGAGGGCATGGGCTTGGGAATCAGGAAACCGGGTCTCCAGCCAGCTCTCCCTCCCTGACTGGAGTGGCAGAGCTCAGCGGATGGGGCCGTGGGTTCTGGAGGTGGACAGTCTCACTTTTATTTATTTATTAATTATTATTATTATTATTTGAGACAGAGTCTCGCTCTGTCTTTCAGACTGGAGTGTGGTGGCATGATCTCAGCTCACTGCAACCTCCACCTCCTGGGTTCAAGCAATTCTCCTGTCTCAGCCTTCCAAGTAGCTGGGACTACAGGTGCATGCCACCATGCCTGACTAGTTTTTGTATTTTTAGTAGAGATAGGGTTTCGCCATATTGGTCAGTGTGGTCTCGAACTCCTGATCTCAAGTGATCTGCGTCGGCCTCCCAAAGTGCTGGGATTACAGGCATGAGCCACCGTGCCTGGCCGAGTCTCACTTTTAATCCCAGCTCTGCCACTTGGGCTAGTGGACAAGCGTCAGGAGATGCTGCCTGGAGAGGGCGTGGGCAGAGTCAAGAAGGGGGAGTTACAGTCATCTGAATAAAGACGGAGGGGAGGCCGGGCGTGGTGGCTCAAGCCTGTAATCCCAGCACTTTGGGAGGCTGAGACGGGCGGATCACGAGGTCAGGAGATCGAGACCATCCTGGCGAACACGGTGAAACCCCGTCTCTACTAAAAATACAAAAAACTAGCCGGGCGAGGTGGCGGGTGCCTGTAGTCCCAGCTACTCCGGAGGCTGAGGCAGGAGAATGGCGTGAACCCGGGAGGCGGAGCTTGCAGTGAGCTGAGATCCGGCCACTGCACTCCAGCCTGGGCAACAGAGCCAGACTCCGTCTCAAAAAAAAAAAAAAAAAAAAGATGGAGGGGAAAAGGGACAGTGCAAGGCTGGCAAGGTCAGTGGGAGGTGGGTGGATGGGGTGGCAGGAGCAGGTCCTGCCGGCCTGTGTCCGGACGTCTGACTTTGTCCCATGGGCAGTGGGAGTGACTGCAAGGTTCTATGCAGAGGAGCGGCTGGTCAGATTAGAGTCTAATCCCCACAAACCCCACCCTATGAGCTTGAACAAGGGGTCTACCTTTCTAGGTGGGAACTCCTCCTCTGCGGGATGAGGCACCTGGCCTTGGCAGTCCTTAGCTCCCATCTAGTTCTGGTGCTGGGTTAGGATGCAGAACAAGGCATGGGCTCAGCAGAGCCAGCAGTCCCTTTGGGGGTATCTTGTGGGCATGGGAAGGCCCTGGCTCAAATTGCTCCCAGTGCAATTGGTCCCACAGGGCAAGACGTTTCCCTATAGATGTTTAGATGGCCCGAACCTCACCTTGACATGCCTCCTTTGTTCCCAGCCACACTTTGGTGTCACTGGGCCTGTGTCAGTCCTGCAGCCCCACAGCTCTTTTTGGGGAGGGAAGTCCTCGTGAGGTCCTTGTCGAGTGTGTGGGTGACAGGCCTGGGTTATGTGAAAGAGCTGCAAAGCATGAGGGAAGCGGGGGAAACCGCTGTGCAGGGGGCAAAACCACTGTGCAGAAGGCAAGGGGGAGAGTCTGGGGGTAGAGCCAGGTGGGAACGGGCTGGAGGGAGAAGAGCAGGGAAAGGAAGCAGGAGCAGAGGGGAGGCTGGGGGACTGGTGGGCTTTTTTTTTTTTAACTTCATGAAAATATTCATTTGACTAAAATTACCCTTCTTTTTTTTTTCCCCTTTCAGTAACCATGTTAGTAGTTCTGTGGACACACTTAATTGAAAATAAGAGGCCAGTTGCAGTGGCTCATGCCTGTAATCCCAGCACTTTGGGAGGCCAAGGCAGGCGGATCACCTGAGGTCAGGAGTTCGAGACCAGCCTGGCCAACATGGTGAAACCCCGTGTCTACTAAAAATACAAAAACTACCTGTGCGTAGTGGTGCGTATCTATAATCCCAGCTACTCAGGAGGTTGAGGCGGGAGAATCACTTGAACCCGGGAGGCAGAGGTTGCAGTGAGCCAAGATCGCGTGTCATTGTACTCCAGCCTGGGACAAGAGTGAAATTCCATCTCAAAAAAAAAAAAAAGAAAGAAAAGAGAAAAGCCGTGTATATAACACAAGGACGAAGAACACTGGTCAAAATGCACCCATTTGTGAAGAGTGGGTAAGTTTAGACTCCAGAGAATGGGTCTAAGGAGCTTAAGTTGACAATGGTACATGATTTTGTCAACAGGGTGGAAAGCAGCTGTGTATTTAGTTTTCCACTGGATCACTGCGTCCGCCTCTGCAAACCACCAGGAGATAGGCTCTTCTAAGCCTCCTCAGATTTCAAAATGCACTGACAGTATCACATTATTGCTTATTTGGAGCAAGAGTTGCTTCTTTGGCTCCCCTACTGTGCATTCCACAGGTGACTCAGAAAGATGCATTTTTAAATTTTTGTTGTTATTTGGAGTTTTATTATGGAAATTACCGAACATTCCCAAAGGTAGTGAGAGCAGGATAATAAGCCTCCGTGTGCCCACCATGAGCTCCGATGATGATCGACTCGGGGTGGTCGGTTCCATCTCTTCCCCGCTTCATTTCTATCCCAAGTATGACGTCATTTCTCCCATACATCAGAAGGCATTTGAGCAGAGATGCCTGTCCACCCATTTTCGTTTCCTTGAAACCTTCACATAAGGCTGCTGTGTTCATGAGGCATTCTGTGGGTGGATGGAGGTCAGCCTTGAAGAAGCAGCCGATCTCAGCTGGAGGTTGGTGCTGCCCTGGACATCAGGCCCCCAGAAGCAGGCGAGACCGTGGGAACATGAAATGTTGGGGGGCTCTTGCAGTTCCCCGAGCATGGAAGTGGGATTGGGCAAGAGGGAGGGGCTACTGCACTGTGATGCTATTTAGCCAATGACCTTTAGAATCACAAACCCCTGGACTGTCAGAGAGCTGTTGGGCATCTTAACCATCTCCAGTCCATCCCCTCACTGGACAGAGGAGGAAACTGAGGCCCAGGGAGGGGGGTGCATCTTGCTCAAGGCCATGCATCAAATCAGTCAGAACCCAAGGACCTGGCTGTTTCCTGCCTCGTGTCCAACCAGCGTTTTCAAGTCCCTGCTGCAGTCAATTGATATCAGGGACCCTATGTCCCTCCCAGAGCTTTGCTGAATACCTGGAAGGGGTCAGGGGACACCAGCCCAAGGAAGGAATATACTGGGAACTTGAGGAATGCAGGAGAACTTGGCAGCCCAGCTGAGGGATACTCCAGGAGGGTCTTCCCTCAACAGGTAGATCCTTGTCAAACAAACCCCTCATCCAAAGCCAGTGCTGGCTTCACACGCTGTGTTGTCTTCTCTTCCTCTCACACAAACACACGCTGTGTTGTTCTTTCCTGAACTTCTCCCTCCTTTCTCCCTCCTTTCTCCCTCTTTTTTTTTGTTTTGAGATGGAGTCTCACTGTGTCACCCAGGCTGCAGTGCAGTGGTGTGATCTTGGCTCACTGCAACCTCTGCCTCCCGGGTTCAAGTAATTCTCCTGCCTCAGCCTCCTGAGTAGCTAGGATTATAGGCAACTGCCACCAAGTCTGCCTAATTTTTGTATTTTTAGTAGAGACGGGATTTCACCACGTTGGTCAGGCTGGTCTCGAACTCCTGACCTCAGGTGATCCACCTGCCTTAGCTTCCCAAAGTACTGGGATTACAGGTGTTAGCCACTGCAGGCAGCCACTCTCTTCCTTCTTTTATCAGCCCACACTCATCTTTCCCCCAGCTGCCCTGCCCCCACCCCCCCCACCCCCACCTTTCTCTTCCCACTTCCCTCCTTCCCCTCTCATAAATTCTCCCTCTGGGCTTTTTGCCAAGGGGCTGAATAAACAGGAAGGAAGGGGCAAATAAATCACCAAGTGGGGAGACAGGCTCTGGGAAGGCTTCTGACTCTGGAGACTGTCACAGAAGAGCTGGCTGGCCTCTGCCTTGGGAGTTGCAGCCAGGCCCGGCAAGGCTGTGTGGAAGGGGTGATAGGAGCAGTGATATGGAGTCAGCAGCAGGCTGGTGCTCAGGCAGGTTGTCATCAACGCTGCGACCCTCAGAGTGAGGCTGAGGAGAAGCCCCGGCGGGGAGTCTAAAGCCCTGGCCACCAGTTGGGTTCTGCTGTGTGACTGCGCAAATCTCACCCCCTCTCTGAACCTCCATCTCCCCATCTATAACAGGAGGGACCTGAATTAGATCGCTGGGAGTGGTCCTTGTGGCCCTGATGTTGTAGGAGTCTGAGGATTGATCTTTTATACAACTTAGGGGCCTCTGGAGGGAGGGTCTTGCTGAGCTGCTCTGATAGTGGGGACCACGCAGACTCCCGGCTTTCCCACTCTAGATGGCCTTGGCCAGAGCCCCCAGCTACCCTTGAGGTGGGACATCCTGGGGGTGAATGAGGGTAGAAAAAGGCAGCCCCAGTTGGAGGCTCGTGGCTCAGAGCTAAGGCCTCCACCCCACAGCCTCTGCTGGCTCCCCAGGTGAGCTGGGATGCCAATGATCAGAGGCTGGAAACAAGAAGTTTTGGCTTTTAGCTGGCAGCAGCTGCCAACATCATCTCTCCTTCAAATGACAAGCTGGGGACTTTGGGAAAACAGCCACAATAAGTGTATTAGGAGGGAAAGGAGGGGGAGAGGAAGGAAAGAGAGCAGAGAAGATGGTGAGGTCTGGATCCTGGGGGTACAGCGTGTGTGTGCTCGTGTGCTTCTGTGATCCTCAGTATCTCAGTGTTTCTGTGACTGTGTGTACACGCACGCTGTGTCTCTGTGGTTCAATCTGTGTGTGTCCCCGGGGAGACAGTGTGCGTCTCTGTTTTTTTTGTTTTGTTTTGTTTTGAGATGGAGTCTTGCTCTTTCACCCAGGCTGGATGGAGTGCAGTGGTGTGATCTCGGCTCACTGCAACCCTCGCCTCCCGGGTTCAAGCAATTCTCCTGCCTCAGCCTCCTAAGTAGCTGGGATTACAGGCGCATGCCACCAAGTCCTGGCTAGTTTTTGTATTTTTTAGTAGAGACTGGGTTTTGCCATGTTGGCAGGCTAGTCTCGAACTCCTGACCTCAGGTGATCCGCCCTCCTTGGCCTCCCAAAGTGTGGAGATGACAGGCATGGGCCACTGCACCTGGCCTAGTGTGAGTCTTCGTTTACGGTGATGGGTGGCAGCGCAATGCCTTTAAAATGTTTCCTCCAAGGTAGCAAAGAAAGTCCCTGTGACCATCCAAAGCCTGGGTGAGCTCAGTGGCTGAGCACTGGTCTGGATATTAGGAGACTTGGGTTCCAGCTTTGGATCTGCTACAGGCTCACTTGGCAGCCTTCGGCAAGCCACTGCCTTTCCTTGACTTGAGGAGCCTCAGTGGCAAATAGCAACACAGCCAACTCTTTTTCTTTCTGAGAGAAAAAAAGCTTTAGGCTTTATTAAGCAGAGTGACAGTACAAAGCTTCCACAGCGTGGAAAGGGTCCCAAGCGGGCAGCCAGTGTTAGATTTTTTGATCACCTTTTAAACTCTTTAAGGCGGGAAATATGTGTGGCGGGAAGATGTTACCAGAACGAGAAACAAAGACAATTAATATGTCTCAGATCTTGAGGAAAACCAGAATTGTGACTTCAGTTTGATCTACTTATAACCTTGCAGTGGCATGGCAAAGGAGACAGAATCTCACAGAATTTTACAAATTGGCAACACAGCCAACCCTTATAGAGCATTTGCTGTGTGCCAGGCCCTGTCCTAAGCACATCGCAGATCAGAGTTATCTAACCCTGGAAGGTTAGCTCCATTTTACAGACGTGGAAACTGAGGCCCGTGCCTAAGATGCCGTATCTAGTAAGTGGCGGAACTGAGATTCCAACCCAGGCAGCCTGGCTTGGAGTTTGAGCTCTTCATCAAAACGCTGCCCAGCAATCCTGCCGGAGGGTCTTAAGCGCGGAGTGGGGGTGTGGGGGCTGGCATTTAGATTCTGAGAGGTGCTGATGCAGCTCTGTGGACCCTACTGCCTGCCCCGACGGAGAACTGTGGCTCTGCTCAGCCACAGTGACTGGCTGGGGTATGGCTCGGATTCCCTGGGTGTTGGCCAGGCCCGAGTTGATCTCCGAGGGCTCTTGGTGTTCCAGGAAGCTATGGCTTGGTGTCTGAAACACAGTCTGGAGCAATAAATGTCACAGGAGGAAGGATGTGACCGGGCTGCACAAGGAAGAGACAAAGACACTATGAGCCAAATCTCTCTTTCTCTTGGGACCCCAAGAGCTGATTCACCTGGAACATCCTGGAGTCATCAGACACGCCATGCTCTGATGGCAGAGGCTGCCTGCTGCCGTCCAAGACACAGAGCTTATGGGAGGTGGTGGAGTCCCTGCTCCCTGCAAAGCCTGAGGGCTGGCAGAGATGTGATGGTGTTTCAACGTTGCTTTCCAAGATAAGGAACACGTTCTTTTTCTGTCCTCCCTTCTTTTGTCCTTGGACAGCCTGACTGCGTCAAAGAAGGAGGAGGTGGAGGAGCCAGGGGGCAGCTGGGGTAGGAAGTCCAGCTTGGTGACATTAATGGGAGGACAGAATTGCCTGGCTCTTCAGTTTTTGGACACAGGCACAGTTATGAAATTTTGAGCAACCCCAGGCCTGAGGCTGGTTCCTGGTGGCCCTGGCCCACCCCTGCCTGCTGTGTGAGGTCTGAGAGGTGCGTGAGGCCACTTTCCATAAATGGTACCCAGCGCAGTGCCTGGAAGGTCTTCCTGGATGTCGACTGCAGGAGGAGAAGAGAGTCCACCGGTCACAGTGAGGGTGTTGAGCTGGAGACGAATTACACTCAATCTCATCCTGGGAGGAGACTGTGGTTTGGAGGGGGGAACAGCAAAAATGCAGAGGCTTAAACAGAGGTGAAAGCAGAGGGAGGCAGGAGAGGCCGGGGAGGATTCAGGAAGCCTGTTTCCCACGTGGGAGGCGGAGGGATTTTCTTAAAACAGAAATCAGACCGTGCCACTTCCTGGTAGCGTTGCCCTAAAATAGATTCCATACTCTGTCCTGCTGTGCCATCTGGCTCTGCCTTCTCTCCACCTCCTCTAATGTCATTGTCTCCTCCCTGCTGTCCACTGTCCCGCCACACGGATTTCTTCCAGTTCCTCGAACACGCTAAGCCATGTCCACCCTTGGGGCTTGGCCCAGCTCATTCCTACTTCCTGGACATCGCCCAGCCCTGCACTTTACACTCATTCAGGTCCCTGCTTAAATGTCACCTCCTCAGAGCGGGCTTCCTATCCTACTTTGTCTCTCTCCCACTAGATTATCACCTAAAACTGAGCAGGGGCCATATAGGTCTATAAATATCTGTTGTTAGCAAACATTTATTGAATGACTGTATGAAGGAGATAATGGCTTACCTGGCTTTGGAAGTTTGGGGCTGCTCTACCCAAAGGAGTCATTCTCTATTTCAGCACCCCATCATTTATTTTATTTTATTTTATTTTATTTATTTAAGTCGGAGCCTTGCTCTGTCACCCAGGCTGGAGTGCAGTGGAGTGATCTCAGCTCACTGCAACCTCTGCATCCCAGGTTCAAGTGATTCTCCTTCCTCAGCCTCCTGAGTAGCTAGGATTACAGGTGCCCGCCACCACAAGTGGCTGATTTGGTATCTTTGGTAGACAGGGTTTCACCATATTGGCCAGGCTGGTCTCCAACTCCTGACTTCAGGTGATCCACCCACCTGGGCCTCCCAAAGTGCTGGGATTATAGGCATGAGCCATCACGCCCAGCCAGCACCCCACTGTTTAATGTGTATGTATGAAGCTCATCGCAATTTGTAATCAATTTATTTATTATTCTTGTCTCTCTCCCACTAGATTGTCACCTAAAACTGAGCAGAGGCCATATGGGTGCTCTATAAATATTTGTTTTTAGTCAGCAAACATTTATTGAATGACTGTATGAAGGAGATAATGACTTACCTGGTTTTGGAATTTTGAGTAGAAACAGGGAAAGCAAAGAAGGATGTGCTTAGCTGTAATATCCAAAAACTCAACTATCAGTAGCTAACCTTCTAAGGATATCTATTGTTGACTCAGGAAAATGTCCGGATCTAAGTTGTCCTCATGTTGATTCTGCAGCTTAACAATGTCGTTGGCCTCCCTGCTGCTTTCAATCTTTGCACACTGGCACCCTCAGCATGTTGGCATTTATCCTCATGCTTCGCACCTCATGGTCACAAGATGGCTGCCATAGCTCCAGGCATCACGTCCTCATACAACTGTGTCCAAAATAGGAAGAGAGTGGCCAAGCATGGTGGCTCATGCCTGTAATCCCAGCACTTTGGGAGGCCAAGGTGGGCAGATAGCTTTGAGCTCAGGAGTTCAAGACCAGCTTGGGAAACATGGTGAAACTCTGTCTCTATAATAATACAAAACTTAGCCAGGTGTTGGTGGCTGGTACCTGTAGTTCCAGCTACTTGGGAGACTGAGGCTGGAGAATCACTTGAACCCTGGGAGTGAGGGTTGCAGTGAGCCAAGATCATGCCACTGCGTGACAAAGTGAGACCCTGTCTCAAAAAGAAAACAAACAAACAAAAACACAGAAAAACAAAATAGGATGAGAGGAAAGGGAGCAAAGGAACCTTCTCTTCGTGTGCTTTTCTCTTTCATCAGAGGTGAAAATCTTTCCCTGGAAACACGCTGCCACTCCTCATAGCCTCCAGAGATTCTTCTTTATGTTATTATCACTCTGAACTGGCCCACTCAAGACCAATGAGTGAAAAGGGCTAGAAGCTGCCATGATCACCTTAGGCCAATTGGAATGCGCCTCCCACGTTTTGTGCAATTCAACCCAGGAAGGCGATTAGTGGGGAAGAGGGCAGACAATGCCGAGCGTTCCCCACTGTCTCTTGGGGGCCTCCCACTGTCCTGTGGCATAGGCAGGGCTAGTTTTCTTGGTGTCTGTGGCTTCCCCTCTGCTCCTCCCACCTCCAGTCATTTGAGAGTGAAAGGCTCAGAGAAACTAAGAAACGTGCTCAAGGTCATACAGAAAACTAGAAGGGAATAGAACTTAGCCCCTCATTAATCACTACCCTCACCCCAGAACCTGGGGTGCCCCTGGGCATGCAGTCTTGCCCCCACTCCCATCCCTTTTCACCTTTCCATGCTGTTGCTTATTTAACTGGTGTCTCTCCCACAAGACTGTAAGCTCCCTAAGCATAGGGACTTTGCATCTGCCCATGGTCTTTCCCCAGTACCTAGAACAGAGCCTGGCTCTGAGGAAGGAAGGAAGGGAGGAAAGAAGGGAGGGAGGGACAGAGGGAGAAAGGAAGGAAGGGAGGGAGGGAGGGAGGGGAGAGGATGGAGAGAGGGAGGGAGGAAGGGAGGGAGGGAGAGAGGAAGAAGGAAAAAGGAAAGAGGGAGGAAGGGAGGGAGAGAGAGAGGAAGGAAGGAAAGAAGGGAGGGAGGGAGGGTGGGGAGGGGAGGGAAAGAGGAAGGGAGGAAGAAAGAAAAAAGGAGGGAAGAAAGAGGGAGGAAGGAAGGAGGGGAGGAAGGGAGGGAGGGAGAGAGGAAGGAAGGAAGGGAGGAAAGAAGGCAAGGAGGGAAAGAGGAAGGAAGGAAAGGAGGAAAGGAGGGAGGGAGGGAGAGAGGAAGGAAGGAAGGGAGGAAAGGAGGGAGGGAGAGAGGAAGCAAGGAAGGGAGGAAAGGAGGGAGGGAGGGAGGGAGAAAGGGAGAGAGGAAGGAAGGAAGGAAGGATTCTTAAGTGTATGTAATCCAGGTCTTCCGTACCCATGGTTTAGTAGCCCTGTCAGCAAGCACTTGGGTGGAGTCCTGCAGCCCTTAGCTGGTGCAGGTGGATAGCACTGCTGATAAGTTTTACTGATGTGACGCTGCCTTGAGGAAGGGAGTGAGTGAATATGGGGAGCACAGCCAATCCCCACGATGGGTACAGAGGAATTGGTTGTCTTGTGAGACAGTAAACTCTGCTTTCAGAGGTGATAGGCATCTCTTGGGAGTCTTCTAGAGGAGATGCTTGCCATGAGAAGTTAGAATTGAAGACCACTGGAAGACTGATTTTGAGATACGTTGGCTTAAGAGCGCAGTAACAGCATTCGCAGAATTCTCACAACTGCCGTACTTTGACTTTACAGTAGGGGGAAGTGAAACACAGAGAAGGTAAGTAATTTGCCCAAGGTCACACAGCTCATCTGCAGCAAAGACAAGATTGAATCCAGGCATTGAAGTACCCTGCTAACCTTTATTTTTTATTTTTTTATTTTTTTATTTTTTTGAGATGGAGTCTCGCTCTTGTCATCCAGGCCGGAGTGCAATGGGGCGATCTCAGCTCACTGCAACCTGCGCCTCCTGGGTTCAAGCAATTCTGCCTCAGTCTCCCAAGTAGCTGAGATTACAGGTGCCCGCCACCACGCCCGATTAATTTTTGTGTTTTTAGTAGAGATGGTGTTTTGCCAGGTTGGGCAGGCTGGTCTCGAACTCCTGAACTCAAGTGATCTGCCCATCTTGGCCTCCCAAAGTGCTGGGATTACAGGCATGAGCCACCGTGCCTGGCCCCACTCACCTTTCTTAACCCTTAGACCACACTGCCTCTTCACATCCCTTAGAGATTCAAGGCTCTGTGATTTGAAGAATTGTGACTTGCCCCACTGTCAGATGTATTTCTCTAAGAATCTATGACTCAGAGCCAACTCTGGGCTTCTAAGATACTCAGATTCTCTGCGATTATGACAGCCCATGATGCTGCCCTGAGTTTTGGAGCGCCAGCAAAGTCCTTCTTCTGATCTACCTTTAGACTTGCTTTACTTATAATCTATCCGCTTCTTTGGAGGTCTTTGTTCCCTTGGCCCTGACCCTCTGCCTACAAGCCCAGCCACCCATCCTGGAACTGGTTGCTGGCAGCTGATCAAGTTTCATAACAATGTCATGGTGGGGATGTCGGCATCATGGAGGTTCCGACCAGACTCCAACCAGCACTGCCCCACGGGGAGCAGGCCCGGCAGTGACTGATGTGGGGTTGCTGCTCTATGGGTAACAAAATGGATGGGAGGAGAGAGAGTCCCAGAGTAAACAGGGAGGGCTGGGAGATGGCAGGAGCGGCCAGCACGCTGCCCGTCTCATTCCTGGCCTTCATCTCCCTGCGCCCAATGGGAGTTCTAGAGCCTTGAAGCAACTGTGGGTTACTAGTGAGAAGCTGCTCCCAGGCCTCCCAGGGAGCAGATGGAAGAGAATAGATGCTAATTGGGAATTTTCTACATGCCAGTGCAGGGCTAGGTCCTTCACAGGCACTGGTCCTCTTAATCCCCCCTCCCGTTTCAAGGGCAGCTGTGTCCCACTGCCAGACCCGAAACAGCCTTGGCTTGCATAGGAGGCCAGTTCCCCCCACCTGCCTTCCAAAGGCATCAGCCTCTGGTTCCTGCATCATCCACCTCTCCTCCTTCATGAGATCGTTCCCATGAGCGCAGAGAGGAGATCCGACCTCCCCCAACTGGAGAGAGACACACAAAGAGACAGAGAGGCAGAGATGGACAGAGAGCTAGAGAGAGACCTCATGGTTCTCCAAAGACTGCCCAATTTTTCAGCAGACCTGCTCAGCAGCTCAGTGACCCCCTTTCTTTTTTGTTTGTTTGTTTTTTGAGACAGTTTTGCTCTTGTTGCCCAGGCTGGAGTGCAGTGGCGTGACCTCGGCTCACTGCAACCTCTGCCTCCCGGGTTCAAGCGATTCTCCTGCTTCAGCCTCCCAAGTAGCTGGGATCACAGGCATGCACTACCACACCCGGCTAATTTTGTATTTTTAGTAGAGACGGGGTTTCTCCATGTTGGTTAGGCTGGTCTTGAACTCCCGACCTCAGGTGATCCACCCGCCTCGGCCTCCCAAAGTGCTGGAATTACAGGTGTGAGCCACCGTGTCCAGCCAAACGACCCCATTTCTTTCCCTCCTCTTCCTTCTCCAACCCATATCTGTCTGGCTAATGTTTGACGGAGTCACTGGCCACCTTCCTGTTGCTGAATTCTAGCAGAGCTGTTGAGGCAGCACCACACAGATGATCCCTCCTTCCGTCCTCAGACCCTGAACCCTGACTTGGTGGCACTCCTGTCCCCTGGTTTTCTTCCTGCTGTGCGGGTCACTCCCCAGTCTCTCCAGGGCCACCGCTTCTGGCCGCTCTGAGAGTTGACATTTCAGTGGTACAAACCCAGTCCCCTTCTCCTTTGCCTTCTCCCCTCTTTACCTCCACACTCTCTTCCTTGGTGATGTCATGCCTTTAAATCCATGTCTGAGCTGATGCTCCCCACATTCCTAGCGCTAGCCCTCCTGGCTTCCAGTTGCCTCCTTGATACCCCTCCCCAGATGTCCCACAGGCACCTCAAACCCATTGTGTGCACCCCAAGACTCTCGCTCTCCCAGTGAATCCACGTGTGTGCCAACCAGAGCCTCTAAACTTGGCAGGAATATGCCTGTCATCCTCAAGTCTCCTCAAGGAGACTCTTTTTCAAGCGTCTATCAAGACTATTGAAACTAATAGTAAAAAGGTAATTAAACTCATCCACAAACTCGCAGGGACCTGATGATATTATTCGTCTCAACTAATGAAGGCTTGAAGTGAACCAGGAGTCCACAAAATCCCTTAAAATTATAAAACATTCTAAAACTGAACTAGAGGATGTACTTAACTATACCACTCATAGAGTCATTCATTCGTTCAGTAACCATTGGGTTCCTGCTGTGTGCCAAGAAGGGGGTCAGGGATAAGTTGGTGAACATAGCTGGCCCAGTGCCTGCCCCTATGGGGGCTTTGCCAGGCAGGAGACAGACAATAACAATCCAGATGGACATATATAAAGCTCCCACTGCCGGGCGTAGTGGCTCACGCCTGTAATCCCAGCAGTTTGGGAGACCAAGGCAGGCAGATCAGGAGGTCAGAAGATTGAGACTACTTGGCTAACACGGTGAAACCTCATCTCTACTAAAAATACAAAAAGTTAGCCAGGTGTGGTGGCACGTGCCTGTAGTCCTAGCTACTTGGGAAGCTGAGGCAGGAGAATCACTTGAACCCGGGAGGCAGAGGTTACAGTGAGCCGAGATCATACCACTGCACTCCTGCCTGGACGACAGAGCAAGACTCCATCTAAACAAACAAACAAACAAACAACAACAACAGCAAAACCCAAAAACTCCCACTAAGGGCTGTGCACTTTTCTAGGTGCTTTACGGTATAAGCCCATTTAACTCTCACAGCAGTGCCTCAAGTGGGTACGTCTATCGACCCATTTTACAGATAAGGAAACTGCAGCATGGAGAAAGGATATCACGGAACTGAGGCCACACAACTCCTGCCAGGCAAAACCTCTGTAATCCAGGCCGTCTGACTGCAAAGGCCATGCTCTTGGCTGAGCTCTGTCAAGATGCCAACAATGAGATAAATAAAATGTGCAATTGCAAACTGCGATAAGTGCTACGGAAAAAATCTTGGAGTGCTGGAGGAGCAGAGAGGAGGTTCAACGTAGTCCAAAAAGCTAGGGAGGACATCTCTGAGGAAGTGTTTTTTTTTTTTTTTTTTTATCGAGACGGAGTCTCGCTCTGTCACCCAGGCTGGAGTGCCGTGGCTGGATCTCAGCTCACTGCAAGCTCCGCCTCCCGGGTTTACGCCATTCTCCTGCCTCAGCCTCCCAAGTAGCTGGGACTACAGGCGCCCACCACCTCACCCTGCTAGTTTTTGTATTTTTTTAGTAGAGACGGGGTTTCACTGTGTTCGCCAGGATGGTCTCGATCTCCTGACCTCGTGATCCACCTGTCTCGGCCTCCCAAAGTGCTGGGATTACAGGCTTGAGCCATTGCGCCCGGCCGGAAGTGATATTTCAGTGAAGACTCAGGATGAGTAGACATAACCCAGGCAAAGAGTTGAGACAAGGGCATCCTAGGAAAAAGAAAGAGGCTGTACAAAGGCCCTGAGGCAGGAAAGTTCAGCACAGAGAGGTCCCTCCTAGCAGTCTAGCAAAAATAAAATGAGGGGCCGGACGCAGTGGCTCACACCTGAAATTTCAGCACTGTCAGAGGCTGAAGTGGGCGGATCACTTGAGGTCAGGTGTTCGACACCTGCCTGGCCAACATGGTGAAACCCCTACTCTACTAAAAATACAAAAGATTAGCCAGATGTGGTGGTGGGCTCCTGTAATCCCAGCTACTCAGGAGGCTGAGGCATGAGAATCGCTTGAACCCGGGAGGCGGAGGTTGCATTGAACTGAGATCGCACCACTGCAGCCTGAGTGACAGGGTAAGACACTGGCTCAAAAATAAAATAAAATAAGGAATATGTGCATGGTGGAAAGTAAAGGACATTGGGCGAGGACAGAAGGGTTGATGCCTGGGGGACACAGACAGCTGCTGGCGGGATGGGATTTAGGAGGCCCCTTGAGCCTCTGCCGGCCTCATCATCTCTTCTTCACATTGTGTCATGCGTCCTGAGAGTTCCCCATTACTGCTCTGTCCTCGAGGTTGTGAAAAGCAATTTGTGATGTCCAGTCTCCTGAGGAAAGTCCCACACCTGTGGGAGGTATAAAGCCTGGTTTCCTCTGTGGAAGCTGCTGCTTCGTCACAAGGGAGCCCTGGCTCTGCTCAGTCACCCTGCCTAGCACTGCAGCTCCAGGAGGAGGACCGAGTTGGATTCTTGCTCTCCAGGGGCCCACTGTAAGGGAGAAGCAGACAAGCCAGCGACTGCTGCATGGTGGACCTGGACTGTGGTGCAGACATGGCTGCTTGGTGTTTCCAAATTGGGAGTGACCAGCCCCATAGAGAAACGTGGTGGGTGGGGAAAGCTTCCCGGCGGAGGTGATATTTGAACAGGCTCACCAGGAGCAGAGAAAGGCAGTCCAGGAAGAAGGAGAGAGGAAAGAGAGGAGGGTGAGGGTGACCTGAATCCTTCAGGGACCTGACTCAGCCTCAGGCAGAGGTCTGGGAGGTGGGCTTCTCCCACCTCACAGGAGAAGGCTAGGATCGTCATTTCCATTTAACAGATGGGGAAACAGAGCCTCAGAGAGAGGTTAACTAGTTTTCCCAAGGGCGCCTGAGTGGCAGAGCCTGTGACTCCAGAGGTAGGACTCAGATCCCCCAAGCTACATTGTACCCCAAGTCATTGCCAGTACCCCTGAGAGCTGCACAGGCTTTGACAGGCAGGGAACGAGCACTGACTGCACTGGGGAGTGGAAACGTTCTGGTCCCAACATAGCCACTGGCTCTGCAGGGCTCACGTCCCTCTTAAGGGCTCATGTCCATCTGTCTGTCATCTGCAAACAGACTCCTGCCTTTTCTCCACCACTGGCTGCTGTGAGGCACTGAGGAGTGTCACAGGCAACGTCTCCTTTGGGCTGGAACCCCTAGCAGTATCTGGAAGGGCAAGTGATGCCAGACAAGGCCAGCTGGAGGAGCTTGGAAGGAGGTGGGGCGGGGCTCTGAGAAGCATCGATCAAGGCTGTCCTCCCTCCCTGCCTCCATCTCCACCCTCCACCACCAGGCCAGTGTAATCAGGGCTATCCATCACCCTCCCTACGGGCTGGGTGCCTGCTGGCGGCAGTACCACTGCCAACTCGTCCATATTTCATCAGCCTGTGAGAGAGAAGGGAGGGGGCAGAGCAGGGAAGACCGAGCCAAAGGGAACTGGCCCGTCAACCACCGTGGCCACCCACCAGCCAGTCCCTCAACACAGGCTCTGTCAGCTGGTCCAGGCCACAACCAGGCATCCTGTTGGGAGGCTCTAGGGTGTGGGTCAGGCAGATGAGGTGCTGTGGAACTAGTGATAATGAGGACAAGGACCTGCCATTCTTCTGGAGCCCTTGCCTGGTGCCAGGCGCCATGAAGGCACTTCGTGTGCATTGCATTATCCAATCTCAACTATCCTATGAGTAGGGCTCTGCCAAGCCTCGCATTTTATGGGTGGAGAAGCTGAGGCCCAAGTGATAAGTAGCCCATCTGAGGCTCTGCTCAGATGTGGCCAAGGTAAGATTCAGCTCAGGCACTTGGTTTCTGGCATCCTCACTCCAGCCCCGACTCGTGTTTCCCTGTGTATGTTCAGAACCACGGACTTGCATTCGAATCCCGGGTCTGCCACTTACAGGCTGAACAGCTTGGGCTATGCCATCCCCTTTGAGCCACAGTTTCCCCGTCTGTACAATAGCAGCTTCCCAGAGTGACTGTGAGCCTTGGGTAAATGACTGCTACTCAGAGCCAGCCCGAAAAATATCCTCAAGCCTTGGCTCAGACATCACTGTCTTGGCAAGGCCTGGATAAGGTTGCAGTGGCCCTGCTCCCTGTGCCATCTGCTCTGTCCTGACTTCCAGGTCGGGTATGGCCTCCTCTCCATTCCATTTATCGCCCATCTCTGCGGCAGGGAGGCTGGGGTCCTGCCGATTTTTTCTGAGCAGTCCGGAAGCCTGGAGCAGCCCCGGAGCCTGGAGCAGCCCCAGGGCGAGTGGTTCCCGTGCGTTTTCAGAGGCAATGAATACATGGATGGATGTTCTATTCTCCCTTTTCAGGGGCCTCTTAGACAGGAGGACTGGGGAGTGAGATTTATCTGTCAGGGCTAGGCAGGGCCAGAGGGGCTGGGAAGGAGGTATTCACGGAAGGGGAAAGAAAACACATTGACTCTGGGCCAGGAGGATGGGCAGGGAATGAACCCAGGCATGGGAGGGATGGACTTCTCCAGGGGTGTGGGGTGCCGTTCCAGGTTTCAGTTCCCCCTGGGTGCAGAGGGTCCATCAACCTGGAACAGCTACGTCCAAAGTGTGTCCCCTCCATCCCCCAGCACACCTGCTGTCCCCTCCTTTCCCAGGGGTCCCAAGGCCTCAGGCTGTCTAGCTAGGGCCCTGTTGCCCCCACACCAGGTCCTCTGCCTGCCTCTGCTCATTCAGCCCGGGTTGGGCACCCATGAGCTTCTCAGTCTGCTGCTGATTTAGAAAGCTCATTCCAGGCCAGGCACAGTGGCTCACCCCTGTAATCCCAGTACTTTGGGAGGCAGAGGCAGGGGGATCACCTGAGGGCAGGAGTTCGAGACCAGCCTGACCAGCATGGAGAAACCCCAACTCTATTAAAAATACAAAATTAGCTAGGCATGGTGGTGCATGCCTGTAATCCCAGCTACTTGGGAGGCTGAGGCAGGAGAATCACTTGAACCCGGGAGGCGGAGGTTGCGGTGAACCAAGATTGCACCACTGCACTCCAGCCTGGGTAACTAGAGTGAAACTCCATCGGAAAATAAATAAATAAATAAATAAATAAATAAAAAGACAGGTCGTTCCAATCTGGAGTCATAAATGTCAGAACTTCATGACTCTTGGAGACTCTGACCCCTGAGGAGAGAATGAGCTCAGAAAGGAAAAGTGACCGTTCCAGGTCAAACAGCAAGGTCTGCCAAATCCTGTCCCAGACTCAGTGGAGGGAAAGTCCTGGTACACCCCCCACACCCTCCTTTTCATCATCCCCCACCTCCCATCTTCTAGAAACGCAGCCTGGCTTTCAAGTCCCTGGGCAAGCGAGGTGCCCTCCACCCCTATCCCCGGCCCCTTGCCCTTCCCTGCCCCCAGGCATACTCTGTGCCTGCTTCAGGTGTCATCTCTGCTCCAGGTGTGTTCTCTGCTCCCCCTTCCCCCTGTGCTCCCTGTCTCAAGTGTACTCCCTGTCCTAGCGTGCCCCCTGCCCCAGATGTGCTCCCTGTCCCAGATGTGTCCCCTGCCCCAGGTGTATCCCCCACCCCAGGTGTGTCCCTGCCCCAAATGTGCTCCCTGCCCCGATGTGCTTCCTGCCCTAGATGTGCTCCATGTCCCAGATGTGCTCCCTGCCCCAGATGTGTCCCCTGCCCCAGGTGTGTCCCCTGCCCCAGAGGTGCTCCCTGCCCCAGAGGTGCTCCCTGTCTCAAGCGTGCTCCTTGTCCTAGTGTGCTCCCCACCCCAGATGTGTTCCCTGCCCAGATGTGCTCCCTGCCCCAGATGTGTCTCCTGCCCCAGGTGTGTCCCCTGCCCCAGAGGTGCTCCCTGCCCCAGAGATGCTCCCTGTCTCAAGCGTGCTCCTTGTCCTAGTGTGCTCCCTACCCCAGATGTGTTCCCTGCCCAGATGTGCTCCCTGCCCCAGATTTGCTCCCTGCCCCAGATGTGCTCCCTGTCCCAGATGTGTCCGTGCCCCAGATGTGCTTCCTGCCCCAGATGTGTCCCCTACTCCAGGTGTGCTCCCTGCCTCAGGTGTGCTCCCTGCTCCAGGTGTATTCTCTGCTCCCACCGCTGCTCAAAACTCACTCTGGCCCCTGGGTCTTTGCACATGCAATTCCTTTGCCAGGGTAACTGCTCTGCTCTAGCCAATTGTCACACCATTTTTAGGAAGCAGCAGGAGTCCCCACCTCCTCCAGGAGGTCTTTTGAGTCTACCCTGTGGTTGAGTCTGCCAGCCTTGACTCACAGGGTTTCAAGTATTGTGTGTTTCCACATCTTCTCTGAGTTTCAGGTGATTTGGAGGGGAGGTTACATGGAAGGAGGCCAGGCAATCAATAGGCTTATATTTCTGTTCCTCCAAAGTCCTGTGACCTTGGATCAGCTACTAAGCTGCTCTGAGCCCCAGTTTTGTCCTCATCTAGAAGATGGGGCTGGTGAAGGATTCCATCCTCAGCTAACTCATGGGGCTGAGTGAAAGAGCGGTGTGGGTGGGGCAGGATGGTGCACTTGTGAGGGTTAACCCCTCCTGGGGCTCAGGAGCTGTGGTGAGCACGCATTCTTCATTGTCTTCTTCTTGAGAGTCCTGGGCTAGGTCCCTGGGAGGACTCAGCATGTACCCACAGGGTGGTACTGGGACCATCCCTGTAACTGTCTGTCCCCTACAGACTGCACCCTCTTTGAGGTCAGAGACCAGGTCTTTTTAATCTTCTCATCCTCAGCACAGGGCACAGGGCAGGTACTCTGCTCTTGCTCCTAGAACTAAAGAGCTGGTACAGTTGGCTCTGGGAGCACGCTCTAGCCTAGGATGAAGCCTTAAAGGTCGTTTCATCAAAAACCTTGTTATTGTACAGACGGGGAAACTGAGACTCGAAAAGGAGAGGAGCATGCTGAGTGTATAGTATAGCACCAACTTTGGAGACCCATCTGGGTTTGGATCCAGTTCTTCAACTTCCTGGTAGTGGAACCTTGGGCAAGTCATTTGTTTCTCTTAGCCTCAGTTTTGCTATCTGTAAAATGGGGCCAATCATGAGGGTTGCTTTGGGGGTAAAGTGAGATTGCATCAGGGAAAGAGCATGGACAGTGTCTCACATGCGCCAGGTCTCCCATAAAGGTAAGTTCTTTCCTCTTTGCCCACAGCCTTGCACATTAGTGGCAGATCAGGGTGAGGGAGCGGGGAGAACAAGACCACCTGTTTCCCGCTCAGCTTCCTTTCCACCCTCTTTATTGAGAAGTTGACTCGTTTCCCCTCTCAGCTGGCCCAGCCCAATCAGCCAATACCCGATCCTACCCCCACACACCTTATCTATGGAAGGGAGCTATTGGAGCTTCCCAGGAGGTTCTAATCAATGCAACTATAGGTATTTTCTGCCAAGGTCTAGCTCTGGTTTCCTCACCTTCTCCATTACACTGGCACCTGTACCATCTCTCAAGTCCCTTCCAGCTCAGAAACTCTGCTCATTGAAGATCAGGTCACCCTCCTCCCCAACCCACAGACAAATGGTCCCCTTCTTCCCTCGCTCTCAGAAGTACCTCCCCTCCCCACCCTGGACATCCCTGGGAGAAGGAGAAGGCACATTCTAGGGACCACAGCTGGACCAGTCTGCGCCCCAGCAATGGATGGCATCTCACATAGGAGGAGTGATGCGGTAGAGGGGGAGCTGCTCTGCAGGCAGACAGACTGGGATGTGAACCCCACTTCTGCTCCGCCCCAGCTGCACAGCCAGGCCAGTTACTCTGCCTCCTCTTGAATGGGTACCAGAACCACTACTTGGCACATTTGTGGATGAAGGTACCCAGCACAGCACTTTCTTCTCTTTTGGCTACTCGTGTGCTGAGTTTGGCAGCCCCATTCTCCTTTGGGGAGGCCCCATCCTGGCCCAGTCCTCTCTGGCTGCCCTAGGCCCTGTCTATAAAACCACCTCCATGGGCCTTCCTGTCCTGTCTCCAAGTTCCTCCGGGGCAGGCCCCCAATGCTATAATTCCCTAGTTACATCACCTCCTTCTACCTGCCCATGTATCTTTCATCACCCCTCTGCCCACCCACCTGTTCACTTGCCGTCCCTCCATCCTTCATCATCATCACTATAGCTCATACTCATGGAGTGTGTATGATGGGCCAGGCACCATCTACCGTGCTGACAGCAACCCATCTAATTCTCCTTGCAGCCACATAAGAAATATTATTATCATCATCTCCACTTACAGATGAAAAAACTGAAGCATAGAGATGTTAACTAGCTTGCCTTAGGTCACATAATTAGTAAGAGGGAGAACTAAGATTCAAATCCTCATGAGGTCAGGACATCGAGACCATCCTGGCCAACATGGTGAAACCCCGTCTCTACCAAAAATACTAAAGTTAGCTGGTTGTAGTGGCACGTGCCTGTAATCCCAGCTACTCAGGAGGCTGAGGCAGGAGAATCGCTTGAACCCAGGAGGCGGAGGTTGCAGTGAGCTAACATGGCGCCACTGCACGCCAGCCTGGCAACAGAACAAGACTGTCTCAAAGAAAAAAAAAATAGATTCAAATCTAAGTACACACGGGTTACCACCAACCCGTACTGCCCCAGCTCCCTGCCATGCATCTATTTATCTGTCTGATCACCTACCTGTGATCAGACACCTCTTCCCAGGTGGCCATGGATCCATCCACCCATCTACCCACCTATCAGTCACCTCCCCTCATTAGAGCTTCCCTTTTTGGCCACTACATTGCATCCAATTTTGCAACGACCACTGTGGTCACAGCAATGGCCACACTCCTGCCTTTCTGCATGTCACAGTCCGGTCAGAAAGACCAACATGTATCCAGGCAATGAGAAGCCAGTGTGATACATGTCTTGAAGGTCCCCAGGTGCTGCAGGAGCATGGTGGAGGCACTTGGCCCAGGCTGGGTGCTCAGGTCTGAGTCCTGAAGGGGAGGAGCATCCCCAAAAAGGGAAGAGCAAATGCACCAAGATGGGGCTTGGCCCCAGCGAGATGGTGGCACACAGGGAAACTGTGAGTATTCCCATGGTGGAAGTCAGGATTCCAAAGATGAGGCTGGAGGGGCAGCCAAAGCCAGGGGGTGTAGGATTGTGAATTCAGGCCGGTGTGTGGTAGGCAGTGATGGGAGCCGCTAAAGGGTTTTAAATGAGGGGGATTTAAATGTGGATGCCCTAGGGCGGCCACAGGGCATCAATGCGGTCCAGAGTGCTCTGGCCACTGCAGGGAGAAGGTCAAGGCCAGAGGCAGGGAGAGAGGGAAGCAGGCTACTGCAGCGACCCAGCCCCAGTATGGGGAGGCCTGGACTGAGTCCGTGACCATGGAGGTGAGTTACAGTGGGTGGATTAGAGGTGTGCTCAAGACATAGCTTCTTTGTACTTAAGTGATGGAGTGGGCATGGGGCAGGGAGGTCTCCTCTCTGGACATGGTGCCTCACCTCCTGGAACTTCCCCCAGGGATCACCCTCTGGCTCTCACACTCCCAGGTTTTGCACAGGCTGGATGTCCCTCGCTTTCAGGGCCATGTGAAGATGTTATAACTCTTAGCAGCTTCCAAGCAGGGAAGTGTGTGGTCAGATGTGGCTGTTAGAAATACTAGCTCCAGGCTGGGTGGGGTGGCTCATGCCTGTAATCTCAGCACTTCTGGAGGCCAAGGTGGGCAGATCACGAAGTCAAGAGATTGAGACCATCCTGGCCAACATGGTGAAACCCCATCTCTACTAAAAATACAAAAATTAGCCAGGTGTGGTGGTGCGGGCCTGTAATCCCAGTTACTCAGAAGGCTGAGGCAGGAGAATCACTTGAACCCAGGAGGCGGAGGTTGCAGTGAGCTAACATGGCGCCACTGCACTCCAGCCTGGGTGACAAGAGCGAAACTGTGTTTAAAAAAAAAAAAAAAAAAAAAGAAAGAAAGAAAAGAAATACCAGCTCCAGGGAAGGCTTAGCAGTGGGGAGATGCTCAGGGTCAGGTGGGAGTGGAGTGGGGATATGAGACTGGGTGTTGGGCCTCAGAAGGAGCCAGCCACGGTTTCCTCAGAGGATCCTTCCCAGACCCACTCACCCCCAAAGTATGCCAAGTTTCTCACTAATAATCATCCCACTCTGGAGTTTACCTTCATTTCATGGACTGCAATTTACAGTTTTATATTTATATGCACGGTTATTTGATTAATGTCTATATCTCACTCTAAATTATAAGCTCCATGAACATAGAGACATCATGATGATATCATGATATCACTGGGATACCATTTTATCCCTAGCATCTAGGACAGTCCCTGGCACATAGTAGGTGCTCAATAAATGCTGAAAGAGTGAATGCATGATCCTGGCTGGAGTTTCAGCATCACTTGGATGATTGAAAGTAGAATAGTTGAGGCTGGGCGCGGTAGCTCAAGCCTGTAATCCCAGCACTTTGGGAGGCCGAGACGGGCGGATTACAAGGTCAGGAGATCGAGACCATCCTGGCTAATACAGTGAAACCCCGTCTCTACTAAAGAATACAAAAAACTAGCCGGGCGACGAGGCGGGCGCCTGTAGTCCCAGCTACTTGGGAGGCTGAGGCAGGAGAATGGCGTAAACCTGGGAGGCGGAGCTTGCAGCGAGCTGAGATCCGGCCACCGCACTCCAGCCTGGGCGACAGAGCCAGACTCCGTCTCAAAAAAAAAAAAAAAAGAAAGAAAGTAAGAATAGTTGGAAAGAAGTGCCAATTTGTAGAGCTCAGAGGTCAAGTTTAGCAGTTTAGATAGTTGTCCTAACTCCTCAGCACCCACTTTGCGGGATATCCACACAAAAATGATTTTTAGGATTTCTAAAATAGTTAACAGGCTGAAAAAGACCCTCAGGTGTCCCAGAGGAGAGCTGGCAGGGCTCAGGGGTTGCCCATTTTTCTGAATTACTCATCCATCTCGTCCACTGTCTATGGGCACAGGGAATTGACATGCAGCCCTGGCTGTTTGGAAACGGCCTGGATCTCAACCATGTACCAAATAAAAGCTGGAACAAACTGTACCACATTTCCAACCCTGAACGTATCTCCAACATTTTCTGTAGTAGGTATGATTTTTGATTTCTATTAAACTACAAAATGAACGAGCTTTCCTCTTGAACTCCTGGTGAGCCAGTTGAAACTACAAGCCTGGCCTGGCAGGGTGGCTCATGCCTGTAATCCCAGCACTTTGGGAGGCTGAGGAGGCCGGATCACCTGAGGTCAAGAATTTGAGACCAACCTGAGTAACATGGGGAAACTCCATCTTTACTAAAAATACAGAAAAAACAAAAAAAATTAGCGGGGCGTGATAGTGCATGCCTGCAGTCCCAGCTACTGGGGAGGCTGAGGCGGGAGAATCTTTGAACCCGGAAGGTAGAGACTGTAGTGAGCCAAGATCGAACCATTGCACTCCAGCCTGGGCGACAGAGTGAGATGCAGTCTCAAAAAACAAACAAACAAACAAACAAACGAACAATAACTAGAAGCCTGAGTAATGGAGACAGAGCAGATCCAGAGGTGAGCCAGACTGGAATCTACACATCAGCTTCACTATGGGAGGCTTTGGAGCCCCTTCAAAGTCACTTTGCTCTGTGCATCTCAGTTTTCTTATCTGTCAAATAAGGCAATTAATCTCTGCCTATTCAGCTTGCAGCTTTGTGGTGGGGACGTTGCGTGCGAACCTGTATTGAATACTGACCGGCACCAGATAGATCGTAGGAGGTGCGGCTTCACTAGTCAAACCATGTGGTTTTCAAAAACTAGAAAATGGAAGCATCCATATCTCTTTCCAACCTTTTTATTCCCCGGAGACACCGTCTCCCTGTGTCACCCAGGCTGGAGTGGGTGGCACGATCACTGCTCACTGCAGCCTCGACCTCTGGAGCTCAAGCCATCCTCCCACCTTGGCCTCCCAAGTAACTGGGACCACAGGTGTGTGCCACCCCGTCGGGCTAATTATCTTTATTTTTGTAGAGACAGGGTCTCACTATGTTGCCTAGGCTGGTCTAAAACTCCTGGCCTCAAGCCATCCTCCCACCTCAGCCTCCCACTGTATTGGGATTACAGGCGTGAGCTACCATGCCCAGCCTTGTCTTTCCAACCTTTGTGGATGCATGTGAATAAATTACTGTTTTTTCTTCTGCTTGGACTTCATTCCCTGCATTTCCCAGTTCACTGAGAGAATTTATTATGCTCCACCTCTTTTTCCATAGGCTACGTCATAAGCCCGTGGCCAATGGGCTGGCTGCCTACGTGTAGAGCACCCGCCGCTTACCCAATGAGCTGCAACTGAGGGTTCACATGACATTCCGGCAGCCAAGCTTTCTAATAGGCTTTAGAAGAGTCCCCGGCAGGTGTTGTTCTGATGTTCATTTTATAAATGAGAAAACTGAGGCACAGAGAGGTAACTTAGCCAATGATATGGAGGCAGTAAAACGCAGAATTGTGATTCAAACCTTGGGCTTTAAATCGTTTCGTTCCACTGTCTTGCTCGTCTCCGTCTCTCCAGGGCTAAGCAAAGTGCCTCGCATAGTAAGCACTGTTTGCCAAATGAGAGTTTGAGAATAATAGCACTTACTTTACGGGCTTATTATGAAAATTAAATAAGTTAATGTGAGTGAAAGCATCTGGCACAGACCCTGGGGTTGAGAGGTGGTGAATAAATACTGGTTTAATTCATTCATGAATTCATCCTCCTTTATGGCTTGGAGCCATTGCTCCTGGCGAACATGGAAAGAAGGCAAAACCTGTCTTCTCTCTCTGAGCCCGACATTCTGCCGACTCTTGCCTTTAGAAAGCTGGTGCTCTTTCTTTCTCTCTGCTTATGTGGAGAATCTGCAGCACCTCTTTGCCAGGGGCGACTTAATGGTTAAGGTAAGCCCCTCTCTGACCTGCCTCTCCAGACCCATCTGTCTCCTCTCCTACACGAGCCTTCCCTAGCTCCGCACTCACACACCAGCCATTGTGGACTGCCCAGAACTCACCCTGGGTTTTCCCTGTCTTGTGCTTTTGTTCACATCCATTCCTGCTCCCGATAGGCTCCCTGTCCAGCCTTCAAAGCTCAGCTCCAAGGGAACTCTTCCGTAGAGGCTTTTATTCCAGCCAGAAATCATCACTGCCAATCGCTGCCCGCCCTCACTGTTACTTTATCTGCACCCCTCTTAAGGTACTGAGGGTGCCATGGGTTGGCCTAAAAAGCACATGGATGGTGGAGTCTGCATGCGCAGCTCAGCAGATCCACACTGGCTGTGTTTGGGGTGAAGTCATTTCACCAATCCCTGAGCCTACATTTCACATATGGAAGAACTGAGTTAAATAACCCTCACTTTGGCCGGGTGCGGTGGCTCACGCCTGTAATCCTAACACTTTGGGAGGCCGAGGCGGGCGGATCACGAGGTCAGGAGATCGAGACCTTCCGGCTAACACGGTGAAACCGAGTCTCTACTAAAAATACAAACAATTAGGCATGATGGTGCATACCTGTAATCTCAGCTACTCGGGAGGCTGAGGCAGGAGAATCACTTGAACCCAGGAGGCGGAGGTTGCAGAGAGCCAAGATTGTGCCACTGCACTCCAGGAAATTGGCTGGGCGTGGTTCACGTCTGTATTTCCAATTCCAGCACTTTGGGAGGTCGAGGAAGGTGGATCACTTGAGGTCAGGAGTTCGAGACCAGCCTGGCCAACATGACGAAACCCAGCCTCTACTAGAAATACAAAATAAATAAATAAATAAATAAATAAATAAATAAATAACTCTCACTTCATAGGGCTGTTGTGAGGATTAAATTAAATTAGAACGAGTAATGAATATTCACTCTTTTGCATTTCCCTAGCCCAATATTGCACTATAGAATGTCAGAACTGAAAGGGACTCCAGGAATATCAATCAGATCCAGTGTTTTCCAAATGTTTAAAAGGCTAAGCAGAACCATTTTTTTTTCAATGGGGTGGAGGTACTGTTCTGTTGGAGACAGGACTTAGAACTCTGTCCATTCAGATCCTCCACCATCCCCTTTCTCAAAGGCTCTTTCTCCCAATACGACTTCTAGTCTTGTGTTAGCCAGAGTAATTAGGCAAGAAAAAGAAAAAAGGGCATCAAAATTGGCAAGAAGGAAGTCAAATGTCCTTGTTTGCAGATGACATGACTTTAGATAGAAAACCCTGGCCGGGCGCGGTGGCTCAAGCCTGTAATCCCAGCACTTTGGGAGGCCGAGACGGGCGGATCACGAGGTCAGGAGATCGAGACCATCCTGGCTAACAGGGTGAAACCCCGTCTCTACTAAAAAATACAAAAAACTAGCCGGGCGAGGTGGCGGGCGCCTGTAGTCCCAGCTACTCGGGAGGCTGAGGCAGGAGAATGGCGTAAACCCGGGAGGCGGAGCTTGCAGTGAGCTGAGATCTGGCCACTGCACTCCAGCCTGGGCGACAGAGCGAGACTCCGTCTCAAAAAAAAAAAAAAAAAAAAAAAAAGTTGCATCAAAAAACTCTTAGAACTGATAAGCAAATACAGTAAAATGCAGGATACAAAACCAGCATATAAACACCAGTAGTGTTTCTATACACCAACAATGAACTAGTCAAAAATAAATTGAGGAAGCAATCTCACCTATAATAACTATTAAAACAAAAAACCTAAAATACCTAAGAATAAAAGTAACCAAGGAGGTGAAAGATCTTTACAAGGAAAATGATAAAACACCGATGAAAGAAATTGAAGAGGTCACAAAAAATGGAAAGATGTCACATATTCATGAACTGGAAGAATTAATATTGTGAAAATGGTCATACTACCAAAAGAGATCTACAGATTCAATTGTAATCCTTATCAAAATGCCAGTGAAGGCCAGGCGCGGTGGCTCACGCCTATAATCCCAGCACTTTGGGAGGCTGAGGCGGGCGGATCATGAGGTCTGAAGATTGAGACCATCCTGGCTAACATGGTGAAACCCCAATTCTACTAAAAATACGAAAAATTAGCCGGACGTGGTGGCAGGCGCCTGTAGTCCCAGCTACTCGGGAGGCTGAGGCAGGAGAATGGCGTGAACCCAGGAGGCAGAGCTTGCAGTGAGCCCAGATCGCGCCACTGCACTCCAGCCTGGGCAACATAGCCAGATTCCATCTCAAAAAAAAAAAAAAAAACCAATGAAATTCTTCACAGAAATATAAAAAAAAAAACCTAGAATTCTTATGGGGATCCCAAATAGACAAAGCAATCCTGAGCAAAAAGAATAAGCTGGAATGATCTCACTACCTGATTTCAAAATATACTGCAAAGACATCTTAACCAAAATAACCATGGTACTGGCATAAAAACAGATATATAGATCAATGGAACAGAATGGAAAACCCAGAAATAAATCTATGTATTTATAGCCAACTGATTTTCTTTCTCTTTTTCTTTTTTTTTTTTTTTTTTTGAGACGGAGTCTCGCTCTGTCGCCCGGGCTGGAGTGCAGTGGCCGCATCTCAGCTCACTGCAAGCTCCGCCTCCGGGTTTAGGCCATTCTCCTGCCTCAGCCTCCCGAGTAGCTGGGACTACAGGCGCCCGCCACCTCGCCGGCTAGTTTTTTGTATTTTTTAGTAGAGACGGGGTTTCACAGTGTTAGCCAGGATGGTCTCGATCTCCTGACCTCGTGATCCGCCCGTCTCGGCCTTCCAAAGTGCTAGGATTACAGACTTGAGCCACTGCGCCCGGCCGCCAACTGATTTCTTGCTTTCGTTTTTGTTTTCTTAGAAATTCTCAGTATGTTTTATTAGTGGCAATGTAAATCGATGATAATCATAAACCAAATTAAACAAATCCACCTCATGAATAAATTCTTTCTTTTTCTGTTTTTTATTTATTTATTTTTTTGAGATGGAGTCCCACTCTGTTGCTCAGACTGGAATGCAGTGGTGTGATCTCAGCCCACTGCAACCCCTGCCTCCTGGGTTCAAGTGATTCTCGTGCGTCAGCGTCCTGAGTAGCTGGGACTACAGGTACCTGCCACCATGCCCGGCTAATTTTTATATTTTTAGTAGAGATGAGGTTTCACCCTGTTGGCCAGGGTGGTCTTGAACTCCTGACCTCAAATGATCTGCCCGCCTTGGCCTCTCAAAGTGCTGGGATTACAGGCGTGAGCCCCTGTACTCGGTCTTAATGAACAAATTCTTAACTACTATTAATTGCTTATAATATGTCCAGCAGATATGTTTTAAAAGTCAACAATATTAATTCCCTTTGTAGATTGTTTTAAAAAACTATTTTGAGTCAATCTCCTTTAATACTTGAAAGTACAAATATAAATTAAATCAAATCCAAAAGATTGGATCTTATTTAATGGCCGGGCATGGTGGCTCACACCTGTAACATGGTCAGGCATGGTGGCTCACACCTGTAATCCTAGCACTTTGGGAGGCCAAGGCAGGCGGATCATGAGGTTAGGAGTTTGAGACCAGCCTGACCAACATGGGCAAACCCTGTCTCTACTAAAAATACAAAAATTAGCTGGGCATGGTGGCATGCACCTGTAATCCCAGCTACTCAGGAGGCTGAGGCAGGAGAATCACTTGAACCCAGGAGGCAGAGATTGCAGTGAGCCGAGATCACGCCATTGCATGCCAGCCTGGTTGACAGAGCGAGTCTCCATCTCAAAAAAAAAAAAAAAAGATAACACATACAACAAAAAAGTCTATAAAACAAAGATAACTTTAAAAGCATTGCTCAGTTTACTTTGTACCATTTTTATACAAAATATTTTAAAACAGTACATATTGTTGGGATCATACATGAAAGTTCACATCCAGACGTCTTTTCTATCAAATTCTCATCCTTTCTTCATAGTCAAAATCTTAATTTTCATTCCTGGCTGGATTGTTCTTCCTTGGCAATTTTTTCTGTTACCCCACTAAAATATTTCTCACGGAAGGAATTGTGACCTTGGTACGGCAAAAAATGATCACTTTGTAGATGTGAATACCATCTGAAGAAAATGGTATTCTCCACAGGGTAATTTTTAAGAGAACGGTACAGCTCCTTGGGAGATTGTCCATGATCCCACAGTTCACACATAGACTGTCCTGGTTCTCAAATTTCTTCACCATTTCCATTGTGATCAAACACCTTGATGTGTGGCTGGAAAATTTCTGCTCGCAGTTACTAACGAGTTTCAGGCAAGGATGCCAGGGCACCATCTCTTCAGTGTATTCTGGTGTATACACTAGTAACCAATAGACTAGTATTCCACCTAACACAAGGGTCTCAGCTGAGAAGTTTAACAAGTCAAAAAACATATCACTCGGATGATAACTCAAGGAAACAGGAATGTGGCTTTCTGGACATTTTTCTATCTCCGTTGGTATTGCCTTTGGTGGACCTGTTCTTCTCGTAGATTCTCTGATACCCTATGGAGGATCAGTAATGATTACACCAAAATGTGTACCTTTTCTCCAGAAAGATTTAGAAGCATCTGAAACCAGGACATCATGGTAATACTTCTCTAAATCATATTGACGAAGATTGGCCCTAATGTTTTCATCTGGTCCTCTCCATAGCTGTTTTTTCCTACTGGCCATTCCCAAGCCTTGAACTGTGTTGTGGTCTATGTCTGTCCCATAAACATATGCACCAAAATGAGCAGATGCTGTCAGGAGGCCACCTAGAAGAACTAGTTGTCAAGAGGAATAGAAAAGCTTTCCTTTGCTTTCTTAGACAGAACCTTATCCATTTGGTTGGAGTGAGTTTCGAGAAGACCCAACTTACAGTCCACTGCTGTTTCAACAAATGGATCAAAGACAATATCATTTTCTTTCCCTTTCCATGGTTAGCCATGATGAATGACAAACCAGCATCCATACTTGTATTTCCAACAAAGTGCCTCTTTTTGACACTGTATGATTCAATAAGCGCTCTCCATCCATCTGAAATCCATCTACCAAAATAAATATTATGTGGCTTCTCAGGAAGGCAGTTTGGGTCCAAACCATAATAATATATGTTGTGGTTTCTTTAAGTTCACTTTTTCTTCAAATGGCAGACATTCAAGTGCATCTGTTCGCTTGATTTTTCCCTTCTTGTGTCAGTGTTTTATTAAAAGTGTGAATCTTTATTTTATATGTAGAGTCTGAACGTAGAAATGGAACCATCTTCTCCAGAGGGTAATTTTTAAGAGAACTGTACCGCTCCTCGGGAGATTGTCCATGATTCCATAGGTCACGCATAGACTCTCCATTTCATTACATTTCTTGCAATATCTTCAGAGGGAATGCTAAGAATTTAAAATGGCGACTTTCCAAGTTTCTTGACTGCTGGCGAACTGACCTCCAAAAAATGAAAACAAAGACTTTATTTCCTGAGGCATTTAAGCTTCAACATCAGACAATTACAATTCAGGGTTTAGCAGGTGCAACCCCAGGTGCTCCTGGATCATGAGCAGCAGATACCTGTTTACGGTGCACAGCAGCACCGTTGTAGTTGCCTACCGTGCACCTTCGTGGCTCGCACGAGTTCCCACCTCTTTCTCCCTCCCAGAGCAGAGTCTCCACTGAGACCAGCCAGCTGATTTGCAACGAAGGCACCAAGAACATTCAGTAGTGAAAAAACAGTCTTTTCAATGAATGCTGCTGGAAAAGCTGGATATACATATACAGAAAAATGAAACTAGACTTTTATCAGTCACCATATAGAAAAATTCAAATCAGAATGGATTAAAAACTTAAACGCAGGACCTGAAACTATAAAACTGTTAGAAGAAAACGTTGAGGGAACACTTCGGGAGGACGTTGCTCAGGGCTAAAGGTTTTTTGGCACTGGCAACAAAAGTGAAAATAGATAAATGGGATTACCGCAAGCTAAAAAGCTTCAGTGCTTAAAGGAAGCAATCAACAGAGTGAAAAGACAACCTACAGCGTGGGAGAAAATATTTGCAACTATTCATCTGATAAGGAATTAATAAACAGAATATATAAAAGCGGGCTGCAGTGGCTCACACCTGTGATCTCAGTGCTTTGGGAAGCCAAGGGAGGATGGCCTGAGGCCAAGAGTTTGACAGCAGAATATATAAGGAAGGCAGACAATCCAACAGCAAAACAATAACAACAAAGCCAAATCATCTAATTTCAAAATGGGCAAATATCTGAACAGACATTTTTCAAAAGAAGACATATGCATGGCCAATGGGCATATGAGAAAAATGCTTAACATCATTAATCATCAGGAAATGCAAATCAAAACCATAATGAGGTGCGATCTCACCCTCATTAAAATGGCTGTTACTAAAAAGACAAAATTAACAAATACTGGCAAGGAGACAGCGAAAGAGGAACTCTTTTTTTTTTTTTTTTTTGAGACGGAGTCTCGCTCTGTCCCCCAGGCTGGAGTGCAGTGGCCGGATCTCAGCTCACTGCAAGCTCTGCCTCCTGGGTTCACGCCATTCTCCTGCCTCAGCCTCCCGAGTAGCTGGGACTACAGGCGCCCACCACCACGCCTGGCTAATTTTCTGTATTTTTATAGAGATGGAGTTTCACCGTGTTAGCCAGGATGGTCTCAATCTCCTGACCTTGTAATCCGCCTGCCTGGGCCTCCCAAAGTGCTGTGATTACAGGCGTGAGCCACTGCGCCCAGCCGAAAGAGGAACTCTTTATACACTGTTGGGTGGGAAGGTAAATTCGTATAGCCGTTATAGAAACATTATGGAGGTTCCTCAAAAAACTGAAAATGGAATTGCTGTATGATCCAGAAGTCCTACTACTTGGTGAATATCCAAAGGAAATGAAATCAGTTTGTCAATATATCTGTACACCCACGTTTATTGCAGCACTATTCACAAGAGCCAAGATATGAAATCAAACTAAGTGTTCCTCAATAGAAAAGGTAATATATATGAACAATGAAATACTATTCAGCCATCAAAAAGAATGAACTTTTGTCATTCCTGGTAACGTGAATGAATTTGGAGGACATGATGTTGAGTGAAATAAGCCAGACACAGAAAGATAAATACTGCATGTTCTTACTTCTATGTGTTAGCTGAAAAAGTTGATCTCGTAGGAGTAGAGAGTAGAACAATGGTTACTAGAGTCAGGGAGGGTAGGATGGGAGGACAGCCAGAGGTTAGTTAACAAATACAAAAGTGCATCCAGATAGGAGGAATAAGTTCTAGTATTCTACAGCACTGTAGAGCAACTATAACAACTTATTGTATATTTCCAATTGGTCAGAAAGGCAGATTTTGCATGTTTCAAACACAAAGAAATGATAAATGTTTGAGGTGATGCATATGCTAATTATCCTTATTTGATGATTATGTATCATATACATGTATTGAAATATCACACTGTGCTGCATAAATCTGCACAATTATGTGTCAATTAAAAATAATAATAAAAGCAAGAACGATAGCATGTTCTTAAAAAAAAAAAGACTTCCAGCCTTCCCACCCAGATGTTGTCTTTGGGATTTTTATGATGCACAATTGGGAGACACAAAACTGCAGGAGTTGGGGAAGGGCAGAGAGCATGGCGGGAGTGGACTCCACCTGGGGGAGGAGTTTCCTTTATTGCAGGGACAAAATGAGAGGTGACAAAAGCAGTGTGTGGGAGACAAAAGGGATTTTAAAGAAGTGTGGCTAAAGACTGCATATCCACTTCACAGAGTGAGAAAAACAAGCAAGGAACATGAGGGCTTTTTTTCCAAGTCAAGTCTATCAAGGTGTAATTTACATGCAGTACACTTTTGGAGGTGTACAGTTTAGTGAATTTTGATGACCGCCCACAGCCATGTAACCACCGTCACAGTCAAGATACAGAACATTTCCATTACTTTGAAAATTCCCCTATGCCCTTTTACTTAGAAGGATGTTTGCTGTTTCCTGTAACAGTGTTGAAGAATCCTCCTCACCCGAGATCAAGTAATAAAGAAGAGAGAGAGCTGGGTGTAGAGGTGTCCAGGGTACCCTCTCTCTACTCAAGCCAGTAAAAAACAAACCTGCAGTATTCATCTCTCTGTATTACATCTGTATCTCTCTGTATTACGTAATGTAAATACAGAGAGATACAGAGGAGCAAGCCACAAAGCCAATCACATATCAAAGTTACGCCATTAACCTCTACAGAGATTTCATAGGTTGTAGTTCCTTTTCCAGCCCCTGCTCCTGGCAACAACTGATTTGCATTAAAGATAATTCAGGCCGGGCACAGTGGCTTACACCTGTAATCCCAGCACTTTGGGAGGCCGAGGTGGGCGGATCACGAGGTCAGGAGATTGAGACCATCCTGGCTAACATGGTGAAACCCCGCCTCTATTAAAAAAATACAAAAAAGTTAGCCGGGCATGGTGGCATGCACCTGTAGTCCCAGTTACTCTGGAGGCTGAGGCAGGAGAATGGTGTGAATCCAGGAGGCGGAGGTTGCAGTGAGCTGAGATGGTGCCACTGCACTCCAGCCTGGGCGACAGAAAGAGATTCCGTCTCAAAAAAAAAAAAAAAAGATAATTCAACCTGTCTCAATTTAATTTCTGTCCCTATGGTTTTGTCCTTTTTCAGAATGTCACATACATGTTTTTTTTTGTTTGTTTTTTTTTTTGTTTGTTTGTTTGTTTTTTGTTTTTTGTTTTTGAGACGGAGTCTCGCTCTGCCGCCCAGACTGGAGTGCAGTGGCCGGATCTCAGCTCACTGCAAGCTCCGCCTCCTGGGTTTACGCCATTCTCCTGCCTCAGCCTCCCAAGCAGCTGGGACTACAGGCGCCCGCCACGTCGCCCGGCTAGTTTTTTGTATTTTTTTTAGTAGAGGCGGGGTTTCATCATGTTAGCCAGGATGGTCTCGATCTCCTGACCTCGTGATCCGCCCGTCTCGGCCTCCCAAAGTGCTGGGATTACAGGCTTGAGCCACCGCGCCCGGCCAATGTCACATACATGTAACCACACAGTGATTAGCCTTTTGTGTCTGGCTTCTTTCATTTGAGAGGCATCCATGTTGCTGCATGCATCCATCTTTGCTGCTGTTTATTGCTGAGTAATATACCAGGCACACCGCAATTTGTTTAGACATTTACCAGTTGATGGATGCTCGGGTTGTTTCCAATTTGGGGTTGTTTTGAATAGGGTTGCTATGAACATTCATGTAAAGATCTTCGTGTGGACATACGTTTTCATTTTTCTTGCATAAATACCTGAGTGCAGTTATTAAGTCAGGTGATGTGTCTGTGTATGAGAAACTGACAAACTGGAATTACTTTTGTTGGTGAACTGCGTTTCTTTGACTATGACCCTATTGTGAAACTGAGCCATGTGGCTCACAGCTTTACAAGGGTTGCTTTGTACTCTTGTTGGATGAATTTTAGCTGCATATGTTGTCTCTCCTAAAGGTATTTGCATTTTTTTTTTTTTTTTTTTTTTTTAAGACGGAGACTTGCTCTGACACCCAGGCTGGAGTGCAGTGGTGCCATCTCGGCTCACTGCAAGCTCCGCCTCCTGGGTTCACCCCATTCTCCTGCCTCAGTAGCTGGGACTACAAGCGCCCACCACCACGCCTGGCTATTCTTTTGTATTTTTAGTAGAGACAGGGTTTCTCCGTGTTAGCCAGGATAGTCTCGATCTCCTGACCTCATGATCCGCCCGCCTCAGCCTCCCAAAGTGCTGGGATTACAGGCGTGAGCCACCGCGCCTGGCCAGGTATTTGCATTTTAAACAGAAGTCAATTATTCCATTCAACAAACACTCCCGCAAACTTCAAGTCATAGAATTGGCTTCATTCTCCATGTGAGAGGTTTCCCATGAGCTAGCAGGTTCTTGTTACTTTAGACAGGGTGCGCTCAGAACATCATGTGGGTACCAATGAACCATATGTGTGCCTGCAACTATAGGTAGATGAATCCCCTGAGTACTCCAACATCCAGGATTCTGCCAGGCAGAGGAAACAGCTCTAGAGGGAAGAGGCTGCCGGAGTGGTCCTCCTCTAACACTGTCCCTTGCTGTTTTTGTTCAGGTCCTGCGTTCTTTCTTTAGACTCCACTTCTGTCACCAGTGCAAAGCAAGCATCTTTTAGAGACAAAGGAACGTTGGACAAAAGGTCCCCAGGGAAACCTGTTTCCTGTCTCTCAGACTCAGATTCAGATGAGGGCAGAATCAGATTGGAAGGGGCTATCAAGAGAACTGTTTTACTTCATGAATCTTCCTTCCTTCCTTCCTTCCTCCCTCCCTCCCTCCCTCCCTCCCTCCCTCCCTCCCTCCCTCCCTTCCTTCCTTCCTTCCTTCTTTCCTTCCTTCTTTCTTTTCTTTTCTTTTCTTTTTTCTTTTTCTTTTTTCAGAGGAAGTCTTATCCTGTTGACCGGGCTGGAGTGGAGTGGCACAATCTCAGCTCACTGCAACCTCCATCTCCCAGGCTCAAGTGATTCTCGTGCCTCCGTCTCCTGAGTAGCTGGAATTACAATCACCCACCATCACACCCGGCTACTTTTTGTATTTTTCATAGAGACGGGGTTTCACCGTGTTGGTCAGGCTGTTCTCAAACTGCTGACCTCAGGTGATCCGCCCACCTCAGCCTTTCAAAGTGCTGAGGTTACTGGTGTGAACCACTGCGCCCGGCTCGTGAATGTCTTTGACTCCATCTACTTCTCTATACCCCCACAGTGTAAGCCTCCCATTGACACAGGAGCTAAAAAGAAATGATTTAGGCAGCTAGTGAGGGTAAGAGAGTCCTCGCTAAGGCCTCCCTTTTAACAAAAAGCAGTCCCCAAATAATTTCTTTTCTAACGAAAAGCAGCGTGTAAAATCAAGTGCAGACATAGATAAGGAAGCTGGAAACTTGCACAGGTGAATGCTGGCCGCCGTGCCAAAAGGAAAAGGCTATCTGGAAGCCAGGTATCTTCAACATGGAGGCTCCATTTTCCCTTTTCTTTGTCATGACGTGTACAGAAAGAAACAGGGAACACGGAGCCAGCCAGGTGGAGGACCTATCTGCATAATAAAAGTTTAGGGGCCGGGCGCAGTGGCTCACCCCTGTAATCCCAGCACTTTGGGAGGCCAAGGAGGGAGGATCAGTTGAGGTCAGGAGTTCGAGACCAGCCTGGCCAACATGGCGAAACCCCATCTCTTCTGAAAATACAAAAATTAGCCAGGCATGGTGGCATGTGCCTGTAATCCCAGCTACTTGGGAGGCTGAGACAGGAGAATCACTTGAACCCAGGAGGTGGAGGTTGCAGTGAGCTGGGATCACACCATTGCACTCCAGCCTGGGTGACAGAGCAAGACCCTGTCTCAAAAAAAGATTAGGGTGGGGAAGCCAGCTTCTTCCCGAGTTATGTAAATAAAACACCTGGTTTGACCAATCTTCTGGGCCCTATGTAAATTAGACACTGCCTCCTCAAGCTCATCTATAAAACCCAGTGCATTTCACCATGGAACTGGAACGCCCACTTGGGAGCTCCTCTTTCTCTGCAGGAAGGAGAGCATTTCTCTTTCTTTTGCCTATTTAAACTGCTGCTCTTAACTTTACTCCTTGTGTGCCTTGTGTATTCTTGTCCTTGATTTCCTTGGCTTGAAGCAATGAACCTCAGGTGTGACCGCAGACGATCCTGGTGGGTGCCTCACTGACCTGCTGCCTTCTATTCTCGGTCCATCTTCTGGTCTCCACATGGCAGCCAGAGGAGCTGCTTTATTTTAAGGTTTTGATTGATTGATTTAAATTGGTAAACACATGATTCAAAATTAGAAAGGTACAAAAGTGTAGGCAGAAAAAGTCTCCTTCCACCTACCCCCGACTTTTTTTAAGAGACAGGGTCTCACTATATTGCCCAGGCTGGTCTCAAACTTTTGGCCTCAAGCGATCCTCCCACCTTGGCCTCCCAAAGTGCTGGGATTACAGGCCTGAACCACCATGCGTGGCTGAGATATATATTTTTAGACACACACACACACACACACACACACAATGATCATGTCATTCCTCTGCTGATAGCCATTCAATGGCTTCCCATTTCACTGAGGATAAAACACCAAGTCTATAATAAGGTCCTAGGGTCAGGCTCGAGCAGCCCTGACTCCCTGTTTGGGATCTCCTTGCCCCCCAGAGTTGGGACCCTCGGGCCTCCTCTCAGTCTCTCCAGCATGCTGGCTTCACCCACTTCAGGGTTTGCACACACTGCTCCCATTGCCTGGAAGGTTTCTTTCTCCACTTCACCTAGTGAAGCACCCTCATTTTTCAGATCTTGGCCTGAGAACTGCTTCCTCATGGAAGCCTTCCGTGATCCCCATGTCTGGCCAGGTCCTAGGGTCATGGGACCCTGTGATACCATCTCGTACCACCATTTATCGCCATTCTGTTTTGAGAGATTATTTGATCACGGGATTTGAGGAATCCTGCACTAGACGGGCAGTGACAGGGCAGCAGTTCTCCTGCTTTCCTCGTCGCCATATCTCCAGGGCCCAGCACAGTTCCATGGAACACAAAGACAGCAGCTAGCGTTGGCCGAGCACTTACCACGTACCAGGTCCCGTTGTCAGCACTTTACGCATAGCACATTCCTGTAATCAACATGAAAGCCTGGAGACAGGTGCAATGATCATCTCCACTTTGCAGACAAGGAAACTGAGGCTCCACTAAGCAAGTCAACTAATATCACTGCTAACTCTGACATTACTTGCTGCCTGCAGGAGTTTGGTAAGTATTTGTTGAATGAGTGACTAATAAATAAAAGAGAGAATGAAAAACGGAGTGAATGAAATGTAATAGAGAGAAAATCTGAGACCCCCCCCAGGAGAGGAGCAACCTGACTAGGTTATTCAACGCGGCGGAGGTGGAGCTGGGAGGGCAGTGCAGGTGCTGCCCGTGGGGCTGGATTCTCCCAGCTGTCCCACCTGGCCTCTCAGCCACATGCCCCTGCTAGCCAGTAGCCCCAGCCCCAGCAACTCAGCCTGGCCCTCACTGCCCTTCCCTCCTCCTCGCCGTAGCTCTCCCACCCTTTCCCTAGAGCTTCCCAAAGCCTGTCCCTGGATGCCTCCTCCCAGAAAATCAGCGGGCCTCTCCCAGATTCCCCCAGCCCCTCCACTTCTGCCCTCAGACACCCTCTAGCATGGACCCACACAGCCAGGGCTGCAGGCGCAGCTCCTGAATGAAGAGACATCTTCACTGCCCCGCCCCCGGCATCTTTTCAGTTCTTCAGGTTGTTCTTGTCTTTTTTTCAATACAAAGTCCCTGTGTGATGCTGGGAGTTAATTAATTGTATTCTGGCCAATTAACTGTAAGGAAAGTTTTTCCTTCCTTATAGAAGAAAGAGCTTCCCTATAGGAGAGATGGCTACATAGGGAGACTGCAGCTCTCTCTCTCTCTCTCTCTCTCTCTCTCTCTGTCTCTGTCTCTCTCTCTGTGTGTGTGTGTGTGTGTGTGTGTAAAACTCCATCTAGCTTTTGGATATCATTTATGAGGACTTGATGTCCAGAGCTGTGGCAACCATTTTATGACATGAGGCAATAAGCTTGTGGCTGAAAAGTCTAAATGCTGAGAAAGGCAGTGTGGAGAGAGCCTGGATCCTTCTTGATAATCTCCCTCTGGAGGGTTCATTAGGTAAGCACTATTGTCCTTACAGTCCAGTGGTCATTGCTCTGATTTTCTGCAACTTGAAGCTAAAAGCATCTTTTTTTTTTTTTTTTTTTTTTTTGAGACGGAGTCTCTCTCTGTCGCCCAGGCTAGAGTGCAGTGGCCGCATCTCAGCTCACTGCAAGCTCCGCCTCCCGGGTTTACGCCATTCTCCTGCCTCAGCCTCCCGAGTAGCTGGGACTACAGGCGGCCGCCACCTCGCCCGGCTAGTTTTTTGTATCTTTTAGTAGAGACGGGGTTTCACCGTGTTAGCCAGGATGGTCTCGATCTCCTGACCTCGTGATCCGCCCGTCTTGGCCTCCCAAAGTGCTGGGATTACAGGCTTGAGCCACCGCGCCCGGCCTGAAAGCATTCTTTACTGATTGAGTGAGGATGCCTTCACCTCCTTAGGAAGCACGTAGGAAGTTCAGGCACAAGGGGACAGGAGGGAAAGCGCTGACCTACGGGTCAGCCAGCATGGACTCTCCCTGACTCCACCACCAATTAGTGGCCTGACCCAGGGCAAAGTCACTTCCTCTCTCACTCCGTTTTCTTCCTGGGAAAATGAGGGGCTGCATGACAGCAGCGGCGCCTCCTAACAGGGACTCACAAGCCCCCCAAAGCCGCAGTGAGCTGCTTGAACTTTTACTGATGGCAGTGAGGGGCGGAGAGGGTCCGCACTGAGCTCAACTGTGACGGTTTGGAGGTGACTCAGTGAGGAATCAGACAGCCCCGGAGTCTTTTTTTTCATTCCTGTTCCCCATTTGTCAGCAATCCTTCATCGTGCCCCAGTTTCAGGGTGTATTTTTAGTGAAAATAAACTTGCACAGCTCAGGATTACACAATTCCTTCAAGGCTTCAGCATCACCTGCTGATGGACCCAGGCTAATGAGTAGGTCACGTGGAGGTGGTCACCCCTCCCCAACAGTGGGTGTGAGTAGCTGGTGAGGCCCACTGACCCCTAAGTTTAGAAAGGTGGGCTAACGAGGCAAATCATTTAATTTTGCCAGAAAAACAGACAAACACAAATCTCCACGGCCTACAGCCCGGGGCGAGATGAGTGCATTCAGCCTGGGATTCAGAGTCAGGCCTTCGAGGTATCCAGCATCTAGTGAGGAAAACAGAACTGCTTTTTGAAACCTTTTGCCTTCTAAATCCAGGCCTGGAAATGGCTTGTGTTTTGCCGAGCAGGTAAACGGGTTTGATCGGTTTGCAAAAGCGTGTTTGGGAGTAGGGAGCTGGGGTGGTGGGGAGGTTACATCCTCTGCCTAAATAAGGGAAGAGAATTTAGCATTTCTAGAGGCCATGGAGAAGGCAGAATAATCACAGGCACTGTTGGTGACCTGCCCAGATCCCCATTGCAGGAATGAAGCACCCAGACTCCTCCTACTGAGCGTGTTGGTTGTACCCTTCAATTGAGAACCACCCCAACCAAGAAGCCTCGGAGATCACACTGCCCCATCCTCATTTAATGACTGACCTATACAGGGATCAAAGAGGCCAAGTACCTGGGCTCAAGGTGGGATAAATCTGTGGTTCCCTCCACAGTCCGGAGCTTCTGGTGGGATCTGGCTGAGGCTAGGCTTCCACTGTCCCCACATTCCTGCCTGGCTTCTCCCCCTGCCCTGTCCTGACTCCCTCACTTCCTTACAAGTCCCTCCTGAGAATACTCCTTCCCTCCACAGATGACCTGCACAGGGACCTCTGTCTCAGATGCTAGTTCCGCAGAAGCCACCTATGACCCAGGGTATGGAAATGAGGAGGAGAGTGAGGCACTTGCGCTGGGTAAGGCCCCTCAAATGGGACCAAACAGCCAATGTCTAAGGTCTTTTAAGCACATGAATATTTAATGTTCTATAATCCATGTGAATTGAACTGTATTGTATGAACCTTATTAGTTGGGTAGACACAGGCAGGTCTTTCAATCTTCTGCTGTGATGTAAGCTCTTAGCCCATCCCTTGCAATCTTAAGTACAGTCTGTTACACACAGAAATTCCTGCAAGTGTGTGTGTGTATGCGTGTGTGTATATGTGTGTGTGTATGTGTGTGTATATGTTTTTTGTGTGTGTGTATGTGTATGTTTGTGTGTGTGTGTATGTGTGTGTGTGTATGCATGTGTGTGTATGCGTTTGTGTATGTGTGTGTGTGTGTATATGTCTGTGTGTATCTGTGTGTGTGTGTCTGTGTGTGTACACACAGGGTTAGTGGTTGGGTTCCACAATTGGATTGACCCCAAATGGCCAGAACATGCAGGATAGTGATCTAATCCATAAATGGAATTAACTCAGCAGAAAGGAGCTGGAGGTGATCACCAGCCTATAAATACTTGGAGAATTTGCATCAGTGTTGGAGAGGACTTGGAACTTCCTTGGGAAATAGATGAGAATTGGAATCATTCTTTCCTACATCTTGAGGCACAGAAAGACAGCTGGTATTGTTGTCTACACAGCATCCATTCTCTCTTTCTTTCTTAGTAACAGAGCGTTGGTTTTATTCTGGAGAGCAATGTGCTCAATTAAAAGAATGTATTTCTCAGAACAGTTGGCATGGCCAATGAGATGAAAACACTAGCTTTTGTTTTGAGGTCTCTGTAAGAAGAGCACAGCATGGATCCTTTGTGTCCTTTCCTTCTCCCTGATGCTTCCTACCTGGAACATAGATGTGATGACTGGAGCTTCAGCAGCCATCTGGAACTATGATGAGACCTTGAGGATGGAAGCTCCATGCTGAGTATGGCAGAGCAGAAAAATCCAAGGATCTTCAGTCTCTGAAGACTCCATGGAGGTGCCAGGCCAGCCCCTTTGAGGTTTAAACAACTGAAGTTGGAGCTCCAGTACTCACAGCAGCATGCGTTCCTCGTGAATTCTGCTTTCACGAGCAGAGTCTTTGCCAAGTTACCCCCTTTTTACCAGGATCATCATTATTGCTTATTCCCATGTTTTCCATGGGAACGATGGTGGGGAAGGTAAAGAGTGTGGGCTTAGGACCCTTGGTTCAGGGAACCTTAGCAGAGAGCAGTTTCAAGTGTGAGCATGCTGTAGAACCACCTGGAAGGTTTGTTAAAATGCAGGCTGCTGCTGGCCCCTGACCCTGCAGTTTTTAATTCAGTAGGTCTAAAGGGGGGCCTCTGAACTTGCATTTCTAATTAGCTTCCAAGAGATGCTGATGCGGCTGGCCTGGGAACCACATCATCCTCATGGCAATCCACACTACCCTAATTTTAAAATCTCTTTTCTGTCATTAATTTAACAACTAGGTACTTCATCCTGTATTCATTTCAACACAGAATTCATTCATTCATTTAACAAATAATTACAAAGCAGCCACTGTGCGCCAAGCTGTAGCACCAGGGACTCAACAGTGGAGCAAACCAAGCCTCCGATGTCAGCTTGGAAGCTAACATCCTTGTGCAAGAGAAAGGCAATGACAGATAACCGATTAAAAATATAACACAGGCAGGTGCAGCGCCATCCCAGCTACTCAGGAGGCAGGAGGATCACTTGAGCCCAGGAGTTTGAGGTTACAGTGAGCTATGATCGCGTCACGGCACTCCAACCAGGGCGACAAAGTGAGATCTTGTCTCTAACGAGACAGAGAGAGAGTGAGAGAGAGAGAGAGAGTGTGTGTGTGTGTCTGTATGTGTGCACTATAGTGACAGCCAGGGACAAATGCTATGAAGACAAATAAATCAGGGTAAGGGGATAGAGAGTGATAGGAGATGGACTTTTAGAGAGGACGGCCAGTGAAGGACTTTTAAAAGAAAAGGTGTACAAAAACTCACATACAATGAAGGACTAAGCAGTGCAGAATTCTGAGGCAAGAGCATCTCAGGTGCAGTGAATGGCAAGTGCAAAGGCCTGGGGGAGGGACATGTTTGCTATGTTGAGTCCTCATCAAGATCTGCGGGCTGGAGCAGAGAGAGCCAGAGGGAGAGAGTCAGGAAAAGAGGGCAGAAAGATGGGCAGGGCCAGCCCATGGGAGTCTTTCAGGGCACAGTAAGGATTTTGGGTTTTAGTTAAAGCTCGAGGGGAGCCATTGGAAGGAGTGACATGATCTGGCTCCTGTTTTCAAAGGAATACTCTGACTTAGGAGCTGCTGCTCTCATTCAGGCAAGAAATGATGGTGGCTAGGGTAGGACAGATGGGGAGAAATGGACAGATTTAATAGGATTTGCTGTCACCTTGGATATGTGGTATAAGAACAAGATCAGAGCCAAGGACAACTCCTAGGATTTTAGCCTGGGCAGCCAGGTAAATGGTGGCTATTCAGGAATTCTTAGATGCTGTATCTACTGGGGAAGGCCACAGGGAAAGCAGATGATGAAGACATAATGTCTGCTCTCCAGATCTCACTGTTCAGTGGGATTCTCCATGAACATGCTTTGAGGACCCAGGCAAGATCATTCCCAAGGGGAGGGACAGTCCTATTTGGGCTGCGTTTGTCAGTTTATATGATTAGGGAGATTCCTTTTGGGGCTCTAGTTTCATATCAGATGTCATGGGAAAAGCTACCGTGGCATCCAAACCTGTTGGTTGGGCAACCCCGTAGATTACAGATAGATGCGTGGTTTACAAATCGCTAGAATTGGAAAGAGCCAAAAAGAAACTGGTGAGGGAGGCTCAGAACAGAATTCCAGGTGAGCACTATGCAGGCTTACTAAAATAACTCAGCATCAAGAAGAACAATGACAACTATTCTGTCACAGGTGTGCTGTGCCGTAACAGCCTAGCAAACTCTTCTAGACTTGGGGAGCTAGAAACAGCATTTTAGACTTGATTATTCATCAGTTGCTAGCTGGCAGGGGAGGGAGTGGGAGTCTCAGATTTTCTTCGCATTTTTTTCTAGTAGTTAATAATTTCTATATAATTCAAATATCAGCTGAAGCCTTCCTACACCTTGAGAACTTCAAAAATATTAGTGTGTGGCCAGGTGCAGTGGCTGATGCCTGTAATCCCAGCACTTTGGGAGGCCAAGGTGGGAGGATCGCTTGAGACCAGGAGTTTGAGACCAGCCGGGGCAACATAGCAAGACTCTGTCTCTACAAAAAATAAATAAACAATTAGTTGGGTGTGGTGGCCTGTGCCTGTAGTCTCAGATACTTTGGAGGCTTAGACAGGAGAATTGCTTGTGCCCAGGAGTTTAAGGCTGCAGTAAGTTATGATCATGCTACTGCACTCCAGCCTGGGCAACAGAGCAAGACCCTGTCTCTAGTAATAATAATAATAATAATAATAATAATAAAAAATACTAGTATGACCCCTCAATTCTAAGCCCTCTGGAGTCTACATCAAAATTTCTGTGAATTTGGGGGTAGGGTCGGGACTCCTGTTGTCAAGGTTACCTTGTATCTCCAGGCAATTGCTTCTCTTAGCATCGCCTTTGTCTCACACAAAACTGAAGAGACTCAAAGATCATTTTCTTTCTTGTTTTCTACTATAATCTTATTATAAGCAAGGTCCCATATGGCCCAGTTTTTGGATGGAGTTGTATTCAGGATGCACAGTCCAGTAAACAAAGGTAATTAAAAAGTAATTCCAGGCCGGGCACAGTAGTTCATGCCTGTAATCCCAGCACTTTGGAAGGCTAAGGCAGGAGGATCCCTCGAGCCCAGGAGTTCAAGATGGGCCTGGGCAACATAGCAAGATCTCGTGTCAGAAAAAAAGGGAGAGGGATTCCAATTTTTATGTTCATCTTTCAAATCACCCTGAAGAGGACCTCCATCATATTTTATACCATTTCTCAAATCTCTCTTCTTTGTCTTGCCAGTTCTCACTCACAATTTCTTTTTTCTTTTTCTTCTTCTTTATTTTTGAGACAGAGTCTTGCTCTGTTACCCAGGTTGGAGTGCAGTGGCATGATCTGGGCTCACTGCAACCTCTGCTTCCCAGGTTCAAGCAATTCTCCAGTAGCTTGGATTACAGGTGCGTGCCACCACACCCGCTAGTTTTTGTATTTTTAGTAGAGATGGAGTTTTACCATATTGACCAGGCTGGTTTCAAACTCCTGACCTCAAGTGATCTGCCCACCTCGGCTTCCCGAAGTGCTGGGATTACAGGTGTGAGCCACTGCACCCAGCCTACATTTTACTCTTATACTTCTCAGCTGGCAAACATTTCAAACTTTCTCCCAAGTTTTGCCTCTTCCCATTGGCCTTTACAGTCTCTCTCCTTTCCTTCCTTCCTTTCCTTACTCTCCCTCCCCCTCCCTCTTCTTTTCTTTTCTCTCTCCTTCCTTCCTTTCTTCCTTCCTTCCTTCCCTCCCCCTTCCTCCCTTCCTCCCTTTCTTTCTCTCTCTCTTTCCCCTTCCTTCCTCCCTTCCTCCCTCCTCCCTCCCTCCTCCCTCCCTCCCTCCCTCCCTCTCTCTCTCTCTCTCTCTCTCTTTCTCTCTTTCTCTCTTTCTCTCTTTCTCTCTTTCTCTCTCTCTTTCTCTCTTTCTCTCTTTCTCTCTTTCTCTCTTTCTCTCTTTCTCTCTTTCTCTCTTTCTCTCTTTCTCTCTTTCTCTCTTTCTCTCTTTCTCTCTTTCTTTCTTTCTTTCTTTCTTTCTTTCTTTCTTTCTTTCCAGTCTCACTCTGTCGCCCAGGCTGGAGTGCAGTGGCACAATCTCAGCTCGCTGAAACCTCTGCCTCCCGGGTTCAAGAAATTCTTCCACCTCAGCCTCCTGAATAGCTGGGATGACAGGTGCCTGCTGCCATGCCCAGCTAATTTTTGTATTTTTAGCAGAGACAGGGTTTCACCATGTTGGCCAGGCTGGTCTCAAACTCCTGACCTCAAGTGATCCACCCGCCTTGGCTTCCCAAAATACTGGGATTACAGGTGTGAACCACCACGCCTGGCCACTGTTTCTTTATTTCTTGCCATTCTTCTAGTCTCACAAAAGGACGCAAAATAGGCTGCAAAAGTTCAAATTTGCATAGAGCTTGTGTGTACGTGTGCATGCACACGCGTGTGTATGTGTGAGACAGAGGTTAGGTTTATTAATCTCCTAAATACCCATTCTCTCTCGCCATATGGGCTCACTAAAGGTAATTTTCTTTGTCCACTCAACTTCTTCCCTCCCCCTGCCCACTCCCACAACACAGTCACTACGGTAGAGAGCACTTCACTAAAGATTTGGTGGGAGAGCCCAAGGGATTCCGTCAGAAACACAAGTAATGTAACCATGCACATCAGGCATCTGAGTTCTTAAGACGCCTCTCACGGGCCGTCTATCCACATTAGCCCATTGTGACCCATTTTGATGGCTTCTTTATATATCACCTATCTATACTGATTGCCACCGTCCCTCCTCTTCTTTCAGGAGCAAAGTGACAAATTTCACTCCTCATCTTTTTTTTCTTTTGAGATGCAGTTTCACTCTTGTTGCGCAGACTGGAGTGCAGTGGCACAAATTCAGCTCACTGCAACCTCCGCCTCCCAAGTCCAAGTGATTCTCCTGTCTAACCCTCCCGAGTAGCTAGGATTACAGGTGCCTGCCACTACACCCGGCTATTTTTTTTTTTTTTTTTTGTATTTTTAGTAGAGACAGAGTTTCACCATGTTGGGCAGGCTGGTCTCGAACTCCTGACCTCAGGTGATCCACCTGCCTCGGCCTCCCAAAGTGCTGGGATTACAGGCGTGAGCCACCGTGCCGGCCTCACTCCTTGTCTTATGCAGAGCAGTTTAGCTCCTTAGCAGAAGGGTTGCAAGCATGGGAATTGGAGCCAGTCGGCTTGGGTTTGAATCCTGCCCCCTGCTGACTAGCTGTGTGACCTCAAGAAGGCTTCATCACTTCTTGTTTCCTAGTTTCTTCATTGCCAAAATGGAATTAGTGCTAATCCCTTCCTCCTAGGGTTGGTGGGAGGATTAACTGAGTTAACCGACATCAAGTACTTAGGGAAGCACCTAGTATAGAACAGGGGCTCATGAAATCTCAGCTTTTATTAGTCTCCTGAGCTCTTGGGCTCATCTGTCATTTCCTAACAGAGAGACTTGTTCAACCCTTCCAAATAATGGACGCTTCCTCCCCAGGAAGGATTTTGGTGTTGGCCATAAATGCTGTTTAGCCTTGTTGCCTCCGTAAAGGGTACTAGGTTTGAATCCCGACTCTACCACTTTCTGGCTGTGTGACCTTAAGCAGATCCTTCGACATCTGTGAGTCTGTTTCCTCATCCTTAAAATGGACATAACAGTGCTACCCATTTCCTGAGATTGTTAGGATAAAGGGAGCAAGCATGTGAAGCCTCTGGAGTGGTAAGGATTTGTGGGGTGTGGGCAGGACACTGGGTGCTGTCCAATGGATCAGTTCTCAGCCCAGTGAACAACACCCAGGCTGTGGTCCACAAATGCGTTTGCAGCCTGCACCGCCCCCCGCCAGAGCTGTGCAATGGTGGTTCTTCATGAAGGAAAGGTGCTCCTGGGATACAGGCAGTGCTGGGATCAACTAACAAGATGATCTCAGGGGAGGGCAAGACCCCTGTGGACGGGAAAGACTTTCTAAGGGAGGGAGAGCTTGGGCTGGGCCACGTAAACAGGGAGGATCTGAATAAGGACCATGTGGAAGGAACTTCAGACAGGAGGGGCTCCTGAGCAAAGACTGGTAGGTAGGACTGGGCTTTGTGTGCAAAGCCAGCTTCCTGGGAACCGCCACACCCTCTGATTCAGCTAAATCCACTGATAGGGCTGAGCAGCTGGCTGGGCCTGGGCAGCGGGTTCGTGTTACGGGTGGGTAACTGCCAAGAGCAGAACAGAGGGCTGCGGAATGTCCCCTGCCAGGCCAAGGTGCTTGGACTTCAGTGTTATTAGTGATAATAGCAAAGCAATAAGAACAAGCATCATTTGTTGCACTCTCAGACACCAAGCACCGCATCTCAGAGTGCAACACTGTAGCTCGGGGGCCACACATCAAATCTGTGTCAGAGTCTGGATGGATACTGAGGTCCAGTGGACCCCAGAGGCGGGGCCCCTGACTACAAGGAGTGCCCACACTGTCCCGGGGCACCCACAGCCTCTGAGCATTGGCAGAGTCCATCCTTAGGGTCAGCTCTGTCCCAGGAAGGAGGTGGGGGTGCCTTGTGAGCATCCTGTTGTTCATCTCCTCCCCTCCCCCATTTCCTCTTCTTCTCTCCGCTCCTCCTTCTGACCACGCACTGGCTGGGGACACCTCCAGGCCACCCTCAGCCCCCGGTGGATTTGGCCTCCATGGAGTGCAGCCCAACTGTCTTCAGAGCCCCTCCTCCAACATTCCCTGTCTGGATAGGACCAAGCAAGGTAGAGGTGGCGCAGGCGGAGAAGGAGGAGAGAACCTTCTCCAATGAGAGAGGGGACTGCACCTCTCCAACCCAGGTTTGGCATTTTATGTGCTGGGAATGAGAAGCCCAGGGTTGCTATGGAAACTACCATCCCCTGCTCCCTCTCTTATTCTCTGTGGGAAGTTCTTACATGTAAGGGGTGTGGGGTACGTGGGTAGGGGGCACTCGTGCTGCACACGGTGCTGGAATGCAGAAGGACCATCTCTAGGGGTGGGAGATGCAAGGGACGCATGAGAGCCAGGAGAAGGGCCTCTGAGGCTCCTGATCCTAGGAGGAGCTTCAGGGCTTCCGGCTTGAGAGCAGGGCCAGGGGCAGCCATGGAGCTCACGGGCTTCTCTGGAATAATCCTGGGAGTGACCATGCATACTTGAAAAGCACAGAACAATTTGTAAAACGCAGTCAGATGGGCCACTGGGAAAGAGCTTGGGCCCTACAGTGACCAAGATGTAGGCTTGAATACCAGTACAGCTCGTGCTCCTAAGCTTCAATTTCTCTACTAGAAGATGTGCCTAGTGACAGCGGCCTCAGAGAGTGGTGACATGCAACCATGATGCTATGCACCTGGTCCCTGCCTGGCATCTATACAACAGGCAGTATCCAGTTAAGGGGGGCTCTTCTCTTCCCTTTCCCATCTCACCCGATCCCATTCAGATAGGCAGTAGGAGCCCACTTTACAGATAAGGGGACTGAGGCCCAGCCAGGGGAAGGAAGGGGCTCAGGGTCCATAGGGGGTCTGGGCAGGGCCAGGAACTACACAAGCTCTTCTGCCTTCCCTTGCACTCTTGTCCCTGCTGCCTGGCGCTGGCCTTAACTGTCAGCCACCGTGATCTGCGGGACTCCCTGCGTCTGAGTCCGGTGCTAAGCCCCCGCGCTTCTTGACACCGTCATTAGGGGGACCAGGCCTGTGGCAGAAACAACTCTCTTTTGGCTTTTATTATTAAAATAGAATAAAGTACCAAGCTTTCTCTGTGGGGGAGGGAAATGATGGAGGTGGGGAAGAAAAACAGTTTCCCAGCTCCGAAGCCGACACCCCCATACAGCAGCACCCCTCAGCTCCCAGAAAGGAAGGAGTTCCTTCCAGGTGAGTTGTCAGCTCTTTCTGGGGCAGAAGAAGGTGGAAAACTAATTTTAACCTTTCAGGTTTTTTTTTTTTTTTTTAGCTTTCTTGTTTCTCAGACCAGGGGAAGGACATCAGGTACCCCTCTACGTCCACTGAGTCATGGGGGAAGAAGGGAAACAAAGGTGATTTCGCCTCCACCAGCAGGTTTTGCAAACCCCAGGTGGATACTGATGCCAACCTGGGCTTGGCAGGTCTCTACTTTCTCCCCTTCACCCCACCAGAAAATGAGGTCCCTCCTATTCCACCTCTCCCCAAATCCAAGGAAGGTGTCAGCAGGCTGAAGTCAGGTATGTGAGTTTATGAAACCTGGGGTCTGAGTTCCAGACCACCTCCCTCAGGGATTTGCTGTATGGCCTTGAATAAGTCACTTCCTCCTCTGGGCCTCAGTTGCCTCATCTGTCCCAAGGGGAGCACTAATTTCCATCTTGCTCACTTCCCAGGGCGGCCATGGAGGCTTAAAGCAGTGTAGGCTGATGTCTAGGCCCTAGCATTTAGAGGCTGTAACCAAACTAGGAGGATCCCATGGAGAGTGATCGGAATGGGGCAAGGACTCCTAATCTACCCACTTGATGGGGGAAAACCAAGAGCTCAGCCTCCACATTCATGTTGAACCCAGCCCAGTGCTTGGCATGTGGTTGTGAAGGCACGTTTAGAACAGGATCAATCACTGAGGGTTCCCATAGGGAATGATGGGACAAGGTTAGCCTGAGAAGACATTCATGGGAAATCAGCCAATTGATCTACAAGCAGTAGAGGGGCTGTCACAAGGCTTGAGGAAGAGATTAGAGATCGTTCCTGAGGACAAATGAGTAGACACTGCAAGAAGACAGATTTCAATTCTACACAAGGGCCACGGAGTGAGAGCAGGGGAATGAGCTTGGATTAGGCATTTGCAATGTGTCTGGGAACTGGATGGAAATGGCCATGTTTTCTTTTTTTTTTTTTTTTTTTGAGACGGAGTCTCGCTCTAGCCCGGGCTGGAGTGCAGTGGCCGGATCTCAGCTCACTGCAAGCTCCGCCTCCCGGGTTTACGCCATTCTCCTGCCTCAGCCTCCTGAGTAGCTGGGACTACAGGCGCCCGCCACCTCGCCCGGCTAGTTTTTTGTATTTTTTAGTAGAGACGGGGTTTCACCGTGTACGCCAGGATGGTCTCGATCTCCTGACCTCGTGATCCGCCCGTCTCGGCCTCCCAAAGTGCTGGGATTACAGGCTTGAGCCACCGCGCCCGGCCAGTTTTCTTGAGCCCTTGCTGAGAAGCAGTAAGCTGGGGTGAGGACTCAGTGTCTGGAGCCAGATGGCCTGGGTTCGAATCCTGACTCTGCTACTAATCAGCTGTGTGGCCCTGGGAGAGTTACTTCCCAGGTCTGTGTCTCAGTTTCTGTATCTGTAAACTGGGGAAAATAATGTTACCTGCCTCAGGAGCTGCTCTAAGGATTACCGCACATGTGCATAGATAAATCTATCTGTAAATCTATAGATGATTTACGTCCATAAATCTATCCGGAGCAGAGCCTGGCAAATAGGAAGTGCTTCATAAGTGCTGTGTGAGTGTTGGCCAGGAGCACTGCTCCCCCTTGGTCCTGAGCTACTTCATTTCATGTAATCTTCCCAATGATCCTAGAAGAGGTGCTGTTATTATCTCCATTATCCAGATGGGGATACTGAGGCCCATCTAGATTCAGCAGTGTGCTTAAGGTCACCTATCTTGAAAATGGCAGCACCAAAACTCGAGTGTGGTTCTGCTTGCTCGGAAGCTAGAATTCCTAATCACTGAGTAATGTTTAGATCATCCCTCTTGAGAGAGACACGCTGTGCCCTGCTCTCCCAGCCCAGGTGCAGAGGTCCAGAGACAGCAAGTACCAGACTCAATGCCACAAAGCTGTCTAGTGAAAGAACTCAGGTTTGGCTCCAAGGCTCACAGGCTTGCTTTCCATGGCACCCTAGCTAACCCTGGGTGCTATCTCGGGCCAGCACAGGTTGGGCAGGCCCTCTGTGAGGATGCTGAGATTCAAGATGAGAAAAGGTGACTTTTCTGCTCTCTTGTAGCGCTGAGTGGGATGATCAGGTGAGATGATGAAGGTGGAGGCCCTCCAGAGGATGGAAATTGGGCGCACACGTGAGACTGGTGTGCGGCTGCTCGTTACCAGCAGGGGCCAGAAAGCCCAGATTCCTGTTTGTGGGAGAACAGGAAGCACCCACACATCACCCGGATTATTTCTTCTCTTTGCCTCTCTCTGCCGCCTTGTCTCTCTCTTTTTGTCTGTGTTTCTGCCTCTCTCTCTCTCTCCTTGTCTTCCATCCTCCCTCTCTCTCTAGAAAAAGATTTATTTCCCCCCTACCCGGCAGCGCACTCAACCAAAATGAGTAATTAATCCTCACAGCTCCTCTTTATCTGGCCCTCTCCTATGGTTACTTTTGGCCCAAGAATATTGGAAGATATGCTACGCAGAGTAAATTACCTTGTTTAACTGACTCTCTGCTTGGAAATATGTTACATTCTAAAGGTCATTTTATAAAAGGGATTACTAGATCAAGGCAATGCCACGTCAGCTTGATTGCTGTATCAACGTAAGAAACCAGGGCGAAAATAGAGAATCTAGAGTTATTTACTCGTCTGTGTCAGGAAGCAGGCTATTCATCTTTTCTGGAATCGAGTAAAACTGCTCCCAACGCATTTTAGACAGGAATCTTCATATAATGGGAGATAATAATAGGAAGATACACTGGCTTGAGAGTTTCTTAAAGAGAGATTCAATGGAGTGGAGGGGTCTGGACATATCTGGCTTTCATCATGGAAAATAATATATCCTCTCTCTTTTTCTTTCTTTTTTCTTCCTTTCTCTCTCTGTTTCTTTCTTTCCTTCCTTCCCTCCCTCCCTCCTTCCTTCCTTCCTTTTCTTTTCTCCTTTCCTTTCCCTCTCTCTCTTTCTTTCTCTTTCTTTCTTTCCTTCCTTCTTTTTCTTTCTCTCCCTCTTTCTTTTTCTTTCTATCCCTCTTTCCTTTTCTTTCTCTCCCTCCCCTCTCCTTCCTTCCTTCCTTCTTCTTTCTCATTCCTTCCTTCTATCCTTCCTCTTTTCTTTTTCTTTCTTTCCCTTTCTTCCTCTTTCTCTCTTTCTCTTTCTCTCCTCTCTCTCCTCCTCCCTCCCTCCCTCCTCCCTCCCTCCCTCTCTCTGCCTCTATTTCTTTCTGGATCCAGCGTTTACTCTGTTCTAGGCCCTGGGAATACAAAGAAGATGGACATAGACACTGGTGGACGAGGGGACACGTCCTGGCCTTCTGAAGCTTTGGGTCCAGGAGAGAACACAGGCAGGCAAGCAGCCATGGAAGATGGTGCAGAGTGCCGTGCTGGGAACAGTTTGCTGGGGGTTCGTGTGGATCCCTGCAAAGGCCCGTTCCAGCTTAGGAAATGTTAGCCTGACCAGGTGGAAGGCTCACCCCTGCTCGCCATCTGTTGAAGAAGGGTCACGTACGTGCCACCTGGCTTCCTGCGGGGAGATAGCATCTGGAAGGCAGAGAAAGCTCCTCTGGGGGGAGAGGTTTCGCTGGGCACCATCATGATTTATTCAGCAGCGTCAGACGCCTGCACCCTGGGCCAGCGCCGGCCTTGGTGGTTCTCCAGCATTCGTTCTGGGTGCGCACACCTGTCTTTTCCTACACCCAGGGAACGGGGACTGGGGGACAGAGGCCAATCCAGAGGCAGCAGCCTCTCCCACCCTTAGCCAGCTGGGTAAGGGAAGGAAGCAGTCCTGGCCGGAGCCCCAGACTCACAGCGGATGTGTCCAGCTCACCTGGTGGCAAGAGGGTGCCAGAAACGTCCTTGGAGCCCTGAGTCCCAGCACCAGGACTGTTCCCCACAAGGTTTCTCCTCCTAGGCTCACCATGAGACTCACTAGCCCGTGAAGCCTTCTCCTAGTAACCCAGGGCGGAACTCACTGCCATCAGCACCTGGCAGGCTCCCTTTGTGTGGATTGTGTGTGCACACACGTGCACGTGATGTGTTTACAAACTAGAGGTGGGCTGTTTTGATACCTCCAAGCTAAGATTATGTTAACACTGTCTGAGTAATATAAATCATCACTGATTAAAACCAGCTTGCATTTGCATAACATGTACTTTTCCAGATGCTGCTCACATCTTCATTTTCTGCATCGGTCTCACCAGAATCCCAAGAGTTGGAGAGGGCGGGTATTAGATGTCCCCAAGAAGTGTCATCTGGCGTTGATGACTGAGCAAGGAGGAATCAAATCTCCTCGACCCCATGCTGACAGCGCAGCTGGAAGAGACAGAGGTCTCGCCTTTACCGAGCTTAGCGGTATGACATGTTTCTCCAGACCATCCTTGCAGTTTTTAACACCACTGTTTTCATGATAATTTTGTTTAAAATTTTATTTTTATTTGGCTAAAGATTGAATAAAGCTGATGCAGTGGTTCATGTCTGTAATCCCAGCACTTTGGGAGGCTGAGGCGGGCAGATCACAAGGTCAGAAGTTCGAGATCAGCCTGACCTACGTGGTGAAACCCTGTCTCTACTTAAAATGCAAAAATTAGCCAGGTGTGGTGGTGCACACCTGTCGTCCCAGCTACTCAGGAGGCTGAGGCAGGAGAATAGCTTGAACCCAGGATGTGGAGGTTTCAGTGAGCCGAGATGGTGCCACTGCACTCCAGCCTTGGCAACAGAGCATGACTCTGTCTCAAAACAAAAACAAAAACACTCAAAAAAACCCAAGATTGAATGAATAGTAAGCTAGGAACACAGCAGCTGGTTTGTGTAAAGATTAGTTGCCTAATATTGATATTAGGCAAAGTTTTAATTTTTACCATGTACAGCAAAACCTAATGCTGTTTCCCTATTGTTATTCTACTTTCTTTTGGTGTGTGGCCATGAAGACTGAGGTTGGCCATAGCCAGGACCTACCCCAATAACCATTTCTTCTGTTTTCGTTTTGAGCAGGCCCTAAGCTAAGCACTTTGCAGGCACGATCTCAATAAACTGTGATAACAAATCAACAAAGTGTGGCCAGGTGCAGTGGCTCACGCCTGTAATCCCAGCAATTTGGGAGGCCGAGGCAGGTGGATCATCTGAGGTTAGGAGTTTGAGCTCAGCCTGACCAACATGGAGAAACCCTATCTCTACTAAAAATACAAAAATTAGCCAGGCGTGGTGTCAGTCGCCTGTAATCCCAGTTACTCTGGAGGCTGAGGCAGGCGAATTGCTTGAACCCAGTTGGGCAGAGGTTTTGGTGAGCTGAGATCACACCACTTCACTCTATCCTGGGTGAAAGAGTGAGTCTCCATCTCAAAAAAAAAAAAAAAAAAGACAAAATGGATATCAGTTTTATTCCCATTGTGCAGATGAGGAAACTGAGGTTCGGCAAGGCTCGGTGATTTACTGACAGTTACATTGGTAGGAGTGGTGGTGCAAAGGTCCACACCCAGACTGTCCCCAGCTTCCGGGGGAGTAACCATTAAGCTTTACGGCCTCCCTCTTCTCCAGCTCCTCTGCCACAGTGGGGCTCCTCTTCCACTGCCAGGACCCCAGGTAGGAGCAGGGAAGTCATGGGGAGGGAGAGTGAGCCCTGGATTGCAGCAGCAGCCACCAAAGGCAGGGCCACTGGAAGATGAGGCTGCATTAGGCTTTTCATCCCTGCTGCTCCCTCCAGCTCCTTGTTACTATCCTTAATTATGAAATAACAGCGGTTCCCAGGCAGAGGGAGGGCGGGAGGGTGGCAGAGCGAGCATCCAGATGGCCCTCCTGGCAAGCGTGGGCCTCGCCTGGTCTTTATGTAAGAGTTGCTCTGCTTTCCAGATTGCCTTCGAGTCAGATGTTTAAACACTTGTTTTGTGTTTATGATACAGAGGAAGAAATTAAAAGGCCCCCAGGGGAAAACGAAGAAAGGAAAAACCAGGAGTGGTTCTGGGGGGTTGTCAGGCCAGATGGTGAGATAAACCGAGTCTGGGACTGGTTTTCAGATGACCGTGAGCAGATGGCTTCTCTGGTCTTGGGTGGTGAGGTCCAGGGGTCCATGATAGAGGGAAGTGGGTGAGCTCCCTTCAGGAAACAAAACAGGAACTGCCAGCGACTGAGGGCCTGCTGTGTCCTCAGCACTGTGCTCTAGCACACTTTATATGCTCTCTGTTTTTCTTTCTTCTTCTTTTTTTTTTTTTGACAGAGTCTCCCTCTGTCACCCAAGGCTAGAATGCAGTGGCACAATTTTGGCTCACTGCAGCCTCAACCTCCCAGGCTCAAGTGATCCTCCTGCCTCAGCGCTGCAAGTAGCTGGGACTACAGGCATGCACCACCATGCCTGGTTAGTTTTTTAAACTTTTAGTAGAGACGAGATCTCGCTATGCTGCCCAGGCTGATCTCGAACTCCTGGGCTCGAGTGATCCTCCCGCCTTGGCCTCCCAAATTGAGGGGATTACAGATGTGAGCCACCTTGCCGGCCTATGTGCCCTCTCTTAATCTCTCAACAGCCCTGTTTTACAGATGGGGAAATCAAGGCCTGGGGGGACTTGGTGACTTGGCCAAGGTCAGATTGCCTGATGTGTAGAGTTGGCCCGGAACTGCTGGAAGTTTTTCCCGCCTGGAGCATTCTTCCTGCATTCAACTCCCGCTCCTGCAGAAAATCCCCAGCAAGCTAGCCCAGTTGAGTGTGCCGCTGCCCCCTAAACTTCCTGTGATTGTGACTTCTGAACTGGATGTCTTACTGCAGTTGACTTTCGGTAGCTCTAGAACTGTTCACAGGCCGCTGGAATCTGCACTGGAAAAGGCCTCAATGGTCAACACTCCAAGCCACCACTGGCTTTTTAGATTCCCTCAAAGGCATCCCAGCTCTGTTGAACACTGACACCGAAAGGGAATCAGTCAATCACTGCTCCTTTGAACGGAGTTCGTGGCTTGACACTTCTTCACTGTAGAATCTCTTAATGGATGGAACCCAGTCTTCTTTTCCCTCTTCTATATCCTGTAGGGGCTAGTGCAGTGCTGGGCCCACTAAGAGATGGCAGAAGCACAGCGTAAGAGTTGCAAGAGCATAGAATCACCATCTCTTTTTACAGGTGAGGAAATTAAGGCCCAGATTGCTGGGGGCTTACCCTACAGTCACACAGTGAGTGGTGAACAGAGCTGGAACAAGGACTCAGACCACTTCCTAGCCCAGAGCTCTACCCACTCTTTGCTGGCCTTGGGTCTTGCTCCTCCCAGAAGATTTGGGTGTTCCCTCCACAGTACTCCCCAGGGACCTTGCACAGACCACTGTGAAAGCATGTACCAGAATCTGTTGTCACAGAATACCCAGGGTTTTGGAGGCCAGGGACCTCATGTCATGTCTCTGGACCTACAGCTTCTTCTGTAAGCCCGGCCCAGAGAAGGCACCAGGAAATGTTGGGAAAAGGCAGGAGAAGAGGGCGGAGGCAGAGGAAAGAGGAATGGAGCAGCAGCAGGGGATAGCAGGGGCCTCCACTGTGAGGGGTCCCCCAAGATGGCCTGTCATTACAGCCAAATCAGAAGGAATTGTGACCTGGTTGACTATGAGTAGGAGGTGTCTGAATATGGCTTCGTAACAATCATGGTAATGTAGAGTTCACAAATACACTCTGCTTTATCTGATTCCCAGTGCTTGTTGCGTTTGGTTTGCACAACACAGGGGACATGAGGCTTGTATTATGCTGATTTTGTAGATGAGGAGACTGACGCTCAGTAAGGTCCTGCTGTTAATTAAAGACAGAACTTGGACTATTGAACCCACACCTACCAGTTTGTAGCCAGAATCGTTTCCGCCATGACATATTTCCTCCCTTCCTTCCTTCCTTCCTTCCTCCCTTCCTTTCTCTCTTTCTCTCTCTCTCTTTCTCTCTCTCCTTCTTTCTCTCCTTCTTTCTGTTTTGTTTTGTTGTGTTTTGTTTTGTTTTTGAGACGGAGTTTCTCTCTTGTTGCCCAGAGCTGGAATGCAATGGCACGATCTCGGCTAACTGCAACCTCCACCTCCCGGGTTCAAGCAATTCTCCTGCCCCAGCCTCCCGAGGAGCTGGGATCACAGGAATGCACCACCATGCCCAGTGAACTTTGTATTTTTAGGAGAGACGGAGTTTCTCCATGTTGGCCAGGCTGGTCTCGAACTCCCAGCCTCAGGTGATCCACCCACCTTGGCCTCCCGAAGTGCTGGGATTATAGGCATGAGCCACCACACCCAGCCCATTCATTCTTTCTTTCTTGCACTTCTTTCATGACTTGCTTACATTCTTAGGAGCATTGTTGCTTTTCCTTGAACCCACCAAGCACAGGCCCTCCTCGGGGCATCTGCACTTGCTGTTCCGCGGCCTGGGATGCTCTTCCCACTGCCATGCCCACCTGGCCCAACCCTTGCTTTGCTCTGTTTCAGTGGCACCTCCCTGACCACCTGTTCCCAGTAGCTCCCCCATCACCTCTCACATGCCTAAGCCTGCACCATTTTTCTTCATAGCACCAATCACTCCCTGACCTTTACATTGTTTACTGTATTATATGCTGTTTACTGTATTATATTCTGTTTTATAGCTATTTGATTAATTACCTCTTCCCTCTAGAACATCAGCTCCTTGGGAGCAGGGTTTTGTCTCTGTTGTCCACCATTCCATTCTCAGCACCTAGATCCATGCCCAACACATAGTAGATGCTTAAATATGTTTCTGTTTACTGAATGAATAAGCACCTATGATGTGCCAGACCCTACTCTGGATACTGAGAATATGCACATGATTAAGACGATCTCCTGCCTCTAAGGTGCTCATAGCAGACAGGCAAAAATGGGTCACCAGGGCTGGGCATGGTGGCTTGCACCTGTAATTCCAGCACTTTGGGGGGTCTAGGAGGGTGGATTACCTAAGGGCAGGAGTTCCAGACCAGCCTGGCCAACATGGGGAAACTTGTCTCTACTAAATGCAAAAAATTATTAGGGCTTGGTGGCAGACGCCTGTAATCCCAGCTACTCAGGAGGCTAAGGCAGGAGAATCACTTGAACCCAGGAGGTGGAAGTTGCAGTGAGCTGAGATCGCACCACTGCACTCCAGCCTGAGTGATGGAGTGAGACTCTGTCTCAAACACACACACACACACACACACACACACACACTCAATGAAAAACAAACAAACAAACAAAAACAAAAATGGGTCCCCAGAACAGAATGTGGGCTGAGGTAGGCACCCAGTAAGATGATTCCTTTAGCTGTTGTGTGGCAGAGCCTACTGGATCACCCCTACTATAAATTCTATTCTATTTCTTTAATAACAGAACTCTAAATTTAGCTGGGTATGAGGTCACTTAGAGTAAAGGCCACATTTCCCAGCTTCCTTTGCAGTCCAGTGTGGTCATGTGACTCAGTTCTGGCCAATTTCCAGGAAGTATCCTTAGAGAAAAAGGGTGTCCCCTCTGTTGCCCTTTCCTCTGCTCACTGGATTAAGAAGTGATGGGTGAACTTAAGTAGCCAGCTTGGACCATAAGGATGAGGCCACACCCCCAGAATTCTGGCACAGAAAGCTAGAAAAAGCCTGGGTCTCTGACCCTGTGAAGCACAAGTCATCTCACCTTCAGAATTCATTTACCTGAGTGAGAAGTTTACCTGAGTGAAAAGTAAATTGGTTTAATCTACTTTTATTTGGGGCTTTCTGTGGCTTGCAGTTGACTAATCCTAATCCTCATTGATGCAGCCTTAGAAGGAATAGAGAAAGTGGCTAGGAGACTTGTTTTGGTTCTCAGAGAGTGAGATGGCCCCATCATCCAGCAGAGAGGCAGAAGTTGTGGTTGAAGTGTGTCTGGATCCAGGTAGGGCCTGTTGACCTTGCAAGTACTATAAATCATTAATGGTAACACTCATTTGATCTCCATTCATTCATTTACCTTTTCATTTATTTCTTCAGTTGTCCCACCATTCACTCCTGAGGTTTATCTACCCATCCACTCATCCATCAAAACATTCCATGAGGCAGGTATTCATGGGGCTGGGGTGTGAGTTTGAGCCAGGCAGGGAACAGTTTGCAAATGAAGCTCAGCTGGGAGACTGGGAGCAGGGTCTTTGGATCTGGAGGCCCCTCTCTGAGGCCCGGCAGTGCTTGCTCTCTCAACAGGCCTCAGCCTCTACTGGAGGCACATCTGTGGAGTGATCAAATTCAGGATTACAGGAGTGTGCCAGTCCCAGGGAGGGGCAGAGAGCCCTCCAGGTTCCATGGGGACTTCCAGGGCAAGTGTCTTCCCACCCCGTGCCCTGCAAGAGAGCAGGCAGTAAAGCTTTTAGCTCAACTGCACCTTCATTGTGTCATGAATGGTGGTTGATATCAGCAAGAGAATGATTCATGAGTCTTGTAGTTTCTGAAAGATCTAGAAGGCATAAAGTCCCAGCTTAGGACACATCCTAAGAATATGCTGGAAGGGAGTCAGAAACTCATGAGCCTTGTACGTTTTCTCCAAAATTGAGCCAGGATCCTGGGGGAGGAGTGGGATTAACAAAGATCACAGGACTTACTGGGGTGGAACGTGGCTGAGACAGCAAGGAGAAGGCATATTTGATAGAAAACAAAAAGTGACTGGATGAAAAAATGACTCCCTGGATGTCTGTGGTTCACCCCAGAATAAGCCGGTTTTTTTCTATAACTTGATGAACCTGTATATTCTCAGACGTTTTGGTCAAAACTGAAGGTTACAAGACAGAAACAAAGCAAAAGGATCTACTTCTGTTGTCTTTTGTGATATAACAAAGCATCTCAAAACTTTTTTTTTTTGGAGATGGAGTCGCACTCTGTGGCCCAGGCTAGAGAGTAATGGCATGATCTCGGCTCACTGAAACCTCCACCTCCCGGGTTCAAGCGATTATCTTGCTTTAGCCTCCCAAGTAGCTGAGACTACAGGCATGCGCCACCACTTCCAGCTAATTTTTGTATTTTTAGTAGAGATGGGGTTTCGCCAGGTTGGCCAGGCTGATCCTGAACTCCTGACCTCAGGTGATCCACCCACCTTGGCCTCCCCAAGTGCTGGAATTATAGGCATGAGCCACTGCACTAGACCAGCATTTCAAAACTTCATGGTGTAAAACAATATTTTTATGATTTCCCATGATTCTGTGGTAAGCTGGGCAAGTCTCCTGCTCCACATGATCATGGCTGGACATGAAGGCAGCTGCATTCAGTTGGTGGCTAGAAGGTTCTAGAAGGGCAGTCAGTTCTTCTCCATATGGCCTTTCTTGCCACATGGTCTTTCCCTTGGGCAGGACAGCCTGAACTTCCTCACATGGTGGTGACTGGACTCTGAGAGTGAAAGCAGAAGCTTCCAGGAACCCCATCCTTTTTTTTTTTTCTTTTTTTGAGATGGGGTCCAGCTCTGTTGCCCAGGCTGGAGTGCAGTGATACAACCGTAGCTCACTGCAGCCTGAAACTCCTAGGCTCAAGTGATCCTTCTACCTCAGCCTTCTGAGCAGGTAGTACTACAGGTACACACTATCCCAACCAGTTAATTAAAAAACTTTTTTTTTTTTTAAGAGATGGAGTCTTGCTTTATTGCCCAGGCTGGTGTCAAACGCATGGACTGAAACAATCTCCTACCTCAGCCTCCCAAAGTGCTGGGATGACAGGCATGAGACACTTTGCCCAGCCACTTACAGGCCTCTTGGGGCCCAGGCCTGGAACTGATACAGCCTCACTTTTGCCACATTCTATTGGTCAAAGCATGTCCCACATTATCTCAGACTCCAATGCAGAGAAAATAAACTCCATCTCTTGGGAGGTATCATCAGTGGCCATATTTGCTGACAAACTTCCGTCGGAAGTTGATGGGATCATGGAGCCTAGAAAAAAAGTAAGATGTGAATGACACAAGTTTGACTTATGCACAACTTCACGGACACACACTTGGTGCCTAAAGTGAAGCTCATCATACATCAGCTTGGGGCTTAAACCAGTGTTCGGTGCGGCTGACTCTGCCTCTCTTCCACTATGCTGCTTTCCTCTTCATCAAACAACTCCATCAACTGGAGACCACTAAAAGGAAAGAGAAATACACTAAGGCCACAGTCATTAGCATCCTGGAACATTGGATTCTATTTCTGGCAGATCAGAGGTAGTTGGCAAACCTCTGCCCCTGTCTCCCCAGCTCAGCACTCTGAGGTAATGAGCCCACCGTATTATGTGGCATTAGCAGAAGTGCTGGATGCTGATCAAGAGAGGAAATAGACTCCCGTCCTCCATCATCAGCAGCCTGCACCTGGGGCTTGGGGTTCAGCTGTAGCCTCAGGGGAAAGCAGCTCCTATACATTAAGGGCCTACTGTGTGCCAAGTGCTGTGCTAGGTGCATCTGGCCTCTGCTTTTTTCTCAAGCCTCATCTTGCACTCTATTCCCTCTCTCTGATTTCCAACTAACCTGGGTATATTTCAGCGTTTTCAAACAGGCTGCTCTTTCTCTTCCAGGTCTTTGTATGTACTGTCCCCATTGCTCGATGCACTCTCCCTGTCTCTTAGCTGGGTTAACTTGAATGCATCCTCAGACCTTAGGCTCTCTGCCTTCTCTGCTGGACTGAAGGCTTCTCTGGGGTAGTGCCACACACTCCCGAAGTACTGCTTGGCTCCCAGCCCAGTGTTCTGTAAGTATTTGTTGAATGACTGAATGATGGAGTGAATGACTCCTCACAAGAGCTCACTTTGACAGATGAGGCAACTGAGGCTCAGAGAGAACCAGTTTGTCCAAGGCCAAGATGAGGTGAGAGGCAGAGTCAGGATTTGAATCTGGGTCTGTGTGGTGGCCAAGCTTGTGCCCTTTGGACTACACCTGGCACTCAGGCGTAAATGAAGGAGTGGATGATGGTGATGGGGAGTGGGGAGAAAGTGTCTGAGAAAGAGGCAAGGGCAAAGGCACCTCTGTCCCATTGCTTCCAGGTGGTAACACTGGAAATGGAGGTGGAACCTGGGGCTGAGCTACCAAGTCACACAGAGTTCGGCTAAGCCTCTGGCAGCCTTGTCTCCCAGTGTCTGTTAGACTGAGGGCTTACAGGTGCCTGCTCTGTAGACAACAAGGGTAAGGCCGGCAGCTCAGCTGCTACCAGAATCCAGAGGGTTGTGCTAACTCCCAGGGTCTTTGGTACCCTCTGGTTAAAGGGGCCCACAGAAGATTCCAGGTCAGAAACAGGAGGTGTTACCACCAGGGAGCTGCATGGGAGGTGGTTCCTGTAGCAGAGAGAGCACTGACTCCAGAGTCCAAAAAACAGACTAAGAATCTCAACTCCACCAATTATTGCTGAGTGACATTTGCCCAGTTACTCCAATTATCTGAACCTCAGTCTCCTTGTCTGGAAAATGGGGATAATAAGACACTCCTCAGATGGTTGTCGAGAAAGTTAAATGAGTTAACTTTGTAGCAGTCTGAGAACAGGGCCTGCCTCCCCAGCTGGAGCCTGGCATAAGGAGAGTAGTTGGTAAATGTTAGGCTAGAAGGCCTATTGTTCCTCCATTGCCATGGAACCTTTGCTGCTTCAGCTTCTCTCCCACATAATAGTTTGCTCTGCATGTTTCCTAGAGCTGTTGGAAGGATCAGATGTGATAGAGGATGGAGGAGACACCTGTCAAATCCTGTCTGAAGAGAGAAAGCTGAAGGAAGTTGTGTTGCCTTTGTGTCTCCATTTGGACCACACCAGGCCCGGGCCAAGGGACCCAACAAGCACCTAAAAAGGAGCAAAAGGTCCATGGGCTTGAGAGATGATGATGACAACGATGATGATGGCTATGATGATGATGCTGATTATGATGGTGGTGATGATGGTAATAATGATGGTGATGATGGTGATGGTGACAGTGATGATAGTGATGATGATGATGGTGGTGATGGTGGTGGTAATGGTGGTGATGATAATGGTGACAGTGGTGATGATGGGAATAATGGGGATGATGATGGTGATGATAATAATGATGGTGATGATGGTGGTGATAATGGTGAGATTGATGATGATGATGATGACAGTGATAATGATGATAGTGATGATGTGATGGTGGTGATGATGGTGATGATGATGATGATGATGGTGACGATGGTGATGATGATGGTGGTGATGATGATGTGATGGTGGTGATGATGATGATGGTGATGATGGTGATGATGATGGTGATGTGATGGTGGTGATGATGATGATGGTGATGACGATGGTGGTGATGGTGATGGTGATGATGGTGATGATGATGATGGTGATGGTGATGATGATGGTGATCATGGTGATGGTGATGATGATGGTGATGATGGTGATGATGATGGTGGTGATGATGGTGATGATGGGAGTGATGGTGGTGATGATGACGGTGATGATGATGATGGTGATGATGGTGATGATGGTGATGGTGATGGTGATGATGGTGGTGGTGATGATGGTGGTGATGGTGGTGATGATGGTGAGGATGATGATGGTGATGATGATGATGCTGATGGTGATGATGATGGTGATGATGATGATGGTGATGGTGATGATGATGGTGATGATGATGATGGTGATGGTGATGATGGTGGTGGTGATGATGGTGGTGATGGTGGTGATGATGGTGATGATGGTGAGGATGATGATGGTGGTGATGATGATGATGGTGATGATGGTGATGATGATGATGCTGGTGATTATGATGGTGATGGTGATGGTGATGATGATGGTGATGATGATGATGGTGATGGTGATGATGGTGGTGGTGGTGATGATGGTGGTGATGGTGGTGATGATGGTGATGATGATGGTGATGATGGTGATGATGGCAGTGATGATGATGATGGTGATGATGGGAGTGATGGTGGTGATGATGATGGTGATGATGGTAAGGATGATGATGGTGATGATGGTGATGGTGATGGTGGTGGTGATGATGGTGGTGATGATGGTGACGATGATGGTGATGATGACGACAGTGATGATGATGATGGTGGTGATGGTGATGATGGGAGTGATGGTGTGATGATGATGATGGTGGTGACGGTGATAATGGGAGTGATGGTGTGATGATGATGATGGTGGTGACGGTGATGATGGGAGTGATGGTGTGATGATGGTGATGATGGTAGTGATGATGGTGATGATGATGATGGTGACGATTATGGTGATGATGGCAATGGTGATGATGAAGATGATGGTGATAGAGATGCTAATGATGGTGATATGACATTGGATGGAGGGATGCAGGCCAAGCCTTAAGAAGACAACAGGGCATCGTAAAAAGAGATCAAAGGGTAGTTGTTCAAATATCCAAATATTTTTAAGTCCAGGCTCTGCCTCTTACTAGTCAAGTGCCTTTGGGCAAGTTATGGAACATCTCTGAGTGTCAGGTCTGCCACCTGTAAAACAGAAAAAAGAACCCTGCCTTGCACGCTGCACAGGTAGCCTCCATGGGGATCACAAGCATTTTCATACACACAGGCAGCTGTGGTTGCTGCTGCTGTATTTGAGAGCAGATCCTAGCCCAGGCAGCTGTTGCTATCAAGCAGACTTAGTTCAAGCTCTGTTACTTCCTTGCTCAGGTGTTGTCAGCCTCAGTTTTTTCATCTACAAATGACTCTAATAATGCCTCTCCACATAGGGTTGTGGTCTGGCTAAAATAGGTCCATGTAGTTACAGGGACCCACCTAGTGCCTGCAAAGAGTGGAGGATCCATGAATGGTCCTCATTATGATTGCAAGCCTCTAGTCCACTCTGGCTCTTTCTCTCCTGGCTGCCCACTCAGCTTGGCCCAATCTGGTTGATCACAGTCATCACAGTTCCCTGCAAAAATATTCTGTGGTGCATTCTCAAGGACTAGATGAGGTCACAAAGGGCTGCCCTGTATGGTTGTGTAGGTTGCTTACTGCTCAAGGGCACTCAGCTGAGGAAATAGCTTGGCCTTTCCCCTCAAAGCTGAGAGCTTTAAAGAGGGGCTGCCTCTGCCCAGAAAAGGAACCTTTCTTTTATTTGCATAAAAACAACATATGGGCTGGAAGGCACCTGAATCATCCGTGGTGGGATTAAACCAGCTTGGAAATGTAGACTCGGATGGGTCTCAGACAGCACCCAACATTCTTGTTGGACAGAAGAAGAAACTGACCACTATTTATTCATTCATCCAAATTTTACTGCACACTAAGTGGCAAGTACCACCTCTCCTCTCAAGAGGGCAAGGACACCATGACAGATTATTACATGCTTTTCAAACCCATTTGGATATTGATTCTGGACATCAAGAGTTTACGTAGAAAGCTCTGGCTGATGCAGTGGCTCACACCTGTAATCTCAACACATTGGGAGGCTGAGGCAGGAAGCTTGCTTGAGCCCAGGAATTTGAGACCAGCCTAGGCAACATAGCAAGACCCTGTCTCTACAAAAAAAATTAAAAATTTGCTGGGTGCGATGGCGTGTGCCTGTAGTCCTAGGTATTCAGGAGGCTGAGGCGGGAGGATCGCTTGAGCACAGCAGGTCGAGGCTGCAGTGAGCCATGATCACGACACTGCACTCCAGTGTGAGCTACAGAGCAAGACCCTGTCTCCAAAAAGAAAAAGAAAAAAAAGAGCTTACATAGCAAGTTCAGAGAGTAAAAGATGATGCATTATCCAAATCTATTGGAACCCCGAGTTTCAGATCTGAGTACCAAGAGTTCAGACAGTGAGGGTTTAATCCAAAAGCAAGAGATTTCTGTAAGGCAGCTCCATGGAGCACAGAAGAGAGAGTAACCAAGACTTCCCAGAGGCAGGAATACTTGATGGAAGGAAAACTAGGAGTCTGCTGGCAATCCAGAGATGAGTGGCCCCTCAGGCACAGGCTCTGGCATGTGCAAAGATCTGGGGTACAGAGAGCCTTGCAAGCTCAGGGAACTACAAGTCAGTCTCTTTGGCTGGAGCATAAAGGAGAGGAGGAAGAATGCTTGGCAATGAGGGTCAGAGAGGTTAAGCAGCCCATTCAAGGGTCACACAGCAAACTTCTATTTAGCTGGGATTAGAACCCAGGCTCCTGACTGAGTTGGGGCTTGCTCGGATCATCGGGCTCAGTGGGTGGGCGGAGAGGCAGCAGGAGGCAGAAATGGTCAGTTCCAGGGAAGGGGGCAGGGTGTGGCTGGTTCAGCTGTGCTCATGTTGACCTTTGGCCTGGGGGGACACCTCTCCTCCCATGTCATTGTCAGTCTGCCTTCCGGGATGTTGGGTGAGGCCCTGAATGCTGGATGAGGTGCCAGCCTGTTCTGGCTATCTGCCCTCTGTACTGACTGGCACCTGGCCCAGTGCCCCAATCCAGCTGAGCTTATGCAGCTGATGACCCATTGACTTCTGCTGAAGTTCAAGGCTGGCACAGGTGCCCGGGCCTGCCAAGGCAAGAGACTCAGTTAGGGATAGTGTAGTCTGGGATGGTGCATTCAGCAGGAAGGAGCGCTGTGCTCGGGTCAAGTTCTGGGTTCTGGGTCTAGCCTGTCATGAGCATGTGTTGAACTCGGTTGAGCCACAAACCATCTCTTTGTCTACAAAACAGGAAGGCTGGGCCACATGACCTCTATGGTATTGGCAACTTCAGTCTTTTGGTCAGTGGTTCTCAAACTTTGGCGTGCATCAGAATCACCAGGAGGGCTGGTTAAAACCAGGTGGCCTGGCCTCACTCCCAAAGCTTCAGGTTCATGGGCCTAGGGTGAGGCCTGAGATTCTGCATTTTCAACAAGTCCCAAATGATGCTGATGCTACTGGTCTAGGGACCACACTTTGAGAATTACTGCTCTAGCAATCCTGGGTGCGCATTAGAATTACTTAGGGGAGCTTTAAACCGTGTGGTGACGAAACCCAACCCCAGAGCAATTAAATCAGCATCTCTGAATGGGGAGCCTGGGTTCTGATATCTTTTAAAAGCTCCTGTAGGTGATTCTAATGTGCCGCCAGCGTTAGGAACTGCTGTTCTAGAAAAGCAGCCTGACATATGCCTTTTTTCCTGTTGGAATAATTTCTCTTGGACCCCAGCTTAGCCTCTCATTAGCTGCCTGGTGGTGAATAGTCCCTGAACCTCAGTTTCCCCTTCTGTAGGTGGGGCTGTTAGGAGGACTAAATGAAACTCTGCCTCACTGTGTCTGTCCGTCTTTCCCTGTGTCCAAGGAGAGCTCGTATGTTTCTTCTGCTCTGAGACTGTTTGGCTGAACACAATTCAATAAGCATTTATTAAAAACTTACAATGTATGAGATGCTGCCGTTAATGATGTGGAAATACAAGGATGAATCAGGCTCGGTCCCCACTCAAAAGAGCTCACATGCTAATGGGGGTGACGAGGCATGTGTCCAAAATATGAGGAAGGATGTAACACTGGCTATTGAGGAAGTAATCATGGTGAAGGCCACTATGTGTGAAGAACTTCACAGTTTATTTTAATCCTCCCAGCAACTCCATGAGGCAGCTACTATTGTAACACCCACTTTTTTTTTTTTTTTTGAGACGGAGTCTCGCTCTGTCACCCAGGCTGGAGTGCAGTGGCATGATCGCCACTCACTGCCAACTCCGACCCCTGGGTTCACGCCATTCTCCTGCCTCAGCCTCCCATGTAACTGGGACTACAGGCACCCGCCACCGTGCCTGGCTAATTTTTTGTATTTTTAGTAGAGACGGGGTTTCACAGTGTTAGCCAAGATGGTCTCGATCTCCTGACCTCGTGATCCGCCCGTCTCAGCCTCCCAAAGTGCTGGGATTACAGGCGTGAGCCACTGCGCCCGGCTGTAACACCCACTTTTACAGGCCAAGAAACTGAGGCTTAAAGAGAGGACCAGTTACCCACAGCACAAGAGCCAGGCTTTGGTGCTGTGGAAACCCAGAAGAGGAGATTCACACCATTAGAAAGGCTGGGAGTAAGTTTTGTGGGGAGAGGTGTGGACACAGTGCTTTGAAGAATGTGTAGGAGTTTGATGTGTAAATATAGAGAAAAGGGTATCCCTGATAAGAAACCAGCATACACAAGCCCAGAGGAGGGAAAGCCTGGCTTCTTTAGAGACCTGGAAGTGATCTGATTTTGCTGGAATGTAGGTTGGGCGCAGGGCATGGTGGGAATCACGTCCTGGTTGGAGGCCTTGTATGCTAGGATAAGGAATTTAGATTTTTAGATTTTATGTCTTTTTTTTTTTTTTGAGACAGAGTCTTGCTCTGTCACCCAGGCTGGAGCACAGTGACACAATCTCAGCTCACTGCAACCTCTACCTCCTGGGTACAATCAATTCTCATGTCCCAGCCTCCCGAGTAGCTGGAATTACAGGCGCACGCCACCACACCTGGGTAATTTTTATATTTTTGATATAAAATTATTATATTTTATATTTTTAGTAATCGGATTTTGCCAACATAGGCCAGGCTTGTCTCAAACTATTGGCCTGAAGTGATTCTCCCATATTGGCCTCCCAAAGTGCTGGGATTATAGGCGTGAGCCACCATACCTGGCCCAAGATTTTATATCTTAAGCAATGGGGAGCCCTTGAAAATTCTTGAACAGGAGGTGGCAGTTTTAGAACAGGGTTAAAATGGTCACAGGTTATATGGGAGAGAGAGGGTGACAGGGAGCCCAGGGAACGAAGGGGGCGCTATGGCAAAGGATCTGATGGGGGATGGTGAGGCAAGTGGGCTGTGGGGAGCAGGGAAGGGGAAAATAGGCACATGTGGGCAGTGCACTGTTGCCACGCAAAGCTTCCTTGGGCATCAGGTGATCCCTTGTGTGTACTTGCTTATTGACTGAGGCATACCATACTGGGAGTGGGGGAGGGCAGGAGCAGAACACAGAGGCTGGGGTAAGTGGACCTCCCAGGCTTCTCACTCCATAAGCAGCTCCCCTCACGACAGTGATATGATCAGTGGGGTATGACCCATTCTGTTTTACAACTCTTTAGAATCTGGGAGCAATGGGTTCCTGGGCCGCCTGCCACATTTCCGTGATGGGGGTGGCAGAGCTGGCCCAGCGACCTGAGTCCTCCTGACCCCAGCCTTCCAGATGAAGCATGCCACCCTGCACACCTCCCACTGCCAAGTTCACTGCCAGCTCAAGGCTCACAGTCTGTGTGTGTCATGCCCAGCACAAATCCTCCTGGGCTGAAGCCAGTTCCCAGAGGCAAAGTCTGGATGTAGAAAATGTACCGGGCTGCGATCCTGCCACTTGCCACCAGGTGACTTTGGGCACATCCCCTTAGCCCCTCTGTGGCCTAAATTGGGGCATTAAACACAATCAGGTAGTACAGGTACTGCACCCTTCACCTCCACCTGCCCCATGCTCTCTGGTTAACTTTCCTGGAGAATCTCAAGATGTCACAGAGACAAGCAAAGCAAGTCACTTTCCATATTCAAAGTCCCAGGCCATTTTAGTACTTCTGTCATTCTGTGGACCCATCAATATTATACTCATTTTGGAGATGGCACAACCAGGACCCAGAGACTTTTCATGACTGGCCCAAGGTCAGACATCTAGGTAGTTACTGAGACAGAACTTGAATGCCAATCTTTCAGCCAATGGAGCTGGCCCCTCAGGTGCCCTCCCAGACCCCTGCTGCCTTTCATGAGATAGGGAGGCCAGGTCTGGGTTGGGGGTGAGGCTGGCAGACATCCCTGAGGTCCAGGGGTCTGGAACTGAGGGACACAGACACAGCATCGCATTCCTTTGCTGTATCACACAATGAGAACATTCTCTTTTAAGCCTCCTGATACGTGAAGGAGAAAGTCTCTGTTAGGTGCTAATGGGTATTTAACACCTCTCCAAATCTTGCCAATCTCCCTTTTTCACTGAGGGCACATCTCAAGCCTTGGCAGACCACAGTTTCCAGCTAGAATTTAATAACCTTGCTTTATTTTCACTGTGCTTATTTTAACTCTTACTTTCTATTTATGGCAAGTGATACTGGTTTCCCATTTAAGGCAGCGATATAATGATTCTCTAAAAAAAAATGTGTTTAAGGGGTGGGGAAAGTGGATCTGGTATTTTAAAAAATATATTAAGTAATAAGTGGTGTGGAGATATGGTGAGAAGGTACGATGTCTGGCCTAGGTCAAGCCCCTCATTTAAAGGTGGGAAGGGAGAATGCAGGCAGGAGAGGCAATGCTCAAGGCACCTGGTGTGTCCCTGGCGGCCGTGCTCTCTGCGACTCGCATGCCTCGAAGACCTCTGGCCACTAAGCCAAGGTGACTCCCCGCCCCCCTAGGCGACACGTGCATGGCCCATGTGCCAGTCTGCAGGGTCCCGTGGGCACCGTGACCTCGGGAGGGAGGCGGCGGCTGGGACAGACAGGTTGGACACCTGGGAGGGCACCCGGGGACTTCTGCGAAGAAGGAGGGCGCTGGAGCCGTGGCGCCCTCGGCCTGGCCAGGTGCAAGCCGCTGGGGACCCCGGCCGAGTGGGCAGGCGGCCGGACCCCATGCGGGTCACCTGCGGCCGGGAAGGGCGTGCGTGTGAGCGCGTGCGCAGACGTCAGCCTCCGAGGCCCGTGCCGCCTTCTGGGCAAGGTGCGCGCGCCCAGCGGCCCCGGTCCCACGCGCCGGGACACGCGGAACTGCAGACTGCGGCGCCCCTGAGGCTGCGAACGGGGTGGGCGGGGCCGGGCCGCGGGACCCGCCTCCCATTGGCCGGGCGCCGGGGCGGGGCGGGGCGCCGGGGTGGGGCGGGGCGAGCCGGCTCTGGAGAGCAGACGCTGGCGCTGGGCGGTGGGAGGCGCTGCTCGCTGGGGGCCGAAGGAGCAGGTGGGCGACGCTTGCAGGGGCGCGGGAGGGCGCCTCTGGTACCGCCATCAGGGGCCTGAGGTTCTGCCACCTTTCGGAGGGATCAGCGACCTCTTCGCCCTGCGGGTGACAGTGGGGCATCTGCCTGCGAGAGGGGGAAGGAGGGAGAACCCAGGGCCACACACAAAGTTCTCCTCATCTGCTGACAGGAGGAGGTGAAGGAGGAGGAGGAGTCGGGTTGGTGCTAACTTGGAGCTGCGAAACCTTGGGGCGGCGTTCAAGGCCCCCTCCCACACGCGCGCAGAGCAGAGCGGAGCGCCCTGCTCCTCCTCCAGCTGCTGGCGTCGCCGCGCCGGGAGAAAGAAGCCGTCCCTCCGGCGCGGGGAGAGCTGCACAGCCGCGGGCAGAGGAGGAGGCCGCGGCCGAGCCCCGCAGCCCGATATCCCCAATCCGAGCGACCTCCTTTGGGGCAGGCGGAGAAGGTGGCATAGGCGACCAGGAGGTTTCGCCCACCAGGGACACGCACCCACAGTCACCTCCAAAGGATCCCCCTCCCCGAGTCTCTACAGGCTGCTCCTTCATCACCGGAGTCGCCCCTACCTCTCCGCCCCCAACCCCAGAGCCCCAGGCGGGGACCCCCTGATCGGACGTCCCCAAGCCTCCGGGCACCTGGCTCAGCAGGAGGCTCCCGGCTCGGGGCAGGGCAGGGCCGGCGGCGGCGAGCCGGAGCCCGCCCCCTGCCCGGGCCCCGCCGAGCCCTCGGAGCCCACCCATGGGGCACCTGCCCCTTGCGCCTCCTTGCCCGGCCGCGCCCAGCCCGGCGTCCCGAGCCGCGCAGGGGAGGATCCCCGCGCAGTGACCCGGGAGTCACCACAGAGTCTGGGAGGCTCGGCGGCTGGAGCAGCAGGCGGCTCCCCGCAGCTCTCGGCGCTTCCAGGCAGCTCTCCCAGCCGTGCCAGAGGCCCGGCCCGCCATTCCCAGGTAGGAGACACCCCAGTAGAGCTGGGGATCTGGGGGAAGTGGAGCAGCCGGGAAGAAAGGGTAGAGGCTTGGAGGAGGAAAGCTCAGTGATTCCTTAGATGACCAGAGAAAGTGAAATTGATTGAGCACCTACTATGTGCCGGGATCGTCTGGCAACTTTACATACCTGGAGAAAATTAAATTCGTTGAGCACCTACTATATGTGTCAAACTGGGTGCTGTACCCTTTACTTATCCCAAGAAAGAAAGATTTATTGAGCTTCTACTATGTTCTAGTTTTGGTGCCAGAGGCTTTCCATTTAAAGAGCTAGAGTAATAGCCCATTTAAATAGGAGGAAACTGGGGCTTAAGGAAGACAGTCAACTTCCCCAAACACTCCTGTCCCCCTTCTGGAGCTGACTAAGGAAGATTAGAAGTGCCTTCCTTATCCAGAGTTCTTGAGCTTTTTCTGGGTTGGTGCTGAGTGAGTTTCCTGGACGATCCCCTTTCCAGGAGGGGTTTCCTGTAACTTAGCTGTCTTGGAGGGCCCAGAAGGCAGCTCTGGAGGCCTCTCTGTGCCCTCCCCTCCTCTTGTCCCCAGCACTGGGAGGATGACAGGGGATGTTGTCCAAGACCTCATGGAAGGTGGGAAGCCAGGCTGGGAGGGAGCAGCCAGGTCAGGAGCTGGTGACTCAGGCCTCCCATGGTGTCAGAGACAAGATGGGTTCCGTGCAAGACCTGCGCCTGCATTCCAGTCCAGCCTCACTGGGCAGTCCCACGGCTGCCAAGATAAAGTGCCACGAAGAAAAGAACCCAGCATGTGTTCAGTTTGCTGCGGCCCAGGAGCTGGGTCAGCCTCCAGACTTATTGGAAGCCCAGGGCCACACAGGGGGTTCATTTCTTACCATTAACAGAGGAATAACCTGAGCCCCAGGGAGCCAAGTCATTTGCCCAGGGCTGCGGGGCTGGTGAGAGGCAGAGCTGGCCTGCTGGAAGCGGATGCCTGCCTACCTTCTACCACCTGAGCTGCCAAGGGTGGTGGGGTTGGCTTTGCCAAGCCCCTGGACTCTCAGAGTGGCAGCTGGAGGCCAGTGACGGCAATGTGCGTGTCCAGAGAGGCTGAGTGTGCGCTGATGGAGGAGGCATGGGGGGGGTGGAGGAGGGGCAGTGCAGTGAAACAGGCTCTGGGGCATACACCAGGAGAACACGTCCAGACTCTTTTCCTGCTGCCTGTGCCTGTGTGACCCTTTCATCTTCCAGGCAGGCCCTGGGGAGAGGCTTAAGGGAGAAGACGTGTTCAATCCACAGGTGCACTTGCTCGGAGGTGGCTGGCAGGGTTGGGGGAGAATCCTGGGAGGTGCCTGTCCCCTTTCCGCTCCGCTGCCTGCAGGGAGAGAGGGAGTGAGAATATAATATGTCTCAGAGGTCATCCCCCAGCCTGACACCAGCTGAGGCTTCACTGAGACAGACAGTGTTTTGGAAAAGACCAATTTTGGCCGGGAGTGGGTTTTCATAGAGTTAAGAGCCCAGACTTTGGAGCCAAACAACCTGGTTCTGATCCCAGCCCAGCTAGTCATCTGCTGTGTCGACTGGGGCAGGTGACTTAACCTCTCTGAGCGTCAATGTCCCCATCAGTTAAGTGGGCTGATGGATGCCTTCCTGGCTGTGTTTACTGTGCCCCCAGGATCGCACCCCCTCATTTCTGCTCTGGAAACGTTCTGGCTTCCACCTGTCCTCAGAATGGCCCTGTGGTGGGGTCAGTAGTCACAGTATGTGCATTCGGTTACTTGTGTTGTTAGGGGGTCTCTGTTGAATTTCCTGCCTCTCGGCGCCTCGTCTCTCTGATTTCCTACTTCCCCTCTCTGATTCCCTGCCTCCTCTCTCTGACTTCCTGAAATCCATTCAGTCATTGATATTGGACTCCAAATTCCCAAAGGGCCCTTCGAACTCATCCCTGTCTGCTCCTCGCTGTGTGAGGTCAGCCTGGCTGAGGATGGAGAAGGGAGAACAGGCTGCAGAGGAGAGACGTGCCCACAAGGGTGCCCATGGTGCCATCTCTGGGGGAGGAGAGGGAAGAAAGATGTGGAGGCAGGAGGCAGAGCCCACAGAGGCACTGTCACCTGGCGTCCAGGTGTCCAGATGTCTCACACAGCCCCACATGGCTCAGGCCATGTGAAGAATCAGTCTTCTCTCAGAGATAAAAACCACAGAGGATTTTTTTCTCCTTTTTTGCCCTCCCTGATTCCCTGTCCCTTATTTCTGACTCCTTGCTTCTTCTATCTGTCACCTTGCCTCCTCTCTCTGACTCTTTGCCTCCTCTCTGACACCCTGCCTCCTCTTTCTGACTCCCTGCTTCCTCTCTCTGTCTCCCTCCCTCCTCTTTCTGACTCCCTGCTTCCCCTCTCTCTCACTGCCTCCTCTTTCTGACTCTCTGCCTCCTCTGTCTGACTACCTGCCTCCCCTCTCTGACTCCCTGCCTCCTCTCTCTGTCTCCCTGCCTCCTCTTTCTGATTCCCTGCCTATTTGACTCCCTGCCTCCTCTCTCTGACTCCCTGCCTCCTCTCTCTGACTCCCTGCCTCCTCTCTCTGATTCCCTGCCTCTTTGACCCTCTGCCTCTTCTCTCTGGCTCCCTGCCTCCTCTCTCTGATTTCCTGCCTCTTTGACTCCTTGCCACCTCTCTTTGAGTCCCTGCCTCCTCTCTCTGATTCCCTGCCTCCTCTCTCTGATTCCCTGCCTCTTTGACCCTCTGCCTCCTCTCTTTGACTCCTTGCCTCCTCTCTCTGATTCTCTGCCTCTTTGACTCCCTGCCTCCTCTCTCTGATTCTCTGCCTCTTTGACTCCTGCCTCCTCTCTCTGACTCCCTGAAGCTCATTAAGTCATTGCTATCAGCTCGTCTGTACCAAGCTCTGGGCTGGAGGCTGGGCAGGGCAGTGATGGAGACAAATACTATCCCTGGGAGCTTCTGGCCCCTTTCCCATCCTGTCTAGACAGAAGTGACCACCAGCAGAGTCAAGCTGTCTGCAGAGGGACTTGGGGAGGGGGCTGTCATGGGGTAGGGCTTCTTTCCCCCACAATCTCTGCTGAAGGCCCAGGCTGGCTAAGACAGCCTGGCAGAAACTGAGAAGGGCTCCCTGCTGTGGTCTGGCAGCCCTCTCTCCACCCTCCTCTCTCTCACTTCCTGCCTCCCACATGTATGCCCTGGGCACCTCATCAGGGCTGCCCTAGGGGAGGGCCCTCCTTAGCACAGACCCTGAGCCAGTCAGGTGGTTGAGGCAGAGGAAAGAAGGTCCCAGAGCGGGGCTTCAGGCAAACCCAAAGACAGAGCCATTTACCATTTGATGAATACACAGATCGTTTATTGAACCCCTGCTGTGTACATGGCATGGCAGTTTTGTGGGATAAATTCAAAGACAGCTTTAGGTGGGAGCGGGGTGGGGGACGTGGGGGTCTTAGGCTTGAACTACTGCCCAGGCTCCCTTATTAACCAGGTAGGCTAGTCACAGAGCCTTCTGAGCTCGGAGCAGACCACCTGGGATCAAACCTCTCCTCTCCTGGTTACTGGCTGTGCAACTGTAAGCAAGTAATTTAACCTCTCTGTGCCTCAGTTTCCTCATCTGTAAATTGGAGAATAACACCACCTGTTTTCTGGGGTTACTGAAGGGAGAAATAGGTTAACATGTGTGCAGCACTTAGAACACTCTGGCATATTTTAGCTGCAAAATAAATGCCAGCTATGATTATTTCTATACTTAGTGCGGGGCTTGGCACACTGCATGGGCTCAAGTGGCAGCAGTTGCCGTCCTTGTGGCTCCAGGCCTGGGGTCCGCTGTGTGCTGAGCTGGCTTATTGTGTGTGTCCCTTTGTGATTCATTCATCAAAGTCACATTGGTAGCTTAGAATTGACCATGGTGGGAGCATTTACGCCATGGAAATTGGCAAATACCACCAATCAGGACTTCTAACAAAGGTATTTTTGAGAGCCGGTTTCCTGCACAGAGGCTGGTAGTTGGGCAGGGTGAGCAGATCCAGATGTGTGCCAGGCACTCACATGCAGGCAACCTCTCCACCTCGAGTGGCCATCTCAGACCTTAGCATCATGATAGCCAGGAAGCGATGGTGTTGGAAAGCACCTTGGGTCAATGGACGAGGCACTCAAAGAAACCAACTTGAGGCATTCCGGGGTGGGGACTGAGTATGGGCACATACAGTTTTTTGTGTGAATTTAAAAACAATGCGTCTTCCTCTACACAAGATGCACCTCCCTCTGGGATGCAGCTCCCACCTCTGGGATGCAGCCCCCACTTGCCCACCAAGCCATGTGCCTTGTGCAGTGGCCAACCTGCACAACCTGTGGCAGCCTGAGGAGGACCGAGGGGATTGACATTTCAGCAGGCCTGTGCCCATCTGCAGTTCAGGAGCTGGAAAGCTCTCTGGAGACAGGAGGGATTCCTGCTAGGGTGGGGAGATCAGAGAGGCCTTCAGAGAGCAGGTGGCACTTGAGCCAGATCCTGAAACTTAAGGGGAGGAGGGTATTCTGCAGAGGGGTGGCATGAGCAAAGGATTGGAGGCTGATCTCAGCAGAGCTCAAACTAACTAGGGTGACTGGGGTCAGGGGTTCTGGGGTGAGGATTCTGGTGGGCACTGAGGTAGGAAAGGAAGGAGGGCTGGGCTGTAAAGAGCCTTTGGGATGAGCCTGGTGGAGCTGTGGGTTTGTTTATACAAGAGCTTGGATCCATGTTGGCCTCTTTCATGAGGTCAAGAGGCTCCCATAGAAAGCTCTGGGTTTGCCCCAGAACCATTAACCTTTGGAGTTGGGCGGGAAACTTGAGCCAGCCATGAGTTATTCCCCATTCCACATCCTCTACTCTGGGCCTCTGGGTCTCCTGGAGGCAAGTAAACATCTAGGGCCTGGGAGGCAAAAATATCAGGGCAGGCCATGGAGCGCAGGGAGCCCGCCAGATGCAGAGCACAGGTCTAAATGTGGGTGGCTGCAGGAGCAACCCCAGGCATCCAGCTTGGAGCATGCGGTGTGGACATAGCCTTCCCTTCTTCCCAAGAGGGCTGAATGACCACAGAACCCCCTCCTGCCTCAGGCTTAAGAAATGCATGCTAGTGCCTTCCCTGTGTCTTATCCTAGACTCACAGGCTCCTGGAAAGCCAGATGGATGAACCAGGGAAAGAATGGATTCTCACGATAGATACCATTTTTGAGATTTCACCACGTGCTGAGCCTTTTGCAACAACTCTATGACTTGGGCTCATTTTGTAGACGAGAAAAGTGGCTTCTAGAGAGGTTAAGCTACTTGCCCAAGGTCAGTAGCTAGAGGCAAGGCAAGGATTCAAATCCCAGTAGTCCGGTGCTTGCATAAACGAAAGGATGAATGAACGGACGGTAAGTGAGTGAGTGGATGAAGGAAGGAGTAAAGGAGAGAGGGCATGAATGAATGAGAGGGTAGAACTCCAAGGCCCCTTAGAACCTTGTCTGAGGTTCCCGTTTTACAGACAGAAAACTGAGACCTAGACAGAGGCCCTAGAGAGAAGGCCAAGACCTCTAACAAGAGGTGGCAGGGTCAGGTCGGGGGTCCCCTGACGTCTGCTTCTCTCGCTTTGTCACAGCCCCGAGCCATGATGAAGACTTTGTCCAGCGGGAACTGCACGCTCAGTGTGCCCGCCAAGAACTCATACCGTATGGTGGTGCTGGGCGCCTCTCGGGTGGGCAAGAGCTCCATTGTGTCTCGCTTTCTCAATGGGCGCTTCGAGGACCAGTACACACCCACCATCGAGGACTTCCACCGCAAGGTGTACAACATCCGCGGCGACATGTACCAGCTCGACATCCTGGATACCTCCGGCAACCACCCCTTCCCCGCCATGCGCAGGCTCTCCATCCTCACAGGTGAGGCCCACCGGTGCTTGGGCTGGGGTGGCAGGGCCGGGGCATGGGTGTGGAGTGTGCTGGGCACTTGGCAGTTTGCATAGTACTTGCATAGCCATCATCTGAGACAGGCATCATCCCTGCACAGTGAGGCTCAGAGAGGTTTTGCCACTTACTAGAACTAGTGATGGAATCAGGGGCCCTGATTCCATTCTGTTAGACTCCAGATCGATTACTCATGGCTGTGGGGGCCGCCTTTCAGATCAGGAGCTGATACCAGTGTGCCCCAGGGATATTCCTTTCTAGCGAACAGAATGATGCCCTGGCTGCTGCTTTCCTCCTCTGGGAGATGACCCACCAGAGCTCCGGGGCCCACAGTCAGTCCACGGGGCTCGGGTCTCCCACACCCCAGGCCTTTGCCACCTCCTAGAGAGGTAAGGGTAGGATCATGGCAGTGGTCAACAAAGGGAAGGGGGCTTGGTCATAGTAATAGTGACAGTGATGGCAGTAGATGACACTTATTAGAAGCTATGGGCCTGACCCTGTTCTTAGAGCTTGGCATGTAGTGTATTTTATTTTATTTTTTTGAGACGGAGTCTCACTCTGTCACCCAGGCTAGAGTACAGTGGCGCGATCTTAGCTCACTTCAACCTCCGCCTCCCAGGTTCAAGCGATTCTCCTGCCTTAGCCCCCCAAGTAGCTGGGACTACAGGCACGTGCCACCACTCCCGGCTAAGTTTTTGTCTTTTTAGTAGAGATGGGGTTTCACCATGTTAGCCAGGATGGTCTTGATCTCCTGACCTCGTGATCTGCCCACCTCGGCCTCCCAAAGTACTGGGATTACAAGTGTGAGCCCCCTCGTCCGGCATGTACTTATTTAACCCTCACAAATAGTTATTCATTCCCTTTTTACAAGTGGGGAAACTGAAGCCCAGAGAGGTTAAGTAACTCACTCCAATGGCAGCACAGCTCGAAAAGGCAGTCTGCTCTTGTGCTTTCAGACAAAGCCACACGGCAACCTCTCAGCCCTGCTGGGAGGGGTGAGGAGGGAAAGGGAGGTTGCAGGGGGGTGGGGCGGGGTGGGGAAGAAAGGGTGAGTGGAGCTGAGGGGCTGTGCCCTCGTTTACACTGCATTAACATGGTAACTAAGAGGACAAGTCCGGGACCCAGCACCTGGGTCTGAATCCTGGTTCTGCTGCTTCCCGGCTTTGTACCTCGAGGCAAGGGATTTTATCTCTTTGTGTCTCAGCATTCTCATGTAAAGTTGCATCACATCAACACTCATCCTAAAGGCACTGTGAGAATTAAATGAATTATTACGCATAAGGCGCTTGGTGAGCAGATAGTAAATGCACAATAAATCCCTGAGTCTTCTGTTGAGTCAGCATTTGGAGTGGGTCTACTCCCAGCCACACGATCATTTCCCAAGTCACTCCCCTCAAGTTGCTGAGCAGGGATAAGCGAAGGAGTGCGCAGGCAACTCTCTAGGCCTCATTAAGATAACCCCTCAACTGAGATACTTCTATACGGAGAAACCCATGCCATGCCCAGCCCTGCCGCCGCCTTGAGGCCAAGACTGAGGCTGCGGGGTGGCCCCTCCTTGAGTGCTTTCTCTTCCAGGCTGGCTTTTCAGAGCATCTGACCCAGACAGCAGTCAAGCTCCCCGCTCCACCCCGAGTTTTGGAGAAGGGGCATGTAGATAGGAGAGCCCTGGGTCGACCTGTGTTCGAATCCTCTCTGGGCCTCTTGGTTTAAATGTGTGAACAGAGGCACATGCATCCCGTCTGAGTCTGAGCCTCCCCAGCCACACAGTGGGCTTAACCTCATACCCTGCAGGGAGGCTGTGAGGACTGCAAGAAGGCTCCGTGACGGGTATTGCATTGGTGTCAGCCCTCTCAGCCTCGGGGAGGGGACTGGGTACCCACTGCTATGAATAAGGCTAATGACAGAGGGAAGGAGAGGGGAGATGTAGAGAGGAAGCACGTGCATATTTTCAGCATGAATTTTCAGTGACACAAGTAATACACAAACACACCCTCCTGTAAACGCTACAGATAAAGCTAATGCCCCTTTGACCCATGTCCCCAATGCCAGGCTCCTGCCCCTGCCCCGGAGGTGGCCACCCTGGCCGTCTGGCATGGAGCCTTCCGGGCCTCCGTGACTACATTGGCAATCGTATTTGTATTCCCACAATGGAGAGTATTTTTGTCTGTCTCTTTTTTACAGCGCATATCATTCTGAGTACATCTGTCTGATGCTTGTTTTTTTCACACACCAACCCATGCCTCATTTTCCAACCTGGTGGAACCTCATTTTTTCAACCTCATTTTCCTGCTGCTCAGGAAATTCTGAAAGCCATTAATTCCACCACCAGCTCTTCTTCCAGCTGCCAGACAGGCATCTCTGATGCTTGGCATCGCAGTCTCGCATTTGAATATGTCAAGGCCACGAGTCCTCAGGGGCCCCGGATTAGCCTAATGGGATGGGGTTTGGCAGCCCAAGAAGGAAGAGTTGCCAAGCTGATGCTGCCTTGCAAGTGCCTTTCAGAAGAGCCCACACTGCAGTTTCTTCCATCACCTCCCATCCATTCAGCCTGCCTTGGTGAACACTGTGTGCCAGGCCCTGGGGAGACTAGGATGAGTGGGTGATGGAACCCTCCCCTGTGCCTGAGCTCACTGTTTGGAGCACACCCTTGGCCTGGACACCATTCTGAATGTGCCATGTGCCATTAAGTGGGAGCAAATGATGTGCTCTGGGGGTGCAGAGGAAGGTGGCAGCCGTTCTGCCAGAAGCTGGAGCTGCTTGCTTCTCTTCTCGAGAACTTGGGCCAGTTGCTGATTCCTCTGGGCCTCAGTTTCCTCATCTGTGAGACAGGGATCTTGTCACACCACAAGGCTATCAAGAGTTTGAGCAAAAGTGGTTGGATGCAGTGGCTCAGGCCTGTAATTCCAGCACGTTGGGAGGCCGAGGTGGGTAGATCTCTTGAGGTCAGGAGTTTGAGACCAGCCTGGCTAACACAGTGAAACCCTGTCTCTACTAAAAATACAAAAAATTAGCCAGGGGTGGTGGTGGGTGCCTGTAATCCCAGTTACTCAGGAGGCTGAGGCAGGAGAATCGCTTGAACCCGGGAGGCGGAGGTTGCAGTGAGCTGAGATCATGCCATTGCACTCTAGGCTGGGCAACAAGAGTGAAACTCTGTCTAAAAAAAAAAAAAAAAGCCAGACGTGGTGACAGGCGCCTGAAATCCCAGCTGCTCCGGAGGCTGAGGCAGGAGAATCACTTAAATCCAGGAGGTGGAAGTTGCAGTGAGCCAAGATCACACCACTGCACTCCAGCCTGGGCCTCAGAGCAAGACTTCATCTCAAAAAAAAAAAAAAAAAGAAAGAAAAAAAAGAGTTTACGCAAAAGTGAGGAAGGTGCTTGTTAAGAGCTGGAAATCGGGATGGAGGCACCAGTCCAGACAGCCTCCTCACCTCCCCACCGTCTCCACAGCAGCCCCTGTTTCAGATTCACAACCCTGCCTTGAGTGAGGGGGTGAGTTATCCTGGAGGCAGTGTGGGCCTTGGAGGCCAGCACTCACTTTTTCATCCCATGATTTATTTGAGAAGCAGAGAGCATCCACCGGGTGTCAGGCACTAGTTAGGTGAGGACAGAATCAGGTAGAAGTCTCAGCCTAGCCACACGGAAGCTGTGTGATCTTGGACAGGCTGCATGCCCTTTCTGAGCCTCAGTTTGCTCACCTGTAATGCAAAGGTAACAAAATCTCCTTGACAGAGGCATAGTGAGGAATCAAGAGAACAATGGGCCTGGAGCACATACCCGGTGCTTGGCCCCCAGTAGGCCTTCATTCTCATCGTCACTGACACTTGAGGTCACTGAGCATGTACCACTGTCCATTCATTATCTTGCATAACTCTCAAAATTATCCTGCAAGGTAATATTTCATCTGCATGAAACAGACAGAGAAACTGAGGTTACAGAGGTTTCGTGATCTGCTCAAGTCTGCTGGCAGCTAAGTGGATGAGGCCAGATGCAAACTAGGCATTGAGCAAAACAGGCAGGCCACCTGCGCTCATAGAAATTATTATTATTATCTGAACACAGTCCACACAAATCACCCACCCCTCTCCAGCCCTGCAAGGAAATGTGAAGTGAGTTAACTGTATTTGAACCAAGTGGTCCACGTGTTAGCTATACGACTGTGAACAGGGGCTTCAACCCCCTCAGCCTCAGTTTCCTGCCCTGGAAAATGGGGAGAATAATCGCAGCTACCCCAAAGAGTCGCTGCGTAGGTTACGTCAGTTACGCCGCATAACTGCTTCAGGGCGCCTGTGACTCCCAGCTGTTAGGACTGGTGTTCTGTGGCCAGAGGAGGGCAGGGGTCGCACTGGCAGGTGAACTCACTGCCTGGGCTCTCTCCCTGCAGGGGATGTCTTCATCCTGGTGTTCAGCCTGGATAACCGGGAGTCCTTCGATGAGGTCAAGCGCCTCCAGAAGCAGATCCTGGAGGTCAAGTCCTGCCTGAAGAATAAGACCAAGGAGGCGGCGGAGCTGCCCATGGTCATCTGTGGCAACAAGAACGACCATGGCGAGCTTTGCCGCCAGGTGCCCACCACCGAGGCCGAGCTGCTGGTGTCCGGCGACGAGAACTGCGCCTACTTCGAGGTGTCGGCCAAGAAGAACACCAACGTGGACGAAATGTTCTACGTGCTCTTCAGCATGGCCAAACTACCGCACGAGATGAGCCCCGCCCTGCATCGCAAGATCTCTGTGCAGTACGGTGACGCCTTCCACCCCAGGCCCTTTTGCATGCGCCGCGTCAAGGAGATGGACGCCTATGGCATGGTCTCGCCCTTCGCCCGCCGCCCCAGCGTCAACAGTGACCTCAAGTATATCAAGGCCAAGGTCCTTCGGGAAGGCCAGGCCCGCGAGAGGGACAAGTGCACCATCCAGTGAGCGAGGGATGCTGGGGCGAGGCTTGGCCAGTGCCTTCAGGGAGGTGGCCCCAGATGCCCACTGTGCGCATCCCCCCGCCGAGGCCCCCGCAGCAGTCTTGTTCACAGACCTTAGGCACAGACTGGAGGCCCCCGGGCGCTGGCCTCCGCACATTCATCTGCCTTCTCACAGCTTTCCTGAGTCCCCTTGTCCACAGCTCCTTGGTGGTTTCAGCTCCTCAGTGGGAGGACACAGCTCTGCAGCCTCACACCTTCCTCTCCTGGGGTTGGAAGGAATGTTGATCCCAGAGGGGTGAAGATTGCTGCGTCATATGGAGCCTCCTGGGACAAGTCTCAGGATGCAAAGGACACGGAAGGCCAGATGAGAAAGGTCTCCTCTCCCCTGGCATAACACCCAGCTTGGTTTGGGTGGCAGCTGGGAGAACTTCTATCCCAGCCCTGCAACTCCTACCCTCTGGGTTAGCTGCCTCTGCACCCCCTCCCACCCCTAGCACACACACAAGTTGGCCCCCAGCTGCCCCTGACATTGAGCCAGTGGCGTCTGTGTGTTTGAAGGGGGCGTGGCACACCTCCTAGACCACGCCCACCTCCTAGACCACGTTCCTCAGCCTCCTCTCCCAGATCCCTCCGCCCCACAGTTGTGCTTTGTTGTGGTTGCAGCTGTTTTCGTGTCATGTATAGCAGTAGAAATGGAAATCATTGTACTGTAAAAGCCTAGTGACTCCCTCCTTGGCCAGGCCCTCACCCAGTTCAGATCCACGGCCTCCTCTGGGGACGCCTTCCTCCTCTACTCCCAAACAGGGTTTCCATGGCCTGTCTGCAACTAGACATTGACCTCCACCATTGAACTCCACGGTTTACAGACAATTGCACAAGCGTGGGGTGGACAGGCCAGGGCTGCTTTTTTTAATGCTCCCATTTCACAGAGGATACCACTGAGACTCGGAGGGGACATGATGAGCCCCAGGCCACAACCCTGTCCCCTAGCAAGTTCAGGGTACAGCTCCACCTAGAACCAGGCTGTCCTCTACTGTGCTCGTTCCTCAAGCATTTATTAAGCACCTACTGGGCGCTGGGTTCACTGTGTCCTAGGAAACCAAGAGGGTTCCCAGCCCTGGCCTCTGCCCGCCCCTGCTGCCCCACCACCTTCTGCACACACAGCGGTGGGGAGGCAGGGAGGAGCAGCTGGGACCCAGAACTGAGCCTGGGAGGGGTCCAACAGAAAAGCTCAGGGCAGGTCTTCTCCTTGTGCCTGGGATTGGGCTATGCTGGGTCCAACCATGTACTCAGGCATGGTGGGTTTGAACCCATAAACCAAAGGCCCTTGTCATCAGCTCTTAACAAGTATATTTTGTATTTTAATCTCTCTAAACATACGGAAGTTTTCAGGCCCTAAGGAACCTTAGTGATCCTATAATGGATCTTTCTGAGGTCCAGAGAGGGTTAGTAACGTCCCCCAGGTCACACAGCAAGTCTGTGGGTGGCAGAAGCAAGCTAGTGCTGGGCATTCAGTACCTACCACGATGTGCCCCCTCTCTTGATGCTTGGCCCCTGGGGCCTTCAGGGCTTTGGGACATCTTGTCCTCAACCCTCTCCCTAGATCAGTCTGTGAGGGTCCCTGTAGATATTGTGTACCCCATGCCAATGTATATACAAGTACACACAGATGTACACATGCTCCAGCCCCAGCTCTGCATACCTGCACCTGCATCTCAGCCTTGGCCCCTGCCTGCGTCTGTGCTGAACGCAGCAGCTCCAACCCTGCCTCTGTCCCCTTCCCCACCCCCTGCCTGAGCCCTCTGAGCAGACCAGGCACCTTGGCTGCACCAGTGTGTGGCCTGCTCTCTCCCAGGCACAGCCCCGCTGCCATGGATCTCCGTGTACACTATCAATAAAAGTGGGTTTGTTACAAAGCCGTGTCCTTGCCCATGTGTATTTTTCATATTTCCAAGAGGAAGTGTGCCCCCTCCCCGACCAAAGCTGGCCTTTCCTGCCCAAAACGCACCTGCTGAGTGCCCTGGCCCTGAGGGTCAGTACTGAGTCCACCTTCAAGTTTCAGTATCGGGGGAGGGGGATAAGACCCCCAGATGGAAGGTGATGCCCTCCTTCAGCTTGGTCCTCCTGGGTCCTCCAGGTTTGTGTACCGAGGTGTCTGTGTCCACACAGGAGGGGCCCCTGTGGACCATTAGCTCCAGGAGGTTCTCCGTGTCTTAGTTCTTCATGGTTCCTGTACAGCAGCAGTTTCACCTCCAGGGGACAGTTGGCAATCTCTGGAAACCTTTTCCAAGCCTGGGGCTGGGGCTGCTGCTCTCACCTGGTGGGTGGAGGCCAGGAACACCGTTCAGTATCCTCCAGTGCACAGGTCACCCCTCCACTTCACCCCACTGAGAATTATCTGGCCTCAAATGCTGAGCGTGGGCAGCCTTACTTAGACTCAACCTGGGGGCCAGGACACGGCCCCCACCCGCGTGTGGTGGATTTGCTGGACCACATTCTGGACGGAACCCAGTACACACGGGGCTCACGGCATGAGCCCTCCTGTGAAGTAAGACAGGATGTGGGTGGGGATGGCAAGTGGAGGCTGAGGAAGAAGGTCTGGGTCCTGACCAACACTGAACGTACCCCCGGGAATGAGAGGTTTCCCTGGACAGAGGGAAAGGAGAAAGTCAGTGAGTGTTCACTGTGCGTTTTACCAGGCGGGTCTCACGCCATCCTATCACCCAGCCCTGAAGGAAGCCCACTCATGTTCACCCCATCTGAGCATTTAGGTTCAGAGAGCTCCATATCTTGTCCAAGATGGCACAGCTGGTGAAGTGGCAGATCAGGGATTCAACACCAGAGGCTGTCTGATCTCTGTCTGGCTGAAGAAAGAGTTTGCATCCGGGAGGTGGAAACAGTCTGTTCTTTTGATCAGCAAATGCCACCAGCAGGATCAGGGAGCCAGGCCCTAAAGGAGGTTGAGAGACAGTCAGTATAAGGTCCACTGGGAACCACATTGTCCATTGGGAAGCCACAACCTCTGCACAGACATTCACAAAACAAACAGAGCCAGGCAGTGGTGGAGGCAAGACCACGCAAGTCCGTGGTGTGGGGAGCTGGAGAACTCACAGCCTCTGCCTACCTGGGGGCCCCACTCCCAGCCTCTGCATATCTGGGGGCCCTGCTTTCAGCCTCTGCCTACCTCGGGGATCCTGCTTCTAGTCTCTGCCTACCTGGGGGCTTGGCTCCTAACCTCTGCCTACCTGGGGGCCCGTCTCCCAGCTTCTGATAATCTAGCAGCCCAGCTCCCCTCCGATCCTTTGCCCACACCAGCCACAGAAGGTCAGTGTGGGAGGCATGTCCCTCGGACACTTTCTAGATCCTGGTTCTCATACGCACGAAGCATGGAGGCAAACGCTCCTTTCTTCATGGCGGTCAGCGATGCACCATAACAAGGGCGCTGGTGCACAGAGCCAGGCATCCACAGTGTCCTGCTGGAGTTCAGCCCGCCGCTGCCACTCCCTTTCTCTATGTGGGTCTGCAAATAAGTCTCGTCCCCTCCCAGGCCTCCTTTTCTTCATGAGTAAATGAGAGGCGGGAGGAAGGCATCAGGACCGGATACACACCAACAGCCTCTCGCAGTCCTGATGGTCTCTGCTAGAAGGAATTGATATTCCTATTGCATAACTCACAGCATTGCAATCATCACCAAACAGAACATGCTCACCCCAGCTCCAGCTCTAGCCCCACTCCTTGTTCCCTGCATCCCACAGTCCTTGCCCTGGAATGGGGTTAACAGTGACAGACTGCCATAGAGGAGAAAGACACGTGTCTTCTTAGCCCTGGGACAGCGGGTAGGATAAGATTGTAGGAAAATTCCCTTCACAGTGAGACCATTTAGAACCAAGCCCAGGATAGCCGGCTAATCCCCCGAACCTAGGAAGGGAGCATTGAGATTATGATTTCAAAGAATTCTGTGCTGTGAACTCTAAGTATTTGTTCTGTTCCGCCTCCCTGAACCTGTCACTTACTCGAAAGAAAAACTTCAGTCTGCGTCATGGTTTGGTGGGGGCTGATGGGAGGCCTGCCAGGGGCTCAGCAGTGAAGGCTGCCGGGAATGGGGGAAGGGAAAGGAGTCGACCTTTGTGAAGACCTTACTCTGTGCCAAGCACCTTGCTGAGTTTTTTACCTGCATCCTCTCATTGGATCCTCACGGCAGAGCTAGCTGGAATCCCTTTTTGGATAAGAGGGAATGGAGTTCAGAGAGGTTAAGTCACTTGTCCAAAGTTGCACAGCCAGGAAGGAGCAGAGCTGGATGAGAAATCATGTCTGATTCCAAAGCACATTTTTGTCTCCAGGGCTTTTAAAACTGAGCCAGCTGAGGGATTGTTCTCTAGCGGGAGAGTCCAGTGAGTTGGGGTACAGTGTCTGGATGTGGTTCAGGGAACTCAGAAAATGGGGTGCTCTTCTGCTCACAATAAAAGGCTGAGCTGCTGTCACAAGAGAAGAACCCAACTTATTTTTCATGGTGAAGTCACTCTGCTCCACCTGGTTTCTTCAGTCTTCAGGTTCTTCCATCTCTAGGACCTTGTCACCATCTGCACAGTTGAAGCCACTGCAACATTCAGGTTCAGCTGAAGGGATAGGGGGAAAGAGTGTGGAAGAGGTACACCTGCTGTTTTCAGGGCCACGGACTTATCACTTCCACTTTCTAGCAATGGCAAGAGCCCAGCCATGTGACTGTACCTACCTGTGAGAAGGCCTGAGAGATGCAGTCCTTTGCTAGGTGGCCCCATGCCCAGCAGTGACTCCATTGTGGAAAAGAAGAGGGATCTGGTTGACCAGTCAGTTATCTCCAAGCAGCTACCCTAATGCAATGGACCAGCCTTGGGACACCACGGGCGGTCTGACTTCAAACAAGCTCCACTTAGCAGATGAAATCAGAAAGCAGCTCTAGGCTCCCAAGGCTGCTTTAAATTGGCTCTGAGCATGCCAGGCGCGGTGGCTCATGCCTGTAATCCCAGCACCTTGGGAGGCTGAGGCAGGTGGATCGAGCCCAGCCTGACCAACATGGAGAAACCTTGTCGCTACTAAAAATACAAAATTAACCAAGCATGGTGGTGCATGCCTGTAATCCTAGCTACTTGGGAGGCTTAAGGCAGGAGAATCGCTTGAACCTGGGAGGTGGAGGTTGCAATAAGCCGAGATCATGCCATTGTACTCTAGCCTGGGCAACAAGAGCGAAACTTCATCTCAAAAATAAATAAATAAAAATTAAAATAATTGACTCTGAGCACTTAGTCACATCCAACCCCCATCCCCAGATGAAAACTTGGACTATCCCATGATTTTTCCCATCGATCTTGAAAAACAGAATATAAAGGCCAGGCGCGGTGGCTCAAGCCTGTAATCCCAGCACTTTGGGAGGCCGAGACGGGTGGATCACAAGGTCAGGAGTTCGAGACCATCCTGGCTAACACGGTGAAACCCCGTCTCTACTAAAAATACAAAAAACTAGCCGGGCAAGGTGGCGGGTGCCTGTAGTCCCAGCTCCTCAGGAGGCTGAGGCAGGAGAATGGTGTAAACCCGGGAGGTGGAGCTTGCAGTGAGCTGAGATCCAGCCACTGCACTCCAGCATGGGCGACAGAGTGAGACTCCGTCTCAAAAAAAAAAAAAAAAAAGAGAGATAAACAGAATATACCATAGGCACTTTAACCAATAAGTACAGTCTCAACTAAAATTCCTTGGCCAGTGTGATCATCAAATTTCCAGTCTTCATTCTAAAGAGCCTCCCTCCCTCCCCTAGCAGTGGTCTACTGCACACAAAAAGCTGGAGACTCGGGAAGAGAAGGGTGGACAGTTCACTTTTCTCACTCGCCTTCTCTCTCTTTAGCTATTTCTGGCTCCTCTCTCCTCCATTCTTGGGAGGTGGGTTTGGGGGTGGAGGGAGAAGAGGCTGAGAACGGGTGGAGGGAGAAGAGCAGGGAGGTTCTTCCTTGCCTAGTTACTACGGCACTTTGGGAAGATGGTGTCATACTCCAAGTATGGCCAATGGTTAACGATAGCATTAAAATCTCGTGGGTTATTTTGGAGATTGTTCCCTGCTGTCACTAGGAACCTGTCATCTACAGAGGCCTCTATGCAGTTCTATGCATCCCTATCTTCCAGGTGTACCTCTTCCACACTCTCTTCCCCTATCCCTTTGACTGAACCTGAATGTGGCAGTGGCTTCAACCAGGCAGATGGAGACAAGGTCCTAGAGATGGAGGAACCTGAAGACAGAAGAAAACTAGGTTAGTTGCTTAGTACCTCTGCAGCCCCAAGGAATCTTCTGACACCTTTTGATTCTCTGTGCAGAGGCTTTTTGCCTCTCTGGGGTGTTCTACTGGACAGGGCCTGAGGCACCGCCATGCCTGCTTCCTGTTGTGGTCAGTCCACATTTGGCGCATATGAAACTCACACCCTCTACCCCAATCAACTCTAGAAGTGTAAGTTGTTCTGAGTTTACTGGGATCTTTAGCATCTAACCCAGCCAGTCTGTCACACATGAGATTTATCAGGCAGAGGACAGTGGCCCACAGAGCCACTCCACTCATGGAAACATGTCTAGCTCTTTAGGCCTGAGCTAAGGGCAGTCCCTTTCACAGCATACTATAGTGTGCAACAGCGATTCTCTTTCGCAGGAAATCTTCTTCCTGCTGACTATTGTATATCTTTGACAAACGTGAGAAGTACAAGAGTCAAGGAGCCGGTTCTTGGCCAAATGCTTTGCAAATTTTGCTCTTGGTTTGACATCTTACTTTGGAATCTGAGGTCAACCTTCTTAAAGTGTCAGCCAAAATGAAGAGGCCACAGTCATCCACCAGATAAAGGGGTCTGGGGGATGCCACCCACAGAGGGACCCCTACCTCATCTAGGAAGAGGAACACTGAGCAGGAAAGCGAGTTAGAGAGTTCAGGATTGAACTTACCCAGGTATCCTAGGTGCACACCTAAATGTGCCCCTCAATAAGAGAGGCAGAACGTTTGACTTGTTCATAACATAGACTCTGGTCTAAGGATGCCTGAGTTCAAATTTCACGTCTGCCATTTGCTCATCTGCTAAAAGGCAAATGACTTTTTGTATTGGTCAGCTATTGCTGCAATAGTGCTGTGTAACAAACCACCCCAAAATTCAGTAGTTCTCAACAAGCATTTCTTCTTAGGTTTACAGGTCCCTAGGTCAATTGCAGTTTGAGTGGACTAGGCTGAATATAACCTCAGTACTGGTCTTGTCTTTATTTACATTTTTGACATTTTGTTCATTATAGATTTTCTGCATTAATTTTTCTTTAAAAAATATTACATAAGTCTGTGAACTATGGCTCCCACCTGTAAACCCAGCACTTTGGGAAGCCGAGGCAGGAGGATTGCTTGAGGCCAGGCGTTTGAGACCAGCCTAAGCAACATGAAGAAACCCCATCTCTACAAAAACTATAAAAAAATTAGCCAAGTGTGGTGGCACATGCCTGTGGTCCCAGCTACTCAGGAGGCTGAGATGGGGGAATCACTTGAGTTCAGGAGGTTGAGGTTGCAGTGAGCCATGGTCAGGCCACTGCACTCCAGCCTAGGCAACAGAGTAAGACCCTGTCTCAAAAAATTTTATGTAGATATATATAAATGATAGCATTAAATATTGTTAATTTATAATGATAATATATAAATAATAAATAAATATAATTATAATAATTATAATATAAATTAATACAATATATTATATATTATAAAAATTATAATAGGCCGGGCGCGGTGGCTCAAGCCTGTAATCCCAGCACTTTGGGAGGCCGAAACGGGTGGATCGCAAGGTCAGGAGATCGAGACCATCCTGGCTAACACGGCGAAACCCCGTCTCTACTAAAAAATACAAAAAAAAAAAAAAACTAGCCAGGCGAGTTGGCGGGCGCCTGTAGTCCCAGCTACTCGGGAGGCTGAGGCAGGAGAATGGATTGAACCCGGGAGGCGGAGCTTGCAGTGAGCTGAGATCCGGCCACTGCACTCCAGCCTGGGCGACAGAGCGAGACTCCGTCTCAAAAAAAAAAAAAAAAAAAATTATAATAAATAGAATATTAATGATAGCATGATATATATATATATAATATGAAAATGTTATTTACCTTGATTCTTGGGGGTTTGGGGGAGTGAGAGGGCATCTGAAATGTTGTGCTTAAGATAATCGCCTCACTTGCCTCACCCTAGTTCTGGCCCTGGCTCCTCCGTATCTTCTCCATGACTCAGCATCCTCATTTGTAAAATAGGAATAATTACACCACCTCATTGGATGGTTATGAGAACTAAATGACTTAATACTTGTGAAACATTTAGAACGGTGCCTGGCACATAATAAGCACTGGCCATAATTACTTCTGTGCCACTGAGGCTCCTTGCAGGTCCACCTGGGGGTGAGCAGCACTCCCCCTGGGGCCCCCGCCCTGGTCAGCATGGGCTCTGACAGTGTGCCTTTTGTTAGAACACACCTCATTCTCTGAGCCTCCATTTCTTCATCCTGGAATCTCAGTGAGGACCACACAAGGTGTACATCAAAGCACTTGGCGATTTGTCATATGGGGTACAGACGTTGGCCATCAGGATCATTTGACACACGTTCACTATCGGGTTTTAAGACACTGCCCCTACATTCTGTGGTGTGCCTCCCACCAAGAGGCGGAGTCTGTACCCCTCCCCTTGATCAGGGTGAGATGCCGATTGCTTTGACCAATGGTGTTCACTGGAGTAATGCCCTGTGACTTCTAGGGCCAGGTCAGAAGAGGTTACACAGCTCTGCCTGGTTTTCTAAGGGTGTTCTGTCACTGTCAGGATGCTCCTGCTAAGAACCCCGCTGCTGTGCTGTGAGAAGCTCATTTCATGAGGAGAGGCCGTGTGGGGGTGCTCAGGACACAGTCCCAGCTGCATCCAGCCCGAAGGCCAGGCACAGTGGTGCAGGAGCCTCCAGCCCCAGCCATGGGTGTCCTCTAGGCACAGCAGAGCAGAGATTAGCCATTCCTGATGTGCGTGGGCCAAATTCCTGACTACAGAATCTAACAGCAGGATAAAGTGGTTGTTTTATGCTACTAAATTTGGGGTGGTTAGGCAGCAACATATTCAGAACATTCACGAAAGCCTTCTTCATTGTCAGAATCTCAGGAGACAGAAATGAATTAGTCTCTGCTCCACAAAGAACCAAAAAGCAGCCCCTGAACTGTCCATTGCAATATAATCTGTCCATGCTATAACAGGTGCTGTGGAAGCTCGAGGAGGAGCCTCTAACTGAGCCAGGGTGAGGTTCTGGACCAACCTCCCTGGTTGGGGAGATGATACTGGAGTTGAATATAACAGATTCATAAAGGCTAACTAGAAGAATGAGGATGTTTCTAAATGGAATGTGCAAGGGACTGGAGGCAAGACAGTGCCTACTGGAAGTTCAATGTAGCTGGAGCACAGAAGGAAAAAGCCTACTGGTCCTTGAAATACTGGAGATATCCAGCTGCCACAGGACCTTTGCACATGCTGTTCTCTCTTCCTGGAACGTGCTTCCTTTAGGGACCGTGCTGGCTTACTTGCTCACTTCATTCCTATTGCAGCTCAATGTCACCTACTCAGTGAAGCCTTCCCTGACCTCTCTACTGAAAATTCCTCCCTAATCCATCTTTCTCCCCACTCCCCTGCCTTCTCTTTCCTCACAGTATTGATCATCACTTGACTGTTTTGGGGTTTTTTTGGGTTTTTTTCACTCTTGTTATCCAAGCTGGAGTACAGTGGTGCAATGTCAGCTCACTGCAACCTCTGTCTCCCAGGTTCAAGTGATTCTCCAGCCTCGCCTCCCGAGTAGCTGGGATTACAGGCATGCACCACTACGCCCAGCTAATTTTTTTATTTTTAATAGAGACAGGGTCTCACTATGTTGGCCAGGCTGGTCTCGAACTCCTGACCTCAGGTGATCCACCCGCCTTGTCCTCTCAAAGTGCTGGGATTACGGGCATGAGCCACTGTGCCTGGCTAATCACTTGACTTCTTATAATGTGCTTATGATACGTTTCTTCTGCTAAAATGTGAATTACAGAAAACTAAGACACACTTCTCCCAGCATAGCGTAGTGCCTGGCAGACAGTAGGTCTTGGATAAATATATCAGGACTTGGACGGATGAATGAAGGAAGAGGCATGATCAGATACACCTTTTGGAAGCCCCCTCTGGCTGCAGGGAGTGGGTTGGAAGGGTGTTTGAAAGGAGGCCGGGAGAGGGGATTTCAGCTATCCACGTGGGAGCTGATGGCATGAGTCTCACTGGAGAGCCCACACGAGGATGATGAGGGGTCGGATTTGAGGAGGGAGACAGAAGAGCTGGAATCTCCCAGGTGGAGGGCGTGGCATTGGGTGGGGAGGCAAAGGTGGGGCTCAGGATTGCCATGTGAGAAGCTGGTGGATGGTGATGCACCCACTCAGCTGGAGCTCCAAGAGGAGAGAGTGCACACTGGAAGGCCCCATGAGGTGAGCATCAAGGAGGTGAGTCACATCTGTGTTGTGCGGCATTTGGGGCTCCCAGGGACCCTTGAAGTGCAATTGCTTGACAGGAGCCTGGCTGTAAGGGTCTGAAGCTGAGGAGAGAAGGCTGACCAGAGGGAAAATCTGGGGTTCCATCAGCCATGGAGAGGGTGACCACTAAGCCATACAGCGAGAGGAGGACCGGGAGGAACGCCATGACTTAGGGAAAGGCAGAGAGGGGAGGGATGGAGGAAGAAAGGAGAGACGGACAGAAAACAAGATGGTGGGGTCATGGAAGCTGAGGGCAGGGGAAGCTTTGAGAAGAAATAAATGGTCTCTAGTATCAAAAGATGCCAAGAAGCAGGTTGAAGGGTGTCCACTAGGCTCGTGACACGAAGGTCACTGGAGGCTTGGAACCCAGGCTGTGGAGACAGGCTGTGTTGCATGGGAAGAGGAGCGGGTGGTGAACAAATACAAAAAGCATTCTTTTCTTTCTTTAAAAAAAATTTCAGGCCGGGCGCGGTGGCTCAAGCCTGTAATCCCAGCACTTTGGGAGGCCGAGACGGGCGGATCACGAGGTCAGGAGATCGAGACCATCCTGGCTAACACGGTGAAACCCTGTCTCTACTAAAAAAATACAAAAAACTAGCCGGGCGAGGTGGCGGGCGCCTGTAGTCCCAGCTACTTGGAGGCTGAGGCAGGAGAATGGCGGGAACCCGGGAGGCGGAGCTTGCAGTGAGCTGAGATCCGGCCACTGCACTCCAGCCTGGGCGACAGAGCGAGACTCCGTCTCAAAAAAAAAAAAAAAAAAAAAAAAAAAAAAAAAAAAAAAAAAATTTCAGGCCGGGCACGGTGGCTCACGCCTGTAATCCCAGCACTTTGGGATTCTGAGGCAGGTGGATCACCTGAGGTCAGGAGTTTGAGACCAGCCTGACCAACATGGAGAAATCCCATCTCTACTAAAAATACAAAATTAGCCAGGCGTGGTGCTCCATGCCTGTAACCCCAGCTACTCGGGAGGCTGAGGCAGGAGAATCACTTGAACCCGGGAGGTGGAGGTTGTGGTAAGCTGAGATCGCGCCATTTCACTCCAGCCTGGGCAACAAGAGCAAAACTCCGTCTCGAAAACAAACAAATGAACAAACAAACAAATTTCAATAAGGGCCAGATGCAGTGGCGCACACCTGGAGTCCCAGCACTTTGGGAGGCCTAAGCGGGTGGATCGTTTGAGACCAGGAGTTCGAGACCAGCCTGGCCAACATGGTGAAACTCCGTCTCTATTAAAAATTACAAAAATTATCCAGATGTGGTGGCACACACCTGTAATCCCAGCTACTTGGGAGGCTGAGGCATGAGAATCACTTGAACCCAGGAGGCAGACGTTGCAGTGAGCCTAGATCAAGGCACTGCATTCCAGCCTGGATGACAGAGCAAGACTTCATCGCGAAAAAAAAAAAAAAAGGAAATTTCAATAAGCATAATTATAAAACTGAAAGAGAAACATGAGGTGAAAAAGAAGGGAATGAGGTGTTCTAGAAGGGTGGCTGTTAGCGTTATCACCATTCTTTAAGAGGGCGAGACTTCAACTCACTGAAATGCTGTTAAGAAAGATCAGGAAGAGAAGGAGGAGGATGCTTTGGGGAGAAGGAAGGGGTGACTGCTGGAGAGGGGACACTGGAGACAGGGGAAGGGCTGAGACCCGGGCGTAGGCAGAGGGGTGTGACCATCAGAAGAGATGGTGATCTCCAAGGAGAAGGCTGGGAGGGGAGACTGCAGTGGACTGAGCGGAGCCTGGGCTGCGGGGAAGCCTTTGTCCTGCCGTCCAAGGCTCTTGGCTTCCCACTGTGTTGCCTGTTGGAGAGGGAGCTCGGGCTCCAAGAGAGGACGTTCTCAACTCTCTAGTGTTTTTATAAGAAGTTAAACTTGAATTCGAAAAGTCCCAAATCAATTTTATCTCAAATGAGAAGTGGACAGAGACAAAGGCTTTGGTCCAGAAAGGGCGGGGAGTGGAATTCATAGGACATTTAATATTCACTCCACAAACACAGAGCTCTCTCTGGGCCCTGGCGGCTCTGGGTGCTGGAGCAGATGAATAAAGTTCTCAAAGAATCTAGGGGGGTAAGAGGGAAACAGACAGGCATTACAATTAAGGAATGTAATTGCTAACACGAATAGGAAAGTTTCTCAGAGGAGGTGACACTTTTAGCTGCCTCTTAAGGATTTATAGAGTTTTACCAGAAAACACTCCTAGAAGTGAAGAACCTTATTGTTCTACTTAACGTAAGTGTCATTTTACTTAATATAAAAGCCCTTGGCTCAGTACCAACATACCATCAGCTTTCAATATCAATGAGCTATTAAAATATTATTATTATTTATTATTATTATTTTTTAGACAGGGTCTTGCTCTGTTGCCCAGGCTGGAGTGCAGTGGTGCAATCACGGCTCACTGCAGTCTCGACCTCCTGGGCCCAAATGATCCCTTCCCACCCACCTCAGCCTCCCCAAGTAGCTGGGACTATAGGCATGCACTACCATGCCTGGCTAGTTTTTGCTTTATTTGTAGAGATGGAGTTTTGCCATGTAGCCCAGGCTGGTCTCAAACTTCTGGGTGCAAGTGATCCATCTGCCTCGGCCTCCCAAAGCGCTGGGATTACAGGCGTGAGCCACCGCACCTGTGTCCGCATTTTTTCCTGATACTTACAATTACTGTGAGCCCTTAACATTCACATGAAATAAGACAAGATCTCTAAGAATCTCACGCTGGGAAATACTGTCTTCTGCATAAACTATCCATCTTTAAAAGGAGCAGAGTGTAACTGAAATGTTAAGCTACTATCTTGGATATTTAACGACTATAAGAACGGGACCAAAGCCATTTCCACAGTTATTAACTGAAGCCTCCAATCTCACTTGAGCTGTTCCTTGCTGGCTCCAGAGGCTCTCTTGAGCTGCGTAGGGAATCACTTTCCCTGATTTCCACTGACAGCAGCATATGGTGGGCTCATTTGGAGCCAAAGATTCAAGCCAGGGCCAAGTTCAACTCTCCACTCTTTAATCCACTCCTTGCTCCTACTTTTCAGATTAAAAGCCAACAGAGTCCCAGACATCTTCATCTTTCTCTCCATTATTAGCACTAGCAATTAGAGTTCTGAGGTCATTTTCCAGAAAGAAGCTGTGGTTATTGCTGGGTGTTCAGCTGGCCTCACTCACTCGCTCAGTTCCACGCTGACATTTTTGCCCCAGCAAAATTACGAATTAGTACCAGCCACGGACTGGTTTGAAACGACTCAACACTGCATGTTAAATTCTTGAATGTTAAGGATTTCCTGGGCTTTCCACGTCTCTACCACTCCTGAACTCAAGCTTTAAGTCACCTAATGTCCCATGCCACCTAACACACACGCACACATCATGGGCACAAAGCCACGTGCATGCATGCTCACACAGACACATGCATTGGCACATGTGTATACAAAAATGCACATGAACACACAGGCATGTGCCACACACATGTACACATGTACATGTATACACCCCCATACATGCTCATTGCATGAACACATTCATGCATGGTATGCATGCACATGTCTACCCTCTGTCATCACACATGCATACATGCACATAATGCATATACACAAATGCATAACACCATACACACATACACATGCATTTACAGCCATGCACACACAGACATACAAATGCTTGTGCACACATGCGTATAAGCACACACAACATGCATGCATACAGAGGCACAGCAGCCACAGGCTTGCCCACACACTCTGCCAAGAACAAGTCAGGAGGAGGAAGGCAGACACATCATTCTTCTCTCTCTAGTTCAAATGACTTATCTTCCTTGGCACAAACTTTTGTTTTGATATCTTTTGTTATTTTTTTAGATCGCGAAGACATGGGATGGAAACCAAATTCCCGGGGTTTCCAGATGGAAGATATGATTTCTAACAATGCATCTGCTTAGGCAAACTGGCATAGCAAAAGAATTTGGAGGTCTGTTGGAGTGTTTGTTATATCTGTAGCACCCTCCAACTTCTCCTCCCCCTCTCACCCACCTACCCCACCACAGGGAGGCAATGCAGGGCTGGATGCCCTGCTCTTGCTGCTAACTGCAGCTCTGCCATGCTTTTGCTGTGTGAACTCAGTCAATCCACTCCCTATCTCTGGTCCTTCCAGCTTTGATGGGGAGTGGAAAGACCGAGGTTCAGTTATCCCCATACACAGATGAAGAAATCGTGGCTGCAATCAGTGCAGAGGGCCTCCTGAAGGTCATACAACCAGAATCCATGTGTTGCGGCTTCCTCCCAGTGCTCATCGCTACAGGGCTTCTCATGCTTGAATGTGCATATGAATCTCCCTGGGATCTTGTTAAAGTGCAGACTCAATAGGTCTGAGGTGGACTTTAGCTTCTTTCTAACAAGTTCCAGATTTAAGATTCTTTCTGGCCGGGCGCGGTGGCTCACGCCTATAATCCCAGCACTCTGGGAGGCTGGGCAGATCACCTGAGGTCAGGAGTTCAAGACCAACCTAGCTAACATGGTGAAACACCATTTCAACTAAAAATACAAAAAATTAGCCAGGCGTGGTGGTGTGCACCTGTAGTCCCAGCTACTCGGGAGGCTGAGGCACGAGAATCCCTTGAACCTGGGAGGTGGAGGTTGCAGTGAGCCAAGATCGTGCCATTGCACTCCAGCTTGGGCAACAAGAGAGAAACTCCATCTCAAAAAAAAAAAAAGAAAGAAAGAAAGAAAGAAAAAGATTCTTTCTGACAAGGTCCAAGGTGATGCCGATGTTGCTGGCCTGTGAGTATACCTTCACTAGAAAGTTATGTCACTCAGGCTGGGCGCCGTGGCCCACGCCTGTAATCCCAGCACTTTTGGAGGCTGAGGCAGGCAGATCACTTGAGGCCAGGAGTTTGAGACCAGCCTGTCCAACATAGTGAAACCCTGACTCTATTAAAAATACAAAAATTAGCCAGGAGTGGTGGCGTGTGCCTGTAATCCCAGCTACTTGGGAGGCAGAGGCAGGAGAATCGCTTGAACTGGGGAGGTGGAGGTTGAGGTGAGCCAAGATCACACCATCACACTCCAGCCTGGGCGACGGACTCTGTCTCAAAAAGAGAGAGAGAGAGAGAGAGAGAAGAAAGTTATATCACTCTTCCATGGTTTTTAAAAGGGTGTAATGGGGCTGAGGTTTGGCTCTCCTGCACTGCTCCCCACACCCCTGGCTGGGACAGTGATGACAGCATCTCATGTTCTCCCTTTCTCCTTGGTTCTAGGCCCCATGATGCCGCCCACCTCCCCTTCCTAAGCCATTTTCTCACCTATCCCACCTTTGGAGCTGAGGATGGTCAGTGGGATGGAGATCTGATTCCGCATGCTCTGAGTGCCTTACTACCTGGAAGCCTAGGGCACATCCCTTCTCCTCCTGAAACCTTAGTTTCCCCATCTGTACAGAGAGTGGGTTAGATTTGTTCTCAGACCCGGCTGCACCTCAGAAGCACAGGCAGAGTTCTTACAAAGTACCCTGGCCAGGATGCCACTCAGATTTTATTTAATTGGATGGGGGTGAGGTTCAGACATAGGTATTTTTTAAAAGCTGCCCAGGTGATGCCAACGGGGTGCCAGGGTTGAAAAGCACAGATCTGATGGTCATTAACGGTTAGCCCAGCGCTGGCTGTGAGGGTGTGTGGTCCCATGGCCAGGGCTGCACACCGACACCATGCTGTCCTATGCAGAGCTCAGAAGCAGATTGGAAAAGTCTCCAAAAGATCTCAGTGCAGCTATTAGACAAGGTCACGCACCCCCTCATGGGAAACGGCTCTTGAGTTGATGATCAGGATACAGACCGTGGCATAGAGCTGAACTTTCTTTTCTGCTGACTGACACATGATGAATGCTTTAATTAAAGACTCAACCCCACACATCAATCATCAGCAGATCTCCCCCACCAATGTGCCCTCCCACGGGAGGGCTGGAAACGCTGTCTCTGTGTGCCAGGTGGGACAAGGGGAGGGTGCACCCAGGCTGCTGCTGAGCACTGGGAGTTAACCTGACATTATGTCCAAACAGGGGACCCGATTAGCAGGAGGACCCTCGGCTGCCTTGCAGCAGAGACAGAACCATGAAAAGGTTTTCTTGAAGCCAGCCCGTTGTACGTCTGTACAGTCCAGAGGTTTCCATAGCGACCCGTCTCTTCCTAAGGCTGACAATGGGCTCCAGCACCAGGGGAATGCTTTGGATGTCTGAGGAGCCCAGCCCGAAATGGATGGGCTGAGATTGTCTAATCTTGGCTCCACTAGTCCCTTGAGGCACATTTTTTTCAGAAAGGACACTGAACAGGCAGCAGCCCCGCCCCCACTGATCCCTCAGAGGATGGGAAAGCAATCTTTAGGATGAGAACAGTTAGCCGGTTCCTCTCCACAGTCCCTCTCCACCAATTAGGGCAGTTGATGGGCAACTGTACCCTGAAGCTAGACCTCCTAGGATTCAAATCCTGGCTCTGCCACCTGGGTAACTATGGGCAAGTGACTTGATAGCTGCCTGCCTCAGTCTCCCCAACTGTGAAATAGGGATAATAATACTATCCTCTTCATAGGACTCTTTTGAAGATTACCCGAGTTCATTAAGGGAAGTCCTTACTGCAGAATCTGGAACATTTCTCTCATTTTTTATAGCCCAGTAGTCATAGATTATGAGACGGTCTTGGTCCCCAGGCTAGAAGGGCTATGCCAGGCCCCTGGTCTCCTCACTACCCAGGGCAGTGGTTCTGAGGCTTGTCCTGGAGGATTTTTAGTCACCGCAATATCCAGTGCACCCTCAATCTGTGCACCAGGATCTCTGAGGGTGGGACCCAGGCATCTCCTTTTGGAAAACTTTCATTTTTAGTCACCCCAATATCCAGTGCTTAACCAAAGTTAATAACAATGAAAATCTGTCAGCATTTGTGCCTGTAAGGTTTATTTGACCTGAGTCCTGAGACCCCATGAAGCTCCTGCAGCCTGTGTGGAATCAGGGGAGGGAGGAGTGGACACGACCAAGTATTTGCACAGTACTAGGCACCCTTTGTGTGCTCATTCATTCATTCCACACAAGCACTTATGCACTTACAATGTGACCATGCTGTGCCTATAGCCAGGAATGAGACAGAGGGGCCCTGCCTCTGTGGCACTTACTGACCCACAGGGGAGGCAGACATTTATGGTTCATCACCCAAACACACCGGCAATGATGACAGGCACACGGAGCAGCTGAAGCGGTCAGGTGGCTTCCCATTCCAGGTGAGATCTGGAGGTTGCGGGGTAGTTAGCAAGTGGGAGAGAGCTGCGTGCGGGAAAGGTGGGAGGCGTTGTGGGAAAGGTGAGGGAGGCATAGCTGAGCTGTGGTGCTGGCCAGCTGGGACCTTGCGTTTTATCCGGACAATGTGACGGCCGCTAACAGGTTTCAAGCACAGGAATGACATGATCGGATTTGCAATTTAACTAGATCCTTCTGACTGCTGTTGGGGGAACAGACTGTCAACCTCATAACAGCACTGTCAGCTGAGTATTAGACAAAGAACCTGTGCCCAGGGAGCTGAGTCATTCATCAGAGACGTGTGGCTAGCAAGCAACAGAGGCCAGGCCCACCTCAAGCCCCTACCCTCAGATCTAGGTTCTTTGCACCCTCTTCCCTGGCTGTGTCCATCTCTCTCTCTGCTCCCCGTGTCGTCCCCATTATCTCAGGATCAACTCCAAACTCCCCGTGAGACAACACGATCATCCACATTGGAGGACAGCCTTTCTCAAAGCCTCCGAGAGCACAAATCTTCATTCTTTAGGGATCACTCTGATTTTGAGAAGCAGCCAAAGGCCTTTCGAGCCAAACTTGGCAGGATAAGGTGGTGATTATATTAGTCAGCTCTTGCTAAGTCACAAATTGCCCCAAAACTCAGTGGTTTAAAACAACAATAAACCTTTATTCTCTCACTCACAGGAACTGGGAGCAGCTGAGCTGCATAGTCTAGTTCTGGTCTCTCCCCTTTCCCAATGCCTCAGTTTCCCCAATTATAAACCAAGATGCTTGAACCAGACCCTAATATCTCTCTCAGTCTTGATGTTTCCAGAAAAGGTTTGATTCTCCCATTCTTGCCAACTCCTCTTTCTCGCTAGGTGGTGGGCCTAGGTTTACAGAGACCTGCAGGTCATTGGCCAGACTTTTTTTTTTCTTCCACAAAGAGCTTTGGCCCGTAGCTGGGCCCTTCCTACCTACCTGCTGCAAAGTGTCGGAGGTGAAACCCTGAACCTGAGATGAGGTCAGAGCAAAAACCCAAAATGACATCCCTCAAGACCCCTGAGCTGTGGCGCGGTGCACTGAGAATAGGCTGCAGACTTCCTTGTGGTCGCTGCAGGGCCGCTGACTGCTCTGAAGTGTCTTTGCCCTGAGTTCTCTGAAACACTGAGCACCTAACGGAGAGCAGGCACGCGGCAGATGGGTGACAGCAGTCAGGCACACCTGCCGCACCCTGATCCCTCCTGGCTAGGGGCTAGGCTCTTGGAATACTTAGGAATGGAGTCTTCAGCTCTGCATCCCCCCAGTCTCAAGACAGCTGGCTCTGTTCTGCCCATCAGGTCCTGAACCTGGAGGCAGGACCTGAAATACCCCAAGGTGAGGACTCACATCCACTGACCTGCTGTGTATCTGGGATGAACTGGAGTCTGGAAGACAATGGGGAGCCTCCAGCTCGCCCCCAAAGTGAAAGACAGCTGCTGGGGAGTTTATCATTTAGTGGGACAGACGGATAGTTGCCAAATAACCACGCAGGTAAAGGGACCATCACAAGTCTAGCAAGGGCTATCAGGGGCACAGTGGAGTTGGCTCTTAGTAGAGGACCCCTGGCGAGGCCTCCTGGGGAAGGGATGGTTCAGCTGCTCTTACATCACAGGCAAAAATAAAACAGGAAAAAGAATATCCACCCTCCAAGGGCCCATTTAACTTAGCAAGGGAGAAATGGGGCAGGGAGATTAATGGAAAGAAGGAATTTGGTGGCCCTGCAGCTGGGTCCTGAGCATCAGCGGCCCATCATCCCAGTGCTCCTGGGAGGCCAGCACTGGGATGCATTGGCATCCCAGCCAGTAGCAAAGGGCAGGATTCCAGCAAAGAGACCCTCAGGGCCTTGGCACCACCTTGGAGGGACTGCACCGTTCTGCTATCCATTGCTGCTGGAGATGGGCACTACCCTGCCTCCTGGCTGGTGTCAGCCCCTCTGAGCCTCAGCCTTGCTGCTGCTTCCCTGGCTGCATCAGATGCAAGTAGAACAGCAACAGGCTGGCACCCCCAGGGTTGTCCTCGGTCCCTCCGACAGTCTGCCCTCTGTGGAGTGGAGTCTGGCTAGGACCGTCTTGGCCGCATGCTGAAAGCAGCCTCCAACCCCTCTGAGCTACCAGCAACACACCCACCAGCACGTGGTTGCAGCCTGCTTCTTGGTTCTCCCTGTTCTCGGTGCTTCACCCATCCAAGGCAGGTCACACCTCTACCGGAGCCAGACCATCCGAAGGTTTCCAACTTCACCCAGCAACATACCCAAGCTCCTTCTCCAGGCCTCCGAGGTCCTGGTACATCTCTGGTCTCATCTGCTACTCCTCAACCCAGATCTCCTTGCTGTGCCTCCAACACAGGTACAGGCAGCCGCAGGGCCTTGGTACCTGCTTTGCCCACTGACTTTTCTTCCAAATACACATGCGGCTTCATCTGTCACTTTACCTACATCTGTGCTTAAATCCCATCTATTCAAAGAGAACTTCCTATCTACTCCATCCAAAATAACGCCTCGGGCACTGTTTACTCCCCCTCTCTGCTTTTCTTCTTCATAGCTCCTATAGCATTACACATAAATAAAACAAATATTTTATTTACTATTTGTGTCTCCCCTAGAATGTAAATCTCGGCCGGGTGCGGTGGCTCAAGCCTGTAATCCCAGCACTTTGGGAGGCCAAGACGGGCGGATCACAAGCTCAGGAGATCAAGACCATCCTGGTTAACATGGTGAAGCCCCATCTCTACTAAAAAAAATACAAAAAACTAGCCGGGCAAGGTGGCAGGTGCCCTGTAGTCCCAGCTACTGGGGAGGCTGAGGCAGGAGAATGGCGTGAACCCAGGAGGCGGAGCTTGCAGTGAGCTGAGATCCGGCCACTGCACTCCAGCCTGGGTGATAGAGGGAGACTCCATCTCAAAAAAAAAAAAAAAAAGAAAGTAAATCTCAAAGCTCAGAACACTGATTTTGTTCACTGCTATATCCCCAGTGCCGGCCGGATGCGGTGGCCCATGCCTGCAATCCCAGCACTTTGGGAGGCCGAGACAGGTGGATCACAAGGTCAAGAGATTGAGACCATCCTGGCCAACATGATGAGACCCCATCTCTATTAAAAATATAAAAATTAGCTGGGCGTGGTGGCACGCGCCTGCAGTTCCAGCTACTTAGGAGGCTGAGGCGGGAGAATCACTTGAACCCAGGAGGTGGAGGTTGCAGTGAGCCAAGATCGTGCTGCTGCACTCCAGTCTGGGCAACAGAGCAAGACTCAGTCTCAAAAATAAATAAATAAATATCCCCAGTGCCTATAGCACAGCCTAACATATAGGAGGTCCTCAGACAATATTTGTTGAATGAACAAATGGATCAAGCACAAATTAGGTTATCAAGATACAGAATGGATGGGAGAGAATGCTATGATTGCCAAAATTGTGCCAAGTTGTTGGGTGGCAAATGTTTGTTGAATGACTATGTGAACACATACTGACTGGGGGTGCCATATGAAGATGGCTCCTGCTGGGTACATGTCCCAGCTCTGCCACTGATCAGGTAGGCCTGTCATAGGCCTATTCATGCCTATCTCCTTTTGAGGTCTTGATCTTCATCTCTGCAATATGAGAGAATTGTGTTAATATCAGGTCATTTTTTTTTTTCCATTTTTTAAAGCCACTTTTAGGTGAAAACATACACGGCAATCCAACAGATAAAGCGGAGGTGGTGATGTTGAAGGCAGGAGTCTTGGAATCCTGCCCATTTGGACTCCTTTCTTTCCCTCCTCCCCTGTGCCCCAAGGTAGTTGGAAAGGCCCCAGGAACCCCAAGGCCCTTCTGAGAACAGTTTAACTCCCATGGACTCACAGTTCCCTAAATCCTGGTAGTAAATTGCATCTTTGTTTAGCAACTGTTCATCACCAGCTCTGCTCATTGATGTTGACTTGACTGCGTGACATTATTTTCCCCCAAAATGTGGGCCTGTGTGACAGCGTGATGGATTCCAGCGGAGGCTTTGAGAGGTGTTGCAATTTCCTCCCACCGCCTTGCACTCCTGCCCTGGGCCCTGGGATGACAGACACGTGGAGCCGGCCTGACTCTGGTCACAGCCTGGACTGGAGCTTGTGGCAGCGGTTCCCCCTGCCACTGACACACAACATGGGGGATAAATAAAGATTTATTGCTGTAAGAAACTGAGATCGAGGTTGTTTCTTAAGCAGCAAAACCTGGTGAAAAACAATACGAGCCCCTCTAGCTTTGCTGTGCCTGCAGCTTAGGTCTGGAGGGGGGTGTTGGCATTATTCACAGAGTATAGGAACCCAAATTTGGAATTTCTTTTGTCAACTTTTTGGCTGTTTCCTCACCTTCTGACCTTCCCCTTAAAATACTACTTTTCCTCCTTACCTTAGTCATAGATCTCAAACTGGTGGTTCCTGGCTACTTGTAACTCAAAGTCATGCCTTGTTGGGCGCCAATTAATTAATTAATTTATTTATTCATTCAACTTACTATCTGCTTATCCACTTACATGTGAATATAGAGGACTGCACAATTGTAGTTTTCTGAGTGGCCATTCAGAAAAAAAAATCTCCTTTTCAGTAAATGCTAAAAAGGTACCTACTCTGCCAGGGCTGCATAAATGAAAAAAAAAAAAAAAAAGTGGTCCCTGCCTCATTGAAATTTAAGCTATTACACTCAGGGTATGAAAAGAGTCTGTCATAAATAAACCACCATCAACAACATTTTAAAAAAAAAACCCGTCTTCATCTCGAATTCAAAAAGCAACCCATCATTTCTACTTAGTGAGGCTAGATAATTTCTGAAATTAACAGATGCTTATAGCAAACCCAAGAAAAGCACTTTTGCAACAACAGAACCTTTTATCTGGCTTACAGGCAGCTAAAAACATCCCCAACCCATCCTTCTTAGCTGTCTTTACTGAGACTAATTTTCACAAACATCGTTTTGAAAAGGAGCCGTAGTGTGCCAAAGCAGGAAACGCGTGCCCTGGATTCAGGCACGCCATGGGGACGGGTGTCCTCGGGAAACTGGTTCTCCTCTCTGAGCCTCACTTTCTTCATCTGCAATGTGGGCTGTGTGAACAAAGGGGGCTGGGCCAGAGGACCTCTTATTGCCTTAGGGCTTTTTGGTTGAATACAGAATTTCTTCTCTTTTCCTTCTTTCTTTTTTTTTTTTTTGGAGACAGAGTCTTGCTCTGTCATCCAGGCTGGAGTGCAATGGTGCGATCTCGGCTCACTGCAACCTCTACCTCCCAGGTTCAAGTGATTCTCTTGCCTTACCCTCCCAAGTAGCTGGGATTACAGGCGCCCACCACCACGGCCAGCAAAGTTTTTGTATTTTTAGTAGAGACGGGGTTTCACCATGTTGGCCAGGCTGATCTCGAACTTCTGACCTCAGATGATCCACCCGCCTTGGCCTCCCAAAGTGTTGGGATTACAGGCGTGAGCCACCACATCTGGCCGAACGCGGAATTTCAAGAATGTGTTCTTGTCTATCTGCTAAGTTCAAGTTGTTACTGCCTTTGGGGTCAGGGGTCTCAGAGGAGTGATCCCAAAGAATGTCCCCTCTCCCCAGCTCCAAAAGCAAGATGGCCTGAGGGTCCCCTCCCCAGCTCCTGAAGCCCAGGATCCTGAGCCAGGTTCTCTACCATCCCCTGCCCCCACCTTTCCCTCTCTGACCCCATCCGGCTCCTTGCTTGCCAGCCGCAGTGCCCTCTTGCTGGTTCTCAAACACACCAAGTGGTTACAGTCCTGGGCTTTGCACGTACCATGCCCTCCTCCCAGAATGTACTGGCCCTGATTGTCCATGTGGCTCCCCGCTGACTTCCATCAGGGTCCTGCTCAAATATCTCCCCTGGAAGAGGCCTTCTCTGACCCTCCCACCTCACGAGCAGCCCAGTTACTCGCCATCTCCTTCCCCTACTTGGTTTTCCTTCATAGTATTCATCATAATCTGCTCTCTGGAGTCTGACTGCCTCCACCAGAATAAAGCAGTGGTCTTGCTCATGGCTGTTTCCCCAGCACCTAGAACCTGGCACATAGTAGGTAATCACAGGTATTTGTTGAAGGAGGGATTAAATAAGCAAATATGCAGTTCAATGAATATGGATACGTATTTGTCTGCTTCCCCCAACAAATGTGGAGAAGGTTCCCCAAACTTCACCCTCCCCGGCCACTGGTTTTGCCCAGTAGACCCGCCCCCCCCAGCCATGAAGGCTTTTCGATGCTCGCCCAGCTCACGGGATGTTAAAGCTGGTGCAGGTCTCAGAGATCCCGCTGAGAAAGGGGCAGACCAAGGCCTGGAGTGGGTTTTGAGTCCATTCATTGAGCTCAGACAGGCACAGAGTTGGGGCCCTGAGCAGCTGCCCTGAAGAAAAGAAACTGAGATTTCTTCCACAGGCCACCGCAGTCCACTCCAAGCCCCAAGTCATGGCCACAGGTAAACTCCTGTCCCTCTGACAAGATGCTGAAGGAGGGCACTTCCTGTCTCAGGCCTGAGTCCCTCTCAGCCTCCAGAGAGGAGCAGGGATGAGGAGGAGTTGGTAGTTTTGAGAGCCTGCTAGGGGCTGGGGCTTCCACACACAGCCTCTTCCACTTGTCACCTTCACCACAGCCCCACGCGGAAGGAGCCATTGTCCCCATTTTGTGGATGAGCAAAGTGAGGCCTGGGGAATGAAGATGCTGGCCCAGCTTGTACACAAAGCTAGGAAATGGCCCAGCAAATCATGTCTCTGTGTTCTAGTCTGTTAAAAGCCATCCGGTGCCGAGGACCACAGCTTCGGGAGCTCCCTGCCTTCCCCAGAGAGAAAGCTGTCAGTCAGCGGGGGAGCCCGTCTCCTCCTCCCTCCCACACCACCCGCTGGTGTCACATGGCACTGGGAGGGAGCAGAGCCCACGGGGGTGCCTCCCCCTGGAGGCTGTGCAGGGAGCCTTGGGAGCTGCACCTTGTGGGTGGCTGGGGGTTGGGGGGCAGGGGCTGCACACACATTCAGGGCTCTCACGTGTCCCTGCTCTCTGCAGCTTCTCTGGAGGCATGTCAGCCTGCTGGGTACACGGCCCCCAGACTGAGACTCCTGCAGAGAAGCCTCCAATGCCAGAAATGGCAGAGCATCTCAGAGACCATCCAGACCAGTGCCCCCTACTTTGCCTGGCTCAGACAAGAATAAAATCTAGAGCTTTGTATGCCAGAACTGGGACAAGGGTGGAATGAGGTCAGGGTCCTTTAGAGAACATAGATAGGGCAGGTCGGTTGAGGCAAGGGCTCCAATGTCAGACCACCTGCATCCGAGTCTCGGCTCTCTTCTCAATGGTTGACCCTAGATAAATGCCTTCACCTCTCCAAGCCTCCGTTTCCTCACTACTTTAACAGATCCTACTTATGGAGCGCTGCTCAGTGACAGGCATGGCTCTGCTCCCGTATGTCATCCTCCAAGCAACCCTAGGAAGCAGATACTATTGTCATCCTTCTTTAACGCTGAGGAACCTGACGCACAGAGTGGTTAGCTAACCTGCCCAAGGGCACACAGCTGGGAAGTGATGGAGCCAGGATTTAATCCCAGACAATGAGGCTTTGGGATCCTGGAGCTCCATCACTATCTGGTCTGCTGTCTATTGAGGATAAATGAGGCAAGGAGTACTAAGAACCTAGAACTGTACTGAGTCAACACTCAAATAATCATTTTTATAATCATGAGGAACAAGGTCATGGACACCCAGAAGGTCTGATGAAAGGTAAGGAGCTTCCTGGTGGAAGATTTCATACACACACACACACACACACACACACACACACACACACACATCAAACACTGCATGCAATTTCAAGGGGCCCCTGTTCCAGAAGTCGACCCACCAGTCTCCCTGGGGAAACTGCTCGAGCCAGCCCCATTATTTCCTAGGGAAGGGAGAGGAGAGGGCATGCTGAGCAGGTCCACATGTATGTTCCTTCATTGGATCCTCTGAGGTGGCCATTATTAGCCCATTGCACAGATGAGAAAACCAAGGGCAGCGTTGAGGTCCCAGGCAAGCTGGTGGGCAGATGTGGTTTCCTCTCCTAGGGGGCCTGCCGCCTTCTCTTTGGTTGGGTGTTACTTAGCCCTGAAGCCATGGTAAGAAATGGCACCCCCAGGGGTAGGGCCTGTTGTACACACTCAGTGAAGATTTGTTGAGTGAGTGAGTGAGTGAGTGAGTGAGTGAGTGAAAAGGTTAGAGTGGGTCGACATGGGGCCAGGCCACGTCCAAGGTCAGAGACTCAGAGCTCCCCTAGCCCAGCTCCTCTCCTGGGCGCTCATGGCTTTTCACGAGGAGGCAGAGGAAGCAGCAAAGGAAGAGCTGTAGGAATCCTGGCCTTTCAAAAGCAACTCCTCCAACCTCCAGACAAGAAAATGGGGGCCCCAAGCCTGACTTGATGTACTCAGTCACACCCCAGGATGGCAGGAGCCAGGACTGGAAATCTGGCGCCCATGCCAGAGCTCAGGCAGTGGTGGTCGGAGGGAAGGAGTGCTGAACTCGAGTCAGAACACTTGGTTCACATCCTGCCTGCCATTCATGAGAGATGTGACTTCAGGCAAACTGCACGACCAAGTCTCTATTTGCAAAATGGCGATTGTATCTACCTTGTAAAGTCACTGCTAGAATCAAACAGTTTGACAATTGTCTATTAAAAGTTGTTTAGCGGCCGGGCGTGGTAGTTCACGCCTGTAATCCCAGCACTTTGGGAGGCCAAGGTGGGCAGATCACGAGGTCAGGAGATGGAGACCATCCTGGCTAACATGGTGAAACCTCGTCTCTACTAAAAACACAAAAAATTAGCTGGACATGATGGCACGTGCCTATAGTCCCAGCTATTCGGGAGGCTGAGGCAGAAGAATCGCTTGAACCCAGGAGGCAGAGGTTGCAGTGAACCAAGATCGCACCACTGCACTCCAGCCTTGGTGACAGAGTGAGACACCATCTCCAAAAAATAATAATAAATAAAAATAAAAGTTGTTTAGCATTTTCTCCTCATTTGTCAAATGAGGATAGGTTAACGTGAGAAGGTAGAAAATTCCCTGACGTAAAACAAATGTTCTGTGATTGGTAGATTTTACTATTATTGGCAGCTATTATTACAATGCTGAACATACAGGATAGGCCTCTATAAATGTCCCATGAATGGGCAGATGAAACAACAGACAGGCTAATAAGTTGTTTGGCAGACCAGTGGGAAGTGGGGTGGAGAGATGGATGAATGGGAGAAAGGTGGATAGACGGAGGATGAATGGGAAGTTGGCAAGAGGGTAGGTGGGTGGATGGATGGATAGACCAATTGACAGGCAGAGAGATATGTTTTGGGGAAGACCAATAGGTAGATGAGAGAGAGTGTAAGATGGATAAATGGCTGGCTGGATGAGTGAGAGGATGGACCAATAGCAATCAGACAGAAAGACTGGTGGTTTTTCAGAGCATGGAAGGAAAGAAGGAAGGAAGGAAGGAAGGAAGGAAGGAAGGAAGGAAGGAGGGAAGGAAGGAAGATGGATGGATGGTGGATGCATGGAAGGAAGGAAGGTGGATAGATGGGTGGATGGATGGATGGATGGATGGATGGATGGTGGATGGATGGGTGGGTGGATGGATGGATGGATAGATAGATGGATGGTGGATGGATGGATGGGTGGGTGGGTAGATGGATGGATGGATGGATAGATGGATGGATGGTGAATGGATGGTGGATGGGTGGATGGATGGATGGATGGATTGATGCAGTGATGGATGGATGGATGGATGATGGACAGATGGGTGGATAGATGGATGGGTGGATGGATGGACGGATTGATGGAGTGATGGATGGATGGATGGATGACGGACGGATGGGTGGATAGATGGATGGGTGGATGGATGGATGGATGGTGAATGGATGGGTGGATGGATGGATGGATAGATGAATGGGTGGATGGATGAATGGATGATAGATGGGTGGATGGATGGATTGATGGAGTGATGGAAGGATGGATGGATAGATGATGGATGCATGGATGGGTGGGTGGATGGATGGATGGTGAATGGATGGGTGGATGGATGGATGGATAGATGAATGGGTGGATGGATGAATGCATGGTGGATGGGTGGATGGATGGATGGATTGATGGAGTGATGGAAGGATGGATGGATGGATGATGGATGGATGGGTGGGTGGATGGATGATGGATAGATGAATGGGTGGATGGATGAATGCATGGTGGATGGGTGGATGGATGGATGGATTGATGGATGGATGGAAGGATGGATGGATGGATGATGGATGGATGGGTGGGTGGATGGATGGATGGATAGATGGATGGTGAATGGATGGTGGATGGGTGGATGGATGGATGGGTGGATGGATTGATGGATGGATGGATGGTTGGATGGGTGGATGGATGGATAAATGGTGGATGGATGGATGGATAGATAAATGCTGGATGGATGAGTGGATGGATGGATGGATGGATGATGGATGGATGGGTGAAAGATGGATGGGTGGATGGATGGATGGATGGTGAATGGATGGGTGGATGGATGGATGGAGGGATGGATGGATGGATAGTTGGATATGTGAGTGAAATCACTGGGTAGGTTGGTGGAAAGATAAATGCATGGACCAACAAGCAAGCAGATAGACAGGTAGGAGGGCAGAAGACCAGGATATGGATGGATGGCAGATATTCCTTCTCCTTGAACGAAGCCAAAGGGCTGATGGCAGCAGCTACAGCCTTACCATAGGCATCCTGAGGGTGGGGAAGAGAGGTAGGAGCTGACTGTTCACCCAGGGCACTCGTGGAATGGGGTAGTGAGCAGTTGCTTACTGTACCCCAATGTCTAAGGATGGAACGGAAGCCCTAGGAGTGAGATGAGTGGGAAGAAGGTGCCCGGGCCCACGCTCACACTCACACTCCCCTCAACACAGCATACAGCAGGAGGGCAGCCTGGGAGGGGCCCTGCACCCACACCAGAGCAGCAGGCTACATAGCTTCTGCAGACAGCTTCGGAGCCACAGCAGAGGAGGACCTCAGCTGCAGAGGCCTTCAGCAGGGCAATCCCAGTGTGCCCCTGGGGACTCCCTGGGTCTCAGCCAGAAGAACAAAATGTCCCCAGTGGGGGACAGTGGCTGCCTCGTGACCATTCCACTTCTCAGATGGTGACCCAGGGTCCAAGGGCCTATTTTAGGCCTTGTGGGTTTTGTTGACAATGAGGCCACCTTGCGATGGCCCCATTTCATGAAACTGGAAGCTGAAGTCCACCAGTGGGTACCGTGGTCTGCAGGCTTAGTCCTACCCCCACCATCTCTTTGGTCTCTACTGGGCCTTGCCCAACTGCTCAGCCGACTTGGCTTGGCCTGTCTGGTGTGGCTTGAACACTCCAGGCAGCCCCACCCCACTTACTCTTCCCTCTACCTGGCAGGCTCCTCCTCCAGGGACCGGGGTGGCCACTCCCTCACTTCCTGCATTGCCTGTTTACGGGGCAAGGACTTTTGTCCGTTGGGTTCCTGATGCCCGGTACACACTCAGTATCATTCGCGGTGATCCAGTAACCCATGCCGTGATGGTGAGGGTGAGCAATAGTGAAGTGCTTCCCGTGTGCCAGGCACAGTGCTCACTCCTTTGTCCACACGGTGCTCCCATGAAGTAGATGTGGTTGCTATCTGCTCCTTTGCAGATGGGAACTCAGAGGCTCAGAGAAGGGGTCTGCTCAAGGTCCCACAGCAAGGCTGCCACTAGAACATGCTAGAGTCAGGTCCAAGGTCATCCCACAAGAGCTTAGGTCCCGGAGCTAGTGGAGTTCTAGCATTGCCACCATGGGACGTTGACCTTGGAAAGTCCCCTCTTTTCTCTGAGCCTTTTTTCGTTTGTTTGTTTGTTTGTTTTTCTGAGATGGAGTCGCTCTGTCGCCCAGGCTAGAGTGCAATGGCGCGATCTCGGCTCACTGCAACCTCCGCCTCCCGGGTTCAAGCAATTCTCCTGCCTCGGCCTCCCGAGAAGCTGGGATTACAGATGCCCGCCACCACACCTGGCTAATTTTTGTATTTTTAGTAGAGATGGGGCTTCACCATGTTGGCCAGGCTGGTCTCAAACTCCTGACCTCAGGTGATCTGCCTGCCTCAGCCTCGTGAGCCACCGCGCCCGGCCCTGAGCCTTGGTTTTTTCATCTGTAAAATGGAACAATAACAGCCTCTCCTTGGCAGGGCTCTTTTGAGAATCAAGGCTGGCAGTGGTGTGAATGCTTTACAGAAAAGAACCGTGCCTGTGTCGCTGGATGTTACGGTGCTACCTGTCTCTCCAGCTGCCTGAGCAGGGAGAGCCCATGGGGCCCCTTGGTCTGTCACACAAGCCCAGGATTCCAGGCTCAGTTTAGGATAATCCAGGATAATGCTACCAACTGGCTGGGGATCAGAGATCAAGTTCATTCTTTCTGGGCCCCTCTTTCCTCCTAGCTCCACTGGGATGCTGCCTCCAGGGGATTTCTCACAGCTGTCTGGACCAGACCCGCCTGGGAGGAGCAGGGTGGGCGGGAACAGGAAGGCCTCGGACTTTTCCCAGGCTGAAGACCTCCGAGGAGTGCTCTCCCATTCCCCCACCACAGCTGGGCAGGCTTCTGATGTGGCTTTCCCAGACCCCGCTGGCCCCTGTCTGCAATGGATACACACGGAGGAGCAGTGCTCAAGAGGGGGAGGGAAGGGCCTTTGAATAGGAGGACTCATGAGGGCTCCAGGCCTGCACACACCCTGTCAGCTTGGGGTGCAAGTTGCAGATCTCTCAGGCAATGCCTAGCCTCAGTTTCCTCACCTGGAAAATGGGTTTGGACTGGGTGACTTCACCCAGGCTGCCCAGTGCTAGACACTAGAACAGACCAAGCAACCCAGGACCTTCCCCCAAGATCGCTCCCTGGACCCCTTTCACCTCTGCAAGATAGGGGCCATTCCCTACCTCTGGCAGCCTTCTCCTTGGCTGGGTAGGCTCCACCTCAGTAAAATGGACTGGCTGAAATGGAAGATCCCGGAGCTTCCTTTCCTCTCTGCCATTCTGTTGTAGCTGGAAAAGGAAAATGGGGTAGTGCTGGGAAGGAAAGAGCATTTGGTGAGCGGCAACTATATACCAGGTGTTTTTTATGCTTTATCTCACTTGTCTGTGTCTTATTCTCCTTATTGCTTCTGTAACAAATTACTGTAAACTTGGTAAATTAAAACAACACACGTTTATTACCTTATAATTCTGGAGGTCAGAAGTCCAAAACTAGTGTCACTGTGTTAATGGTGTCAGCGCGGCTGGTTTTCCTTGTCTTTCAAGATAGAATCAATGCTTTCTTCATTCCCACATCCCATGGTCTTTTCTCCCATTTCCTCAGTCTCATCTCTTTCTCTCTCTTTTTTGCTTTTTTTTTTTTTAAGATGGAGTTTGACTCTTGTTGCCCAGCCTGGAGTACAGTGGCACAATCTTGGCTCACTGCAACCTCCACCTCTTGGGTTCAAGTGATTCTCCTGCCGCAGCCTCCCAAGTAGCTGGGATTACAGGTGCGTGCCACCACACCCAGCTAATTTTTGTACTTTTAGTAGAGAGAGAGTTTCATCATGTTGGTCAGGCTGGTCTCGAATTCCTGACTTCAGGTGATCTGCCCGCCTTGGCTTCCCAAACTGTTGGGATTACAGGCATGAGCCACCGCGCCCGGTCGTCTCATCTTTTTTTTCCCACTGCCACGTGCCTCTCTCCCTCATAGAAGGATCCCTGTGAGGACGTTAGGCTCACCTGGCCAATCCCGGATACTATCCCCATCTCCAGATCCTTAACTTAATTACATTAGCAGAATTCCCTTTGCTGGATAAGGTTAGGACACGGGTATCTTTGGAGGACCCTCACTCAGCTTGCCACATCCATTCACACAAGGCTGTCATGGAGCTCAGCTTCTAAGCCCAGTGCTTGTCACTTTGTAGCTGTGTGACCTTGGGCAACAACCTAACTTCTTTGGCTCTCAGTCTCCTCATCCATAAAACAGATGGAGGATTATTAAGACAGTGCAGGGGCCGAGTGTGGTGGCTCTCGCCTGTAATCCCAGAAATGTGGGAGGCTGAGGCAGGCAGATCACCTGAGGTCAGGAGTTGGAGGCCAGCCTGACCAACATGGAGAAACCCTGTCTCTACTAAAAATACAAAAATTAGCCAGGCATGATGGCAGGCACCTGCAATCCCAGCTACTCGGGAGGCTGAGGCAGGAGAATCACTTGAACCTGGAAGGTAGAGGTTGCGGTGAGCCGAGATCGCACCATTGCGCTCCAGCCTGGGCAACAAGAGCGAAACTCCACCCAACAACAACAAAAAAAGAGTGCCGAGGAAACTCTGAACACAGGGCCTGCTGCTGCTGCTGCTGCTGAGTGAATGTATACAGTGATAGTAACACGGATAATGAATCGCCCTTGTTTATTGCAGCTACTTGTACCAGACACTGAGCTGAGTGTTGAGTTTATGTAGGTGAGCCACGTTGACATGAGCCTGGCCCTTGTGGAACATCCCAGAGAACCAGGAAGACAGACTTAAAACAAACAGTCACACAAATCATTAGGGAATTATCAGAGCAGCCCAAGGCCACACAGCTGGGAAGAGGAGAAGTGGGCGGGATTCACACCCAAGTCTGTCTGATTCCCAAGCCCTTATTTTTCCATGATACTCCCAGCCTCTTGAGGCTGGCGGAGGCCAAGCCGAAGACCAGAGAGGGGAAGTGACTTGCCAAAGGTCACACAGCGAGAGAACAGTCCATTGCAGACCCAGATCTCTGGGCATCCTGCCTAAGGCTCCTCCCAGAGGAGATTCTGAGACATAATACCAAATTACAAAGTAACACTAATAACTAGTGTGGCAGCTAATGCTTGTGGAAGCTTGCTCTGTGCCTGGAGGCAGAATGGACATTTTACGTGCCCAGCATCATTCAGTTTCCATGATGCACAGGAGAAGAGACTTGGTGCCCTGTTTCACAGAGGAAGAACCTGAAGTCTCAAAGGGGTCCTATGACACACCCAGAGTCACCCAGATAATTAACTGCCAAGCGGAGATCCAGGATGTTCTCTAAGAGCAGGGTCTGGCTCAGAACTCCCCAGTTCAAATTTGTCCGACCCCCACACCTGTCCCTAACTACTGCACATCCTGCCTGCGCCCCGGCAGATCTTCGGGGGCTTCTACCAGTGGGAGGAGGGAGATGGCTGTGGTCCTTAGGGTGTAACCTCACAGGTGGAATTCCTCCTGAGGGCAGCCTGCAGGGAGACGGGTGACCCGCTGGTGCCATCTAGTGGCTGTGAAGAGACATGCGCTTCCCCCGGAAGCTGCAAGGAACCCCACAGAGACGCAGGGAGAGAGAGTAACACATAAGGATCCTCCACCCAGCTGGATCCTGGTAGCAAACTGACAAAGCTGAGCTAAAAGTGTTCGAAATGATCCTCCTCATTTTGCAGTTGAGGAAACAGAGGCTCAGAGAGGAGACTGACACACCCCAGCGCAGTCAGGGGCAGATGCAGGTGGCTGGAGGGACTGGCAGGGAGGTGGGGCTTGCCCTGAGCCTGAGCAGGGAGTCTGTCCAGCCGCTAGGAGGCCAGAACAACACAAGTGAGCTCTTCGTGGAGACTCCAGATTTGGCCTGGGGATGGGGAGGGGGCACTGGCCTGGGACAAGGAAGAGGGTATGGCTGGTAGGAGCTGGATTATGGGCCAGAGAGTGTCCTGTCTGAAGTGATCACCAAAGCTCCTCCATAGAGAAATCCCATGATCTAAGGCCAAACATGGCTGGAGAAACCCCAGGATGCTTAGAAACAAACATGGCTAATGAAATTCCATCATGCTAAGGGATAAACATGGCTGAGAAATCCCATGATTCTAAGAGGCATAGGAACTTGATATATTGTTCATTCCTTCAACAAACCATCACTGACCATGCACTCTGTGCCTTCCCCATGAGGGGCGCTCAAGACCCACAGACCAACAAGATCTGGTCCCTGCTCTGCAGGATTCCACAGCTCAGTGGGGCAGATAAACAGATGACAGACTCTCGGAACTGGACAAGATAAATTCAAATGGCCTCCCAGAGCGCCATGGGCTCTGCAACCAGACAGATCTAGCTGATGATGTTAGCAAAAATAGTGGAAGGGCCAACCATGGTGGTGCATATCTGTAGTCCCAGCTACTCTGCAGGAGGATTACTTGAGCCCAAGAGTCAGAGGCTGTAGTGTGCATGATCACACCAGTGAATAGCCACTGCACTCCAGCTTGGGCAACATAGCAAGATCCTATCTTTTTTTTTTTTTTTTTTTTTTTTGAGATGAAGTCTTGCTCTTTCGCCCAGGCTGGAGTGCAGGGGTGTGATCTTGGCTCACTGCAAGCTCCGCCTCCTGGGTTCACGCCATTCTCCTGCCTCAGCCTCCCGAGTTGCTGGGACTACAGGCACCTGCCACCACGCCCAGCTAATTTTTTATAGTTTTAGTAGAGATGGGGTTTCACCGTGTTGCCCGGGCTGATCTTGAACTCCTGACCTTATGATTTGCCCGCCTCAGCCTTCCAAAGTGCTGGGATTACAATCGTGAGCCACCACACCTAGCCCAATCCTATCTCTTTTTTTTTTTTTTTTTTGAGACAGAGTCTCGCTCTGTCACCCAGGCTGGCATGCAGTGGCTCGATCTCGGCTCACTGCAAGCTCCGTCTCCCAGGTTCACGCCATTCTCCTGCCTCAGCCTCCCGAGTAGCTGGGACTACAGGCACCCACCACCACGCCCGACTAATTTTTTGTATTTTTAGTAGACACGGGGTTTCACCGTGTTAGCCAGGATGGTGTCAATCTCCTGACCTCGTGATCTGCCCACCTCGGACTCCCAAAGTGCTGGGATTACAGGCATGAGCCAACGTGCCCGGCCCCAGTCCTGTCTCTTAAAAAAAATTGTGGTGTGGCTAACATTTATTGAGTGCCTACTATATGCCAAGCACTAGTATAAGCACTTTTGATTAGCTAATTTAGTGAAACCCAGACCCTCTCTGACTAGCGGCGTGACTTTTGGTAAATTACTTAGCCTTTCCAATCCTCAAGATTCTCATCTGTAAAACAGAGGCCATGTGCCTACCTTGCTAGGCTATTGTGAGGTTAAAATGAAGTTGTGTGTGTGTGTATTTGTGTGTTACCTGGAATACAGAAAGTGCTCTATAGATGGTAGCCACCATTGAATTAGTAAGTGCTGTAATGCAGGAATGCCAAAGAGTTCCCAAAATCTCATGCCTATCTGGAATTATCCTTTTTTTTTTTTTTTTTGAGATGGAGTCTTGCTCTGTTGCCCAGGCTGGAGTGCAATGGTGTGATCTTGGCTCACTCCACCTCCACCTCCCAGGTTCAAGTGATTCTCCTGAGTAGTTGGGATTACAGGCACCTGCCACCATGCCCTGCTAATTTTTTAATATTTTTTAGTAGAGACAGGGTTTTGCCATGTTGGCCAGGCTGGTCTTGAACTTTTGATCTCAGGTGATCCACCCACCTTGGCCTCCCAAAGTGCTGGGATTACAGGCCTTTGCCATTGCGCCGAGCTCTTCTGATATTATCTTAGGGCTGGGGGTAGTTGCATCTGAGGTCAGGGAGAGGAGGGAAGAGGGAAGCTCCCTGGAAAGGAGTGAGGACTTGGCCAGGCTGTGGAATGGGCAGGAGGCACTGCCCTCTTCCCCTCCTCTGCCCCTCCTCTCCTTCTGCTCAGCTCCCCCTTCCCCTGTGGGGCACACCCCCTCCCCTCCATTCCTACACCCACTGCTCTGGGCCTGACCTCACCATGCCTTGCTTGGCCTTGTGTTTCCACTGGCCTCCCTGCCTCCATTCCTTCCACCCTGTAGCCAGAGGAAGACCAAATCTGTCTGTCCCTGCCTCCTCCAGCCCTCCTGCTCGTTGACCCCACCCTACAGGAAAGCCCACTCAACTGTGACGGGCAAGGCCCACCCCATTCATTTACATGAGTCTGTTTCCCCATCTCCTTCCTAGTGTCCACAGAGACCAGAGTTCCAGCCACCTGGAACTACACGGAGCTAGACTCTGCGCTCCCTCCAGCCCCTATTGGCCGCCTAGAAGGTTCTCTGCCCACTCATCTCTCCAGATGGCTATGCCACTCCGGGGGAAGCCTTTCCAGGCACCCCTCCCCCGCAGGGTCAGGGAGCTCACCCTCCTCCCCCTTTCCCTCTCCCAGCTGTGCTCCCAGCCGCTGTCCAGGGTGTTCCAACGCTTGCCTTATGTGCCCATCTCCCATACTAGATCTTTGCCTTCCATTAGGTGAGATCACCGCTAGGAAACACTGAATAGTTCCTCCCTCCATGTTAGGCCCCACAGTTACAACTGGGCCAGGTCTTTGTCATCTTTGCGTGCCACTGTTGAATCGTGATGATGACAGTCACATTCCTGAGCACTTGGTTCACCACGCAGTGCACTATGGACTTTACTCAAAGTATCTCCCTTAATCCCTCCAACCCCGTAGGCGGTAGGACCTGTTATTATCCCCTTTTATAGATGAGGAAACTGAGTCCAAAGAGGGTGGCCAAGAAGCGTTAAAGCCAGGCAGGCCAGCTCCAGGGGCCACTGCATTGCCACCTCTCCGAGTGTGCCTATGCTGTTCCACTGCCTGCAGCCCCCTTTCCCACTCCCTGGCCCCTGGTGGGCTTGTTTTACCCTCGGGCCTCAATCCCAAAGCCGCCTCCTTGGAGAAGCCTTTTCTATAACACCCTGTTATACAGCATCATGCCACCCTGTCTGTTTGCTTCGTATAATATGTCTCAAGGTATTTCTTTGAGTTTGCTGTCTGTTGTTCTTTTGTACTCAGCGTGCACACACACAACCACAAACACATATAGTCGTACTTGACTGTGAGAGCAGTCACCGTGATTTTGCTCACTGCTGCATCCCTAAAGCAAAACAGAGTTTAGCCAGCCTTCCAGATCCTGGCTTCTTGGTATGCACATCTTTGTGGTGTCTGCTTCCACACTGAGCAGAGGTCCTGTGCTACCGAGAGGACTTTGCATAAATGCCAAAGTGAGACCTCTAAGGCTAGGTTATGAAAGATACCTCACTTCCTCCTTGGCTCTCTTGCACCACGTGCTCTGGGAGAATACAGCTGCCATGTGGGAAGACACTCAAGCAGCATTGTGAGAGATCAAACCACTCCCACATTCCTGATGCCTCACACATTGTATGTGAGAAGAAATGCTGATAGTTTTAAGCCACTAAGTTTTGGAGTACCTTGTTATGGAGCAGAACTGAATCCAACACTTTCTTTTTTTTTTTTTTTTTTTTTGAGACGGAGTCTCGCTCTGTCACCCAGGCTGGAGTGCAGTGGCCGGATCTCAGCTCACTGCAAGCTCTGCCTCCCGGGTTTATGCCGTTCTCCTGCCTCAGCCTCCCAAGTAGCTGGGACTACAGGCACCCGCCACCTCGCCCGGCTAGTTTTTTGTATTTTTTTAGTAGAGACGGGGTGTCACCATGTTAGCCAGGATGGTCTCGATCTCCTGACCTCATGATCCACCCGCCTCGGCCTCCCAAACACTTTCTAAGTAGCTGTTGTATAAAGTGGTGGAGAGATGGATGCTGAATGAGAATAACAACAATTCCCACTCCCTGAGCCCTCTCTGTGCACTAGGCATCGTGCTAAGTACTTTACATGTGCTAATTCATAGGAAACTGTCACAACAGCCTTGTGAGAAGGTTACTATCCTCTACCCATTTTATAGATGGAGAAATAGGAACAGTGAGGTTAAATAACTCACCCAACATCACACCAGCAGTCCTGGGGCTTTCACCCTGGCAGATTGGGGCCAGATGCTTCACTGTCACATGGCACTGTCTGGGTGTCTCCTGATTCTTCCCAAACCCCCTCTCAGACTCACTGGGCGCCTGGAAGAGCTCGCTGCCACAGTCCATGTGGCATGCATGCCCTGCAGAGCTAGGAATGCATGACTCATGGCCTGGCGCCAGCACCTCCTGTCCCACTGCTGGGAACACTGCCCTGTCACCTACCGGTAGAAGCCAGTTGGACAGAGCAGAAGGAAAAGGATGGCTTCTGTCCAGCCACGCCCCATGGAACCTAGTGGCTGTAGGGGCAGGAGTGGGTGTCAGAGAGCTCAGATTCCAGCCGGCTCATCGTGCTGGTCTCCTTAGCAAACCTCCTAAGGTTACACACCCCAGGGTTCTGGCTGGACTCAGAGCCTTCGTCCTCTGGATCTGAAATGATAAAGTTGGGACAGAGCTGGAAGTAACAATGGAAAACCCCAAGCCTCTCTTGTCCTCTGAGAAATGAAGCCTAAAAGGATGTTAGGGTCCAGGGAGCAGGTAGCATTCAGACCCACACCATCGTGAGAAGAGAGTTGGGCTGGCACAGAGCTGGACGCCTTCTGAGAGGGTACAAGGGGTCTGGGCACAGGATGCCTGGGTCCAGGTCTGGTCTCTACCCATCACACTCACTGTGTGACTTCAGGCAAGTTCCTTAACCTCTCTGTGCCTCTAAACAATTCATCTGAACAAATGCAGGTGGCAGCAGCACCTATTTCCTGAGAATGAATGAGCCTGGTATGAGACAAACACTCATGTGTGCTGGGATGTGTGGTTTTCATAGCACTAATCTTTCCAACAACCTCGCAAGGCAAGTCTCATTACTGCCATCTGCACATGAAGAAACCGAGGTTTGATTAGGTTCAGTCACTCTCACCGGCCACACACAGCCAGTATGAGGTGGAGACAGTCAGGATTCAAACCCGAACGAGGTCCTTACCTCTGTGCCATCCTGCTCCTGTTCATTTTTGAGACTCAGTACCAGCCACTGTGTGTGATCCCTGTTAGACACAGTCACTGCTGTCTAGCGAACAGACAGAGTGGGTTGCTTGGAGAAGCAGTGAGCTCCCCATCCCTCCAGAGGTATGCAAGCACAGCCTGGGTGCAGTGGAGGCCTTAAGCATTGGGTTTGGTGTTGAACCCAGTGCCGCTTGAGACCCCTACTACCCCCTAGATGCTGGGGTTCTTCACTATCCTCCCCCAAAGACAAAGAGGGTTCAGCAGGGGAAACTGAGGCCCAGAGCCAGAATATGCCCAAGGTCACTTCATCAAGACACGGTTGAACCCGCCCTATATCATGCCAGGAGAAAGGTGGGCTCCTTCCTCCAAGGGCCAGGAGAAGGAGGAAGGGTAAAAAAGAAGCCACGGGACCGTAGACAAGGTGAGGGTGAGTCCTGAAGACAAAGGTGGCCACTTGGCGGGTGTTCAGAGCCAGGGAGCAGGTGAAGGTTGTCAGAAACAAGGTGAGTGTCGGACACCTTGGACTTCTTTTGGTTCAGTCCGCTCATTCAACAGATGAACAAATCAAGGCCACGGGGGTCCAATTCTCCTGTCCCAGATCTGATGCCATGCAGGGCACAGGCTGCTGCGGAAATAGGAGGAAGGGACGTGAAGGGGGTGGGCTGGGCTTCACAAAGCCTGCCGCTCTGGCACAAAGTGGATGGGATTCGGGGTCTCTGGTCCACACTCTGCCCCTGCCCACGCTGCCCTCCTAGCAGATGATGAGATATTTTCCAAGCATGCAGGATGCACTAAACCCTTCTTGAGGTATCCCCATACATTAAGTCGGTTTGAGCCTAACAGCCTCCTGTGAGATAAGGACTGGGAATTTCATCATCTACATTTCTTCAGGAAAAGGAAACTGCTGCCGGAGAGGTGAAATCACTGGCCTGAGGTCACAGAGTCAGCCAGGAAGGAGAGAAGCTTAGCAGTGGCCCCTGAGACCTCGGTCACCCTGGGTTGGCATTGCCCTTCCAGGGAGCAGGGGATGAGCACACTGGGTGAGGAAATCTCAGCCTCCACCCTCTGGAAAATGACTCAGCTTCTTGCCCTTGGTCAGGATGTGGGGTAGGTGGCCAGGCAGCCACAAGGTTGGGCTGTAAGCCTCTAGCACCCAGGCAGCCCCGCTGCCACCCAGAGCAACTCACACTCATACGCTCTGCTCAATTAAAGTGCACAGGCTGAGCGCGGTGACTCAAACCTGTAATCCCAGCACTGTGGGAGGCCAAGGAAGGAGGATCGCTTGAGTCCAGGAGTTCAGGACCAGCCTAGGCAACATAGTGAGACCTCCCCCTCTCTACTAAAAATAAACAAATGTAGCCCGGCATGGTGACATGCCCCTCTAGTCCCAGCTACTTGGAAGGCTGAGGTAGGAGGATTGCTTGAACTTGGGAGGCTGAGATTGCACCACTGCACTCCAGCCTGGGCGGCAGAGTGAGACCCTGTCTCAAAAACAAACAAAAAACCAAAGTGCAGTCTTAGCATATTCACAGCTGTGCAACCAGCACCACAGCCATTTTAGAACATTTTCATCACCCCAGAAACAAATCCCGCAGCCCCTAGCCCCCACCCCCGCTCCCCACCTCACCTCTAGTCCTAGACAGCCACATATCTACTTTCCGTCTCTATCCATTTGCCTCTTCTGGGTGTTTTGTATAAATGGAATCACACGACATATGGTCTTTTGCAGGCACCGCTTTTTGAAGTCTTATAATAACGTTTTGCAGTAAAAACAGTGTTCTCTCAATTTTATTTTATTTTATTTATTTATTTTTGAGACACAGTCTTGGTCTGTCACCCAGGCTGGAGTACAATGGCACGATCTCGGCTCACTGCAACCTCCGTCTCCTGGGTTCAAGTGATTCTCCTACCTCTGCATCCTGAGTAGCTGGGATTACAGGTGCCAGCCACCATGCCCAGTTAATTTGTGTATTTTTAGTAGAGACGGGATTTCGCCATGTTGGCCTGGCTGGTCTCAAATTCCTGACCTCAGGTGATCCACCTGCCTCAGCCTCCCAAAATGCTGGGATTACAGGCATGAGCCACCACACCTGGCCTGTCCTCTCAACTTTATAGATGAAGAAACGGAGGCTCAGCGTGGTTAAGAGCTTGCCCGAGGTCACCCAGCTCAGAAACGGTGTGTCAGATCTGGAAGACGTCTGTCTGACTCCAGAGATCCTCAGCCACCCTTCTTAGGGCCGGAATCCAGAGTAGCCAGACAGCTTCAGGGGCCTAGGCTCAGGGATCTAGGACTGGAAGAAAGGCTGGGAGGGTCGGGGAGTTTGTGAATCCTAAGGGCCAGGGCTGGAGGGTGAAGGGCCTGGGGGAGGCACAGGTCTGGCCTCTACACCCTCGAGTTACAGGGAGAAAAGGAAATATATAAGGCAGTCATTGGGGAAGGGTTGGGGTGGCTAAATTTACCTTTGGGAACTCCTGAGGGCCACCCCTTCTCTGGCACTGATTGACCAAGTCACAGGTTCCTAATAATTCCCCCCTCTCCTGCCCTACCTCCCCCATGAAAGCAGTCCACTCTGCTCACACTCCCAGTCCCCAGCCGCCAGCCTTCCTACGATGACTCAGCCTGAGCCACTGTCCCCTCTGCCACCTCCACCCTCTCCCAACACCTGTCCCTCTCTAGCTGGAGCTGACCCCCAGGACGTGATTATCACCAGCACCCGGGAGGCTGTGCCAGGACTGGCCTGGCCAGCACCTGTTGGGGCTGGGAGACAGCTCTCCCCAGTCTGTCCTCTGGGTCAGCCTCGGCAGGTGCCCTCACGCCCTTAGGGAGCTCTACTCACCCCATTCCTGGCAAGTCTCCTTGGGATAAACGCAAACATTTCAGGACCTCTTGAAATGCTCTTTGTATTTGTATTATTTTATTTTATTTTGAGACAGGATCTCATTCTGTCACCCAGGCTGGAGTGCAGTGGTGCGATTATGGTTCACTGCAGCCTCAACTTCCCAGGCTCAGGTGATCTTCCTGCCTTCGCCTCTCAAGTAGCTGGGACTCAAATATTATTTATTTTTGTTTAGAGGCGGGGTCTCACTAGGTTGCTCAGGAGACGTCTCAAACTCTTGAGTTCAAAGGATCCTCCCACCTCGGTCTCCCAAAGTGCCACAGTTATGAGCCACCTCCTGGAACGTTGTATTGGTTTTTTTTTTTTTTTTTGAGACGGAGTCTCGCTCCGTCGCCCGGGCTGGAGTGCAGTGGCCGGATCTCAGCTCACTGCAAGCTCCGCCTCCCGGGTTCACGCCATTCTCCTGCCTCAGCCTCCGGAGTAGCTGGGACTACAGGCGCCCGCCACCTCGCCCGGCTAGCTTTTTGTATTTTTTTAGTAGAGACGGGGTTTCACCGTGTTAGCCAGGATGGTCTCGATCTCCTGACCTCGTGATCCGCCCGCCTCGGCCTCCCAAAGTACTGGGATTACAGGCTTGAGCCACCGCGCCCGGCCTGGAACGTTGTATTGTTAAAACGATTACCATACCTCAACCGAAAGAAATACAATTTGGAACATGCTTTTTCAGGCTGCTCTCTGCTTTGTACCCTCACGTTGACCCATCCCACCAAATTGCCTTGGGGAATGACAAAGAATTATCTGGCTAGGAATGAGACTTAGGATTTGAAGGAGTGGTTCCACTCCCAGCACCACGGTCCCTACAAAAGGAACTCCGAGGGAACGGTTGTGGGCCCAGCCTGCCTGTGTGTGTGGTAGGGAGGACTCTGTGACCTTTGGTGGCCCCAAAATCAAATGACAGCGGCAGCTATTAGCTATGCTGGAGCACCAAGCCTTTATTTTCCTTTGCATCCATTAATTCGTTTAGAGCCAGACAGCTTGGCTTGGAGCACCAGCCACACCAAACTTCACGCTCTGTGACCCTGGGCAAGTCAGTTAACCTCTCTGGGCCTCAGTCTCCTCATCTGGAAAATGGGTGTGATGGCAGCTTCTGCTTCCTAGGCCTGGTGTGAAGATGAGGTGAATATGTGTGCAGCACTTGGAAAGCACCCGGCACACCTTGTGAGCTATTTGTTCTTGTTCTTCTTACGCCTGGTAAGAAGTGCATTGCAGGGGACAGCCACGCCCATCCCGCCAGGCCTCAAGGAGATTACAGGCAGTGGAGACTCAAGTAAGGAAGGCTGTCACCATCTAGAGAGGGGAGGGCCTGCCTCAGGGCCCACAGGGAGGGCTCAGGTACTGTGGAGAATGCCAGCTGGGAGGCCTGGGGCTCCGGCTCCAGCTCTGCTGCCCAACTGCGCTGTGACCCTGGCCAGGTCACTTGCCCACTCTGGGCTGCAGTTTCCTCCTCTGCTGGAGGCACTGGGCTGACTCTCCAGGGCCCTGGGCAGCCAGAGGTCCGGGAGGCCAGCCACCACCCCGGCTCTATTTTTACCGGGCCTCTGGACACTGTGCTGTCCTTGGACTCAGAGCCTGGATGAGTGCAAGAGAGCCCGGAGGTCATCCAGCCAGCCGGGTCTGAGCTGCGCTCCCTGGGCCTGTGAAGCAAGTGTGTGAAGACCCCTCATTTCAGTGGGCTTTGTGCTGGGGAAGCTGCCCTTGCTCTGTCTCTGCCTCTCTGTCCCTCCTCCATCTTGCTTGCTCTTCTCACTGGTTTTCTCTCTCTGTCTCTCCTTCTCTCTTTCTGTCCCTCCCTTCCTCTCTCTCTCTCTCTGGCGCATGTGCACAGAGCTCCGCTCCACTCTCTAAGGCCCCTGGCACCCCAGTGAATTACAACCTGTTCTCATCCCTACTCTGTACTTGTAAACTTTTTTCTCCTTATTTTAAGCTGTTTATAAAATCTCAGAGAATTTATGGGATTAGAAGTGGGAAAGAGGGAGGGACAGAGAGAGTAATGCAAGAAGCCACGACCCACAGCATCGGAACTCCCGCTTCAGAGACCAACGGGCATACCTACACCGATGAGAGAGGGAGGGAGAGAAGGGTGGGGGAGAGGGAAGGAGGTGGGGGGACAGAGGGAGGGAGAGAGAGAGATTGACAGAGGGAGAGAGAGGGAAAGAGAGAGGGAGGGATGGAAAGACAGAAAGAAGAAGGAAGATAGGGAGGGAGCGAGAGAGGGTGAGAGAGAGAGGGAAGGAGAGAGAGGGAGGGAGAGGTGAGTGGAAGAGGGGGAAAGAGAGCAAAGGGGAAGGAGAGAGAGGGAGAGAAAGAGAGAGGGAAAGAGAGAGAGAAAGGGAAAGAAAGAAAAGGGGGAGAAAGGTGGGGGAAAAAGAAGGGGAGAGAGAGAGGAAGAGAGAGAGAGAGGAAGAGAGAGAGAGAGGAAGAGAGGGAAGGCACAGAGGAAAAAGCAGAAGAGAAGCGAGAACGAGATGGAAGAAACAGAGAAACAGAGGTAGAGGGCAGTTTGGGCGTCCCTAGCACAAATCCTTTGAAAGGGGGAGGGCTTGGCGTGCAGGGCCTCCCTCTTGCCATGGCAGCCTGTTCAAGGTGTATCTTCTCTAGGCCTCAGCTTCCTCACTTAGAAAAACAAATCTGAGCTACGTGACCACCAAGGGCTCGCGGAACTCTGACGTTCAGATCCTGTGATGCTGAGGCCCCTTGAGAATGGTCCCAGCCTCCTCATTCCTCAGATTCGGATAATGCTTTGACCCTCAGTGCTCCACTGTTGGCTCAGTATGACTGATCCCATCTGGCAGACGGGATGCTGGTGCCCAGAGAGGTGGAGATGTTTTTCTGAGGCCATACAGCAATGGTGGTGGACCTGACCTAGGGGAGTCTGAGTGCTGCAGGCAGGACTTTCCACCTCCTTCCTCCCAGACTGTGGCTGTCCCATCACCGCGGCTGTCCTCTGGCCACCCATGCTGCAGCACCTGCACCGCCTCTCTGGCCCTTGGTGTTCCCTGCACAGGGGCAGAGGTGATCCAGCCGAGCACGTTTCCTTCCCATGAGACCTGTGGGCCCTCTCAGCAAAGGGTGAGACACGGCGTGTGCTCCTTCCCCTAAGACCCCTCCTCCCTTCTTCAGTGAGAAACTGCAGCCTGGGATCCCTTCACCAAGGAAAAAAATACATTCAGGGACCCAGTTCCTGCCGCTGTCCACCCCAAGACCGCTCTCACTGATGATGGAGAAGAACAAGGTGTTCCAGGAGCTTGATTTGTATTAATTCATTTGATCCTCACAAATGCCTTTGGTATAAGTAATAAGAAGAAAAAATATTATTTTCATTTCACAGGTGAGGAAACGGAGGCGCAGAGTAGTGGAAAAACATGTCCAAATCGCACCTCTGGAAAGAGGCAGCTCAGGCTCAGGGGCTTGAGTGAGTGATGATTAAGAGTTGTTTAGCACGGGCTGTTGATTTGATGTTCAGGCATGAGTATGAGTGTCACTGGCGTCCCAGCCCTGGGTTAAAGTCTTAGCACGCGCTACCTTATGTCATCCTCATGGCCAACGCCATTGGTTCCCAGCCTTCCCTAGCGGCGTCCCATCTGCCCTGCCCGAAGAGTCTCCTGTCGGTTTGGAAGTTCACCCCCGATGGTGCTCACGAAAGATGACTTCAGTCTTGCGCCAAGGGTGAGTTATAGTTGCTCCCAGCTCATCATGGTGGTCTTGACTGTGACAGGCTTAGGCATAGGCACGTGACCCAGTCCTGGAAAATGGGAACTTAGAGAAAATCTGCCAGGGAGGAGGAAGGGGGCCTCTGGGAAGTTCTTCCATACCTTCAAATGAGGACATGAAGCAGGAATTGCCTCTTCCTGCCTTTGGATGTTGAGTGAGGATGTGATATCTGGAGGTGTAACAGCCATCTTGGGGCCTTGAGGGAAAGGTGACTTGTGAGGAAGTAGATCATAAACCAAAAATAAAATTCTAAGCCATCCCAATGACTGAATGGACCCCCTTCTCAGCCAAGGGCATTCCAAAGTAAGCCTGATAAATTAGTTCCAGCCACGATGGGAAGGAGGGGTCAGAGAGGCCTCTTTACACCCTCCTCACTTTGGATTTCAGGTACAGCTGACCAGCACTAACAGTGAAACAGATTTTAAGACTAACAATACAGACTCTTTTTATTTTTTGAAATGGGGTTTACTCTTGTCACCCAGGCTGGAGTGCAGTGACGCAATCTCAGCTCACTTCTATCTCTGCTTCGCAGGTTCAAGCGATTCTCCTGCCTCAGTCTCCTGAGTAGCTGGGATAACAGGCTCCTGCCACCATCCCCAGCTAATTTTTGTATTTTTAGTAGAGATGGGGTTTCACCACCTTGGGCAGGCTGGTCTCAAACTCCTGACCTCAGGTGATCTTGCCTCAGCCTCCCAAAGTGCTGGGATTGCAGACGCTAGCCACCATGCCCGGCCAATACAGCCTCTTATAACAATAAGACATCAAATTCCAATCTGACTCTAGTATTGCATCACGTGACGTAGCAAGCCCAGAAAGAAACTGAAGTGTTTTACCCCCAAAATATATTTCTTTGCCATATTTTGAAATGGCCTTGCAAAACTGTCTCTTATGGGGAAAACCTACTATCTATAGAGAACCCTTCCCTTTCCGGGTCTTGTGCTGATCCAAAAGACATTAACTAACAGTCTAGCACCTTTTAGAGACATTCGCCATCTATTCGCTCTGAAGCCGGTTACTGGAGTCTTCATCTGCACAATAAGAACCCTGGTCTCCACAACTCCTTATCTTAACCGAGACACTCCTTTCTGTTGATTCCAGGTCTTTAGATAATAGCTGTTTCAACCAATTGCCAATCGGAAAATCTTGAATCCACCTATGACCTGGCTAGGTCACAAAAAGCATCCAGTGTCTGCCAGGTTCCTTCTCCTGGGTCCCTTAATTTTGGAACCCAGTCGCTGTGTCAAGAGGAAGTAGAGCAGCCACATGTAGGCAATGCAATGGGTGCTTTGAGAAAGGGTTGTGCCAGAGGGAGGAGAGCCAGCTCCAGGCTGGATGGGCAGGGAGGAGAGGAAACACTTCTCAAAGTGAGGCTTCAAGAGTGCAAAGGGGCTGGGCGTGGTGGTTCACACCTGTAATCCCAGTCCTTTGGGAGACCCGGGTGGGTGGATCACCTGAGGTCAGGAGTTCGAGACCAGCCTGACCAACATGGCGAAACCCTGTCTCTACTAAAAATACAAAAATTAACTGGGCATGGTGTTGGGCACCTGTAATCCCAGCTACTCGGGAGGCTGAGGCAGGAGAATCACTTGGAATCCAACAGGTGGAGGTTGCAGTGAGCCAAGATCGCACCATTGCACTCCAGCCTGGGCGACAAGAGTGAAACTCCTTCTCAAAAAACAAACAAACAAACAAACAAATGGACCCCAGCCCGTAAAGGGACATGGACATCCAAGAGCACTGGATAGTCCAGGAGCAGCAAACCCAGGGCTCAGGCACTGCAGAGCGCACATCAAAGCAAGGGTCAGGAGGGAAAAGCCGGGGAGAGGTCAGGCCACGTTGTCTGAACTTTTCTCCTATGAACAATGAGGAGGAACCGTTGAAAGATATTTGCCCAGTGACTTGGGCAGAATTGCCAAGTGGTCTGGAGCGTGGCCTTGGGCGGTGTGTGGGTTTTCAAACTGACAGATGGGTACATGATCCAGGGCCAAGGGGGTGGTTCTAGTTCCTGTGTGAGTGACTCTGAGAGAAAACCCGCTTGCTCAGCCTGCTCCATTCCTAGGGCCAGGAGAGGCAATACTAAGATATAGAACTGTTGTGTTTTAACCATTATATATTGGGGTGACTTACTATGCAGCAATAGAAATTGAAAAAATAAGGCTGGGTGCATTGGCTCATGCCTGTAATCCCAGCACTTTGGGAGTCTGAGGCAGGCAGATCACTTGAGGTCAGGAGTTCGAAGCCAGCCTGGCCAACGTGGTGAAACCCTGTCTCTACTAAAAATACAAAAATTAGCCAGGCATGGTGGTGGGCACCTGCAATCCCAGCTACTCAGGAGGCCGAGGCGGGAGAATTGCTTGAAACCAGGAGGCGGAGGTTGCAGTGAGCTGAGATCGCACCACTGCGCTCTAGCCTGGGCGAGCGAGACTGTCTCAAGAAAAAAAAAAAAGGAAAAGAAATAGAAACAATAAGTGTTTCACAGGTATTTGGTGAATGAAATGTATTTGGCACCTGATTAGGTGGAATTGAAAAAAATATGGGGTTTTTTTGTTGTTTGTTTGTTTGTTTGTTTGGAGAGAAGCTGCCATTGAAAGCATCCAAGAGTTTCAACTGAATGGCAGTGACCTCAGGTCGCCTGGAACACTCACCTCTGCTAAGTAGAGTCCTGCAGTGCTCAATGGCCTCTCATGAACACTCCTATGTAAGTGGCAGGTGAGAAATGAGGCCCCAGGCCCTGGTAGCCACTGGGACGTCCCCCAAAGCTTGAACTTCTGCCAGTCCAGCCTGCAGGTGCTTAGCAGGATTTGGTCACTTGGCTTCAGCTGGCGTGTTAATGAGTCTTGCCCTACTCAAGCAAATGTCACTGGCTCTGCCTCAGGGCACCTGCAGGATGGAAGATGGGACTCACTCTGAACTGGTGTTATGACTCTTCCAACTCACTCCAGGAAGACCACAAGCTGGGAATTCTCCGCCCAGCCTGGCGGAAGAGCCCCCGTACCAAGCTCCTGAAGAAGACCACCCTTCCCAGCAGCTTCAGATGCAAGAACTGGGGATAGGGCAGACAGACTTGTCACAGGGCTCCTGGGAGGCCAGATCCTTACCTTCTGAGGGACAGAGAGAGGAGAACCTCATTTTGCAGGAAGGATGCCTGGGGACTGGCTCAGCGAGGCTGGCATTCTCCTGTTGAAGGATCCTTCGCTCAGCTCTGCCTGGGGCTGCAGTGTGAGGCCCCAGTGCCCCCAGTCCCTGAGCCTGGACCTTGAGTAAAATGACAGGGTGTGCAGCTTTGAGTTATAACCACCAACCTTTGAAGCACAAGCTTGGGTCTCCCTGCAGCCCCGCAGGTGAGGGTCTGGACCAGGACAGAGGTTACAGGCACTGGACAAGGACTTGCCAGCTTTCCCAGGATGGGTGCCCAGAGCACAACTGCGTGGTGGTGAAAGGGCAGCAATGTCTGAAGCTGGCCCCTAGGCAGGCGGATCAGGGCCTCCAGTGCTGCCACACATGTGCAACCCGTCTGACCCTCTTGGGCTGAGTCAGCCCCTGCATTCTCCGGCAATTCAGGGAGAGGAAGGAGAGCCCACAGGATAAGTCAGACTTCCTGCTAATCTGGAAGTGGAGACTGAGACTGATTTTACTTTGAAAAATGTGAAAATTGGGAGAATATTTGTCCCAAAGCTGATGAGACGTACCACGCTGGTGGCATAAGCCTGTATGTCCCAGCGGGCAGGGTGCTGCAAGCATTTAAGAGTACAGATTTTGGCGGGGTGCGGTGGCTTATGTCTGTAACTCCAGCACTTTGGGAGGCCGAGGCAGGCCGATCATCTGAGGTCAGGAGTTCAAGACCAGCCTGACCAACATGGTGAAACCCCGTCTCTACTAAAACTACAAAAAAAAAAAAAAAATTGGCTGGGCGTGGTGGTGGCCACCTGTAATCCCAGCTACTCAGGAGGATGAGGCAGGAGAATTGCTTGAACCTGGGCGGAGGTTGCAGTGAGCTGCCATTGCACTCCAACCTGGGCAACAAGAGTGAAACTCTGTCTCAAAAAAAAGAAGAAAGAAAAGAAAGAAAGAAGAGAGAAAGAGAGAGAGAGAGAGAAAGAGAGAGAGAGAGAAAGAGAGAGAGAGAGAAAGAAAGAAAGAAAGAAAGAAAGAAAGAAAGAAAGAAAGAAAGAAAGGAAGGAAGGAAGGAAGGAAGGAAGGAAGGAAGGAAAGAAGGAGGAAGGAAGAGAGGGAGGGAAAGGAAAGAAGGAGGAAGGAAGAAAAGAAAGAAAGAAAGAAGAAGAAGGAAGGAAGGAAGGAAGGAAGGAAGGAAGGAAGGAAGGAAAGAAAAGAAAGAAAGGCCGGGCGCGGTGGCTCAAGCCTGTAATCCAGCACTTTGGAGGCCGAGACGGGCGGATCACGAGGTTAGGAGATCAAGACCATCCTGGCTAACATGGTGAACCCCGTCTCTACTAAAAAATACAAAAAGCTAGCCGGGCGAGGTGGCGGGCGCCTGTAGTCCCAGCTACTCGGAGGCTGAGGCAGGAGAATGGCATAAACCCGGGAGGCGGAGCTTGCAGTGAGCTGAGATCCGGCCACTGCACTCCAGCCTGGGCGACAGAGCGAGACTCCGTCTCAGAAAAAAAAAAAAGAAAGAAAGAGAAAGAAAAAGAAATAAGGAAGAAGGAAGGGAGGGAGGGAGGGAGGAAGGAAGGAAGGAAGGAAGGAAGGAAGGAAGGAAGGAAGGAAGGAAGGAAGGAAGGAAGAAGCGCAGGTATCAGGTGTAAATCTCAACTTACCTGCTTTTTAATTGGGTGATCTTGGGCAAGCTACTCAAACTCTCTCTGTTTTAGTTTCCTCGTCTGTAAAATGAGGATCATTGTGGAAGTCAGAGTCCTCCAAAGAAACAGAAACGTATCTATAGAGAGGTTTATTTTAAGGAATTGGCTCATGCAATCATGGGGGCCGGCAAGTCTGAAACCTGCAGGACAGACTGGGAGGCTGGAGACCCAGGGAGAAGTGATTTTGCAGCCTTGAGTCTGGAAGCAGATTTCCTTCTTCCTTGGGGAATTTCAGCCTCTTCTTGGAAGACCTTCAACTGATTGGAGTGGCCCACCCTCATTATGGAGGCAATCTGCTGTACTCTAAGTCTCTTTATTTAAATGTTATTCGCATCTTCAAAATACTTTCACAGCAGCATCTAGACTGGTGTTTGACCACACGATTGGGCGCCATGGCTTAACCAAGTTGACAGATACAATTAACCATCATGATGACCATGATGATAATAATACTGACCTGATAGGGCTGTTGAAAGATTCAATGCATTGGAACATATTAAATATTTAGGTCTGGCCTGGTGGCTAACCTCTGTAATCCCAGCACTTTGGGAGGCTGAGAAGGAGGATCGCCTAAGTCCAGGAGTTCGAGACCAGCCTGGTCAACACAGTGAGACCCCTTCTCTTTAAACAATTTAAAAATTAGCCAGGCATAGTGATGTGCGCCTGTAGTACCAGCTACTCTGGAGGCTGAGATGAGAGGATCACTTGAACCTGGGGGGTGGAGGCTGTAGTGAGCCATGACCGCACCACTGCACTCCAGCCTGGGTGACAGAGCAAGAACCTGTCTCAATAAATAGGTAAGTAAATAAATATTTAGAGTGGGCTGGGCCCTCCTCATAGCTGGCTTGCCCCTCCTCTCACTAAGTGTCAGTACTTTCATCACTGCAACAAAATACCCCTGATATCCAAATACAAGCCCCCCTGAGAACCATCAATCTAGGCTCGTGGTTTAAGCAACCCTTTTTTTCAGTAGTCACCGCACCTAGCTTATTTCTAATGAAATATCATGCAGAACCCCAATAGATACATTGGCCAAAGGTGCCGTTGCTCTGGCTGAAGTAGAAATGCCCAGTGCCCTTCACCCCCATGTCTGAGCCCTCCCACATCTGTCAGAGGACTTGGTCCCCGTGCTCAAAACCTGGAGCTCCACATCACCCGGTTTCATAATTCGCCAAGCCCACAAAACTACCTCCTCTCTCTAACGCGTGTGTGAAGGGTGGCTGCCCTGCCCCTGGGGGATCTTGACTCGGATACATGGTAGGAAAACGTCCAAGGAGGCTGAAACCTGCGCAGCAGCCACCGTGGGAAAGGCCATCCAGCAGACATGAGAGGCTCCGTGCCTTGGAGGGGACGCTAGTTCTTTTTGAGGAACCGATGCCCTCTGATGAGTGGAACATCTTCAGCAAAGATTTCGCTCTTCTGAATGTGTTAACAGGTTCCATATTTCTGTGTAAAATAACAGCACGGGAAGAATTTTTTTATTTGTGGATAATCTATGGTCAGACAAAAGCAACAGCATTGATGGAGGGCAGTAGAAGGGGAAGGTTTCGTGGCTATTTGTTAAGATACCACTTTCACTTGTCTGGGAGCACACAGTGAATATGTGTATGTGTGTGTCTGTGGGTGTGTATGCATGTGTGCACGTGAGAGAGAACACACGATAAAACAGAAATATAAGATGCCATTTACATTACCAATAAAATGACAAACGTGTGTGCATGTGTGAGTGTGTATATGTGTGTGCATGCATATGTGTGAGAATTGTCTATGTGTGCATGTATTTGTGTGTTTGTGTACATGTGAGTGTGTTTGTGTACATGTGTGTTTGTGTATGGGTATATGTGTGTGATTGTATCTGTGTGGGTACATGTGTTATGTGTGCAGTGTGTGTATGTGAGAGTGTGTGCATGTATGTATGTGTATGTGAGAGTGTGTGTGCATGCGTGTGTGTTTATGTGAGTGTGTGTGTGAGAGTGTATGTATGTGTGCGCAGGTTTGTGTATATGCATGTATATGTGTGTCACATGTATGTGTGTGAGACTTGTGCATGTGTATGTGTGCATGTATTGTGTGTATATGTGTCTTTGTGTGTATATGTGTGTGTGTGTGCATATGTGTGTATTTGTATGTGTGTTATGTATGTGTCCATGTGCAGGTGTATGTATGTATGTGTGTGTGTGTGTGCGCATTTGTGTGAGCGTGGGTATATGTGCATGTGTGTGAGAGTGTGTATGTGAGCGTGTATGTGTGCGTCTGTGTGTGAGTGTATATATGTGAGAGTGCGGGTGTGAGAGTGTGTGTGCGGGTGTGTGTGTATATGCGTGTATATGTGTGCTGTGTGTACATGAGTGTGAGAATTGTACATATGTATGTGTGCATGTTTGTGTACATTTGTGTGTATATGTGTGTGGCTGTGCATATGTGTGTATGTGTGTTATGTATGTGTGCATGTGTGTACATGTGAGTGTGCATGTGTGTGTATGTTTGTGGTTGTGTCTGTGTGTATTTGTCTGTGTGTGTCTGTGTGTATTTGCATGTGTGTGTACACATGCTTGTGTGTGTATGTGCATGTCTCTGTATTTATATGTGTGTGTATGTGTATGAGTGTGTGTCTGTGTATTTGCATGTGTGTGTATTTGCATGTGTGTATGTGTATTTGCGTGTGTGTACATGTGTTTATGTGTGTATTTACATGCGTGTGTGTCTGTGTGTGTATTTGCATGTGTGTGTATGTGTGTATACCTTATCAAGCCTGTCCCTCATTGTTTTGCTGTCACCTGATGCCCCAGCTCTGCTCAGCTAGCGGCTCGCTAGCCACGGTGAGGGCTCCGGTGAGTCATCTCCACACAGCTCTTCACAGTTTCTCACTTCTGCTCCCCAGATATTGCCCAAGCGCTGGTTTCTTTTACATTCTCTCCAACTTCTCCAGGCTCCACCCGGAAAGCCACAACCCCAGGCAGAGTCAGGAGGGCCAGATTTTAAAGGAGTTACCTGGGCTGTCCTGGGGATGACTTGTGGATTCGAAAGCGGCAGGTAATGTGGCTAGAAGCTGAGATCAGACCTGACAGCAGGAGAGTCAGACAGACGTTGATACACTCAGACTCACACACGCCAACACACACACACCCAGTGTGAGCCCAGAGACACACGCACGTGGAATCAGATGTTCAAAACCAGGATCCTACTGGGACCTCCTGAATCAATTAATTTCTAAAATACTTTACAGTTTACAACATGCTTGTATATCCATATCCACATGTTATACCAGTATGGTATCCCAGTAGGACCCTGGTTCCATGGCTCCTAGCACTTTGGGAGGCCAAGGCAGGTGGATCACCTGAGGCTAGGAGTTCCAGACCAGCCTGGCGAACATGGCAAAACCCCGTCTTTACTAAAAATACAAAAATTAACCAGGCGTGATGGCACACGCCTGTAATCCCAGCTACTCGGGAGGCTGAGGCATGAGAATCGCTTGAACCTGAGAGACGGAGGTTGCAGTGAGCCGAGATTGCGTCACTGCACTCCAGCCAGGGTGACAGAGCGAGACTCCATCTCAAAAAATAATAATAAATAAATTAAAAAGCGTGAATGTAGAAAATGCAACAAGAACATTTATGTAGACACTTCCCATTGGTTCTGTTTCTCTGGAAAACCCTGACTCATGCGCCAGCGGATTCTATGAGTTTCATCCGCCATGACTGGGCCCGCCATCACTGCCACACCTCATCTTCATACTCTCAGAGCCCTGTGCCTCGTCAGCTCCCCGAGGCAGGGGCAGGGCCTGTCTGCTTCACCGTGGCACCCCAGAGCCTAGCTCAGTGCCCGGCACCCTGCAGGCCTCAGGAAATATTTGATCAATGCAAGTGTGAATGTAACACTGAGTTAATTTGGAAAGTCACTCCTTAGGCACTTCCTACACCTGAAACTCTCTTCCTACTTCTTTTTTTTTTTTCTTTTCTTGAGACAGAGCCTCATTCTGTCGCCCAGACTGCAGTGCAATGGCACAGTCACGGCTCAGTGCAGCGTTGACCTCCCTGGGCACGGGAGATCCTCCCACCTCAGCCTCTCAAGCAGCTGGGACTACAGGCATGTACCACCAAGCTCAGTTATTTTTTCTATTTCTTTGTAGAGACAGGGTTTCGCCATGTTGCCCAGGTGGTTCTCAAACTCCTGAGCTCAAGTGACTTACCTGCCTCAGTTTCCCAAAGTGCTGGATTACAGGCATAGGTCACCATGGTCGGCCCTCTTCCCCCTTCTCTGCTTATCAAAATCGTTTATTGTCCCTGAGGTCTAGCATGGGCTACTTTCCTCTTCATCCCCACACGTGGACGCCTCATGAGAGTAGAGACCACGTCTGCCTTACCCACGGTTGTGACCCTAAGTCTCGGTCCGGGGCCTGGTACATGGTAGATGCTTAATAAATACTGGTTAAATTAATGCAGAATAAATGCCACCGCAGTATGATATTTTTTATTTTATTTATTTGTTTTCGAGACAGAGTTTCACTCTTTTTTTTTTTTTTTTTTTTGAGATTGAGTGTCACTCTGTCACCCAGGCTGGAGTGCAACGGTGTGATCTCAGCTCACCACAACCTCCGCCTGCCAGGTTCAAGCAATTCTCCTGCCTCAGCCTCCTGAGTAGCTGGGACTACAGGCATGCACCACCATGCCCGGCAATTTTTTTGGATTTTTAGTAGAGATGGGGTTTTACCATGTTGGCCAGGCTGTTCTCGAACTCCTGACTTGTGATCTGCCTGCCTTGGCCTTCCAAAGTGCTGGAATTACAGGCATGAGCCACTGCACCCAGCCGAGTTTCATTCTCATTCCACAGGCTGGAGTGCAGTGGTACGATCTCAGCTCACTGCAACCTCTGCCTTCCAGGTTCAAGCGATTTTTCTGCCTCAGCATGCTGAGTAGCTGGGATTACAGGCATGTGCTACCTTGCTTGGCTAATTTTGTATTTTTAGTAGAGATGGGGTTTCATCATGTTGGTCAGGCTGGTCTTGAACTCCTGACCTTAGGTGATCCACCTGCCTTGGCCTCCCAAAGTGCTGGGATTGCAGGCATGAGTCACTGCGCCCAGCCAGATATTTTTAAAATGCTAACCTTTATTTTTCCCCCAGGATTTCCTTTATTCCTTTTGCCATTACCTTTTCTTCAGACAACAAAGTATTTCTGTCCCCAGGCCTCAGGGAAGGATGTGACAGCTGAGAACAAAAAACCTCATGTCTCTTGCCTGGATTTGCAGCGTTGAAAAGCTTAGACTTGGAGAGAACCAGAAGGAATATACAGAAAGGACAAAAGACTTGGAGGAAATCATGAGACTTTTCTGCTTTCCAGGCTAGAGAATCATTTTTCTGAAACTGTCATAAAGAAGAGAACTGCGGAGAAAACACCCAGATTGCAGACGGTGGTGGTTCTCAGAGAAGGAGGCTCTGTCCCTGCTCATAAAGCACCTTGTGTGGGTTAGGACAAGGCATCCCCTCTGGGTGCACAGCTTGGTAACTGGAGCACAGTTCACATCCAGCTCTTATTACTCCCTTCATCCAGGCACTCATGTGGAGTGCACAACCCATACAACTGTACAGAGCCGCCTTGCACAAGCCCTGCCAAGTCCTAGAGGAGGAAAAAAAAAGCTCAGACAGATCTGCGGGGTCTGAGCCCAGAGAAAATCCGCGCTTCACATTCCAGGCAGAGCCTTCATGGGGCAAGAGTGTTTCCGGGAGGAAGTGGTCCCGGGCAAAAGGGGTCACAGTTTCCTACGCAGAGGATCTGATAAGGAACAATGACTGAGGACCAGGTGGGTGCAGCAGTCCAGAGGTCACCCCTGGGGACAGATGACAGCAGCCACCAGATTGCCACCTCCCCATGCACGCAAACCACAATTTGGCACACATAAGCCCCTTGGAATAAGGCCAAAACCACAAAAAAATCTCAAATAAACCGAGATTAAGTACCTGCCACTCAGGCACGATGAAGATTCAAAACACAAGTCCCCTTGAGTCACAGGCACATGCGCGTGCACGCACACACACACGCACACACAGAATAAGTTGCATTGTGTGCATCCAAGGTGCACATAAACTGGGATTTAAAAAAAAAAAAAAATGCTGTGCTTAGCACACATTTGTTGAATGGATGCTGAATGAATAACAAGTAACGGGTGCATCTCTGCATCCCTAATGGTGTTCTGCCCTGATTTAATTATCAGAACACATCTGTCTCCCTGACTAGATTGTCAATGGCTTGCGGACAGGGACACAGTTTATTCAACTTTAAATCCTGCACACGAATCCTCTACAGAACTGCTCATTGCCTGAGTGTTCAATTGAATTACTCTCTAAGTACATGGAATTCTTCTACAGGCACCAATATCAAAAAGCTCCCCTCACCCTGGACTCCCCTCCTTTGTCTCCCACCTCTTCACAGAGGGTACGAATTCCCAAAGCCTGGCGCAGGAAGGAAGAAGGTGCCCCTTTAATGCGGTTGTCTAGTGCCACCGCACAGCCTGATAAATAAGTGTGCTAGGATTTGGGATGTGTCCACATCCGGCAGAGGAGCACTGCTCTGCCCAGCAGCTGTGAGCCTGCGCTTAGTCTGAGGTTTGGGGCAGTGAGGTCACGATTATCATGGAGTAGGGGGAGGGTTGGACCCCGAGACAGATGCTCAAGGGCCTGGGGGCTCAAGGTCCCTTGTTCTGGGAGCTGCTGGGGATTTATGGTGCCCAGGACTTGGGGCTTCCCAGAGATGGTGCCCAGAGTTGTGGTGGCATTTTAGGCCCTCATGGCTTGGGCACCTGGGCCGGTCCAGCCCAGCAGGCCCTTTTCCAGGCCCCTTTCCACACCCTCTGCTGCAGCCTGCTTCCTGGCTGCCACAATTAGTTGCCAACATTTTATTCTTGACTCTTGCAGCGATACTTACATATTCTGCCCGTGCACTCTGCCTTTGCAGATATGGATTTTGTCTCCTGGCCTGTATTTGTAAATTATTCCCCATGTGTCTGTCCTTTCTCTGTGGCCAGAAGGTCAGCAGCTGCCACTGGCTGGCCGCCTTGCTGTCTCCCTGGCTGGAGTCCCTGCTGCCTTCCAGGCCATAGTTTGAGTCCCAGCTCTACCACTTACTAGCCGGGTGACCTTCCCATGTTACTGAAGGTGTTGCAGCCATAATGATGATCTGTTCCCTCATCCTGTCCCCTCTCCTCTGGGTTCCCACAGCCCGGCGCACCTGTCACTCTCTCCTTGTATTGCAGAGGTCTGTTTGCTGCCTTCCCCCTCCCCCAAAGAGCAGATACTCTCAAGACTGGGGCCAAGGCTGTCCCCTCCATTTCCCCATGCCCTGCAGTGGGCCTGCCTCTGAGCGGTGGCCTAAGGATGGTGGGCTCCTGTCCCTCTCACCCTCCTGCTTCTCCTCCTCCCCTTCTCCTCTTCCCTGAGGCTCTCTGCACACACAAACCAGGGTCTGCCTTCCCCCCATTTCTTCCTTGATGCTGGTGCTGGTGGGGGCGTCATTTACTCTAGGAGATGAAAAATGCCAGGCAGAGACTGAGATGTTGCAGAGTGTTTTATTAAAACCAGGTGAGTCACTGCCATACCTGAGAAGGCACACACATGTTCCAGATACTCAAACGCTTCCCCAGCTGCTCCGCCCAGCCCAGATCTCCTCCTCATTGCAAAGGGACATTCTGCTGTCTTCAAGGGGCCAGTGATGAATCAGAAAACTGCTACTGTCAGGTGTACTTAATGGCTTGGATTTGGGGTTACAGTCAGTTTGGAGGTTGGAAGAAGTTAGGTTGGGATTTAGAAGAAAGGACAATTAACTCCGACCCAAACCATGAAGAACACAGTGAGCCAAGGGCCACTCCTGGTTCCCAGGGTGATGACATTCCACAGGGAGGCCCATGGCTGGGCATGCGAAGCCAACTTCAGCGCCCCAGCCGCAGCCCCTCAGCTTCTCCTGCCCACCTCTACTAAACAAAGCAGACACTCAGAAGCAAGCTCCACACGGCTACACGAGCTCAGATCCCCGCCCTCTCTTGGAACCGGGGCCCAGGTGGGTGGGGTGGGGGCAGCAGGGGCCTAACCCTGGAAGCCCAGCTCCTTGTACTTGGCGGCCATGTCGTTCCGGAACAGCTCCAGGGCCTTGTTCATGGCCCCCTGGGCGTCGGCACCAAAGTCCCCGGGATGCTTGCTCTGCAGAACTTGAATGATGGATTCCGAGATTAACTGCAGGGAGGGTGAAGAGAGAAGGTGGTCACCGGGGTGGGACAAACCAGGAGCCAGATGGGGGCCAGGTCTCCTCCCACCTTCTCTCTCTTTTTTTTTTTTTTTGAGACGGAGTCTTGCTCTGTCGCCCAGGCTGGAGTGCAGTGGCCGGATCTCAGCTCACTGCAAGCTCCGCCTCCTGGGTTCACGCTATTCTCCTGCCTCAGCTTCCGGCGTAGCTGGGACTACAGGCGCCCGCCACCTCGACCGGCTAGTTTTTTTGTAATTTTTAGTAGAGACGGGGTTTCACCGTGTTGGCCAGGATGGTCTCGATCTCCTGACCTCGTGATCCACCCGTCTCGGCCTCCCAAAGTGCTGGGATTACAGGCTTGAGCCACCGCGCCCGGCCCCCACCTTCTCTTTATTCCAGGACCGTGTATTGAGCACTTTGTAGGCACCGGGTGAGAGTCTGTGTGATCTCCATGGATGAACCCCTTTGATCCCCACAACCACTGTGGGATAGATACTGCCACTGCCCTCCATTTACAGATGTGGAAACTGAGGCAAGAGGAGGTTGAATGGAAGGGGCATTTGGACCCAGGAGGGCCGGATCCGGAGCCCAGGCTCTTACCCACAGCCCCCTCCACTCTATCAGGATGTGGACTCCACTGAAGCCAGGTGAGAGCTCAGGGCACCACCCGCATGGGGGCAGCAGAAAAGAAGGGAAATGCTCAGATTTCATTATTGTATTCAGGATTTTGCAATCAGAAAGTCTAGAAAGGAAGTATTTCTATTTGTGTGTATGCAATTTTTGCATACTTAACGACTTGATACAGTTATTGTTTTAAAGCCCTTATTTTTGGGGTACAGCCTCCTATTTTTTGTACCAAGCGCAGAAACACTGGTGGGAGGGAAGCAGAGAGAGGAAGAGGACAGGCCTGAGGCCCACAGCTGGCTCCCAGGATGGAGAATGTCTGCTATCAGCCTCAGCATTGCCATTTACTTTAGTACCTACAGTCTCATTGCCCGGATAACAGAGATGGGCATGGGAAAACGGAGATGTAACATGGGGCTGCTTTAGGGACGGAAAGACTGGTGGATGTAAAACGCGGCTGTGCTTTCTCAACAGTTAACCAGATTTTATCCCAACCGCAGCCCTGGCCGGTGCACCAAGGAGTGTCATTTTACAGAGGAGACAAGTGGCCAGACGGAGGTCACACAGGAAGCTGAGAGCAGAGATGGATTTGTGCCCAGGAGGCTGTGGGCAGGTCACTGCCAAAGCTGGGAATGGAAGCAGTGGCTGAACCAAGGCTGGGTTTCTCGTTTTCTCAGGGCCCCAGGGTGCAAGTGACATAAAGCAGGGATAGTCGCGGGTGGGACATGCAAAGGGAGGCCTCAAGAAGCATCAACACCCCGTAAACCCCTCCGCTCAGAAAGAGGAACAGCTCCACAAACGCCTCCTCTCGGGCATCGAGGTGGACACTTAACTTCACCTTCCATTTCATGAATGCCACAAAACAAAGTGGGGGCTCGGGGTGTCATGGAGCAAGCCCTGTCCTTAGAGAACTTGAGAGAACCAAGTTCCAGGGCCACCTATGCCCCAACCCCATGTGTGACTTCACCCACCCAGATGACCTGGTTGGACCCCCAGTTCAGACTTTCTAGAGTCCATGCCTGGCAGAGCCTCTCATATCTAGAAAACAGTGGAATGGGGCCGCTGCATAATTGAGAAATGAAAACCCTCTTGGTACCCACCACCCTATGCAGCCCCTCAGTCCCTCAGAGAGACGATCTGTCCACAGGTGAGGTGGAGACTGCCTTAGGAACAGCGCAGAAGGACGGTCCACCGTGAGGGGGAGGAGCGGATACCTGAGCTCTGCCTTAATTTTTTGCAGAGGTTATGCATCAGATTAAGCATGTTCTAGGGAGACCTGGGTTCTAGCGGCCAACTGGTTGTGATATCTTGGCTGCGTGGTTTTTTCTCTCCAAGACTCAGCTTCTTCCTCTCTAGAGAGAGAACTCAGTCATTGGAAGTGTATGGTGAGCCAACCACATGCCACTGGGGCACAGAAAGGGTAGCCGCTCGGGAGCTGAGTGCCTGCTGGGAGACCACTGGGCAAAGAGACAAATTATAACACAGCCTGGCAGTGCTATGACCGGGGATGAGGATAAAGTGCCACAGTGCAGGGAGGGGCTGGCAGATGGAGCAGCTGAGGGCCTCGTGGGCCTGGGGCCCAAGTAGGGGAGATGGCTTCACACTGGGCCTTAGCGGATGAACAGGGATTTGCAGAGAGAAGATGGGGAGGCAGGGATGGCCTCACGTGCAGGGCTGTCTGTTCAGGCTGGTGATGTGGAGCAGCTGGGCAGGCAGGACTCTGCACAATCGCTGGGTGGGGTGCAAGGGTTGAGGCTAAAGAGGGGTGGTGGTGGTTGTCAAGCAAGAGGTGATATTGTGCCACAGTGGATTCAGAGCCTGGTTCCAGAGTACCATAGATCTGACTGTACCTCCTGGCTTATCAGCTGTGTGACCTTGGACAAGCTACTTAACCTCTCTGATCTCTCAATTTCCAAACCAGTAAAAAGGGGATGAGAAGGGTACGTGCCTGGGGCAGAGACTGCTAATTACCTCCACAATATCCATTTCCCCTTCTTCCTTGGTAACAGAACACTAGTTGTATTTGGAGGAGTAATAGACCACCTTTCCCAGCTTCCCACGCAGACAGGGTGGCTCCAGAACTAACTTCCAGCCAATGAGATGTAAATAAAATTGTTGGATAAGATTTCTGGGGCCTGTAATCCCAGCACTTTGGGAGGCCGAGACGGGCGGATCACGAGGTCAGGAGATCGAGACCATCCTGGCTAATACGGTGAAACCCTGTCTCTACTTAAAAATACAAAAAACTAGCCGGGCGACGAGGCGGGCGCCTGTAGTCCCAGCTACTCGGGAGGCTGAGGCAGGAGAATGGCGTAAACCCAGGAGGCGGAGCTTGCAGTGAGCTGAGATCCGGCCACTGCACTCCAGCCTGGGTGGCAGAGCAAGACTCCGTCTCAAAAAAAAAAAAAAAAAAAAAAAAAAAAAAAAAAAAAAAAAAAAAAAAAGATTTCTGGGACTCCTTAAACTCCTCAAAAGAGAGCATTCCTCTCTTCTCCTCCTTCCAGTTGGGGATATAGAAGAGGTGACTGGAGCTCTTGCAGCCATTTTGGCCATGAGGCAACTTTGAGGATGGATACCATGTGCTAGGCATAGCAGCAAATGCTCACTGTGGCCCATCCCAGCGGGTAGCTATCACCACATCCTCAGCTTCATTGCTGCACCAGACTTCCTGCTGTTTCTACCTTCAGGGCATGCAACTGTCCCTGTAGTCCTTCATCCCCAGCTCCCTCCTCTCCACAGATCGCCTCCTCCCACCAGTTATAGACACACAACCTGAAGCCCAGGCTCCTGCCCCCAACCCTGATCCACCCAACTTTCCAACCCATCTCAGGAGGTTCAAACCCATTGCTTGTGCTGGAAACCAAGGTCTTATCTCTCCATCTGTGAAGATGCTGGAACTGGTACAGCCAGCCTGCTGGCCACCCCTGCACCAAATTGAGCCCCAGTCACTGAGCTCCTGCCACGTAAGTCCTGCATGTACCAGACTCCCAGTGGCACAGGGGCTGGGGTTCTGTAGTAATAGAGACCTGCATTTGAATCTTGGCTCTGCTGTTATCCACCTCTGTGACCATGGACAAGCTGCGTAACCTCTGTGTGCCTCAGTTTCCCCATCTATCGAATGGATATGATCGTGGTACCTACCCATGGAGAGGATGCAAATTTTGCACCCAATATCCCCTCTCCCCTTCCTCTTTGGTAATAAGATGTGAATTTGACATGCTAAATTAAAAATGCTAAATGTGTTCATTCTCAACGATCCCAGGAGGAAGGCAAAGTGGGTGGCAATCCCCTTTACAAATGAGAAACCTGGGGCACAGAGAGGAGTAGCATAGGACATCCCACAAGTTAGTGGCTGAGCTGGGACTCGAACCCAGATCCCATTGCCCCACCCCGAGGCCTTCCCCACATCCTCCCACCTGCGCAGGCTCTGCCTCCTACCTCCAGGTACTTCACAGGGATCTTGTGCTTGGTGGCATGCGACTGTGCCAGGGGCTTAATCTCTGCCTCGTGATGCCCCTTCTTCTTAAGGATGCCGCCCAGGGCAGTGAGCACGGTGGCACCATGCTTCTTCAGGTCCTCAGACGCCTTCATCTCGTCCTCTGACTTCAGGTGCTTGAACTTGTCAAACTTCTCCAGGGTCTCAGGGTGACCCTTAAAGAGCCTGTGGGCACAGGGAAGGCTGGAGTTAGGCATGGGAGGTGCGGTGTGAGGTCTAGGGGCAGCCAGACTAGAGTTCAAGTTTAGTTCCCTGTCTTCCCAGCTGTGTGACTTTGGGCCATTTGCTTCACCTCTCTGTGCCTCAGCTTCCTCATACAAGGAATGGGGATAACTTGTCCCTACTTAAAGGATTAAGTGAGCTAGTGTGTGCTATGTACCAACAGGGTGTCTGGCACATAGTGAGTGTCATATAAATGCTTGCTATTGTTATTTTATTAGCATTATCATCTTCTTTACTATGAGGGGCAGGAAGGAAGAAAGCATCTCTGCATTGCTCGCTGGTTTCATTCCAATTTTCCCCCAAGTTGCCTGGAGAGGAGATGGCTGAATGGCATTGTGGGTGGACCAGGAACACTGAGGCTGAAGGACCCTGGACTAGCTGAGCACCTGCTATGTGCCAGGTTCCATGATAGACTCAATTTGCATTTTCCTTTTGAGTCATTCATATTATTCCCACTTTACAGATGTGGAGACAGAGGTTCCAAGGCATGAAGTCGCCAGCTCATTATTGCAGGGGTGCTGTCCAGAGAAGCCAGGCTACGAGGTCTGAGTGACCAAAACAGCAGTTCTAGTCCACGCTGCGACCATCTCTGCAACTTCCTGCCTAGGGATTTGTCCTTCAGCTGCTTAAATACCTCTAGCTACAGGAGGCTCGCTCCTACGTGTGAGGACCATTCCACTCCAGAACAATCCTCACACTCAGAAACCCGTCGCTTGTTTTGAGCCCAAGCTGTGACTCTCTGAACCTCCCAGTCCCCTCCCTGTGCAGCTGATGAAGGATCCTGGTGGGAGCACCCCAACCCAGCCCTGAGACAGGCACCCACTCCTGCCAGGCACTCAGTGAGGTGCCCCAGAGGCCTCTGCTGGGACCCTGAGCACCCACCTCCAGCTTTCGATCTCGGTCCTTCCTGCCGTGAGCAGGTGGATACTGGTTAAAGGGAGTAGGACGTGCCCTCTGGGTAGGAGTGAGTTTCTGCCTTTCACTCATGGAAGACCACAGAGAGAAGTGGTTTGCCCAAGGTCACGTGGCTGGCCAGCAGCAGAGCCCAGACCCAAACCCAAAATGAAGCAGTTTCATAAGTGCCACCCTTTCCCTTGTGCCACAGCCTGGCACGTTTGGCAGGGGCAGCCCTGTCTGCTCAGGGTTCTCTCTCCTGTCTAACGGTTTCAGTTCCTTGCAAAGCTCCTCTTTTATGGTTTCCAGGTTCCATGACATCCTTGTAAAAGTACACAGTATGTACTGTGGCCACACTCCAGTTTGCGCCCTGAGCCACCACGCCCAGAAGTCACAAGGAAGCACCTGATCCCCGTAGTCTCCATCCCAGGGTTTTATGCGGAGGATATTTCACGACCAGGACGCTCAGCTCCTCAACCCGAGAATGAGTTCATGTTTTGTTTTTGTTTTGAGATGGAGTCTTGCTCTGCTGCCCAGGCTGGAGTGCAGTGGTGCAATCTCAGTTCACTGCAACCTTCACCTCCTGGATTTGAGCAATTCTCCTGCCTCAGCCTCCCAAGTAGCTGGGACTACAGGCATGCGCCACGACGCCCGGCTAACTCTTTGTATTTTTTAGTAGAGACGGGGTTTTGCCACGTTGGCCAGGCTGGTCTCGAACTCCTGACCTCAGATGATCCGCCCACCTCGGCCTCCCAAAGTGCTGGGATTACAGGCGTGAGCCACTGCGCCCGGCCACCTTTGTTTTACAAAGTGCGCATTTGTGTGTGTCTCTGTGCACGTATTCGAAGTTGGACCTAACAAGTTATTAGGCCCCCTTCCTGATGGGAGATCTGATTATTGATCAAATAGTAAGTGTGTGAGAATGGTGTTGAAAGTGTTTCTTTGGGTGATAAAATAATTGTGTGTTTGGAAGAGGGGGCTGGATTCTCTGATCTCAAAGTCCATCCTATCCCAGGATCCTGGATTCCTAATAAAGAGTGTGTCTTGTTGATAACATCAACAATTCACCTGCTCCAAGATCGCATGTGTCCTGACACAAGCGTGCAAACCGGGATGTGAGTCCAGCCCCAAATCCACTGGGCCACATAGACTCCCTTCCCCCACGTTGGGCATGGTCTGCCGCCGTGCCCCAGGACCCGGTCCAAATCCTCGTGCGTCACTGACAGCTTGTCTCTGACACCTTTCATCCAAGGGTCCCTGAGCTCCTGACTATTATTATCTGGCGACAATGATCCTTGAACTCCCGCCTGACAGATGCAAGACCTGGCAGCACAGGCGATGGTCTGAGGTCAGGACGCTGAAAGGAGACTGTCTGGGGCAGAACAGGGCCAAAAATTTGGGACACAAGGCAGCTGGGGGTCTCAGACATTTTGGGACCTGCTCCTGACCTCTGATATCCAGGGAAGAGAACATGGGACTGACAGTTATGGAAGCCGAGTTCCGGTCCCAGTTCTGGCGCCAATGTGCTCTGTGATGTTGAAGTCAGTTAACCTCTCTGGATCTTGGCTCATCCATATGTAAACCAAAAGGGTAGGTCTAGACCTGCCAATACCTTACTTTCCACTCTCAGCACCAGACAGCCAGGGAGAGAGCTCTTATTTACTTTACAAATTTTTTTTTTTTTTTTTTTGAGACAAAGTCTCGCTCTGTCGCCCAGGCTGAAGTACAGTGGCTGGATCTCAGCTCACTGCAAGCTCCGCCTCCCAGGTTCACGCCATTCTCCTGCCTCAGCCTCCCGAGTAGCTGGGACTACAGGCTCCCACCACCTCGCCCGGCTAGTTTTTTGTATTTTTTTAGTAGAGACGGGGTTTCACTGTGTTAGCCAGGATGGTCTCGATCTCCTGACCTCGTGATCCGCCCGTCTCGGCCTCCCAAAGTGCTGGGATTACAGGCTTGAGCCACCGCGCCCAGCCTACTAATATTTTTTTGAGAGAGGTTATCACTGTTGCCCAGCCTGGAGTGCAGTGGTGCGATCTCAGCTCACTGCAGCCTCGATCTCCTGGGCCCAAGGGATCCTCCTACCTCAGCCTCCCAAGTAGCTGGGACTACAGGCGCCCGCCACCACGCCCAGCTAATTTTGTTTATTTTTTGTAGAGAAGAGGTCTCACTATGTGGCCCAGGCTGGTCTTGAACTCCTGGACTCAAGCAATCCTCCCATCCTGCCTCCCAAAGTGCCGGGATTATAGGCCTGAGCCACCACGCCCCGCCCCACGTTTACTTTAAACAGCAGAGCAGAATTGGGCTAATTTGTTCCCACCAAATCATTTTGGCACCACACAGCTGCCTGCCCTCCTGTGGGCCCAGGCCTTGCAGCCAGGAGCCCCCCAGGCAGCCACAGAAGGCCGTTCTCCTGGATTTGCCTGATAACAGCCACCCGGAAAATGAACAGATGGAAGCCCCTCAGCCTGTGGAAATGGACGAAAGGCGTTTTCTCTAGTATTTCAGAAAGCCCCGCTTGCCTGTGTTTCCAGCTTCAACCCTGCCGTCCGTGGGCCTGGTTCATCAGACAGATCTTCAGGCCAAGTCAGAGAGAAGGGAGGTCGTTTGCCTGCTGTTCTCTGAACTGAGGCCCCGTTGGACACCCACATGGAACATGGAGCACACGCTCAGATCCATGAACACCCCTCTGGCTCTGCTAGAGTAAAAGAACCAGAATGTTGATGGCAGCCCATCTTGCGTGTGGCTCATGGGGCAGTATAGCATAGTGGTCAAGAGCAAGGATTGTGGGCTGGGCGCATTGGTTCATGCTTGTAATCCCAGCACTTTGGGAGGCCAAGGCGGGCAGATCACCAGAGGTCAGGAGTTCGAGACCAGCCTGGCCAACATGGCAAAACCCGGTCTCTACTAAAAATACAAAAATTAGCCAAGCATGGTGGCATGCACCTGTAATCCCAGCAAGACTCCATCTCAACAACAACAAAAAAGGAGCAAGGATTCTGGATCCAAGCTGCCTAAATTTGAATTGCAGCTACTCTCTTACTTACTGTGTGACTTGGGGTAAGTTACTTAACCTCTCTGTTAAATGCGGTGATCATAATCATATCTACGTCATAAGATTGTTGTCAGGCTTCAGTAAGTGAAAGACTTAACACAGAGCCCAGTAATCAGTATGTGCTGAATAAATGGTTGCTGTCTTTCTCCTGTCATCATCTCTACCATTGTCATCGCCATCACCCAGGAATTTTTGGTCCTGCCTGTGGCTGCCATTAACCAGTGGAGACTCTCAGGCCCAGTTCCTCCCTGTAATGAAAATCACCACCAGTGATTTTCAAACATTTTATGGCCTTGAAATCCTTTGTTCCAAAAAAAAAAAAAAGCCAAAGTAAATAAAACAAAAAAAGGTTTGAGTAAAGGAAGGAAAAACTGGGATGTGGAACCCACTTAGCAGCCCCCTTCCTTCCGAAGCCCCACTCCTGGAGCCAGAATCTCCAAGTGACCTTCCAAGCTTCTATGTTCTAGAATTTTATGTTCGTGTACTTGCAGTGAAGGCCTCAGTGTTTTACAGACTGGGCTTCATGGAACTTGCCCTCTTTTACAATCAGAAGATTGGAGATATAACCTTTCAAGGTCAGTTAGAAAATCCAGAGTCAGTATCTAGAACAAAGCCAAGATGCCAACTCCCACAGGGACATTTGCAGTCCTGGACGCGAGCCTCCTACACCCTGCCCCCAGGGCGGCCATCCTCCCTGTACCCCGAACACTGAGAGGGCAGAACCAGTTGGCACAGTCTCTGCTTGTCCGACAGCCTAAGACGTGACAGGGCACCAGGCCTCTAGGACCTTTCAGGGGCCAGCAGCCCTAGGCATTCTGTCTTATCCCTGGCCCCCAGCCCCTGGCAAAACTCCCTGATCCTCCCTGATGATGCAGCACCCTGAGTCTCTTTCAAGACATGCGAGTCGACTGCCTTAGGTCTGGCAGCTCCCAAATCACCTTGGAAAGACCTCTGCTCTGCAAACTCTGGTCTCCTGCCTCCACACCTGACTGTCCTACCTCCTCTCCAAAAGCAAAGGTGCATCATGGACTCAGAATTCTAGGACATGAGCGTGGGACGGGATCTCAGAGACCATGGAAGACAATCCCACCGCTCAACCAACAGAGAAATAAGACCCAGAGGTAGAGAGACTTGTCCAAGATCACACGGCAAATCGGTGGCCCAGGAGTTGATGTCAATTTGTGTGTGTGTGTGTGTGTTGGCCGGGGGGGCACTTTATGCAATCCAGCAGGGCCTGTTGCAGCCAGATGACAGGGACAGGAGAAGAAAGATATAATGAACACACCATGTTACCATTAGAGTCAATAGTAAACTCGACTGTCCTTCCTCAAGTGTTTTAGCACGGACCACTAAGGGCTCAAATTTTAGATAACGTAGCTTCCAGGATCAGCCATGCTCCCAAGGCAGACGGAAGCTGGAAATGGGTAAAGCCCAAGGGAGACCCAAAGGATGACAGAGTGGAAGAGGAAAATTGGCTCTGGCTCACAAATAAGGAGAAATTAATCTGCAAATTAAAGTGCCAAAGACAATCCATTCACTTGTGGCAACCCCGGAGCCCACTTCCTTCCTCCCAGGGGCAGAAATGTTGATTCATAACCCATTAGACTTGTGACGGAACCAGCTCAGAATGGTGAGGGAAGGGGCCAGGAGAAGAGAAGACTGTATCACCATTTGGGATGGAAGGCAACAAGGAGATGCACTTCTATATACAAACCACAGCTATCCTCTATTTGCAAAACTCAGAATTTTGTTTTCTGTGGTGTATTCTGGAAGTCCTTGTGGTAGAAGGCAGGATATACTTGGAGACCACATCATTCCGAGCTCTCAAACTGGAGACATACTCAACATCAAAGGTCACTAATGACCCTCTATCTTCTGTTCTCTAATTGCGACGCTTTGAAAGGTCCTTAGCCTGGGCTTCATCTGTAATAGCTACCAACATTTCTAGTACTCAGTAGATGCCAGGAGCCATGCCAGGCCTCTCGCATGCATTATCTTACTTAATTCTCACTTCTCCTCCAGGACGTAGATATTAGGATATCCCCTCACTGTACAGGAGAGGAAATTGAGGCTCCGAGAGGTTGAGTACCTTCCCAAAGGTCACCCAGTGGCTCAGTGGCAGAGCCAAGTCTAGAACCAGATCTGTCTCCCCTTGAAGACCATGTCTTAACCTTGACACTTTAAGAGCATTTAATGGGCTGTGACTCTGGAAATGTCCTCCCCTTCTCAGTCCCTTTTTGTCCTCATCCTGTAAGAGAGGTGGCTGTACAAAATCTCTCAGGGCCCTTGTTAACTCTGACTGTCTATAATTCTGAAATTCTTCCTGGTGGACTCTGGGCATCCAAGGTTTGATTCTCAAGCTTCCTCCAGCTGCTGGCATGAGCCTGAAATGGCTCCCTTTCCCTCTCCTGAGTCGAAAAAGCAAGTGAGGGTTCTAACACCCTTAACTAATGCAGCCAACTGACCTACCCCAGTACAAACTTTCCATCTTGCAGCTGAACACCCTTGATCTTAGGGTGTAGGTGGCAGGGACAATAGAATCTCTTCCTTTACCTGATGAGGACTTCCTGCCCGTGGCTTGGGATGTCAGCCTCCACCTTCCCCCAGACGTTCAGCACCAACTGCCATTCCCCGTCGCTGAGCCCCATGGCGCAGTCTGAAGAAGACAAAAAGAGCAAATATGGAGTCACTGGGTGTCCTGGTCCCAACAGCTGGGGTTTGAGACCGCCTGGCCCCAAGGGCGTTTTTATACCTTCTGGGATGCTTGACAAAGATCCCTCAATGGCTCGCTCTCCCCCTCCCCTGCCCTCCTTCTCTTTCTCTCTCTCATCCAGGGAGGGTCTAATCTTTTCCTTTCTCTAGCCCTCACATGGGAAGCTATTTTAGGGCAGGTGCCATTGTGGCGAGGCAGGACAGTTCAGGCCACAGGGGGTGGAGTGGTTGTGTGTGTGGAAAGAAGGGGAGGAGGTTGGGCACCGTCTGGACTCTGATAGCTGACAGAAAGGGCACCACGGAGGCCGACGCCAGCAGCCTGAAACCCAACACTCCCTACCATCGGCCCTCCCAGGAGGACCTGTCATGTTTCTAAGCTTGGCCACCAGGCGCCCTGGCTGGCCCCGGGACAGTCCTGGCCATTCGTAGCCTCTCACACACCTTCTGCCCCTTTGCCAGAGACCCCTCACCCAGCCAGAAGTGACAGAAAGGAACCGAATGGTTTTGTGCTTATAGCCAGGTGGTCCCAGGCAAGTCTACAATCTCTTAGAGAACTCCTGGTTTCATGACCCTGCTCAAAGGTTTCCCTCTGAAAAGTTTTTCTTGACATACTCCTTCAAGACACAATTCACTGCTTCCTCCTTTCCTTTCTTTGTGTAGGTTCCTGTTGCATTGCCCAAGGGGCATCCTATTTCCTGGTTTTCATGCCAGCTTCTCTATTAGGATAATAGCAGCCAACACTCACAAGAGACTTTGCTGGGTGCCAGACCCTGTCCCAAACACTTGGCATTTGGTAACTCATTTAATCCCCCCAAGACCTCCCTATGTGATAAGTACTGACATTATCCCCATTTAATTGAGAGGAAGTGGGGAAACATCACAGATGCACAGCTAGTTGCTGGTAGAGCTGGGATTTGAACCCAGGAAGCCAGAACCCCTTCTTTTCAGTTTTCAGGAGGGCAGGAACTCTGTTTTATTAGCCCACGTATCTCTTGGGCCTCACATGGTGCTGTGTGCCAAATTTGAACTGAATAAATGTTTGTTGAGTAATCGGGTGGAAGGTCTTGCAAAGAAAGTGAGTGGAGGATGATTAGCCTTGTCTTACATCCATGCGTCCTCCTTCCATCCATTCACTTATTCAACCATCTATCCATTTATCCATTTGTCCATCCAGTTACTCATCCATCCATCCGTCTGTCATCCCTTAATTCATCCATTCATCCATCCATCATCTCTGTGTCTATCCATCCATTCACTAATCTATCCACCCACCCATCCATCCATCATCCACCAATCCCTCCATCTACCCATCTATCCATCTGTTCATACATCCATCCATCAATTCATTCATCCATCCATCATCCCTCCATTCATCCATCCACCCATCCCCTCATTCATCCATTCATTGTTCCTCCATTCATCATCCCTCCCTCCATCCATCTATCCACCCATCACTCACCCATCCCTCCATCTATCTATTCCTCCATCCCTCCATCCCTCCATCCACCCATCCCCTCATCATCCCTCCGTTCATCATCCCTCCCTCCATCCATCCATCCCTCCATCTATCCATCTATCCATCTGTTCTTCCCTCCATCCATCCACCCATCCCCTCAACCATCCACTCATTATCCCTCCATTCATCATGCCCCCTCCATCCATCTATCCATCCATCATTCACCCATGCCTCCATCTATCCATCTATCCATCTGTTCCTCCATCCATCCATCCATCCATCCATCCATCCATCTCACAGTGATAGAGCACCTATTGTGTGTCAAACACTGCTACATGTTGAGGATAACAAAATCAAATAAAACACATTCCTGTGTTCGAGGAACTCAGAGTCTCTTTAGGGAGATAACTAAGAGGAATGAAAGTACAGTACAGTTTGTGTAGTACTATGATCAAGGCAGGCACAGGCCTTTCCTTCCATCTGCATAGGACTTTACAGTTTACAAAGTGCCTCCCTGGCAAGATTACATCTAATCTTTACAACACCTGTGAGGTAGGGAGCACTACCCCACCTTACAGCTGTGGGAGACGAGATTCGGAAAGGATAAGCCAGTGTTTGGGCCATCCTGGCTCTGCACTGGATGTGTCAGTAACGACTGCCCCACCTACACAGCTTTTTGAAGATAACTGCCCTGCCCCACTCCTGCTGAGGTGTAGGTGCAGCCAGTCATGTTCTGGGACACACGATTCTCCCCCAAACCTGCTGCCAGTCACAGCCAAGCTGAGAAAGGCATTGTCAGGGCTCCATCTGAAAAGTCAGCATCTACTAGCTCTGCCAGTCAGATCCCGTCTTCAGAATGTGAACAGGGATGTTTGGTAAGAATTGGACAGATAGTAGGAAATGTAGCTAGAAAAAGATTTAAATTAAAAGAATCCCCGGCCGGGCGCGGTGGCTCAAGCCTGTAATCCCAGCACTTTGGGAGGCTGAGACGGGCAGATCACGAGGTCAGGAGATCGAGACCATCCTGGCTAACACCGTGAAACCCCGTCTCTACTAAAAAATACAAAAATTAGCCGGGCGAGGTGGCAGGCGCCTGTAGTCCCTGCTACTCAGGAGGCTGAGGCAGGAGAATGGCATGAACCCGGGAGGCGGAGCTTGCAGTGAGCTGAGATCCGGCCACTGCACCCCAGCCTGGGCGACAGAGCGAGACTTTGTCTCAAAAAAAAAAGAAAGAATCCCCAAACTTGGAGTTCCCCAGTGCAACTTTGGGTCAGAACGCCCTCTGTGCGGGTCTCTAAAACCTGGCTGGTGACCGTTCTAGGACTGCCAGGAACCACCACTCCCTGGAGGAGCCTTGTGTCTCCGTTCAATGAGTCCTGTGTACGGAGTCAGCTGACTCCTAATGACCAAAAGGGTCAGAGACACACGCTGCACATCTGGCGCCCCATTCCCTAGTGACCTTCCAGAACTCAACCCCAAACGCTAGGCCAGCCGACCTCCAAAGGACCATCTCTTTAGCAGTGGAAGAAGCAGTAACAAAATGAGTAGCTAAAAATGCCATGGGGGGCCGGGTGCGGTGGCTCACGCCTGTAATCCCAGCAATTTGGGAGGCCGAGGTGGGTGGATCACAAGGTCAAGAGATGACACTACCCGGGCTAACACGGTGAAACCCTGTCTCTACTAAAAATACAAAAATTAGCCAGGCGTGGTGGTGTGCACCTGTAGTCCCAGCTACTTGGGAGGCTGAGGCAGGAGAATCACTTGAACCTGGGAGGCGGAGGTTGCAGTGAGCCGAGATTGCGCCACTGCACTCCAGCCTGGCAACAGAGCAAGACTCCATCTCAAAAGACAAAAAAAAAAAAAAAAAAAAGCCATGGAGATGCCAAAGGGGATCTCATTCATTCATTCAGTCAGTCAGTCAGTCAGTCATCTGTTTGTTCCTTGGTTCATTCATTCATTCAACAGGCCAGTACTGAGGCCCCAGTCTGTTCCAGGCTCAGCCTCAGAAGGAAAGGCGATTCTGAAAGGGTCTGCCCCAGTCTCAGACTCTCAGCAGTTTGACCCTTATTGCTGGTCACTCGCTGGAGGTGAGAGAGTGGAGGGCAGAAAGAAGGAGATGGGATTGAGCTGTGCCACACCTGACCCGGGGCCACCTGCCCGGTGTGCTGGGGAAGGCCGAGGGGCACATCCGGGACTGCTGGCGACTGAGACGCAGTGTGCGGTTTTCAAATGCTCTCTGGCCTGTGCCCTCCCGAGAGTGTCAGAACACTCCTGAGGGTGCGGGGCAGGGCAGGGCTGATTCCTACCCGAATCCCAGCTCTTCTCCCATCTCTGGCCTCCTGAGTTGTCTGAGGACAGCCTGAGCATTTAAAATCTCATCCACCCATTACTGATGCTGAAGTGTTTAATATGAAGCTATCACCCGCTTGGCAAGCGCCCCCATTAACTGGCGTGCTCATGGAAACCTGTAGCTTTGAAGTTGACAGACCTTTTAAGTTTTACCTTTTAAGCTAATGGGAAGGCACCGACATCTGTTTGTACTTACACATCTCTACAACAGAGCAGCGTTACCTCACAGTTGCTATGGCTACCTGGAGTCACCAGCTCTGTTTGGGGGCTATTATTATCCCTGTGACAGCCTTCATTATGGCCGGGGCAGAGAAGCTGCGGACACATGATAGGAAAGCCAGGCTGCCTTTGTGTGCAAAACTTTCTACAGCCTTGCACGCTAGTGCTACACACACATACACACGCACGAATGCAGGGCACATTAGTCTGATACCCAGTGGGGAAAAACTGGATCCCACCAAGTCAGACCTCCTCTTTTCCCCTTTCATATCACAGAATCCTTTGAATCCAAAACTGAGACTTGTAGAATCATCCTCAAGGCTCCCAATAATTAAATTTCTAGAGTGTCAAAGTCTTCAACTTTTCACCACCTGAGAAACTTGGGTTCTAGATTCCAGACTCAGAGAGAGCTAGAAGCAGAGAAATCTAGAGTTAGAGGGCCACAGTATCTTATGACTAAAAGAGGCCTTCAATGGTATTTTGTCCAATTTCCCACTAAACGTAGTTTTCCCTACAGATCATCATCTGGCATCTGCTTGAATACTCCTGGGAGCGGTGAGCTCACTACCTAAAGCTTTAAAAATCCTTTTCTATGTCGAACCAAAAGATGCCTCCATGTCACATGCACTTCCTTGTGGTGGCTCTGCCTGCTCCTTGGGGATATAGAGGCCCAGCTGAGTCTGCCTCACAAGAGAAGGCGTAGGCTCACCCAAGACTCTTCTCGTCCGGACTGAACATCCCAGGACTTCCACTGAGCACCCTCCTCAGGCAAGGCAAGTCGGGGGCCTCAGTCTGGTGGAGAAAGACGGGCTCTGCCATCTTCAGTCTCCAGCCACTCTCACCTCTGGTCACATGCACACAAAGAGAATGCTATAGCAAAGGGGATTTCCCCACCCACCTGCACAGGTTTGAGCCCCTCAGGCAGCTGTGCACCTGGCCCACAATTTTTATGGTCAGAAAATCCAATCTAGGTGACCTAGGAATTTGCTAGCCCTTGGGCAGCTGACAATTCCCTTTGGTAAATCTGGGCTTAAGACACCACCAAGGGAGATCAAAGATGTGGCAAGAAGGAGAACTCTGGCTCCTCAAAGCCGGGAGTCCCCACGATCTTCACTACTCTCTTCCTCCTCCTTCTGGGAATCAGCCTTTGGAGGCCAGTCTGGGCAGTGCCTCCTCACTGCCAGCAGGCCCTCCCTCCCCACCCCTAGCTTAGCTTGTGCCTCCCTGGCAGAGTCTACCCTCCTGGACCAGTGCCAGGCCAGGACTCAGAGCAGGGCTGAGGCCTGGGAGTTGCAGGACCTGCTCAAGGCCCTTGATGGGGCAGCAGGACCCCCAAGCTTGCTCCAGACTCTCAGGAACCCACCCCCCAGGGCTGCTCCTCTCCAGCCCCTCAGCATCCATCATACTGACCACAGCTCCCTTTCTCCCCAGCTGTCCTCGCAGAGCTTCCAGCCAAGCGGCCAGGCCTGGGGGTGGGGAGAGGTGTCTTATAGCAGCCAGAGAGAGGCACAGGGAACTAAAAATACGGTTTATATGGCAAGGCTCCTCCTCTCCCTGCAGGCCCGGAGGGGCTTATTGGAGGAGGGCTGGCAAGGACCTAACACCCTAATCCCCCAGTCAACAGGTGTGGCCTGGGACACCGATCTGCCTCCCTCCCCGCTCCCCAGCCTTGGAGGCTCAGAGTGGCTCCTCCAGCTCCACCATCCACCTGTCACCTGGACAGAGACCAGCCCCACCTCCACAGTCACCTAACCCCACATCCACCCATCCTCCCCTTTCTTCAAGGCCCATTGCACAGGAACAGCTCCCCTGCCAGGACTCCCCCTACCCCGCTCTACCCATTCCTGGCAGATGTGCCCTCTTCCCCTCTCTAGCTCTAGCATGGGTGCAGCCTTCTCATCTCTCTTGCTTTGGGATGCACCCGTCTGGACTGGCTTCTCCCCATTTCTACCCTGTGAGTGCCTCAGAGGCAGGAATATAAAAGCCACAAACTCATATTGTACTTAGTGCACACCAGGGACACCCCTCCTCCCAGCAGCCCTGGGAGGGGCTCACAAGCCTCACTTTTACAAGCCTCACTTCACACTTAAGAAAACTGAGGCACAGAGAAGTTAAGTTACTTTCCCAGAGTCACAGAGCTAGGAAATACCAAGCCCAAGTTTGGAACCCAGGCAGTCTGGCTTCAGGGTCTCTGCTTCATGGCTAAGAACTGGTCTAATTTGGGGTCCTTCCCCCTCACTCTCTCACCTGCTCTAAGGTACCTGGCAAAGGACCAAGCCAACATGCTCTTCGATTGTTTATTTTTGCATTGAGTTTGTCCAGGATCTTGGCTTGCTGGAGGCAAAGGCAAAGACAGCCGGTGACCTTGCCCCAGGGGCTGACAATGGGGGCCCTACTGCCATCTAGTGGCAACAAGGAGAAAAGCCTGCACCTCTGCCTTGCCCCTTCCATCTGGGCTGTTTCTCAGTCCCTCAACCCAGCCAGCGGGGAGGGGTCTTCTGTCTCTATATTCGATATATTCATGGCGCCTTGCTTAGAAGACCATGGATGGCTTACCAAATTATTAGAAGATGAATTGTGATCCTTTAATATTGTGATCCAGGAAAAGTGGCATAACTTTCCAAGGATGCTTTTTAAAAAATCTGTAAAATGGGAATTTTGAAAAGAATAACCTAGCTCAAATGTCACTATGAGGACTGAAAAAGGGAGCACTGGCCAGGCACAGTGGCTCATGCCTGAAATCTCAGCACTTTGGGAGGCCGAGGAGGGAGGACCACATGAGGTCAGGAGTTCAAGGCCAGCCTGGAGAAACCCTGTCTCTACTAAAAATATAAAAATTAGCCAGGCATGGTGGTGCACGCCTGTAGTCTCAGCTACTCAGGAGGCTGAGGCTGAAGAATCGCTTGAGCCCAGAAGGCAGAGGTTGCAGTGAGCCGAGATCACACCACTGCACTCCAGCCTGGGTGACAGAGTGAGACCCTGTCTCAAAATAATAATAATAATAATAATAATAAATAAATAAATAAATAAATAAAATTAAGAAAAAGGGAGCACTGAATGTGGTAGATACACAGTGATAAAAGAAAAACTTCAGCTAAATTAAATGTAAAGGAGTTTAACGGAGCAATGAATGATTTGCGAGCGGGGTAGCCTCCTGAGCCAGAGTAGGCTTGGAGATTCCACAGCTAAGTGGTGGAAGATTTATAGACAGAAAAAGGAAAGTGACATACAGAAAACAGAAATGAGGTACAGAAACAGCTGGATTGGTTACAGGTTGGCATTTGCCTTATCTCAACATGGTTCGAACAGTTGGCTACATTTGATTGGCCAAAATGCGGTGATTGGCACAGCGTAGGCTATAGTCTGTCTATACCTCCACTTGATATAGTTCATGATATACAGAAAAACCTGTAGGCCTAACTTAAATATGTAAGGAGGCAGCTAGAGGTTAAACTTTTTTAACAACAGTAAGTGCTCAATAATTGCTCACTGTGATATAAGGTATCCATGGTCCTTGCTCTCAAGAGACTCAAAGTCTAGTGGAGGAGATACCTCAGCGGGATCTGGAATACAGCAGAGATTTCAGCAAAGGCTTTGGAGAGGTGAGAAGGCAGCACCTAGGCCTGTGAGGTGAAGGCCTTTGAGGGATCAATAGAAGTTTGTTCAGAGGTGACGGTTGGCCTGGATGTGAACGTATGAGGGAGCGTTCTGCAGACTGTTCTAAGCAGAGGTACCAAACAGTGCTGCAAAAGCCTGCCAGAGACGCGTGGGGCAAGGGGGGCCATGGGAGGCAACACCCACCGGGAAGAACTTTATGTGCCAGGCTCAGGTGATGCCTAAGCAGCATTTTGAAGGATCAATAGGAGCTTGTTAGGAGCAAAGTGAGGAAGGGATAATTCCAAGCACAAGGACCAAGACAAGGACTTGGGAGCTCAGAACGGACAGTCCTGTTCCACAGCACTCATGCTCACCTGGTGTGTGCCAGGCTCTGTGCTGGGCTCTGGGGGGAGCAAGGTGACACCAGCTGGCCTCTGAGCATTGAGAGGTGGTAGGAGGGAAGGATGTGTGACCTAATGTTGTTAGCACCTTCTGATAAGGACAATAATCAAGGTCATTCAGCATAGGGCTAAAGGCTTTGGAATGAGACTCCTGGACTTGGTGCTTGGCCCTACCATGCACTCCTTTTGTGATCCATGAAAAGTGTCATAACTTTCCAAGGTTTATGTTTTTGTTATCTATAAAGTGGAGATTTGGAAAAGAATAACCTATCTTAAATATCATTGTGAGGATTAAAAGATGGAGCACCCAGCATGGTGCCTGATACACAGTAAGTGCTCAGTAATTGCACACTGTGATAGAAGGTACAGAGAAATCATGGAGGAGGGAAACACTAATTCCACCAAGGAATTAACATGTAACTGAGAAGGTGATGTCCGAGCAAGGTTTTGAAGGATCAATAGGAGTTTGTTAGGAGCAAAGTGAGGAAAAGACATTCCAAGTACAAGGATCAAAACATTCAAGGACGTAGAAGTTGTTGTGTTAGGACTAGGTTTGGTTGTTGGTAACAGAAAATTCAAAATAACATGGCTTCAACAAGAGAGTATTAACTTATCTTTCATATAGAAGTCTAGAGATAGGGGATTCAAAGCTGACATAGCACACCACAGTCTCACGGACCCAGTTTCAACCTACCTTAGTGCTCTGTCATGTTACACATATGGCCTTCACCTCCTGATCCAAGATGGCTGCTTGAGCTCCAGCCATCATGCCCTCATTCTAACCATCAGGAAGGAGAAAGGGATGTAGAAGGTTGTGCCCCTATCTTTTTTTTTCTTTTTTTTTTTTTTGAGACAGAGTCTCGCTCTGTCGCCCAGGCTGGAGTGTAGTGGCTGGATCACAGTTCACTGCAAGCTCCACCTCCTGGGTTTACACCATTCTGAAGCCAGGAGACATTTCTCCCTAACATTTTATTATAAAATTTTCATACATGCAGCAAAGTCGGAAGAATTTCATACAGAACACCACCTAAACTCTACCACTGGCATTTTACTAAATGAATTGAGTCACGTCTATCTCTCCCTCTACGCACCCATCCGTTCTTCTTGTTTGTGGTATTTTAAATTGCAGACATCTATCCGCTTCCCTGCAGAAACTCCACGATGCATGACACGAACAAGAGTTCAATATTTCTTTGCATTTTTTCTTTTGCTGTAAGATGTAAAATTTACATTTAATGGCACACATCTTAAATATACTTTTGCTGAGATTTGACAACTACAAACACTTACGTAGCTCAAACTGTATCAAGTTATAGAACATTGTCATCCCCGCAAGTTCCTGCACGCCCCTCCCCAGTCAATCCTGGCCCCCTGTCCTGATTTTTGTTTTGTTTTGTTTTTGAGGTGGAGTCTCAATCTGTCACCCAGGCTGGAGTACAGTGGTGTGATCTTGGCTCACTGCAGCCTCCGCCTCCCGGGTTCAAGCAATTCTCCTGCCTCAGCCTCCCTAGTAGCTGGGACTCCAGATGCATACCACCACACCCAGGCTAAGTTTTGTTTGTTTGGTTGGTTAATAGAGATGGGGTTTTGCCATGTTGGCCAGGCTGGTCTCAAACTCCTGACCTCAGCTGATCCACCCGCCTCGGCCTCCCAAAGTGCTGAGATTACAGGCATGAGCCACTGTACCTGGCCCTGATTTCTTTTAAAACCACAGATTGGTTTGGGGAAGGCAGACATTTGAAAGCCTGTTGGGGGACCATGTACTGAGTGGGGTGGGGTTTGGAACTGAGGGAGAGGCAGGGGAGAGCTGGAGAGAGGATTTCCAGGATTTCCCCGCAGGTTGAACTTGGAGACTGGAGAGAGTCGGTTAACCAGAGTGTCCGTCATCTGCTGCCAGGAGCTGAGTTTCTAGCTGAGTGACCGGGCAGATGGTGGCGCCATTTACTAAGGTGGGGTACCCAGGAGGAGGAGGGGGTGGGGGTGGGTGGAGACCAGTTTCCTTTGGGACACGTAGCATCGGGCGTTCAAGGGGCATGTGCCTGGCAGTTGTAGGCATACAAATGCATCCCCAAGGCAGCTTCTTTCCTCTGACACCTGTGGAGGTGTGAGCTGTCCTCTGGTGAGGTAGTGCCAGGGAGCGGTCGCCAGGTTTGTCCACCTCCTTCCTGGCCAGCCGGCACCAGCGTCTATTGGGCTCCCTTCACCAGGAAGGGGAGGTGCTCTCCTTGGTCTACCCTGAAGGCTGCACGAGGGGCGTAGAGAGGGCATGGGTGTGGTTACTTCTGGGTTGCAGAACATGGGAGAGGAGACCTTACTCCTTAGGGGAAGCTGGGGAGTGCAGGGACCCGTCTGGGCAGTCTCTAGGCCAGGTCCTCTCCTTCCTTCTTCCCTCCCCAGCATCCTGCAGCCACACACATTCTCTCTCCCCAGGCACCGCCCATCCCTATCCCAACACCTCCCCGTTTCCCTTGAAAAACAATCAAACCCAGGCTCCCCCAGGAAGGAGGCATCAGCGTCAGCCCTGCTCGAGGGCGGGCGCCCCAGGGAGGGGGCAGGAGAAGCAGAGAGGAAAAATGAAGCCACAATCACCCTAAACCAGCTGCAGCTGGTTTTCGCTGGTCTCTCTCAAATCAAACACAACCTACAGCAGAGTCATTTCTTCTTTAAAAGCCCATTTGTGGCTCATGCCTGTAATCCTAGCACTTTGGGAGGCCGAGGCGGGTGGATCACAAGGTCAGGAGATTGAAACCATCCTGGCTAACACGGTGAAACCCCATCTCTACTAAAAATACAAAAAACAAAAAAATTAGCCAGGCGTGGTGGCGAGCGCCTATAGTCTCAGCCACTCGGGAGGCTGAGGCAGAATTGCTTGAACCTGGAAGGCGGAGTTTGCAGTGAGGTGAGATCACGTCTGGGCAACAGAACCAGACTCTGTCTCAAAAAAAAAAAAAAAAAGCCCATTTGGTCCTTGGGAGATATTCCTATTCTTCCCATTTGTGTGACTTGGACTCATTTCTTGAGAATCAATGCCCCATCCTTATTCTGCTAAGACAGGATTGGGTTCCCCTTCCAGAGTTGCATCACAAAACATCCTGAATTTATCTGGCAATTTGGAGAGGCCTCAGTTGACCCCATCAGGCACAGGGTGACAGCCTAAGCTATGGGAAGTGTCAGCATTCAGGAAGTAGCAGACTTCACCTGGGGAGAATGTGAGGGAGGAAGAGAAGGACCCTTGAGGGGGTCAGCAGCATTTCAGAATTGGGAAGAGGAAGAGGAGGTGGGGAAGAAAACTTCCTAGAGGGGACGACAGGGTCAGGCCTGCATCTGGAGGGTGGATGAGAGGGAAGCCTCGTGGGAGATGAGGAGGACTACTAAGGGCTTCTTATGTACCAGGCTTGGGTGAGGACAGAAATACAAATATGACTGCCTACACTGGTGTGTTAGCATACTAGCAGCTGAAACAAACAGCCCCTAAATCTCGTGATGTCCTTAACCGTGACTCAAAAGATTTAGTTCTCATTTACCTCCCAGTCCAATGCAAGTTGAAAACAGGGCTGTCCTACACCCAGTGATTCAGGCACTCAGGCTCTCTCCCCAAGGACTTCCAAGACCCCCATCCCTCTGCATCCAGTAGGCAAACCACTGGAGAAAGAAGTGAGGGTGGGCCGGGCACGGTGGATCAAGCCTGAAATCCCAGCACTTTGGGAGGCAGAGGTGGGTGGATCACCTGAAGTCAGGAGTTCGAGACCAACCTGGCCAACATGGTGAAACCCTGTCTCTACTATAAATACAAAAATAAGCCTGACATGATGGTGGGTGCCTGTAATCCCAGCTACTAGGGAAGTTGAGGCAGGAGAATCACTTGAACCCGGGAGGCGGAGGTTGCAGTGAGCCGAGATCATGCCATTGCACTCCAGCCTGGCCGACAAGAGCGAAACTTCCATCTCCAAAAAAAAAAAAAAAAAAAGGTGGTGGGGAGTGGGGATCTTGTAAGGGGTTTTAGGGGGTATGCCTGAAAGTGGTGCTCATTGCTTCTGCCCAAATTCCATTAGCCAGATCACAGCCTCAGGCACCACTTACTTGGAGGGAGTTGTGGGAATAAGGTCTCTCTGTGTGTCCAGGAGGAAATGAAGCAGGGCTTGGTGACCGTACAGCATTGCCTGCCCAGTCACGGCCCAAGATAATAATAATAATCTAGTGGAAATATGAGAAAGGGAAGCTGACAATAATATTTATATAAAGAATGCACCCGAATACTCCACACAGCTCATAATAGGTGTTCAATACTTTTTCAAGTGAGTGTTTTATCACCACTGATCAAATACACAGACGCTGGGGCAGGTGCCAGGGGCTGGGGAGAGGGTTGATGGCACAATAGAGGCAAGAAAGGTGGTAAGAGCAAAGCTAGAGAAGCAGGAACGCACGTGGAATGTTCAGAAAACCCAGAGAAGACCAGTTTGGCTGGGTCAGAAGTTTTGTGAAGCGGATGGGTCGTGGAGGCAGTTGGAATGTGGGCTTGGAGAGCATGGGGAATGACTTTGAACTTGAAGAATGTTGGCGGCTCTCAGCAGGCCCTGCGGAGTGGCTGTGGTTGTGGGGTGGGGTGGGGGTTCCCAGGCACCCTGGATGAATCATCAGGGTCAGTTAAAATTAGTCACCACGACCCTGCAGGGGAAGCCAAAAGACAGTTGTGTGTCTTATGTGGTAGCCGGGATTTGCCTTGCTGGGGGATCTTTGGCCTTCCTAGTTCAGAGATGGGGGAGCCTGTGCTCTGTGTGGTCCCAGGAACCCCGCTGTGCACTGTTGGGCAGCACCCCAGGCTTCTGGCCCTGACAGCAGGATCACATGAGGCCAGTTTGGCCCAAATCTCCAAGAGCTGCCTCCGTTGCCCGGCTGTCCCTGGACCTTGCCGACTCTTCCTGCAGGGCAGCCTCCCTCACTCACAGGATCAGACCCATCATCCCCTTACCCGTTCTCGGGACCTTCACTGCGCCTTTGCAGCCCTGCTCATGATTGTCATTGTGAACTGGATAATGATTTTTAAAGTTTTAAATAAAGTTTTTAATCGCCTCCCCACCCCAACCCCCCCCCACCTCCTCACCCCCACCTCTCCACCTCCACCCACCTCCCCACTCCACCCCCCACCTCCTCACCCCCACCTCCTCACCCCCACCTCTCCACCTCCACCCACCTCCCCACCCCTGCCCCCACCTCCTCACTCCCACCTCTCCACCTCCACTCCACTCACCTCCCCACCCCTGCCCCCACCTCCTCACTTCCCACCTCTCCACCTCCACTCACCTTCCCACCCTCACCCCCACCTCTCCACCTCTACTCACCACCCCACCTCCACCCCTCCACCTCCTCACCCCCACCTCTCCACCTCTACCCACTTCCCCACCCCCACCTCCCACCTCCTCACCCCCACCTCTCCACCTCCACCCACCTCCCCACCCCCACCCCCCACCTCTCCACCTCTACTCACCTCCCCACCCCCACCCCCCACCTCCTCACCCCCACCTCTCCACCTCCACCCACCCCCCACCCCCACCCCCCACCTCCCATCTCTACTCACCTCCCCCCCCCACCCCCCACCCCCACCTCCTCACCCCCACCTCTCCACCTCCACCCACCTCCCCACCCCTGCCCCCACCTCCTCACCCCCACCTCTCCACCTCCACCCACCTCCCCACCCCTGCCCCCACCTCCTCACCCCCACCTCCACCCCTCCACCTCCTCACCCCACCCTCACCCCCCTACTCCCACCCCCCACCTCCTCACTCCCACCTCTCCACCTCCACTCACCTTCCCACCCTCACCCCCACCTCTCCACCTCTACTCACCACCCCACCTCCACCCCTCCACCTCCTCACCCCCACCTCTCCACCTCTACCCACTTCCCCACCCCCACCTCCCACCTCCTCACCCCCACCTCTCCACCTCCACCCACCTCCCCACCCCCACCCCCCACCTCTCCACCTCTACTCACCTCCCCACCCCCACCCCCCACCTCCTCACCCCCACCTCTCCACCTCCACCCACCTCCCCACCCCCACCCCCCACCTCTCCATCTCTACTCACCTCCCCACCCCCACCCCCACCTCCTCACCCCCACCTCTCCACCTCCCCACCCCCACCCCCACCTCCTCACCCCACCCTCACCCCCCTACTCCCACCCCCCCACCTCCTCACCCCCACCCCTACGTCCCCAGCCCTGACCCCTCACCAGACCCCTACCTCCTCACCCCCACTCCCTGCCTCCCCACCCCCACCTCCTTACCCCACCCCCACCCCCCACCTCTCCACCTCCACCCACCTCCCCACCCCCCACCCCCCACCCCCACCTCACACCCTTGCCACGATTCCGTCATTATAGCTCAAGGAGAGTCAGGAGGGCAAATGATCCCTTGGAAAGGGCAGGATATAAGGTGGGGAGAGTCCTTGCAGACCCTCAAGGAAGGAACAGAAAGCCCTTCAGGTCCTGGGAGGAGGGAAGAGCGGGAGGAAGAGACAGAGGAGCGAGTCGAGGCGGGATCCCTGCATTCACTCGCTGGTCTCCTGGTTGACCTCTGAACCTTGTGTGTTGGTGTGGGGTGGGCCCGGTGGGTTCTAAGGACATTGGGGCTACCGAGCATCCCGCTTGTGTAATGATCAATCCTCTCTCCAGGTTTGCTACCAGCCAGGTTGTGCACTCATGAAATCCTTACAACAACCCTAGGAAGTAGATACTCGTTATTACCCACTTTACAGGAGAGGAAATACCCAGCTAATTTTTGTATTTTTTATAGAGACAGGGTTTCACCACGTTGCCTAGGCTGAATTTTAACTCCTGTGCTCAAGTAATCCAGCTGCCTCAGACCTCTCAAAGTGCTAAGATTACAGTAGTGAGCCACTACTTCTGGCTTAAAATGTACTTTAAAATTTAATTTAAATGTATTTGATAAAGATTTGATAAAGATTCAGTGAGATAAAGGAGATATTTGATAAAGATTCAAAGAGATAAAAGAGAGAACTACAGAAATACCTTGGGGGGTGCTGGAGAAAGCATTTCAACAGAGGAAACAGAAAATATAAAGAAAGGCCCTGAGGTAAAAGTATGTCTTGCTTATTCAAGGTACTGTCACATTCCACGAGCCAAAAGTGATTTCTGTCATTTGCAATCAAAACATTCCTACCGGCTGGGTATGTGGCTCACACCTGTAATCCTAGCACTTTGGGAGGCCAAGGCGGGCAGATCACCTGAGGTTGGGAGTTCAAGACCAGCCTGACCAACAGGGAGAACCCTTGTCTCCACTAAAAATACAAAATTAGCCTGGTATGATGGCACATGCCTGTAATCCCCAGCTACTCAGGAAGCTGAGGCAGGAGAATTGCTTGAACCCGGGAGGCAGAGGTTGCAGTGAGCTGAGATCACACCATTGCACTCCAGCCTGGGCAACAAGAGTGAAAAAAAACAATTCCTGCTGATATAGTTTCCCTGATTACCCCTCAAGAAGCAGACCCTCTTCCCTCCCTCCCAACTGCCTGCTATCTGTGCCTCGGCCACATTTACTATCAGTTCTCACTGCTTCACACAGCTGCCTTTATTTTAAATCATTTGTTATTCAGAAACATCATTAAACACCTACTATGTGCAGCGTGCATGATCACACCCTGACATGATACTGTCTCCCACTTAGGAGTGCCATCAGGAAAGTTCAGAGTGGCTCATTTTTCCCAGGGCCACAGTCACAGCAAAGGGCAGAGCTGGGATGCAAACCCAGGCTTGTCCAAGCCCAAAGCCCACGTTTGCAGAGTTGGCATCCCAGCTCCATCTCAAGTTGAAGACACTGGGCATATGCTCTGGAAGGAATGTCAGCCTCTCCTTTGGAACTCAGGTGCAATTCAAGCCTGTAAGGAAAGCAATGTTTTCGATAACAAAGCTTCAGCCAAATGGTACAGTAATCGCTTTATGCACACAGCAGCTCATTTCATTTCATAAAGCCCTGTAAGGCAAGGTTTGCTATGTGCATTTTCAGGTGAAGAACCGGAGACTCTGATGACCCTGCTGCAACCTCACCTGACTAGTCGGTGCGGCTCCTTGTTCCCAAGAGTTCTTAATTCCCTCCTCTGAGTCCTGCAAAGCACTTTGCATGGGGCTAGGCTTTGCTCTCAGCAGCCTTTGCTCTCACCAGGGCACCACCCAAGCTGAAACCTGGAAGCCCAGAAGCCCCTCTGCGGAGCCAGCATGGTCCCCAGAAAAGACGCTGGCTCAGATGGAATCTTAACCCTGGCTCCCTGTCCCAGTGGGAGATCCTAGCTTCCTGGGGGTGGCCCTGCCAGAGCTCACATCCCACCCACCCTACTCTGTCTCCTGCAGTTCCTGAAGGGCTCATCCTTCCCTATGTTTGAGTTTCCATCCTCCCACCCCACCCTAAGGCAGTCGGTCTACTCCCCAAGACTGAGAGCCCACTCCATCCTGGGAAGCCTGGGTTTAGGTGCAGAAGGTGCATCAAGCTGGAGCTGGAAATGCAGTGATTTTGGGCAGGTTTTGGCTTCTCTACTCACCTGTAAGCCTCAGGGTGGGGGCCAAGTTCAGTATCTTAGTTGCTCCTCTACCCAACAGGAGGCTTCCTGACCCCATCAGTGCTCTCAGAGATAGTGCATTAGTTGACTAGGGCCGCTGTAACAAAGGACCGCAGTTTCACGGCTTAGAACAACAGAGATTTATTTTCTCATAGGTGTGGAAGCCGAAAGTCTGAAATCAAGGTATGGTAGGGTTGGCCCTGCTGGAGGCTCCGAGGGAGAACGCGTTCCAAGCCTCCCTTAGTGTTTAGTGGCTGCTGGTAATTCTTGGCCTGCAGCTGCGTCGCTTCAGGCTCTGCCCCCATCTTCACATGGCCCTCCTCCCTGTATGTCTCTGTGTGCTCTCCTTTTCTGTCTCTTTTAAGGACACTGTCACTGGATTTGTTCTTAAATCAGGGATGATTCCATCTCAAGATCCTTAATTACATTGGCAAAGATCCTGTTTCCAAATAAGCTCACATTCACAGGTGAGGCGGATTAGGACTTGGACATCATGTTTTGGGATCACTCTTCAACTCACTGCAAATGGGAAAATGCAGGCTCAGAGCAGAATGGATTTGTTCAGGATCCACGATACATTTGGGTAGCCAAAGGACTTCCCTGCTCCCTCGATGCTGGACCAGTGCTCTGCCTCCAGCCCCACACTGCCCCGGGTTTCCGAGACTCTCTGGAAACGTGTTCAGTGAAAAAAACATCTGGAGACTGGACTCAAGAGTAACTGGGAATGTCACCATGGGAGGGAGTTTCCCTTCCTGGTTGGCTCAGTGCCTGGGACCCTGGCTGGCGTGCAGGCCTCACTCTGGTGAATAGGCCATGTCACACCCTAATCAGAGCTGCTGCTCTCATCCACTGCTCTGCAGAGGCCAGACTCAGCCCCAGACACAATGAGAATGGTGAGAGGACTGAGGTCTCCCTGCCCTCTGGGTCACTCTCTTCTCCGGAGATGCTTCCTGCTCTCTTTGATGAGAACCAGAGAACACTGCATAAAATTTAAACTGATTAATTATGATTCCAAATCCTTGGCTCTTAGAGGCTACAGGGCAGAATGGTTAGGATTCTGGCTTCAAAACCCAGTCTGCCTGAGCTCAGGCCCCAGCTCCAACATTTGCTAAGCGTTTAGTCTTGGGCACATTTTTCTTCTCCAAGCCTCACTCCTCTCATTGGTAAAACAGGACAATGGCAGACTGACCTTATAGAGTTATTAAAAGGATTAAACGGCTGGGCACAGTGGCTCATGCCTGTAATTCCAGCACTTTGGGAGGCTGAGGCGGGCGGATCACCTGAGGTCGGGAGTTCCAGACCAGTCTGACCAACATGGTGAAACCCCATCTCTACTAAAAATACAAAATTAGCCAAGCGTGGTGGCGCATGCCTGTGATCCCAGCTACTTGGGAGGCGGAGGCAGGAGAATCGCTTGAACCTGGGAGGTGGAGGCTGCGGTGAGCCGAGATTGCACCGAGCCGAAATTGTGCCATTGCACTCCAGCCTGGGCAACAAGAGAGAAACTCTGTCTCAATAAATAAATAAAGAAATAAATAATAAAACGATTAACCTGAGCACATAAAGCAATAATCACAGAACCCATAGTAAGATCAACAGAGATGGCAACTGCTGTTGCACTGTTCACTGTGAGCCTGAGCTCTAAATAAAGGCAAGCGTCTCTGTAATCAAGTTCATATGACTCCCAGCCTTCAGCTTATCCTTGCTAGAAGATTCTCTCTTCTTCCCAGGCATCACGCCAGTGCCATTCAGCCCCAGGGCTTTGCTTTTCTGTGCAAATCAGAATTCATGTCCACATCTTAGGGAATTACTACAGGCCGTGTCAATACTGGTTTGAAGAACTTCTAAGAGAAAAGAGGTGGAGAGATCAGCTCGTCTGATGTCATCATCTGCATTCAGGGCTGGTCCGGAATGGGAAACAAAAGAGGTACATTCTTGCCTTAATAAAATAACCTAAGATCATCCCATAATACCTGTCGTCAAGGACAGATGCCTGTTAGGCCCCTTCTTGTCATATGTGCTCCTCCCTCCATGGCACTCTGAGCACAGGTCAGTGGCACAGATCTCTGGGGGACAAGCTGCTTGTAGGGGCCATAGGAGCCTTGTCCAACTCAGCATCGATGCAGGACTCCTACTTCTGGTCATCTACAGGGAAGGAGTGAGGGGACTTCTTCCCTCTTTTTTTTTTTTCTTTTCCTTTTTTTTTTTTTTTTTGGAGATGGAGTCTCACTCTGTCGCCCAGGCTGGAGTGCAGTAGCGCGATCTTGGCTCACTGCAACCTCTGCCTCCCAGGTTCAAGCAATTCTCCTGCCTCAGCCTCCTGAGTAGCTGGGATTATAGGTGCCCACCACCACACCTGGCTAATTTTTGTATTTTTAGTAGAGACGGGGTTTCACCATGTCAGCCAGGCTGGTCTCAAACTCCTGACCTCAGGTGATCTGCCCTCCTTGGCCTCCCAAAGTGCTGGGATTACAGGTGTGACCCACCGCACCCAGCTGACTTCTTCCCCCTTAATTCAGAAGACTTTCTGACCTCTCTGCAAATTTGCCTGGTCCCTAGACAGTAACCCTTGAGCTCTGCACAGCACAAATAGGAATTTGAGTAGTTTTGTGTCAAGCCAAATACTTGCCTTCTTTCCCATGGGATTTTGGAATCTAAGCTTTAAGAATTTTAGAGCCTTAAAGAAAAAGAATCTTCGCCTTAAATGCAGAACAGTGTGGGACCTCCTAGCAGCCCAGATGTGGCTGTCACCAGGCACTGCCTTGGGCTTCACCCTAACCAGCCCTTCTTCAGGACCACATTAGAGAATCCAGGCCCCTAGTCAGAAGGAGCTGGCAGCATCCCAGGGCCGTCGGGAGACCATCCTGACCAGATGCCAGGCAGCAACAACCAAATAAAACTCAATTCGCTTTGTTGCTTCTTCCCTGGTGCCACACCTTGCCAGTCCTTTCTGGTCTCTCTGGCCTCTTCCCGGCTCCACACCTCCTCCATTGCCAGATGCTATGGTTTGGCCTCTTGCCCCAAAAACTGCCTCCCCTAAGGACTGGAGCTTGTGTTCTGTCCTACCCGCTTTACTCATGGAGGACTGGTCAGTTTAGCTGCCAAGCCCCACCCGTCCACAAGCCCCCATCCTCTCTGGGATTCTGGTGCATGCGATTTTCTCCAACTCATTGTATTTGAACCAGGCCTATTACGAGCTGTGAAATTTAGGTCCCTTGGACTCAACAAAGGTTCACTGTGCTAGGTGCTAATTGCCAAGGAGAAAAGATGTGGGTCCTGCTCTGATGTCACCTAGCAAGGGGTAGAGAGCTGGGAGAGCTTAAGCTCATCACCACTGAAGCTAAGTCCCTTAGATAAGGCAGGCGGCCGGAATGAGAGCGAAGGAAGACACTAAGAGCGACAGGAGGCAGCCAAATGCCCAGGCAGACAGGGGCAGGTCCCCAGTGAAACTCCACCTTCAAGCCAAAACACAGCCTGAAGGCTGAAAGACCAGACTGCTGGTCCTGGATGAAACCCCTGACCCAGGGTGAGAACATCCGTTCCTGTTTGCCCACCCTTTCCTGACAGATTCTGAATAATGCTTTTTAACCAGTCGAATGTTGCCTTTTCCACCACTACCTACTGCCTTCCCCTCCCTCATTCTAAGCCCTTAAAAGCCCAGACTCAGCCACAGTGGAGAAACTTTCCCACCTTTGGATGGGGGAGCCACCCACGCGTCGCCTCTCCACCGAAAGCTGTTCCATCACTCAATAAAACTCTCCAGCTTGCTCACTCTTCAATTGTCAGTGTATCCTCACTCTTCTTGGGTGCGGGATGAGAACTTGGGAACTGGTGCACAAGCCAGACTCAGCCAGGGTAGGCCGAGTGAGCAGGCCGTCTCATGCAGCAAGTAGCACGGCCGAGAGAGGTCCCAGTGGGGATTGCTGGCCAGAGGTCCCTGGCTTGCAAAGTGACCAAGAAAAAATCCTGTGTCAAAACCAAGGTATAATTTTTGTGATTGGCCTTCTTGGGGTGCAAGAGGCAGTCTGAAAACACATATCCACAGGGCTGGGGAGTGAATAAGGCTTGGATACAAAGCAACAGAGACGCAAAATACTCTGAATCGTAGCATTGCAGCAAGAATCATGGAATGGTAGATTCTAAGGGTCACAGGATCACAGCCAAGAAAAGGACCTTGACTTATCCAAGGAGATCCTCTTGTTTTGCAGATGTGAAAATGGAGACTGGGAGAGAGCAGGGTCCTGGTGTTTCAAGGGGAACCTGCCCTGTCCCACACTCATTCCTGAAGGCTGAGGCTTCTCCTGCTGGAAGATGCTCCCTTCTGGAGCATCATGAGTTCACAGGGGATCCCTGGCCAGCCAGAGCCCAACTGCCCACCCTTGCAGGGGAAACCGCATGTCCATAGCCACAGTGGGTGCAGAACTAGGTCTGCTGCTCCTCAGTGACCTGGTGGATTTTCATTCTTGGCCACAGCGAGGCTTCCTGGAGTATGTCCAGCAGTTCCTTATGTACAGACACAAAGTCTCTGGGGGAGAGAGCACCATCTTCAGTCCAGCAGACAGGGAATCTCGATGGCTATGGAGGGCAATTGCCAGAGGGGCCCATTCTCTGTGATGCATGTGGGGTGATGCCCAGGGAAGCCCAAGCCTAGAGAGGTTATGGGACATCCCAACATGGATTCTTCTAGCTGGAGCAGAGTGGCTGCTAAGCCATGGTACTCAGGGCACCCAGAGGCTCCCACCTTGGAGGACCAGCTGCCGGGAACATGCCACTTCACAAAACACTGTCAGGGGTCTCTGGGCCACATCAGAGGTAGCCAGCCCTTTAATACCTGACACCCCTTCCCCCAGAGAGGGCATTCGCCAGCCGACTCATACGGAAGAGCACCTCATTTATTGGGTGCCCTTTTTACCCCCCTCCAACCTCATGGCTCAATGAGGACTTTCTGGATACTAGAATACTGCTTTTACATTCCATCGGAGAAGGAATGTAACCTGGACTGAGGAACTGGAGAACCAAATAACCCCAGCCACAGAGACCAGTGGGACTTGGAACACAGGTTAACCTAGAGAGATCTTTCCAAAGAATTTTCTTACTGGATCTGGTGGGGAAAATGCTCTTGAATCTCCAACCCAGGAACTACAAGGACATGAATTGGAATAGACTTGACATTCTCTTCTTTCTGTTATGGAAAAAGCCCACCTGTAGTGGGACAGAATGAGGCTGGAAGAGAGAGAAAGAAAGGGAGAGAGAGAGAGAGAGAGAGCTACAGTGGGGCTCCTGGTCCCTGAACCTGGAGCTGCCTGAAACCTTCTAGATTTTCCTTTGATTGTGTGAGCAAGTCAGTAGCTCTCAAGCATCCTATCTGTGACCCATTTCACGGTGCAATCCATAACACACACATGTGTGTGCGTCATCATTATATGGACATAATTTCCATGAACCAATACTTACACCCTTATTATATTATGTATGATATACTCTGATTTTTTCTTTACTCTATCTCATTTCATTTTCTTTCTTTCCTTTTTTTTTTGGGAAGGAGTCTCTCTCTGTCACCCAGGCTGGAGTGCAGTGGCCGGATCTCAGCTCACTGCAAGCTGTGCCTCCCGGGTTTGCACCATTCTCCTGCCTCAGCCTCCCAAGTAGCTGGGACTACAGGTGCCCACCACCACCCCCGGCTAGTTTTTTGTATTTTTTTAGTAGAGACGGGGTTTCACCATGTTAGCCAGGATGGTCTCGATCTCCTGACCTCGTGATCTGCCCGTCTTGGCCTCCCAAAATGCTGGGATTACAGGCTTGAGCCACCGCGCCCGGCCTTTTTTTTTTTTTTTTTTTTTTTTTTTAAGATGGTCTGTCTCCCAGGCTGGAGTGCAGTGGCACAATCTCGATCACGGCTCACTGCAGGCTCAACCTCCTGGGCTCAAGTGATCCTCCCACCTCAGCACCTCCCACCCCCCATCTCCCTAACACACACACCAGTCTCTAGGACCACAGGCGCACCATCATACCCAGCTAATTTTTGCATTTTTTTGTGGAGACGAGGTTTCACCATGTTACCCAAGCTGGTCTGACTCCTAGGCTCAGGCAATTCTCCAGTCTCAGCCTCCCAAAATGCTGGGATTACGGGCATGAGCCACCACGTCCAACCTCATTTCCCTTTATTATTTCTTGCGACCCACTAGGCTGATTTCAGGACACAGTAAATTGTGGCTTGCAGTATGAGAACCACCAAGCTGAAAAAATAAGCTTGCTTGCTTTTGCTTCCAGTGCTCCAAGATGATGTGTCACTTGCAACCTGCTAACTAAAATGCCAACCAACCTCACCTCTTGCACAACCTGTACCTCCTGTTCCAGCCCCTGCCCACCCCCACCCCACACCTGGCCAGGCTACCGCAAGGAGAGCCGTTTGCAAACTCACTGATCATTCAGCCACAGAACAGAGATGTGGGCTTCTGCGATGTGCTTTAGTGCAAAGAACTGGAGGCAGACAGATATGGGTTCGACGCCTAACCCTAGTCATGTTAGACACTATGATCTTGGATGAAGTCCTTGGGCCCAGGAGCATCAGCCTTGGCAGGTATAAATTGGGCTTGTGCCCCCTGCTTCATAGAAGGAGCACATGGATGAAATGAGATCATGAGTGAAATATTCCCAGCACGTGCTCCACATGTAACATTCTGCACTTGGAAGTTCCCATCCCCCGACCCAGGATACCAGACATCTTCATTTTTAATTCAGGGTAGAAAGGAGGAGACATCCCCTCAAGAGTCTCTCAGATCTCCCATGAAAGATGAGTCCTTGGGGCCGGGCGGGGTGGCTCACGCCTGTAATCCCAACAGTTTGGGAGGCCGAGGCAGGTGGATCATCTGAGGTCAGAAGTTCAAGACCAGCCTGGTCAACATGGTGAAACCCCATCTCTACTAAATATACCAAAAAAGAAAATAGCCAGATGTGGTGGTGGGCGCCTGTAATCCCAGCAACTCGTGAGGCTGAGGCAGGAGAATTGCTTGAACCCAGGAGGTGGAGGTTGCAGTGAGCCGAGGTTGCCATTGAGCTCCAACCTGAGCAACAGGAGTGAAACTTCGTCTCAAAAAAAGAAAAAAAAAAGAGTCCTGTGTATACAAAAATAGTCATGACGGCCAGAGCACCTGGTATGTGCATCAACCTTTACCATTGTCAAGATAACTCATTCCACTGGGCACGGTGGCTCACACCTATAATCCCAGCACTTTGGGAGGCCGAGGCAAGTGGATCACCTGAGGTCAGGAGTTCGAGACCAGCCTGGCCAACATGGCAAAACTCCATCTCTACTGAAAATACAAAAATTAGCCAGGCATGTTAGCACGTGCCTGTAATCCCAGCTACTTGGGAGACTGAGGCAGGAGAATCGCTTGAACCTACGAGGTGGAGGTTGCAGTGAGCCAAGTTCGCACCACTGCACTCCAGCCTGGGCGATAGAGCGAGACTGTCTCAAAACAAAACAAAACAAAACAAAAAGCAAACAAACAAAAACTTCCTCACAAGAATCCCAGGAAGGAGACGGAACGGAAGTGGGTGAGGGTTCGTTGCTGTGGGCCAAGCAACAAGGGTGTGGCCATGCCAGGCCTGGCCCTTTTGGTGGTCCTGGGTTCAAGTTCAGGGCTCCGCTCTCCCCTTGTAACGGCTACTTCCCTGCTACACTCTGGCCTGGATTCCCAGTTTCCTGAAACTGCTTCCAGGCAAAGCAACACAGGTGACGATGGAACTTTTGCTACATTTGGCAAATTGCACTCTCAGGGCAGCGTTTGCTCAAACTCTCCTTACATGCTGTAGCCAGAGAGAAGAGAAGAAATTTCTGGAATTCAAGAATCTCAGGGTCAAAATGTGCTTCAAGGCCTTTCTCTCCTCCCTGTCTGTGCCAGGGGCCACTGGGCTGAGGCATGGTGAGCTCTCTGGGAGGAAGACAGCCTGAGCCCAGGGTGGGTTGGTTGTGGCTGCAACACAGAAAACCTGCAGGTCCTCGAGAGAGGTGCAAGGCAAACCAGAACTCAGGTGTCCGGGAGCCAGTGACGCCTGGTGGGAGGATCACGAAGGACCCTCTTTGTGGGCCAGTGGAACCCCAGAGGGCCAGTACAAGCCCCTGCCCCCAGATGCCATCTCAGAGGCAGGCAAATTTCCTCCTTCCTTCCTTCCTTCCTTCCTTCCTTCCTTCTTCCTTCCTTCCTTCTTCCGTCCTTCCTTCCTTCCGACAGGGTCTCTCTCTGTCACCCAGACTGGAGTACAGTGGTGCGATCTCAGCTCACTGCAGCCTCAATGGGAGGCAAACTTTTAAGAAAACATAAAAAGCCCTGACAGAAAATTCGAACTTAAATTGCCTGAACATTCACCCCCAAATGACAGACTTTACCCAAAAGAGTGTGTGTGTGCGTGCGTGTTTTTTTTTTTTTTGAGAGAGTCTCACTCTGTTGCCCAGGCTGGAGTACAATGGCATAATATCAGCTCACTGCAACCTCTGCCGCCCAGGTTCAAGTGATTCTCCTGCCTCAGCCCCCCGAGTAGCTGGGATTACAGGTGCCCGCCACGACACATAGCTAATTTTTGTATTTTTAGTAAAGATGGGGTTTCACCATGTTGGTCAGGCTGGCCTTGAACTCCTGACCTCAGGAGATCTGCCTGCCTCAGCCTTCTGAAGTGCTGGGATTACAGGCGTGAGCCACCGTGCCCCGCCCGCCCGTGAGTGTGTTTTAAACCACAAGAGACTGAGGGGCCTTCAGGCAAGTTTGTTTCTTTTCAGCAGGTCTTGGGCCTTGAGGGAAGGGAAGTGGACTCTAGGAAATTAAGCAACTCCCCACTTTTGTTCATCTGACCTACAGGGTGGATGTTTTCTGTTCCCTTACATAAGCAGCACTTTCTGCATTTGGCTACAGAACATTTTTCTCACACAGCATCTCTTGGGGCGATCGTTTCACAAGACCCCTGGTGGTAAACACTGCCCCTCATCCAATGGCCGGTCTGGCCCCTGAGACTCCCAGGACCGAGCAGTGACCACAACATCTGGGTTCGTTGCCAGGGAAAACAGCAGGGAGGCCTGGGATGGCTCAGCGACCCCAGCCAGGCAGCCAAGTCCTCTTCAAGGTCAGGCTGTGTTTAGAGTGTTCTCCAAGTGTGGGAGGCCACAGCAGGGGTGGGTTGTGGAATCTGGTGTGCCAGGGTTGGAAAGGCCCCTACAGGACCCAACTCAGCAGCCCTTAACCCCTCATTCCTGCTCGTAGGGCCCAGGGACAGGAGGTGGCCTTCATCGTCGCAAAGCCAGGACTGGCTAGGTAGGCCACGCCTTCTGCAAAGCAGTAGCCCCCAGTGTGGCCTCAGCTAGGGGTGGTGACTGGTTATTTCTGGACATACAAATATAGCAAACCACATGACTTCTGATCACAACTTGACACAAATGCTAGAGAGACACACACATCTCAGCCCATAACCACACTGTGGGCTCATTCTTGCAGACACAGAGCCTTGACTGGTTCTTAGCTGTGTAATCACTAACAACCCACAACTTCTACAAGCCTGAGTTTCCTCTTCCTTAAAGTGGGAGACAGAGTATCACATCCTGTATCTCCAATCCTTGAGGCCAGATGCATGTCAGAGTTCCCAATTGATTTTTAGAAAGGTAATGGGGTGCAGGTATCACGTACTATGTAACCCACCCACCCCCAGCAGCCCTCCTCAGTCAAACATATTAATATTTTTGCAGTGACAGTGAATATTCAAATTAAGCAAGAGACATAAAAACCATAAGTGAATTCATGCCAGATCAGGTCAGGTTTTGCCACTAAATGAATAAATTATTATTATTTTTTTTAAGTTTTCATTTTCAGGCCGGGTGCAGTGGCTCACGCCTATAATCCCAGCACTTTGGGAGGCTGAGGTGGGTGGATCACTTGAGGTCAAGAGTTTGAGACCAGCCTGGCCAACATAAAACCCCATCTCTACGAAAAATACAAAAATTAGCCAGGCGTGGTGGCGGGCACAGGTAATCTCAGCTACTGGGGAGGCTGAGACAGGGGAATAGCTTGAACCCAGGAGGCAGAGGTTGCAGTGAGCCGAGATCGTGCCATTGCACTCCAGCCTGGGCAACAGAGCGAGACTTCATCTCAAAAATAAAATAAAATAAAATAAAAAAGTTTCCATTTTCAGACGATTCTGCATTTCAGAGTTATTAGCCTTTTCATGCCGGCCGTGCACCTCATAGGGCTGTTATCCCCATGAAGATGCTGTGGAGGAAAGCAGTTTCAGAACAATCAGTGATGATCGCTACTGTGAATCCACTATTCATCAGGTGCCCCATCACTTGCTCATGGGCTCCTCACCATAGCTCTAAGCCACAGGAGCTATTTTCATACCCCATATAGGTCCATCCTATAACACAGCCAGGACAGAGACGAGAGACTCAGGCCTTCTGACTTTGATTCTGTTCTTTCATCTCGTTGTGCATGCAGTTAGAGAAACAGGCAAAAAGGAAAATGCAAGTGACAGCTGGAGCCCATGATTTCCTGGAAGAGCCCGAGAGTTTTGCTTTCATTTCTCCTGCAGCACTTAACGGAAACCAGTTTCGCAATCAATTCCTGTTAGAAAGCCACCCTACTCTTCCTATCTGTCTTTCTCCAGCCCAGACGCTCACAGCCTCCTGCAGGACCAGGGGGCCTCAGAGAGTCAAGGACAGAGGTTCAGGATCTTCCTCTCCCTCGGGACCCGAGGCCACAAAGGAGAGCTCCGTGGAGAGAAGGTGAGATGGCAGGCAGAAGTTGGGGGAGAAGGGGGCTGCTGCTCTAGTCCCTGAAGGACAAAGCCCCCAAGGGGTTAGCTTTAGGCACCTGACTCAGGAAAAAGAGCTGCTGTCAAAGCAGCGGGATTCAAATGCCAGCCAGAGCTTGGGGAGAGTCTGAGGATCAATTTCTCCTGTGTTAAACCCGGTAGGTTTCTGTCCCTTACAGCCATTTGAGGGTTAAATCAAAACGTGATAAAGCTTGTGATGTGACTAGCCAAGCTGCATGTGCCCCTCCACTGCTGGGGATCCGAGGGCTTAAGCAGAGGTGATCTGGCACTTAGAAATCAGGTGATTTCGGCCAGGCGCAGTGGCTCACGCCTGTAATCCCAGCACTTTGGGAGGCCGAGGCCGGCGGATCACGAGGTCAGGAGATCGAGACCATCCTGGCTAACACGGTGAAATCCCGTCTCTACTAAAAATACAAAAAATTAGCCAGGCGTGGTGGCGGGCGCCTGTAGTCCCAGCTACTCGGGAGGCTGAGGCAGGAGAACGGCGGAGCTTGCAGTAAGCCGAGATCGCGCCACTGCACTCTAGCCCGGACGACAGAGAGAAAAAAAAAAAAAGAAAGCAGGTGATTACATCAGCCACAGCGGTTTCTCTAGAAATTCAGTATAGGAGTGGTTTAGGGGTGTCATTTCACAAGAAAAAGGGTGCTGGGTGAGTTGTCCAGAAACTGCAAAGCCAACCTACAGAGTTTTCTAGATTGTAGGTTTATGTGAAGTTGTTTGGGAAGAGGGTGAGGGAGTTTGTGATAAATATTAGGGTGACTAGGCCAGGCGCAATGGCTCATGCCTGTAATCCCAGCACTTTGGGAGGCTAAGGCAAGTGTCTTGTTTGAGCCCAAGAGTTTGAGACCAGCATGGGCAACATAGTGAGACCCTGTCTCTACAAAAAATCAAAAATTAGCTGGGTGTGATGGTGCACATCTGTAGTCCCAGCTACTGGGTGGGTAGGGGGGTGCTGAGGTGGAAGGATCACTTGAACCCAGAAAGTCAAGAATGTAGTGAGCAGTAATCGTACCACTGCACTCCAGCCTGGGCAGCAGAGTGAGACCTGTCTCAAAAAAAAAAAAATTGGGATATTATCTTGAAGCTGTGTTTTCAAAGTAAGCAGACTTTTCTTACTTAGACTGTGTATCTGAAGAAGTTGGTTTTGTGGGGGAAGGCAGATAAGGGAAGACTGTCATAAATATCCTATAAGCTTTCAAATGAAAATAATGTCCCACATCCTCTCCCAATAAAACTCTCATCTCACAACCACCGAGAGCAGGTCAGAGGGGAGGGAATGGGATCTGCTCAGACGAGTTTCCTGCTGTTACCTTTCTCCTGCATCCCATAGGACTAATGTAAAAAAAGTGGGAGAGGTACTGGGGGACTGTGGTGAAAAATGGGGTTCCAGACCAGGGTCTCTCACCCCCGGCACCCTTGTCATGTTTAACCAGGTGATCCCTGGTTGTGGGGGCCGTCCTGTGCATTGTAGGGTGCTTGGCGGCATCCCTGGCGTCTGCCTACTACATACCCTCTCCAGCTGAGACCATCAAAAATGTCTCCAGATATTAGCAACGTCCCTGGGGAGCAAATGCGCTCTGATTGGGACCAAACACTCCAGACTCAGCGTGGCTGGAATCGTACAGGCTCTCCTGCTTACTGTGTAACACTGGCCTCCCTTTGTCTCAATTTGCACATCTGTAAACTGGGCATAATCTTAGCATCGATTTCACAGGGTCACTGTAAAACAAGTAGATGTATGTCTGGCGAAAGTAAGTCCTTAAAGGTGCCAAGCCCCCCAAACCAAACCGAGCTTCACATACCAAAGAGGGGAGAACGTTTTTATCTTTGACGCATTAATTCTTTTTCATAGACTGCCCCAAAGAAATAACCAAACACGTAGACACACATCTATATAAGGATTTTAACCAAAAATTATAAATATAAAATTTTAAAATAACTGAAAACAACCCAAAGTTTCAACAGTGAGAAAGTTACTGAATGTGTAGTCATACATTCGTATAATGAAATGCGACACGGTTTCTATATATCACCTGGGGAACTACTACGATACAATGTTTTTGTTTCTTGTTTTTTTTGAGATGGAGTCTTGCTGTGTGGCCCAGGCTGGAGTGCAGTGGCCTGATCTCAGCTCACTGCAAGCTCCGCCTCCCGGGTTCACGCCATTCTCCTGCCTCAGCCTCCCGAGTAGCTGGGACTACAGGCGCCTGCCACCTCGCCCGGCTACTTTTTTGTATTTTTTAGTACAGACAGGGTTTCACCATGTTAGCCAGGATGATCTTGATCTCCTGACCTCGTGATCCACCCGTCTCGGCCTCCCAAAGTGCTGGGATTACAGGCTTGAGCCACTGCACCCGGCCCCAACGATACAATGTTAAGTGACAAGAATTCACACAAACTACATGAACAGTATTCATTTAAATTTTTGGTTTGTAAAATAAAATATCACTAGTTTTTATTTCCATGTGGTGAGTGTACAGGCAGATTTTATAATTTATTTCTAAATTTTCAACTGTAAACTTGTATTCATTTAAACAATTAGAAAATGAATGGCTATAAGAATTTGTGAGGCCGGGCACGGTGGCTCATGCCTGTAATCCCAGCACTTTGGGAGGCCGAGGCGGGTGGATCACGAGGTCAGGACATCGAGACCATCCTGGCTAACATGGTGAAACCCCGTCTCTACTAAAAATACAAAAAACTAGCCAGGCGTGGTGGCGGGCGCCTGTAGTCCCAACTACTCGGAGGCTGAGGCGGGAGAATGGTGTGAACCCGGGAGGTGGAGCTTGCAGTGAGCCGAGATCACGCCACTGCACTCCAGCCTGGGCAACACAGCGAGACTCCGTCTCAAAAAAAAAAAGGAATTTGTGTCCCAGGCTGGGCATGGTGGTTCACTGGTTCACGCCTGTAATCCCAGCACTTTGGGAGGCTGAGGCAGGTGCATCACCTGAGGTCAGGAGTTCAAGACCGGCCTGGCCAACATGGTGAAACCCATCTCTACTAAAAATACAAAAATTAGCCAGGCGTGTTACCACGTGCCTGTAATCCCAGCTACTCGGAAGGCTGAGGCAGGAGAATTGCTTGAATCTGGGAGGTAGAAGTTGCAATGAGCCAAGATCGTGCCATTGTACGCCAGCCTGGGCAACGAGAGCAAAATTCCGTCTCAAAAAATAATTAATTAATCAAAAATTTAAAAAATAAAGAATTTGTGTCCCTTCAGAGTATGTGAGGGAGGATTTTTTTTTCTAACTTTTTACAAGTGGAAGGGAAGAGGATGAGAGAAGGGAGGATGAGCTGAGCGAGAAGCCATATCTAGGAAATGGCATTTCTGCCGTAAGCGCTGGACCAAGTACCAAATGTAGGGAAGAGATCCAAAGGAATATATTTGCTTCTCTAGGGCTGCTGTCAGAAAGCACCACAAACTGGGTGGCCTCACACAACAGACATTTAGTGTCTCACGGTTCTGGAGGCTGGAAGTAAAAAATCATAGTGCCGGTAGGGCACACTTCTGCTGCAGGCTCCCAGGAGACCCTCTGTGCCTTTTGCAGCCTCAGTGGCTTCTGACAGCACGACTCTAATCTCTGCCTCTGTCTGCATGCGGCCTTCTTTTCTGTGTCTCTCTCTGTCACCTCCTTTTCTTATAATGACACCAGTGGTGGATTTCGGGGCCACCCTAAATCCAGGATAATTTCACCCGGAGATCCTTCACTAATTTTAACTACAAAGACCCTATTTCCAGATAAGGTCACATTCTAAGGTTCCAAGTAGACATGAATTTGGCAGGGGAGGGGGCACACTATTCAACCCGCCTCATGGGAAAACTGTTTTTTTTTTCATTGCTTAACATATCACAGACAGCCACGTGGCAAAAAATATTGATACAAAAAGTATGAAGGGACCTAGAGAAAAGCTTCCACTGATTCCTGACCCTTAATCTCATCACTGATTACTGCTATTAATTTTTTTTTTCTTTTTCTTTTTTTTCGGAGACAAGGTCTCACTGTTTTACCAACTGGTAAAACGGCTGGTCTCCGACTTCTGGGCTCAAGTGATCCTCCTGCCTCAGTCTTCTGAGTAGCTGGGATTACAGATGCCAACCACCATGCCTGGCTACTTTCCTCCCACTTCAGCCTCTCAAAGTACTGGGATTAAAGGCATAAACTGGCCAGGCTTGGTGGCTCATGCCTATAATCTTAGCACTTTGGGAGGCCGAGGCGAGCAGATCACCTGAGGTCAGGAGTTGGAAACCAGCCTGGCCAACATGGTGAAACCCTGTCTCTACTAAAAATACAAAAATAGCCGTGCGTGGTGGCAGATGCCTGTAATCCTAGCTACTCAGGAGGCTGAGGGCAGGAGAATCGCTTGAACTCAGGAGGTGGAGGTTATAGTGAGCTGAGATAGTGCCACTGCACTCTAGCCTGGGTGATAGCACAAGACTCTGTCTCAAAAAGAAAAAAAAAAAAAAGAAAAAGAAAAAAAAGCATAAACCACTGCATCTGGCATAGATGCTTGTCTATACAGTCACATTTATCTTTTATGTGTACAAATGGACCCTGCCTTTTAATTTACCAATGCATATAGGAGATCCTTCCACATCTGTTCACATGAATTTGCCTCCTTTGCTTTAATGTCTGCATAGGATATCATTGTTTGATAGGCCATAGTTTTTTTAATCAGTCCACTTTAAGTGGAAATTTAGGTGTTTTTTTGTTTTGTTTTGTTTTTTTGTTTTTTACTATTAATAATGTTACAATACTTTTTTTATTTGCCTGCCACTTAAAAAAATTTCTATTTTGAAATAATTATAGATTTACATGCAGTTATAATAAATAATACAGAGAGATCCCATAGACCCATTACTGAGTTTTCCCAAGTTTAATTTACTGCAATTTTCTCACATGTGGATGTGTGTGACTACCACTAATCAAGACACAGAACAGCTCCATCCCAAGGATTCCTCTTACAGCCTCTTACTTGCCTTTGTGATTTTGCCCAACCTTTTAGTTTCAACTTTTTTCGAGTCACTGTTTCAGTTGTATCTCCTGTAAGAAACATACAAAGTAGTTGGGGTTTGCTTTCTGAGCCAATCTGAGGGTCCTTTCCTTGTAAGACACTATTTTTATCCTATTTATAATTATGAAAAATGCAGAAACTAGTTGCTCCTGAACATTTATTGAGCTAGGCATTTTACTAGCTATTTTACTTATCTATAAGTTATATCTTATTATATCAAACTATTTCTCTTTTCTGAGAGGGGAAACGTACAGTGGTGTCTTGAATGTCTTGAAACCCCAGAACAGGTAAGTGATAGAAAGGGGCTTTGAATCCATACTAATGAGAAGGCCTTCTTTCTCCTCTAGAAAGGTAGTACAGCGTCTCTTCCCAGCCAGAACACCTGTCATTCTGAATATGAGTAGGATCAGAAACACGCTACCTCCAGCCTGCCAAGGTATGTTTTCTTCCATTCCAGCCATTGTCACTGGCAGGTAAAGCAGAATCTTCGTAAGATAAAGATGGAAAGCAAGATTCAGAATGTTGAAAAATACAGGGAGACACAAAGGCTGTCAGTCATATTCAAATGTCTCACCCTGGATTCCAAAATGCCATTCTCTGTTAGTTCTCTGTGTGCTTCATCAGCTGCTCCTGTGTTCCATCTCTTGTTCTTCCTCCTCTCCCTCCTCAGCTCCCACTATTGGAGTGCTCAGGCCCCAGTTCTTGGACTGCACTCTGTCTCTACTATTACTCTTATCCTGGGGTTCTCCCCCAAGTCATGATTTCAACTACTTTCTGCACCGATGGCTCCCAAATTTGATTTCCAGCCAGAAACAGACTCAACATCATTTGGGTGTCTAACAGGTTTCTCAAACTTAACCCATCCCACACTGAACTCTGTCACACCCCATGACAAACACATATCCTACCAAAAAAACCTTCACCCCTTCCCATCTCAGTAAATGGGATCTTCATTGTAACAGTTGTTCAAGGCCCAAAACATGATGTTATCCTTGACTCTACTCTCTCACCTCCCACATGCGCTGGTGAAACCTGTGGATTTCTGCAAATCTAACTGCTGCCATCACCCCTACCAACATAGAGCTCCTAAAACCCTTGTAGATAGAAGGACTGGGGGACTCTTTTATTCTGTCTTAGTCTGTTTTGTGCTGCTATAACAGAATACCACAAACTGGGGAATTTATAAAGAAAAGAAATTTATTTCTCACAGTTCTGGAGGCTGGGAAGTTCAATATCAGGGTGCTAGCATCTGACAAGGACCTTCTTGCTGTGTTATCCCATGGCAGAAGGCAGAAGGCAGAAGGGCAAGAGGGTGTGTGCGAGAGAGGCGAAGGAAGGAGGCTGAACTCTACTACTACCCTCAATACTCACACCAATTTACTTCTTCTGGTCACCAAAATGTGTGAGTTTTTTCCCCCACACCAAGCAATTCTCCACTTCTTGATGAGAACAAACTTGGCATCCTACAGTTTAACTCAATTGAGACACTATCTCCTTGAAGATACCATTAGATCCCATAGGTTAAGGGCTCAGTCCCATAAGACTGCCCCACTTGAGACACCAGTTGTAAGTGGTGGGTCCCCAGGTTACCCACAACTTTTGTCCAACGTGGTGACACATGGAAGATTTCCACACCCCCTTCCTCAGTTTCAATAATTTGCTAGAACAGCTTGCAAAACTCAGGGAAACATTTATTTACAATGACCAGTTTATTATAAAGGATCCAACTCAAGAATGGCCAGATGGAATTGATGCACAGGGCAAGATATAGGGGAAGAGACATGGAGTTCCCATGCCGTCTCTGGGCACACCACCCTCCAGGTATCTCCATGTGTTCACCAACCCAGAAGCTCTTTGAACCCTGTCCTTTTGAGTTTTTATGGAGGCTTCCTTACACAGGCATGACTGATTAAAGAAACTACGGGCCATTGGTGGTTAACTCAATCTCCAGTCTCTCTCCTCTCCTGGAACTCAAGAATATTCCAACCCTCAAATCACATGGTTGTTTCCCCAGACGACCAGCGCCCCCATCCTTGGAGGCTTACTAAAGTCACCTCGTTAACATCAACTCAGATGTGGCTAAAAGGGGCCAGTTATGGTTAAGAAAAGATGCTCTTTTCACCTTTATTGTTTTCATCACCAGGAAATTCCAAGGGTTTTAGGAGCCCTGTGCCAGAAATGGGGATGAGAACCATACACACACACACACACACACACACATACACACACATATATATACACACATATATGTAATTATATATCTACATATAATTATACTTATAAATCATAATATCACATATCACAACATATTACGTTTTTGGGAATACAAGCCTTGTAAATTACTGCTTTGTTCGGTGAAAATGATCCTTTAATCATTACTGTCCATGTGGTCATAATATTTGTGAGAGAAAAGAATACGCGACTCCAAGATACGCCCCTTTGGCATAGGGATTCTTGAGGTGAAGGCAATTAAGAAGAAGCAGATGCAGGAAGGCTCTCTGTCCTCTCTCTATTTGCCTAAAAGCAAGACCTAAATTTACAAAGGTCTTTCTATCAAGGATCATAAAGGTTAACCACTGAGAACTTTAGACCTTTATGGGCCTGGAGATGGTACCGGAGGAAGCTGCATAACAAATTTTATTGACTAGTCTCTTTCTATTCTTCCTTTCCTATTTATTTGTCTACCCAGAGTTTGGTGGCCCTCAAGATGCAAAGTCTTTTTCTTCATCTTGTCACTTCTCTAAAATTGTATAATTCTTTGTTGAGGGTGGCTATATAAGCAGGGAGTTCTAAGCCACTCCTTTGAGAATTGTTTATTCCCTGGTGTCTCCTACATACACTTAAGAGTACACTTCTGTTTGTTTTTCTCTTATTAATCTGTCTTGGGTTACAAGGGTCCTAGCTGAGAACTTAGAAGGGTAGAGGGAAATTTTTTTTTTCCTCTCATAATATCCATCTAAGAAATCACTCACCCAGGTCAAGATGGAGAACAGGAGATTTCCTTGTACTTCCTCCTCCCAGTCAATAATCGCCCCACCTGAGAGAAAACCATGATTCTGACTTCTACAACCAATTCATTTGCATATTATTGAACTTCATATAAATGGAGTCATTTGTTTGATTTCTTTCACTCAATAATAATGTCTGTGAAGTTATTCCATGTTGTTTGGGTATCAGTAGTTTTAAAAGTTGTTATTGCTATGTAGTATTTAACTATATAAAAATACTATAACTTGTTTGTTTATTCTTCTATTGATTGATGTATTTGGGTTGTTACCAGCCCTTGGCTATGTATGGGAGGAAAAGTAATTTTTTTCTCAACCCTCATAAGTTCTTAGCTGGAACAGACTCCTGTAACCCAAGACAGATTAACAAGAGAAAATCAAGCAGAAGTGTGTTAACATGTCTATTTCATATGGACATGGGAGAGATCTAGGGATTAAATAATTCTCAAAGAGGTAGCTTTGAATTCCAGCTTCAATACACCTCCAACAATGAACGGTAAATTTTTAGAGAAGTAGTAAGACAGTGGAAAAGGGTTTTGAGTCTCCAGGAGGAACAACTTATGGGAAGGCAAGTCAATGTCATCTTTGGTGATCAAACTTTATCCTTCCTGGTAGTGAGGAGATGAGAGACAGCTTTACCTTTGTAAATTTATGTCTTGCTTTTAGGCAAATAGGGGGAGGGTGGAGAACTTTTCTTGTACCCACTTCTTCTCAATTGCCTTTGGCCCAAAACAATTCTTATGCCGAAGTGGCATATTTTGGGGTGGCGTATACTGCTACCCTCCAATAAAGAGGTCAAAATGTATTGAACTGACTATTTCACTGCATGCATTTATTGTATGTAAGCTACACCTCAACATGCAATTTTAAAATAATAGTTTGCAAATATTTAGTATGCTATATGGTTGTTATTTTGATACCACATAATCCAAAATCCCTCCACACCTGAATTTCATAAGGTTTCATCATATGTGCAGTAACGTTGTTTTTCTACATTCCTGACCAGAAAATCATTTGACTCCTGGGGACACAGATTTGGTGCCACAGAGGCTGCTGGACAACCAGGCAGAGAAAGAAAGTGAGGCTGGTGTTGATTTGAAAAGGTAACCCAAAAGGCGTAGTCCCCAGGGAGAGGGCTGGTTCTGTTGAAATGCTGCAGGCATCCTCACGATAAGGAATACATGTGCTCTGATAGGATTAGCTGTGAAGTGGGCCTTATCTTCCCACTGGTCTCTATTACACATGCGAAAATCCATTCCCCTAGGGAAAAAAATACTTCACAGAGCTAAAGTAAATATTTTGGAGAGCAAGTCAAGATTGAGTCAGTCACATGGCATTGGGCAATAAGACTCCAAAGATAGAAGTTGCTCCGCTCTGGAGCCTCATCTCTGTAACTCTCTTGAAGACAGGAACTCCATTTCTTCAGCTCATATACCACCAAGGAAGGAAGCCATCTGGTGTTAACAAATTAATGAATTTAAGCCCAGTTATCGGTAAATCAGCCTCCTGCACAATGTGTGCAAGTAACAAATATTTGCTGAGTGAATTAGGTGAATTATGTGTAGTATCTCATGGAACTGGACTGAAATGTTATCCAGTGCCAGTAGACATCACCAGCTGATACAGGATGTACTGGAACAGAGATGTTCACATGTGAGATGGTTGGTTTAATTAAGAAACACATGAAGTCAAGCTTCTGTTAGTTATCAGCCGTGCTAAAACCAAAACTTTACAGTTAATATACAGTGGCGTTGTTGATCTTTGCAGCTACGTATCTATTTGCTGTTTCTTTTTGTCTAGCATACCTTGAGGAAACACAGAGATCAGGGTGGGCTAAACTATGGCATCTTTTATGTCTGGGGTTCTTCATCAGGGCCACCCCGCTTGCCTTCATCCCACCCCTTCCCCATTGCAAGCCCTGGTGATCTTCTGCTCTGTTAACTGATTTACATCTGTGGATTAATGGATAATTGGGCCTAAGTTTATTAATTCATTAATACTTAAAACATATGCTCGATGGTATATTTAGTTTCTAATCTTTCCCACTGAGGAATTCTGTGCATGTGTGTGTGGAAAGAGAGATTTAAAGATAAATACATTTATGGACATACATATACTTCAATGAGGAGGCCGTGACATCAACTGACAGGTGAGAGGAAGGGCAGGAAGCACCAAGTTTAGGACTCACAGCCCACCCAACGCTCCATCTTTACCTTGCATGTTCCTTTGGGAGTGTCCTCTTTTCTCTCTGGGCTTGAGGCCCCTCACTGAATCATAAAGGAGATGGCCCAGATCCTCTCCAGGGTTCCCTCCAGCTCTGATGTTCTCCTTTGGACCAGGGCATCTGTTATCACCAGGTCTCCTTGGCTCACCCTGAAAGAAAAGCACAAATGGCATCTTGCATGAGAAAATGTCCCAAGCAGTAGGCTTTGCTCTTACCCTGATGCAGCTCTCCCTTGAAGGTCAAAGCCAACTGACCTGGCAAAGATCCCTTCGTACTTCGTCCTGTGAAATGTTGGAGGAAGAGGGGCCTGGGTCTCTTTGTCCAAACTTCTTCCATGAAGGACCAATCCCATGTGCTTGAAGGGTCAAGTAAAGCTGACCAAGAGCAAGGAGAGCATTCAGGACATGAATAATAATGTATCTCAACTCTCAATGTGCAACTCCTGATAGAAGCAGAGGCACACCCCACGTAGCCAGATTCAGGGTCATCAGAGCGGAGGATGTATGACTCAATATGGCCCCCTCCACCCTCCTACTCACTTGTACACATCTGGGACTCTCATCCCCTGCCCACCACCTTGTTTTCTCTTTCTCCTACTTTTCCCAGATCTCTCCTGCCGTTGTTCCCAAGTTCCTTATCTTGAGTGGGGTTTCCCCACTGCCCCTCCTCTGCAGCAGTGCTGTGCTTTCTCTGAACAAGGCTGAAGACATACCTCAGGACTTAATCTTCCTTCCCCATTCCTTGGCCAAGGCTGGGTTGACTCACATTTGTCCTTCCACATGCCCCTCTTACGTGTTTCTTTTCTCCATGGAACCAGTAGTTTTCAGCGAAGGTTGAACTACTCTACAATGCTCTGGGACTTTTCAGGGGATTTTGTAGGGAGGTACAGGGAGGATTCGAAGTTGAGAGAGGCAAGAATATCCAAGAGCCACAAGTAGTTTCCCATCTGGGAGGCTGAAGCAAAATCTTTATTTCATTTCTCCCCAGGGATGAGGAAGATGTCCCTCTGTGTGAAGATGTGGAGCTACAAGACAGAGATCTGTCCCCCGAAGAAAAAATATTTTTGAAAGAATTTCCCAGATTGAAAGCAGATATAGAAGGGAACATCAACAAGCTCCGTGCCCTTGCAGAGGATGTTGACAAAACCCACAAGAAATTCACCAAGGCTAACATAGTGGTCAACTCTACTGGTGTCATCTGTGAAGCGATGAGCCTCCTGGGTTTTGCCTTTGCCCCAGTAACAGGAGGAGTAAGCCTACTGCTCTCCACCACTGGTCAAGGTTTGGCAGCAGCAGCTGGGCTCACCAGCATCGTGAGTGGTATGTTGGAAAAATCGGAAAATAAAAAAGCCCAAGCACAGGCTGAAGACATACTACCCACTCATGACCAAGAGGACAGGGAGGATGAGGAAAACAGGGCAGACTATGTCACAGCTGCTGCACAGATTACCTATAAAGGTGTAAACACCTTGGAGTATGCCAAGAAAAACATCCATGTATTTCAGAAACTCAGAGCTGACCCACGCTTGGCCAGTGCTAGCAAGCGTCTTCTGACCACTGGCCAAGTCTCCTCCCAGAGCAGCAAGCAGATACAAAAGGCCTTTGGGGAAACACTGCGGATGACCAAAAATGCTCGCCTGCGGGGAGGTGTGATGTCCATCATCTCCCTTGGCTTTGACTGGGCCGCTCTCTCAAAAGAATGGAAGCACCTGAAGGAAGGAGCAAGGACAAAGTTTGCGGAAGAGTTGAGAGCCAAGGCCTCGGAGCTGGAGAGGAAACTCACCTTACTCACCGAGTACTACAAGAGCTTGCAACAGAAAGTAAGGTCAAGGGCCAGAGGGGTGGGGAAGGATTTAACTGGGACCTGTGAAACCAAGGCTTACTGGAAGGGGTTAAGGGAGCATGTGTGGGTGTGGATGTGGGTGTGTGTGTGTCTGTGGGTATGTAAAGTTTACATGAATATTCCTTAGGACATGGCATACAATGGCCTTGGAGGTCCAAATAATATCAAGTACATCTTGGAGATGAGGGTGCCTGTCCTGGACAGACCTAGGCATGCCTTCTGTTTATCCCTCAATGCTCCTTAAGGCCTATATACTGGGAAAAGGGTCTCCCCTGTTTGTTTGTTTGTTTTGAGACAGGGTCTCTGTTGCCCAGGCTGGAGTGCAGTGGATGATCTCAGCTCACTGCAACCTCTGCCTCCTGAGTGCAAGCAATTCTCCTGCCTCAGCCTCCCAAGTAGCTGGGATTCCAGGCATACACCATCACACTCAGCTGATTTCGGTATTTTTAGTAGAGACAGGGTTTCACCATTTCGGCCAGGCTGGTCTCGAATTCCTGACCTCAAGTGGTCCAGCCACCTTGGCCTCCCAAAGTGCTGGGATTACAGGTATGAGCCACCAAGCCCAGCCGGATCTTCCCAGTTTTAACAAAGAGGTCACTGAGCCACAGGGAGAGTTAGGAACTAAATTGTCTCCTCCTCCAAATTCATATGTTGAAGTCCTAAACCAAAATGTGGCTGTATTTAGAGATGGACCCTTTGGGAGGTAATTAGGGTTGAATGAGGCCATAGGGTGAGGTTCTTACCCAATAGAATTGACCTCCCTATAAGAGGAAGAGGAAATACAAGAGGACCTCCCCACCCCTGCTGCACACCTGCACTGAAGGAAGGCTATTTGTAGACACAGCAAGAAGGCAGCCATCTGCAAAGCAGAAGAAGAGAGCCCTCACCAGGAACTGAATGAATCAGCAGCTCAGCCGGGGACTTCTAGCCTCTGGAACTGTGAAACAATAAATTTCTGTGGTGTAAGCAACTCAATCTATAGTAGTTCGTTACTAGTTTGTTATAGTAACCGAAGATGACTAAGCCAAGGAGGTTATGTCACTCGCCAAGTGTCTTAGTCTGTTTGTGCTGCTTTAACAAAATACTTTAGATGGAGTAATTTACAAACAACAGAGATGTATCCAGAAACCCACAGTTCTGGAGGCTGGGAAGTCCAAAATCAAGGCACCAGCAGATTCCGTATCTGGTGAAGGTTCACTCTGCTTCACAGATGGCACTGTCTTGCTGTGTCCTCATATGGCAGAAGGGGCAAACAGGCCCCCTGGGTCTCTTTTATAAAGGCACTAATTCCATGCCTAAAGGCAGGGCCCTCATGACTCTATCACCTACCAAAAGGCTCCACTTCTTTATACTATTGGAGGGGTAGAAGGAACTTCCTTTCTAGACCTTGAAGGTTTAAGAATTTGAATCTATAAAACAAGCTGACAATAGACAGGTTAACAGGAGAAAAGGCATATACATTTTTTAATGTGGGCCAGATGGCGGAAGCTTAAATAGCACCCCAAGCTACAGGAAGTGGGGCCTCTGATAGGGAGGTAGAGACACAGGCCATGGGAGGGGGTAGGGGCAGGAAGTATATGGTGAGCAAAGTTTGCCTTATTACACTGAGAAAGTGTAATTACACTGATAAAGGTAGATCACCTGAGGTCAGGACTTTGAGACCAGCCTGGCCAACATGGCAATACCTTGTCTCTACTATAAATACAAAAATTAGCCAGATGTAGCGGCAGGGTACTTGTAATCCCATCTATTCGGGAGGCTGAGGCAGGAAAATCGCTTGAACCCAGGCTGTAAAGGTTGCAGTGAGCCAAGATCATGCCACTGCACTCCAGTCTGGGTGACAGAATGAAACTCCTTTTTTTTTTTGAGACGGAGTCTCGCTCTGTCGCCCAGGTTGGAGTGCGGTGGCCGGATCTCGCCTCCCGGATTCACGCCATTCTCCTGCCTCAGCCTCCCAAGTAGCTGGGACTACAGGCGCCCGCCACCTCCCCCGGCTAGTTTTTTGTATTTTTTAGTAGAGACGGGGTTTCACCGTGTTAGCCAGGATGGTCTCGATCTCCTGACCTCGTGATCCGCCCATCTCGGCCTCCCAAAGTGCTGGGATTACAGGCTTGAGCCACCGCGCCCGGCCGAAACTCCTTCTCAAAAAAAAAAAAGAAAAGAAAAGAAGAAGAAGAAGAAGAATACAGTCATGTGTCTCTTGGTGACAGGGATAGTGTCAGGCCTCTGAGCCCAAACCAAGCCATTGCATCCCCTGTGACTTGCACATCCCCTGTGACTTGCACGTATATACGCCCAGATGGCCTGAAGTAACTGAAGAATCACAAAAGAAGTGCACATGCCCTGCCCCGCCTTAACTGATGACATTCCACCACAAAAGAAGTGAAGATGACCGGTCCTTGCCTAAAGCGATGACATTATCTTGTGAAATTCCTTTTCCTGGCTCATCCTGGCTCCAAAAGCTCCCCCACTGAGCACCTTGTGACCCCCTACTCCTGCCCGCCAGAGAACAACCCCCCTTTGACTGTAATTTTCCTTTACCTACCCAAATTCTATAAAACGGCCCCACCCTTATCTCCCTTCGCTGACTCTTTTTGGACTCAGCCCGCCTGCACCCAGGTGATTAAAAAGCTTGGTGGTCTCTTGTATAAAACCAAGCTATGCCCCGACCATCTTGGTCACATGTCTTCAGGACTTCCTGAGGCTATGTCACAGGTGTGTCTTCAACCTTGGCAAAATAAACTTTCTAAATTTACTGAGACCTGTCTCAGATTTTCTGGGTTCACAATTTGGAAACCATGAATGGATTCTGAGTGGAGATGCTCCTGACCTTTGACGAATCTGTCAGTGCTTGGTACCAGCATGAGCTAACTTTATGGCTCAAACCAATAGGACAATTTGCTGAGGTCTGAGAGGACTCCCTCCAGAAAATCCCTGATCTCTTAAAATTTGGTAGAGATCTGAAGTTTATTTTGCTGTACAACACCTCTTTTGTTGGAGTTTTACTTGCTCCCAACAAGGAAAGCAACTTTTCCTGCTTTCATGATGATGGAAGGCAGGTGATGTTTCTATGGAGTTTGAGCTCTCTTGCAATGGGGAAAATTGGTTTGTTTTTTTTCCTGCTTCTAGGATGGTACAGGGCAGTCTACAGCCTGAGACCCATCACTAGGTAAGAAACTGTTTTGGGATTCTGTCTTGCAAATTCTTTTTAGACAACTAAAGTTAGTATTTAACAACCAGCTGGTATTAATTTCTGCTTACACTTAGAGCACTCAGAAATTGTATAATCTGTGTGACCATTGTTAGTTTTGCTTAACTGTTTTGTTTTTTGTTTCTGTCTTAGTCAAATCCGAAGGGGAACCCTAAATTATGGGGTCAAGGACTCTGACGTAGTAGGAAAACAGCCAGCTTAAAAAATTTTTTTTTAAATTTTAATTACTATAGGGGCTTTATTTACATAACAAGGCCACCTTTTTGCTAGCTGGACCAAACTGAAAGAGCAATGGCTGTACCTCTGAAATAGCAACCTTTTGTCCTGGCTGAGATTTGGTAATAAGATTTTTTTTTTTTAAGTTTTTAAAGGAGCCCAATGGTTGAAAGTCTGATTCATTAAAACACTCACATCCAAGATGTGTGTGTTTGTGCATGTTTGTATTTGAAAGGCCCTTCATGTTTTTGTTTCTTGTTTGTTTTTCTCTCCTAAGACCTTGTCTTTTTTTGTAGCAAAAATAATTTTTTTTCCCTTTTACTTCTCAGTTGACTGAATTCTGTTTTCACCGGATTTTTTGACTAAAATAGTTATTGCAACAGAGGCTACTCTTGTAGAATGTAGTTTAATTTTATGTTTAATTTGGCTCAAAGAAAAATAAAAGCATCTTCCTCTAACACCACCAGGCTTTTTCCTCTCTGTACATTATGATGTAAATTTTGCTATTTGATTTTCACCTGGGTTGTTTTCTTTAATGTGCAAATTTAAGGCTATTTAGCTGACAACTGCCTAGGGTTGTAAAACAGGTTATCAAGAATCTGAAAGTCAGCCTGGCGGGGTGACTCAAGCCTGTAATCCCAGCACTTTGGGAGGCCGAGACGGGCGGATCACGAGGTCAGGAGATCGAGACCACCCTGGCTAATACGGTGAAACCCCGTCTCTACTAAAAAATACAAAAAACTAGCCGGGCGAGGTGGCAGGCGCCTGTGGTCCCAGCTATTCGGGAGGCTGAGGCGGGAGAATGGCGTGAACCCGGGAGGTGGAGCTTGCAGTGAGCTGAAATCCGGCCACGGCACTCCATCCTGGGAGACAGAGCGAGACTCCGTCTCAAAAAAAAAAAAAAAGAATCTAAAAGTCTAAGATAGGAAAAAGGCGGGGGTGGGCGGGTGGGGGGGCATTATAAATCTATAAAATGTACTTCTATTGGCATGCCTAATATGTCCTTATATGTATGTATGTGTTGTGTACACAATGTTTCAGTACTAAAAATATATAAAAGAGCTCCAATTGGCTTAAAAAAAAATAAAAGTGCTTAAATCAGATACTAAAAAAGAAGAGTAGTCAAATGCTTTTTCAAGTTTATGTAACTTAAGTAAAATCTTTAATAAATAAGCTAGCTTTAAAATTATTGGTAATGTTAGAAATGTCTTAAGAATTGCCAGCATACATTTTTGTTTGCATTATATCAATCAAGTGATTTTATACTTATCCCTGCAAAATACCATAACGTGTCAAAATTTGGCATAGGGGTTACAAAACTGTAATGATCTTTGCTTGTGTAATTTTTAATAAATATGATATTGATATGGTTTAATGAACTGCATCTTGAATTTAGTAAGATTACCATAACTTCTAATCCTGTGGCTTGAGGCAGTTTAGTCCACAGACAAGAAGGAGGTTTGTTTTGGGAAAGGACTGTTACTGTCTTTGTTTCAAAGCTAAACTTAAGACTAGATTTCTCCAAAAGTTCATTTGGCCTATGCCCAGGAATGAACAAGGGAGAGCTTGGAGGTTAAGAGCAAGGTGGAGTCAGTTAGGTCAAATTGTTTTTCACTGTCTCAGCTGTAATTTTGCAAGGGAAGTTTCATAACTTTAAATCATGACTATCACAATTTTTATAAATAATCTAGGTAAACAATTAAAATAAAATAGGTAAATGTAATGGGATAAAGACAAACTGGATGCAATTTAGAATATAAAGTCATATTAAATTAAATAACAGATAATTTCTTATTTGTGTATTTTCCAATAAATATATCTTGTAGGAAAACACTCTTGCTTAAAAAAAGTGTGTCCTTTTTTTTAAAACAAAAAAAGTGAACAAGTTTTGTCTAATTCAAAGCTTATTAAAAAGTTATGTATAAAACCAGGTAAAAGGAACCAGAAAATAAAAAATGATGTAAATAAAGTTATAAAAATAAAGAATTTTTTCAAGGTTAAAAAGCTTAAAGAGAAATAATTTTATATAAGAAAGAATCTTATATGGTAAATTTATATGGTAAATTTGATTCAGTGTCTGCTGCAGTGGGCAGAAAGCTCTGGCCTCCCTGAACACCTTGCCTTCCCCACCCTGCCATAAGCAATACTTTTCTCCCTTCCCTTTCCTCTCTCTCTCTGTGCAAACCGGTCGACGGAATGGTAAAAATCACTGTTTATCTCCTATAAAGTTTTGATTAATGGGCAAAAGGATTCACGAGGCTAATCTTAAGCTGTAGTGAATCGGGTGTGTTTTGTGGGTCTTTCTGTATTGTTCTGTCACCAAGAGGGGCACCTTAGGATAAAATGTGGGCTTAGGACACCTGTAAGCCTGTTTTCAGATGGCCCAGCAAACTGGAAAATTACGAACTTTTCTGCGGGACCCTGAAAAAAATTGAATGAGGTTTTCTTCTTGTCCTGTACGTCCTTGGGAACTTGACCTTATAACCATGTGGCTGTGATTTCTTTTTTCACAAGGGTGACCTGGATTCAGAGTCCCATTCCTGGCTTAAGGAAGAGTCTTTTATCTTCTGTCTGTCTGTGTATTTATATAGGTTCTGTGTGTGATATTTATATATGAAAGAGCTTTGATTAATTTTGTTTAATAATAAGAGCTTAAATCAAATATTTTCTCAGAAAATTAAAAAGTATAATGCCTTTTATTTAGTTCATGTAACTTAACTAACCTTTGGGAAATGAAGACAGTTTTAAAGACTATTGGTAAAATAAAAATATTTTCAAAAATGTAAATATTTGGTCTAAATTATGCAGGTCAGATAGTAGGTTTACTAAATGTAGTAAAGTCATAAACTGCTTCTTTGACTTTTAAAAATTGTTCAATTTATTTTGGAGTATTATATTCTAGACAAGGCCTGGGACATGTGGAGTTAGCCATGCCCCCTAGCTATGTTGGAAATAGTCAGACCCTCTGGTGGCCTAGGCTCCACACCTGGTACATAATTAATATCACTTACTGACCAGGTTTTTCACCAAAAGGAAAAGTTGCTAAGAGTTAACATTGTAACATGTAATTAAGACTACTAAAGAAACAGTTCTACCTGTAAGGTTAGCAAAGTGAAATTTTTTTTTTTTTGAGACGGAGTCTCGCTTTGTCACCCAGGCTGGAGTACAGTGGCATGATCTTGGGTCACTACAAGCTCTGCCTCCCAGGTTCACGCCATTCTCCTGCCTCAGCCTCCCGAGTAACTGGGACTACAGGCACCCACCACCACGCCTGGCTAATTTTTTGTATTTTTTTAGTAGAGATGGGGTTTCACAATGTTAGCCAGGATGGTCTTGATCTCCTGACCTCATGATCCACCTGCCTCGGCCTCCCAAAGTGCTGGGATTACAGGCTTGAGCCACCACGCCAGCCATGAATTTTCTTTTCTTCTCCTAAAGGGTTAGAGGATTTTTTTTTTTTTTTTTTTTTTTTTGAGGCGGAGTCTCGCTCTGTCTCCCGGACTGGAGTGCAGTGGCCGGATCTCAGCTCACTGCAAGCTCCGCCTCCCGGGTTTACGCCATTCTCCTGCCTCAGCCTCCCGAGTAGCTGGGACTACAGGCGCCCGCCACCTCGCCCAGCTAGTTTTTGTATTTTTAGTAGAGACGGGGTTTCACCGTGTTAGCCAGGATGGTCTCGATCTCCTGACCTCGTGATCCGCCCGTCTCGGCCTCCCAAAGTGCTGGGATTACAGGCTTGAGCCACCGCGCCCAGCCGAGGATTGTTTTAAGTTAGATAGAATAAAGCTGAAGGTTTTTAAGAAAGTTGTGGAAGTTTTATTAAAAAAATTAATTGTAAGAGATTTTGTTTGTGAATATATTGGCTAAAGTTAAAGAGGTGTTATTCAGTTTTTCCATAAATTAAACATTGGAATAAAAGCACAACAGGTTTTTGTTAGAGCAAAATCCTGCTTATGACCTACTCTTTTTTTTTTTTTTTTTTTTTGAGACGAAGTCTCGCTCTGTCGCCCAGGCTGGAGTGCAGTGGCCAGATCTCAGCTCACTGCAAGCTCCGCCTCCCAGGTTTACGCCATTCTCCTGCCTCAGCCTCCCGAGTAGCTGGGACTACAGGCGCCCGCCACCACGCCTGGCTAGTTTTTTTTTTGTATTTTTTAGTAGAGACGGGGTTTCACTGTGTTAGCCAGGATGGTCTCGATCTGCTGACCTCGTGATCCGCCCGTCTCGGCCTCCCAAAGTGCTGGGATTACAGGCTTGAGCCACCGCGCCCGGCCTATGACCTACTCTTTAACAAACATTTGTAAAGGGTTGTAAAAGGTTTATGAGAATCTTACCTTATGGTCAAACATTAAAATTGGGTAGATATGTCTATAAGGTTTTATTAAGAACTAGGTTTGACATCAATAATGCACTAATGCAACAGTGACATTTGGCTTATTTAGTATAAAAGTCATACAGGAAGCATCATCAAATATGAAATGGTGTTTGGCTTTCTTTGGGCTGTATTTGTATAAATGTTACCGGTATGTGTTCCAAAATTATTTTTAAGAAAAACTCCTATAATTATGATATGACTTAGAGTATGTTATTAATAATTATAATTGTTATATAAAATCATTGTATGCCACAGAGGTAACCAAATTTCTTTGTCTATCATGTTTTTGACTGTGGTTGTCCTAACATGTTTCATCACCCACAAACAATTGTTGTCTTGTTTTAACCCTCTTTAAAAGGTGGTTTATAATCAACTATAAAACTCTAATAGGTGTTCTTGAGTGTAGGATTCTGATAACTTTGGAAATGTGACATCAGAATAGAGAAAAAACTTTCAGAACTCTCATGGAGAGCTGAAATGTTCATAGCTATCAAACAGAACAGAAGTTAACTGCATGGAGTAAACTAATAGAAGTCTGAAGTAATCTTTTGTTTTTTACTTTGCTTAAAATGTTGCTGATCATTTTTTTTTTGTTTTTCAGAGACAAGGAAACTTTTCTTTTGAGCTATTTACAGCTTTTAACAATTGAGTAAAGTGTACTTCTGTGAACAAAATTTGGAGCATATTTGTTTCTCTCTACATGATTTCTCCAGAATTTGAAAACTAGTTGCGAGTATTCTTAACTTATGGCAGTATAGTTATTTGCATAAGTGCAATTAGAATCTGTTTTCTTTTGTAACAGGGCACAATTGGAAAAACTGGTTATTTTACCAAGGCCTTGACTGGAATATTGTGCTTTCCTTTAAGGAATCAAACTTAACTTGTAAAGCCAATAAAAGTCCCTTGGGAAAACTGGCCTCATATCTTGCCTCCACGGTCCCTGTATAGGGCTTCTGATTGGTGGTAAGTAAAGAATGTCACTTTCTATCAGGCCCAGGGGCCCCAAGTTATCTTGGAACCTCAAGAGGAGAGGAATTTACTCAATTCATAGGTATTTGAGGATACAAACCCATGGCAAGGCTCGGCTCTAATAAAAGTCCTATCTAAAATTCCTTCTATGGAAGAGAGTTCCATCAAAGCCAATTTACAAAGAGCTTATGTAAAAAATCATTATTCTTGAAGCACTTTAGACAAATAATTAGGTCAAGTATGAAAAGGCAAATTGGTGTTGCCATAATTTGTCTTTAGTAAATATGGGAAACTGGAGAGAGAAATATTATGTTTCAAAAACTATGGTACACTTGTTATTAAATTCTAGTCTCATCAGTTGTTTTAAGTTTGTTTCTGCAATTTAGGCTAACCCTGCTTATTCCTGTAAACCAACCATTCCTGACTGCAGCTTAAAAGAAACAAGACAGATGGGTAATGTAAAAGTGTGAATCAATATTCTAGTTCTGAGCACACTGGACTCAACTATCGACCCCATGTCAGCTTGGCTCCAACAGTTGCCCAGTTCTTGGAAAGCTTTCTAATTTAGTTTACTTGGAATAATTTTACTTACTTTGCTTTACTGTTGTGGAATATATTGCTATTGTACTCTTTCTGTGTAGGAATAAGGATATGCTTGCTCAACGATTTCTTAAATTAAACACTTATTAATCTTCCAGGTATCACCTCTTGTCAAAACTTGGAGTTATGAATGGCCATTACTATACTGATACTTTCTGACTGAGCTCCTCTCTACCCTAAACACAAGAGACTCTCATAGTTAGGCAGGAATATCATCACCCCTATTCAGTCTGAAGAAGTTACAGGAGATGAATCTGAGTCTCTCTGCAACCCTTATGATTAAGGGTTCTCTTATAAAAGGGAGGGAAGAAATGTCAGAGGTGCTTAAACCAGAGCAACTCCATCTGGAACAGGGTCTGGGTAAAATAAGGCTGTGACCTCCTGGGCTGCATTCCCAGAGAGTTAGGCATTCTAAGTCACAGGATGAGACCGGAGGTTGGTACAAGATACAGGTCATAAATACCTTGATAAAATAGGTTGCAATAAAGAAACTGGCTAAAACCCACCAAAACCAAGATGGCGATGAGAATGACCTCTGTTCATCCTCACTGCTCCACTCTCATCAGAGCCATGACAGTTTACAGATGCCATGGGAACATCAGCAAGTTACCCTTTATGGTCTAAAAAGGGGAGGCTTGAATAATCCACCCCTTGTTTAGCATATAATTAAGAAATAACCATAAAAATGGGCAACAACCAGCAGCCCTTGGGGCTGCTCTGTCTATGGAGTAGCCATTCTTTTTTTTTTTTTTTTTTCTGAGATGGAGTCTTGCTCTGTTGCCCAGGAGAATGGTGTGAACCCGGTAGGTGGAGCTTGCAGTGAGCCGAGATTGTGCCACTGTACTCCAACCTGGGCGACAGAGCGAGACTCCATCTCAAAATAAAATAAAATAAAATAAAATAAATAGAATAGAATAGAATAAAATAAAATAAAATAAAAGTGGCAAGCTGAGAAACTCTGTAAAAGGAGAAAAAAAAAGTTCCCCAGCCTCAGCAACCAATACCTAAAAGATTTGTAAACAGAATTTTTCATTCCTGTAATTGATTCATTCTCTCAACTGCACCTGTTTGTTAAGGCCACAGGGCTTAGCATCAACTAAGAGCTATTCCGGTAAAGCAAACAAACAAACAAAAAAATCTTGACTCTATTTTCAGCAGCCAATCTTGAGAATAAAGCCACACAGCTCTGTGCGTGCCTAGTCCCTGACACCGCATGACTTTTGTAACCCAAAGCCAAAGGCCGGAATTTAGGCTCGAGCAACACAATCTCTGGGTATTATTTTGCCCCTTAAATTGCACTCTTTGTACAACGTTTCTGGCCCCATGCAACAACCCAGAAATAGACACAAGAATTAGGCAGATGGAGATAGAAATAGCGCCTTAATTACTGGTGAAGCTGTTAGAGAATGAGGTTCCTTCTCTCTGAGCCATGTGGGCTTATGAATATTTCACCCCACCACTGGCCAGATTTTCCATCTCTGGAGCAGGCACCCTGGACAACTGCATGCCTCTCCAACAGGGCTTGTCTCTCTGACACCTGCAACTTGAAGGAACAGAACAAAATACGTGCTCTCCCGTGGGTAGGTAGATCCGAAGGAAAGTTGAGAAGAAAAAAGGACTGAGCTATACATGGCCCCGCTCCTTCAAAGATGAACAGATACATTTTGCCCCCTCCCTGCGGGAGGCTGGGAGCTTTGCTCTCATGAAAGTTCCACCACATAGAAACAAGAAAAAGCAAAATTAGTGTTTCCTCCTATATAACACAATTTAAAATCTTAATTTACACCCATACATTTTCTCCTAAAAAGCAGAGAATAAGTTTCTTTCAAATGCTTTGGGATCATTTGTAAAAATATGTCAAGCACTAGTCTACAGAGAAAATCCCAATAAGATTTTTTAAAAAGTAGACCGGGCACGGTGGCTCAAGCCTGTAATCCCAGCACTTTGGGAGGCCGAGACGGGCGGATCATGAGGTCAGGAGATCGAGACCATCCTGGCTAACACAGTGAAACCCCGTCTCTACTAAAAAATACAAAAAACTAGCCGGGCGACGTGGCGGGCGCCTGTAGCCCCAGCTACTCGGGAGGCTGAGGCAGGAGAATGGCGGGAACCCGGGAGGCGGAGCTTGCAGTGAGCCGAGATCTGGCCACAGCACTCCAGCCCGGGCGACAGAGTGAGACTCCGTCTCAAAAAAAAAAAAAAAAAAGAAGCCCTTTTGCTCTTTCTTCACCTTCCACCACGATTGTGAGGCCTCCCCAGCCATGTGGAACTGTGAGTCCATTAAACCTCTTTGCTTTATAAACTACCTAGTCTCAGGTATGTCTTTATTAGCAGCATTAGAACAGATTAATAGAGTATGTTTTGGTAGGTTTATACACTCACTTCTCTTGGACATATGGCAAGTAGAAGAACCACAGTTTGTAGAGTGTACATATTTTAGCTTTAATAAACACATTTGAAGTGATTGTATCTATTTTCATTCCCACCAGTAATGGTTAGAGTTCCAGTTGTTCCACATCCTCACCATCTATTGGTATTGTCACTAAAAAATTTTAGCCAGTTTGCTGAGCAAGTAGTGATGTCTTTGTGATTGTGATTTGAATGTATATTTCTTGGATGACATATGTCTGTTTGTTTGTTTTTGAGACGGAGTTTAGCTCTTGTCGTCCAGGTTGGAGTGCAGTGGCACGATCTCGGCTCACTGCAACCTCTGCCTCCTGGGTTCAAGGATTTTCCTGCCTCAGCATCCCTAGTAGCTGGGACTAGAGGCACCGGCCACCATGCCTGGCTAGTTTTTTGTATTTTTAGTAGAGACGGGGTTTCACCGTGTTAGCCAGGATGGTTTTGATCTCCTGACCTCATGATCCGTCCACCTCGGCCTCCCAAAGTGCTGAGATGACAGGTGTGATCCACCGCGCCCGGCCTCTTTGTGACATATGATATTGAGTATCCATGTGCTTATTGACCCCTTTAATCTCTTTCATTGTGAAATGCCTGTCCAAGCCTTTTGCCCATTTTTATTCTGTTATTTTTCTTATTTATTGAAGAATTTCTTTTTTTTTTTACATTTAAGTCTTTTGTCCAATATATTTATCATAAATATCTTCTCTCAGGCTGTAGCTTGAGGCACTAACAATTTTAAGGTGGTCTCTAAACTGATAGTCTCTTACTGATATATACCCTCTAACTAACTGGTATATGTATTTTTAAATTTTTGGTACTATATATATAATATGAAATTTACCATTTTAACCATTACAAAGTGTACAGTTCAGTGGCATTAGGTACATTCACATTGTTATGCAACCGTCCCTACCATCTATCTCCAGAACTTTTTTCATCTTGCAAAACGGAAACTCTCTCTCTCTTTTTTTTTTTTTTTTTTTTGAGACGGAGTCTCCCTCTATCGCCCAGGCTGGAGTGCAGTGGCCGGATCTCAGCTCACTGCAAGCTCCGCCTCCCGGGTTTACGCCATTCTCCTGCCTCAGCCTCCCGAGTAGCTGGGACTACAGGCGCCCGCCACCTCGCCCGGCTAGTTTTTTGTATTTTTTAGTAGAGACGGGGTTTCACCGTGTTAGCCAGGATGGTCTCGATCTCCTGACCTCATGATCCACCCGTCTCGGCCTCCCAAAGTGCTGGGATTACAGGCTTGAGCCACAGCGCCCGGCCAAAACTGAAACTCTCTAAAATAAACAATAATAATAAACAATAACAATAACAAAAGAGGCAGTAACAATTGCCTCTTCCCCTATACACTGGCAATCATCATTCTACTTTCTGTTCCTGTGAATTTGATTACTCTAAATACCACGTATGAGCACAATTATACAGTATTTGTTTTTTGTGACTGATTTCTCTCTCTCTTTTTTTTTTTTTTGAGACAGAGTCTCACCCTGTCACCCAGGCTGGAGTGCAGTGCCATGATCTTGGTTTACTCCAACCTCTGCCTCCTGGGTTCAAGCAATACTCCTCAGCCTCCTGAGTAGGTGGGATTACAGGTCCATGACACCACACCCCATCTCTATTTTTAGTAGAGATGGGGTTTCGCCATGTTGGCCAGGCTGGTCTCAAACTTCTTACCTTAAGTGATCCACCTGCCTCAGCCTCCCAAAGTACTGGGATTACAGGCGTGAGCCACTGTGCCTAGCCTGGCTTATTTCACTTAGCATAACGTCTTCAAGGGTCATCCATGTTGTAGCATGTGTCAGAATGTCCTTCCTTCTCAAGGCTAACTAATATTGGATGTATATATTAGGTTGGTGCAAAAGTAATTGTGGTTTTTGCAATTAAAAGTTAAAAATTAAATGAAAACCACAATTACTTTTGTACCAATCTTTGTTGTACCACAGTTTGTTTATCTATTCATCCATTTGACACGGGGTTTTTGCTCCTTAGTTTAGCTAAATCCAGGTTATTGTCTCACAACCAAGAAAAATTACGCACGCAGACACATTGAAGGGTGAGGAGGGCAGAATTTATTCCGTGAAAGGAAAGCTCTCAGCAAAGAGAGGGGCTCTGCAAGCAGATTTCCATTTCACAAATTGAATACCAGGGCCACCAGACACAAACTGAAGGTCAGGCTCCTCCCCTGCATAAGGTGTGAACTTCCAGTAGCTCCACCCCATTCCCCTAGGGCATGTGGGCCCCCGGTCTGCTGTGGGTATGCCCAGACAAGCCCCCTGTGCAGGTTCCCTTATCTGCACAAAAGGTCTGGTGTAAAAATTTCATGATTACGTCTGGTGTAACCCGGGGTGGGTCGGAGTTTCTCCAGGAACCCTTCCCTATCTGCCTTGGCATTTGGCCATCTCCTGCATCTATATCACACTGACACTTAGATTGCTTCCTCCTTTCGACTATTGTAAATAATGTTGCTATAAACATGGGTGTGCTCTTACTGGTATATTTTAATGTACAAAATTTTTTCATGTTAGTGAAGTTCAAGTTATAAATGTTTTCTTCCATCTATCAGTTCTTTTAATGCTGTATAGAATATTTGCATATCCCTTGATAGTGCACATATCCTCCTCTGATTTTTTCTACAGATTTTATTGTTTTATTTTAATTTTTAAATCTGTCATCATCAGGAATTGATTTTTATGTGTGATGTGAGGAAGGAATCAAGATTCACTTTCTTTGGCAGGGCACGGTGGCTCATGCCTATAATCCCAACACTTTGAGAGGCTGAGGTGGGTGGATGACATGAGGCCAGGAGTTCAAGATCAGCTGGCCAACATGGTGAAACCCCATGTCTACTAAAAAAACAAAAATTAGCCAGGCGTGGTGGCGCGTGTCTATAATCCCAGCTACTCAGGAGGCTGAGGCATAAGAATCACTTGAACCTGGGAGGTGGAGGTTATAGTGAGCCAAGATCATGCCACTGCACTCCAGCCTGGGAGACAGAGCAAGACCTTATCTCAAAAAAAGTTCACTTTTCCCCCATATGAATATCTAATTGATCATCACTATTTGTGGCAAAGACCATTCTTCTACTGCATTGCAGGGTGCCTTTGTTGTAAATGAGGTGATGGTACAAACACAAAGTTAGACAAATAGACCAACAGAACTTACACTGTTTGTTTCTGAATTCTCTGTTTTGTTCCATTGGCCTATTTGTCTGGCCTTGTGCAATACCATACTCTTAATTACTGTGGATTTACAATGACTCTTTTAGATCCTGTAATGTAAATTTTCCAACTTGTTCTTCACCAAGATTTCTTCTATTACTCTAGGTCATTTTTATTTCCATATAAATTTTAAAATTGAATCAACTTGTCAATGTTCCAATAAAAATATCTGCTAGTATTTTATTGAATCTATAGATCAGTTTGAAAATAATTGAATTCCTGACAAAATTGAATTTTTTGATTCATAGTATCTCTCCAATTATTTAGGTCTTTCAGTTATTTTAACAATGCCTTGTAGTTTGAGTGTCTTGAAAATTGTTTGCTGGATATATTCTTAGGTATTTGATGTGTTCTAATGTCATAAATTATTTATTTTACTTTTTTATTGTTTGTCTCTTACTATGAAGAAATACAATGCAATTCTGTATATTGACTTCGTATCCAGGGACCTCACTAAATTTATTATAATCTAATGAATTACCCATACATTATTTTGTATTTTCTACACGTACAATTACAGTTGAGCCTTGAACAACATGGGTTTGAACTGTTTAGGTCCACTTACATGCAGATTGGAGAAGGGATGAGCAAAAGAGAGAAGAAGGAATGAGAGAGACAGAGAAGTGATGAGAGAGAGAAGAAGAGAAAGAATAAGAGAGAGAGAGAGAAGGGATGAGAGAGGAGAGAAGGAATGAGAAAGAGAGGAGAGAAGGAGTGAGAGAAAGAAGGAATGAGAGAAAGAGAAGGAGAGAAGGAATGACAGAAAGAGAGAGAAGGAATTAGAGACAGAGAAGGAGAGAAGGAATGAAAGAAAGAAGGAGAGAAGGAATGAGAGAGAGAGAAGAAGGAATGACAGAGAGAAAGAGAGAGAAGGAATGAGAGAGAGAGAGAGAGAGAGAGAGAGAGAGAGAGAGAGAGAGAGAGAGAGAGAGAGAAGGAATGACAGAGAGAAAGAGAGAGAAGGAATGCGAGAGAGGAGGAGAGAAAGAATGAGAGAAAGAGGAGAGAAGGAACGAGGGAGAGAGGAGAGAAGGAATGACAGAGAGAAAGAGAGAAGGAATGAGAGAGAAGGAATGAGAAAGAGAAGGAGAAAAGGAATAAGAGAGAGAAGGAATGAGAGAGAGAGAGAAGGAGAGAAGGAATGAGAGAGAAGGAGAGAAGGAATGAGAGAGAAGGAGAGAAGGAATGATAGAGAGAAAGAGAGAGAAGGAATGAGAGAGAAGGAAGGAGAGAAAGAGAAGGAATGAGAGAGAGAAAGAGAGAAGGAATGACAGAGAGAGAGAGAAGGAGAGGAGGAGAGAAACTGCTGTGTACTCTGGTGGACATTTGTAAACCATCACAGCCACCCAGCACTTGATCGGTAAACTCACTTTCTCAGCCTCCAAGAAGCTAGAATGAAGACATGGGTGATCTGCCCTGGGATGGAACTGGAAGCTGACTTGGAGCTGGATGCAGTAACTGATGTGTCCTGATCCCGTTTTGAAAAGAGTGTTTTTGTGTGTATGTGGGCTAAAAGGGGTTTATAAATATTACTTTCTGTTACTTGGTTTTATTTAAGTGTGTGTGTGTGCGCGCACACACACGTGCATGCACTCACTGACGTTGGGTAGTCAAAGGCTTTGTAGACTTTGGTGATTATTTTTGCCCAGTAAACACTTTGCCTCCATTTGGGGGCGCTCCCTGCTCTACAGCTCTTGGTGGGACGTGGCAATAGCCTCTGACTACAGAAATCAGATCCTCATTCCCAGCCTCTCTTGATGCAGAGATGCAGCCAAACCGTTGTACCCATACTAGACTTCAAATCATGAGCTCGCTCCAGAATCTATTCTGGGGATAATGGCAGCAGTTACATCCTGTTTCCAGAGCCAACAGCATAAGAGGCTGTAGTCGTGTGTCCAGCATTGGTCGTGTTGGTGACAACGGTGCTGAAGTCAGAGCTGTCTGTGCTTAGCAGTGCTTCCCACTAAACCACTTTTCAGTGTGATTTTGGGTGCTGTTCCTGGGGGTGTTGCTTATGGACACAAACTGTATACAGGCCATTTTTCCTTCTTTCCTAGAGAGCTTCTGAGATACCTAATATTTGGTAATACAGTGCTTTTCTGATTAAGGTAGTTTGGGTTCACTTTTGTTAGCAGCTAGGATTGCTGACTGGTTCAGGAATGAATCAGGTCATGTAATGAAAAGTCCAGCGATGGCCCTGCTTCAGGTAAGGTTGATTCCAGGTGCTCAACTACATACTAGGACTTTTTTTTTTTTTTTTTTTGAGACAGAGTCTCACTCTGTTGCCCAGGCTGAAGGGCAGTGGTTCGGTCTCAGCTCATTGCAACTCCACCTCCCAGGTTCAGGTGATTCCTGCCTCGGCATCCCAAGTAGCTGAGATTACAGGCAAGTGCCACCACATCCGGCTGATTTTGTATTTTTAGTAGAGACGAGGTTTCACTATATTGGCCAGACAGGTCTCGAACTTCTGACCTCAAGTGATCTGCCCCCTTGGCCTCCCAAAATGCTAGGATTACAGTTGTGAGCCACCGCGCCTGGCCTAGGACTCCTGTCTATCTCAGGTCTGCTTTCCTCCGCGTGGGTTCCTTTCCTAGGAATGACCTTTGTACATCATGGAAAAGATGGCCATCAGAGATCTAGATTTACCTTGCCTTTAAACTAGCAGCCCCAGAGGGAAGGGAGTCCATCTTTCCTACCTATTTCTCCCACAGAAGTCCTGGGAATGGTTCTGCCCAAAGCAACCAGCACGGTAGAGGTTCTCCAGTTAGTGTCTGAGAGCCTTAGTGTTTCAGCAATTTTTTTCACAGCTTCCCTAGGTCACAGAAATATCAAACAGTTCAATTACCAAGTGGCTAGGCCCAAATGGTTTGTGAACCTCTGCAATCCTCTGCAGTCATGGGATAGGCCAAGTGAGTCATGCACTCTCCTCTGCAAAGGGGGTGCAGCCACACTTCCAGGAAGAAAATTATGATGGGCAAAGTATAAAAGATATCCACCATTCCTCTGTCCTGATGGAACAGCCTTGGCAGGCCTGTGTCTGGTAGATATAAACAGAGTGTGTATGTGTGATAGGTAGCAGATGACCAGCAGAAGAGCTGGCCTGGGGCTGGGGGTCTGTGGAACGGACTGGTTTATTTATAGGATGCTTGTACCCCAATCTGGAGCCTATGACATCGTCAACTGTTAAAACAAGCCACACTAGCAAAAATGGAGGCCCGAGAGCCAATTCATGACCCCGAGAGCTCCATCCTGAGGGGGCAGGCCCGGGACGTGAGTTCTGCATTTGGAGTGAGGGATGCGGAACTGTGGGAATGGATAAATCAGTTACATTTATCTTTCCTCCTTTTGCCCAAAAACCCAATAAACACACCTCTTCCTTGTTTAGTTCCTGCACTCTGAGCGTGAATTGCAGCATGCCTGGAATGAAACTGAGCGGTTGTACTAAACTTCCTGCCTGGCATGGATGATGGCCAAGGCAGGAAAGCCGATGAATAGTGTCGCTTTGTAGGCAGGGGGCCAAAAAGGAGTTTGGCGTGGTTTGCACCAACTTGTCAGCATTGTTTATTGATAACAGTGAGACTGATTTGCTCCTGGTGAGACTCCCAGAGAGATGTGCTGCACAAGCTAGTTATGTAACAGGAATTTCTGTATGTGACCCATGAAACATAAAAAACCCCAGCCAAGACTCTCTTTTGGGCCCCTTGGTTCTGTGGTGCTCTGTGCACCTGCCAAGGGTTCTGTAAAGGGTTCTGAAAGAGGAAGTGCATTTTGCCATGACCAGCTGGCCATAGCTGTGATTCTCTTCTTCTTCTCCTTCTTCTCCTTCTTCTCATTCTCCTCCTTCTCCTCCTCCTCCTCCTCCTCTTCCTCCTCCTCCTCGTCCTCCTCCTTCTTCCTCCTCCTCCTCTTCTTCTTCTTCTTCTTCTTCTTCTTCTTCTTCTTCTTCTTCTTCCTCTTCTTCCTCTTCTTCCTCTTCCTCTTCTTCCTCTTTCTCTTCCTCTTCTTCTTTCTTCTTTCTTCTTCTTTTTTGTCTCTGTTGCACAGTGGAGTCCAGTGGCATGATCATATCTCATTGAAGCCTCCAACTCTTAGGTTTAAGCGTCCTCCCACCTCAGCCTCCTGGGTAGCCAGGACTACAGGTGTGTGCCACCACACCTAGTTTTTTGTTGTTGTTGTTTGGTTTTTTCTCTGGACAGTCTTGCTCTGTCACCCAAGCTGGAGTGCAATGGCATGATCTCAGCTCACGGCAACCTCTGCCTCCTGGGTTCAAGCAATTCTCCTGCCTCAGCCTCCCGAGTAGCTGGGATTATAGGTGCGCACCACCACACCCAGCTAATTTTTGGTATTTTTAGTAGAGACGGGGTTTCACCATGTTGGCCAGGCTGGTCTCAAACTCCTGACCTCAGGTGATCCACCTGCCTCGGCCTCCTAAAATGCTGGAATTACAGGCGTAAGCCACTGCGCCCAGCCCAGGCCTAGTTAATTTTTAAATTTTTTGTAGCGATGGGAATCTCATTGTGTTGCTCAGACTGGTCTCGAACTCCTGGTCTCAAGCAATCCTCCCACCTCAGCCTCCCAAAGTGCTGGGATTACAAGCGTGCACCACCGTGCCCTGCACACATCCTGACTTTAATGTTAGCTGTACAGTGCTCCTTTCCCTTCAAGAATCTATAGATTTGTAAGCATTGTCATTTGGAGTCCTGTAAGTCATTAGCAACAAATCCTGTAACTGCTCCTCTTAGCGCAGTCCCTAAGGTAAAATGACTCGATTCTGTCTAATTGGGCTGAAAAGGACATAGATGTGTTAGTCTTTAGTTTCTCAAGCTAATCCAGTTGCCATTCCGCTGACAGAGGATTCACATTCACAATGTCTATAGATATTGCCAGATTCTCATTTCTACCAGTAGTGTGTGGACAGACCTTTTGCAGTACACTGTCATCCAAATTCGAGGTACTCAATCATTTGCATTTTTGCCATCTGAGAGGTGAAACATTTGATGTCATTGCCTGCACTTGTACTTGGCAAAATCAAGGATGCCAGGAAGGGGATGTAGCTTGCCTATCTCTCTTGGTTTCCTGAGGAGGTTGCCTGAAGTATGGTGCTCTCGGCAGCCCCTACGGAGTGAAAAATGCATTATTTCAGAGGAGATCAGAGCAAGCCAGAACTTGTGGCTTTTACAGTATTTTAGTTTGGGGTCAAGGGTTGATCGGCATTCAAGATTCATTCTTGGACCGGGAGCGGTGGCTCGCACCTGTAATCTCAGCACTTTGGGAGGCTGAGGGGTCTGGATCTCTTGAGCTCAAGAGTTCACGACCAGCCTGACCAACATGGTGAAACCCCATCTCTACCAAAAATATAAAAACATTAGTCAAGTGTGGTGGTGTGGCTAAAGCAGGAGAATCACTTGAACCCGGGAGGCGGAGGGTGCAGTGAGACAAGATCACGTCACTGCACTCCAGCCTGAGTGACAGAGCGAGACTCCGTCTCAAAAAAAAAAAAGATTCATTCCTGTGACATGTAAGGGAATGCTTCTATATCAGAGGTACATCCCACCACATCCCACTACTTACTGTACCATCGCACCCACTTGAGGTTTCAGTGCAGCAAGCCTGGCCATGCCCTACCACACCTCACACCTTTTCAGATCTGTGGTCCATTTTCTTTCTGTCTGCCTATACTTTTTTCTTAATTTGTAGACACTCTTGCATAATTAACCCATGGTCTGTCACATGTCCTGCAAATATATTCTTCAGTCAGTCATTTGCCATTTAACTTTCCTTGTCATTTATTTTTTACATTATGAAAATGTCCTACATTTTCTCCTGGTATTTTATACTTTTATGTTTTATGTTATCAAATAAGAAAGGATGCTATTTGTTACATAGTATCATGTTATGTTTGTATAGATATATGTTATTAATGTAAGTGTTCCAGAAATTGTATGAAATTTCTAGAAATCTGATATGTCCTGGGATAATGTTATCAGCTATAATTCCAGTTGTTATCTTAAAACGTCATATACCTCATGAATAATTAAATTTTCTTACGAAAATTCAAATGAACTCTCATGAGATCATTAACCATGGCCATTTTAATTTTTTTGTCATCCACCAGGTGGTTATCGTTTACTCTGATGCTTTCCTGAAAGCATTTGCAAATCGCTATGACACAAAATTTCAAGAGATTCATAAAAAAAGACTCAAGCATAGGTGTCTGATAACTTTTAATTCACACTGTTGAACCCATTAAACTGGAGTTGTTCTTAGCCTTACAGCCCTGCGAATGGGAGCTGGATGACTTGATAGAGACTTCAGAGAAATTGCTACAACAGGTTATACCTGGACAACCTGGGTGCCTGAGGCTGTGTTGGCCACACAGAAAGTTCACCAGAAACCTGATGATATCACCAGAGACATCCAAGCTGCAAACCAGGAAAACCCATCGGATTGAGACTGCCACACCAGAAGAAGAAAAAACAAATGCTATTTTTATGTGAATACGACAAGAATAGATGCCCAAATATTGGATATTTAGAGATATAAAAGGCCAGGTCCAGGTTCTCCAGCAGATGTGGAAAACATCATCAACTGATCTAGTTAAATCAAGAGATTAAATCTTGGCTCTTGGGGACTCTAGTTTCAGGTACTTTCCAAACTCTTGGCATTATCCTCTCATTAGTCCTACTGATAACATTTCCTATCTGTTGCTTCTCTCAGGAGTCTTCAGTGCTTGTCAGCAGCCACTGACTCATCACGTGATCTCAGGAGGATGGAGCAACAAAAACTGCTTCAATTGGAATTGTCAAAAAAAGAAAAAACCTACTGAAACTCTGCTTCATGATCTTCAGACAGCATGGAGACCAAGTCATGTGGAAACCGAGTGTAGTGCTAAGCAGTGGGTCACACTCTGAGTACGACTGAGAGAATGACCCAAATTGGGCAATTGTTAAAAACAAACAGGAAAATAGATGGCCAGGTGTGGTGGCTCAAGCCTGTAATCCCAGCACTTCTGGAGGCCGAGGCAGGTGGATCACTTGGCCAACATGGTGAAACCCCTTCTCTACAAAAAGTACAAAAGAATTAGCCTTGTGTGGTGGTGTGAACCTGTAATCCCACATATTCAGGAGGCTGAGGCATGGGAATCACTTGAACCCTGGAGGCAGAGGTTGCAGTGAGCTGAGATCACGCCATTGCACTCCAGCCTGGAGTATGATACCCTGTCGAAAGAAAGAAGAAAGAAAGGAAGAGAGAAAGAGAGAGAGAGAGAAAGAAGAAAGGAAGGAAGGAAGGAAGGAAGGGAGGGAGGGAGGGAGGGAGGGAAAGAGGCCCTGAGCCGACTAGCTATGGCCATGTAACTGAAACTGAATTGATCCTGATTTCCCCTCAAATGCTGGCTCTACCCACAAATAAAAATTAAGCTTTTCTTCCTTGCCAACCTGGAAACATGAAGCCGATACAAATAAGCTTGTGCAGCTCTGTTTGCAAGACAGAGATGAAGGTGCCTCCTCATTCTTGCTTTGTAAGCTGTACTGTAACTGCTGGACTTCCTCTTACCATGTTCACAAATTATTATTTTGCATGCACAATCACCTTAAAAATTCTTAAATTTGATCTGACTTTATTTTTAACAAAGTATGATTTTGCTGTTGGTTTCTGAGAGTTGGCTTTGATGTGATAGTGATTGCTCATATTTCTAGCTTAATGGAAGTCTTTATTTGGATTTTGTTAAATGACTTTGAGTATTTGTTCTGTAGAGGTTTATGGCTGGAAGGGGAAGTGAGGAGTGGAAGGGAACTCTGGAGGAGAAGGGGAGGGAAGAGGGGCTTACTCATCTAGTGGTGTCTCACAGGGCCTCGGGTCAGAGAACTCCCAAGGGTGGCGGCAGCTTGGAGGCCTTAGAATTTTGAGGCTCCAGCTCATCCATAGATAACACTTGTCCTGTGAAGTTTCACAGGGCATGCAAAGCAGGCAGGCTCTAAATGGCTAACAGTTTCATTGTTGGGACTATTTTTTACAATAACTGGATGTGTACAAATTTGAGTTTGGCAGCAGTGGGCTTTTGAGCTAACAGATGTGAATCTGTAGTGAAGAAATAAACAACCCCATGGGTCCATAGGCCCAGGCCATTGTTGGCTCATTTTTAGAACAGCAGCTTAGAGACAGCCCATGTCCGAAGATTCTAATAAATTAAGGAGGTAAAGGCTCCCTCTTACTACACAGTGCACTGCATTACAGACAGAGGGGTCAAGTGTTTGAGGTGGGAGGAAGTGAAGGTGGAGCCACGTGGCCTACAGCAGCAATGAAGAGTTAATGGAGGGTGTGGTGGCACTCTTCTATAGTTCCAGCTACTGGGGAGACTGAGGCAGGAGGATCGTTTGAGCCCAGGAATTCGAGGCTGCAGTGAGCCATGATCTCATTGCTACATTCCAGCCTGGGTAACAGAGTGAGACCCCATCTTTTAAAAATAAAAACGAGCTGATAACACACGAGCAAGCAGTGTCTGAATGCTCAAGGTAGTACAAGTTCCCATGGTGAGATTTGCTTCCGTGAAACCCCAGTGTACACTTCTTCCGATCTTGGGAGTAATATCATCCTCTCCCATCATGGATATTAAGAACAATATTACAAAGGAGGTGTACACCCCCTGTGATATTGAGAGTAATATTATGTTCTCCCCTTCGGGATATTAGGAACAATATCGCATGAGGTGTGTACAACCCCTGCGATATTGGGAGTCATATCATCCTCTCCCCCTGAATGTAAGAAACAGTATCACAGGAGGATGTACACCCCCTGCGATATTGGTAGTAATATCATTTTCTCCCCCTCTGGATATTCGGAACAATATCACAGTGGGTGTGTACACCCCCTGCGATATTGCCACCAGTATCATCGTCTCCCTCCCAGGATATAAGGAACAATATCACAAGGGGGTGAACACCCCCTGCGATATTGGGGGTAACATCTTCCTCTCCCCCGCTGGCTATGAGGAACAATGTCACAGAAGGGGTGTACACACCCTGCTCTATTGGTAGTGATATCATCCTCTCTGTCCCTGGATATTAGGAACAACATCACTAGAGAGTGTACACCTCCTGCGAAAGAGGATGATATTAAGACTATATAAGGAACCAGATGACCGAAGGGATGTACACCCGCTGCGATAGTTTCAAGAATGTCATCCTCTACCCGCTGGCTGCTAGGAATAACAACATACAGGGGTATACACTTTCAGTGATATTGGGAGTCATATCATCCTCTCCCCCCGGATATCAGGAACAGGTCTATTAATTATTAATATTAATAAATATAAAATTAGTAGTAATAATCAATATTAATAATCACAAGGAAGATAGTAAAAATTAATATTGGTTAAAAATGTTAACGATTAGTATTAATAATAGTAATATCACCATTAATAATAAAATGATATCAGCAATTATTGTAACTTAAATCAATACTAAGTGATGTTAGTAATAAAATAATAATATTAAGAACTAATAATATTGTTAAATGACATTAATATTAATTAATTTTAAGCATGCATAATCATATCTTTAAAATAATTATCAATAATTAGTGATGTCATACTATTAATTAATATTATCATTGATAATTATTAAAATCGATCATTGATGTTCAATAATTAATAATGTCATTACACCTACCTGTGACGTTGTTCCTAATATCCAGGGATGGAGAGCATGATTTTAGTTTTAATATCGCCATTGGTGTACACTCACCCTGTGACACTGATCCTAATATCCAGGGGGTAGAGTATGACATGACTAACAACATAGCAATGAATGGACAGCCACCTGGTTATATCACTCCTAATATTCCCGGAAGAAGCCTATGCTATTACTCCCAATATCGCAGGGAGGGTGCAGCTCTTCTGTGATATTGTTATTAGTATCCGGAGGGGGAGAGGATGATAATAATTCCAGTATTGCAGGCTGTGTTGACCCGTCCTGTGATATCGTTATTAATATCCTGGAAGGGAGAGGGTGATATTACTCCCCGTAGAGCAGGAGGCGGACACCCAGCCTGGGATATTGTTCCTCATATCCATGGAGGGGAGAGGCTGATATTACTCCCAAAATGGCAGGCGGTGTACATCTACCCTGTGATAGTCTTCTTAATATTCCAAGGCCAAGAGGTTGATATTACTCCCAGTATTGCAGACACTGTACAATCCCGTGTGATACTCTTCCTGATTCCAAGGCCAAGAGGTTGATATTACTCCCAGTATTGCAGACACTGTACAATCCTGTGTGATACTCTTCCTGATATCTGGAAGGGGAGAAGATGATATTAATCCCCCTATCGCAGGAGGTGAACACCCACTCTGTGATATCTTTCCTCATATACAGGGGAAGAGAGGATAATATTATTCCCAATATTGCAGAAGATGTATACGCCCCCGTGCGATATTGTCCTTAATATTCCAAGGCAGAGAAGATGATGTTACTCCCAATATCGCAGAAAGTGTACACCCCCAGTGATGTCGTTCCCATGATCTGGGAGGGAAGAGGACGATACTACTTTCAATATGGCAGGGGGTGTACACGCCCCCGGTGATACTGTTCCTAATTTCCACGTGGGAGAGGATGATACTACTCCCAATATCGCAGAGGTTATAAACACTCCTTTGATATTGTTCCTAATATCCAGAGGGGGAGAGGATGATGATATTCCTCCCTATATTGTATATTGCAGAGGGTGTACACCCGTCTTTGATACTGTTCGTAATGTCTAGAGGGGGAGATGATATTACTCACAAAATCGTAAACACGCTGTGTGTCCACCGTGGATCCTAATATCCAAGTCACGGGGGGTGTCCATCCCACCTGTCACATTGTTTCTTACACCCAGGGAGGAGAGGATGATGTCGCTACCAATATCGAAGAAGTGTACACGGCCCCTGTGATATGGTTCCTAATATCCACGTTGGGAGAGGATGATATTACTCTCAATACCACAGGGGTTGTCCATCCCGCCTGTGATATTTTTCCTACTATCCAGAATAAGAGAGAATGATATTACTCCCAATAGTGCAAGGGGTGTACCCCCCACCATGTGATATTGTTCTCAAGAGGTAAAGGAAGAGAAGATAATACTATTCTTTGTACTGCAGGTGATGTACTCCCCGCAATGTGGGGAGTCATAGCCACCCCCTCTCTCGCCCTGGCTATTACAGTCCATGGTGGACTCACAGCCTGTTTACGGTGTTGTGAGTAATATCATCTCCCCACCTGGAAATTACGAACTGTTTCACAGATGGGTGTACACCCGTCCTTATTGGGAGTCGTATCATCCTCTTCCTCCCTGAATATTAAGAGCAGTATCCCAGGAGTGTTTCTACTCCCTACCATATGGGGTGTCATATCCTCCTCTCCCATGTCAAAATTAGAAACTAGATCACTGGGGGCATGTACACCTTCTGTGATCTTTAAAGTAATATCATCCTCTTCCCTCCAGGATCATGGGAACAATATCCCTGGGGGGTGCACACTTTCTGCCATATATGTAGTCATATCATCCCCTCCGCCTTGGAATATTATGAAGGACCATCTCACACAAGGGTGTACAACCCTTGCTGCGATACTGGGAATAGGATTATCCTCTTCCCCCTGTGCATATTTGGAAAAAGATCAGAGGGGGTGTACACCTCCTGCGATATGGGGATTAATATCCTCTTCTTCCTTTCTGGATATGAGAAAAAATATCACATGGGGGTTTACACTTTCTTCGATATCTGGAGTAATGTAATCCTCTCCTGTTTTGAATGGCAAGAACAATATCTCAGGGGGGATGTACACCCCCTGCCATATTGGGAATAATATTATGCTCTCCACGCCTTGATATTAGGAACAAAATCCCAGCGTGGGTGTACAGCTCCTACTCTATGGAAAGTAATACTGTCCTCTCCCTTCCTGGATTTTAGGAACAATATCACAGGGTGGGTGTACACAGCCTGCGATTTTGAAAGTAATACCATCCTCTCCCCCTCCGGATATTAGCAACAATATCGCAGAAGGATTGTTCACTCTCTGCGATATTGGGAGTAATACAGCCGCCTGTGATATACTTCCTAACATTGAGGTGGGGAGAGGATGATATTACTGCCCATATCGCAAGAGTTGTAAAACCCCTTCGATATTTTGCCTACAATCCTGAGGGGAGAGGATGATATTCCTCCCAATATCGAAGAAGGCGTACACCCTCCTGTGACACTATGCCCAATATCCACGTTGGGAGATGATGACATTACGCCCAATATCGCAGGGGATGTACACCCACCCTGGGATATTGTTCCTTCTATCGAAAGGGGGAGAAGATGCTATGACCCCCAATAATGCAGGGGCTGTGGCTGTACACCCCTCCTGTGATACTGTTCTTAATATCCTAGGGAAGAGAGGATGATACTACACCCAATAGGAGGTGTACACCCACCCAGTGATATTGCTCTTAATGTACTCCACCTCCCACCACCAGGGATGTCGTTCCTAATATCCAGGGGAAGAGAGGATAACATTATGCCCAATATCGCAGGGGAGTGTACACACCCTTTGTGATGTTGTTCCTAGTATACAAAGGTAGAGACGATGATATTACAGGCCATATCACAGGGGGTGTACACCCTTCTGTAATCTTGTTTTTGACATTCAGTGGGGGAGAGGATAACATGAATCCCAATATCGTAGAAGGTGTACAGACCCCTGAGATGTAGTTCCTACTATACAGGGACAAGGGAAGAATATTGCTGTCAGTGTCGCAGGGGTGTAACCACCCTGCCTCCCATATATTGTTCCTAATATGCAGCGGGGTGGAGGCTGATAGTACTCCCAATATCCCAGAAGGTGCACACACACCTGTGATACAGTTCCTAATATCCAGCGGGAAAGAGGCTGATTTTACTTGCGATATTGCAGTGAGTGTACATGGCCCCCAACCCCGGGGTATCGTTCGTAATATCCAGGTGAGAAGATGACATTGCTGACAATATCGAAGGGGGTGGACACCTCTTCTGTAATATGGTTCCTGATATCCAGGGGGTAAGTGGATGATATTACTCCCAATAAAGTAGGAACCGTACAGCCACCCTGGGATTTTGTCCTTAATAACCACAGGGGAGAGGTGATATTACTACCAATATTGCAAGGGGTGTACACCCCTTCTGTGATATTGTTTCTGATATCCAGGAAAGGATAAGATGGTATTACTACCAATATTGAAGAGATGTATGGTCCCCATGGGATATTGTTCTAAAGATACAGGTTGAAAGAGGATGAGATTCCATCCAATATAACAAGAGGTGTACACCCTGCCTGTGATATGAATCGTAAAACCTAGAGGAAGAGAGAATGACATTGCTTCCAAAAATACACGGGGTGTACACCCACCCTGTGATACTGTTCCTGTCATCTAAAGGAAGAGATGATGATACTATTCCCACTACCGGAGAAGCTACACACCCCCCTGTGATATTGTTCCTCATAACTTGTGGGGGAGAGCGTGATATCACTTCCAATATGACAGTGGCTTGACACCCAGTCTGTGATATTGCTCCTAATTTCCAGTAGGTAAAGTATGATGCTCCTGCCAAGAGAGTAGTGGGTGTACAGCCGCCCTGTGATATGTCTCCGAATATTCAGGGAAACACAGGACGACATTACCCCAAATCTCCCAAAAAGTGTACACCCATTGTGTGATATGGTTCCTAATATCCGGAGGTGCAGAGGATGCTGTTCGTTCTCCTATTGCAGGCTGTGTACACACAACCTGTGAAATTGTTCCTAATATCCTGAACAAAAGAGACTGCTAATAATGGATACACATTGCAGGGGGGAGTAATTATTACGATCCACATCGTAATGGGGAGTAATAGCAACCCCCTCTCTCCCCCTTGCTGTTACGATCCACATCGCAGGGGGGTGAGGCATCCCCCGCGATATGGGGAGTAATAGGATCCACCTCTCTCCCCCTGGCCTTATATAAGGAGGCTGGCCTTATATAAGTGTCCCCCAATGCCATCGCAGGCTTTAATGTATTCACTTGAAGTTTTTTCCTCATTTAGATCTGCCTTTCCCTTAACAGATCTAATTGCTGCCTGACATTCTGTATTAGCATTTTCATGAGCAAGCAGCTGAACGATCACTTTCTTGGCATGAGAATCGGAAATAGCCTTTTGAGCCGCATCCTGCGAACGGGCGATAGAATCTGGATAAGGCTTCCTTGGACTCTGTTGAACTGTGTGAAAAGAAGGATAAGCAGTAGCAGGGTCGTGAATTTTTTCCCAGGCTCTTCGGCATATAGTTCTGAGCTGATCAACAGCCTCATTACCCATTACCATCTGTTGATTTAGAGTACCCCATGCCTGTCCGATTCCAAGCAGTTGATCAGATGTGATATTAACGGGACGTTGGGCTTGAGCATTTCTGCGTGCCTGATTTGTTGCTGCATCCGTCCACCAGGTTTTAAATTGGAGAAATTCAGAGGGGCACAGGGTGGATCGGGCGAGTGCCTCCCAATCCGTAGGTATTCAACGTCTGTTATAAGCCACACATTGTAACAAGGAATGAACATAAGGAGAATTTGGCCCATATTGTCCAATTGCTTGCTTTAAGTCTTTTAATATTTTAAAAGGAAATAGCTCCCAGCATGCTTGAGCAAGTTCTCTGGGATCCTCAGCTGGCGAAATAATTACCAGAAACTGCCAAGCATTCAAATCCCCCATTTCTTGTGCCTGGCGAATGGATGCCTGGATTGTCCCTGTGCCATCATTTGTATTTGGACCGGCTCGCAGCATTCGTCTACCATAATTCACAGGTGGGCAAGCCTGGATCATTCCCGCATCCTAATTGGCTGTTGGAGAAGCCTGAAGTTTCCCTTCGCCATAGTTACTGGCGGGGCCTGCAACAATGGGAGCCGCAAGGCACGTCTCAGGCTCCCCTTCCAAAAATTCTTAAGGCTGACCTGGGGGTGGCCACTCCAGACCTTCCCCTAAAGGCGCGGTAGGTGGCACTGTTTCTTTTATAAATTTTTGGAGATTAGCATACATACCTTCCAGTTTCTCGCCCTTTTAAAAACTAGACTGTCATGGTTCACTTTGCTGATACTTAGACTCCTGATTATTCAACTTTCCTATGTCATCCTGAAACTCCTCCTTCTCCTCCTCAGTGTGGAAGGGCTCCAGTGCCGTTTTCATTGCAGACCACACAGACCAGGCAGAGATGGGAATATGGTGGCCCTCTTGTGCTTGTTTTCAGTCTGATCCGACCTAGTCCCAATCTTTTACATTCATGGTTCCATATTCCGGGAACCAAGGAGAATACTTGTCTACCAGATGGAACAAAGATGTGAGATTTTGGGTACTCACAATTACCCCTTCGCGGCGCAGTAACTGCCGCACAAAGCTTAAGTAATTAGCGAACTTACTCTCAGCCTGACCCATATTTTCCCGAGGTTTCCCTGGAATTCTCGGAGCCTCTACTTACCCTAGAGCTTGAAGTGAAAACCTACTCGGGAGTCCTTTGTCTGTCGTCCTCCGCTTTCCACGCTCTGGTGTTCCTTCACTGGATTATTTGTAGAGATTACGGGGAGCCCCGCGTTGGGCACCAGAGACCAACCTGGGCAACCGAGGGTGACCCCTGTTTCTACCAAAAAAAAAAAAAAAAAAAATAGCCAGGTGTGGTGTCGCGCGCCTGTAATCCCAGCTACTCCATGAGAAATCAGACAAAACCTGGCACCAGAGACTGATTTTCTTCTAAAATGCTTTCTCCAAAATATTTTTAAAACAAAAGGGGGAAATTGGAAAGGAAAATATTTTGGGCCCCCCAAATCACTAAGATAAAGGGAAAAGTCAATCTGGGAACTGCTTAGGGCAAACCTGCCTCCCATGCTATTCAAAGTCATCCCCTGCTCACTGAGAAGAATGCATATCTTATTGCCTCCTTTGGAAAGGCTCATCGGAAACTCAGAAGAAAGCAACCGTTCGTCTCTCTCCTGGCTTCGAGGTGACCCACTTCTGCTTCAGATTGTACTGGATCAAACCAGTGTTCCTCTTACATATGTTGATTGATGTCTCCTGTCTCCCTAAAATGAATAAAACTGTCAGATACAGTCAGTTTCGCTTCCAAGGTTTGGCAAGTTAACGTTCTTGTTTTCTGTTCTCGAACTCATCTTTCTTGTTCTCCATGCCTGCTTGCCCTTAGTTACTGTAAACAACCTTCCCGTCAGTTCTAATCAATAACTCACATCTGTTCCCTTGGTTACCTGCTCTGCACCCATTTCTCCCTTCGAAACCACACGTCCCACCGTTGTAACTCACATCCCCCTTTCCCCTTCCTTATTTGGGAAAATATTCACAAATAGCCAACCGGGTCAGTTAAGATCTTGAGGTCTGGCCCCAGCCCATGCCAGAGGTAGGGATTGCGTTAGGAATAAAAACCCCTGCTTTCCTTTGTTACGTGTGCTCTTGCGATTGTGATTGATGCGAGCAGCACGCTTCCGCAGAAGTAAATTGCGTTGCTGAGAAAACTTTCGCTTGAGTGCTGGTTTCACTTTGCGGCACCGAGTATTTATCTCCAGCAAAACCAACCTGTGCTCTGACCACCTTGGGCAGCTGTCATCAGGACATCCTGAGGCTGTGTCATGCACAAGCATCCCCAACCTTGACAAAATAAACTTTCTAAATACTCTTATCCCCAAATGCTCAGGGAGACTGATTTGAATAATCATAAAACTCCGAAGCTGCACTCCAGCCTGGGAGACAGAGCAAGACTCTGTTTCAGAAAAATAAAATAAAATAAAAAACTCTGGTCTCCCGCACAGCCGACTCTGCGTGAATTACTCTTTCTCTATTGCTATTCCCCTGTCTTGAGAAATTGGCTCTGTCTAGGTAGCGGGCAAGGTGAACCCACTGGGCAGTTACAGATTTGTCATTATATTGCTTGCAATTTTATATATATATTATGCACAAATAGCTATAACCTTGTATACAAGGTTAAATGCGAATGTTCTCCGTGCATGGTCAGATCCCAGCGCAGGAAGGACGCACCCCCTACAAACTGCTAGGCCAAAACGGTCATTCTGGCCTCATCCAGCCTCACGTGAGATCGCAATCTCCTATCACTCAGGACCTGAGGGGGCGGGGCCGGAAGCCCCATACAATCAGGCGCGCTGGGGTGGGGACCCTTCAATCAGGCGCGCCGCCGGAAAGGAGAGGGCGGCTTCCGGGATCTGGCTGGCGGGCGCTTTGTCTCGCTTTCGCCACAGTAGGCTCTTGCTATTAGTCTCCGCTGCTGCTTCTTGACTCTGGGAGGCCCAGGTGGCTCTGCAGCAGCCTCTGCCACCCTGTGACTTGCGGGTATTGGCACATCCCTAGCTGACGCCAGGACACCCGGGAAGCCGAGGAATGGTGAGTGGACTGCGCCTGGCTTCCCGAAGTGGGGAAGAGGGCTGGTTGAAACTTGCTGGAACCAGCCATCGGCTGCGGAACCTGCGGACCGAGTCGCCGGGCGCAGCCGGGCCTCAGTCCCCTTCTGTGCAGGGCCGGGCGGGGCGGGCAGCGGGACCCCTGCGTCCTGTCTGTATCTGTGGGCGCCACTTCCGCCGGCCGGAGCCCTCTCGGGAACCCCGCGCCTCCCCCACCCAGGTAGTGCGGTGACCACCGGAGGGTGATCCGGGAGAGCCCCGACTCGGTGTGCGGGGTTCCAGCGTAGGAGGAGCTGTGGTTCATGGAGCTTCCAGTCCCACCTTTCTCCCCCTGAAATTAACCTGAGGTTTTGTTAAAACGTTAAACGGTGCGTTTGAGCAAACGGCGAATCATAAACCGGGTACCGCAGTCATGGTTTGTGGTTTGGGGTCCACAGGAGGGGCATAAATGAGAGGCTTTGATAAGGTTAATGAGGAAGCTAATGAGAGGCTAAATGAGAGGCTTTGATAAGGTTAATGAGGAAGCAAACCATATATAATATAATATATAATATTATAATTTTATATAATATATTATACAATACACATATATACTATATAATATATTATATTATATAGTATATATTATATTATATTATATATTTTATATATATATATTTTTTGAGACGGAGTCTTGCCCTGTCGCCAGGCTGGAGTGCAATGATGCAGTCTCAGCTCACTGCAACCTCTGACTCCCAGGTTCAAGCGATTCTTCCGCCTCAGCTTCCCACGTAGCTGAGCTTACAGGCGCCCACCACCACGTCCAGCTAATTTTTGTATTTTTTTTTTTTTTTTTTTTTTTTGAGACGGAGTCTCGCTCTGTCGCCCAGGCTGGAGTGCAGTGGCCGGATCTCAGCTCACTGCAAGCTCCGCCTCCTGGGTTCCCGCCATTCTCCTGCCTCAGCCTCCCGAGTAGCTGGGGCTACAGGCGCCCGCCACGTCGCCCGGCTAGTTTTTTGTATTTTTTAGTAGAGACGGGGTTTCACCGTATTAGCCAGGATGGTCTCGATCTCCTGACCTCGTGATCCGCCCGTCTCGGCCTCCCAAAGTGCTGGGATTACAGGCTTGAGCCACCGTGCCCGGCAATTTTTGTATTTTTAGTAGAGACAGGGTTTCGCCATGTTGGCTAGGTTGGTCTCGAACTCCTGACCTTAATTGACCGCCCGCCTCGGCCTTCTAAAGCGCTGGGATTACAGGCGTGAGCCACCTTGGCCAAAATAGTTTTCTGTTTCCAAACATTTTACATGAGAGGAAAGCGGAGAATAAATCATCTGACACTCTACTGTAAAAAAAATCTTTGTGCCTTTCTTTCTTCATCTTTCCTAAGTGTACATATTACCAAAATGTCTTTAGGTTGAGGTCCCCCTATGACAACTTTACAGGGTGTTGTGTCCTCAGCCACCCTCCTGTCTTTTCCTAGTTCTGGCATTTTAGAACTGTCTGGGCATGACCCAGGATACGCACTGTGGCCATGTCTGTTGGAGGGTCTAGTGAATATCAGCCCCGGGGTCATCTCATCCCCAAGGACAGCCTGAGGTAGGGGGTAGAGTCTCTCAGGGAAGCAGCTGGATGCTCTTGGCCTTAGAGGAATCTCCTGGTATAGTTTCATCTAAAATGGTGACCCCTTAGGGTGATTAAAATTTTAGGACATTAAAATTAATGGACAATACAATGTAATGTCATGAAAGTTAGGTCATTAAAATTGTTCCTCCAGCCCGAGTTTTTATTCCTTGGAGACACATTGATGGTCTGCCAATGGGACGCTGATATTGAGAGGAAAAGGCAGAAATGATTTCTGCTCTCGAGATTGCCTCAGACTTGTGAAGAGAGAAAAACTGTCCCAAAGGACAAGGAAAACCCGCCCCAGAGAGGATGTGCAAGAACCTGAATATGAAAATGCACTTAAGGCGCACAGGAGGACAAAGAGCAGTGCCAGTGCCTCCTAGGTGGTCACTGAGTACTTTACTGAACAGGATGAGTGTCCCGAGGGATAGAATGGCCTGCCGTGACACTTAGAAAGGTCTGTGTTGGAGTCAGCACTGCCTCTCCCTGAATTTGTTACCTTGAAAAGGCTTGTCTGCTTATTTGCGTTTCAGTTTTTCATTGATTTTAAGATACATTTTGTCCGTACAGCTTGAAAGATAAAAATACTATTTCCAAAGAGGCAAGGTAAAAGGATGTATTTTATTTGCTAAAAATTCGTATTTATTTCTTCCCCAGAGTGAGTGTAGTAAGTTTTAAAGGTCTGTTCTTTTTAAGGGTAATTTCAAATGGAATTGTAGGACTTAGCTTTGTAAATGCTACTGGTGAAATAAAAGTGTGATAGATAAATTGATGATTTACAAAGATTCACCAAAGTGTCAGTTCCCCTCTTGTAGCATGGTGAAGAATTTATGACAGTGGAGACATCTGCATCCTCTTATCTGGATATCTGAGGGTCTTTTTTGTTGTTTTTTGTTTTTTGGGGGACACTGTCTTGCTCTGTAGCCCGGCTGGAGTGCAGTGGCACCATCTCTGCTTACTGCAGCCTCCGCCTCCCAGGTTCAAGTGATTCTCCTGTGTCAGCCTCCTGAGTAACTGGGATTATAGGCACCCACCACCACACCCAGCTGATTTTTGTATTTTTAGTAAACACGGGGTTTTAGGCCTGGCACGGTGGCTTATGCCTGTAATCCCAGCACTTTGGGAGGCCAAGGTGGGCGCATCACGAGGTCAGGAATTCCAGACCAGCCTGGCCAACATGGTGAAACCCTGTCTCTACTAAAAATACAGAAAAATTAGCTGAGTGTGGTGGCAGGCACCTGTAATCCCAGCTACTCGGGAGGCTGAGGCAAGAGAATTGCTTGAACCTGGGAGGTGGAGGTTGCAGTGAGCCAAGATCTTGCCACTGCACCCCAGCCCAAGCGACAACGCGAGACTCCATCTCAAAAAACAAACAAACAACAAAAAGACGGGGTTTTGCCATGTTGGCCAGGCTGGTCTCAACCTCCTGACCTCAGGTGATCGCCTGCCTCAGCCTCCCAAGGTGCTGGGATTACAGGCGTGAGCCACCATGCCCGGCCCACTCTATTTTCTTTTTATTCCCTAAATTTTAATATGTTTGAGTTTGTTCCTTTATCACTTTTTTCTTACATAAAAATAAATTCTGCCTAATCCTTCATAAAAAAAATCTTCCTGTGACTTCTGAAAGTGTTCTGGTTTTATCTTTCATATTTGATTATAATAAGTTGACTATTCATGGAATAGAGAAGGATGCAATGCATTTTCCCAAGTAGATGCCAGCCTGGTTTGCCTCATATTTTAAAGTGCATGTGATTTCTTTTTCTATTCTACAGTGCCTACTCTATCATTCCTCAACTTTCCATATAAATGCTGGGTCATTAAGACTTTTTTTCCCTTGGTCTGCTTGCTCATCTCTCTGCTAATACTGTGCTGTCTTGAATATTTTCGTTTGAAAATCTTAGAAGTATGTTAGACAAGCCATCACTCTTTTTTTAGATGACTAAAAATCATTAGACATTTGTCATTTTTACTACGTATGAAAAAGTAGTTTTTCTTGCCTAAAAAAACCTGATTTGGGAATTTATGTGATTTCATAGGAATAGCATCTGAAAGTGCTGGCATTAATGTCATTTTAAAAAACATGTCATATTTCCTCTTATTCCTTTCTGCCTTGACGTTGTGCAATAGAAGTTTTAAGAACTGTTGGATTAGTATTGTTAAATATCAATTATTGGTTTTATTTACTACTCAATTAAATTTAATAAGCCTTTTCTCTCTTGGTGTAATCCCATGGAATGGCCTCAACTCCCCAGTTAACAAGTGACAGCACATGTAAAATATTGTCTACCAGGGAAACTCATTGAACACTTACTTTCAGACTGTGTTTTGGTGTCTGGTTTCCTAAGCACCCCACTGCAGTGACACAAAATAATAGACCTTCAGCAGAAAAAGTTTTGGCAAATATATTGCATAAGCCATTTAGATGCAGAGAGTCGTTCTTATTACTTAGGTTGGTGGAATCCCTTTCAAAATGTAAGTTACTAATACAAACAAAGATGGAACTTTGTGAGCAGGCATTTTTAAGAATAAGTAGTCTCAGGACTGATAATATTAACTCACTTATGCACTTCAGGTGGGACTTTTATTATGACAGATACTAGAAATGCACAAAATGAAGTTAAAGGTAACTCCTAGCAGCACATCTTACTCCCTGGATTCTCTAATGAGATGGGTGTTTCTACTTTGCTGTTGCCTTTTTGAATAGTTCAATTCTAGTGTTACTACTGCTGTGTGGGAGGGAGTATGTGTGAATAGAGTAAGAGTTGTGACAATCAAGTCGTAGAATAAATGCTTGGAAATTTTAGAATCATGTAAACAGCTTATGAATTGAGTATATATTCCCAGTGCTGTCAGTCTTCACCCATCCTTCTATCCACATGCGTGGAATATTCTAGGACTCCGTGGCTTTTGAGGATGTGGCTGTGAACTTTACCCAGGAGGAATGGGCTTTGCTAGATTCTTCTCAGAAGAATCTCTATAGAGAAGTGATGCAGGAAACCTGCAGGAACCTGGCTTCTGTAGGTGAGAATGACAACACATTTCACTTAATTACGGAAGTGTTTCCCTATCATCAGTGCTATTTGTGATTTGGAATGGGGCGAGGGAAGGATTTGGTGAAGAAATCAGGCATGGGCACTGTTTACAATGAACATGAAATCTAGTAATGTTTTTATAGTTTGTAATAATTCATGATAATTTTGTGGGTCTGCATTTTAGGAAACAAATGGAAAGACCAGAATATTGAGGATCACTTCGAAAAACCTGGGAAAGATAAAAGATGGCCGGGCGCAGTGGCTCAAGCCTGTAATCCCAGCATTTTGGGAGGCCGAGACGGGCGGATCATGAGGTCCGTAGATCGAGACCATCCTGGCTAACACAGTGAAACCCCGTCTCTACTAAAAATACAAAAACTAGCCGGGCGAGGTGGCGGGCGCCTGTAGTCCCAACTACTCGGGAGGCTGAGGCAGGAGAATGGCGTGAACCCGGGAGGCGGAGCTTGCAGTGAGCTGAGATCCGCCACTGCACTCCAGTCCGGGCGACAGAGCGAGACTCCGCCTCAAAAAAAAAAAAAAAAAAAAAAAAAAAGATAAAAGATAATTTACACTGAGAAGAGGAAATAAAGTCCTCTGAAGGAACCTTAGCATGTCATGAACTTAAAAACAAGCATCAAAACAAGTAAGAATCACTTGAAATTTATTTCTTTTTAGAAAAATTTCACCCAAAATGTAACGTACTTCAGTGTAGCAGTCAGGGTTTGGAAAACAATTTACTTGAAAATATACTACAAAATTGTGTATGTGAATGTTACTGTTTTGGTCATAGCCATGCAAGTGGTAGCTGTGTTTTCAGTAGTAACCCATTTACTTTCAAATAATTCAGTCATGGCAAAAAAAAAAAAAAGCATTTTCCCTGGTATTGGTAGCAGTGTAAGTCCAAGACCTATTAATAAGTAGAAAGTTATTAAGCCAATAATAATGTGCTTGTCATTTTTTTATAGAAATCATATGGTACAGGCCGGGCACGGTGGCTCAAGCCTGTAATCCCAGCACTTTGGGAGGCCAAGACGGGTGGATCATGAGGTCAGGAGATCGAGACCATCCTGGCTAACACGGTGAAACCCCGTCTCTACTAAAAAATACAAAAAACTAGCCGGGCGAGGTGGTGGGCGCCTGTGGTCCCAGCTACTCGGGAGGCTGAGGCAGGAGAATGGTGTAAACCCGGGAGGCGGAGCTTGCAGTGAGCTGAGATCTGGCCACTGCACTCCAGCCTGGGCGACAGACAGAGTGAGACTCCGTCTCAAAAAAAAAAAAAAAAAAGAAATTATAAAAGTATTAATATGGGGAACTAATAAATGTCCGTGAAATCTTCACAATTTATGTTCTTCTGCCTCGGCCAGTCCCTCCGTTCAAGGTCCCTGACTTCCTGCAACACATCCCCTTTTCCCCTTTCAGACTCCTCCGGGTTGTTTGGCCTGGGAGCTGATGATGTGAGTGCATTTTTCATTGCAATGAGATCTTAGGGCTCTGCAGGACTTTGACGAAGAGTCAGGCCTGTGAGTGCTGTCAGACACTGGCCTGGAAGGTCTGGGGTCTCCCTGGTGTGCAGAGGGCAGGTCTTCACCACGTGATGACTCTTCACAGCCTGGGAAGGGCGTGTCTATCATTGCGCTTTTAATTTGCATTTGCCTAATTATAAATTACATACTATCACACTGGTCTTTAAGCAAAAGAAAAAAAAGAGAAAAAAGAAATTAAATACAATATACACAGTGTATAACGATGTTTTGGTCAAAGATGAACTGCATACACAATAGTGCTCCCATAAAATTATAATGGATTTTTTTTTCTTTCTGAGATTGAGTCTCACTCTGTCACCCGAGCTGGAGTGCAGTGGTGCGATCTCAGCTCACTGCAACCTCTGCCTCCCGGGTTCAAGTGATTCTCCTGCCTCAGCCTCCCAAGTAGCTGGGATTACAGACATGCGCTACCACACCCGGCTAATTTTTTTTTTTTAGTACAGACAGAATTTCATCATGTTGGCCAGGTTTGTCTCAAACTCCTGACCTCAGGTGATCCGCCAGCCTTGACCTCCCAAAGTCCTGGGGTTACAGGTGTAAGCTACCGTGCCCAGCCCATTTTAATCTTTTATGTCATTTTTACTGTCCCTTTTCTATATTTAGAGATGTTTAGAGACACAAATACTTACCATTGTGTTACAGTTACCTGCAATATTTGGTACAAGCGCGTGCTGTACTGGCGTGTAGCCTGGGAGCAATAGGCCATACCACGTAGCCTAGGCATGGAATAGGCCAGACCACCTAGGTTTGTGTAAATACACTCTGTGATGTTTGTGCAATGATGAAATTGCCTAAGGATGCGTTTCTCAGAATGTGTCCCGTTCGTTTGGTGATGAATGACTGCACTAATGAGGTTGAGCATCTTTTCAAATATTTTCTGGCCATTGGATATCTTCTTTTGTGAAGTACCTATTCAAGTTTCTCATCCACTTTTCTTTTGGACTATTTATCTTCTTCTTACTAATTATAGGAGTTCTTCATGTTTGCTGGAAATGGGCCTTTTGTTGACCAAGGGACTGTTCAGTAACGAGAGTAAAGGAGGAGGTTGGAGAGTGGTGGGGGGCCTCTCAACAAGTCATGGAAACCACAGAAAAAGCCCTTGACCTTAGCCTGAGAGCCATGGTGCCCTGGAGAAGGGTTTCTTACCACCTGACTATTCTGTTCTCTTCAAGACTGACAGCATCGGTGTCATTTGGGAGTTCGGTTAGAAATACAGAATTCTGGCTGGATGCAGTGGCTCATGCCTGTAATCCCAACACTTTGGGAGGCTGAGGCAGGCAGATCATTTGAGGTCAGGAATTCGAGGCCAGCCTGAGCAACATAGTGAAATCCCATCTCTACTGAAAATACAAAAAAATTAGTTGGACGTGGTGGCGAGCACCTGTAGTCCTAGCTACTTGGCAGGCTGAGGCAGGAGAATTGCTTGAACCCAGGAGACAGAGGTTGCAGTGAGCCAAGATTGCACCACTGCACTCCAGCCTGGGAGACAGAACAAGACTCCATCTCAGAAGGAAATAAAAAGAAGAAATCGAGACCAGCCTGGCCAACATGGTGAAACCCTGTCTCTACTAAAAATACAAAAATTAGCTGGGAGTGGTGGCATGCACCTGTAGTCCCAGCTACTTGGGAGGCTGAAGCAGGAGAATCACTTGAACCTGAGAGGTGGAGGTTGCAGTGAGCCAAGATTGCAACATTGCACTCCAGCCTGGGCAGCAGGAGTGAAACTCTGTCTCAAAAAAAAAAAAAAAGAAAGAAAGAAATACAGAATTCCAGGCCCTGTCCTGTCCGAGACCTCCTGAAACACCATCAGCAATTTGATAAGGTCTCCAGGGAATCATTTACACGGTAGTCTGGGCAGTGCTGGTTTGTCAGGAACCTTCAGGGTCACATCTGTGCTCTTCACAAACATTGCTTGGATTAAAAAGGGCAGAAGGGCCGGGCGCGGTGGCTCAAGCCTGTAATCCCAGCACGTTGGGAGGCCGAGACGGGCGGATCACGAGGTCAGGAGATCGAGACCATCCTGGCTAACACGGTGAAACCCCGTCTCTACTAAAAAAATACAAAAACTAGCCGGGGCCGGGCGCGGTGGCTCAAGCCTGTAATCCCAGCACTTTGGGAGGCCGAGGCGGGCGGATCACGAGGTCAGGAGATCGAGACCATCCCGGCTAACCTGGTGAAACCCCGTCTCTACTAAAAAATACAAAAAACTAGCCGGGCGAGGTGGCGGGCGCCTGTAGTCCCAGCTACTCGGGAGGCTGAGGCAGGAGAATGGCGTAAACCCGGGAGACGGAGCTTGCAGTGAGCTGAGATCCGGCCACTGCACTCCAGCCTGGGCGACAGAACGAGACTCCGTCTCAAAAAAAAAAAAGAACAACAACAACAAAAAAAAAACTAGCCGGGCGACGTGGCGGGCGCCTGTAGTCCCAGCTACTCTGGAGGCTGAGGCAGGAGAATGGCGTAAACCTGGGAGGCGGAGCTTGCAGCGAGCTGAGATCCGGCCACTGCACTCCAGCCCGGGCGACAGAGCGAGACTCCGCCTCAAAAAAAATAAATAAATAAAAAATAAAAAGGGCAGAAGGGGCAGAGCTGTCCATGGTCATGGTTCTGTTCCAAGGTAAATACACGCTTTCCTCTGTGCTGATTGTTTCTGATGAGAAGACCAGAATATTTATGCAACTCCCTTGAGTGGTTATCTATTTATAGGGGCGGGCAGTGGTCAACAGTGACCCGAACCCTTGGACTCCTTGCTCAAAGCTGCCTCAGCTCATCTGCCTGGAATTCCAGTTACTGTCATGTTGTGCGGACCCATACAGGAACAAAATGTGGATCTCTCGAGGTAGCTTACCCTGCGCCCACAGACTGTGACAACGGGGTGACCCAGGTAAGTACTTCAACCAAATGAACTTGAATTGCCTTGGCTACACAATGCGAGTAACAAATGTGCTTACCTTACAATGTTATTTTGAGTGGTACATGAGAAAATGGATGTCAAGTCTTTTTTATCATTAAATGATATGTCAGTCAAAAGATTTAGTGTGAATGGTGGTTACCACGGGTGGTGGACTCAAAATGACCTGTGTTCACTTCCTTTTGCTTATCAAAGTGTTGACATTTGTTATCAAGAACAGGCAAAACATATGTGTGTGCAGGTTTCGAATAAAAAGCTTAAAAGATATCATCTTTATCAGTATCTAGATAGATTCTAAAAAGCAAAACTAAGATAGTATTATGAATCAAAATGTCTTCTATGCTCTGAAGAACTAATAGCATGTCAAAAAAATTATACTAAGGTATAAAACACACAAAATTTTCACACACACACACTTCTGAGAGTTTCTATTTTCACAGCTATTGTAGGCGCCAGTCTGTTGCTTCTGTGGTGAATGTTCTGGAAAGTCTGAAGCCAACATGCTTGGTTGCTCAGGAAATTCCTTTATTGTATCTGAAATCTAGTAACTTCATTACATTTTCCCTGCTGCCACCATTCAGCAGCCATTTTTCCTGGGACCGACTGTGCTCTCTTACATCTAGAAATATTTCTGGAATTTTATCTTTAAATATTTGTTCTGTTCACATTTTCCAGTTTTCTTCTTTGAGGATTCCAAGGAGCATATGTTGGCATTAGCAAAATTCCTACTTATTCCATATGTTTTTGCTAAACTTTTCCTCAGCACTTTATTTTAACTTCATCCCTGTCTTCTATGTCTTTTTTTAATAGTGTCTGTTTTCTCTTGTATAAAATCCAATAAGCATTGATTTTTTGTAATGAGTTTATTTCTCTCTTCTCTTCTTTCCTAAGCTCCACCAGCTTCCATTTACTTTCCTCCTGTTACCTTGCCATGTTTCCTCTGAGCCCTCACATCTCTGTTTTATGCTCTTATGTTGTAGGGGAAATTGCTTCACCGACTTTAATAAAATTAATTACAGAAGATTGATAGTTTCCATCAGCTTGCTGGCAGCACATTTCTGGTGAGTGTTCTTTGTCTGCCCTTTGTTTTTGCTGTTGTTGCTGTCTGCCTTTAGGTCTTTCTGTTTTTTGTTTTTTGGGTTTTTTTTTGAGACAGGGTCTTGCTGTGTTGCCCAGGCTGCAGTGTAGTGCTGTGATTACAGCTCACTGCAGCCTCAACCTCCCAGGCTCAAACAATCCTCCTACCTCAGTCTCCCAAGTAGCTGGGCTACAGGTGTGCACCGCTACACCTGGCTAATTCTTTTCTTTTTTATTTTTTTTATTTATTATTTTTTTTTTGTAGAGAGAGGGTCTCACTTTGTTGCCCAGGTTGGTCTTGAACTTCTGGGCTCAAGTGATCCTCCCGCTTTGGCCTCTTGAAGTGTTAGCATCACAAGTGTGAACCACCTCACCCAATCCCTTTTTGTCTATATACTTAAATGCCTATAAATATGTGTGTGTGTGTGTGTGTGTGTATATATATATATATATTCATTTTAATTATAGTGAAATATATATAACCTAAAGTTTTCTTTTTTTTTTTTTTTTTTTTTTTGAGACAGAGTCTCCCTCTGTCGCCCGGGCTGGAGTGCAGTGGCCGGTTCTCAGCTCACTGCAAGCTCCGCCTCCCGGGTTTATGCCATTCTCCTGCCTCAGCCTCCGAGTAGCTGGGACTACAGGCGCCCGCCACCTCGCCCGGCTAGTTTTTTTTTTGTATTTTTTTAGTAGAGACGGGGTTTCACCGTGTTAGCCAGGATGGTCTCGATCTCCTGACCTCGTGATCCACCCGTCTCGGCCTCCCAAAGTGCTGGGATTACAGGCTTGAGCCACCGCGCCCGGCCTATAATCTAAAGTTTTCTATTTCAAGCATTGTTAGGTGTACGGGTCAGTGGCATTAGGTGCACTCACATTGTTGTGCAGCCATGGCCACCATCATCTACAGAACTCTTGAAAAACTGAAACTTTGCCCCAAGTAAACATAACTCCTCATTCCCCTCCCCAGCCCCTGGCAACCACCACTCCTCTCCCTAGCTTCATGAATTTGACTACCCTAAGAATCCCATATGAGGGGAATCCTACAGTGTGTGTCCTTTTGTGAGTGGCTTATTTCACCTAGCAGAATGTCTTTAAGGTTCATCCATGCTGTAGCATGGGTCAGAACTTCCTTCTGGCCAGGCACCGTGGCTCAGCCCTGTAATCCCAGCACTTTGGGAAGCCAAGGTGGGTAGATAATGTGAGGTCAGAAGTTCAAGGCCAGACTGGCCAACATAGTGAAACCCCATCTCTACTAAAAATAAGAGATTAGCCGGGCATGGTGGCACATGCCTGTAATCCCAGCTACTCGGGAGGTTGAGGCAGGAGAATCACTTGAAGCTGGGAGGGGGAGGTTGCTGTGAGCCGAGATCACGCCATTGCACTCCAGCCTGAGCAACAATAGTGGAGCTCTGTCTCAAACAGCAACAGGCTGGGCTCAGTGGCTGACGCCTGTAATCCCAGCACTTTGGGAGGCCTAGCGGGCGGATCGGGAGGTCAGGAGATTGAGACCATCCTGGCTAACATGCTGAAACCCTGTCTGTACTAAAAATACAAAAAATTAGCCGGGCGTGGTGGCGGGTGCCTGTTGTCCCAGCTACTCGGGAGGCTGAGGCAGGAGAATGGCATGAACCGGGGAGGTGGAGCTTTGCAGTGAGCCTAGACTGTGCCACTGCACTCCCCTGCCTGGGCGACAGAGCGAGACTCCGTCTTAAAAAAAAAAAAATAGGCCGGGCGCGGTGGCTCACGCCTGTAATCCCAGCACTTTGGGAGGCCGAGGCGGGCGGATCACAAGGTCAGGAGATCGAGACCATGGTGAAACCCCGTCTCTACCAAAAATACAAAAAATTAGCCGGGCGCGGTGGCGGGCGCCTGTAGTCCCAGCTACTCAGGAGGCTGAGGCAGGAGAATGGCGTGAACCCAGGAGGCGGAGCTTGCAGTGAGCCGAGATCGCGCCACTGCACTCCAGCCTGGGCGACAGAGCCAGACTCTGCCTCAAAAAAAATAAAAAAAATAAAAAAAATAAAACAGGCCCTGCGTGGTTGACGCCTGTAATTCCAGCACTTTGGGAGGCCGAGTCGGGTGGATCATGAGGTCATGAGATTGAGACCATCCCGGCTAACACGGTGAAATCCCGTCTCTACTAAAAATACAAAAAATTAGCCAGGCATGGTGGCGGGTGCCTGTAGTCCCAGCTACTCGGGAGGCTGAGGCAGGAGAATGCTGTGAACCAGGGAGTCAGAGCTTGCAGTGAGCTGAGACCACACCACTGCACTCCAGCCTGGGCGACAGGCCGAGACTCCGTCTCAAAAAAAAAAAAAAAAAAAAGACATCCTTCTTTCTGAGGAGGAATAATAGTTCATGGTGTATATGTATCACCTTTTGTTCATCCATCAGTGGACAGTTGGCTTGTTTCCACATTTTGGCTATTGTGAATAATTCTGCTATAACCATTGGTATACAAATATCTCTTTGAGACCCTGCTTTCAATTCTTTTGGGTATATATATGGAGAAGTGGAATTGCTGGATCATATGTTTTATGTTTAATTTTTTGAGGAACCTCCCTGTTGTTTCACACAGGGTGAAAAACGTGTTGTTTTTTATGGACCAGCTATCTTACACAGCAGCTGCATTATTTTCCACTCCAACCGGCAATTCACAAGCATTCCAACTTCTCCACAATATATATATCTCACCATGTTTTTCTTTCTTTCTTTTCTTCCCTCCCTCCCTTCCTTCCTTCCTTCTTTCCCTCACGGAGTTTTGCTGTTGTCACCTAGGCTGGAGTGCAGTGGTGTGATCTCAGCTCACTGCAACCTCTGCCTCCCAGGTTCAAGTGATTCCCCTGCCTCAGCCTCCTGAGTAGCTGGGATTACAGGCGTCACCACCACACCTGGTTAATTTTTGTATTGTAGTAGAGATGGGGTTTGGCCAAGTTGGCCAGGCTGGTCTTGAACTCCTGAACTCAGGTGATCTACCTACCTCAGCCTCCCAAAGTGCTGGGATTACAGGCATGAGCCACCACACCCGGCTCATTTTTATTTTTTGGTAAGAGTCATCCACATAAGCGTGAAGTGGTATCTCATGTGGTTTTCAAACTAATTATTATTTTTTAATTTTTGTGGAGACAGAGTGTCGCTGTTGTTGCCCAGGTTGGTCTTGAACTCCTAGCCTCAAGCGATCCTCCCACCTTAGCCTCCCAACATACTGGGATTACAGGCATAAGCCACCGTGCCTAACCTCATTGTGGTTTTGATTTGCATTTTCCTAATGATCAGAGACGATGGGCATCTTTTCACATGCTCATTGGCACATATTGGGAGAAATATCTATTCACGTCCTTTGTCCATTTTAAAAATTGGTTTTTTTTTTTTTGTTATTAATTTTTTTGTATGTAGACCTTGTGTTGATGGCTTTTCTTCTTTTCTTCTTCAATTTTACTTAGGGAAAATTAAATAGAAAAAAGCCAGGGCTGTGTTCTAGGATAGCAGAACTGTCCTTTATGACCTAAGCCTTCTACCTGAATTTCTGGTATCTATTGCTCCCCAGCAGTGGAATTGGCAGTTTTCAGATTGTTCACAATGTAAGGTGTTTTCCCCTCTCTGCCTCAGAAACAAACTGCTTCCTACAAAGATGGCTTGTCTCACTGTGTTTCCTCATTTAGTCATATCTTCACTGCTTTGTGAAACCAATCCGGATTCACTGCCAACCTGTACACCTTAGTCTTACTATTCTGAACACAGCGTTTTATTGTTGCACTTTGGGGATACCCCTCACCTGAAATTTGCATTTATCAACATCCTCTCTCCTCTCCTCCCAAAGCCCTGCTCATTCCCATTGCTTTCGGCATCCTTTTAATCTAGTTTATCTATTTCCCCTAGTCTCTAATAGATGGTGTCTGTTTCATTTTCCTTGTTGCTTATGGGTAATTTTTGAAAGAAGAGAAATTGAGAATGTGATCCATTCATGTTCAAACCAGAAGTCTTTGCAAGCACTTCTGGGAGTTACTGTATTATGATGGAGACAGTGAGAGGCTTGACAGCAAAAGAAACAGATGCTGGGGTCCCTCCCTGCACCTCTCTCCGGGGCAGCTTCCTCTGAGTTATTCCTCGACCCCTCTACCTACCATTGGTGTTTCCCAGCTCCAGCCTCAGTGCTCTTCTCCCCTTCAAGCTCTCCATCCTCCGTGGATTTTATCTGTTTACAAATTCCCATCTTAGAGTCACCAGGCCTCAGCTCCATATGGCGCCCAGTCACTCACTGCCTCTCTGAATGACTGTGGGGTTGGTTTTCTTCTTTAGGAGGGGAAGCTGCGTCTCTTCCGGCCCAGGATCCATTGTCACCTGCAGAGAGAGAAGCGCCAAGGATCCTCAGAGACACCATGACCGCAGCGCCAACCAAAATCCACCCAGGTAATCCTCCCCTGTTCAGTAAGTTCTCCTGACCCCGGCTCACTGTCCCCACCTACGATGGGAGATGCTAGAGATTATGAAGTGACTTGAGGTACTGGATGTGGCTGATCCCAGGTCCGAAAGTGAAGGTGAAAAACTAAAGTCCCTTTCCTGCCCTATTTCCCATGAGATTCTGCTCACGCTCCTCCTACAGTTAGAGACCTCTCATCCTGGTTTCCTTAGCTCTGGTGACTATACTTCACGAACCTCAGATCCAGATACATCCTCAAGTCAGAATACAACATCTGTGTTGGCCGTAGTGGCCAAGCCTGTAATCCCAACACTTTGGGAGGCTGAGGCAGGTGGATCACTTGAGGTCAGGAGTTTAAGACCAGCCTGGCCAACATGGTGACATCCCATCTCTACTAAAAATACAAAAATTAGCCAGCCATGGTGATGCGCACCTGTAATCCCAGCTACTCGGAAAGCTGAGGCAGGAGAATTGCTTGAACCTGGGAGGCGGAGGTTGCAGTGAGCTGAGACCGCTCCACTGCATTCCAGCCTGGGTGACAGAGCAAGATTCTGTCAAAAAAAAAAAAAAAAAATCTGTGTTATCCCTCTGGCGCCTGCAACTCTTTTTTTTTTTTTTTTTCTTGAGACAAAGTCTGGCTCTCTCCCAGGCTGGAGTGCAGTGGCGCGATCTTGGCTCACTGCAACCTCCACCTCCCGGGTTCACGCCATTCTCCTGCCTCAGCCTCCCGAGTAGCTGGGACTACAGGCGCCCGCCACCACGCCCGGCTAATTTTTTGTACTTTTAGTAGAAACGGGGTTTCACCATGTTCGCCAGGATGGTCTCGATCTCCTGACCTTGTGATCTGCCTGCCTCAGCCTCCCAAAGTGCTGGGATTACAGGCATGAGCCACCGCACCCGGCCACGCCTGCAACTCTTAATGGGTGCAGTTTTATGGTCAGTCCAGGCACTGCTATCTGGTTGTGTGGTCGAGAATTCCAGAAGTGCCTAGATTAGTTTTTGGCCCAGCCATGCCTTCTCGCTACATGGCCCCTGAGGGACATATTAGCATGAAGGACAATGGCAAACAGTAGCAGCAGAAAAGGACAATGCTTCATTTTACCTTCTGGCATGGGGCTGACTCTCCAGAGTGGAGCTCTCTGGCAGAATGGACTGAACTACATGGCTTAGGTCTATATGAGCCTCTCCCTCTCTCTAAAACCAGACTCCAAGTTCAGGACCACTCTGTCCTCCAGCGATGAATGCAGGGTGCCCGACTGAGAAGAGGTGAGAAAGCAAGATAAATGAACTCAAACTCCATGTTGAGAGAGGAGGCAGGAGCGAGGAGCGGGCTCCTTGCATTTGTGTGTGATCCCTGAGCACAGTGGCCACAGCCTCCACTGAAGGTGGCCCCCTGGGTGTCTTGTAATGGAAACCACTCAGAAGAGTCTAACGCCCTCTTTGGGAGGCAAAGCAGGGGGAGAAGGGCAGTTCTTTCTCACCCCTTAGTGTGATATTCTGAGCTTTCTCAGTGGAAGATGCATTTTTAAATTATCAGAAATGGATCAATTATGAAATATGATGGTTCGTGAAACAGCTGTGTACATAATCAAACACAAGTTGACGTTGTTTGACCTCTCATCCTATGTATAAAGCACAAAAGTTGCATAGGAGATGATTTTAACTGGAAGGAAACTATGAGCCCGTTTCATGGACAGACCCAGAACCCGTCCAGTGGTTCTCCCACTCCCGCTATTTGATCATCCTCTGCCTTTGCTGGGTCTCAGGCCTGCTCACTCCCTTCTTGCCTCCTCCCCAAAATAAAGTGTAATAGAGTCATCTCCCAAGATCTATTCTAGCCCAGTACAGCAGGGAGGGCTGAGCAAGATTTTAAACATTAGTGTGTCAGCTGGGCGCAATGGCTCAGGACTTTAATCCCAGCACTTTGGGAGGCTGAAGTGGCCGGATGGATCACCTGATGCCAGGAGGTCAACAGCCTGGTCAACATGGTGAAACCCCGTCTCTATTAAGAATACAAAAATTGCCGGGCGCGGTGGCTCAAGCCTGTAATCCCAGCACTTTGGGAGGCCGAGACGGGCGGATCACGAGGTCAGGAGATCGAGACCATCCTGGCTAACACAGTGAAACCCCGTCTCTACTAAAAATACAAAAAACTAGCCGGGCGAGGTGGCGGGCGCCTGTAGTCCCAGCTACTCGGGAGGCTGAGGCAGGAGAATGGCATGAACCCGGGAGGCGGAGCTTGCAGTGAGCTGAGATCCGGCCACTGCACTCCAGCCCGGGTGACAGAGCGAGACTCCGCCTCAAAAAAAAAAAAAAAAAAAGAATACAAAAATTAACTGGGCATGGTGGTGCACACCCATAATCCCAGCTACGCTGGAGGCTGAGGCAGGAGAATCGCTTGAACCAGGGAGGCAGAGGTTGCAAAGCCGAGATCATGCCACTGTACTCCAGCCTGGGCTACAGAGCAAGACTGTGTATCCAAAATTAAATACATACATACATAAAAAAACAAAACTTAGTGTCATGAACAATGAGGTCTTATTCTTTTTTTTTTTTTTTTTTTTTTTTGAGACAGAGTCTCGCTCTGTCCCCCAGGCTGGAGTGCAGTGGCGTGATCTCGACTCACTGCAAGCTCCACCTCTCGGGTTCACGCCATTGTCCTGCCTCAGCCTCCTCAGTAGCTGGGACTACAGGCGCCTGCCACCGTGCCCGGCTAATTATTTTGTGTTTTTAGTAGAGACAGGGTTTCACCGTGTTAGCCAGGATGGTCTCCATCTCCTGACCTCGTGATCCGCCCGCCTCGGCCTCCCAAAGTGCTGGGATTACAGGCGTGAGCCACTGCACCCGGCCAGATGAGGTCTTATTCTTTTTTTTTTTTTTTTTTTTTTTGAGACGGAGTCTCGCTCTGTCGCCCAGGCTGGAGTGCAGTGGCCGGATCTCAGCTCACTGCAAGCTCCGCCTCCCGGGTTTACGCCATTCTCCCGCCTCAGCCTCCCGAGTAGCTGGGACTACAGGCGCCCACCACCTCGCCCGGCTAGTTTTTTGTAATTTTTTTAGTAGAGACGGGGTTTCACCGTGTTAGCCAGGATGGTCTCGATCTCCTGACCTCGTGATCCGCCCGTCTCGGCCTCCCAAAGTGCTGGGATTACAGGCTTGAGCCACCGCGCCCGGCCCAGATGAGGTCTTATTCTAAGTGTTGTTCAGTATCTGCCATTTACTGGGCATACACAGAATAGGCAGGAAAGCACAGACAGGACACATCTCTACCTTCAAGGTGAAGCTCCGGGCTGCCACAATAAACCACTCACTGTATCAGCTGAAACCTCTGCACCGCACCTGTCTACGTAGAGCATAGGAAGAGAGCAAAGAAATACAAAGCAGAAGGCCTAAAATAATGCGACAAATCCAAGTTGAACAATTACAACAGAAAATAATTAATATGAATATGAATAACATGAAGAAGAGTATTAGATTGGGTCAAAATCAGATTTGAGTTATTTTCTATATCCAAGAGATAGCCTGAAATAAATAGGACACAAAAGGCCAAAATAACAAGTTAGAAAAATTTACACAGAACAAATAAAAAAAGAAGACAATATGAATATTTAACAGTATGAATTTGTCAGACTTTGTTTGTCTTACCATGTGCTTGGCAGCGTTCCCAGCACCCCATGCATTACTGTAAAATGGATAAAAAATGGATAATAAATCTCATTATTAAAATCTTTTTATTCTATTGGCTTTTGTTGTTGTTGAGACGGAGTCTCGCTCTGTTGCCCAGGCTGGAGTGCCGTGGTGCAATCTCAGCTCACTGCAACCTCCACCTCCTGGGTTCAAGAGATTCTCCTGCCTCAGCCTCCCAAGTAGCTGGGACTACAGGTGCCCGCCATCACGCCTGGCTAATTTTTGTATTTTTAGTAGAGACAGTGTTTTACCATGTTGGCCAGGCTGGTCTCAAACTCCTGACCTCAGGTGATCTGCCTGCCTCAGCCTCCCAAAGCGCTGGGATTACAGGTGTGAGCCGCCGTGCCTGGCTTCTATTGGCTTTTATTATAAAACCAACATGTTACTTTGGTAACAAAGCTCAATAACATAGATGAGTGGAAAGTGCAAAAGTATTTTGTCACCCCAGCCCTAAATCTCCCTCCCTAAGCCTGTTCACATTTGGTGTATCTACTTCGAGAATATTCCCCTACTCCTACATCACATATATAGTACTTTAAAAAAAATGAGAAAAGAACGTAAAGAACATTTTCTTCAACCTCTTTTCTTTTGCTTAATATATCCTAGACCTCTTTCTAGGTCAGTTTTACATAGATTTGCTTCATTCCTTTTCACATCCATAAGCCTTTATTTTGTATTGCTCTATTTTCATGTAAACAGTCCCAGACATGGATTTTTCAAATTGTTTCCATTTCCTTTATACAACTTCAAATAACTGGATGAACATCCGTACACATTTGTCTGTGTACCTGCCATTGTGTTGTGTCTGTGGTGGGTGAATTTCTAGAGGTGGGATATAGAGTGTCAGGCATGTGTACTTCTCATGTTAAGGGACACCCTGAGAAGGCCAGGTGCAGTGGCTTACACCTGTAATCCTAGCACTTTGGGAGGCCAAGGAGGGTGGATTGTTTGAGTTCAGGAGTTAGAGATCAGCCTGGGCAACATGGTGAATCCCCATCTCTACAAATATATATATATATATATATTAGCTGGGCATGGTGGCACACACCTGTAGTCCCAGCCACTTGGGGGGCTAAGACAGGAGGATCACTTGAGCCTGGGAGGTTACTGCGGTGAGCCGAGATTGTGTCACTGCACTCCAGCCTAGTTGCCAAAATGAGACCGTCTCCAAAACAAAACAAAAAAGAAAGATACCCTAAATTATCCTTCCAAAAGCCATAGCGGCCGAGGGCAGTGGCTCACGCCTGTAATCCCGGCACTTTGTGAAGCCAAGATGGGTGGATCACCTGAGGTCAGGAGTTCGAGACCAGCCTGGCCAACAGGGCGAAACCCCATCTCTACTTAAAATATAAAAATTAGCCTGGTGTGGTGGTGGGTGCATGTAATCCCAGCTACTTGGGAGACTGAGGTGGAAGAAGCACCTGAACCTGGCAGGCAGAGGTTGTAGTGAGCCGAGATCATGCCACCATACTCCAGCCTGGGTGACAGAGCGAGACTCACTCTCAAAAAAAAAAAAAAACAAAAGCAATCTAATCTTACGCTCAGCCAAGTGTCTTATGTCTCAACCAAGTGTACGTGTTCTCCTGTCTCTTTTTCACCCACACAGGATGCCAAACTAATCAATGAAACAGTAGCTGGCCATGGGCTAAATTTGTGTTTTGGGGCTACTAGTGATGTCAAGTGCCTTGTCCCATATTTACTGGCCACAGTACTTCTTTTGTGAAACACCTGTTCAAAGAACATAAGAAATAATTGTACATAGAAAATTAGAACCAGGTGCAGTTTGAAAGACCACGGACTTTGCTAGGGTTTTTTAAGTCTCTTCAAAAAAGAATAGGCAGGCCGGGTGTGGTGGCTTGTGCCTGTAATCCCAGCATTTTGAGAGGCTGAGGTGGGCAGATCACCTGAGGTCAGGAGTTCAAGACCAGCCTGACCATCATGGTGAAACCGTGTCTCTACTAAAAATACAAAACTTAGCCCGGCATGGTGGCAGGCACCTGTAATCCCAGCTACTCAGAAGGCTGAGGCAGGATAGTTGCTTGAACCCAGGTGGCGGAGGTTGCAGTGACTGAGATCACACCACTGCACTCCAGCCTGGGCGACAGAGAGAGCCTCCATTGCAAAAAAAAGAAAAAGAAAAAAAATAGACTTAGGTGAGGACTGGGAGAGACAGGTTTCAGGAATGGGAAAGGGAGTCACATTTATTAATCATATTATAAGCTTAAATTTTAAAAAATCTAAAGCATCCCATGTGGCAAATGAGGAAATTTGCAAGTTTCTGGTTCCAAGGTGTTACCTGGTAAGTTCTCTTAAGCTTTCAGAAAACAAGCAATTCTCATGTTGTACAAATTGTCCCAGAAATAGAAAAAATACGCTATTGAATACATTCTGTGAAGCAAATATAACACCGATGATAAACTGTGATCACAAAAAAACTATGGCTCAATATCATGTATTTCTCTATGATGAATATAGGAATAAAATACTAGAGGATATAAATCTGTAACATTCTGATTCAAAAATATGCAGTGACCAAGTTGGGGGTTTTCATGGAATGTATGGGTAATTCAATATATGGAAATCTATGCTAAGAATGCACCACATTCATGGGATAAACGAAAAAGGAAAAGAATAATCATCTCATTGGAGTTTGAAAATTCCACACTTAATCCTAATAAAAATGTCTAAGTATAGGAATAAAACACACTGCCTTATCATGATGAAAACCAACTGCCAACTGTGAAATACTAGAGTCAATATCATAATATAAAATAAGGATCCAAGGAAACCCAATAAGGCATGAAACCAACATAACAAAATACTAAAAACAGAAATAAAAGTCCAGCATTATTCATTCATGAATTATTCATTCAATAACTACTACAGTAATAAACATGTAGTCAAGCACAAGAGTATTAAAAATGAGTAGCATTTCTATAAGTAACAAGACAGGGTAGAAAACATTACATTAAAAGACCACTATTCATAATCGCATCAAAACAATGTACAACATCAAAGAAATACATGTTAGCAACAAATGTAAAGAAACAACAAGTCTTATGTGAAAGAAAATGGAAGCCGTGACTCCCTGGGAGGCCATATGCTATTGCTGGGTGGAGATACAGCAGATCCTTAGCCTTAATGAGGGAGTTATCCTGAGAGCCTCTCAACTGCTCATGTTTGAAAATACTACATCAAATAACTTCCTTTGTAAAGTTTAACTAAAAATGTAAAGTTTAACTAAAAACCTAAGCAGCTCCTCAGGCTCCTACATGAAGCAGTGTGGCAGGGGGGAAGGGGTCAGTCACTGGTTCCATCACTGGTTACAGTAGAGGCAGCAGGCAGGACAAGGTGGCGACATTATCAAAGAACTCATCTGGATAACAAAAGTGTTAAGACCCCAAAGCACGGTTGGGCACGGTGGCTCACGCCTGTAATCCCAACACTTTGGGAGGCCAATGTGGGCAGATCACTTGAGGCCAGGAGTTTGAGATTAGCCTGGCCAACATGTTGAAACCCTGTCTCTTCTAAAAATGCAAAAAATTAGCCAGGTTGGTAGTGCACACCTGTAGTCCCAGCTACTTGGGAGGCTGAGGCAGGAGAATCACTTGAACTGGGAGATAGTGCCACTGCACTGCAGCCTGGACAACAGAACAACAACCCGTCTCAAAAAAAAAAAAAAAGCCGGGTGCGGTGGCTCAAGCCTGTAATCCCAGCACTTTGGGAGGCCGAGGCGGGCGGATCACAAGGTCAGGAGATCGAGACCATCCTGGCTAACACGGTGAAACCCCGTCTCTACTAAAAACTACAAAAAACTAGCCGGGCGAGGTGGCGGCGCCTGTAGTCCCAGCTACTCGGGAGGCTGAGGCAGGAGAATGGCGTGAACCCGGGAGGCGGAGCTTGCAGTGAGCTGAGATCCGGCCACAGCACTCCAGCCTGGGTGACAGAGCGAGACTCCGTCTCAAAAAAAAAAAAAAAAAAAAAAGATGCCAAAGTGCCATGATAAGGGAGTGTTTCTATAAACAGGACAATATATCTTCTCTTAAGGAAACAGCATAGAGTCATCAAAAATAATCATTATAACAACTGCATAGCAAGATGGAAAATACTTGTATATTGTATAACATTACATTTTAAAAACAGGGCATGTGGCTGGCCACATCGGCTCATGCCTGTAATCCCAGCACTTTGGGAGGCTGAGGCAGATGGATCACCTGAGGTCGGGAGTTTGAGACCAGCCTGGCCAACATGGTGAAACCCCCATCTCTACTATAAATACAAGAATTAGCTGGGCGTGGTGGTGCGCACCTATAATTCCAATGACTCGGGAGGCTGAGACAGGACAATCACTTGAACCCAGGAGGTGGAGGTTACAGTGAGCCGAGATCGCACCGCTGCATTCCAGCCTGGGTGACAGAGTGAGACCGTCTCAAAAATAATAATAATAATAATAATAAATAATAAAAACAGGACACACCATTATAAGTATAAAAACCATGCAAGAAATAATATGGATTTGAAAAATTACTGGAAGTAGAGAATAAAATCAGTAGTAGTGGAACTAGGGGTGATTTTTGTCAAATTATATTTTTTGTCAAATTTGACAATTTTTTTGTCAAATTATATTGAAAATACATTTAAAGTGGTTTTTGAGCAACAAAAGAAGCTGCAATGTGAGAAAGAGTATCTGAACAAGGTGGACTCTGCCATGTTGCCTGCCTGGGCAAAAGCAACCACCATCCCGCCCACGAGCCTTGTCATCAGGCAGGTGTCATTCAGCAGGGACCGTACTGTACCTCTCTCAGGATTATAGATGATAGGCACTGGACTGAATGATCGTTCACTTGCTCCCAAGTTAACAGTGTTATCAATAACATGGCCCCGATTGTCTTGGTGCCTATCATTGTGTTATTGGATGATTCTCAGAAGACTTTTGTGACTTAATGAAATGGGAAAAGTTCCCTTATCCCCCTTGCACGGTATAAAACAAGCTGTGGCTCACTTCTTCGGTGCCCTGCAGCTCAAACCCCTAGGGGCAGCATACGGACGTGCAGGTCTTGAGGAGCATGGGCTCCGACCCCACAGCAGTGCCATCTAGGATTCAGTGTTTGCAGCTCCCGAAGCCCCAGGGAGCTTATCGGAAGGATAAGGCAGAGCTCTGGTCTAATTTCTGTATTCCAGGGTTCTTGCCCTAGTATGCCAGAAAAATTGGATCACACGTGGGCTTGGAGAATGAGTGCAAGGTTTTATTGAATGTAGCTCTCAGCAGATGGATGGGGAGCCAGAAAGGGGATGGAGGGGGAAGGTGGCCTTCCCCTGGAGTTGGGCCACTCAGCGGCCGGGCTCTCCTCCAACTGCCTTTGGCTGAATTCCATGTCATCCAGCTGTGGATGACCTGTCAGCATCTGTTGGTGTGTTCTTCTGCCTGTGTGTTCCTCTCGATGTCCAGCTGCTTGTGTGTGTCTGCCTGCTAGGCGGGGACATGGCGAGCCAGAGAGGTCTTGGAAAATGCAACATTTGGGAATGAAAACAGAAATGCTTGTCCTCACTTATATCCATGGGCCCAGGCCGGAGGGTAGAACCCTCACCAGGGACCATGCCCTTCTCTACGCAGCACTTCCCCGCCCACTCCCATTTCATCAGTGTATAAGGTCAACATTTCAAAAGTGCTTTACCAGTCTACTTTGCCACCAGAAGCCCAAGAGATTTCCAGTTTTATTGCATCCTAGTCAGCCTTGGGCATTCCCATGGTTTGTTCCGTTAAAATCATTAGACAAAAATCATGTGACATTTCTGAGACATTAAGATTTTTGTTGTATTCTAACTTTTTTTTTTTCTAATTCTGCAATATTGTAATTAGACAGCCGACTTTCCCGGAGCGCTGTTATGTCTTTTTGGACTGAGATGACTCAAGAAGAAATGTCCCTAATCTTCGTCCATCTCCAGGCTTGGGAGAAGGTTGTGAAGAAATGTGGCTTCCAAAGGTAATTTGCGGAGGTGAGGTCTGGGGGAAGTCCCCATAACCTGAGTTCCGTGAGGGCAGAGAACGGACTGTTATGCTTATGACCACAATCCCAGCATCTAAAACAGTGTCTGGCACAGACCCGGCACTCAATGAGTATTTGGGTTTGGTTTGGTTTTGTTTTGTTTTGTTTTGAGACAGAGTCTCTTCTCTGTCACCCAGGTTGGAGTGCAGTGGCACGATCTCAGCTCACTGCAGCCTCTGCCTCCCGGGTTCAAGTGATTCTCCTGCCTCAGCGTCCTGAGTAGCTGGGATTACAGACGCCTGCCACCACGCCCGGCTAATTTTTATATTTTGTGTAGAGATGGAGTTTTGCCATGTTGGCCAGGCTGGTCTTGAACTCATGACCTCAAATGCTCCACCCACCTCGGCCTCCCAATGTGCTGGGATTACAGGTGTGAGCCACCACGCCCGGCCGTCAATGAGTATTTGAATGAAGGAATAAAATATGATTGTTAATATCCAGATCTGTAGCTACCTTCATAGGCTGAGACTACCAATGGGTTCCAACCAAGTTGGCTGAAGCGTTGCTCATGTTGTCTCATGTGCAATTGGAGATATGCACAAAAGGGGAAAAATGTACACATCCGCATAAAAATATCTTAGTAAAAAAAATATAAAACCTTTGGTAAGTGCAGGCACGGTGGCTCATGCTTGTAATCCCAGAATTTTGGGAGGCCGAGGTGGGCAGATCACTTGAGGTCAGGAGTTCAAGACCAGACTGGCCAACATGGTGAAACCTCGTCTCTACTAAAAATACAGAAATTAGCTAGGTGTGGTGGAGCATGCCTGTAATCCCAGCTACATGGGGGGCTGAGGCAGGAGAATTGCTTGAACCCGTGAGGTGGAGGTTGCAGTGAGCCAAGATCGCACCACTACTGCACTCTAGCCTGGGCGACAGAGCAAGACTTCATCCAAAAAAAAAAAAAATCCTTTGGTAATGGTAAGTACATTGTATACTGATAGATGCCCAGACACATGGCTTAGAGGGCAATGGAATCCTAGAAGCAGAATTTGCTGGTTTTCTCCCAATCCAGGAATATTCCTTCCTGGGTCTGCCTTCAGCCTTACCCAACCCATGACAATGTCTGAGTCTTGCCTTGAGATCCAAGCTCCTGGGACGTGCCTTTCCATTGCCTTGGCCTGGGCGTTCAGACTCTCCCACAGAGCTCGGCTGTAGCAATAGACTCATAACAGACTCTGCTGCACTTCACTCTTGCCAAAGTGTCCATAAGGTTCTCTAAAGTGGGTTGCAATGCTCCCGCAATTTATAGCAGCCAAGCGCCTAAAGATAAAATCTTCATGCGTCATGCAAATGGGTTTCCTGCGCTTTCAGGCACAGGTACAGTCATTCACTTCTCTGTGTCCTTGGCCCAGCTTCCCTCTACTGTTCTCTCTCCCACCTCTGCTGTTAAGATTTCCCCCCAAGGCTCCCGTTAAGTCTGGGAAAGCTCCCAAAAAAGGCATTGACTTTTCAGGCACAGGCACAACCATTTTACTTATCCGTGTCCTTGACTTTGGCTGCTGGCCGACGCATGCTGCGTGGACCGGAGTTAACGGGGGCCCTTCCTATGTGCTTGTACAATGTTCACCTCTCCTCCTTTGGTAAAGGGAGAGGGATGATTTTTCGTATCTCGGGGAAAATCAGCCAGTGGTTGAGGCAGACTAGAGGCTTCAGGAGACGGAGTTTCCCTCTTGTCGCCCAGGCTGGAGTGCAATGGCGCGATCTCGGCTCACTGCAACCTCTGCCTCCCAGGTTCACGCGATTCTCCTGCCTCAGCCTCCGAAGTAGCTGGGATTACAGGTGCCCACCACCACACCTGGATAATTTTTGTGTTTTTAGTAGTGACGGGGTTTCATCACGTTGGTCGGGCTGGTCTTGAACTCCTGACCTAAGTGATCTGCCCACCTAGGCCTCCCAAAGTGCTGGGATTATAGGCTGAGCCACTGCGCCCGGCCCTAGGTTCTTTCCCTAACTCCACCACTAACTCGATTGTAATCAGGGAATGTCCCTCCTTTTTGGAGCCGGTTTGCTCCTGTGTAAATGAGGGACTGGGCTCATTGATGGCACAAATGTGGCAGATTACTGTTTATCTTCTGTGTTGCGCCTAGATGGCGCCCGCTAGGTCACAGCAGCACTCTTTCCCAAAGAGCCTAGATGTGGCACCGAGATTCTCCTGTGCTTTAGACACCCTCACTAACAATAGGGAGGTTATGCCTCTGCCATCTGTGTACCAGGCGACCTGGAAGGGCTTGCAGCTCTAACATCTCATAGTTCTAAAACTTAGGTTGGAGAGGGGGCACTGAAATCCTAGGTTTACAGAGATGTTCACTTTAAACCCTGATGAAGTCCTTTCTTAGAAGAGTGACTTGAAGACGAGGAAGGATGTCAGAAGGCCCCTCCCGCTTCCCCCAGGAGGGAGGAGGGAGGGACCCAGGGCTGGTCCACTTGAGGCTGCTAATGGCCTTGGCTAGGGAGCAGAGTATTCTAAGTCCATTGTCCACAGTTCCGTTCAGGCCTTGGGGTTCCTTGGTCCAAGTACAGTTTGCCCACAGCCTTGCATCCTTTCCCATAGACCTTCTCTCACTATCCATCAAACCTAAGCCAAGTCTGTTGTAGATGCTCCATTAGGAGACAGGCCAGAACCAATCTAAGGAACATACAAGTCAGACCCTGTTACGTGCTGTAGAAAGTCACACATACAGTCCATAGTCCAGCAATACCCACGCTGGAAGTCCCAAATTCCATAAGAAAAAGGTTCTTAAGAACAGTGATTCTCAAAGGTCCTGCATAACTCTGAAGTTCCAGATACTGAGCCAAAATGATTCAACAGGAAAACTGAATGGTGATTCTTTTTCAAAATTACAGGAAAAGTTTGAGTGGAGAGAATTTTTCCAGTTGTGCCTTTTTTCCCTTTTCCTCATTTTTTCTTAAGATTTACAAGCTTCAGTCACTTGCCCGTTAACAAGTGGCCAGAGTAGATCTCACTATTTCTAAGTATGACCATACTTTTGTTAGAAGTCTACTTTGGGGCCGGGCGCGGTGGCTCAAGCCTGTAATCCCAGCACTTTGGGAGGCCGAGACGGGCAGATCACGAGGTCAGGAGATCGAGACCATCCTGGCTAATACGGTGAAACCCTGTCTCTACTTAAATATACAAAAAACTAGCCGGGCGACGAGGCGGGCGCCTGTAGTCCCAGCTACTCGGGAGGCTGAGGCAGGAGAATGGCATAAACCCGGGAGGCGGAGCTTGCAGTGAGCTGAGATCCGGCCACTGCACTCCAGCCTGGGTGGCAGATCAAGACTCCGTCTCAAAAAAAAAAAAAAAAAAAAAAAAAAGAAGTCTACTTTGGGCCGGGCGCGGTGGCTCATACCTGTAATCCCAAAACTTGGGGAGGCTGAGAGGGGGTGGATCACTTGAGGTCAGGAGTTCGAGACCAGCCTGGCCAACATGGCAAAACCCTGTCTCTACTAAAAATACAAAAATTAGCCCGGCATGGTGGTGCCTCATGCCTGACTACTTGGGAGGCTGAGGCAGGAGAATGACTTGAACTCTGGAGGTGGAGGTTGCAGTGAGCCGAGATCGCGGCGCTACACTCTAGTCTGGACAATAGAGTGAGACTCCGTCACAAAACAAACAAAAAAAACTACTTTGTTTTCAAAATATTCAACACTGTCCAACTGAATGACAGTGAGCCCTCTCCTGTGGAAGGGGGACATGTGGTTGTCTTCTTGGAGATCCCCAAACTTTTGCTTTGGAAATGTAGACTCTTTTACTAATTTTTAAAAATGATCATACATGCATATGACACAAAAGCTAAGAGGAACAAGAGGAACAAAAGGGCAAATAGTAAAAAGTAAGTGTCGCTAGGTGTGGTTGCATGTGCCTGTAGTCCCAGCTGCTGGGGAGCATCACTTGAACCCAGGAGTTTGAGGCCAGCCTGGGCAATATAGTGAGACCCCGTCTCAAAAAAAAAAAAAAGAGTCTCCCCTTAAATCCTATTTCCCGATGTCCCAGGTTCCCTGCCCAGAAGCAACCACAATTTTCAAGCAAACGTGTTTTTAAAAAAAAAAAAAAAAAGAGCCGGGCGCGGTGGCTCAAGCCTGTAATCCCAGCACGTTGGGAGGCCGAGACGGGCGGATCACGAGGTCAGGAGATCGAGACCATCCTGGCTAACACGGTGAAACCCCGTCTCTACTAAAAAAAAATACAAAAAACTAGGCCAGGCGCGGTGGCTCAAGCCTGTGATCCCAGCACTTTGGGAGGCCGAGACGGGCGGATCACGAGGTCAGGAGATCGAGACCATCCTGGCTAACACGGTGAAACCCCGTCTCTACTAAAATATACAAAAATCGGCCGGGCGCGGTGGCTCAAGCCTGTAATCCCAGCACTTTGGGAGGCCGAGACGGGCGGATCACGAGGTCAGGAGATCGAGACCATCCTGGCTAATACGGTGAAACCTGTCTCTACTTAAAAATACAAAAAACTAGCCGGCGCGACGAGCGGCGCCTGTAGTCCCAGCTACTGGGAGGCTGAGGCAGGAGAATGGCGTAAACCCGGGAGGCGGAGCTTGCAGTGAGCTGAGATCCGGCCACTGTACTTCAGCCGGGTGGCAGAGCAAGACTCCGTCTCAAAAAAAAAAAAAATAATAAAATAAAATAAAATAAAATAAAATATACAAAAATCTAGCCGGGCGACGTGGCGGGCGCCTGTAGTCCCAGCTACTCAGGAGGCTGAGGCAGGAGAATGGCGGGAACCCGGGAGGCGGAGCTTGCAGTGAGCTGAGATCCGGCCACTGCACTCCAACCCGGCGACAGAGCGAGACTCCGTCTCAAAAAAAAAAAAAAAGAAAAAGAAAAAGAAAGAAGATGAAGGCATCTGCTCTGTATACTTTTGGTACTGTTTTTTAATCAAATTGGTCACAACTTATTATATATGTATAAATTATAAATGTATGCATGTACATATGTCTTTTTTAGGAAAAGACTTGGTGACAAAAGTCAGTGAAGCTTTTAAGTTACATTTTATTCATAACGTCAGTATCCCCATACATTTATTTTATTATTATATTTTTTTTTTTGAGAGAGAGAGTTTCACTGTTGTTGCCCAGGCTGGAGTGCTATGGTGCGATCTCGGCTCAGTGCAACCTCCGCCTCCTAGGATCAAGCGATTCTCCTGCCTCAGCCTCCTGAGTATCTGGGACTACAGGCACCCACTACCATGCCCGGCTAATTTTTGTATTTGTAGTAGAGATAGGATTTCACCATGTTGGCCAGGCTGGTCTCGAACTCCTGACCTTAGGTGATCCATCCACCTCGGTGTCCCAGAGTGCTGGGATTACAGACGCAAGCCACTGTGCCTGGGCTAGTATCCACATACATTTAGAAGAGAGCTGTTTGTGGATGAATGGAGTAGTAAGCCACCAGCCTGGGCCTGCATAGGAGTAGTTCAAACTGTGCTCCTGCTCAAAACACATGCCACCCCCACCCAGGGCTCCAGGCCAGAGTGGACCTTCTGTCTGTCTGTCTGTCTGCTGCCCACACTGTAACAGCCCAATGGGTTCATTTTGCCCTCTGCCCAGATACAGTTGATTTATGAAGACAGGGGAATTGCAATCAAGAGTTTAATTCATGCAGAGCCAGATGAATGGGAGACTGGAGTTTAATTATTACTCAAGTCAGTTTCTCCAAAAATTCGAGGAGTGGGTTTTGTTGTTGTTGTTGTTGTTGTTTTGAGACGAAGTCTCACTCTGTTGCCCAGGCTGGAGTGCAGTGGCGTGATCTGGGCTCACTGCAACCTCCGCTTCCCGGGTTCAAGTAATTCTCCTGCCACAGCTTCCTGAGTAGCTGGGACTACAGGCGCCCACCACCACGACCAGCTAACTTTTCTATTTTTAGTAGAGATGGGGTTTTACCATATTGGCCAGGCTGGTTTTGAACTCCTGACCCTGTGATCCGCTCACCTGGGCCTCCCAAAATGCTGGGATTACAGGCATGAGCCACCATGCCTGGCCAGAACTGTTTTTTTTTAAAGGATAATTTGGCAGGTAGGGGTCCAGGGAGTGAGGAGTACTGATTGCTGGGGTTGGAGATGAAATCATAGGAAGTCGAAGTCGCCATCTTGCACTGAGCTGGTTCCTGGGTAGAGGCCACAAGACCAGATGAGCCAGTTTATCAGTCTGGGTGGCAACAGCTGACCCACTGAGTGCAGGGTCTGAAAAATATCTCAAGCACTCGTGTTAGGTTTTCCAATAGTGATGTGATGTCGAGGAGCAACTGGGGAGGTTTAGAATCTTGTGGCCTCTGGTTGAATAACACTTAAATTGTAATTTCTACTATTATGGCTAATTTTTTAGTCCTAAAAGGCAGTCTGGTCCCTAGGCAAGAAGGGGTTTGTTTCGGGAAGGGGCTGTTGTCATCTTTGTTTGAAAGTTAAACTATAAACTAAATTCCTCCCAAAGTTAGTTGAGCCTATGCCCAGAAGAAAGAACCAGAACAGCTTGGAGGTTAGCAGCAAGATGAAGCCAGTTAGGGTAGACCCCTTTCACTGCCATAATTTCCTCACTGTTAGAATTTCTGCAAAGGTGGTTTTGACATTGTACCTCGATTCCCAGGGCTCTGCCTCTTGCACACATTTTAGTACTCAGATTACCTCAGTGTCTTTAGCCTCACTGGTGAACCTGTGCCAGAGTTGGAAAATTAACAATTTGATGTCAACTGTCCACAGTGACGAGGCTGATATGCTGTCCTGCGTTCTGTTTGAAGACCTGATGCAATGTGACAAAGATTCCATGCCAGATGGGTATCTGTCAGAGGAGGAAAAACTGTTTCTCTCATATTTTCCTTTGCACAAATTTGAGCTAGAACAGAACATCAAAGAACTTAACACCCTTGCGGACCAAGTTGACACCACTCACAAGTTGCTGACCAAGACCAGCCTGGTGGCCAGCTCTTCCGGGGCTGTTTCTGGGGTCATGAGCCTCCTGGGTTTGGCCCTAGCACCTGTGACAGCAGGAGGCAGTCTCATGCTCTCAGCAGCTGCGACAGGGTTGGGGGCAGCAGCTGCCATCACCAACATAGTAACAAATGTTTTAGAAAATAGGAGCAATTCAGCAGCAAGAGACAAAGCCAGCCGACTGGGGCCTCTGACGACATCACATGAGGCTTTCGGAGAAATAAATTGGTCTGAAATCGGGGCTGCTGGCTTTTGTGTTGATAAGTGTGTAAAAGCCATCAAGGGCATCAGGGACCTTCGTGCCTACCAGATGGCCAAAGCCAACTCTGGGTTCATGGCTATGGTCAAGAATTTTGTGGTCACAAGACACATCCCTTTCTGGAGGGCTAGAGGGGTGCAGAGAGCCTTTGAGGGCACAACTCTGGCTATGACCAATGGTGCCCGGGTGATGGGTGCTGCTGGGGCTGGCTTCTTACTTTTGAAAGACATGAGCAGCTTCCTGCAGAGCTGGAAGCACCTGGAGGATGGGGCAAGGACGGAGACAGCGGAGGAACTGAGGACACTTGCTAAGAAGCTGGAGCAGGACCTGGACTGGCTCACGGAGCGCCACCGGCACCTGCTACAGAAGGCAAGCCGGACCTCTTCCAGCTGCCGGGGAAGGGCTGTTCGAGGATCCCGTGTGATTAAACCAGAAGGTAGGAAGGCAGCAAATAACACAGATGTGGCCTTGCTCTTCTAAAAGCTTAGCATGGGGGTGGGGGGCGAGGAATGCTAAACAAACGGACACATCAGGGCATAACTACAGCTGTCCTTTCTTCAAAGAGGGGACTTGCCCCCACACCCCTGACATTAACTGGGTGCCCTCAGTTCTTCCCAGGATTGCATTCTCTTCTCTCAAGGCCCTGACCATAAATAACCATAAATTCTTGAAATCCCATATGTGTGTGTTTGTGGGGGTGCTTCCTGTCTGCCTCTCCTGTGGTCTGCAGGCTCCAGCAGGGAAGGATAATTTGGCGGATAGGGGTCCCGGGAGTGAGGAGTGCTGGTTGCTCGGATTGGAGATGACATCATAGGAAGTCGAAGTCATCCTCTTGCGCTGAGCCGGTTCCTGGGTAGAGGCCACAAGACCAGATGAGCCAGTTTATCAGTCTGGGTGGTGACGGCTGGGCCATTGTGTCCCTCTTGTCCATACCAGTATTTCCAGCACCTAGCAGTGCTTGGCACGTAGCCAGTGTGCCAGAAATACGTGTTGAATGACATGAATGTGGCATTGCGTGATAAAAATGACACTTCCAATGAGTTGGGAAAGGATTTTTATTTGAAAGATAGTTTATAGTTCTAGATTTTCCTATGTAGAGAAATTAAATTCCTAGATATGAAAACTGAAACAAGAAAACTGCTACCAAAAATAAAGGAGAATTTCGAGATTCACGTTTAATAGAACGACGGGTGGCAAGGTCACAAACTGAAACCTGGGAAAGGGACAGGTAAGTCTTTGCCGAAAATGTGAAGGCTCAAGCAGTCATTCACTCATTGGCCATTCAACAGATTTTCATTAAATGGAGCCTGTGTTGGGCTGAGGATTTACGAGATGGCTCCAAATGCGTCTGCATGTTGGAATTATCTGGAAACTGCAGAAAATACAAGTGGGTGGGTCCTACCCCCAGGGACTGGGCTTTAGTTGGTCTGGTATATGACCTGGACTTTAGACCTTTCTTTTTTTTTTTTGAGATGGAGTCTTGCTCTGTTGCCCAGGCTGGAGTGCAGTGGCGCAACCTTGGCTCACTGCAAGCTCCACCTCCTGGGTTCACACCATTCTCCTGCCTCAGTCCCCCGAGTAGCAGGGACTACAGGTGCCCGCCACCATGCCTGGCTAATTTTTTTTGTATTTTTAGTAGAGACGGGGTTTCACCGTGTTAGTCAGGATGGTCTCGATCTCCTGACCTCGTGATCCACCCGCCTCGGCCTCCCAAAGTGCTGGGATTACAGGCGTGAGCCACCGCGCCCGGCCGACTTTAGACATTTTTAAAGATCTCCAGGTAATTCTGTGGTGCAGCCAAGTTTAGGATCCACTCTTCTGGGGCAGGAGGGGTTCTCTTCTTATCCTCTCAAAACCGATAGAGTTTTGCTCTCTGGGAACATATTTGAGCTTCTGAACATCCGGGGCAGATCACTTTCTTGGAAGCTGTGAGATGCAGAGACTCATGTCCCACAGGGTCTCGCTCAGCTCTCCCCTGGCCTGTCGTGGAGCACCAGCCTAGTCTGGGCCCTGGCGGGGCACCGAGAACACCAAAGAGGACAGTCTCTGCCCCAAGGACACTTGGCCACCAGCCAGCCCCACCAGCACCAGGCCCCGGGAAGACACTGACAGCAAGAAGAGGTAAGTGGGATGAAAGCAAGGTAAGTGGGATGCAAGCAAGCCAGGAGCTGTGGGAACCCCTGACAGTGAAGTAACCCCTCCTTGGGTGGGTGGGCCTCGGAGAAGGGAAGGGAGGGCCTAACGGGGAGAGAGGCTGCTGCTACCTTTCCATCTGGCCACCTGCCACGCCACCTGGTGCCTTTGCCAGTCATCACACAGAGCTCTCTCTCTACTTCCTGCCAGATGAGCCATTCGTTCATTCATGAAGTTCATCAATGCACACATCTCAATTGGGCACACCTCTGCCAGGCGTCATGCCAGGCCTAGCAGTGAATAAGACAGACAAGGGCTAGGTGTGCAAAGTGAGGAATGACCTCGCCCAGCCCTGTAATTTCTGGGATTTCAAGTGAACCCACTGTGGGATCCCTAAGATGCTGCAGAAGTGAGTAAACTATTTGCTTTCTTTTTTTTACCCTAGTTGGTCACCCTGTCACCACTGAACCTTGATTTAACAAAGGCAAAATGCAAGTCTTCGGTGAAGGATAATGGGGGTAGGGAAGCGTCTAGTGGCAATAATAAAACCAGCAGCAATGAGAATAGAAGACAGACCTCCAGTGGTTTGTGGTCACCTTGCGGACTCCAGGAATACCTGGGGTGGAAGACACATTGGCAAGAGACCAGCTTTTTCGTGGGCACAGATGGAGTTGGAGGCCGAGAAGACCTACATGTTCATGTTAATTAAAACTGGAGCTGGAACACAGTCCAAACTCTATGTATTTTCCAAATTGTATGTAACTACATAGTACCTTCATAACGAAAATGAAAACATTTTTAAACTATCACCTGCCACTCCTCCCCCTCTTCCCTCCTGTCATCTGTCATGACTCTGCAGTCAGCACCTTTGCGTGGA